>NC_083286.1:26325198-27676865 GCF_963506605.1 Zootoca vivipara | reverse complement strand
TGCAAATTGGAAGTAAAATCTGGAAATGTTGATATTCTTCTCACAAAAAACAGAAGGGTACTTTTCTTGTGAGATCTGGATTTCTCTCTGGATATGCTGTTATGTTACAAAATTAAATGTGCTTATTTGTTTCTAATCACAGAAGACCATAAAAAGCTTTTTGTATGAACTATATCCTCCTTAATCTCCATAGTAAAATCCATTGCAATAATATATGTAATGACAGTTCACCCTTCTATGGGAAAAACACTATTTTCCTCGTTTTCTATTTATCCTATAATCAGAGCCCTGCAGGAATTCAGTATCTGTTACAGTAAACATTTTTACTACGAAACATTTCATTATTCATGTTGTATAGGCAAATGGTAGCAAAAATCAAAAACAAAAAGTGAAATATCAGGTCTTACCAGTCTATGCCCAGTTTTCTTGCCTTTAGTAACTGGTTTTCAATCCAGTTTGGCCTTTGTTGTTCAATGCTCTGTATAATCTTGTGAGTCACTTGTTTAGGGCTACTTTTCTTTTTCCCTATAATATTTTCCAAACATACACGAACCAAACTGAGCTTCTCTTTGCTCCATCTGTCAAGAGTTGTACCCGTTAAAAGTTCTGTGGTGTTTCCATCCTCAAATATCCGACATATAATTACAATCAAGATCCAGACAAGAAGACCAGCTTTTTTCGATTCAATTAAGTTTTTTGGCATTTTTCTCTCAGAGAGAAAAAAGAAATACTTAATTGGGGGAGGCAAACATGCAATCACTGTAGGTAACTTGCTGATTACAATAGATACTGCCTGAGCAGCAAGCCTTGTGAAGCCTTTAAAAAAAGAATGAAAGAAGGTATGATTAACATTAAACACTCTTGCTATACAATGCAGTTATGAAGACTGAATGCCAATGTTTAATTTTAGATGTCTCTTAGATGTATAGCCCTGGTTCACATGTTTGCTGGGGTTGCTACCATTATTTTGTGGTGGTGGAGTGAACACAACTTCATGCAGATAATATTTTGTGTAACCTGGACAGTCCATAAGACCATTGGATGATGCAGAGGGTCAGTTAGTGCATATTTCTACCCAACCCTTTTTTATGTGAAGAAATCCCATTAACCGAGCATCTGGACAAGGTGGTGGAGGCAGACCAGGGTTAAATGTCCCGGAAGCCTTTTGGCCCAGCCCAGCCCATCCCCTGCAACCAGCCTGTCTGTGATTGGCTGAATGTTGGGCAGGCTGAAATTCACTTTCCAGGCCAGTGCAAGTCCAATTTGGAGTCATGCTGGCCTGGGAAAACACATCAGTTCCATGTTCCATGCTGGATCAAGGTGCACGTCCCGCATAGGCGCTCAACCCCAAAGGTGAGGGTAATTATATGATCAGCTGCTTGTACAGAGCATCTAGTTCACACTTGGTGTTTTCTGTGTGTTGGAGGTGGGGGTGCAAGACTGCATGTTCATTAAGTGCCATCAGAGCCAGTACCAGCCTCTTGTTGCAAATAAACATTCTGTGGATTTATTCTCTACCAAGAATCTCACTCATTCCCTCCCAAATCTATATCAATCTAACCTATTTCACAAAGTGGTTGTGAATATAAAATGGGATGCCTCTCTGAGAAGCTAAGAAGAAGTGTCTTCAGTTGTAAGACTATGTACACTTCATTTTACATGCACACTAATCAGCTTGCTCACATTCAGTGGGATATATCTCACTGAGTTTCCTACTTCATCAGGACATTTAAAGGTAAAGGGTCAATCTCCATGTTGCAATCTAGCCATAACAAAAATCAATATACCGTGTTTCCCCTTTTTTAAGACACCGTCTTCTAACTTTTTTCCCTCAAAAAACCACACGGTGTCTTATTTTCAGGGGATGTCTTATTTTTTTATTTACGGCACTACAAGACTTGGGTTTTATGAAGCAAGAACTGTCTATAGATAGATCCGCTCTGGGCGCCGGCACTGGAGCCCTATCAGTTGCAAAAGCTGGCACAGATTGCAACGTAAAAGAGGAGATTGCATTGCATCAAGCCATTGCATTGGGATGCCTTGCTGAAAAAAAAGTGAGAGGACGGATTCCTCTTCCAAATAGAATATCTCCCCGTTCGCAACGCTTTTAAAGCCTTCCCTTTGTCCCCTTCCCAAGCCTAACTCTCTGAACATTAATTAACTCCCCCCTCCCCGCTTCCTCGTGCTCCTCCTGCCTGCAATGACGATGAGGTGGGAAACCTCTTTGCCAAGTTACAACAGTTAAGAGAGGGAGGCAGGCAGACGGGCAGGTTGCCCTCCTCGCCACCCCTCCAGGTTCCCTGCGCTCCACCGGCAGCTCCTTCTAAGCAGTGGGGGCGGGAAGTGATCCTGCCGAGGGATCTGACTCTGGAGACTCTGCAGGGGGTGGGTTGGGGCTGCTTCATCGTGCCCCTCGTCCCATGCTTGAGCTGCGCGCCAGGTTTTGGCTCGCTTTTTTGTTGCGCACAGAAGGCGGACGGGGCCAGCAGGGCTCCCGCCGCCGCCCGTCACGCCGGCGGTGCGGAAGGGCCAGCTGGCCTCTGGCCGCCGCTCTGCCTCAGGCCACAACGTTCCGGCGGCGTGGCTCCCGCCGCCGTCAGTCACCCTGCCGCCGCTCTGCCTCCCGCTGCTACTCTGCCTCAGGCCATGCGGCCCACAATATTATGGCAGCAGGGCTCCCGCCGCAGCCAGTCGCCCCGGCGGCGCACCTTCCTTGATCCGGCAGCCTGACGGGTCTGCCCCAATCAGCGCCGCACTGAGCACTGGATTGAGGAAGCGGCCTGCAGGGTCGGCGCCCAGCAGCGTCGCATGGAACACCACCTCCTCAATCCAGCAGGCCGCCTTCTCGATCGGGTCTGCAGAGTCAGCGTCCAGCAGCGCCGTGCTGGATAGAGGAGGTGGTGTTCCGTGCAGCGCTGCTGGGCGCCGACCCTGCAGGCCGCTTCCTCGATCCGGTGCTCAGCGCGACGCTGATCGGTGCTGACCCGGCAGGCTGCCAGCAGGCCACAGTCTAAAAGGCAGTAGGATAGAAGAACCTCCTCGATCCGGCGCGGCACTGCTGGGCGCCGACCCTGCAGGTAGACCTATGGCTTATTTTCGGGGTATGTCTTATATTTTTCAAAGTTTTAAAATCCTGCCCTGGCTTATTTTATGACTACGGCTTAAAAAGGGGGAAACACGGTACTATCTGTATATTATCTATACAGTTCTGCTACTTTAATACCACGTGAAGTTGGTTCAGACATAAATTACTCCCACATTCCACATTAAAGACCCTAACATAAAAAATTAAGAGTCAAATAGAAGCGTGACATTTTGAAATTTAAATTCAAGCACAAAATGAGTAAAGGATTTTGAAACTTGTCTCAGGAGCTAATTAGAGGGAAAGGTTCCAAGTTTAGAAAATGGCATGCCATTATAGATGGCAAATTATAAATGCCTATATTACAAGTATGTGACAAAGTACATTCCAATGTTACAACCCCAGCGTAAACTATAAATTAAACTTGTGATGATCATAACATATTTACAATAAACAAAAGATGAACATAGCAATCTGTTTAATAAACTGTAAAAGACATAAAGAAAAGCAGGCTGCTATTTTAGTAATTGGAGACCTTTGGCTATCACTAACATAATTTTAGCAAATACAATAATGTATTAAAAATTAAATAAAATTAAAACTGATCGTAACTGACAGTTGTGCTTATTTTATGGCACTAAGTTCCTTATCTTCTGTTGCTCATGTTGTTATTCTTGTGTGGTGCATCTTCCTGTCCTGCAGGAAGCGCTCAGAGACCCAGAAGGGCCAGTGTGACTGGACAACAGTGGAGACAACAAAGGCAGATCACACAAGAGCTCTCTGCTTCTGCTACCGCATATGTAAGCTAAGGAAGAAAGAGTATTGCCTCCTCACTTGTCCCAACACAATGGCAGAAACATCTGGCTAACTGGGAGCCTAGGAACTTAGCCACATCATGATGAGAGCTACCATGACAAACATACATAGGTGTATGTTATTTGCAGCATAGTAGTGTAGGAAAGGGGGACACCCGCTCTTTAATCCTACTCTCCCACCCACCCACTACAAACACATGGTATAATTCCAGTCTTGCAAGACACTGAACTAAGAAGAATAACCAACTTATCTGAAACAAAATTTGATGGTTGTCAATTACCTGTGGCCACTGCTATAGCCCCTACCCAAATAGCATCACTAAATATACCCCTCAATTTTTTTTTCATATTAGTGAATGGCTGCCATTCTCTCCTGTGAGGTAAAAATGTAAGTATTGCACTGAGGGAAACTTATTGCAACAAGAGCAAAACCAGCTCTCTATACTGATGTTGGATGATATGGATGCCAGGGTGAGTGGGGGAGGTACTATGCATCTTAGTTTGTATTGTGCACAGAGATCTAATTGGTTATATAATATGCATTAAAACTATCCCTAAAAAGTCATAAGTTGAAAACAACCAGACCGAAAACATTTCAAAATATAAATAACATGAGTAGTTAAAAATTACATTATGAAAAATTGCATATTAAAATGCCTATCAAATTTACATTTCAAGGTAGGCTTTTCTGAACAAAAGAAGGGTTTCAGCAGGCACCAAGAACAGTACTGTACAGTGAATGTGTCTGCCTAACGCCTATAGACAGGCAGTTCCAGAGTGCATGTGCTGCCAAATGCAAAGATTGATTCCTTGCAAGTGTGGAATGGACATTACATGGCACTTGTAAAAATGTCAGTGTCACAGTTCAATGTGGCAAAGTGTGTGTATATGGGATAAGGCAATCCCTCAAGTAAATGGATCCCAAATAGTTAAGAGCTTTATATACTAATAGTGACATCTTGAATTTGGCACAGTAACTAATTGGCAACCAGCGCAGATCTCTGAGTAGAGAAGTGATATGTTGACAGGGTCTCACTCCTGTCAGGAATCTGGTGCAGCATTCTGCACTAACTGCAGTTTCCAGACCAAGCACAAGGGAATCCTCACATGAAGTGCATTGCAGTAATTCAACACTGAAGTCACCAATGCCAGGATTACTAGTATGTTCATTCTGTCTTCCCATTTGGTTTCCCAAAGAGACTTTGCTGAATGTGGGCCTTCCACTAGCCCACAATGACAAAGATTGTGCTAAGAACTCAGTAAGACAAAGTACTGCACCCAAGTATGTAAGCAATTCCATGAATAGTCTTCTAAAATACTATAAATTGTACTACTATAGTATTCATTATCAAATCACACCACTTAATTCTAATTCTTCAGTTTTGATTTGTCCTCATTAAATGTATAGCTATTATTTTGACAGGAATTATATAAGCACACCTACATTTCCCAGATTCTTTTCTCTTCATTTCTCTAGGTGTGTAATTCCACTCCTTTGGAACAGTCTTCAGCAAACTTTCAGGAACAATTTGCTTGTGTTGATAGGTTCCATAGTTTTCTGTTGCTTCCCATGAATGCATCAAAGAAATTATCTGCTTCACAATACCCTTAACTGAATTAATCAAAGTCAGCTTCAAGCATCTGATAACCTCTGGCTCTGACTCAATGCAACTAGAAACTTTGGAGACAAAATAGTAATAATATTAATTTAAAAGAAAACATTAAGTCGAGCCTATTTAGCAACATTTAATATTACCATTTTAGAAACTTTTGTATACAGTTCTCCATGTTACAGTTGTATAATAAAAAAGCAACCAGAGTAAAATAAGTTTCTACATAACAATGCTATGTTATCAAATGCTACACTTTTATAAATTATTATTTTCTCAGTTGCCATGCCTTTGTTGTTTTGACCACAGCGCCACCCGTATCCCGTTGTTTTGCTTAGAAGTTGATAATTACTACTATCCAACATACTACTTCTGTTTATCTTTGCATTTAGACAAGTTATCATGACTGACTTGACCTGTATGATAATATAAATATGTATAGTATTTAAAGGTAATTGTGGCTTTTGGTGGTTTAGTTTCTTAAATGGTGGACTAGACTGAGTTCTGGGCCTGGCTACAGAAGAGGAAAAGACCAGTTCAGGCTCCTTCCTCAACTGTCATTAGCAGCCATTCCATCAGACTATAAAAAGAAGTGGGATACACGGGTCTTTCCATCCGTAACATTTGGGTCTTCTTCTCTTTGAGATATTTCCATTTCAGTTGCTCATTACCAGAGTTCTAGATAACTAAGAAATTGTCCCCAGGATTGCTTATCCCCCTCCTTCCTCTCTTTCATTTTGCATCATGTTTTTTAAATTGTTAACCTTAGTGCAGGAACTGTCTTATCACTAGTTACAGGTAGGTAGCCGTGTTGGTCTGAGTCGAAGCAAAATAAAAAAATTCCTTCAGTAGCACCTTAAAGACCAACTAAGTTTATATTTTGGTATGAGCTTTCGTGTGCATGCACACTTCTTCAGATGTGTGTATCTGAAGAAGTGTGCATGCACACGAAAGCTCATACCAAAATATAAACTTAGTTGGTCTTTAAGGTGCTACTGAAGGAATTTTTTTATTTGTCTTATCACTGACATTTGTGCGCCACCCTGGGAGTTGTTTTTTGGCTGAAGAGCAGGATAAATATACTCTGAACGAATGAATGCTTTAGAAAACACAGAGTTAAATCTGCAAGGAGGCACATGAAATGAAGTTCAAAATGGAAGTGCCTGATGTGGTGGCACAGATGAAGCTAAGTGGAGATTTTCCCAGAGCATTCAAGAATGAAAGCAACTTCTGTGGTATTATAAGAAATTTCTATGACTGGTTCTCAATTTGAAACCTAAGATCCTCCTTCAGATGCAATTTTATATTTTCTAAAGCATCCCACACATATGTTGCTACCCACCGAGCCCTGGAAGAAGACCTCTGGGGCAAATTGGGAGTGTGGTACAGGGAACTACAAGGGGTAGGAGTTAGTGAATCACATAAACAGAACTCCACTTCCAGCAAGACTGGATACACCCCTGAAAGAAAGAAAATTTCACTGCATTTTTCATACCTGATATATTGTATAAACAATCCCACATCTGTTCTTTTTCCATGTAGTTTTCAAGAACACCACCAAGTGATTTGGGAGATAAAGTACAGTAAGACAGCACTGCAAAGATTGCTTCAGTCAGACTAGGCTCTTGACTGCTCTTCATGTCTAGGCAAGTACTTTGTTCTCCACTTTTTGATAATTCAGATTCTTGAATAAAGAAAGAAGAAAAGTTCAGAAGCTGAGGTAGTAGTGAACGTGTAAGTGGAATCTACAACAAAATTTTGTTGTATAATGAATGTCAGAATCTATATTTGGGCTAAGAAGGAAAATACAAGCTACAGAACTGTGCCAGACAAGGAATCCCTGGGCAAACCAGCCTGTCTATCAAACAATGGCCAGGCATCTACATGTCAAAGAAGCTTATCAGGTCTGTGGAAAGCAAGGGTTGCTGATATGATGGAAAGGTGACAGGAAGGAGTGTCATTTTACAGGAGTCTTGGGTTTTTGTTGAGAGGTGTGCTGGGAAGGAGGAGGAGGCCAGAGGCCAGACATCTATGAGCTGCAGGGCAGGCCAGAACTCCATGCAGCAATGGTCAGAGGAAGTTGCACTGAGAGACAGTGGACAATGGAAGGGGCAATGGAAGACACTCTTGGGCTATAATTTGCTGCACAGTCTCCACTGCAGACTTCTACGGTAGGTGTAATTATGCCTTAATAAAACTATATTTATTAAAGACACTAGCCGCTGTGCCTCGATCTTTCCAAAGGAAACCCAACCCTGTGTAAGCAGTTGGAACCCCTGGATTCTCACACTCCTCATGGAGATTGGGGTGACATGTAATAGTATTTTTAGGCTAAGATCTATGGTCTTTTCTTACACAATAGGGATTTTTCTTACAAAAACAAACTCTTAAATGATTTCAGTGTTCTGGGCTAGAGAAACAATTGTTTACAGCTCAGCATGTCTAGGCCAGATGCAATCTACTGAATCTCAGGGTAATGGTCAGCCAAAAGCTTAATAAATGCTGTGACTCCATCCTTGTGATCCTTGAACACACTAGTAGATATAATCCAACAGCAGGGGAAGAATATGATCTTCAGACATCTTTCAGTCTTTGCTGACATGCATTTGAATGGGTAAATGAATGCATTGCAACATTCAATAAAAAACAGGACAGGAGTTTAGTTGTGGTGCTCTTCTGGCAAATGTTAGACCATATGTTGGACCAAGAGAACTGCAGAATATCTGCAGCTAATGTTTTAGTAAATAACAAACACATTATATTCTAAACAGTATCAGCATGATAAATGTGAATTCCTATCCGAACAAAAAATCCTGAGTAAAAAAATGAGAGAAAATTAGATTGCAAGTATTGAGCCTAATGCTAATTATGTGAAGTGACGACCACGATCCTTCTGTTAATATTAAAATAGCGAACAATGTGGCAACCCTGAACATTTTACTTGTGTTTCTTCAATGGTAAAATATGCAACTATAGAAAGCATCAGTACTTACTGGAACTCCTCAGTAAAAGTTTCACTAAGAGACAATCGTGATGTAGCAGGGTTTCCAAAAGCAAGTTCCAATTACAGTATGGCTGGGATAAGAGCAGCTTGAGTTGACCCTGGGCTGCCATTCCTCTGGCTGATGGAGTCCTTTCAAAAAGTAAGATAAAGACAGAATAATGTCGTTGATTTATCTATGAAATTAATAGCCTTAAAGTGCAGATGTAATGCTAACTCCTTTAAATGTCAATTCCTTCCAGATTACTCTGAAAATGCTTTCATGGTTGCTTACTTTAAGGCTGCTCAGGGAAGGAATTACATTTAATCTCAACTAGCTAAAAAGCAAATTAACATTTGGTAGACTGCCAAATTTTAACTGATACAAAGTAACCTCACTTATCTCTTTCATTGGGGCCAGGTATGCTCATGTTTCATGAGGCAAAAATCATTTTTAATGCCTGAATAAATCTGAGGCATTATATTTTAGTTCAATGTTGTGTTTAAGTGTTAGAGTGATGTTATAAAATATTTGAAATCAAGTCTGTGAAATAAGAAAGAAACAAATAGGGATGGGTGGGAAATACGATGCAAGTTACTTGTCACACTATAATTCAGGCAGAATTATAAAAGTATATTTGGTAACATAAAACAGATGTGTCCCATTCTGGGCACCACAATTTAAGAAGGATTTTGACAAGCTGGAAGTGTGCAGAGGAGGGCAACCAAGATGATCAAGGGCCTGGAAACTAAGCCTTACAAGGAGCACTTGAAGGAGCTGGGTATGTTTAGCCTGGAAAAGAAGAGACTGAGAGATGATAGCCATCTTCAAATATATTAAGAGCTGTCATATGGAAGAGGGAGCATGCTTCTTTTCTCCTGCTCTTGAGGGTAGGACTTGAGGCAATGGCTTCAAGTTACAATAAAGGAAATTCTGAATAAACATTCGGAAAATCTTTCTGACAGTAAGAGCTGGTTGGCAGTGGCACAGACTCCCGTGAGAAGTGGTAGACTCTCCTTCCTTGGAGGTTTTTAAGCAGAGGTTGGATGGACATCTGTCATGGATGCTTTAGCTGAGATTCCTGCATTGCAGGGGGTTGGCCTAGATGACCCTTGGGTCCCTTCCAACCCTAAGTTCTATGATTCTGTGGATTATACAGTGGTACCTCGGGTTACAAATGCTTCAGGTTACAAACGCTTCAGGTTACAGACTCCGCTAACCCAGAAATAGTACCTCAGGTTAAAAACTTTGCTTCAGAATGAGAACAGAAATCGTGCTCTGGCGGCGCAGTGGCAGCAGGAGGCCCCATTAGCTAAAGTGGTGCTTTAGGTTAAGAATGGACCTCCGGAATGAATTAAGTTCTTAACCAGAGGTACCACTGTATATTAAGTGTAATGACAACATATTAGCCCAGTTCTCTGCTCCATTTCCCAACATTTCAATGTATTCAGATAATGTTCATGAAATGCATAGCTCTTTTCACCATGCCACCATTGTCTACACTACGTAATTAGGCATCTGTGACAAATTGAAGCACTTTTAAAATGTTTATTTCTGCCCGGCTGGCAAAGAGTTAACCCACCTCCAGCCTGACTGGCATAGAACTCTGATGGGGGCGGGACTGTGCCCGGTTTGAAAGGAGGGAGTGTCGGTTTTGGTCAGTTAGGAGGGAGAGGGAGGAAGGTGTGAGGTGATGTTATGTGGTGGCTTGTATGAAGACAGTTAAGAGGCTAGGAAAACTTAAAGTTAAATGTTTGACTGAGTTTATTTTGTACAACATGGAACAAAGCTATTTAATAAATGACACGTTAAAGAATCACTTATGTTTTTAACACAATAAAACTTCATCTCTGTTTTTGCCAACAAGAGGTCCGTCTGTATTTTTCCAGCGAGGTACCAGGACTCACAGCCGTGGTGACTCAAGAGAGGGCAAAACTCACCTCAGGCAGGGAGGTGGTGGTTTGTGTCCTGAAGTTACACGGAGGAGGCTAAGAAGGGTAACCTGAGGTGCCAAGAAGTTGCCAGAGTGCATAGGGCAAACTTCTACGGTGGGGGGAATCCAACTGAGGGAGACCCTTTACTGGAGGCAAGAGGTTATTCCTGGGGGACAGCCTAGAGTTTCTTAAGGTACCAGGCCACGCAAGCTGGAAGGCCCTCCTTACTAAGAAACCCATTAGTAAAAGGGGTTTATTTTTTTGAGGCGCCAGGAGAAGAGGGTAGGTGTTTTCCCCTCTGGATTCCTGTGTCGCAGTGATAGTAAGGTAGAGTGGGGCCAGGGTCGTCACAGCATCTAACTATACAAATTAGAGCAACACTTCCCTTCAATTTCTAAACATAAGAAAAACAAGGCCTTTGGACAGTTAAATATTTAAAGTAGTATCTAAAGTGACTTATGGAATACTGAGGTAGAGAAAAAGCTCAACTATCATTGACCAGATGGGATGTTATTGCTTTTCAGTATTTGCCAATTCTTGGCTCTTAGAGCATCATGCAAATTGAAATGTACAGTTGATGTGATTCACTCAGAGGGAAAATAAGAGTATTACAGACATTCCCCGAAGCCACTATACTAACACTAGTAAATGCACTGAAAAGTTTTATATTGGACATATGGAGAGGCATATGTTCTCTCATCTTACAAGCTCATGTAGCTGTGAACACAAGGCTAGCCACGTAAAGAGGAAAAGGTGAACTATATATAAAATATGACACATATAAATGTTTAATTTGGTATTAAGAAAAGAACAAGTGATGGTTTGCATCTACCTCTACAAATCTACTACAATTGGGAGGCCAGCTCATCCAGGAGCTGCTGGCAATCTCACCACTTTTTTCACATCCTTTCCAGCAATATATGAATGCTTTTACACGGTACCACTAAGCTGTATTGGAGGTAGGAGGAAATGACTAGCATGGCAATGCCAATGGAAACTGCAGCACCAGCAATCAGGGTATAGCCCTGTAATTCAACCTCCTCCTTTTATGCACATTCACCAAAGCTTAAAATAGGGCATTCAGCCACTAAAACAACATGAACATGCATGGAAATCCATTTCTTATTAACTAAATATGCATGCATGCATTTATTTAAATAGCTATAAAAATATGTAGCTACTGCTATATCATGGAAATATCAAAGTGGTTTACAGTGTACAGTAGTGTGGTGCAGTGTAGTGTAGTGTAGTGTAGTGGTTAGGGTGCTGGACTAGCATCAGGGAGGCCAGCTTAATCCTCAGTCACAGAGCTGGCTGGATGACCTTGGATCAGTCACACTCTCTCAGCCTAATCCACAGGATTGCTGTGAAAATAAAACAGGGTGGGGAGAACCATGTATGCTGTCTTGACATTCTTGGAGAACACAGGGAATTAAAAATAGTAAATAACTAAGTACACATATCACCAACATCAATTGTTTTCAATCCTACTTTGAGTTATATTACAGGAAGCTTAACATCTAATCTAAAGGATTTATTCCAACGTTACACAAACTGAAGTCCATTTGTGCAATGGGGCTCTTTCTCATGCCAAAACAATATTTATACTGTTTATTTAGTCTTATTTTATAAGCTTCAACACATTATTCATGCAATATTGACTAATGTGTAATGATAAAGACATGAACCCTATCGGAGTATTCTAGGTCTTATGTGATTAGAAATGTGTCAATGTTCACAGGGCCCTTTGTTGAATCCCTAACAATCTGCTCCATCTTCCTCCGTGCATTGGAAAAGGCCTGAAGTGGGAAGCATGCACTATTTGAATAGGCTTTTTACAAGATTTAGGGTTCTAAATTACATGAGGAGCACACCCATACAGAATAGGCCTTACAGAGGGGGACCTGATGGAGTGGGTGGGGACAGAAAGTGTGGCCCCTGCTCTACCCCTCATATGATTCCAATTCTACAAGGCACTTGACATCTAAATGGAGCTATGATTATTTCTATAACTGGATTTACACAGATATGCTGATTATATATTCGTTTTATAGTTGCCCCTAAAGAACCTCCATTCGCACTGGACATTAATAAATTGAAGTGCAGTTTCCTCTTATTTTTTCTGTATGGTAGATAAAGCTACCGTAATTTTCTGTGTATAAGATGATGCTTTTTGCTTTAAAAATTTAGTCAAAATTTGCGTCATCTTATACATGGATGGGGAATGTACAGGTATTTGGGCTGGGGCTTTGGTGCAGGCAGCCTGGGCTTGGGCTTGGGCTCTGGTGCGGGCGGTCCGGACTTGGATTCGGGTTTGGGCTCTGAAGCAGGCAGTGTGGGCTCAGGTTTGGGCTCTGGTGTGGGCGGCCCAGGCTCAGGTTTGGGTTTGGGCTCTGGTGCAAGTGCCCTGGTCTCAGGTTCAGGCTCTGGCGCAGGGAGGCTGGTCTCAGGTTCAGGCTCTGACTCAATTTGGGGTTCAGAAAAATAGGGGTCGTCTTATACATGGGGGTGTGTTATATGGCATGTTGAAATATGGCATGTTGAAATTAAAGACATAGTCATTACATGTAGCAGAAACTAAAGATTTACTTTTTCAGAGTAAGTTTTAAAAATCATAGCATTCATTTAAATATGCGGGTTACTGAGAAAGGATACAAAATTCAGTGGGGAGCATAGATAATCTGCTAAAATGGGCGTGGGAGGAATTCTGGTCCAAAGTTAGAAAAAGAATGACAGTACAGCTGATGGCATATGCTTCATATGTAAATTGTCATTACACTTACTGAAACGGCAAGGAAATTATGCATTGCTTCCAAACATGCAACAAATTCTAAAAATACCAAATACGAACAAATCAGTTGTTCAAATGAAGTTTAGTTTTGTAGAATTATCTAGCTTTTCTAATGCCTGAAGTTACTATTTTTTCCAGATACAAATAAAGTTTCATGTAATACTCAAAATTTAAAGTCAAAATAGTTAAATGGGAAAGAAAACTTAGATTGAGTTATTTTATTGTCAAGAACTGCACATTTATACATTACTAAAGCAAGAGATTATGTCTATAATCAAACACCAATGTTAAAATAATTAGATACTGCTAAAGTAGAACTACCCATTTTTCAACAATTACCATCACACTAAAATAGTTTGAATTGGAAGCTGGTGTAAATATAAGGTGCTTGTAGTTTAGCCCTGGGTACGTGGGCTGGGGAATATGTGATCACAATTGCTCACTATTTGGCACACATTGTTACCATCAGTCTCAAACATGGTAAACAAAAGCAGAAATCGCAAAGCAGCTTAAAACCATGTTTATGGTCAGCGTCCCATTAGAAAAACAATAGAGGAAATTTGTATCAGAGAGTGGAGCATCTGGATGAGGAAGTGTGGCTCATTTCAGATCCCATAATGTACAGTCTATACATTAAGTCTACACAGGCCCCACATGGAATCTGTATGAGAAAACCAGCATGAAGAAACTACCGTATATTTGATATCTATATAATAGCCTGTTGCAATTGACTGATACTGTTGTTTCTGTGGTTTTATTTTATGATTTTAACTTATTTTATTTATGATATTCCTGTAACCCGCTCATTTGGTGAAGGGCAGGCTAAAATAAAAAAATGAATAAATAACAATTTGAACTGAGAAATCAATAGATTTTATCTCAGGTTCTTATCTACATTTTAATATAAAGATACTTACTTCAGTAAAAAAGGGGAAAATTCTGTGATGCCAGATAACCAGCGTAATGGTTGGTCAACAGTAGGCTCCAAAAAATCTGAGGGCAAGGGATTACCAACACTACTATAAAATGTCCTGAAAAATACAAGTAGTTCAGGTAGAATTAGTTCAATAATCATACTTCTTTAACAGCTTTTGCACAGCAAACAAGTATTTGGTTTTGAATCAATGAGCTACTTATAGAAGGTTTTTCAGTTCACAAAAGGGGGTCTCCAATTTCACCAGGATGTCCCAGGATGTGGGTTACAATAATTTAAAATGCAAGTTAAAAATAGTTTTGTTTTTAAAAAATTACAGTTGCAGAACAGGGTGGAATATAGTGTCTCCAAACCCACAACAGTGACGGGAAAGCCTTGTTGCACAAGCAAAATTCCACTTGCTGTTCTTAGGATTCAAGTCAAAGTACAATATAAACATTTTTTTCTCCTCAGATTTCAGCTATGATTTACATTTTAATGTATCCTGTTTCTACTAGACAGAGCATGGCAAACAGTAACAACCCTCTCCTGCTGTTGCTCCACAGAGGCTGGTATTCTCTAGAGCTGGGCTATTATGTAGCCTTTACACTTAGTATAGAATTTCTTCTGCTTTGTTCCATGTCCCAACACAGGATAGTTCAATGGCCACAAATAAACATTTTATAGCCATTTGCTCCCTTGCAAACTAAGGAGGTATTTTTCTACAACTTCTGTTGACCTTTTTGAGTGTGCTTGCAGCAATGAGCAGCTCTCTGCCTGCCAGCTTCCAGCCTAGCAGCACTTACTAGGCTTGTGGTTCTTGTCTGCCTTGCATACGGTAGTGAGGCTCAGGGGTTCATGACTGCCATAACAACCACAGACTCTTTCAACATGTCTTCAGCCAAATGAATGTGGGAGGCCACCTTCTCAACTGTGGCAGAAGATGGCTATCTGATTGTGGAGGATTTCTCTTTGTCTCTCTTCTCATGGTCATTTCACTTTTTGCAAAGGTTCAGACTGGCAGCAACTACTTCTCCCTGCAGGGGTGGTGGACTTTGGTAAGTTTATAGCTGATATGCCAGGTGATACTGTAGGCATTTTGTGAGGTGATTGACATCCTCTTCATCAGGTAAAGCTTGTTTAATTCCTTGGTTTACTGGTGTGTTGGGAATCGTGATGTAGGAAGCAGAATGGCTGTAGTGAAAGCAGCAGGAAACTGCTGTGTGGTGACCCAACACAGTTAAGTCCTATTATTGAGCCTCACCGTGACTGATGAAAGTGAAGAAACAATACTTCTCCTTTACACCTGACCTTTGGTGGTATTAAAATCAGTGTCTGAGAACACACACAAAATGAAAGTACTGTTTGTGAGTAGGTAATCTGTCCAAGGAAGAGGGGTTCTGAGTAGGTGGCACCCCCAAAGGATCAAGTCGACAGTCAAGAACTGTTCAAAGATCCAACTTTGTCACTAGAGGCCCAAGTGACCTTACCAGTCCAAGGCATCTTTCATTAAGTTCAACTGGTGCCCTAGCAGTAACTTTTCATGGGCAAAATAGCCTGGCAGATTAGACTACTTTGAAGAATGCAGACAACACTGCAGAGAAAGTACAAGTAAATCAAAGTGCAGGCGCTGGGCTACTAACTGAGAGTGGTCAATGGGAACATATTTTGTTAGTGCTTAAACTGATTCCTGGTTCTTTGTATGATTCTAGGTGATGATGCTAACCTTTAAATGTGGAACTGATTCCTGGCTATGAAGCATGGCCCATCTTGGAGATTATGGGGCCATTCTCTCAAAAAAGTAAAACAATAAGAGTGCTCTGCCCCCTGGCTAGATGGAAGGTGATACCCTGAAGGATACTGAATGCCCCCGTCTTCATTGGAACACATTCCAGACATTTTTCTAAAGTAATTTTCAAATGGCTATGCAGCCTAAACATCAGTGAATAACGTGATTGCCCCCACTGTCCATTACTAGTAATGAAAATACTACTAACAGACAAATATATTCAGCTTAAATCTCCTACTTTAATCATTAGTGCATAACCACAGCTATTAGGAAATGTTCTTTATGTATAAACTATCCTATAGCAGCTGCCTCTTGTCTCAAAAGTTGGGGAAAGCATCTGTGAAAGTATTTGATACAAGAGCAATATTCCATGTTTGAGTTGTGCTATTCTTCTGTAGCGTATGACAAGGTGAGAACTGATTTTGAAAATCTCAGTGATAGTGTGAAATGATGAGATGCATAAATGATGAATTCCCAACACTGTTGCCTTATAGAATTTAAATAATTTGATGTTGGAAATAATCTTAAATTTTGTAGAATATCAAGTTCCATGAATTTAGACTGTTTTATTTTTGAAAATAAAGCTAATCTTTTAAAACAAAATTAAAGAAACAAAACAATTAATAGGGGGAAAGGCAGAAAAAGACAAGTATGAACAAGATCTCATTAACAGAAGCAACGTGTTGCATATATTATGGGGCAGTGAGAAAATAAACTGGAAATTAATATTGGACATAGCTGAGATAGCTTGGTACACCTTGACTTATTTATCAATATGGTTTTTACTGGACTTACTTTGTACCAAGAATATGTGAATAGTATAAACATTAAATTCATTTAAATTCGTTTAGAATTTGAGTGTCTACAAAGATTATGAAAAGCAGCATTTACATGCTGATAGCATTAAAACGAATTAGGATAACAGTGTTCTATGAGATTTTTAAATAAAAAGATGGGAGTCCAATTTTTTTAATGGAATACAACATATTAGCAATAAAACTGAACAGGTAACATAGGTTCCTATTAAAATTGACAGCAAAATTGAATTGTTGTGGATTGCAGTCATGATAATTTATTAACCGCCAGAATGAATTTTCAGGAATGTTTGACGCTCCAATGATGTCAAGGTTGATTCCAACTTCAGGCAATACTTCCATGATACTTGCAGATGGGCGTCTCAGGTAATTACATTCACTGGCACATATAAGCTGCTCATTTAAACACTGTTGGCTTTTCCTCCACTAAAGCCAAGAACCAGAAAAGGAACTCTTGGTCTCTTCTCCCCTGAAAGGTGCTTTTCCCTGAGTGACAGTCCATCAGGTGGGATGTACCAAAGGAGTCCTAGTAATGCAGGCAATTCCAGGACACTTGCTGCAAAACACATCTTCAAAAAGAGGCATCAGCAGATTCATACAAGTCCAGTTTATAATGTTTATCCAAAGTTTTTGGTGTGGACCAAGTGGCAGCTCTGTGGATGCCAATAAAAAGATCATTGGTGGCAAATGTTGCCATAGTAAAAGCAGACCTTGTGGAATGGGTTGTGATATTCTGCAGGGCAGGCAGCTTGAGAGAGTCATAAGCCAAGATGATAAATACTCTCAGCCAGCATGCTAGCTTTTCTTACTCCACATTCTTGGGTGGAAAGGAAGAAACAACACCTCTGTCAACCTGAATAGTCTGGCTGATACAGTCTTTAAGCGTCCAGTAGATGATCCACTAAGTGTCAGGCCGTCTCTAAGGGATGAATCTGGTTAGGCCAAAAAGAGATTCTGGTTGTAGTAAAAACTTGTATTTGCCTTAGGCATGAATGATGGATCCATACAAATAATCACCGTCTTTCCACACAGTCTTTCAGGAATATGTATAAGGCACTCAATTCCAAAATGAGCCATGTTGATGTGATGGCCACCTAAAGGAGGACCTTATGAGAAAGGATGCGGAGAGGAACAGTTTGGAATGGTTTGAACACGAGAGTCTGCATAACCTTCTTTAAGTTCCATGAATGAAAATGATGCACCACAGGAGGACATATAGGGATGCACTCTTTTAAAAAACACTTTGGCTGGGAATAAAAGCCAGTTGAAACTCTTTGAGGAGGTAAGTGATGCCTGTGTCAAGTCAACAGTAGCAGTACTGATAGCAAAAACATGAGCAGGGCAGCCACAAGACTCCTTCTTAGAGGATTGCTGGGAAGAGTTAAACAATTCTGCCACTCTGGCTCCCATTCATCCATCAGCTCCAGATCACTGTCTCTGCCGTGCAGTAATCAGTCAAAGAACAGGGAAGGGGAGATAGGCACTGCTGCTGGTTGATTTTTCATGCCCCATATATTGCACTGTGTGTGGCGGCTGATCCAACACTGTCTTGGCACTAATTGCATCAGCAACTGCTGCAGTAACTGAAGTGGCTTTCTTTTGGGTTGGGGGGGGCATGGTGGGTGGGTGTCCTGAGCAATGATAGGGGCTATAGCCATTTGGGCAGTTAAGGCAGAGGACTGACAGAGCACAGAAGCATCAGTGGCTGATAAGGCTTGCTGTACTGAAAACCAGGGCTGATTGGGAACATCCTTTAAAGAAAAATCTGCTGTCGTAGTTGAAAATGTATCAGGTCTTGCTGTCAACACATGCAGCGGTATATGGATGTGGTGGTTACAGGTAGGTAGCCGTGTTGGTCTGAGTCGAAGCAAAAGAAAAAAATTCCTTCAGTAGCACCTTAAAGACCAACTAAGTTTTTATTTTGGTATGAGCTTTCGTGTGCATGCACACTTCTTCAGATACACTGGAAACAGAAGTGTCAGACCCTTATATATATATACAGGTTTACCACTCCCATCAGCCCATCACCCATTCCCACCCACCCCCACCACCCTCTCTCTCTATATAAGGGTCTGACACTTCTGTTTCCAGTGTATCTGAAGAAGTGTGCATGCACACGAAAGCTCATACCAAAATAAAAACTTAGTTGGTCTTTAAGGTGCTACTGAAGGAATTTTTTATGGGTGTGGTGGGTTAAGTTCGGTGGCTGGAAAAGCAGTAAACCAAGCCCGAAGAATGGGGACCACCTGCCTCCACACATCCCCCCACCAAGTCAGAGATGGATAGGGAGGAAAGAGAAACAATACATAGGCCAAAAAGAAGGGAGGATGAACAGTGAGGGAAATGACCAAACAAAATGGTGGGTGGGGGAAAAGGCCAGGGAAAAATGTGGATTGGCAAGAAAGAGGAAGTGGTTTTGTTTTAAGTTGCAAGTAAAAAATATTTATATCAGTATTAGGAAGAATGGTATGTGACTCATAGGATACGATTCAAAATAGCTCTATTCTATATATGGCCTGAGCTAGCATGGCAGTTAAAGCTTGTTTTCAAAGATGAGCTACTTTTCAACCTATAGGAACCTTAGTGGACACATTTCAATTTTTTCAGGAATAGCAGATATCACTTTCTCTATTTTGCTTATTTCCTTCATGTATTACAATATACAATTTGTAAAAACAAAACAAAAAAACTAATTCTTATTTGAAAGAATAGAAAGAATTCCACATTTTGAAGGGCTTCAGGACACATAGTCTTGAGTCGTGTGTGTCACTTACTTGAGGTAGTTTATTGATTGCAAAGCAGGTTTCACAGTTCTCCAAGGAAACACGGATAGCTATCACTAGCATGTGTTTATGGAATGTTAGATGTACAACTGTTGCTTGATCAATAATAAGTTTGTTGTGATTTTCCTTGGATACAATATGTAAAAACCCTGTGGATTTAAGCTTAGAAATAGCCATGTTGTGTTATTTTGTTTACAGTCTCAAAGGGCTGTGTAACAGGACACAAATGCACAAAGAGTTGGAAGAAAAAATATTCTTCCCAACAGCTAAAATATGGAGTTTAATAGATGACAGCAGTTAGAATTGTACAAAGAAATATGGTCCCTTTTCTTAGTGTGTTTTGAATTAAAATCAGCATGCCTGCTCCCTCCAATTTTATGAAACAAAATAAAAAAATTCCTTCCAGTAGCACCTTAAAAGACCAACTAGGTTTGTTATTGTTATGAGCTTTCATGTGCATGTGGCGGACCAACACGGCTACCTACCTATAACTAGAGCAATGTTATGAAGTTATACTGAGAAGTATCACAAAGCTACGAGATAAACGGAGAGATATGTTTTTATTAATGTACCCTGTATTTAAAAGATCTCAGTTTGCATCTCACCTTCCACCTAACATAAAAGACTCAAAACAGGATACAAACTTGAAGTCCCCCCCTTTTTTAAAAAAGAAAAGAAAAGAACAGTCTTAATACTATACTGTTTAGTTATATTGTAGTTCATTAAAGGCCTGCATATAAGGATTTGGCTGCTTAATCTAAATAAATATGCAGATTTTAGCCTTCCTCACTTTGGGGGCTTTTGGCCATGTGTACATTTCTTCATGTGTGTTCCAGACGGGACTTTTGGTCATGTGCTTATTCTCTCTCCCACTTACCCTTTCCCCCCTCAAACTCCTGCCTCTTTCCTTGTCCTCTTCTCCTTATTGTCTAGACCAGGCATAGGCAAACCCGGCCCTCCAGATGTTTTGGGACTACAAATCCCTTCATCCCTGACCATTGGTCCTGTTAGCTAGGGATGAAGGGAGTTGTAGTCCCAAAACATCTGGAGGGCCGGGTTTGCCTATGCCTGGTCTAGGATCAACCTTTATCTTCTAGGTCAATGGCTTTTAAAAATATTTTTCAGTCTTTTACCTGGCCTGCTCCTGTTGGGATTAGAACATATCAAAGACCCTTAGGAACACAGGATGCTGAGACTATTGGCCCATCTAGCTCTGTATTCTGACTGGCAGGAGTTTTCCAGAGTTTGGGGCAATGAGCTTCAGCCCTCCTGGCGACCCACCCCCACCCCCACATCCGGTCACATGCACATTATACATTTAAAGCACATGGCTTCCCACAAAAAATCCTGGGAAATGTAGTTTACCTCTCACAGAGCTACAGATTCCAACACTCTGTGCAAACTGCAGTTCCCATGATTCTTTGGTTAGATAGTTAGATATTGCTAGAGGCTTTGCTATTATTACCAAATTCTTAACAACGCAATCTCATGCATGTGGATTTGGAAGTAGTCTCTCTGTGTTAAACTACTCCTTAGTATGCATGTTTAGGATTACAGCCTTGAGAGTATGGAATATAGACTGGTTTCAAGTTTACCAGATTCTAATGACACTATTTTCCTCAAACAAATCTGCTGCAGGGTAAAACAATGTACATTCAAGCGCCACTTCCTATCCACAGTTGAAACCAATGTTCAGATTTTGGTGCATCATTACCATACTGGAATCTAGCCATTACACAAAAATAGACGATTGTTACTCCTTATATAGGATAAATGTCTGTTTGTCTTAAAATATTACATCACTTACTTATACAGGTTCTCCAATGGCGCAGTTAAAAAGACAGCTGCTGCAAGTAAATTATTGCAATACTTGTGTATTTTATAAATATGACGATTTCTGTCTTTTTGTGGGATCAACAGTTCTTGCACAGAACTGCAAACTGACCACAGTATGCTTTCACAGGTCATCAGAATTGCTATAACATCTATTCTGTAAGAGACAAAGCAAAAACCCTGAAATCAATCTAGGCATGCAATTCAACCCATTCCATCAAGTAATCTGCTACAATGCAGAAAGGATTTTTATATACAAGTGATCTCTTTTACATTATTTAAAATCATCAGGAATTTTAAGTAATAATAATATTACCTGTCCCTGGCACAACATTCCCAAAGTATACACCAAGCTCTCATGTTTCACGTTCCCCACTGATTTTAAGAAATGAATATTATCTGTGGGTTAGCTCCCTCCATAGATATGAATGAGGAAGGAATTCACCATTTGCACTGTTATACATGCGCAAGCTAGGATTATAATTTGTTAAAATTTACAATTTTATCCAATTATGAATATACTAAATAAAACATTACAACTAGATATATTTTAATTTCTCTGTTCCTTACACCTGTTATAAAATGAAAATTGAATATGTTTTTTTTCTGTTTTCTTCAGAACTTTTTATCCCCAGTTCTTAACAAATTTCAGAAACAATACTGAATATAAGTGGAATACATTTTAAATAATTTATATATACATTTGATTGTTTGCTTTATAATATTTAGACACACATATTTTCTTTTCCAAAAGGAAGACATTAGTTTAAATATTCATGGCACAATTTTATATAAAGAGTTTTGGAAACTGGTACCCTTTCCCCATTCCTTTAGTATGCAAGTTCCATTTTATATTGATTTCTCATCATAGGCTCCAGATGTGCTTTCTGAGTACTCTCTCTTTTCTCCCAAGATTTCTTTGCCACTTGCCCCATCTCCCATTGTTTCACTATGGTTCCTCTATTCTTGGTTCCTCTATTCTTACTTTCTTGCTTTTGTATGAACATGCTATATTATGATAACTAGTAGTATATGCCAAAGGTAAGGGTTACATAGCTACCAGTTAACGTGGCACTGTAAATGTCTTTGGCATGACAAAGAAGGAACAGCGAGTTGTAAAAAAGGATTGCAAAGACTATGGATACAACCTACATCCCACTGGCATTAATGACAAAGATCACATTTTGATTGTAATAGGACAGGATTGCTATCCAAACAATGTATACATCTGCCTATCAGATTTTCAAGAAGAATGACTCAATTGTCATGATTTCGACAAAAAGCAAATAAAGTACAGAATCTGCAGAGAACTGCAGAAACAGATCAGGACTCAAATACTCTAGCAGCTGAATTTGATCATACTCCTAATTCCAGAATTAATATTAAAAGCCTGCTCTGCTGCACAATAGAGTATGTATGTTCTCATTCTTCTTAATTATAAAGAAAATTAAATCTAGAAATCACTATGGTGTTTCCATTCTTTATGTATGCTTACAGACAATAGTCTAAGTATTTTCAGAAATACTGAAATCTATAAATCCACTGTATAATCAGGTTATACACAAAAGCAACATTTTGAAAAATAAGTTCCTTTGTCATTTGTACCTAGATGTTGGAAAATATGTGATATTTGAAGGATGGATCTGCTCTGCTTTGGCTTCAGTCTACCATGTTATTTTTCTATAAAAATAAAGCTTTGTATATTGCACCAAATATATTTATTTTGTAGCTTTTACTTCCATTGCTAGTTACTTCCTGGACAGGCCCGGCTCTAGGTAGACCCCCGGTGGCGCAGGGCACCATGGCGCCGGCCCGCCAGAAAGGCGCCGTGAGCTGCGCCCGCCCGCTGGCCGGCCGATCCGCCGATCCGCCGCGCAGCTACGCCCACCCGCCCACCGCGCTGGGAAACGGGGCGGGAGGGCGCCAGAGAGATCGCGCTTTGCCTGCCCGCCCGCCGCTGCGCCCACCCGCCCACCGCGCTGGGAAACGGGGCGGGAGGGCGCCGGAGAGATCCGGCGCACCACAGCGGCAGGGGCGTCTAAGACGGCCCTGTTCCTGGAAACATATCACATATTGAACTTAAAGGTTAAAAGCTGTAGTATGAATGATCAAAGGCATACAATTCTGGTGAACACTGAAAAGATATGCAACTACAGCTAGGACTAGAAAAACAACTTTTCCATGCATGAAAAACAAATTTCCAATGAGATATTTTATTGTTTTTAGAACAATTCACAGCAAACCATGGGCTCCAGCAGAGCTTCTGATTTACAGTAAGCACATGATCCCTAACCTTGGACAAACTGATGACTCAACTATAGTATGTTAAATCAAGCTAACTTGTTTCAATAAACCACTGTTTAGGACAGAGGTTGCCAATGAGGTGCCTATAGAAGAGAAGCATTGGCAACTTTGAAATTTTCCCTTGAAGTACTAACGAAGCCTCTCAGCCACCCTTTCTACTCACTACTCCCTTGGTCATGTGGTGGTTTAAGCTGGCTACCTTCTTCTCCCTTGAGAAGTACATAGAGCTGCAGGAGAGTGATGCTTTTTCACACTTCCTCTTTCAGCTCCACGTGTTTCTTAAGTTGAATCTACTAGATCCAACTTCTACTTAGACTACTTGGAAAAGCAAAGAATATGTATAGGGGTGTGTGTGTGTGTGTGTGTGCGCGCGCGCACTGTCCCTTTCTGTGCCTCTGTGGGGGAAGGGGAGAGAAATTGCTAGAGGGGGCATGACCCATTGTTCTCACCCAAAAAGTCCAAATGTATCCACAGGCCAAAAAATGTGGTGATCCCCTAGTTCAGGTTTGTATGACATGTTAACTTGTTAATCTAAAACAGAAGCAGATGCTTCTAATCTCCTCACAGCAACACCGGAGAAAAATGGAGGCATGAGTGTGCAAGCCAAAGGCTCACTGTAGCTTGTTTGTGTATCACTAAGCCATGGTTGTATTGTTACATTTGAATGCAGAATTATTTACTTAACATTCACAGAGTAAAAAGTTCAGGCACAAAACAACAATGCTTAGGCATAAAACAAAATTAACCTTTTATAAATGACTGGATGGCTTCCTCAGTCTTGTGCTTTAGACAAAACTTTAAATGGATTTATTTCAACAGGCTTTTAATGTGTAATTTCTGCTGCTTTTTAAAAACGTTTTTATATTCATTGCTTGTTAAATTGTATAGTTTTGTTAGCCTGTATTGCCTTTAATATGTTATTTCATGATTATTTCATCTTGATTTATGTAAGTTGTTCTGAATGCTCAGTAAGCAGAACAGGAAACAATAATAATACATTCACATCACTCATAGCGCAAAATTCAAATCAATCGTTACCTTATCTGTGGTGTTCTCTTGTAACTGGGCTGGGCCTGAAAATATCTGCAAGCCAAGAGTGCCAAGGATTCCTCTAGCACTTCTGTTAAAATCTCCTGGGCTAGCACAGGGGGTAGAACAGTCCATAGATCATGATGAAGAGCACAGCAGAAATAATGCCACATCTGGATGGAGAATGAGCATCGTTCCCCCTAGCAAAACCAACAAATGTTAAATGATACAAACCCATCTTCCTGAATGTCAGGTTGGATTCCGTGAATCTAATCCATTCAGGCCGAGAGGAAATAGTTGAAAAGTATGAACTGCTGAATAACTAGACCAGAAACCTTGCAAGATGCAAAACACATTTTCCCTCCCAAAAACAATTTCTTGTTTCAGCTGGGAAAGCAGCTTTCTTCCAAAACCACAAACATTTGACCTACCATAAACTTACCTTCCCCAAACCTATTTTGGATATGCATGCTGTACTGTGTAGTTACTAATTTACGAAATTGTGTACAAGTACTCACCATCTCTGCTGTGATCAAGGGCAAATCCCATTGTAAAAGGCTGACCAACCATGAAGCAGTTACTCTTATTTAGACTCTTAATTGCTACTGAGAATAACTTTCTATGCAGCTGTCACCAGAAAGTTAATACATCTCCAGGTGCTCCAACTTCTTCACTGAAGGCCATAAGCCGATGTTTTCCAAATGGGGAATTAATATCCACATTACAAGTTGAGTTATGTTTTATGTAGCACAGGTAACTCAGGCTGAAGTTGTACACATTCTTACCTCGGAACAAGCCCTATTGAACTAAATGGGAACTACTTCTGAGTAGACATGCATACAATTAAAGTACCCTAATCAGTGGTGTCCAAACTTTTTTCAAAGAGGGCCAGATTTGATGAAGTGAAGGGCCATGAGGGCTGACCAAAGGGCCAACCAAAGTTGTTGACCTTTTTTTTAGGATTGATGTTTTTGAGCTTTTTTTTAGTGTTAAAGTTTTTGAGGGTTTTAAAAGGATTTTACCCCAGGAAATAAACTGCCACAGGGGCTGGGTTAAACCGATTGGTGGGCCGGATTAGGCCCCCGAAACGGACTTTGGACATGCCTGCTGGGAGGTACATGTGGCAACAAAATTAGAGGATCCTTGCTGAGAGCCTTAATCCTACCACAATATAAGAGAAAGTACCTACAGACCAACTGAATGAGTTCACTTACACACTTATTTGCCTACACTGATAGATTATAGACATTATTATAATCCAACAGCCTAAAGTACAGCCAAAGAGTTAAAAATACACCCAGTGTTCCTTGCTGAATGTAAATGTTCATTCATTGTTAGAATTCTCTTTAAAGATCCTTTAGCTATTTTATTATATTTTAACAATACCAAAAACAAATATAGTAACAGTCTAAACTCTGTGACAATTTAATGTCTCTGTGCATTTTTTTTCATATAGCAGAAGACCAGAGATTATTATAATTTCCTGTCTGATATGCAACATACTATGAAGTTCTATTATTATGGGTCACTATAATGAAGTATAACTATTTTTGAAAAAAACCTTACCTGTGAAGAGCTCTGCAAATAATGCTTCCAAGATTAGCATCAAATTAAATGATTTATATGTGGACATTTTATTAATGTTTTATCATGCATTTTATGATATACAGGTAAAGTCATTAACTGTTGAAATTTGCTGCAATAGCAGTAAATTATCAGTAGGCATTATGAGTAAACATTGTTAAAATAACTGTAATATGAATAAATAAATAAATAGGGTGATATCCAATATTAGTCATACTCAGAGTAGACTCACTGAAATAAGTGACCTTCAGTAATTTAAGAACACTGATTTCAATGGGTCTACGTTGCGTATGGCTTTGTTGGATATCACTTTTCTTAGAAACTATTTAATAATTTATGAACCATTTTGAAGCCTTTTAAATTGAATTCAGTATTTATTTATTTTTTTAAAGGATTTAAAATACATTTAAATATATGTTCTACTGGGTATACTGTATATTTTATGTTCAGTTCATTGTATTTTATGTAGTTATTTGATATTAATTATCTGAAACTTCCAATATACCAGAATATATATTCTTCTTATTTAAATTATTCATATTATTTCATATCAAAGTGGATTCTTGGTAATAAATAGAATCCTCATTGAGATTTACAGGGAACCTTTTCCTGTTTGCTATTTGTTGTTATGTCAAAGTATCTGAATGGGTAAACATCTGCTATTTTTGCAAGCTTCATACAATAAAACAGATGTGGGCTTTTATTTAAATTGTATGTCAGGAAACAGGCAGCTGGGCAGTACTACATAAGCCACTCAGTATTATCTACAAATAGACAACTTTATTTTAGACAACTAGAAAACATACGTTTTGGAGATTGCAGCAGATGTTTGTTTCATTAAAAGCTTTATTTCAGTTTGGTAGCCAAGCAGGTATTCAATCTATTTAGTTGGTGAGATACTGCACTAGATTGCTTTCACATCACACCACAAGCTACTGAAAACTGAATCTGTTTTAGAGTGCAAATCCTCACTGCACACCTTGGTTGTGGCATTAACTATGGTTCAGCTATCCAAGGTTTGAAATAAAGGTTCACTGTCATTTTTAAATATTTATATTATGTATAGAAGACAATATCAGAATTACTACACTTCGCATACTAGCTAATTATTTTATCCACCGACAAAAATACTGAGCTCAGTGCATAGCCATGGAAAAATTCATTGCTCCAGTGAGTGTTGATTGGTCATGCATCCTGGATAGCAGGGCTGGCCCACCCATGAAGCAAGATTAGGTGGTTGCCCCAGGGGGCAGATATGGGCCTGATGAGCACACTGCCATTACACCCCGTGGGTGCCACCCATGCTGCCTCCTGCTCTGCAGGTGCATCCTGCTGCTGCCTCTGCCATGGGTGCACATGGCTGCCATGCACACCCACCATGGCAGAGCATTTTTCCTCAAGTTGCCAAATGTTACAGGCCAGGCCTACTCCCAAGCATAGCTGCCAAGTTTTCCCTTTTCTCGCGAGGAAGCCTATTCAGCATAAGGGAATTTCCCTTAAAAAAAGGGAGAACTTGGCAGCTATGCTCCCAAGCAGTAAATCATTCAGAGGAAGCAGGCAGGTGCTTCTATGGGTGCATATTTTGGGATTATAGTAAACTATAGTTATTTTATGTATTTACTTTCTTGCAACACACTGCAGTTCTTTTATGGCACAGTACTTTGGAACAAAGTTTGGAAGTTACTCGATTCAACCAGTTGGGGACATTTAACAGAAGTTTAGATAAGACAATAATGAATTCATCTGTTTTATATCCAATTCAAAAAAAGAAAAAATAATAATGATGAGTACTAAAAAGCACACAAAGATGTACTCATACCAGAATGTAAACATCTAGAAGGACTCAATATTGTTTTGTAATTACATAATATTATAGCTTGGCCTTTATTCTTGACCATTGTTGCATGCACATAAAGCCCATTGAACTCAATGAGGCATATGCACACATAGTTGTTGTAGATCAGCAACCTTAAAATGTAACCTTGATTCCAGCTAGTATTGAACCTATGTTTCAAATTAATCAAAAAGAAAACAAAAGAAAGAAACATTTGTGTAAAAGGAAAAGCTAGTAAACTTAACATCACACCTCATAAAAAGCTTTGTAGTCATCCCAGTAGTGACTCTCGGCATCCTGTAAAATAGTTGTAGCACAAATTCTGATGCAGTAGTTTGTAACTTGAAACTGAAGAACACTGATCAATTCCTGATATTGCTGGAGAGGCATTAGGAATACAGGCCTGTTCAAATGATCAAAGAAGGAAAGATTTAAGACCAGTGCAGTAGGAGGTAACAATCCACAGTTGTACAAATGGTTTGGATTATTAAGTATCAATCATTCATTTCCTCTTGATTCTTGAATCTAAACCCACGCTCACGTTAAAATCTGGTCTTTGTTACAGAGTCTCTTTGAAAATCTACTTCCACTGTTTTACAAATGTGTACTATACTACTTAGGCAAATAGCACTGTCAATCTACTGCTAAATGATTGGATTGCTATTATTGAAATGCAATGTAGAATTATAAGTGGTACTTCTAAAGAATACTTAAGGGATAGTTCTTTTTATTTAAAAAAGTGGTCTGGTAGGAAAAATACCAAACTGTTTGATACATGCACAATTATTATAAAAACTAGTATCTTGAAGCCCGTTAAATTAACGGGTGTTAAAACATGCAATTCCCCCCGCCCATTCCCTCCTCTCTCCCCCTCCCTTCTTTTCTCCACCCACACGTGCCGGGACTCTCCTGGGCTGCTTCTCTGTCGCTGCTCTGCCTCCTCCTCCTCCGCTGCTGCGGTCCATGCCTAGGCAGGAGAGGGGGGAAGGTAGGGGCGGCCAGGGCCCTCTTTCCTTCCTGCCCTCCCCCTGGGCTTGAGCCTGCTTTTGCGAAGGGTTAGCGGGGAAGAATGAGCAGCATCCCTCCGCTGCCACCGGCTTCTTGCTGAACGCAGCGGAGGCACGGGGTAGCAGAGGAGATGCTTCACGGAGCAGGGAAAGAGGGGCGGGCGGCGGGCGGCTGCCACCCGCCCCTCCTTCCCTGCTCCCTGTCAAACATCTCCTCCCCCCCAGGCTGCTCTTCCTCCCCCCCCCATGCACTGTCCCCGCTTCTGTCTGCCTCTGACCATGCACCGCGAGGGAAATGGTAGGCAGAGGGGTGGGGGGGAGAGAGAGAGCGCGTGTGTGTGACGCCCGCTTGCTGCTGGTCATCGGGAGGGGAGCGTAGGAGAGAAAAAAAGGGGGGAAAGCAGCCTCCTTCTCCTCGCCTTTCCCAACCCACCCAGAGCTGAGCCTGCCACACGCCGGGTAGGTGGAGGGGTTGGGATGCGGCGATGGGGTGGGGGTGGGGAACAGCGGCAGCGGGGACACGAACGCCCCGGCGACGGCGGGGAACGCGCACTCGCGTCTCAATCCCTCACGGTCCCTTCCTCTCTTCCCCTCGCGCCATTAATCGGGAGGCGAGGCGCGGAACGGCAGTTTGGAGGGGAAGCCGTTGAGGGAGAGAGAACCGCATTCCGCCCCCCCGGCTCTGTGTGCGTCCAGTCTCTGCATCCAATCCCTGTGTCCGTGGGGCACATGCTCAGTAGCGCGGAAAACGGGACACACGGAATCTGGATGCAGAGACACAGGGACTTTATTATATAGGATATATACTAATATCAAGGTTAGCACAAGAAAGGTTAGGCTCTTCTGACCAGGGTGGTGGTTTTGCTGCTACCCCCATGCCTTCTATTCCCACCACCCCATCCTCTTTGCACCAGCAGTGGAGCTGTTCTCCTCTTCCCCTGGCCACCCACATTGCCTATTCTCTCTGCCTCAGTGTCTTGTTCTGAGGAAGAGACAAGAAAACCCTTCCTGAAAGCACAACATTTCAGACACAGTTGCAAAGGGAATGCCTATGCCAACAACCACAGCTTGCTACAACAGAGGAAGTTTATAATCCAATTGTCGGTAGTGGTGAACACAATAAGGGGAGGGGATAAAAATAAGTGAGGCAAGGTTATCAAGCACTGACCAGCTATTTCAACTACACATAGTTAGGCTTAGTTTTATTTGGGTATGTGGATTAAGTGAAAGGCGGCACTAAAATGTGAATTTGGATGAGGAATTTGGAGAAGATGGTGCAAAAGAAACTCTCAGGAAGGAATTCTAAATCTAAGGTGAAGAAAAGGAGATGGGTTTTGAGACAAAAGCAACCTTCTGAAGAAGTCAAAGCCACAGGAAAGGACATGGTGAAAAATTGTGACAGAAAGGTACAGTAAGTCAAGCCCGTGGAGAGCTTCAAAAGGGAAAAAAACCCAGTGAATTTGTGTTGAATGCAGAAGCTGCTGAAAAAGAACATCACATGGTTTGAATTTCAGGAGAAGTGAATGATTTGAGCAGCAGAGAAAAAGGAAGAGTAACAACAGAAGAGGAGAGAAAAAGACAAATAGAGTAATAAAATGGCATTTGACTAAAGTGGTATGGGGGAATTGACATGACAATTAAAAAAGGTAAAGGTAAAGGTCCCGACAGTTAGGTCCAGTCGCAGATGACGGGGTTGCAGCACTCATCTTGCTTTACAGGCCGACAGAGCCGGCGTTTGTCCGCAGACAATTTTTCCGGTCATGTGGCCAGCATGACTAAGCCACTTCTGGTGAAACGGAACACCAAAACCAGAGCAGCGCACGGAAACGTCGTTTACCTTCCTGCCGGAGCGACATTTATCTACTTGCACTTCTTTTGGTGTGCTTTTGAACTGCTAGGTTGGCAGGAGCTGGGACCGAGCAACGGGAGCTCACCTTGTCGCAGGGATTCGAACTGCTGACCTTCTGATCAGCAAGCTCAAGGGGTTCAGTGGTTTAGACCACAGCGCCACCCACATCCCTGACATGACATTACCCTCTCCCCAAATCTGATTTATATGTAACGTACGTGTCTCTGTGTGTGTGCACATAATATTATCTGTAAGTTGCTCCATGACAAAAAGTTTTCTGGGCAGCTTACAATAATTGAGTATAAAAAGCTTTAAAAACAAAATTAAACATTAAACCACAAATTCCAAAGCAATATAAATACAACAAGGAAAATAAAACTCACCACATCCACAACATTCAAACACAATTTTAAACCCAAAGTGGTCCAGACTACATGAATAATTTTAAAGGTCTGGATGAAGAAAGACAGGGCTGTAACTGTTCTGCTTTGACAAAAGTTTTAGATGCTTCTTTGAAGTCACAGTGGTGTACAGAGTGAATGCTAGATCATAGTAATCCAGGGTGGAAAGAGAAAAATTCAAGGCACTGGCAGAAAACAGCACATTGTTTTAAGTTGTTTCTTTTAAATATATTTGTTGTATCACTGAAATGGAATTGTTTGATTTACTGGTATTTATGGCTATTTTAATCAATACAACAGACTCACTTTCTAGTGGTATCTTTCATTAGATGCTGATACATATTAAAATGCTGATAGACATGCACTGCTGTGGAGAGAACAGTATACAAGTTCTGCAGTGGAGCTCTGGAAGGGACATCTTTACTTCTCTCCTCCAACCTTGTCAGGACAGCTGTTGCTACTTTGCAGCAAGCCTCTACAAAGTTTGCTCTAATTTCCTGGAGAGACTCATCTCTGCATGCCAGAGCCAGGGGAAGCAACTTGTCAAGTTCCTCCATGATGTCAGAACAAAACTAGGGAAATAAATGTGACATCCAGTTAATTTTATACTGACAGCATTATTTATACCTGTACAGTACGACAAATACTGCATTTGGCAAAAGACAAATGTAAGCTTCATATTGTTTGTACTTCCTTATATTAAAAAAGAAATGTGTACATGAAAAGCTTAGACCATGTAAGTTGAAGCTAATATTTGCCAAATTTATCTTTTTTTTAAAAAAAAAAACCACCTAGGAACAATTCAACTAATGAACAGAAGCCCTGTATGAGCACACAGGGGAAGAAAGAGGGGTCATATCATTGGCATGCTGAAATGTTTGCCCTGATGTAATGATGACCTTACTAGATTGAATTCCTTCATTGACATTTTTCCTATATGAAGAACTCTGAGATCTCCATAGATGCACACATTAACTTTTAATCAAATGTCAAAACAGACAATAATAGTGGTTACTTGTTTTTGAACTCAACTCCCTCCAAGTCCAAGCATGTTACTTGAAACTCATTGATTTGATTGAGATTTTCATATACTGTAATGGTTATAAGTGACTGAGTCCTGTGCACCTAGATATTGAATGCTTTTTTACTCCCTCTTCCGCCAAGTGAATGAAGAGCACTGTTTACCAAATGCTTCAGTCAGGGTAGGGCAGTAGCCTCTAGTATGGGCATTAAACATATACTGTAGTGTAGTCACACAGTTGACTCTAAGTAGTGCTGCCATAACTCTTGCCTTCATAAAAACAAAAGTATCTTATTATAAGCATGCACCTGGAACCCTAACTAGGTGGGGAAACATACTCTACCTACCCCTTTTTACTGCAAATTGCCCCCTCCTGACATGCTTCTCAGAAGAGAAGCGACAGTCACAGTCTTAACAAGTGATGTGGTTGCAGACTGCTTTGTTCCAGAGAAAGCCTCAAAAAGAGTCAGTTTATTAATTCAGTCACAGTAAAGGTAAAGGTAAAGGGACCCCTGACCATTAGGTCCAGTCGTGACCGACTCTGGGGTTGCGCGCTCATCTCGCATTATTGGCCGAGGGAGCCGGCGTATAGCTTCCAGGTCATGTGGACAGCATGACAAAGCCGCTTCTGGCAAACCAGAGCAGCACATGGAAACGCCGTTTACCTTCCCGCTGTAGCGGTTCCTATTTATCTACTTGCATTTTGACGTGCTTTCGAACTGCTAGGTTGGCAGGAAATTCAGTCATATAAGCGGTAAAATTCTACCTGGACAGTATCATTTCAGGCTGCAGTTGGATAAATTGAATGTTTGAATGCTACCCAACAAGAAAATATCCCTGAACATAAAAAAGGAAATTGAGGAGGAAGGCTGGGCTGAACTGTTTTCCTTGATGCACTCACTTTGTATGATAAGAGGGGTTTAAAAAAAGAAGAAGAAGATGAGGTGGTATTCAAACATGTAATACAGCCGAAGACAAGATTTGCAATTTAATTCTATGCCATATAAACTGACCCAAAGTGTGGAAGGAACTGGAGTAGAAGAGACTACTCTAGGTTGAGTTGTTTTTAATCTTCAATCCCCAATACACAACTCCATGAATTAGGCTTTAATTTTTCTCCCACTGTAGCTTCAGATCTGAACCCCTTCTGCCCCTGTGTGTTTTTATGGTTTTATATTCATTGCATTTTAGACTTTCCCTAGTGAACTACCTTACTAATGTGTCTCAGTCTCATCAATGCGTCTCCACCTACAAAATTAATTTCTTCGTGGGACAGAAATCCAGGCTATTTACTAAAATGGATACATTTTTAAAGTATTAAAATGGATACATTTTTAAAGTTCTTAGAATATATGTTGAGATCTATAAAGCAATATTAAATAATTTAGCACAGGTTTTCATTCCATGTATTTGACTCTTAAAATACTGGAAGTGCAAGTGCTCCAATGTGGGTAAACGAACCCGGCATTTTGTAATCCCCCTTAAAACTTCAGATCTTTTGATACATGCCTTTGAAATTTGTTTTGGTTGTTCTTCCTCATGGACTACTTCCCTGAGCTCCTTCATGTGCTGTACCTTTACAATATGCATCACATAGCAGGCAGCTGAAGTGTGTTCATTCTGCTCATGTTGAAGAATTTTATTGGAAAAATCTTCAACTGCAATTGTTATACAGTGAGCTACTGAAGAGGACAGGTCTTTAAATGCTTTTCTCCAGCCGAAATCTAGTATGGTAGTCTGAAATATAGAAGTATACAGACAAAAACTGAACAGTCAAATGTTTCTGTTTCAATTATACCTAAGCTGATCAAATGGTCTACTGAAGCTCTTTGTATACTTGATACACAATACACTTGGAACTGACTGACTCTTTTCTTCTGGATGTGGTGTGAAGGTGATATTTTTGCTGCTGTGTTATGCCTCCTCTCCCATTCATTTCACTGTGGCCCATATATGAAACATTTTAGGCAGCTTCCCTACCCACCTTCTCCATACACACACCACATCATGTCCCTCCTCATCCCACTGGTATGAAAGTGCTTTTGTAAACTTGCCAGAGTCCAAGCTTCAGCAATTGTCAGAAGTGTTTGGCGACTGGCTTGGGAAATGGGAGGTCAGGGTTAGCTGGCAAAGCAGGAACGTTTAACATTGCAAAATTTTAGATGGTCAAGCCTTTAATTTGCTATTGATTCCCATACCCCCACCCCTTGTTCTTTAAAGTTTAAGGGCAACAGCCTGCTCAAAATTTCTTTTTTTGGGGGGGAGGCATAGCGTCTTTAGTAATTACCCCAGAATGCTTCAGTTGGTATACAAACCCAGTGACTATAGCTGAGTGACTTCTTTCAGGTTCCTTTACTTAAAATAATCAGTTCACACATGCTACAAAGAGAAGCAAGCCAGATAGGGGAAACTCAAACTAAACTCACAACTCAGGAAAGCCACCCAAGTCCTGCACCCAGATGTTTTTCTTCTGGGTAGTGTGGGTATTAATTAAAGGCTGTTGCCGATGCCAACAGTGTCTACTTGCACTTCTTCAGAGAAATAATGTAAAGTGTTTTAATGCTATGGAACTGAGATTCTACGTGCTGTAATATCTGTGTTCTCTGGGTTCTGTAGATGCTATTGCAGTCAGTTTTATTGTTATATTTCTTTTGTATATTAAATGTTTTACTGATGATTTCTATTCATTATAAAGTGTTTCAACAAAACCTGGTGAGACAGGATATAAACAAAATAAATAATTGTATCCAGCGGAGTCGGCTCCCATCAGCAGAAGCAGGGATTGAGGCGATTTATGTAAATTGCCTCTGTCCTCTGCAGCTCTCCATGCCACCTCCCATGCTGTCCCAAAGCCACCACCACAACGCCACACACCCAAAGATTCTGGAGGAGCGGGACATTGTTCAGCTGACAAAATTGTCTGCTAGATCAGAGTCTTCAGTTGGATGCAACTCTGAAGATGTTTGAATGATGTTTAAATAAAGGAACAACGTATGTAAGAACTGCAGAGTTTGGGTTTTCTTTCTCAAACAGAAACTTGCTTTTGAAAGTGAGGGACTTTGTGAGGTGCAATAGGTATCTGCCATGTAAAGACAAAAAGTAAACATTTTCACTGGTAAGCCCTTACACTTCAGTATCACCAGTTCTTTGGATCCCAGCCCTAAAAGCTGAGAATAGCAATCCAGTTCATTTCTTCAGTAATCAGCTTTGTAATCCATTTGATGCCAAGCTTTGTTTCATTGATGATCTAAAATGTTGTATGTGTATATAACTAGGACTCTTGATCCTTGGTTCTAGATGAACTGATTAGTCCCCTTTGTGTTCTTTATTCAGTCTTATTAAGTTGCTGATAGTTGTTATATTTAAAATGTGATAGAACTGATTCATTAATTTGGGTCAGATGCAGCTCAAAAGCAATATATTTTACGGCTCAGTCGAAGTGGAAGAACTCCCCTCACTAGCTGCAGAAAGTGGCTTGTTTCTTGGTAATGCTAGACTATGAGAAATAGATATGAGTGCTTTTTATTTGTAGGATGATATGGAATATATTAATATGAAAAGAGCCTGTGCAAATGGCCATCATAAACTGTAAGAGCAAGCTTATGTAAATATAGATCCTCAGTTTTCAACACACACCTGAAAATACTTTTGGAAACATCGGGAACATTAAATAAAAACTTACAATGGCACCTTTATATGTTTTTATGTTCACTGCCTTTCTGATAGTGACTTTGGTCTTCTAATAGTGTTGCCACAAAATGGTTTAACAGCTTCTTTTATATTCACAAATTTTTGTATATGGTATTTTTTCTTTCCAGCCTTGGTCTTTGCCGGCTTAAATTACTAATGGCACTGAAATTATTAGCATCTTAGCATAAGGGATTTGTAATGAATATGTTAATAGGTCCTTATCTGTATTGATGGCACAGACAAAACAGGCTCCCAGAGAGTTTGACTCTTTATTTTACTCACCTCTTTTACCTGAAGTAACTGTTCAGGAAGCACACTGGTTTCATTTGCTCTACTTTCCCCTATTAAAAGCTCCCCACCAGCTTTCTTCAGAACTCCTGCACAGTATGACAAATGGGATCAAAGTTAAGATTAAGGCTGTGGAAAACTTGAAATATCAATACATTCTATAAAGATATTCAGCAAGCTGCAGTGGAATGTTAGCAATGAAATAAAAGTAAAATTCGGGTTGCAAACAAAATTCTCTTTTTGATAACTACATTTTGTTTTATTTAATTGTATATATATTATATACAATATTTATATATTTAAATGTTGGAATCAACAGTCTATTAAGATACTTACATAAAAATATTAGTAACTTAGAAAAAGTCAGTTAAAAATAAAATATTCAAAACTTTCTAACAATTGGAATCTACAGTCTCCCAACTTGCTGGTGTGGGAGATCTGTCCCCAGCTCATTGCAGCATTTGACATGTTTGTGGCCTGCCAGTAACAGACCCATATCTTTAAATAAATGTTTCTCCCAATCATATGTAAAGTAGGAGTTGTGCACTTTAGAGCACAAATTGGAGCCTAGCAGGAGGCATACCTGCCCAAGGATGCCTCTCCAGATAGTAGTCTGTTATGGAGCACCTTCGGATTGCACACCTAGTATGTAAAGAGGAGTATAACCTCATCTGGGATTGATTTCACACCAGCCAACTTTCCAACCTACACATTGACAATCTAATCTGGATTAAGTTTCAGAGGCTCTCCCATAGTCTCTCAAAGAATTTGGGGCTCATGCACACTTCTCCCACCACTTTCCCTGAGAAAGCCTGCTCTTTGCCACAGAATTGGAGCAAACAACAATCGGGTTTTCTGTGGATTGACATTTGCTCCGATTCAGTGGTAAAGAACAGGTTTTCCTGGGAAAAGTGGTGGGGCAAATGGCATACTGCTTAAACTCATTCTTTCTAGGCACGAGGCAAGCCAAGTGTCGACAAGCCCTTGTTCAAGAGTTCCACAGGCTCCGTGAGATTAAGTGGTGGAAAAGAGCAGTAATGCTGCTTGTCATCTGCATATTGGCAATGTTGCTGATCCAATGTGGTGTACTAATTAGAATGTGATATTAGGACCTGGCAAACCGACACATGAAGTTAACTTGGGCCAGTCTCTCTCAACCTCGTGGGTAGTTGTGAGGATAAATGGGGCAGCAGATTAAACCTATTGCTAGAATTTTTAAATATATACCACTTACACACCAAAATGGCTTCCACACGGTTTACAAGAATAAACCAGTGTGTGTGTGTGTGTGTGTGTGTGTGTGTGTGTGTACACACACACACCCAAACATAATTAAATGTGCAACAAAACAATTTCATCAAAACATTAAAAACATCCATGATTAAAATTTACAAAAATGCAAGCTCACTAAAACAGCACAACTGTTAAAACAGTTGAACCTTTGGATTCGTTAGCTAACTTGAGAGCACTTATACTGAAGGGTAAGATAGAAAAAATACTGGAGGGGGGGGGAAGAGACAAAACCTTCAGTGGTTTCATGCCTATGCTTGAAAATAATGGCAGATACAACCTATAGGCATGGGGTGGAACAGATATCACCCAGCACTACCTTCTGCCATCAGTTGTATTTCTGATCTGTGACTGTAATAAATCAATTCATTCATTCCTCTGTAATCAGCCACCCAGGAAGGATGTAATATTGTAATATTCTGCATCCTGGCTCCAATCCAGTCACAGAAGGACACCCATAGTTGATTATATCAAAAGTCTCTGAGAGGTCAAGTAGAACCAAGTGTTGTAATCATTCAGTTGCCAGCTTTAAGACATTCATCACAGTGACCAAAGCTCTTTCTGTCTCAAAGCCAGTCGTATCCAGTCTTGAATATGCATAGGAATGGGTTTACTAATCAGCTTTCTCCTAAACCAGTGGGGTTGAAAGCCCACCACCCTCTTTAGTATCTTGCCCCAAAAGAGGTTAGACTGGAAGGTAAATAGGGTCTAATCTTGGGGTTTTTGTTTTTGCAAGGATTGGTACCAATTTCAGGAACGAAGCACACACAATCTAATATCTGCTGATTCTTTAAGGGCAACAGAGACTACACCCTCCCTTAAGGAAACATTTACTATTTCTGAAATTCAAGTTTTGAAATCCACTCTGGCTACTGTTAATAATCATGATGGCTGGAAAGTGCTTGTGCCACTTTAAACCATTCAGTGATTTATAGTTTCTGTCTTTTATTTGCCCAGAAATATATAAACATTTATAGAAAAAAAGAAATCAACAACTGCAAATGCTTGTGTTTGCCAGATCCAGATGATTTACATCATCTGATAAGGAAATCAGCCCTGAGTGCTCCCTGGAAGGACAGATCGTGAAGCTGAGGCTCCAATACTTTGGCCACCTCATGAGAAGAGAAGAATCCTTGGAAAAGACCCTGATGTTGGGAAAGATTGAGGGCACTAGGAGAAGGGGACGACAGAGGACGAGATGGTTGGACAGTGTTCTCGAAGCTACGAACATGAGTTTGACCAAACTGCGGGAGGCAGTGCAAGACAGGAGTGCCTGGCATGCTATGGTCCATGGGGTCACGAAGAGTCAGACACGACTAAACGACTAAACAACAACAACAACAACAACAACAACAACAACATACAGTAAACAAAGGACATGAATCCCTATACAGTGGTACCTCTACTTACGAATAACTCTACTTACGAATGTTTCTACTTACGAATGGAGCTCCGTCCGCCATCTTGGATGCGGTTTAGATTTTTTCTACTTACGAATCTTTAGACAGGGTTGCTTCTACTTATGATTTTTTTTTCTCCCAATGCATTCCTATGGGATTCGACTTACAATTTTTTTCGACTTATGAATGTGCGTTCAGAACACATTAAATTCATAAGTAGAGGTACCAGTGTACTACTTTAACAAGAGAGATCCATTAAACACATTTAAAACTGACACTTCACTCTTTAAAAGCTAATATAGTATTACCACTATATGTATTTTAAGCAGTCAAATAAATATCCAAAAAGATCTGCAAGGCAGTATTCTTTCCCATAGTTTGCCCTGGGCAATGTGTGATAGTTATAGAGAAAAGGGATCTTGAAGAAAATTTAGCACCACATAAATTATTATTTTTAAGTGGGAGTGGGGAGATTTGCAAACATTTTGAGTGAGAATTTTATTTGTTAGTCCATTCCAATAAAGTGCTAACAAGTTAATGAAAATAAAGTCTTTCCAGCTGCTATGTTCTCAGTATAAATTCCATCTCCCCATCACCATGTTTCTTGAAAATAATCTTTATGAAAGAAACTGCTGCTGCTGCTGCTGCTATTTTTAGGATCTAAACACAGAGACAAAACTAACATTTTATGATTTAAAAGGCTACCCATTACAGCAGTGACTTTGTAAATGTGATCATGTTATTCTTTTACAGTGCTTTCTAGAGATTTATATGAAGTAATAGATTTCTTCTTAAGCTGTGAAGGGAAGACCTTTGCAAATCTTTCTAGTCCCCTGAGGCAAAGCTTGAAAACCTAAGGCCTTGACAAGTTTGCCCAGAGTGGTTTCAAAGAGCTCCACTGGAAAAGGCTTTTCTTGGAACTCATTATCAGATCTGTCTAAAGTTCACCTTTCTCGCTGAAATGGAGGAAAAAAAGGTGAGAGGAAGATGAAAAGTGTGTTAGATGTTTTTGAAAATCTCAACAAGAGACTTCTGAAGGACCAGAGGAAAGAGAAATCATACCAGAAGGGCAGAAGGAGAATATAATTTGACCAAGCATGCTTCATTCCAAATAAGAATGTTCTGCTTTATCCATGACTGCTGCTGAATGTTCCAGGTTCCTTCAAAGGATTGTATTGCCTGTGATAATGAACGTACTAGGTATGTCTGAACATTCCACTAATTTAATTGCAGTATATAGCAAGAATGGAACAGCAGGAATGGACAAGATCAACAAAGGAAAGGTTAATTTTTTTCAGCTGGTACCTGACAAAATCAATGTATTACTCAAATTTTGGTCAATTTTAGTTCTAGAAAAACAAGGAAGCGAAGTCAGAATATACTCAAAGCCTCAAAACTTAGTTGAAAATGACAAATATAACACCCTTGCCCTGATGACACAGAATTCACAGTGGGAAGAAAAACATTTTCACTTTTTTCATTATCCAAATCAAATTCATATTAGGTTAAGAATTCCTCATCCATTATGTTTCAATCCATGTTTTTCTAAGCCAACTGTTTTTGCATTCATGCAACTGAAGACTTATTTCAGATTGCTCTTTTTAAAATTTCGGTCAACGTTTTTTCCAGGTTATTACCTGATACTTCACGTATATATGGCCCTCAATGAGAACTACTTGTGTCTCTTAGTATAAAGACAAAGAATTAAATGTAAAAAGAAAAGTGAGCATGCTGAAATCAAGTGGAACACTTTTGAAATTATTGTTCTAAATGAAGTTCTGTGTTTTATAGAAGTAGAGGTAAAAGAATCAAATTCCAGAGAATTTAAACTAAGTTGAAAAAAAGAGTCCTGATTACTTCAGCATATATTCTCTGATAGTGTTCATTTCCCCCCACTATGTCCCTTGGTGCTATTGTCTGCCATGTGGTTACAATCAGAGAGCATCAGTAGGCAGTGCTTCCTTGAGTTGTAACTTCTATTTTCTGCCACCTAAATTGGCCTTCATAGGTTTCCATTGTGCAAACTGCAAAGGAACTTGTCTTGATGGCAGCGAGAAGTAGTGTGAACTACGCATCTCTCTTTTCTTTGCAGGTTTTTTCTTTTTTTGGTTCACAAGCAACCTCCTACCAAAAGCAGAATCTGCAGAAGAGACTACTTCCAAGGGATAATGCTATGAAAACGTATGAAGAGAAGCCCAGGTGGCCACCTTGCAAATTTCCGATGTAGAAGCCTTCGACCTCTCCGCCCAAGCAGCAGCTATAGTCCTAGTGTAATGAGCTTTACAAACCCTGGGAGCCACTTTACCCTTAACTACATACGCCTCCCTAATACAGTTCCTTAACCATCTAGCTAAGGAACTCTTAGAAGCCATTTGACCCCTCTTAAGACCCCCTAAGAGTACAAACAATCTGTCAGAAGATCTGAAATCTTTGATTTTTCTGAGATAAACCCTAAGTGTTCTTCTTACATCCAATTTATGCAGCCATTGCTCTTTGTCATCGCTGGGTCTAGGAAAAAAAAAGATGGCCAAGAAACCTTCTGGCTTAGCTGAAACTCACGATACCACCTCTGGCAAAATAAAATACTGTATAATATGAGGAACTTCTCAAAGAACCACTTTATTTTTGATGGAGCTTTACAAATGTTGGGTACATCATGATACCCTGAACAAAGAAAAACTAAACTTTCTGTTATAGTGTCAATTTTTTCATTTGTCTAACTAACTTCAGTATAATGCTAATATGAAAATATTGCAGGGCTCCAATTTATTCCATGCTGAGAAAACCCAGCCCACAGACAAAGTAGCCTAGTTGATTTGAAATGCAATACCTGGAAAAGAAATATGGTGGCACCATCCAAAGTACTCTGCCATTGTACTTCTATATTGCTTCCAAATTTCTTCTCAGGTTACTAATAGGTCTTTCCTTCTGCCATAACCCCTGCGAAGATACTGCTGCCCCTCCCAATGGCTTGCTGCTTCCTAAAACACACTTTCAATTCAGATCTCCCCACTCTGATCAATAAACTAATTATAATTTTGGGCGATTATTAAATCTTTCGTCATCTTATAGCTAGTAAGTTCATGTTTATGTTAATTATGAAAAAGTGAGAAAAAAATATTTCAAAAGACTCCAGAGTATACCAGAAATAAGTTGACATTACGGGATTGACAAAGAGGTATGTTATTTTCTCATCCCAATTATTCTATCTAGTGAATTTCTACAAGGCAATTCTTTTGAAAGAAAAATAAGATAAGTGGGGGAAAATGTACATTACCTTGAACATTTCTGTTCTCAGAAAAACATGGTAATAACAGCATTTCTGAAGATAGTTCTTCAACCTTTTCTTCCATCAACAAAAAAAGCTTTATAAGCTCAGAAAGACATCTGAGTTGATGTAGTGTCAAACAGAAGTTTCTCCCTTTTCTAGAACATTCTTGAGCCGCTGCAAAACAAGTGGGAGAAATTAATTTCATACAATATCTATATTGTAGCATATTTATATAAGTGCACTAAAATACATCAAATGTGATATATAATATCTCCTACATCAACAATATTACTAAAAATGATGTCTGTATAAAGAATACCTGTATGAAATGTGGGTCACTATAGATAAAAATTTAAAACTTTTGTGATGCCTCTGAGAAGGGTCTGTTTTTCTTAACCAGGCAAGTTCAGAAAATTAGTGTTGACTATTTCTCAAATCCACAAGAATTGTATTATGATGTACAACAAAGTTGCATATTGTCATTAATACTGTTCAATAGTTGAACATCTATGAAGACATTGGAATAAATTATCCAGACATCTGGGGTGAGATGTTAATAAGCTAAAGAAACCCAGTTCTATTTTTTATTTTCAAAAGTTACATAACCACAGATCACGGCCTAGAATAACTGGGGCCCCTCTTAGATTGCATGAAAGCAAGTAGATGGAGACTGAATCCAGGCAAATGGGGATAGTGAGGTTACCTATTCAAGTATTTCCAGGTAGAATTCTATCTGTAACCAGTATGTGGCTTCTGGAGGCTCAAGAGATAACATGATATTTCAGCTGTGATCCTTTCTGTAGATTTGGAATCTAGCAACTGTAATTTAGTACTGTACTGCACAACCTTGAGAAACATTGCTGCAGTGCATTCAGTAAGTAAATCTACACTCATATGAAAATTAAAATACTGTCCATTAAAAGTTTTGTAAATGAACCCCAAAGAAAGGATGAAGTTCTGTCCATGTGGTTGGTGAAATCTATGTGGATCAGGATCAGAAGTTTTTTGGTGGTGGCAACTCAGTTCCTACAAAAGGATGGAGTCAATTATTAAATGATAAATAATTGATTTTTGAGGGATTTCCCCCTCTGAGTTATGCATTTACATTTTGCTAGTCATTGAGATTACAGTAAGCAGAGAAAGTGAAGCTAACAACAAATGTATAAAGGCTATTATTCTTACAACAGTTTCTGCTCCCATCTGGGGACTCAACTAGATTGGTAAAGAAAAAGCAATTTATATGTGTTGCATATGCGATATAACAGGGACCCAGGTGGCGCTGTGGTTAAACCACTGAGCCTAGGGCTTGCTGATCAGAAGGTCGGCGGTTCGAATCCCTGTGACGGGGTGAGCTCCTGTTGCTTGGTCCCAGCTCCTGCCAACCTAGCAGTTCGAAAGCACGTCAAAATACAAGTAGATAAATAGGAACCGCTACAGCGGGAAGGTAAACGGCGTTTCCATGTGCTGCTCTGGTTTGCCAGAAACGGCTTTGTCATGCTGGCCACATGACCTGGAAGCTATACGCCGGCTCCCTCGGCCAATAATGCGAGATGAGCGCGCAACCCCAGAGTCAGGTCACGACTGGACCTAATGGTCAGGGGTCCCTTTACCTTTATGCGATATAACACTGTGCCACCAGATAGTGCTGTGCAGTACCATTTTTCCCTTCCAGATTTCCTTGTGTAAATTTACAACGCATTTAACTGAAACGCTTCTTTGATGTGTCTAGATCCAGCCTGGGATTTAGCTTAAAATCTTTCCTAAAAGAGAGGTGAAGGCCTCAATATGTGATTCCAGATCAAGTTTAAGTGAAGACTTTGTCCAAAAGCTTTCTGATATGTACACTGCTGCCTCTTGAGGATAGCCACTTAAAATAAAATTAGAGGGGGTCAAAGCAATATTCTTCTCTGCAGACTCCAGTGTCCTAACTTGTCAGTTTATGTTCTGGGCTCACTGCACCTGCTTCTCTCCTGTCTTCCTTTATTTTCATTTATCTAACTACATTTCTGCTTTTTGTTTTCCTGCCTCCCTAAATTGGCTGCCATCTCTCAGCTGCCCCTACTTGTGCAAGATATGGATCTAATTATTCCTCAACTCTTAGTTCTTTCATGAGATCTGCCACAGCTTTGCTGTCAGCAAACTTTTTCAGCAGGGGGCTGGTCCACTGTCCCTCAGACCTTGTGGGGTCCAGACTATATTTTTTTGGGGGGGGAAGGAACAAATTCCTATGCCCCACAAATAACTCAGAGATGCATTTTAAATAAAATGACACATTCTACTCATGTAAAAACACGCTGATTCTTGGACCGTCCGCGGAATGGATTTAGAAGGTGATTGGGCCGGATCCAGCCCCTGGGCCTTAGTTTGCCTACCCATGGTCTATACTCTGTTCTTACTCCTGCTGAAACTTGTAATTCCAGCACTAAGACTTAGCTACCTGCAGGCCAGAATTTACATTCTGCAAGCAGCAAATTTTTCGTTATACCTTATCAATGACTTTGGCTATGGTATACAGTATTCTATTTCGTGTGTGTGTGTGTAAATGAAGATCATGTGTATTCTAAAAACCACCAGAACAGAAAAATCAACTTAGTTGACACAATAAGGTGTCTGTTTTGCATTGTTCTCACTTCTTTCAAAGTCCTTTTAAAAAAAACTTCTAGGGAGGAATGCAAGTTAAAATAAGCACTTCAGCAAATAACTTACTAATGATTTCTGCAACTATGTTATACCATCAACTGTTTTAAACTCTTTGGGTTGTATCCCAAGCATTGCTAACGGAGTTCCAGTGGCAGTTTCCTCTCCTCCCCCTGTGAGCCCCCCAAAATCTGCAGAGGATGCCTCAACCCTCCGGAGGTCCTTTTGAGAGCATGCAGGGGAGAGGAGGAGTAAGTTCCATTCCACTAGTTCAAGTCTCTTAAACCAGCAAAACATTGGATACTACCCTGATTTTCTTTTTATTTGAAGATTATTTATTTTAACATTTTCACTCATTTTCAAGGCAGTTAATAAAAACATTTTAAATGTAGAAAATCTCTGTAGTGAAAATAGCAGACAGAGTAAATCAAATAAACCTTTTCTGTTTTAATAGTTTGAATCACATAAATATGCTGTCACTCTGTCACCCTGTCATTTTCACACTGAATAACACAGATAATAAATCTGAGTGAAAAGAGAGGCTATCTCTTCAGCTTTAAATAAATGGAAAAGGGAAACAACAAAGTTTGTTAATGAGCAAATATTAACAAGCCAAACAAAGGCTTGTATATATAAGCCAGCTCCCTGTAGAGCACATCCTTGGGGGTCCTGCCAACTTCCATTCTGTGGGCATGACCAAGTCACAGAACAATACTGAGAAAGGAGTGCAAACATACTGGGAATGTGGGCTTGGGAGAGCACATTTTTGTTTGAGATTCTGTCCTGCCACGTAATGCCCGAATTCCTCTTGATGCTGAGCATGTGCATTGCTCCTTGAGGTTGTAATCTGCCCATGAATCACTTCTATAAAGTAGCATGCTGAACATGCAAGCCTGGCAGACCTTAGCATCACATTCTCCCAAACCCTTTTGGAGAGGTTAGCCATTGCTGTAGCTGCTTTGCCAATACTCTTCTCCAGATTAGCATCAATTGAGAGGCTGCTGATTATGTTGGAACCCTGGGAGACCAAATTGTCTATCATCTCAAGCTTGTGGGCACCAATGCTGATGTGTGGAGTGCTGGTGATGTCCTGACCCAGGATGTTGGTTTTTGTCAGGCTGATGACCGGGGGCGGAGAGCAGGCATGCTGCCCCCGGGGACATGGCACACGTTCTGGGGGCAGGACGGGGCATGTCACGCACATGGACAGGAAACGCGTTTTTGGGGTGGGGTGTGCCGCACGCAGGAGCGGGGCGCGTGTTTTGGGGGCCCCTGGGATTGCGCTGCCCGGGGCGCCCCACGCCCACCGCCCCTATCTTCCTACGCTACTGGGCTGATGGTAATGCCGAACTCCCTGCAAGCTTGGGCAAAATGGTTGATGAGTCTCTGTAGAGCTTCCTTGGAGTACACTGTCAAGACTGTGTCATCTGCAAGCATCTCTCTGATGAAGATCCGCCACACTTTTGTTCTGGCACAGAGATGTGCCAGGTTGAACAGAACTCCATCACTCTTTGAATGAAAATACACACCATCTTCAGTCAAGCTGAAAGTATATGAAAGCACCAGGGAGAAGAATTTGCCAGAGAGTTGGCAAGAACACAGCCCTGCCTCATGTCACTCTTTATAGCAGGGTCCCCAAACTACGGCCCGGGGGCCACATACGGCCTGCGAGGCTTTTATGCGGCCACCGGTGACCCCGCCGCCCGCTCTTACCGGCGCAGCACGGCATGGCTGCCCACTTGTGACCCGAAAAAGCGACAGAAATAGCTTGTGCGCACGTGCGTCATTTCCGGTGTACTTCCGGGTCAGAGGAGACTTCTGCACATGCGCACAGGCTATTTCCGGCGCTTTCCAGATTGGGAGTGTGCCAGAAATAGCATTTGCGCATGGCCGCGCATGGCCGCGCACTCTCCCGCCCTCCGGCCCGCCATGCGATCGGCGAGGTGGGCATCCGGCCCGAAGCCAGGTAAGTTTGGGGACCCCTGCTTTATAGGGAAGGCATTCAAGGATCCACCATTGTACATGCCATACATGTTCTCTTGGAAGGACAATATCATATTGTGAAGCTTAGATGGATATCCTATCTTGTTGAGCAGTGTGAAGTCTGTTTTGGCTGATGATATCCAAGACCTTTGTCAGGTAAATGAAGGCAATGTACAATGGGTGTCTCTGTTCTCTGCATTTATCCTGCAGTTTGTGCAGTGAGAAAATCATGCTGACTGTTGACCTCTGAGCTCTAAAGTCTCAATGTGATTTGCGAGAGACCCTGTCAATGAGTGACTGTAATCTAATGTGTGTTTTACATTGAAGTATTATTTTTCTCTCTCTGTGTGTGTGTGTGTTTAATATATTAGAATGGCTGTTGTATTTATATTCTTGAATAGTACGGTAACATTTAATTCATCCACACATTAGAAAGTGAAATTTGTCAGAATGTCTGACTGGTGCTTATAACATCTGGTAAAAGTTCATATGGTAAATTCTCACGCAAAAAATAAATCTCAAAGGTGCCACAAGCCTCAAATTGCTTTTCCCTTTTTTTCCCTTTTTGACATGCACTTCTAGATTACATTCTAAACTTGAGTGAAAGAAACTAAGCCTGCAATCCTATAAACACTTGCCTGGGAGTAAGTCCCATTCAACTGAATAAGGTTTGCTTTTCTGAGTAGGCATGGATACAATTGCACTGTTAACGTATGAAAGACCCCTCTTAATATATATTTTTCCCTTTCCATCATGCTTCATTAGTTGAGAGTAGTGAGGCTCTTTGGCCTATTGTGAATAGCATTTGGGAATAGCATTTCAGAAGCTGTAGGGACAAACAAAAGAAAACTACTTGGCTATGCAAAAACAGATGTAGGTATGTCTACTCTAAGGCAGACAGATCACACAATATGAGTGGAATTTAATAACCCAAACAGGTACCGGTAGGGTACAACAACAAAAAGATTAGCACTACCCATTTTTGTGAAAAACCCTTGGGGGAAAACCTACAAAAAACATTTTCTTTGCATCACTGAAAAAAGAAAGGAACAACTTTCACAGCAGCTCTAAATGGGCAATATTCTAATAATTCTGTCAGCTGTTGAAAATAAATTCTGACCAACCTCATTATTATTGGGTGAGCATGAGAAAGCTGAGATTGTATGCATGTGAGGGAACACAAAACAGCAGCAGTGCACCTTTCTCTACAGTAGTTCTTAATGCCCAAGAAACAACCTGCTTTTGAACGTAAAAAAGCAGATTTGATTTTCAGCAATTAGAACATCAACAGTGAAAAGGGAAACAAAACAAAGATCTAGCCCCACATATAGTGCCATACATACATGTCTTTCCATTCTTTGGATTCTGACCAAAGATTTTTCAAAGGTCTATTGCACATTATATTTAAATGATCATAATGCTCTCAGCATGTAGCTAATATTTGGCAAAAAATATAATTGCAATTATTTGCTATATAAATATTCAAAACACTGAATGGGGATTTATAAGCAAAAATACAAATGACAATGGTTTCTATGCTCTCCATTATATCAATCTTTTTGTGATGCCAAAGCTAATGGTCACTTTACAATTAAGTCATCCATCATCTGCACTCTCTTTTAAACCAAAGAATAAGATTATGCTTCCACATGTTTTCTGTAATGCTGTATTCACTTTATAAATGCTAGACATGATCAGCCCTCGTTCATTTTATACTAAAACACTGTTAATGGTATTTCAGCTGTAGATTTAAAATATTATGTTTTGCAAACAAATGACTTAGTTGGGATTTAAGCTGCCTGTATGTGCAGGACTGCAACCTAATACTAATGCATTAAATGTTAGATGCATAAGAAACATCTATGCATAGCAGCTGCAATACTGTTTTTCAACCTAAAGTGCTAGAATGCCAGCAGTTTTTCATACACAGAACTTGAGGTACTTAAAACCTGCTTCATTGCTATACACAAGCAATTTTCAAAACTGTTACATTTGACTAGGTAACAGGATATGTTCAAATTGCAGATATAATTACTGCACATCCAAGAAGCTATAAAATGTTCACAAGCAAATCCCTTTGACCTTGTTAATGTCTGCTCCTTGTTAATCTAAGGCAAACATTGTCTGTAGATTGCATTTGTTATAAAATATGAAAAAGGAAGGAAATCCCTTAACAGTTGTTATTGATTCCAGCATTTACGGACTGAGTTTAAGTGCTGTTTACAAAACAGAACAGATGCAGATGCTAACAAAAAGGTAAACAATTGTTGCATGGCTTACTGCCAGACTCTGAGCCAATATATTAAACTCCAAGTGAAGCACATTTCCCCTATGGATTGCACTTATTGCCACTTCATTTCCTATGTGCACTGTCTCTCTATTGCTGTGCCTAGCAGTAAGCTATTCCAGTTCTTTTGTGACCCCTGAGGCCTGGTGCTACCTCACACAGCCATTAGTGAAGGGAATTGCATGTGTCTGACACGGCCTGAAACCAATTATTTGATATTTTCTCCAGAATGATGCCCAACTCTGTTGGGAATGAGCAATCATGAAATAATTTACCTCCTGATTTAATTTTTCCCTGCACAAATTAGTTGTAGTCTGAGCTAGCTATACACAGCTGTCTGTTACATATCTCCGTCTTATCAAGATTATACTTGAAATGATGAAGAGGGGGGCTGAATAGAGTAGATTGGGGAATCCTGTTTTAAAAAGGCATTGACAAGTTTATCAGATATACTGATCACATGTACTTTTTGCTGATTGAAAATGACAGAATCATAAAGAACTATTAGTACACCAGGGGAAACCACAAGGATGCAAACCATTATAGAAGTGTTTAAGGCTTTAAAAAAAAAGTGGCCAGCTTTTCAGTTCCCTTTTGCTCTGCTACAATCTAGGGATATGAAAATATCTTGAGGGGCAGGGAGAATAAATTCAAATGAAACCAAGCAACCAGTCTGGGCTTTGCAGTTTACACTATTCCTCTCAAAATTAAAGGAACTATATACTTTCCTACTTGTAATTCTAGAAATGTATCTGTGTGCCCAATACTTCATCATGTCAAAATTATAAAAGCCTATGAAAGATCGCCATTCACCAACCATGGAAAACATGCACAAAATATGCATGTTCTGTATTTCATACTTATTGCTATGAACTGCTGAGAGACCCAATAAGAGATGACACGCCACTTTTAAGGGAACCACTAATCATAAAGCACTATGTTTCATAAACTCTATCAGTGAAAATATAGTCTAGAATCCAAAGAACAGTACAATTAGTTCCATGCACTCAAGAGGGCTTTGAGCATGTGTTTCCCGAACAGCAGCTGCCATGCCACATGGCAAGCTTCTTTTGAAGATGAGAGGTGTTTCAAAAGCAGAGTCTGAGGTGACATGGGTTTGTTATTCAAAGAAATAAAAAAATCTCACTAGCCATGCCTTTCAAAAGGCTAGTGGAAATAAATGTGAACTAACTAGTCTTCTAGAATCCTTTGCTGATATTCAGGAACAATATTACAATTCAAAAGCAAATTGATGGGTACAGAACATTGGCAAAATTATGGAGGGCACACAAGTAATCAGGAAGATAGTTTTTCTTATTACAGTTTCATATAGCTGTTAAATAGCATTGAGGACAATCTGGAGCTTTGTGGACATCCTGTTTGCTCATGTGAGAGCAGGATGGCCATTTTGGATGCTGTGACCTCACATGATTTCGCACAGAGATCTCACCCTGAAAAACACAGGTTTTGGGGGCTGCAATCTCATGCAACCCCCCAAAACACATGTTTGGGCAATGTAAAGCATTGCCCTGAAAAAAGGAAATATTTTGGGTTCCATAATCTCACATCATGTGACTTGCACAGGAGCATGGGTGGGAAGATACGTGTCCGAGTTCTGGGACTCAAGATGTTGGAGGGTATGGTTTATGGCAGTGATTTTCAATCAGTGTGCCATGGCACCCTGGGGTGCCTTGAATGATTATCTGGGTTGCCGCAGGCAACACTGGCCAGCTGTTTGTTGCAGTTGCCCTGGCTACAAGCTCTGAAGGCAACCTCTGAGTAAGCAAGCAAGAAAGCAGGTGAGGTAGTCCAGCCAGTTAGTCCGCCAGCCCTTGCTGTTGGAAATGGACAGACAAGTCCCAGGCCGCTGTGGAGCAGTGTGAGAAGGCTCTTTGGGGCAGGGGGGGGGGAGCTCAGGGACCAGGGGCAACAGCAGTGACTGCTCAGAGGACTCCCAAGGAGAGGGAAGAGGAGAGGAGGCTGAGGCAACACTCCACAAGGGAGGGTGCTCAAAAAAGGGTGAGGGGCTGCTAGCTCTGTAGGCAAGGGGTGACATAACTGGGCTCCTGAGCCCCATAGGGGTGCCACAAAAGGAATGTAGTTGGTCAAGGGAGCTGTGGACTCAAAAAGGTTGAAAGCCTCTGGTTTATGGAAACATTATGAATGCCTTTGGCAGGGCCGTCTCAAGCAGTTCGGGCGCCCTGGCGCTGAAGTCGCTCCGGCGCCCTCGCAGCGTGCAGCGCCCCCCCTGCCGGCCCGGCACCCTGGCGCCCCGTGCCACCGGGACTGCACCTAGAGCCGGGCCTGGCTTTAGGTAAAGGTAAAGGGACCCCTGACCATTAGGTCCAGTCGTGACCGACTCTGGGGTTGCGGGGCTCATCTCGCATTATTGGCCGAGGGAGCCGGCGTACAGCTTCCAGGTCATGTTGCCAGCATGACAAAACCGCTCTTGCTGAACCAGAGCAGCGCATGGAAACTCTGTTTACCTTCCCGTTTGGAGTGGTACCTATTTATCTACTTGCACTTTGATGTGCTTTCGAACTGCTAGGTTGGCAGGAGCTGGGACCGAGCAACGGGAGCTCACCCCGTCGCAGGGATTTGAACCGCTGACCTTCTGATCAGCAAGCCCTAGGCTCTGTGGTTTAACCCACAACACCACCTGTGTCCCATATGAATGCTTTAGCAGGCATGAATGTTTAAGAACATTGTCTATTAAAAATGATTGCTGAAAATTAAATAAAACCGATTATACTTTATTGCACAGAAAGAGAGAGAGAGCGCACAACATGAGAAATAGGAAACTATGCTAAGTGAACATATAAATTTGGGGCAGGATTGATGCATCAAGACCTATATACAGTATTTAAATATTACTTTTTCACAGAAACCAACATAATGTGCACAAAAAAATAATGAGCCATTTCTTTTAAAAAAATAAAATCATAAAGCTAACCAAGCCTCACACTAATGAAGGTATACAAAATGCCCCACAACTTAATGGTATCTCACCAAGGAGCATCTAATTACATTCTGCTCAGGAGGCAGCTTGTGTGTGTTGAAAAGAGTCACGTAAAGAGTCATGTATCAATTTCCTTGTCAAACAATACTGTAGGAGCCTTAGGAACCTCTTCAGGAGACCTTTTAGAAGTCCTCCTTCTTTTGACGTTCATAGCCCTCTATTATTTCCTTTACACACTACTGTATGTTCCTAAGAAAAACCAACTTAATAATTCCCTCTCAACTTCTTTGTCACACTCTTTTATTAAAGAGACTACTCTAATATATAAATCTCAGACTGACCTTTGACCACTCAAAAGAAAATGGATTGAAGAGTAAATCACTTTCATCTTTTATACTTGGGAGGAGAATGCAATAATTAGGGGGCATGGTGAGTTAAATGTTCTTTTCACCCTTAGGAAGAACACCCAGGTGTGCAAAGGAAGCTTTGAGATGAAAATAATTAGTGTTTCCTAATTGGAAATATTCTTTAACAAATGAAAAAATGTTCAAAATTTTATATTGCTTTTTTGTTTGCAGAGTGTGCATAAGAAAATCAAATCACAGATGTGAATCTTTGTAACTTTTTCAGGATTCAAACAGATATTACATATGATGCAAAAATAAAAATGCATCTGTAAAAATAGATATTTAAACGACAAATATTAATACATCTAATGTTTTGTTTCTTTCAAATAATACATGCAAGAACAAGAAAGCCTTTAAGAAGTCATCTTTAAAATATAATAGGGGTCAATAATGAAATTCTACTGTTGAGCTTCACGTTATGGGATTAATAACTGATTTGAAGCAACAGTAAGATATTTGGACATGGTAGCAGCTTTGAAATTTCTTTAGCTCAATTGACATTTCAGTAACTTAGCTAGTATCATCTTCCCCCTACTATAAACTTAAAAGTAGCAAGCTTAATTCTTTTGCAATATTTTTAAAGCGTCATGCTGCCTCTAGAAACAAAGAATTCCTATGCCCCATAAATAACTCAGAGATTCGTTTTAAATAAAAGGACACATTCTACTCATGTAAAAACACACTGATTCCGACGGTCCACAGGCCGGATTTAGAAGGCAATTGGGCTACATCCGGCCCACAGGCCTTAGCATAGCTGCCAAGTTTTCGCTTTTCTCGTGAGGAAGCCTATTCAGCATAAGGGAAAATCCCTGTAAAAAAGGGATAACTTGGCAGCTATGGGCCTTAGGTTGCCTACTCCTGATATAGATGTTAAAAAGCATGGGGGAGAGGACAGATCCCTGAGGTAGTAAAATAAATATTATTATTAATAATAAGATAAATATTATGTTAATGAAAATGAAGCTAAAATAATCCAGACTCTCTGAACTCATCTGCAATGTGTCTCATCCATTGCCTTATCTGTGATGGCATTTTCAGAAGACGTATTTTAGAACACAATACCTATCAGCTATTTAAAAACTAAGTTCAAGATTAAGTCCTTGTTTAAAAAGCATAACTAATATTTAAGTAAAAGGGCTATTGCAGTTTAAGACAGTCCCTCCTTCAGGCTAGATCTGGCTCCTTGTGGTCTCTCATCTGCCCATAGTTTCTCTTCCTGCCCCTTCCTTCTTGAGATCAGCAGATCATTGCATTTCTCTGCACCTAGCAGTTAAGAAAACCAAGCTTCTTGTGGAAAAACAGAGCAACCTCATCACAATAAACACACAGTTCACTTTTCTTTTTCACAGGATGCTTAGAAAGAGGCTTACCTCCAAATCCTCCTCTTGCACCTGGCTGTTCAGATGCAAACATGAAAAGGATAAGAACTGCCCAAATCTCTGAAGCTGCCTCACCTCTGCTCACCCCAACATGACCTAATTTGCACTAGTAAGAAGGTAACAAAGTATGTCCAGTTCCTTTGCTCACAAGAAGACAAGAGGGGGAGTAACCTGAAGCAAATTGTCGCTATGATCTGCCTACACTCAAGCAGACAAACACAGCCTACAATTGGGAATAGAAGAATATAGATAGATGTTGCTTAAGTCTTGCCACTGAGTGTTTGTGGCTACCGTATTCATGTACTGGACATGTATGAGACTGGACATGTATGAGACACATGTATGAGAAATGAAAGGATAAAAACAATTAAGATAATTAAATAATTAATAATTAATAATTAATTAAGATAAATGGAAGGATAAAAACAATTAAGACAATTCATGGGGAAAAAATGCCACTAACCCCCAACATGAGGTACTCCTCTGTGTTTCTTTGAGCTCTTGCTTGCTTTAACACCATGTAATGCATTTTCCTTAAACTGAAGCTCACAAAGTGTTTCAAGAAGAACGGTCATTTCTTCCGTGATGGTATCCAAATAAGTTTCATTAATAAACTTCAGTGTTGAAGAAGGGTCAATAATTCCGCTCAGTACATAGAAATCTTCTTTTATCATTGCACACAATGCAGGAATTGAGTTTTCATAACCATGAACCATCTTTTCAAAGTTTGTTTCACCCATGCTTTCTAGAACACATTTCTGTAAAAGATCACTAACCAATTTATTCTGCATTTTTTGATACTTCCCCAGAACTTCTGCCTCAGGATAAAGAAATAAAAGCTGCTGTAGACACCGAGTTTTAAACTGCAGTTGCTGTTGTAAGGTACCAGTTTTTGTTTCATTATGATTTTGCAGCTGGTTTACTAAGAAGCGCCGAAGCTGTAATCTTACATCATCCCAAATATACTGTGCATCCATTGCAGAATCATCTTCAACACCATGAAGGGAAGCACTGGATATAAACTCAAAAGATGTCCCACTTGGAGTACAGGGAAATAAGACACCACATTGACTGGAGAGATCAAGAAGAAAGTGAAGAATAGTTTCTTCTTGGTTTTGTTCATCCTTCAGTAAGCTTTGCTAAGAGAAGATAAATAACAATATGCTAAGTTATGTGAATGACTCCATTTAAAGTAAACAATGACTCTGTTGAAAAACTATGCAAATTATTGTTAATTACTGCCTACAAAACAAAATTGTCTAATATAGAATTCCCCTCCCCCAATATTCCTCCAGTTAGCTGAATCAATTCTCTTTACTAGTGAGAAGGCAAAAACTGTCATTCATTCAACACAAGGGACTTCCTGGATCTTTTAAAGGAACACTTGAAACAGCAGCTATTAGATCAAAAGAATGCACGACCTGTACAATAATAGTGGTATAATATTTTGATATGTTAATTATACCATAAACCGCAATATCTACACACACTTGCATACATTTATGTAAGCCCTCTAATAAAGTCTGTTGGCATGTAAAACCTTAGTCTCTGTGTTAACACACAGGAACCTTAGTATCAAAAAATAAAATAATATACACCTCTGAAAATTCACCTTCAGAGAAAAAAGGTGTACGTAGCTTTTGGGGTACTTCTGGATCATCTGCTGTCACTTGAGGCTCAGGTGGCCTTCCATCAGCTTCAGCTGGTGGCCCAGCTGTACCCCTATCTGGACAGGGATAGCCTAACTTCTGTCTTCTATGTTCTGGTAACCTCTAGGTTAGATTACTGCAACACAGTATACCTGAAGGAACATCTCCCCATCATTCAGCCCGGACACCGAGGTTACAGGGAACCAGGTAGAGGGCCTTCTCAGTAGTGGCGCCCGCCTTTTGGTATGCCCTACCGTCAGATGTCAAGGAAATAAACAATACTGTATCTGACTTTTAGAAGACATCTGAAGGCAACCTTGTATTGGGAAAAATTTTTATGTCTAATGTTTTACAATTTTTTATGTGCTGTAAGTCACCTAGAGTGGCTGGGGAAATCCAGCCAGATGGGCGGGGTATAAATAATAAAATTGTTGTTGTTGTTACACATTATACATAAGGCTGCCTCTGAAGATTGTCTGGAAACTTCAGCTAGTGCAGAATGTGGTGGCCAGGTTGCTCACTGGAGCAAGACAGTCTGAGCATCCTGGCCCAGCTGCACTGGCTACGTAGTTGCTGGGCTCAATTCAAAGGGACGATTTTGACCTATAAAACCTTAATAATAATAATAATAATAATAATAATAATAATAATAATAATAATTTATTATTTATACCCCGCCCATCTGGCCGGGCTCCCCCAGCCACTCTGGGCGGCTTCCAACAAAATATTAAAATACAGAAATCCATCAAACATTAAAAGCTTCCCTAAACAGGGCTGCCTTAAGATGACTTCTAAAGTTCTGGTAATTGTTATTCTCTTTGACCTTTGGTGGGAGGGCATTCCACAGGGTGGGTGCCACTACCGAGAAGGCCCTCTGCCTGGTTCCCTGTAACTTGGCTTCTCGTAGCGAGGGAACCGCCAGAAGGCCCTCGGCGCTGGACCGAGGCCGTTTAGGGCTTTAAAGATCAGCACCAACACTTTGAATTGTGCTCGGAAACGTACTGGGAGACAATGTAGGTCTTTCAGCACCAGTGTTATGTGGTCTCGGCGGCCGCTCCCAGTCACCAGTCTAGCTGCCGCATTCTGGATTAGTTGTAGTTTCCGGGTCACCTTCAAAGGTAGCCCCACGTAGAGCGCATTACAGTAGTCAAGATCACAAGTCCATGAGTGTCATCAACAGATTCAATTCTCTTGAAACTCTGCAAAGGCCTCAAAAATGGTTTCAACTATAAAACAAAGCCCAGATTACCTGTCACACTCCAGTCCCCAAACACACCAGGCTCTAGAAGCACTGACCCAATGGTGGGTGGCTTCTTTTATAGGAAGAAGTAATTCTGAATAGCTCTACCTGGGGGCAGCGGTAGCAGTTGCCATCCTGAAAGTGTTCAATGCCCACCAGGGACTTTAGGTGTAATTAAACACTCATACTCAGCCTTACCAACATTGAAAGGAAGGAAAGCTGTTTGTTTGTATACCATCCTTCATCTAAAGATCTCAGGGCAATGCTAGAAGTTTAACAACCTCTTGCTGAATTCTGTTTCATTCTATGTATTTTATTACTGTGTTTAGTTATACATGTAATATGTCTTAAAAAAAGATTTTTACCCCCTATTGGTTTCTCAAAGTACAATATTTATTTGCACTCTAGAAGAGAATAGCGTAATATTGCATTATATTACACATGGACTCACAGTAATATAATTTTAAATAACAGGGTGTATTTGTGGGTACATAATATACAAATGCACAGATACAAATTAATCTACTCACTATTTTTGCAATTCCTAGAGCAGATAAGCAGAGAAATTACTAATCTTCAAGATATATGGGAAGTTATGAGAAATATTACATTTAAACAATCTTAACTTTCTATGAGATTGTCAAATATGTTATTTTATTAAAGATAGCACAAAAGCTCAATAGCTTTCAAACCAGCCAATGGGCTTCTTCCTTATGGAATATGAATAAAAAAATGCCTTCCACAAGAAAGTGCTGCTGCTTTTGAAGCTTAAACAGAAATATTTTCAATTACAAAAGCCTACCTAAACCTAAGCAGTGTTCAAAGTCTTTTCAAATTGAAATATATCCCTAAAATGGTCACCAGGTGGTTTACACACACCATTTTGGAGTTGGTACTCCTAAAAGAAGAGTTCCTGCAGCTGGCTTTGAAGCTTTGCAAGCTTAGTTTCCCATTTCAAAGTCTTTTTGAAAACTGCCTATGTTAAGGCAGGCTTTTGTATTTGAAAGTCAAGGTTTCAAAAGGCTTCAAACAGTGCTGCAGGTGCCTATCGGAAGAAACTTATCCAAAATGGTAGACGCAGGCTCTGTCAGAGTAGACTGTACATATCCTATGAGTGTATTTTATTGGTGGTAACCAAACACAATCAAGTTATTTGCAAATATACCACAATTTTATAAATGCTTTAATAAGCTCCGCACAGTTCAAACAAAAATTGCACTGATTTTTATTAAGGTGCTAGAATTTTCAGGCTAAGAATTTACACAGTACCTTACAGAATTTGTACTTCTTTCATCTTAACTGATCACTTTACACATTTAATCTTGATGGATTACAGATCAGAATATATTCATTTTTCCAAAAAAAATATTATCAGAGGAATGAATTCAATGTTGTGCTAAAGTGCATTTTTGATTGCCAGATGGAATGATCCCACCCCCGGTGTGCTGTTCCAGGGGTTCTTCTGATCTCTGCCAATTTAAGGCGGGGTGTATGGAGGGAGGAGAGGAAAGAAAGCTCCATTGTGCAAGAGGAAGTCCTTGCATGGAGCTTCCACTGACAGGACTCATTAGCTGATATTCACTCAGAATCCAGAACTGATTTAACTGATTTCAGAATGTTTAAACAAAATGCCAGTAAATAAAACTTAATTACATAAATTCAGTAATACCTTTCAATATGTGTGTGACAAAAACCTATGCTTTTTATTCTGTCTTGTATATTGTATACAGTGGATCAAATAGCTGAACTGCAGAAGATAAAAGATAATTACACATGCCTGAATCAATTTTTTTCAGGGAAGATGTTTGAAGAAATTAGTCAAATAGAAGTGATGAGATTTGAAGCTCTGGGCTAATTAACAATTTGAAAATCAACAAATCACTGGATCCAAGTGACATCTACAGGGGCTCTTCGGGAATTCAATGTAAAATTACAGGTTTACTTTAAAAAGGGGGGAAATTGCCACTAAAGTAAGTCTTTATACCAGTGATGGGCAACCTTTTGAGCTTGGTGTGTCAAAATTCGCCAAAAAACTGAGCATAACTCGGGTGGTGTGTCACTTTGAGGAAAAAACCATAATTTCGTGATATTTATAGTTTAAATAACAAAAATGAATAATTGTAACATATAACTGTATTTAATAAACCAAAAACTAATTATTTAACCAAACCAAACCAAAAACCCCTTATTTATCACAAAGTGCCCAGAGTTGTTGAGCTTTTTTGGGGGGGAGCTGCTGACCAAAGTTTTGGAGGTTTTTTTGGGGGTGCAAAAGTTACTTTGCTTTGGGGGGTGCCCCAAAGCTGCTGCGCTTTTGGGGGGGAAGAGAACAGAAATAAATGACGAATAATACCTTCGCTGGAACTAACACGCAGCACCGACATAGTCTGCCAAAGCGCCAAAAAACCAGCACAGAACAGTTTAAAAAATGAACACTATTACACCCAATCACCGTCTGCCAAAGCGCCAGAAAAACAGCACAGAAAGGGTTAAAAAAACCAATCTCTGGCTACCAGCAACATAGCTGCCAAGTTATCCCTTTTTTAAAGGGATTTTCCCTTATGCTGAATAGGCTTCCTCGTGAGAAAAGGGAAAACTTGGCAGCTATGACCAGCAACAACAACAACAAAGGATCGGAGGAGGAGGAGCGGGAGAACAAATGGGGGGACACAACAACAACAACAACAGCGCGAATGGGCCAATGGGGCGTGTGCCAGCAGTGAGGGCTCTGCGTGTCACGTCTGACACGCGTGTCATAGGTTCGCCATCACTGCTTTATACTAATGGTTTTAAAGTCATTTTAATTGTTTAGTCTTTAGCTAAATATAATACCAATTTTTATGACGTAATAAAGAGAGGAGTAAACTAGGTAATTATAGGCCACTTAATCAAGAGGGTTCAATCTCTTTACAATGCTTGTGCTTATTTAAAGCTATAATAACAGTTCAGCTAGAATTTTACTGCAGATCAAGAAAAGTACCACCAATTTCAAGAAGATGCCAACAAGGTTAATGAGCTAAGTCAAAGAAGGTAAAAGAGGCAAGAAGGTTTCCTTCAGAAAACAGAAGCCTTGTGCCATAGCTGTCAAGTTTTCCCTTTTCTCGTGAGGAAGCCTATTCAGCATAAGGGAATTTCCCTTTAAAAAAGGGAGAACTTGACAGCTATGCCTTGTGCAAACGAACAGCATGAAGAGCAACACAAACTTTGGCAAGTAAAATACAAACACATAAAATGCAAAAAATGGGGGGCGGGGGGAGAAGCATATAATTAAATACATTAAGATCAACAACAAAATATTTAAATACCAGAGGCTGTACTCCTGGCTCACTAGCTCTATCTACCCCACTCCCTAGACTTTGCAGATCCCCTTCCTGCTACCGCCTAGATCTCAACCCCTACCCCACTAACCCCTTAGAAGAGTCAGCCTGGCAGAAGCACCATAGGAAGGAGGCTTGAAGAGGTGGCCAGTCCAGGGATCTGCTGCTGACACCAACTTCCCCATGCTGATTCTTCATCCTAATCTGTGGCAGAAACACTTTTCATATCTTCCACTTTCCCCTTTGGTCTTTTCTCATTCTTTTATTATTTTTTATCATTAAGTGGATTGTGCACACATGAAGCTGATGGCTGGCTGGTGAAGGACCCTGTGTGAGAGGCAGGGAAGGGAAGATATCCCAGGGTGGGAGGTTGGAAGAAGAAAGTGAAGCTCTGAGGTGAGAGCTGGGAGGATCCACCCCCTTCTATGTGAGACAAGGATTAAGATCAATGTTTGAGAAAGGACTTTGTATTTTCTTCACTCTTTCTTTCTTTTTCTTTTTTATCATTTAATTAGTTTGTTTCTTATTGCATTGTATAATATTCAATTTTTTTATAAAAGAAAATAATTTTTAACTATGGCATAAAACAGTAGCATTTTTACCAGTGTTTGGAGAAACTTGATCAATTCTCTGTGAGGGGTTGAAGATGGCTTGATTGAGCTGAAACTGCAATTATTTAACCACTGAAGGCAGTCAGTTGTGTCTTGTAGCAATTCATCAGGACAAGTTTCATTTATTTCTGATTGTAGCTCCTTAAGACACTGTTCCATGCTAAAGTAGAAAAGAAGCAAACATTAAAAATAAATAATCATTTACAGAAAAGTATTCAACATTAAATAGCATTATATTATATAACACTTTAATTTACCATATTAACAGTAATTTAATTTTATGGACAATATCAATGCAGAAGCCTGTGTGGGTGAGCAGGCCTCACTGTGCATGTGTCAAAATACAGTTGGGGTTAATCACCACCTTACAACCTTAAAAACAATTGGATGTGTGAGCTTTGTACCAGCAATTTCAATCACTCCTAAAACAGCGATTATTTTATCCTTTCTACCCTTGGGGGTAGAAAATTACTGAAGTTCACTAGTAATATAACAGTAGTGCAGGAGCAGAGCCAGTCACAAAATGGTGGCAGGTTTAATCAGCTGGTAATTACTGATATCATTTTCTACTAATATGTAATCCATTTGGGGGCTGAATTCTTTGCCACAGTGTTTTCCTGCTGAGACACACTCCCCTCCCCTCCCATATGCTAGAACCAGAAGAGGGCTGAAAGGAGCGCAATAGCAACAGGTGCAGCTTCCAATTCCTTGGGGAAAGCCCTGGAGAGGAGGGGACTTACGCAGCTGTGGGGAGGTGGGGACTGTCAATCTTATCAACTGATTAATGGGGTAAGACCTAATGGGAATTAGCTGCTGTGTTCATTAGGCCTCAGTAATGACAGTCAACCCTGTGAATATCATGTTTTTGCTAATAAAGAGTTAAATCCAACTCTGAATGGTGAGATTTACTGCCAACTCACTCTTTGACACTCATGGCTCTTCAGCCGCCTGACTCATCACTGCCTCTTGACCTCCCTCCTTTCACTTGCTTCAGCTTCTGCCTCCGATTCTTGACCTGTCTGCCACAGACTCTCCCAGCTCACTAAGCCCTGTTCCTCCTTAAGCTTTCAACACCTCCTGTTCCCAGCCTTCCCAGCAGTTTTCCCCATCATTCCTCTGTGTCCAACCAGTCTACAACAGAGAGTTACAATTCTCAAGGGTTTCCTGAAAAGAAAGGATTGAAGGGTAAACCATTCTGAAAATTGCAGCTCTGTGACAGACTAGGGGTCTCCTAACAACTCTCAGGATTCTTTGGGAAGCCATGGTTGATGTCCTGATTGTATCATTTTAAACAAAGTCCAAAAATATCTAAACATTGCAGATGCGATCTAATCTGATAAAGATGCAATTTAAAAAAGTAATCAAATATGGGTGGCCTATCAAGCACATTAAAAGGCCTTTTCAAGAAACCTTAGAGAAAGAATGGGTTAGAAATGGTGCCTATGAAACAAATATCTTATCTTTATCAAATAACCTTTTCATTAATTCAAGGACTTCTATGGAAAATAATACCCTATGGTCCACACTCAACTTCCAGATATACCATTCCAATACTAGTTCTAAATGTGATAAAAGACCAGGATGTATCTTCATAACTTATTTAAGCCTGTCTTAGGAATCTGAAACTCAATGCACTAGTCATAGACTTTGGTTTCTGGGACATTTTGTCAAAGACTTCTTTGATTAAGTGAGACACAAAGTATCTAATGAATTATAGCTTTGTGAACTGTAAAGGCTCAACTATTGTTTGTTACCTAAACCTGGTTCCATTAAAAATAAGGTTTGAGGCTAATCTACCTGATAAGTGATAACCAATTATAACAAGCCACTACAACCCTTTACAGAACAAAATGTTTCCAATAATTTGTCCTAACATTGATAGAACACATGATGCATCCTAGTTTTTACCAAATTCTGTTTTATATCGCATGTTTTTATATCCAATGTTTTGTAAGTGTTTTATATGGTCTGTATAATAGCAGTAGGTTACCGCTATTATTTATTATTATTAATTATTATTATTATTATTATTATTATTATTATTATTATTATTAATGTTTTATGTGTTATGTGCTATGGCCAACCGGCTAATGCAATAAAATTTTGATTGATAGAAAGATTATGATTAGGCACAGAGACGTCACTTTAGTAAAAACCACAATGCTTCATGATAGCAAAATATTTATCAGTTCAGTTCCAGTTTATTAATAGGCCACAGAACTCCAAATTCCAATAAGTATATTCGCAAAATCTTCTAACTCATTTAGCAAAATAATTTCTGACTTAATATATAGCACATAGCAGTCTCGAGGCTGAAGTATTGCCAAATAGCACTGAAATGTTTTTGAATTTAATGAACCATGTATTCCACGGGGCTTTCAGCACTATATCCTTTAGCCAATAGTGAGGGGAGGAACAATTATATTGAGGACTTTCCCTCACCTGAATGTCTTGGTAGCAATACAATGTATATTATCTCAATGTATTCTGTTATCAGGTCTGACTCTGGTACTAGTTTCTTGATCCAGGGAAGTACGTTTCATTTTTAGAATGAAATAAGGATAAGTATATAAGTAACTGATGGAATTTTTAAAATCAGGTTGCAGCACTACCAGAAAACTACCTAACGAAAGCAGTAGCAATCAGCATAAATGCAACTGAATTTGACTTCTGTCCCAATACCACACAGCTTACCTATAAGCATTTTTCTTTATTTTCTCATCAATGTCACCAAGTATCTGCTGAAACTCCAGATCTCCAGGAAGTATGTTTAACAAACAATCCAAGTTGGAAGAATCAAGAGAATATTCACCTCCCCACTCCATTTCCAAATACTAAATTAGATAATAAAAAACAGAAGATAAATAGTAAGATTAAATATGTTTGAAAATTTGATTGCAGAAATGCTAAACAATACGAAAAATGAAGCATACTGAGATTTACAAGCTCCTCCCTCAACAGTCAAAATGCGGCAGGGGGAAAGATGGGGAATCCATCATCTATGCAGAGAAACCAGCTACCTCAGGCTCCCTGGTGTGCTTACAACCAGCTCTCAAAAGCCAGCACACTAATATTGGTTTCTTACTGATTAATGCAAAATTCTCCATGGCAAACTAGTCAATGCAGTCCTGTCTGTAGCACACACACATTCACATCCTGTAAAGATCCAAAGGTCAGTATAGCTAATTTCCCCAAATAACCTTTTGTCTGCATACTGTACATACGTAATATATATATTCACACGTGTGTGTACCAGCACACAAGCAAATCTGGTTCCAGAGAGCAGGGACTGTATTTTTTGTTATTGATCTCATGTAGGTCACTCTGGAAGAGAGGGCCTGCATAACAAGAGTCCAACTCACCTGGTGGGCAGAACCAAAGCAAAAGGGTGGCTAAAGGCTGGAGAAGCATCTGTGTCCTTCACAACGACTCACGAGAGGGCACAGGTGTCACATTAGTGATCAGATATTATTCTCTACACAAAACAGAACATATAAAAATTCGTATTAAATAATTAGCTACCAAAAATAATCCATATTCAATATAGGCTACAAAACTGTTTTCAAATGTTTGAATGTAACAATACCATATTGCTTCTGGAAAGTACTCATGCTTTAGTACTTTTTTCCCTGATTGTAAGAAAAATAAAACATCCCATTTGTGTGTTTTCTAGAATTACAATCTATTGCAAAAATACAAACATTATATTTGCCAATGTTAGGTTCATGCAATTTCCTTCATTTATTATTGGATTTAAAACAGAATTTCTGAGCATGTCATTTTAAGTAATCAGTAAATATTAGCCAACATATTCCCTAGAATCTGCATTCATCCATTTAAATGTTTTTTTCAAGCAAGGTAAAAATCTAAGGGAAAGATTCAGGTCACTGTTTCAAAACTTTTTAAAAGTAGGGATACATACTCAATTCTGAAAGTTCATACTTGATGGGACAAGCATTTATTTTATATTCAGCAACAGGAAGCAAAGTACAAAAAGTGAGAATCAGCTCATGCTCTGGAACATCATCCAAAGGAGACCTAATAAGATGCATCAATTTACATTTACACCCTGTTGCCATCTGCAGGTTCACGTCAGCTTCCAATATTTTAAAAATGGCAAGAGATAAGTGGCGGCAAGAAGTAACAAAGGAGGCTAAATTAGGATAGATGCAGATTTGTAAAACTATCTGCTCTTCTTTAAGCACAGGACAGCTCTGTGACTGGATATAAGAAACTGAATCAAAATAAGGTATTATGGCTTTGTCCACAATCCCAGGAATGTTAAAAGAAATGCTTGGCAGGTTATAATTCAGTGAAGTGCAGCGAACATAGAACAATAGGTACCAAATTAGCATGCCCATTAAAACTCTGAGGCTCTTTAGAAGTTGTTATTTTAGGCTGGAGATGACAGCATTCTCAGAGTGTTGACCAGTGGTATGGTAGAGGCATCACTGTCAACAGTACGCTCACATTTTGTAGATTTCTGGAATGCTTCAAAATCTGTTTTATTAGAAACAATGAGACAATATACTTGAGCATATGCACCAAAGGCAATGTTATCTATCATATCACCTTCAACTATTTTAAAAGCTACTGTTTGTCTAGCCAGATTTATTAATAATGTCCTCAACATACCACTTTACTGACAAGTATGATCATACTAAACTATGGCTGCCAACTCCTGACCACAGTATGAAGCTCTGTCATCTATCAACTAATCCCTGATATTATATCTGAAATTGTATTTATTAGAAAAAATATTCTTATGTTATATTCTGCTGCACTAAGTTTTCAGTGGGAATAATTTGAAGAGATGAAGGGTGCCATTCAGTGCTGGGCCAGCAGGATTCTGCTGATGCAATGTGATTCTGTTTCCTTCTCTCCCCTGTGCTCCCAGAATCTGCTCCAGAGGGTCTCCCATACCTCTGAAGCCGATTTTGAGTGTGTGGAGCTGGAGGGTACAAGAGAGGAAAAGGAAGACATACACACATACAAGTCCTTTGAGCCAATAGATATGCAGCAGTGAAAATGGCCCAAAGTTTCTGCATGTACTCACTGGCATAGGAAGCTGCTCGGGCACCCAGAGTGGCAAACATGACGTGCACCCGGGGGAGGGGCGTTGCTACGTAGTGCGCATGCGCAGTGTCGCTACGTATCATGCATATGTGTCGCTATGTAGCGCCGCTGCACATGCACGCTACGTAGCGGGGTGCTGGTAGTGCCGCTCGCGCTGCCCCCCCAAAAACGGAGCTGGGAGCAGGCCGCCCCCTCCGCTTCCCCCCTTGCTACACCCCTGCATGTACTTCAGAACTCCTGAGCCATTCCTCCCCACTTCCTGCTATAGACCTTTGTATCTCCTCCAGCCCAAAAACTGCCATAGAAAAGCTTGGGAGACTCTGGGGCAGCACAAGGAGCTACAGCTACAACAGAGAATCCATAGAACCCCAGCACACATGCATAAGCAGCTGCATGCATTCAGAGGCCTCTTTAGTTTCTGTCTCATATTTCTTCTTTGGTCCTTTACTGTTGAACACTATATCATAATATTCAGATTCATGATTTTTTGTATTCCAAATTCCTCACAGAATACATCAGTAGAAAAAGAAACTATTGTATCATAATTTCCTTCCATGTAATCATCAGTTTCACTTCCTTTGACATTTCTGCTACTAGTTATGTTATAGAGAAGGAACATGGACTATGGGTTTATATCAACTCCCAACCACTGAAATTGACTTTTTAAAACAAAGAGTACATTTCCTAGTGTTTGAGAACCCAACTGTAATTCAGTTGTACTGTATTCACTGCTTAATGTGTCTGAATAAATCTAACATTTAAAATCTATCAACTTAGACATCATGATCTTAGCCACAAATAATAGAGAGTGTCAGTGTCAATTTTGCTCTCTCACACTCACTTCCCTTCACTCCATCTGATTTTAATAATCCTTGTCAAGGCACAAACTGTCCAAATTACCTTCTTGACACAGAAGCTTTCATGGAGGAGACAGAATCTCAACTTTCATTTAGTAAGTACAAAAGAAAGCTGTCCAGCTGGACAAATATTATTTCCAGTCTTGACAACTTCAACAGTAAATCATGCATTTTAATTTTAAACTAAGGCTGCCAGGAGTTTGATATAAACTGCTTGTTTAATGTAGATTCATGGGATTAGTAGGTAAACAACTGGGACTGTATTTTAAAAATTAAGACCAAATAAAATGAGTTGCACAGGAAAAAACTACAGAATGAAAGAAACAACATATATAAAAACTTATAAGAAAGGGGAAGATCAGAAATTATTTCAGAAACTTATGTTTTCAGGAGAGAAACCATAAAATATTTTACAGGCTCTCTACTTTTCTCAATCCTAATACCTGCCTCACCAATGGTGCTGAGGGATGATGTGATAGCATTGCGCCCCCCTCCCCAAATGACACACATCATTGCTAGCAAATGCATGTATGGAGAGGCAGAATGGATCTGTGTGAACTGAATTGTTCTCTAAGGGAAATCCAAAGTATTACTAGCTCTTGAAAAACAAAGTTCTGGTATCTGGGTGCAGCATGGGGTACAAAGAAGCAGAGTCTTAGCCACCTGAGCTTGCAGAGCTTGCAGAAAATGTTCTCTTTGTGTACAACTACAGCATATGCTTTCAAGTCCTTTACCACCAAGCAATACTAGCCACACATTATGCCAGCCACCAAAGCTCAATCACTAAATCCAGAGTACAAAACAAAACAATGTTGGGCATAAAGTCATAACAAAAATGTGAACATATTTTTATACATAGGTAATACTATCCCATGGACTGCAAGAAGATAAAACCTATCCATTCTTAAGGAAATCAGCCCTGAGTGCTCACTGGAAGGACAGATCGTGAAGCTGAGGCTCCAATACTTTGTCCACCTCATGAGAAGAGAAGACTCCCTGGAAAAGACCCTGATGTTGGGAAAGATGGAGGGCACAAGGAGAAGGGGACGACAAAGGACGAGATGGTTGGACAGTGTTCTCGAAGCCACCAACATGAGTCTAACCAAACTGCGGGAGGCAGTGGAAGACAGGAGTTCCTGGCGTGCTCTGGTCCATGGGGTCACGAAGAGTCGGACATGACTAAACGACTAAACAACAACAAAACACTGTCACTAAGTGAATTTACAGCAGAAAACTCAAAATATGAGCAGAACAGAGCACTCAAGAAAGTCATTATATTGGCAAATTAAGCAGCTACATTCACCCATTTTATAGGAAAAAATGGATTTGAGAGAACAAAGCAAATCAGGTTCCTGCTTGCTACTCATCTGCTTTATTGCCTCTTTCTTGTTCAAACCTTACCAGCATCTTTATCACATCCTTCCTGCAACAAATACAGCAGACATGGCAGCTACTTGAATGCTGTCTAGGCGGGCTGGGCTCACACCATGCATGCAAATATGCTTGTGGGTCTCCCCTTGCTCATGGAGGAGGTATACCACCACTGCCTTCAAGGCAGTGAAAATTCTTTATTTTATTTTTTAGGACAACATGACTATTTCGGCTAACAGATTGAGATTGAATCCTGACAAGACAGAAGTACTGTTTGTGGGGGACAGGAGGCAGGCAGGCGTGGAGGACTCCCTGGTCCTAAACAGGTTAACTGTGCCCCTGAAAGACCAGGTGCGCAGCCAGGGAGTCATTTTGGACTCACAGCTGTCCATGGAGACGCAGGTCAATTCTGTGTCCAGGGCAGCTGTCTATCAGCTCCATCTGGTACGCAGGCTGAGACCCTACCTGCCTGTGGACTGCCTCGCCAGAGTGGGGCATGCTCTGGTTATCTCCCGCTTGGATTACTGCAATGCGCTCTATGTGGGGCTACCTTTGAAGGTGACCCGGAAACTACAACTAATCCAGAATGCGGCAGCTAGACTGGTGACTGGGAGCGGCTGCTGAGACCACATAACACCGGTCTTGAAAGACCTACATTGGCTCCCAGTACATTTCCGAGCACAATTGAAAGTGTTGGTGCTGACCTTTAAAGCCCTAAACGGCCTCGATCCAGTATACCTGAAGGAGCGTCTCCACCCCCATCGTCCTGCCCGGACACTGAGGTCCAGCGCCGAGGGCCTTCTGGCGGTTCCCTCACTGCGTGAAGCAAAGCTACAGGAAACCAGGCAGAGGGCCTTCTCGGTAGTGGCACCCACCCTGTGGAACACCCTCCCATCAGAGGTCAGAGAGATAATCTGTTTTTAATCTGTGATATTTGATGTATTTTAATGTTTGTTGGAAGCCGCCCAGAGTGGCAGGGGAAGCCCAGCCAGATGGGCGGGGTATAAATAATAAATTATTATTATTATTATTATTATTATTCCAACAACATTTCTAGTTCTGCTATTTGTTAAAGTTTTCCTTCACCACTTAATTTGCTAAGCAACTAATGAGATCACAAAACTGGCCAGAAGGCTGCTGTATCTGAATGGGAGACAACCTAAGAATCTGATTTATATTACTTTCCAGTGTCAGACCATATAACAAACAGTATTCCTACAGAGACATAGTATAGAAAGTTATTTTCAGAAAGTATACCTGAATTTTCTAAGAGCAATTCTCTACAACAGGGGTTCTCATTTCCTCCCACTTGAGAAGGCGAAAAAATATGAGCCCAACAGTCACAAAACTGGTGAGCCTCAGTCAAAAGGTACAGGGGTGAATCCAATTACAAAATAGTGGCATGTAAAGGCAGAGTTTGGCATAATTAGTTAGTAATTACCAACATAATTTTGTATTGATATCTAATCCCATTTTGGAAATTTCAAAATTATTTGCCATTGTGATTTTCTTGGGGCAAGGAGCTCCACCGTTTAACTTACTTCAAGTTAACTACAAAAGCTGTATTTGGGACTAACTGAAATTTTCATGTAACCCAGACACTGAAGTAGTAGTCTAACCTAGAAGTTAACCAGAGCAGGGATAACCATGGCCAGGCACTCTCTGTCCAGGAGTAGTTATAGCTGCCTTGGCAAGTGAAAGATGTTGTATGCCATGGCTGCTAAAACCTCTCATTTCAAATCTGGATCTACCAGCACTCAGATGAATAAAAGAAGCAGAACTGAATGCTAGTGTCATCAGTGCACTGCTGCTACTTTAGTCTTTCGATAGCCACATCGAAAATTTCCTGTACATGATGAGCAGCATGTGAGACAATATTGAATCCTGAGTGACCTCCAAAACACAAATCCCACCTTCTGGAGTTGGTCTACCAGCCAGGACCAGAACCACAGAGGTATAGCATCCCAACGCCCCAGCCAGCCTATCCAGATTCTTTAGTAAATTAAACTGAAAGCCACAAAGAAATCCAGAACTAGTAGGGCCACACTCCACCCATCCTTCTCCCAATAGGGGTTATCCATCAGGTTAACGAAAATGCTTCAGTAACAAAACCAGGTCTGAAGCCAGATTTAAATACATTTAAATACTTAATTGAATCAAAAATTAAGTATAGATAGAGAGATGGGGCTAGCAATGGAAACATCAAGATTTGAAAAGATAATAATTAAAGCTAGAAAGAAGAAAATCTCGTTAATGCATGATTACTTACTAGAGTGGGAGACGATAGAAGAACAAACTAAAGTTTCAATGATTAAGTGGGCCCAGGATCTTGGACATAATATCAATATAGAGCAGTGGGAGAGACTGTGGGTGGAAGACTTAAAATTTACAGCATGTTATAATTTACGGGAGAACTGTATGAAAATGATGTACCGTTGGCATTTAACACCATGTAAATTGGCCAAAATGTATGGAGGAATAAGTCCGAGATGCTGGAGGTGCAAAAAGGAGGAAGGTACATACTACCACATGTGGTGGTCCTGCCAAAATATAAAAGAATATTGGAACAAAATGTATGAGGAGTTAAAGAAAATGTTTAAAATGACATTAAAAAAAACACCTGAAATGTTCCTTTTAAACATAATACCACCCGAAATAAAAAAGGAAATAAGATCTTTATTCCTATATGGTGTGACTGCTGCAAGAATCCTGGTGGCAAAAAGATGGAAAAGTGAGATGCTACCCACAACAACAGATTGGCAAATACAGATGTTAAGCTATATAAGATTGGCAAAACTGACTGATTCAATAAGGGACATACCTGTGCAAAAAGTTACAAAAGAGTGGCGTGTGTACAAAAATTATCTTAAAATATACTATCCAAATAACTCTCTACTCATGGATATTGAATGATGTTTGAGAAAATTAGAAATGATTGGAATGGATAAGAAAAGGAAAAAGGGATACTGTTAGTAAGAACCTGTGAAAGACAAGATAGATTAAAATGTATAACAAAAGGGATGGGAAGTATCTGTGTACAAAGGTAATGAGTGTATATATTCTGTATCTTTTCTTTTTTTTTCTTAGAGTATAGACTTGGTTTGAATGTTTTTTTAGATAAGGCTTTATAGCTTTTTTCTGCTTTTTTCTTTTCTTTTTTTCTGAATTTGTAACTTTGTGTATTCTTCTTATGTATGTTTGTGTTTTTATTGATCGTGCTTTTAAACAATAAAATTAAACCCCCCCCCAAAAGATTTAAATACACCCAGATATTGAAAGGATTTCATTTCCAAAGCTCTTATTAGCCCGAGACCTAGATACTGTATCTCAAGGATTGCCTCCTCCTAAATGAATCTTCTGTTCTGTTCAGAGGAGGCCACGATTGGAGTTCCCTCACTATTTGAGGTGAGGAAGCTGAGTACTGTACATGGGACATTACACCCAGGCCAAATAACTCAAGGATCTTATCTGTTCAAACTGCCCCTTGCCTTCTGGTGATCCATTAAAATGTTCTTATTTTGGAAGGCATTTGAGGTAGGCTTTTTAGAATGATCCTGATTCTGAAGCTGCAGTGGTTTTTCTTCATTTTGCCTACTTTTCTGATTTTTGGTTTTGTGATCTTACTAAATGTTTTATTCATAGATAGATAGATAGATAGATTTGTTTGATTTTTGTACTTTATATATCTTTTGAGTTTATCCCATTAGCTGACTTGAGTTCTTTTGGGAAAGCAGAATGGTAAGACAGAAATATTTTAATCAAATACAGTTTAAATAAACAATATTTCTATAAAACAAATGCAAAAGAATTGCAAGTGCAATTGGTTGGCAAATAAAATGTGTCAACAAATGTTAAGCACTTATGCATGTGTTGTGTTATTATATAATGGGGCTTATATTAAAAATAAAGAACATTTAAAATCTTAATTGCCTTGAATAGAAGGAAATTAAATATAGGAATCTGTTTCTGTGCTTGATAGGGGCAGCCACACAAACAAAGCATTGACAATTTAGCTGGAAGCACCCCACCCTAAAATAGAGTTTCTAGATTTTATTTTGAGGCTCAGAATAAGCTATTGAAGAAGCTATTTATGTGTTTTAGATGTGCCATTCAGTTATTTTCCTTTAAGAATTTAGCAAAAGAAATGTGAAAGCCTAAGTGAAAATGACATTAAGGTTGTGACACCAATAACAAAAGCCAAGATATATAAAGTTAAGCTGACAGTCAACCTTAAATCATGCTATTGTGCTTATTCTTTTTAAAAAACAACAATATGAGTTAATGACAAGATGTCAGACTTTGAATTGCCTGAAGTTTGTCATTTGGTGTCTGTGTCACAACCTTAATGTTATTTAAATGTAGTTTTTAGTATCTATTATTTAAAAGGTCTATTTTAAGACAGCAAAAAGCTTTGATAGAGGAAACCTCAAAGTACACCGCGTTACTGCTATGCCATTTCATTAGAAGTAGTGCATAAAACATACATTGTTGACAAATCTAATTCATTAAAGGTGAGATAGATGCACTTTAAAACGACTGGCTGGCATCATTATCTATGGTTCCCTTATAAATTATTACTCTTTTCCTTTTGACTGAACTTGTCACTATTTACCTTTCAGAGTATGAATCTTGTGCATCAGACTTGTTTAGAGAAGTTGGAAGTCAAATAAGCTACTTTCTTTAAGCAGAAGCAAACATTTTAAACAATTTCCAAAGAAGTGGCCATGTTTGTCTGTTGCAGCAAAATCAACAAAGCATCTTGTGGCATCTTAAAGACTTGAGGGCTATAGTCCACTTCAACAGATGCTTGAAGTACTATCCTGGATTTGTCTAGTTTGGATAAATTATTACAGGACTTAATAATGTCATCCACATTCACTTATCTGATCATCTTCCAATGTGATATATGTGATTTGCCAACAATGTCCTTGTACATTCTACATAGTACAAACCACCCAGTCTCTACATGAAAGGACCAATGGACACAAATTTCATTAACTGACCTTAAAGTAGCCATGCTTGAACTTGAAAACACAGACCACAAAGTGAAACTACTGAATTTAATTCCTCAAGAGTTTTGATTGCTATTACCATCACAGAAAAAGGTCCTTCCTCTAGTGGCTGTTTATTGTAATTACAGAGGTTGCCGCACAACTAGAAGGGCCTCACCACCTGATTGTCATGTTATCCAAAGCAGTGGTGGGGAATCAATATTGGCCTGCCAGGCATTCCAATTTGGTCCATGAGGCCAGTTTCTCAAAACCATACCCACCTATCAATCACGTGACATCACTCCAATGGGTTTGCATTGAAGCCCTTGCCAAGCCCATGCCTCCCCGCTCCATTTTAGTAGTGACTTGCTGCTTGTTAGGTGCTTTGCAGTCTCAGCTTTGGAGCTTCCAAGTGCCAGATCATTGTGATTTCAAGTAAATGACAGTGGGAGCAGACCTCACATGTCAAATTTGGCCAACAATACCAATCTGGTCTGTGAAGCCATGAACTTCCTCATCCCTGCTGTAGGGTAACAGGAAGAAAGGCATTCCTTTGGCTATCCTAATACCAAGTTGTTATAAATGTAAAGGTAAAGGGACCCCTGACCATTAGGTCCATTTGTGACTGACTCTGGACTCATCTCATGTTATTGGCCGAATAATCTGGTATTGACCTGGTACAGCTTCCAGGTCATGTAGCCAGCATGACAAAGCCGCTTCTGGCGAACCGGAGTAGCACACGGAAACACCCAAGTTGTTATAGGTCAATGCAAAAACTTTACTGGCAACTGATACAACTCCTGTAACAGCAGTGCAATGTCACATGGGAGGCTGTCCCTACTGGCTGCATTTTACAATAGTTACAGCTTCGAAACCAACCTTAAGGGTAGTACCAAAATAGAGCATATTACAATTCTCCAGTCTTGAGGTTACCAATGTATGGGTCACAGTGATGAAGTTATCTTTGCCCAGGAACAGGTGTAGTTGGCATACCAGCTGGATTGGGTAGAAGGCACTCCTCACTACAAAGGTTACTTGAGTCTCCAATGTCAGTGATCAATGTAAGAGCACCCCATAACTATGGTCAGTATTACTATACTAGGAACACCAGCATGGTCTAGTAGTTACAGTGTTTGACTAGGACTGGGCAGACCCAGCAAATCCCCACTCAGCCATGAAGCCTACTGGGTAACCTGGGGCCAAGATCTAGCTCTCTGCCTAACCTATAAGAAAGGATTCTGAGAATAAAATAAGAAGGATAACTGTTCAACAACCTTCTGGAAACTCAAGATGTAAAATAGTGAATACATCAATTACTTGTCCTCTGCAATATGGTTCTTATAATTTGTCATAGTGAGTATTCCCAGCTACACAGCTGAGCCTCATCAAATATAACTACAGCAAACAAAACTCAAACAACAAATGAACTGGCATAGCTCAGTCTTCCTAGGCATAGAGCCAGGCCAGATGAAAAGAGATAGAAAAGATGGATCAGTGCTGTGTAAGTTAACTGCATTCATCACATACCCTAGCAGGTAGCCATCCAACTGATCTCCTGTACCAAATAACCAAGTAGAATCACAGACCATCTATATATATATTTCATGCAGGATAAAAGCACTTGACAAGGCAAAACTTCCATAAGAAAATTGAGCAAAGATAAAAAGTTTTAGTTATTTGTTTAAAATATACCGTACTGTATAGCTTGCTCATCATTACTAAAAAGACATTCCACACCAGGTAGCAACATTAAGACGCCCCACTTCTCCTGTACTTATCTACCCTTCAAATGGCTGTTTTGCATTTAAAAAGCTGAAAAAAGAAGAGAGAGAATGTGAAACAGCATATAACATGTAGTTCTGCCTTTACACTGCCTGAAGTAGAGAAGGAGCTATAGAAGACCACTAATAAGACTGCAATCATATTCAAACTGGAATAAGCCCTATAGAACTTAAAGGGACTTAGGGACCAACCATAACTTCTGGCAGTGGCTGGGTGGGACAGAGCTAATGATGGAAGGTGAACAGTTTCATCCCAGGTTTTGCTGGCAGAACAGAGAAGCCCTGATTGAGCCCACTGTCAGTACGTGAACCAGCTTAGGATACACCGGCTCCTTGGAAAGCTCAGTTCCACTTCTTCCTCATCTCATAAACACCCCGATAGCATTTTTGGCACACACAAATGAAACCTTTATGGCAGCACAAATCCCCTGCTGGTGGAGCACAATGGATCCAAGCAGAGCCACCAAATTCTCTCCAACACAGGGGTTTCGATGGCTCTGTTATTTTAAACTGACATGTATGTGCATGTGCCATGCAAGTGAGGAGCAAGCACATACTTCTATGAACATATTCTACATACCCTAATACTTTGAGCATACTTGTTCTAAGTAAAACAATCTAGAATTCCTCCTATTATGCTAATTGAAACAGTATCTTCACAGCCTGTAAGCCATAGACAAGGGCCTATAATTTTCTATTATTGTACAGTGTCTAGTGTGATCCTGTTGGAAGGTCTGACTGGTGTTAGACTGAATGAACTGAAACAAAGCTGTAAATAAGACTGATACTTATTTTGGGTCATAATACCTGGAACAATTTTAAGGATACAAAGACTAAATACTATTATTATCAACCTTATTATAAGTATCCAATTAACTGATTAGCAATAGGAAATTTTATAAGAACAGTACACTATTGCAGCAAAGCCACAATTCATATGGTGGGATTGGACAAGTTACTATCATTTAATATTAATAGCCTCTCTTGCAGGGATACTGTAGCGCTGAAGAGGATAAATATTAGAAAGCACTTAACATAGAAAGCTCACTGTATTAGTGTATCAACAGGGATGCTACAAAATCATATATAAGAACATTGTAAAGCTATTTTAGTTAATTACTTTTCAACGAAAGGGATTAGAACAGTAAGTAGGTCAAAAGAGAGTACAAGATTACAAGTATAAAGCATTGCCTTGTGATAAGGAGTAAGGTATTAGAGTAACATTCTCAAGCAGTCAGGAATTTAGGACATATTTTCTTTTTCACCTAAGTACTAAAGAAGTCTAATTTTTAATAATATGCTGACATTACAGTTCATGCAACATTTTAATTTTTTTAAAAAGAAAAAATAGTTTTACTTTTGATGATCTGCTCTCTTACTTCATGCTAGATGGTGCTTAATTGTGTTCTAGTGGGTAGCAAAAGTTCCTAGTCCAAAAGGTATCCCCACAAGGTATCTTAAGTTTTATCTTGGATTTATATCACTTAAGTACAGAAGGAAAAGTAGAGATAAGGTATTGCTGAGGGACAATGCTGAGTGGGGGGATATTCTATGAGGTATAGAAAGAAAGAAAGAAAGAAAGAAAGAAAGAAAGAAAGAAAGAAAGAAAGAAAGAAAGAAAGAAAGGAATGGTTCTATAGAGAGATGTATGATGTAGGGAAAGACAAAAGGAATGGGGGATTTGCAATATATAGCTATAGTACTATAAAGAGAACACTTTAGGGGGGAAAAGTCTGGCAGGCTACATTACGGGATGCTGCAGAGCACTATCTCCTCCAGTGCAATTTAATATCTACATGAAGTCACTGGGAGTGGTCATTGGGAATTTTGGGGCCAGGTGCCATCAGTATACCGATAACACTTGACTCTATTTCTCCATAACATCACAATCAGGAGAGGCTGTGCAGTCCCAGGGCCATTGCTTGCATGCAGTGCTGAGATGGATGAGGTAAAACACACTGAGCTTGAATCCTGGCAAGATGGAGACATTGTAGGTAGTCCCCTTGTCCAATAAATTGGTCAATTGCCTACCCTGGATGGTGTTGCACTCCCTGAAGAAACACATTTGCAGTTTAGGATGTTTCTGGATGCAGCTCTATCACTGGAGGGTCAGGTAGCCTCAGTGGCTAGAATTGCCTTTTACTAGCTGCAATTGGTTTGACAGCAATGGCCACTGCTGTACCAGGAAAGCCTGGCCACAGTATATCATGCATTGGTTACTTCAAGACTGGATTGCTGCAATGCACTCTTATGTGGGGCTTCCCTTGTGCTTGATCCAGAGGCTGCAGTTAGTGCAGAATTTTGCAGCATGATAGATGACAAAAGTGAGGCCTTGTCAGCATGTAACACCTGTGCTCAAAGATCTGTGCTGGTTGCTGATCTGCTACCTGGCCGAGTTCAGGGTGTTACTATTATTATATAAAACCCTTAACAACTTGGGACCAGTTAACCTACTCAGCTGCTTCACTCATCAGAACAGATACTGTTACAGCTGCTACATAATATCTGTTCTAAATCTGGAAGAACTTGGTCTTTTTTTGTTGCATCACCTAAACTTTAGAACTCCCTGCCTAGTGATATCAAGCAGGCACCCTATGTATTCCTTTTGATGCCTGCTAAAATAATTTTTATTTAGACAAGCCTACTAGTTCTTTAGTAAGTTGATGCAAGTTTTAATCTGTTTCCAGTCTATTATTTCAACTTTTTGAAAGTTTTAAATTTAGTTATTTTTTCTTATTGATGATTTTATTGTTTTATCTTTCTTATAAACTGCTTTGAGTGTTGTTGCTTAAAATCAAGTGGTTTATAAATATTATGAAATAATAATAAAGAAAAAACTATGTTTTAAGCTAAAACACCTTTTTTTTGGCCATGTAGAACATATTGTTTACACACCATCCCAATCTCCAAGCAGTGAGAGACCACAAGAACTCCAAGGGTTCATGTACTCACCCAAGTTCAGTTTCCTTGGAATGATGGTCAGAAGAGACTGTGGAGTCTTTAGGATATATGGTTTTATTTACAACTATGTAAAGTGTGAACATAGGATGGAGGGACTTGCAACAGCAACATTCACATAGATCTTGCTTCCCCTTTAGGTTTCCAGGGGATCCCCAAAGCCCAGCATAAAGGAAGGCATGTCTCTCCAGTCTTAGTTTCCTGCTCACTCACACAGCAACTCTGACTATTGTTCTTCTACCTACTTGGAAGGTGAGTGGGGTGGGAAAAGGCCCACCCATCTATTTCTGTGGCACAGAGCAACTTCTTTGGATATGCGAAATCATGGTACTCGAGTAGCTGCTCAAAGTTACACTGAAAAACAAACTGGTTTGGCAAGCATCCTCTTATACATTCTACCCTCACAGATACAGGAAAAGGACCCAGAGTATCATCCAGACTCACCCTGCCCCCAACCTCATAACAGTATACAATGGTCTATTACTCACGAGGTCTTATTTTATTCAGGAGAATTCCGCTCTACCTTTAGTCCATATTTAAGTGCTCACACACGTACATGCACATACTGTATAGCAAGTGCTTCAGCGGGGGAGCAGAACACAAAAGTGGCAGTAAAAGTTTTTCAGGCTGAAGTTATTTGCTATCTATAACTATCCATTTGTTTCCAAACTGAAGTATCTCTTGCTGCACATCATGTCATGCATTTAGTTCAACGGAGCTTGACAGTGCAACCCTGTGCTTCTCTACTCAGAGGTAATTCCGAATGAATAAAATGTCCTTTCTCCCAAGGACATAAGCCTGCTACCTGAGTTAATATCGAAGAACACTGTGGGGAAGAGGAGGAAAGTAGTACAGTGGCACCTCGGGTTACAAACACCTCGGGTTACAGACTCTGCTAACCTGGAAGTAGTACCTCGGGTTAAGAACTTTGCCCCAGAAGTTGCGCAGCGGCGGCAGTGGGAGGCCCCATTAGCTAAAGTGGTACCTCAGGTTAAGAACAGACCTCCGGAACAAATTAAGTTCGTAACCAGAGGTACCACTGTAAACCAAAGCTCAGGAACTTCTAAACAAGATACAAAACTGAGACCATGGGTGTAGCCAGGATTTATGTTGGGGGGGGGGCGCAGGATCTCCCCACCTGTCATTCCCTTCTGTCTAGCAGATTCAGAATGAATTGTTTCAACAAGTTGTTTTAAATTACTTTCTTTTGACCAAGTGCTCAGAAAAACATGTCAAACATTCTACAATTTATTTAAGTATTTTTATTTACTTGATTGGGGGGAGCAACTGCCATGGGCATAGCCAGGATTTATTTTTAGGGCGGGGAATGCATTATTGGGGGGGGGGCAGAACAGAGTTATCTGCGACACAGTTGGTCAGTTAGTTAAGTATTTTTATATACTTGTTTTTCGGGGAGCCACTGCCCCTGCCCCCTCCTGGCTACACCCATAGCAACCCCCCTGCCGCCCCTATGCGTGGGACTACATTAGTTTGGATGAAAACCTAACCAAGGAGCAGTAGTAGCACACAAGAGTCCTGTGGCACCTTGACTGGGAGATGCACAGAATGTGCCCTGCTAAGTTTCAGGGGGGCAGCCAGCTCCGTCCTCAGCTAAGGAAGCAGTCCTGAGGCATCTTTTTTAGGCCAAACCCATTCGTCATTAAATAAATAAATAAATAAATAAATAAATAAATAAATAAATAAATAAATAAATAAATAAATAAATAAATAAATAAATAAATAAATAAATAAATAAATAACACCACCACCACATCTGTTAGTGGTTCTCTCCGTCTCCTTCGTCTCCCTTCGGCGTTTGAGGAGAACCAGGCGAGGGTGGCAGCAGCGGGTAGGTGGGCGCTTCAGATGCCGGAAGGAGGAGACAGCGGACGCCGCCGCCGCCGAGCCCCTTTCCCGCCCCGCCGCCCTGACAAGACTCCGACGTCACTTACCAGGTACGCCGGGCCCCGCTCCCTCTTTCGGCGCCTGGTAGCCCCGGAGACCAAACGAGCGTCAGTATAACGACGGCTCGGAATGGCCGGGCTCCGACATCCGGAGGAGGAGCCACCAAGACGGAGGAGGAGGCCCAGGCTCTTTTCCCGCGCGCGAGAGAGAGAGCCTACGCGGGAAGGAAGGAAGGCGGGGAAAACGCTCCAAGTGCTGAGAGGCCGCGCCGTGCGATGCTGAGGGGAAATCGCCTGAGGTAAACGGCGCGCGGGGCAGATAGATGGGAGGCTTCTGGTTGGCGCGTGCTGCTGCTGCTGCTGTTCTTCGAGCCGGTTGGCAACGCTGCGCTCTCCTCAGCTCAGCAGCATAGCCCTCGAGGCTCTCGTAGGACGCGCTCTTCTTTTGCTCTATCTGTGGGGGGGTGGGGAGCGTCTTCTTCAGAAACTCCCTGTAAGCCCACCCCTCTTCCCCCACTTTTCGTACTTCTGGCTTGCGATTTAATTTCCCGCGCTCCGAACCGGGCGGCGGGTCTCGTTACGCAAGTAGCGCAGTGGGCGTAGTCTCCGTAGGAATCTCTGCGCGGGTTCCAGAACCATTGCAAAGTCGCTGACTTAGTGGTGTTCCCTCGGGTGCGGTTCTTTTTGTAGCTTCTCTTTCCTGCAGGCGTGTGTCTCCAGGTAAGAAGGTTGCGTGCCCGACCAAGTGGCTTAACCACTATCGTGGCAGAATCTCAGCTTCCCCCCCCCCCAGGCGTTGTTTATCCAGAAGCAAAGTCCCGCTGAATACAGTGGGGATGACTGTAGTAAATGTGCATTGGTTTATAGTTACATAGTTTCTCAAACTTGGGACACACATATTTAACTTTGCTCGCTCTACGGTGAAATCCTAGAAAGGTTATTGGTTTAGCATAGCATGACTAATTCAAATAACTCAAGGTAAAATACTCGAATAAAAGTGTGTGGTTCTTGAAGTCTCAAGCCTACCTTTCTGCACGCCCCCCCCCCTTTCTGAAAATGCTTATGACAAACAATCCCCAAATACCCCCCTGCCCTGCTAAGAAACATTCTATTTACATATACATTGTAAATGACACAGTCAGGCATTAAGCTGTGTGTCCTGGAAGACCTTCTCTTTGATATTTTAATGTAGGTTGTAAGCTCCTTTGAGATTCCCCCCCCCTTAAAAATATAAAGTATTATAGAAATGAAATTAATAGTAATAATAAGCAGATTTGTACAGTAGTTTGGAGTTGATGATTTAAGTGCATTTTAACAGATTGTGCCAGAATATATGTTGTGCATCTTTTTTCTTTTTCTTTTAACAGATGGAAAGTGACATCCAAAAACGGAGGATCCAGCTAACTGGATTTAAGAACCAAGAAAAGAAGGCCTTAATCAAATTGCTTCATACACTAAAATGTGTTTTTTTTAACACTACGGTAAATTATGATAATTGATAAGCCTAAATATTTTGTGGATTTTTATCACATAAAATACTTTACAACATATCACCTAGAATACTTTACAACATATCACCTAGAATACTTTACAACATATCACCTAGAATACTTTACAACATAGTGGTAAAACTGAGTGCATGCTACACTCTGGCAAAAGAGCAAATTCTACTTCTTACCTTGTTATTTTTGAAAATGTGTATGCAATTTTTAGTTTATGGTTGTGTGATCTTTTTGTTGTTAGGAATACAGAGACTGCACTCACCTTATAGCCAAGAGGCCTTGCAAGAGTGAAAAGTTCTTAGCAGCATGTGCAGCAGGTATGTATAGTATGCTGTTCCTTTGCAGACGGTTCGGAAACTTCAGCTGGTGCAGAATTTGGCAGTCAAGTTGCTCAATAGGGCAAGATAATTTGAGCATACAGTACTGTATTACAGTGATCCTGGACTGACTGCACTGGTTGCCAATTAGTTTCCGAGCCCAATTCAAAGTACTGGTTTTTACCTATGAAGCCTCAAATGGCCCAGGACCGCAATACCGTAAGGACTGTAATTTCCCATATGAGCTGACCCTGTGATCATAATCTGAAGCCCTTCTTTGTGTGCCTCATCCATTAAAGTTCTGGAGGATGGCAACACGAGAACACCTTTTCTGTGGTGGCTCCCTGTTTGTGGAATGCTCTCTCCCCCGGGATGCTTGCCTGGCACCTTCATTAGGTGACAAGTAAAAGCATTTCTCTATAACCAGGTCTTTTGACTGATTAACATTTTTTGGCCTTTTAAGTGTGTTTATTATGCTGGATTAGTGTTTGCCATTGTTGACTTTAATAACATTTTAAAATAATAGTGTGTTGAAATGGTTAGGATATTTTTAATGGTTTTAAATTATATTTAATTGGTAACATTTTGATATATAGTCTATAGAGTGCTTTTGGAAGAATATTTTCTTTTAAACTGTATACAAGTTTGTTAAATAATAATACCTATACTCAGATTAAACATTTTAAAATTGTAACCATTAACTATTGATGGTGCACTGAGTATAAACACAATCAATTTATCAAATTAGTTACCTTAAAACTTTAATGCTTAAGATTTTTTAAAAGGCCATTCTAATCTGTTACATGCTTTCTCTTGGGGTATGATTGTTGGGGGCTGTTGTTGCTGTTGGTTTTTTTGTATCTGTGTTCTAGATCTTGTTGCGATTTATGTAGATTTCTTTCAGTTTGGTTGCGTTTTATTTATGGTTTATGACTACCGGTACTTACAGGTACTTAGCATTTTTTTCATGTTGTAAGCTGCCTTGATCATGGTTTGAACTGTGGATCGGTGGCATACAAATAAAATGATGCATATGTGTGTACATAATTATAGTTGGTTTTGTTTTATATCTTCTGTGACCTTAAAAATCCTGCAGATACTAATTATTAGTGAGCACTTTGGGTATTGTACCTATTTAACAAGGTTTTCATTTCATTTCTTGCATATCACCATAAATTTTCCAACAATAACTTCTCTTTAGCTTTCATAGTTGCGGTAATTCTCATTGATCGTTTAACATTTTTTTTGCTAATGACAAAGATTTTGATGAATTTGAAAATACCTTGAAAATACCTCTTGAGAGACAACGGAGTAGCTGCTGTAACTAGAAACTTGTAACTGCTGCTTCCTGCATTTGCTTTTGCTGCATTAGCAGCACTGAAGTGACCTCTCCGGGGTGCAGGCCTTGGCAGTGTGTATGGAGTTCCTGGGCTGTCTAGGCAACAAGAGCTGCCCCACTTAACCTCACTGAAAGGAAAGCAGAGCAATACATTTGGCACCAGCTTGGCTGCAGGAATTATCGGAAGGAGGCACAGAAGACTCCATTTAACCATCCTAGGGACTCCACTCCGGACTTGTGTAGGGTTTACTCCTTAGCCTTTTCCCCTCCCAAATATGTCCCGCAAGGCAGGGGGTAGACCATGCAGGGAATTTTATTCCCAAACATCTAAGAGGGCATAGGGCTGGGTTAGGCTATTCTAATTTGGAACAGGGGGGGGGGGCGCTGTGGTCTAAACCACTGAGCCTCTTGGGCTTGCTGATGAGAAGGTTGGCAGTTTGAATCTGCACGACGGGTGAGCTCCTGTTGCTCTGTCCCAGCTTCTGCCAACCTAACAGTTTGAAAGCATACCAGTGCAAGTAGATAAATAGGTGGCAGGAAGGTACACGGCGTTTCCATGTGCTCTGGCTTCCGAGACAGTGTTCCGTTGCGCCAGAAGCGGTTTAGTCATGCTGGTCACATGACCCGGAAAGCTGTCTGTGGACCAGCGTCGGCTCTCTCGGCCTGAAAAGTCCATTTGCCTTTTACTGGACTTAAGTGTCCAGGGGTCCTTTACCTTTTTATGCTATTCTAGATCCCAACTGGATTTTAATTAAAACACCTAACGTGATAAAAATGGAAGGTATCAATAAGTTTAAAATCACAAGTTTTCACAAAAAAATAGCAACTCGTGCTCTCAGAGACCTGTGGATACACAAAGTCCTCCTTTCAGCCTCCTCTTCATGTGGGTGTGAACCCAGAGCTCTTATTTGAACTGTGGCATCTCAAGCTCCATGAAATGACTGCACCTTTTTCCTTGCTGGCCCTAATGCCTGAATTCGCCTTTCAGCATGTCTCCATTCAACCATGTCACTTATTTCCCTTAAGCCTCTCCTCAATACTAACCTTTTCTGGAAAGCTTATGGATAATCACCTAATCCCTATGGTAAATAAATCAAAGTACCCATGCCTCTATTTTCCCTTTCTTCCCCTGCTGTACTGTGTCGATTTAGATTGTAAACTCCTTGAGGTAGGGACCTATTATAACTGTTCTTTATAAAGTGCCATGCACACTGGACTATAAAGGTCAATTATTATTTATATCTTTTTCTTGTGTCAACATCAATAATACAGAAAACGCTTCTGTCCTAGAATGTTAACCCCCTACAAACTTATTACGAATGCGCACTAGTGGAAGCTACCCAAAGGAAACTTGTGACTGATGTTTTTCGTACAAAATCTGAGTGTTTCAGGTAGCGTGCCTTTGTGATGGGGAACCTTTTCACCAAGAAATATTATTACGGGGTAATGGTTCCTAAACAAAGAGGCTGAGAATACCTTTCCCCTCCCCTTCCCTTTCCATCAGATGACTGCTGGCATGCAAAGCTAGCACCTATAGAAGTACCATCTGGTAAAACGTTGCCTTGCAATGGCACAATCTGCTCTGCTCGGCTGTAAAATTGATTAGGATCACAGTTTTAGCTGCTTCACTATGAAATATGCTGTAGTTAGTTTTTATGTAAAGCGTATGGTGCTGCTGTTACTGATTTGAACCCTGAAAGAATGGGAAAATAAGGTTTGGGCAAAGGAGGAAAGGGGACAATACCATCAAAATCACATTTAAGTTAGCATGTTGAGTACATGATGTGCTAATAGAAGAGAAATCAATTTTGGAGGTGGAAGCTGCTGGTATAAAATAATTCTCTCTAAAATTTAATGTTTGACTGAGGTTATAGGGGCCTCCAGAATTAGGGTGGGCATGGCTACTGTATAGTTAAACTTTACAGAGTATGCTAGCTGGTGGATGTGTGATATTTATGGTTCACATTTTGAAGATGAAAAGTTGCAGAAGTATGAGTGTCTATCGGCTATATTTTTCTTTTAGAGCACATGCTGACAGAATATAGAATAATATATCTGAAATATGCTAATGCAGAATAAAGGGGGGGGTTTCTTGAAGAAAGAATCCATGTGTAGGAATGGGCAAGCATTTATTCTCCTGCTTGCAGTCCTTTGCAAAAAATCTGTTGATTTTTCAAAGCATTTCCCCACCGCCACACCAAAAAGAATGCTTAGTGTTTTGAAAGCGTGATTAAGGCTACAGTACTATACATATACACTTGGAAGTAAATATATTTTTGAGAATATATTATGCATAGAAACTAGTGTATAAGCATGAAATGTTAATTAATACAAAGTTGTTCAAAATGAATAGACACATTTTTAATTTAAAAAAACCTAACGAATTCTTACAAAAAAAAAAATAGGATCACTGTTTTTAATGAAAATGTGCCAAAACATTTTAACATTATAGAAAAGGTCAGCTACTACAGTAAAAAATTACATTAAGATCCCCATTTTTCTGCCCTAACAGCAGTTGTTACTAATTTTTATATTTGATCTTCATTTGATTGCCATTTGTCTGCAGGAAAAAAATTCTTTTGTGCATGACAGTTCATTTGCTTTCCAGGAAAGTGGATACTAACCAAGGACTACATAATTAATAGTGCCGAAAATGGCAGATGGCTTGATGAAACAACTTACGAATGGGGATATAAAATCGAAAAAGTCTCCCATTATTCACCTCAAATGCAATCTGCACCTAAAAGATGGCGCGAAGAGCTGATACGCTCTGGTGCTGCAGGGGCCTTTCACAGATGGAAAGTTCTCCTCCTTGTTATCAATGGTGATAAACTAAAGGATTCTTTGAGAAGGTAGGATAAGACTTCTTAAAACTGAAGAAATTAATATGTTAATTCACTTTGATTGAGATGAAAATAGTTTTATGGGTGTTTTCCTCCCTCTCACTTACTAGTCCACAGCAATTCTGCTACAGGGTCATGTCAACTATAATGTTTTATTTATATAGAGATAATATTGGTGTAGGAGAAACTGCTATGAATTTTAAAGTGCATTTTGTATGTTTGGGTTTTTTTTGCCCTGTGAGTTAGAAGGGCTACCCAGCCTCACAGCAAATTAAATAACAATACCACAACCTATTGCGTAGAATAATCTGCACAAGGGTTACTTCCATGTGGACAAAAGGTCATTTTCTTCAGTCTACAACCTTGTCTTGCAAAGATATTGAATATGTTTTTAGTAATTGGAACAAATATAATACTGAATTCCAAAACCAAACCAGTGTGATTCATTGGAAAGTATTGGACTTGGTCCAGAGACCTGGGTTCAAATCTCTATTAGAAGCTCAGTTGGAAACCTTGGACAAATGATCTCAGGATTGTAAGGATAAAGTGAGGTAATTGCATGTGTGTTGTCCTGTGCACCTTCAATATACATTCTTCAGGATTTATTTTTAATTTACTGTTTTCACCGCTAAACTCAGCAGTTATTTTACTTTTCTTTTGCTTCTCTGTCTTTCTGCCTGTAGCTCTCCCCACCATGGTTGATTGTGGGGGGCTTAACAGGAGGAGATGGTACTTGTATTACAGTGTTACGAATCCACCTGTACTGTTGTACCTGAAGTGTGCTTTTCTTGATGTAATTAAAATTAGTTTCCTTTCCCAGTAAACTGTACAATTCAAATCACTTGTTGTCATATAGACCCTTGCAAGCCTCAAGTATTTGATAAGAGGCATACAGTACAAGAAAACTCCAGCAGAATTGACAGCCCCTTTCCCACATGTATTTGTGTTGTGCTGGTTTTCCAACACAAACTTTTTGGGGGAGTCCATGTGGTGCTTTCACACCCTCATTTAGCTACAGCGAAGGAGAGGAAGCAGCAGCCTCATTGTGCTGCCCAACAAACTAGGTAGAAAAAGGAAGTAGTGGGGTGCATCATATGGTTGCAGAATGGGGCCAGGTGTTCATACTGACTGGACTGAAGATGGCTTAGGTTACACACAGGAGCCAGTAGTCTGGCATTAGAGATTTTGGGCTTATCCACACAGGTGCCCTGCACAGATCCATGCTTCTAAGTTCTGTGCCCAAGCAACAAAAAGCAGTTCAGGTTTTCCATGGATTGACGTTGGCTGCGATTCAACTTTAAAGAGCAGGTTTTCGTGGGGGCAAAAAAAAATGAGAACATTAAAGCGTTGACCGTTCCTGTAAAGTGTGGATAAATCCTAACTGAATTAATTTTTTGGAAAAGATCTTTTTATGTCCACTGTGCTTCCTAGGCCTATTTGCATTTCCGTGTGTGTGTGTGTGTTAGGTTTGGTGTTTCTATGAGATTGCTCCCATCTGAAGAACAATGAACTTACTTGGAGAGAAGAAAGAATGGGAAATGAATATTATCTATTATGGTCATTCCCTTTTCTGCCCCTGTTTTTCACATGGGACTTTTTCACACAGTTGGCTCTTCACATGTAAATCTGGTAGTAATTTCTGTTGATCAGTTTAAAAACAACATCTGAATCAAGCATTTTGACTATATGAAATCTGTTCAGTTTTAAACTAATGCATTGACAAAGTAAATATGCGTGTTTCTGATAGGAATTTTTAAAACTGCATTTTTAGGTATGTGTTCCCTCACCCCCACCACAGAATTAAAGAGTAGATTTATGTTTCCTTTTTTGTATGTTGTGTAGGTTTTAAAATAAGAGTTACATTTTATATTTTCATCAAGTTTATATTGTTTCATTCCTACAGAGTTCTAGAAGCAGGAAAAGCCACAGTCCATGCAGCATTAAGTACACCAAAGGACATTACTCATGTGTTAACTAATAATCCAGCATTAGTTCAAGAAGGAGAGAAGCATCTCATTGGTGTGCCATACTGTCCAGTTGGCTATTTAGAAATTTATCTCTTAGAGGCAAGTACACTTAACATAATGAGAATCGTAGTTGAAATACTTTCTTTTAAATATAGCTGGTGATTTGTGGCAAATTTAAGAGTCCAATTTAAACCAAATTATCATTGGATTAATATTTCAACTCTGATTTTTATTTCAAAGCATTTAAATTCTCATGAATACTTCAGAGTGAAAATTATCAGACTGCTATTGTACCCATCACCTTCCTTAGATTGCATATAAGACAATGAAGTATTAAGTATTAAGCATTAAGGAAATGTTGCACCGTGATTTGCTTTTGTGTGTTTGAGGCTAGCAAATCCTGGCAAGGTTGGAGTTGGAGACAATGTTTGCCAGGACTTCAGACCATATCTCTGGAGCAGTACACTATGTACATTGATCACTTAACTGAATGCCCACATCTAACAGGGTTGCAAGCATGTTTCTTTCAGCACTGGATTTGGAGTTGCCCTTGCTAGTCTAACATGATTGGTGCATTTAGTCTATGTCTGCAATCCCACTAATATACAGTCCTGAACAGAATGCACCTTCCTATCCAACTCAGGCTCCAGATGGGAAAGCCTTGTGTGTGCCTTCCTGAAAATTGGGGCCCATATATTGGAATGCTTGAACAAACTCTTTTTCTAATTATATTTTCACATATTCACAGCTGTTTTCAATAATAGAGCTTTACTCTTTAAGCCAGGGGTGGCTACCTAATGGCCCTTCAGATGCTGTTGGACTACAGGTCCCATCTTCCTCCACCAATGTGACCAATGGCCAGGAATGATGGTAGTTACAGTTCAGCAACATTTGGAGGGCCACATTTTAGCCACCACTAGGAAAAGTCCAAATTGCTTGAGTTGAATTCAGACTACCTGCAGAAGGAACCCCTGAAAATGAGTCCCTAAATAGCTGCTTCAGAAAATCAGGAGATCCCCTGGAACAGGATAACAGACGGCACTGGACACTTTCTTCCAGTGGGGAAGCTTCTTCTGGATCTCAGTTCCTAAAACAAATGGAAGAAGTCATTCCATTTACCAAAAGACCAGGCTGGATCCAACCTATATTGTTTTAGCTGTAATTGTCTGTGTTGTTGTATGGTCTCTCTCTATTTGAATAGACAATAATATGCTACATTTATCACCCAGAAGGAAATTAAAAGCGATACTGAAAAATACCAAGAGAACCATCTTAAACCTGAACAGTCAAGACAGGTGATGACTGGCAGGCATCTTGTTGAAATGAAAAATGAACTTATAAAGCATATATATTCTGAACAGGTAAAAACTAGTCTTCTGTACATTTATTACTTTTATAGCATAAGTCAACTGAAGAAAAAAGTCTCCACAGAAATAATTGTGGAAGGAAACTGCTTGCACTGTGTAATTTTGCTTTTGTTGTTCAAAAAACTAGTGTATAGAGGTTGGGATCCACTTCTTAAAGTCTCATGGAGCAAAGCACGTCCAATGATGAAATGGCTGTTACAAATGCAAATAGTGAAAAACTGCAGCTAGAGGAATAAAATTGTGGAAGCACCCCCTACACAAGCAGATGTGTCATTACTTGTGATAGGCTCAGCTGGATCCTAGCTAATGAGTGGCATCCAGCAGTTACAAGAGCAGAAGTCTACTTAAACAACTACTCTTTCCTTTCTGCCTACACCCCAAATAGCATTGACTGCATACTGCTCAACTGTCTCGAATTGAGCGGGACACGCTGGAATTACAGAAGCCATCCTGGCTTCTCACTGGAACCCAGAATGTCCTGTTTTTTGGTCTGGTCAGCTGGATCCCATGAGAGCTCAGGACCCAAAAAATGAGCATCCCGATTTTGATCAGTAGGGTGTTGGAGGGTATAGGGCTGTATTGGGGGCGGGGTCTGCAATAGGAGGAAATTGTTCAAAATCAAATGGAGGAAACTTTCAGTATATGCATCCAATTGCATACAGTCTAATTACCTGAGTTTGGCTCTGTGCTGTGGGACACAGGCAGCTGTTCGAGTATATGTCTGCCAACATCTGGCAAATTTTACTTGATTACTTTTTTGTGTTTTACCCCTAACTCTTTACCCATAGCTTGGTAATGATCTTGGAAAGGACATTGTCTGAATAGTGAATCTCATAAGAACTGCAAAATGCTAATAAATAAATAAATAATTTATACCCTGCCCATCTAGCTGGGTTTCCCCAACCACTCTGGTGGCTTCCAACAGACAAATAAAATTAATCTATTAAACATTAAAAGCCTCCCTAAACAGGGCTGCCTTCAGATGATACCAAACCTCAGTTGATATATTGTGTGACCAAAACAAGGACCCTCACTACTTATTCCATGTATCCAATGGCATTTTACCCCATGTGCTTACTCAGCAACAATTCCCTATAAGGCCTGCCAGTACTTCTTATGATGCTCACAAAATGCCTCAGTAAATATCCCCTATGAACCTATGACTGTAAACCTCAGTAGTCACCCTGGAACTTGGTGAAACTAGCTTCCAAGTAAACAACTTTAGGATCAAACAATTTCCTTTGTACAGTATTGTTACCATGCACTATGACTGACAAATTTCGTACATTCTTATTTTAAATCCTTAATTTTCTTTTAATTTACAGGCTATGCTAAGAAAATATACTCAGATAGACCAAATGACTGAGTGCAGAAATGTGGTAAGATACAGATACTGGGCTGGGGGGGGGGGGGGGAGGGAGAGAGAAAGAGAAAGAGAAAGATGGTGCTGGAATAGTTTGTTTCTTGCCAGTGATCGGGTTTCAACAAATGCTGCCTTTTACTTTTAAATATTATGCTAAGTAAGGAGAGAGGAAAGGTTACAAATGGGGCGACTTCAATGTATCGATCACAGCTTAACATACACATATATAGCACATTCATGCATGTGTTCTTTATTCTACTTCAAATGCTGCAGCTTTCAGGGGCAATAGGGGGAAAAACACCTAAAAAGCACTGGCATGCATGCAGAAGAAGCAGTCTTTCTATTGCAGCTATTGAGACTCCCACATATGTATGAGTATTCAAACGTGAAGGAGGTTATGGCTATGGATTCTCCACCCCTCTTCCTCATGTCTTGCTTACAAATATTGACTGGGTGCAATCCAGGTTCCCATCTGGGGAGTCTGTTCTTTTTAGAATTGCAAGCCCTTGTGCTCAAATGACAAGCTTTGCTGCCAATGTAGAATGCGAATCCATCCTTAATTAAATGTATCTGTGTGTGCTGGATAGTGTCTGCAATCCAGAGAATTAGCTGAGTTCACACTAAAAGATCCTACACCCACAGATATTGCCACATACAAATGTTTTACATAGCAACCCTTTGGATCATTTCAGAGTCCTCAGCATGGAGCAATTAGGTAGGCTTAAATATCTGCACAGCATATCTATCTTTTATAGCTTTTGAAATTCACAAAGGGATATCCCAGTGCTTAATGTATAATTTATGGTAATTCAGCACTTGCTGCTCTTCTTGCTTACGATGGGAGTTATGCAATTTATAAATCTGGAACGCAGCTAGTTGTGATTTGGGATAGCTCTGTGAGCTAGACTGGAGTAATGATGTGACGTATATGCCAGATTTATAATTTTGTTTTATGAAAGCTCCCAGTGAGTCATGCACTGAGCCTCCCAACAATTTATTCCTTGGAGATTGCAATCCTGAAACACACCTGTACACCACCCATTAAGAAAAGTAAGTTTAATAATAGATGTAACATAATTAAACGAATAACTAAAAAAAATGTACTTTCATTTTTATTTCTTACTATCCTGTGTTAAATTGCAAATATGGTGGATGTGAGAATGGAAAGTATTTAGAGGAATACCTGGGATAGACCTGGGGTATGACATTGGTAAAGGATTGTTGCTATTCCCAGTGGGTTAATCCAGTAGGCCAGGGGTGGAAAACCTCCAGCTCACAGGCCTAATAGGCCTGGCAGGGGTCCCAGTTTGGCCCATCAGGCCATTACCCCAAAACATGCCCATCATATGTGATGTCAGGTGTGGGGCAGGTAGAGATGCAGGAACCTTAAAGTGCCCTCCTTGATTATGCTTTGGAGGAACTTAGTAGTGCAGTTGATCCCTGCCCAAAACAGAGCAGGTCAAACTCTAGTGGGCTTATCAGTGCCTATCAACGGTAATAAGCAATAACTTCAAGCCCACTGGATTGGCTGTGCAGCTGATTCCTGAAAAGCAAGCTTGGAGTTACCATCTATCAGCTTGTCCCACTACAAGGGAAAAAATTGTCACCAGGCATATTGGGTGAGTGACAGGGGGCATGGCCCCATCAACTGTCAAAGTGGCTTACTGGGGTTGGGGGATGCAAGCAGGCAGTCTGTTCTCTGCATTTTATTTTTGTTACAAAATTGGCTGTTGTTTTCCCTTTTTTTTAAAAAAAGTAAAGGCTTTGTGTTAGGGTTTCAACTTGGATTTATAATTTTTTAAAGAATTGATTGACCAAAGAAGAATCCCAATTAATCAAGCAACAGAATGTTTAAAAACAGTCATTTTTAATACAACTATGTATAAAAACCATGGATAACTGTTTTCTCTTTCTCTGCCACACTGGAGGAAATGTGACTTCTAAGACTATACCTAGTGTGACACTTTTGTGCATTCTCTAAAAATAAAGGCTTTCTTTGTGCTTTAGAATTGCCTCAATTCATATGCAAATATAGTTTAATCGATTAACCAACAAACTTAGGAGTTTCTTTAAACGGCCCTAACTTATGTTTATGTGTATCTGATCAGTGCTTAATCTTGTAATCCTGTAATTCTTATTTCATTCCCTAGGTAAAAAATACTCACTGTATCAATATACTTGAACTAGTAGATGACCACTTATTTCCTATTGCAATCTCAGAATTTTTATCCGGAAAAGATCTGATTCCTCCTGCTAAACTTGTTCACTCTCTTCTAGAGCACATACTTCAGGTGAGAATGGCAGCTTATGAGAACTGGTACAATGTACATTGCAGTGGCTAAGAAGGAGTGGCTGGGTCACTGGTTTCTCTTGCCTTACCTTAGCATCTCATCTTCAAAATTAGCTCAATACTGACCTCCCTTCCAAGGCTGTTGTAAGGATTTTACTCATACCGCTATGTGGGTACTAAATACTATTGTCAGATATGAAGTACAGTACGATGTCAATGTAAAAGAGATTGCTAAGTTGTTTTTCGTTTTTCAGTTACTTTTATTTTTAACCTTTTCTGTTTTCCCCCTAGTTTGATGCTATGGTTTTTAGTATTTACCACACTAAAATCCCAGTTGATGTGTTTAGCACACAATGCACACTGATTTTGCTACATGAATCTTTCCTGTAGTATCGAAATGCTAGCCAGTTTGGCAGGCTGTGTTGGGGAGGCACTTTCCATTGTATTGAATAAGGAACTTGCAGGAGCAGGAGGCAATTGCATCCCTTTCCTTGTGACATCCATGTCATGGCACTGAAGGGCAAATGGAGATGCCATGACCTTTCAAGCCACTCTCAGACCTAGAAACTGAAAGTTTTGGAGTTGGCTGTGATTACTTAGTGGCCGAGAACACTGAGTTTTGATTCAAAACCAAATTCCAGCAGCTAGGTTTGGCTTGCCATTCTTCCCTGTTTACAATGTATATACCTTGTTTCCATGTTAGAAAAAGCTGTGTACAGTGGTACCTCAGGTTATGAACTAAATTCGTTCCGGAGGTCCATTCTTAACCTGAAACTGTTCTTAACCTGAGGTGCGCTTTTGCTAATAGGGCCTCCCGCTGCTGCTGCTGCGCCGCCTACACGTGATTTCCTTTCTCATCCTGGGGCAAAGTTAGTAACCTGAGGTACTACCTCCAGGTTAGCGGAGTTTGTAACCCGAAGTGTTTGTAACCTGAGGTGTTTGTAACCCAAGGTACCACTGAACTTTGTCACTTCTGACAGACATATATGTAAAGGTAAAAGAAACCCTGGACACTTAAGTCCAGTCAAAGGCGATGGGGTTGCAGTGCTCATCTCGCTTTCAGGCCGAGGGAGCCAGCGTTTGTCCACAGCTTTCTGGGTCATGTGGCCAGCATGACTAAACCGCTTCTGGTGCAACAGAACAGTGTGATGGAAACCAGAGCACACAGAAATACCTTCCCGCCGCAGCGGTGCCTGTTTATCTACTTGCACTGGCGTGCTTTCAAACTGCTAGGTTGGCAGGAGCTGGGACAGAGCAACGGGAGCTCACCCTACTGCAGGGATTCGAACTGCCAGCCTTCTGATCGGCAAGCCCAAGAGGCTCAGTGGTTTAGACCACAGCAGCACCCGTGTCCCATATACAGTGGTACCTTGGGTTAAGTACTTAATTGGTTCTGGGGTGCCATTCGCTCCCCAAAAAGTACTTAACCTGAGCGGCGATAGTGCACGAAGCACTGATAGAGCGCTTCTGCGCACATGCGAAGCATGCAGAACGTTTATACGCATGCGCGTGGGGCGGAACCCAGAAGTAAACACTTCTGGGTCTGCCGCATACTTAACCTGAAAGTACGCAACCTGAAGCGTACTTAACCCGAGGTATGACTGTATATCTATGTAGGTAGGACTAATCAGCATTGTCAGTTAGCCCTCAGCCACCCACCTCTGGGTGTCAGGCTCAAGTCAAACAACAGCCCTTCTTCCTATTTATGCATGCAAGTCTGGAGAATTTCTGATTGCCCTATGTAAAATGTATGTAGGTCGCTGGTAAAGTACATGCTTTACATGCAGAGCATCCATGGTTCAATCCCTGGCATCTCCAGGTAGAACAGGCAGACACACCTAGAACTGCAGCCAGTCAGTGGAAACAGTACTGACTTAGATGGACCCAATGGTATAAGGCAGCTTTTGTATTTAAGGACCTTCACTACAATGTATCCCTAGGTTTCTAGGCTGCCAGTCTTTGACCAACACATTGAAACTGATGGGCTTTTAATTCATACTGTGTAACTGTAAATTATTATTAATGGTTTGGGATTAAAGGTAAAAGATTACCTGAGAAATCTACATACACCACTTGGAGTGCCATGATAGAAAAAAGTGGGTTATAATGCTACTTAAATGGCAGATCCAATAAAGAAAGATGGCTTAGTGATAAATATATATATACTGTATCGAATACAAACATTGTTGAAGGGTGGTATGTATTTTAAAATATCAATTATTTGTCTCAAACTAGTTGATTTAAGTGGCAGGAATAACAGGTGTAAGATTGGAGCAGAGTGACTGAGATGTGTTCATGCTTGATTACAGGGAAATTCAGACCAATTACTTCCTGTTCAGTTCTTTCATATCATGTATGCTCTTCTTCAACACGACCCTCCTTGGAAATCACCTTCTATGTTAACATACTACCTGGAAGTTCTTCAATGTCCTGTTTGCATGAGGGGAACCTGGCCTCTGTTAGAGATGCTTGTGAGGTAAGACCACTCTGGAATAATTACATTGGCCTGATTTGCACGAACTACAGTATGGTTAACAAACCATAGTTAAAGCTGACACATCTAGTAAATGATTACTTAAACCTTGATTCCATTAAAGGAGACACAAGAGCTGCTGTTCACTTCCAGCTCTATAGCTTGTGCATGGTAAATTTTCCATAAACATAGTTATGGAGGGAATTCAAGTTTTCTCATAATACTAAACCTATGGTTAATGTTAACTAAGATTTATAAACTACGTGCTTTTTAATGAGGCATTGAAATTACAACAGACTATGAAAAAAGTAATTCCTGCTTCTCATGGAATACAACATGATTTCTTAACCATGTATCCCCATCACAATATTAGGGAAAAGTGAAGTGGGTTGTTGTTTTTTACAATCAGGTTAGAGTGTTGGACTATGACCTGGGAGACCAAGGTTCAAATCCCCACTCTGTCATCAAGCTCACTGGGTAACCTTGGGCCAGTTATCGTCTTAGCCTAACCTACCTCACAGGGTTGTTGTGTGGATGAAATGGGGAGGAGGAAAACCATATACACTACCTTCAGCTCCTTGGAAAATAAAGGTGATATATAGATGTAATAAATAAGTAATCTTCCTTTAAGTGGGGCAGGAAAGTTTGGGTGCAGTCCAAATCATAAAACTGTCTGGATATTGGCAATTTTACTTGCTATTAATTTCAATGGGATTTAAGCATGCCTCTTTAGAGCACTACCACAATGTTCACAGATTTAAGTTGGAGCACTGTGTCAGAATTGTTTAGCAGATTATCAGTGTGTATGTCAAGTCAATGAGGTTTTATCCTGCATTTTTCAACCTTGAAAAATTGGGTTGAAAAGTGCATCACTTGATTTTTATTTTTCCTATTTTTATTTTTCCTATTTTTTTTGTATGTATTCACAAACCACTCAGGTGTAGTACTTCTCAAGCCCATGGGACTACAGTATAGCATAAGTATACTCAGTATATACTATATAACTATACTATATATACTCAGTTGCTCAGAAAGCTCTTGAAATATTCAAGTAAAAATATTTCATATTTGTAAGATTTTAATTTGACTTTTTACTAAAGTGGCTTGTGCTTTCTGAGCCTTTTAGTTCAGAAAAAATATGAACTAAAAATATGAACTAAAGCAAGAAAATTATGTATGGTGCAGAGAAAGTGAATGTGTTTTTCTTCCTTTCATAGTACTAGACCTCAGCATCATGCAGTGAAATTGATTGACAGTGGATTCAGGAGAGATAAAAGAAAGTACTTCACACAAGGCATAATTAATTCTGGTTTATGGAACACAGTGCCACACAATGTGTTGGCTGCTAGATTAGATGGCTTTAAAAGTGACAGTCAGATTTAAGATGAGCAAGTATATAATCTGTTATATATCGCAAATTGCTGTATCACCCCCCCATACTTGGAGGCAGAAGGCTACCAAATACCATTTGCTGGCAAGCTGAAGCAGTGGTTGCCTTCATGCCCTGCTTGTGAGCATCACAGAAGTATCTGCCTAGTTACAGCAATGGTGGAAAACATGATGGAAATGTAATTCTGGATGTGGAACATCAAGATGAAGATAAAGCAATTGATGGATGAGATCTAGGCATCTCCATCTCCAAAGGAAGGTCTTTTCCCCATTCATAGAGGGGAGTTTGATCCAGTGGAGACTCCTCCTCTGCTAACTGGTTACTGTACTCCCATGTGCAGAAGCCAGAGTAGGTGGTTTTGGGCAACCTCTCTGTACTCTTCTGGAGGATCTCCCAACCCTCCCAAGAATGTTTTCAGGTGCTGCAGGGTGAATGAAGAAATGCAGGAAATTGCTCCTGCCCATGAGAGTTTCCAGATACTGTAGTGGATTTATTCCTGAGGCAAGACTTTATCCAAGTCAGTAAATGCAGCGAAGAACTTTCAAGTTTACAGTTTTTCTTTGAGTTCGGGACTTTATTGAGCTCATTGTAAAGTCCTCAGAACTTGAATGTTTGCATTTAAAACAGGTAATGATTGAAGTGATATATTACCAGCAAAGCATATACATATATGTACATATATGGTCTGTACATATGAAGACTGTTGTAAAAAGCTGGAAGCCAGACAATTAGCTCTTTGGAGAGTATTGGGGAGCACAGGGTGCTGAATCCTGCCCTCTGTTTTCTCAATCAATAGGATTTCATCATTCCTGTCTGCAAGCTCCATATGTGTAGCCCAAGCAACTGAATTGGATTTGACTGGCGATTTGTGTATTTATTTGGTTTTAATTATTTTTTTAATATCCTGCCTTTTATCTTGAGTTACAATAACAAATGCATAGAAAATAAAATAGCAACATTTTAAAAGTAAAAACAATCTGTCAGTCCCTAGCCAGTCTATAGACATCCTTCTAGATCAGGCATCCCCAAACTGCAGCCCTCCAGATGTTTTGGCCTTCAACTCCCATGATCCCTAGCTAACAGGACTAGTGGTTGGGGAAGATGGGCAGGGCCGGCTCTAAGGCAAGCCTGGGTGGCGGCGCACGGCTGCGCCCGCTCACCCACCGCAGTGAGAAACTGGGCGGGGCGGGGGGGGGGCGCTGAAGCGATCATCGCACCACGGCGCCAGGGTGCCCGACATGCTTAAGACGGCCCTGAAGATGGGAATTGTAGTCCAAACATCTGGAGGGCTGAAGTTTGGGGGTGCCTATTCTAGATACATTATGGAAAACACAGGTCTTCTGCTGGCACCCAGAGCTGACAACAGGTGAGCACTATTTGAAGCTCAATATACACAGGCTCCTTAGTGGAGCTGGTGAACTTTGGGCTGTGGGGACAGGAAGGAAGATCAGAAAATATCCTGATTTATCTGACCCTTAACTATTGCTTGTGCTTTTTCCCCACCAGGTCTTGCCTTTACTGCAGTAATATTTGTCATTCAGTCCCTGTTACAGAAACTACAGATGAGGCAAGAATGTTTCACAAAACACTGTTAATGTTTCTTATGAATTTGTTCCAGGATGAAGTAATAGCATTAACAAGAAGGTGTGTTTCAAAGAAAGTTTTTACTTTTTAAATTTCTAACCCATTTTTGTATCTTACCATCAAGTTGTGCCCAGAGTACATTTACTACTGGTAATTTATACATTAACAATATCTCCCACTTGATTACTTTCCCTGTACTTTTATGTCAGTTTTTAAGAAAGCTATTCTGATTCTAGGTAAATGGGCAGATATGTTTCTAAACTTTTTTCAAAAATTACTTTTACACATTAGTTATTTAATTTACACACCCACACATGTTTAAGTGTGTAAGTGTTTAACATTGCAGTTCTGTGATTTTTCTTAGTCAAGGATTAGATTAAAAGCTTGTTTCACAATGTGCACATAATACTTAGATTTTACTGGAGACAATTATGGAAATTACACTGTAACAGCAAGAAGGATGAGGCTTGTAACCTCTTCCTTTATGCGGTGGTATGGTTCTTTGTTCTTAAAGTGCAAAAATCTCAAATTTTTAAAATTAACATTACTATGGGCTGTATCCAAGATTAGCCATACTCAGAGTAAACCTATTGAAATTATGGGCATGACTAACTTCAGGCTATGAATTTCAGTGGGTCTTCTCTGAGCAGAACCTCAGTAGATACAACTCATATTTACTGCCCCCCCCAAGTTTGGGGGAGCTCAAATATACTTCATCATGCTTGAATATCACTCTGGATTGTAGCTAGAGACAGCATTTCTATCAAAGTTTGAATTCCTTTGTAATTTAAAATGTGCTAAATTGCAGATTTTAACAGAAGATATACTGTGTGTTATGTAATCATTGTAACAAAACAGAAAAACAGATTTAGGAATTATTTTTCTTTTACAGTTTGTATGAAGACAATTCACAGCAAGCACAAGTGATGCCGCAAACTGTTCTTCTGGAAACATTCTGGTTAGGAAGTGAATCGGTGCTTTTCACAAAACGTATAAACATTCTAGTAGACTGGGTCATAAATTCCTATAGAGAGAAGTACAAGACAGATGATGTGAGTGATTTATCAGCTATGAAGAGTAAAGAAAGCCCAACAATGACTTTTGTGTTTTGCTGCTTTCTCTCAGGACTCTTAATAACGTTCCATGACTGTATATGTTCCCTGCTCCCTAGAACAGTGATGGCGAACCTATGACACGCATGCCAGACGTGACACGCAGAGCCCTCACTGCTGGCACGCGCCCCATCGCCCATTCACGCTGCTGTTGTTGTCCCCCCCCCCATTTGTTCTCCCGCTCCTCCTACAGCTTGTCTCCGCTACAGCTTGTCTCCACTGTTAAAACCCGGATCCTTTGTTGTTGTTGCTGCTGGTAGCCAGAGATTGATTTTTAACCCTTTCTGTGCTGTTTTTTCTGGCACTTTGGCAGACTATGATTGGGTATAACAGCGTTCGTTTTTTAACCCATTCTGTGCTGTTTTTGGGCACTTTGGCAGACTATGTCGGTGCTGCGTGTTAGTTCCAGCGAAGGTATTATTCGTCATTTATTTCTGTTCTCTTCCCCCCCAAAAAGCACAGCAGCTTTGGAGCATCCCCCCCAAAAAAGCAAAGCAACTTTTGCTTCCCCAAAAAAATCCTCCAAAACTTTGGTCAGCAGCTCCCCCCCCCAAAGCTCAACAACTCTGGGCACTTTGTGATAAACAAGGGTTTTTCGGTTTGGTTAAATAATTAGTTTTTGGTTTATTAAATACAGTTATTTATTACAATTATACATTTTTGTTATTTAAACTATAAATATCACAGAATTATAGTTGTTTTTTTCTTGAAGTGACACACCACCCGAGTTATGCTCGGGGTTTTTGGCGAATTTCGACACACCAAGCTCAAAAGGTTGCTCATCACTGCCCTAGAACAAGACTTTTGCATTGTTGTTCCCCAGATAGCCTTAATCATTGTTAAAGGTTATTGTCTATTGATTTCAGTGGGTCTTCTCTGAGCATGACTTAGCTGTTGGCACTGCCACTTAACTGATTAGTAATGTCATCTTAAGTATGTTTTGAAACCATGGGTTGATGTTTGTTTAAAATCCTAGTGAAAATGGATCCTCGGAATTGTGAATTTCTTCTGATGAATGCAAATAAATTCTCTCACAATTGATGTATCTGAGAAGCTGATACCTGAAAATCTTGGTACAGTGGTACCTCTACTTACAAATAACTCTCCTTATGAATTTTTCTACTTACAAATGGAGCTCCGTCCACCATCTTGGATGCGGTTTAGATAGGATTTTTTCTACTTACGAATTTTTTCTCCCAATGCATTCCTATGGGATTCGACTTACAAATTTTTTTGACTTACAAATGTGTGTTCAGAACGCATTAAATTCGTAAGTAGAGGTACCACTGTAACTGCTTATGTCATAAGAGATTTCTGTAATCTCCAGTATGTCCTCAAAGTAACGGACTCTTTATCCTTTGTGTCGGTAAAGATAGATCTAAAAGGGTTTCCCCTGGTTTCAAGTAAAATATGCAAAATGGAGAGCTTGGTTCCTGGAAAACAGTTGCCTAAGACAAGGTTCAAAATGTCCTGGAGCCATGATTAAGTGAGGCATGCGCTGTGCTAGCTATTTCAACATAGCAAGACTTTGTAATCTTTAATTAGAAATAGCTTGATGGGAGCTTACTTAACTCTGAGCTCCTGTAGCATCAGAGTAAGTGCCCTTTTGACAATTTCAAAACAGAGGAATCCCTAATGTTGCATGTGCCAGCTCCTTCCAGTCTGTTCTGTCCCTGCCCCCTTTCGGCACCAAAAACGGCATGAGTGTTAGTAGTCGTGTGGGGAGTTGCCTGTTCTCATGAGTCAAACCATTGAAGAGAACCATCTGGTTTTAAATGCAGGAATTACTGATTTGAATCAGTTTTTTAATCAAAAGGTGGGCTTTGTGGATTGCAAAGTTAAATTATGACAACTGCTGGAAGCATGGTAGTTGTCATTTGTTTTAATACCGTACTTACATGGAAGACCTGGTTAATTGGAAAGGTATTCTAGAAGCTACCATATAATCAACTATACTAGAGCCTCAAACAAAATGTAAAATGTAAATTCTCCCTATGTATCAGCCTGTAGTTTTATTTTGGATTAGCATGGCAAAACAATATATTAATTGGAATAAACATAAGCAGGGTTAATTAATTTGGCCTTCATTTTAGCTCCTCTAGGGGAGTAGTCTGTCCTCTTCAAAATATTTTAGCAGGGGACATTTGAATTTAAGAGTAAGTTGCTTGGTCCAATCCTGGCGTTAAAGTTATCAGCACATAGTAGCAGGGCCTCAGCATGTTTAATAGAGCAATTATCTGTTCCGTATCAATCCAAGCATCTGCACTTTGTGCTTCTTGAATGGTAGTGGATAAAGATTGGTGATCAGTAAGATTAAATATTTCAGCTCTCAATCACATGAACAAACAAGTCATAGTCTTCTGGCAAGATTGTGGTATAATTAAGGAAATTGTAGTAAGACGTGGTAAACTTCTTGGAGTTATGATGCTCATAGGGTAGACCACTTGTGTGAGCAGTTTAAAATGGATGAAACAGACTTTAATATTTCATGACTACATTAAGAAAAAATATAGTAACAGAGAGATTTTAAAGGTGATATTCTCTTCTAGATCGTCAAGCATGAAGTAGCTGACTTGTTGAACAGAATTTTGGGAGTTGTGGTCGAATACTGGATTCTTTCAGGGTTCCTAATAGACAAAAATATGTTACATCCTGTAGCTGCTGATCTTGCATCTTATATTGCCATTTCATGTAATGGTAAGATTGTAATATATTTTGTCATACACATGCTTATTGAATAAACTCTTCAGTTCTCTGTATTGAAACCAGACAACTGTAGTTGGAATATTTGGATGCTTATTTCATCACTTATTCCAACTCGGTGTGTGAAGCCTTCCTCATCTGTGACACCTGAACTTATCCTTGTCTCGTCTTCATTATCTTTCTCTCTCTTGGTGTTCTTCCCATATCAGAATACATCATAGCTGCCAAGTTATCCCTTTTTTACAGGGATTTTCCCTTATGCTGAATAGGCTTCCTCGCGAGAAAAGTGAAAACTTGGTAGCTATGGAATACATTGGCTGACATTTTTAACTACCAGCTTACTTCCCTTGCCTTTTTTTTTAATAGGCCTCTGGTTCTGCACTGTAATCTTACAGCACTACTTATGCATAGAAAGTGTAATTATTATTAATGTTTGCTAGATAATAAATAATAATAATGTTGATAGTGATAATAATAATTAGCTCATGAGAGTGCCCAGAGCTATACAGGCAGTCTTCCATATATTCCATTGTCATTTTACAAATGGGGACACAAAACTGTGCATTCACCATCTGCATTGCCAAGAGTATTAGTGTAGGGAGTTACTGTAAACAACTAATTATATATTTCACCTTAACAGATTATATAATTCATATTAGAGCCTGATTGCTAAAATGTAAAGTTTGGGTATCCACAAGCATGCTGGCAGTATAAAATGGAGTAATATGTCCAGTTCTCTGCTGCCACAGGTGGGAAGACTAGGTTCCCTGGGTTCGATTTACATGAGCATAGATTTCAGTTGAACATTAGCATAAGTTTGACACTAAGAATAGTCCTACAGAAGAACCAAAAGAAGTCGCTCTCCCTCTCTAGAAGCTGGGCAGTTATCTGTTGGAAGTGCTGTATCTTTCTGTTTCTAGAAATGGGCAAGCAATTCTACAGCTGGTTTAGTAATTCTAACAATTTAGGAATAGCAATTAAAGGACAGAAATGCAACAATAATATTCTCTGTTTTGTCTCCCTAACACTTTCTTACTGTCTCCCTTCTCTTCAGATTTTTCACCGCAGGAATTAAAATCGTTCATTTCTTCCATAACATCTCTGTGGCTTGAAATGTTTGTTGCAGAAGCAGTTTTTAAAAACTTGCCATTCCAAACCAATGCTGTTGTTTCTACTGAATTGCTGTCTCTCCAAAAAATTGTAAGTGTCTTTTGTACTAGGTAATATCTTTCTTAATGCAAAAACATTCTGGCCTAGATCAAATGCAATGATCCTGTTCCAATAAACCATGCATTTTTGCACCAGGAATTAACTATGTGCCTGCGTGCATCATCCTCCTCTCTGACCTTCTTTCCTTCATGCCTCCCCCTCATACACATTAACTCAATACTTATTGGTTTGTTAAACCAATTTTCTTGTGACAACTGAACTGGGAAACTGATGTTTGAGCTATTCCAACCATGATGTCAGGTATGAAACCATGATAGCAACTAGACAGCTGGTATTGTTCTGGGACTGGGGGGGGGTTCTAAAGGACTCTAGAAATCACTTTGCAATTTTTCCTTCTGGCTCCTCTGTTCCTCAGTGTCAGCATACCCCTAACTGTCTTGCTACAACCTCTCTTCCTGCCCCCCCCAATTTTATACATATCTACATTCCATCTGTTCCTGCTGGGAATTTTTGCTTCTTTCCAATCAACAGAGATTGGGTACTAGTGTTGCAGGACTTAATGGTAAACATTATAAACTGGACGTCCGCTAGTGCAACATTGGATCCAGCCCAGTGCATCTTACTCTCATTCCCAATGGCAAATTGTCTTCTGCAACAAAGCAACCTTTCGCCTAGCCTTCCCCATGACTTTGTGGCTGTAGTGCAGCATATTTCCCCTGATTCCAACATATGGATGCTGCTTTCGAGCATGTAGAACCCTAAGCACAATAGCCCACAATACAGCAAACCACTCAAAAGCTGCGTGAGAAGAGCAAGTCAAGTTCCCAGCAGCACCCTAACACAACATAATCTGCATAGGGGTGGCGAAGGCTTTTGTGAAGCCTAGGTACGATAATCTGGAAGATTAGCTTTAAGTGCAATAAAGATCTGGAGGGAACTGTTAGCGTTGCTAATTACCAGGTGTGTGTTAATGTCATATTTAACATAGCCTGACTAAAGTTTGACTCTTGCAACAGGTTTGTTCCTATCTGCCTGCTTTACAAGTTGGGTTGTGTGAGCCAAGGATACACAAAGCAAAGAAAAGGAAAATAGGGCAATGGCCTTGCCCTAAGTCTCAAAGGGCATTACTGGTGCTAAATGGTGATAAGCAGAACCAAGCCGAAGTGCTGCCCGATGTACCGTAAGTAATACCTATAACATCACCAGTTTTATTCTGCTTTGGGGGACAGCTTCTGACCTGACACATTTCTTGAACTTTATGTGACCTGTGTTGTTGTCTGCAAATTACTGTGACTGGCAGAAAGATCGGTTTTAATCCTGTAACACATCTGGGAATGGTGAGGGTTTTTTTCCCTTTCCCCTTTCCCTGCATATATGTAGACTTCACAGACTATACATACTTTCCCACTATTAATGTAAATTCCTTCCCAGGAGAAATAGAAGTATTCAAGAAATAATGTTTTTAGAGTGAGCTTAAGCCCTGTATATTGAATGATTGCTGGGTTTATTACAAGCACATACTATATGGAATGTTTCAAAACTACAGTGACTTAAATTTCAAAATATGAAAACATGTAGATGTATCTGTCTGTGAGAACACTTGTTACTTCTGAACAAGTGGGGTGTTGTTGGTTTTTTAAAGGTAAATAAAGTCCAGTCTTTTAACATACTTTTCCCACTTCTTGCTTTTAGTATACAAGGCACTGGTAACTCTGCTTGTGTTCAAAAGAAATTGGGAAACAAAGCTGAAGTTGAGATGATGCACAGCAAAGATAACCATCGTTTTTCAGCGAAGCAGGGGGCTGTTAACAAGGTTAATGTTAAAGGTACTGTGATTTCCTAACTTACGCTTAGTACTTCACAAGTTTGCAATCCGTAGTTCCACATTTGGCCCCAGTGAAGATGGAGTGGTACTTCATTATTGCGTAAGCCAAACATGGCTTTCTTGTGCTATTTGTTATGCAATGCCCTTTTTTAAAAGTTGGGGATACAATTGTCTGCTTTTTTAAATCAGTCAAACACACACAATTTTCTCTTGAGGTGTAAATTGAGGATGTATCCTAAAATGAGTCCATTCCAGTCATAGCCTTATTTCACTAATCCACCTCAACCTGTGCTTGAAAGAATCAGCATCGTCCTCTGATTTGAAAGTCTAATTCAGACTTCATCTCTTACCGTCCTAGACGTTTTGCAAACAAAGACCGAAGTGTATGCTGAATTACATAGCCCCATTAAGCATATGGACTGTTTTCTTCTAGGCATTGAGCCCAAGCTATGAAATGCATTTGGATTTTAGTTTTAACTACACTAGAACCGAAACACTTGAGTTTTAAATAGCACGGTACAGTAGTTTACACAGGCTCTGTTTAATACACAAATGTAATAAAATGTACTTATAATATTGTACCTGTCTTAAATCAATTTCTGGAACTATTTTTAATATGAATTTAACCTAGACATATATAATTATTGCCATTCAAAGTGCTCCGAAGTATAACAGTAATGGATATCAGAAGGATAGAACTATATACTAAGCTATTGGTAGAGCCAAAAACAGCAGAACCCTCCCTTTGCTTGGATTTAAATTTTATGCCCACCCTATGCCAAAGCCTCTAACTATATCAGCAAATGCACTGATAAAAAAATTACCCGATTTCCCCCTACTGGTGTGCTATTGGAGAGGTAATACAAAATGATATATAATTACTCTTAAAAGAAGTGGCTAAAATATGATACATTGGGAAAGATATACTTGATTGTTGCCCACAACGAACAACCAGACACTCTGCATAAGAATAATATCCTGTTGAATATAAATAAGGAAATTTACTGACCCAGTCCCATTGAGCAAATGTGGGGGTGGGGAGGTCAGAATATTCTCATTTGGGTAAATTTCATCATTCACTTGGGAACGTGTTTTTTGTCAACTCTTGTTCCAGTATAATCAGTGGATGAAAATGTAAACAAATATCAGAATTTTACACCCTGCATTCGTTAATTGAGCCACTACCTTTAAACTGCAGTCAGTCTTCACTGTCTTCCTTCTCTTTTTTTTTCTAGGTCTCTGTGTGTGTGTGTGTGTGTGTGTGTGTGTTCATGTGTTCCCTCTTCTTAAGACTGCTTCATTCTTCTTAATCTCTCCCTCTCCCTCCTCCACCCCCCCTTTTTTCTCTCTGGTACTGTAGGCAAGCCAGACAGCCTATTGAGAAACAGCAAACCATCTGTTAACGGATTTGAAGTTCTGAATTATACTTGAGTGTGTAGAGGCACTCGTGCTTAGCCAGAAACATTCATTTGAATTAAGCTACAAACGCTGTGTAAAAAGAACCATACACTTAATGTAGGTTCATGAATAAATTTAAGGGAGGGCAACTGCGCTCTAAACTTTTATTGCTTCAAAACCAAGCATTTTTGGTGTTCTGTGATCATTCGGTGCTTTTATAATGTGGTTGAAGCTTTACAGCTTGAACGGGTGGGTGGGGGAGAGGGAGAGATAATTCCTGTGTTAACCCTTTAGCAGTGCAGTTCCATTGCTGGATCTCTGATGAAACAGAAGCTCTGTGGGCTTTTTGAGTTTTCTTAAAAGGTATTTAAACAGGACAAAGGGAAATCTTATTCATTACTGAGTGCTCTGGCGTGTAGCCAGATCTCCTAGTTCCTGCGCTTTGATTATTTTCTTCAGTTGCCATTTTGCCTAGACTGGTATAATCTATTAATTCTGTTTGCTAGGAGAGACTGCCCTGCATACTGCTTGCAAAAGGAACAATGTGAAGCGATTGATTCAACTTCTCTCATTTCCAGGAATAGATATTAACATTAAAGGTAAGTAGTTCTATTTTCTTCCCTGAACAAACACATTAAGGCTCCCAAATAGCTGTGATACTTGTGTGTTCACAGAGTTCTTTTCATTCCTTGTTTTCCTGCTTCGGGATTATGAATTAAAGCAAAGATTTTATGGTTAGTTTTGCGGCTAAAGCTTATTGATTGCATTTAATTGTCTGCATGGTTTTTCTATTAAAGCACAATCGTGGTTAAAAATAATTCATTTCTGGCCTTTTTATAGATAGGAGGATAAAAGCTGTGAATAGCACTATAGTCAAGATTTTTATGTGAAATTCTGGTCCTAACAGACCTGGGCCAGTGTGTGGTTTTGACTGCAGATGCCTTGTTCTTACTTTAGCAATAACAAATACAATGCTTTGCAGAAAGAAAGAAACAGCTTCATTGTAGAATGACACTGAAGTAGTTATTTGCTTCATTTCATTTTAAAAGTATAATACAGAATTAGCATATTGATTTCTCAACATATTCGTCATAGCACTAGTTAGAGGGGGGAAAGAGTAAACGGAATCTGAACGACAATATTATGAACATCCTGCTACTAATTTTACTGTTTTCTCAAACTTCCCTTGATTTGTAATTCAGACTATGCTGGCTGGACACCTTTGCATGAAGCTTGTAACCATGGAAACACTGTGTGTGTGGGTGAAATTTTGCAACGTTGTCCAGAGGTAAACCTGTTCAGCCAAGTGGATGGGGTGACTCCCTTGCATGATGCCCTGAAAAATGGACATGTGGAAATTGCCAAGCTTCTACTTCAGCACGGGGGTGAGTGTGTTTGTGTTAAATAAGCTTAGAGAAATTTGAATCTGTAAAAACTGCAGAGTATTAAAATTTGAGGGTGTTCTTGATGTGATTTTTGAAAGCTAGAGGTTTTCATAAATATTGATGTGCATCATGCCATATTTATACTCATTCATCTTGTCAGTTAAATTATTTCAGTAAGCCCATAACTTTGGCTGCTTTCTCACATTTGCTGAATTGCAGATTTTTTGTAAAAGCTGTATGAACAAGCAGTGATGTGGATTGCATGCCTACCAGGCATTTTTCACAAAATCTGGATTTTAAATTAATTTTTACAATGTACTGCAGAAATGGTTAGCTTAACTGCTTTGTGCTGTTTAATTTCATTGTGTTTCTGCTTATATTTATGGTTATCCATATATATAGGCTGATAATTCTGCTTCTGAAAAGTCTAGGTTTTAAAAAAAAATGGAGGGGAAAAGGTTAGAAATAGCTTACTTTAGCATTTTGCATTTTAAAAAACCCCCACTTAAAACAGTTCAAAAATTACGTTTTGCATATACCCTCCATGAGATGTCTTCCCCTCACAAAGTACTCATCTTCAAAGGAGATAAAGTATATATATTTTAGAGCATTTGTGCGTGAGCCATATATAAACACAGAGTTTATGTAGCTCATACCACTACTCTGTGTGTCAGTTTAATTTCACATATTTCATGTTTTCAGATTTGTTATGGCTATACTAATTCTGCTGTGTGGAGTGCAAAATAATGTTCTGTACTTAGATAGCTTTTAGCTATACTCAGCCAGAAACACAAACATTACACTGGTTAGTCTGTTTTATAAGACCTCTGTGCATTTGCAGTCTTCTCCTGCCCCCTAAAGGCTATTTTCTTTGTCTCTGGCTGACATTCTTTCACAATCAATACATCCCTTGCTCTTCTCCCTCTGTGTGCTTGTGCTGAACCTTAATGCTGTCTCCCAGGTGTTTTATTTATCTACTGCACCATGCGACTGACATGCCAAGCCAATACCTGGCCTCACTTCAATCGGTCTAAGTGATGCAAGAGCCAATATTACCGAAAGCCCAAGTCTTCAATAGAACGTGGCATTACACTGACAGATGTGCATTTTTCCTGGGTGTCTGTGAAGAATGGGCAGCGGATGATCCCCTTGTCCTAGGGGAGAAGATCTGCTTGCACTTTCATTCATCAAGGTCCTTTTGCAATGGTGCAGACGGTGTGTGCAGAGTTATCTTGGCTGTCAGATGCCAGGCCTTCGCCTGTCAAGCAGTTTGACAGAAGCATGGCAGGAACTATGCTGCACATTCAGTATACAATTGCTCATTGTTGGTAACTAAACTTTATAGAGTCCTTTGGCACTTCCCTCACCCATAAGCCATCCTTTTTAGTTGTTTTTTTTAATCTACACTATGATGCAATGTCTACATTTGAAAATTAAAACATTGCTCTTTACTTGTGTGCATGGCACTGGCTCTGTAGGCACACAACCTGTTGATTTTATTGATGTGTTATACCATCTTTTTCTTAAAGAGCTCAGGGGCATCCATGTTTCTCCTCTTTTTTATACCCCAACAGTCCTTTGAGGTAGGATAGGCTGGGAAATAGTGACTGGCCCATGTCTCCTAATGAGCACTAAGGCTGAGTGGGAATTTGAATCCAGGTTTTCCTGGATTCGCCTTCTCATCAGATGTAACTATGCAACCTTTAGGAGGAGATAAGTAACTATGCAACCTTTAGGAAACATCTGAAGGCAGCCCTGCATAGGGAAGTGTTTAATGTTTAATGTTTAATTATGTTTTTTGTATATACTGGCAGCTGCCCAGAGTGGCTGGGGCAACCATATTATTATTTATTATTCCTGGTCTTGCAGTTTAGCTTTCACAAAAGTAGCCTGCTCTTCTCTCCCCGTCCCACACCCAGATCCATATGACACTTTTAACATACCATTTCCCCCTGCACATTAAAAAAGCATTTCAGTTAAGTACATTGCATGTTCTTCATGACTAAAAACTCTGCGCAACCTGTAAACTGATAATTGAATTGCTGGGTGTGGTTTGTTTGTTTGTTTTTTAAAAAAGGCTGCAGCTGATTTATTTCTCTAGTAGCAGCAGAAGAAGGCTCAGACCACATTGCTACACATAGAAGTCTTCCAATCTAAGAAACATAGGGTCTGTCTGTAAAAGCAAGATCATTAAATCCCTCTGACCTATCTGCCAAGTAGGTGATGAATGCTGCACTCATAGGCTTGGGTGTTAAGATACAGGCTTTGGGCATTTAAACTGTGCACAGCAGTCTTCTCTGTATACAGATGCCATCCTGGAAACTTATTATTTATTATTATTAATTTATATACTGCTTATATGCCAAAATGTAGATGAATCTAGGCATGCTTTTCTCTGTATGTGCTTGCTAGATGCAAACACATTGTTTGCCTCTCTGAATGTTTAGGCATTTATGGAATAAAAGCTTAAAACCTGGTTATTTGAGAAGCTGCATTCTTGCATTCGGCCTCATTCGGCCAGTAAGGAAGAGTTACTTCTGGTGGAACCACACAGGCCAAGTTCATCTGACAGCCAGGGCTGTTTGTATAGAGGGCATTCAGTGCAGTGAAACATACTCCCTCCTAATAAACAGCATGTGCTAATAGTTTGTTGCTTTTGGTGCATGTTAAAAATGCTTTATGCAAGCAAGCTGTATCCTTTTCTTCTAATTTTGTAGGTCTTAGGGAAAGTAACAGGAAACTATATTTTTAGCATATCTAATCTGCTGTTTCTTATTGTGCCACTGTTTAAACTTAAAAATACGTTCCAAACTCCAGTTTATACCTTCACTTGGCAAGGGAGTGCTGAAACAGGGTGATAGAGTAGCAGGATGGCCTTCCTTTCAGTTTGAATTGGGTTCTCCGTGTGAATGCTCAAAGAAAGTTAGTTGGTGGCATTTCTCTTTCTCCAAAATAGTAGGCAAGATATCCTGCTGACTTGTAAGGATGACCAGCTCACAAGACCTTTCTTCCACATTTTGGAGGCAGAGAAATGCCACCAACTACCATCCTTCAGCATTCACATAGAAGGCCTGGCTCATACTGAATGCTATCTGCCATACATAAGGAATTCCCCCTAAATGTATGAACAAGGCTAGGATTCTTTATGCATCTGGCTGACATGTGAAATGCTACGTAACTCAGCTGCTGGCACAGCCTTGTGCCCATGTGCTCAACTTAATTGAATGTTACAGTGATTTGTAAACCACTTTGAGTTTTTATTACAATCTAGCAGTATATATTTCTTTTTTATCATCTTCATCTATCAGTTTCCTCTACTTTGTGTGTCTTGCAAAACACGTTTTGTAAACCTGTATTGGTATTACCAATTTCTTTAAATATACTGAAGCATACAAAGAACTTGAATCATCTGGGTACGTTAACAAAAAGAAATCTGTAGTACACTTATGAGATCAGAAAGTAGATTTGCCAATGGTTGCCAGTTGGTGGTCTCCTGACCCCCAGGGGTTTGTGGCACTATTCACATAACAAAAACTACCTTAGAGATATACAACCTTTCAAAACCAGGGGGTCCATGGTTTGGGGTTTTGAAAAACAGGGGTCTGCAGTACTTAGCTAATTTGGATCCAGTGTTCTACATCCAGCCTATGAGTGACTCACCACATGACTGCGAAGGTGAGGAGCAAAGGTCTTAGCAGGGCATTTCACCCCAGAAGCTTTAAGGCACATAGTCTATACCTGAAAGAGGCTTCACATTTTAATTCTAATTCATTTGGGAATTAAAATGTGATTTGTTAATCAAAAAGCTTTAGATGCTGCAGACAAAACTGCAGATACTGAAAAACAGCCAGTTGTTTAGCTGCGCTAAATAAGCTATTTCCCATTTATTGTTTTGTTTCTTCTGCAGGACCAGTTTTGCTACAGCAGAAAGATTCAGAGGGGAACCTGCCGCTGGATATCATAAAGTGTGAAACAACTAAGCAGCAACTTTTGCATCTTGTTAATCCAGAAGAGACAGTTGAGGAATTCCATGCACAAGTGGAAAGCAATTTTCATAAAACACAAACAGAATTTTGGACAGTCTTATATTGCAAGATGTTGCTAAACTTTTGTTCTGTATATAAGCTATTTAAGCCTTTTTCTGTAGCCTTTAAAAAGCTAGCCTGCTCCAAACCGTTGCTGATGACAGCTGATTGTTGCAAGTTTAATGCTAGCTCTAGCCATTGGTTCATAGATCTTTATTTCAGAGAGCTTGAAACCTTTCGACATCTCCCAATATATCTTCATAAGATGATTGAGGAGCTTAAAAAGGGCACAGGTGAACAGCAGCAAGCTTTTGCAGCAGCACTACAGCAAATTTCAGTGGAAATCCAAATGTCTAACTGTTATTTGGCCAACTAGTTCCCAAACTAGGTCTGCTTGCCAAAAGCTGATAGTCCACTGGGGTAACTAATGTGATATCTCCCGATGTCCTTGGACTCCAGCTCCCATCAGCTCCATCCAGCATGACCAATGATAAGAGATGATGGGAGTTGTTGTCTTGGCAGCATCTGGAGGGTACCTCATTGTCTAATCCTGGTCTACCATGTTTATCATCTTCAACATATAAGTGTAATACCCTTGCCTGGTTGACCTACTGATCCCCGCAAGGGAACTAAGACTGCATTTGCCGTAACACAAAACTGGCTTCCTACTACAATGCGAACAAGCTGCACCAAGTATCAGGTTTGCACACTTTCCTTTCCCAGAAGAGAAAACCAGAATCGTTTGTTCCCAGTTTTGCACTAACCAGATTTTCCCTTAAGCTGTTTGAACTCGGGAAACTTACTTGATCCTGTCTTGTCCCCACTAATTAATTAAGCAATCTGTTTTCTCAGATGCTGGCTTGTCCTTACTTGGGCACTACAGCACATTCTCATCAGCTGTGAAATGGCCCATAGTCTCTTAAAATTCGGGTGGGTGAGCTCCAGCAACGATCATAGCACCAACTTAGGGGATCCTTTTACTCCATCCTATCAAGCAACACTTCATTTTGTTGGCTACCTCATTTTGTTCTCTGCAATCCTGTATAATATTTTTCTAATAATCACTAATCCTGTATAATATTTTTATTAATAAAATTGTTTTTGTAATGTGATCAATATTTGAATAGAATACTGTATACTTGGTTCATTTACTTTTAGGAGGCAATATACCGTGTTTCTCATATTATAAGACACGTCTTATATTTATTTTTTCCTCAAAAAAACACACTATGGCTTATTTTCAAGGGATGTCTTATTTTTTTCCTCCTCCTCCTGCCGCGGCCGGCATTGCTGCTGTGCCTATCACTATGTCTTATTTTCGGGGTATGGCTTATATTCCTTGAATGCTTAAAAATCCTGCTATGGCTTATTTTATGGGTATGTCTTAAAATATGAGAAACAGGGTACTACCACAACCACACACTGCATTCACAGTTTATCTGAGAATGAATAAAGATGCTCTTGATCCTAATACTGTCATTCTCAAATTATGAGGCAGCCCATCTTGGGTGGTGTGGGGGCATTTGGAAGATTTGAGGCCACTCTCAAAGGTAGGGCATGTTAATTATCTTGTTTAGGAGGCAACAGTATCTAGGGGAAGTCAAAGTTTCCATAAAACATGCCCCAAGATTGGACTCTTATTAAAGCTTTGGAAATGTAATTTGGAACCAAAAACCATTAAATAAATTAAAATGGTTGAAGCATAGCTTCATTATGTATGTTCATGAAACAAACATTTTGTAATTTGAAAAAAAAATTATTAAAAAAAATCAATGCTCCTGATTTGAAATAAAATTCAGGAGCACCTTAGGCTAAAGCAGCACTTTGCAAGAGAAGTGGGTCTGGTGTGGTAGTGTTGGACCAGGACTGAAGCAGCCTGGTTTTGAAATCTGTTATGAAGCTCACTGGGTGCTCTTTGTTCAGTTACCAGATCTTAGCCTAACATATCTCACAGAGCTGTTGTGAGAATGAAATGGCACAGGGCCTTGAACTCCTTGGAGAGTAGATGAAAACTAACATAGCAAAATCCAGCATTCTGTGCTCAGTTTCTAAATATGCCCATGGGAAACCCAAGTGTAGAAGCTGAGCACATCATCACTTGTTCCACCTGCCTCTAAAAATGGAGCTAGAACATAGTCATTGTAGATCGTAGCCAACAATAACCTTATCAGATAGGTACCGGTATAGATTTATGTAACACACAGAGGACTAATCTACAAATGATTGTGTACAGAACTGTTTAATCCCAAGGCATTTTGAGATTTGATTTTGCAAGGTAAGTATTAGGGAGCTACTCATCTATGTAAATCAAATCTTTTCACCCAAACTTTAAGAGTCTCATGCTCTACTGATTGAGCTATCCCAAATAATTAACTTAATCATTATTTTGAATAGTTCAGTGAGCCTTCTCTGCCTTAACCATAAAGGTAAAGGGGCCCTTGACCATCAGGTCCAGTCGTGTCCGACTCTGGGGTTGCGGCGCTCATCTCGCTCTATAGGTCGAGGGAGCCGGCGTTTGTCCGCAGACAGCTTCCGGGTCATGTGGCCAGCATGACAAAGCTGCTTCTGGTGAACCAGAGCAGCACACGGAAACGCCATTTACCTTCCCGCCGGAGCGGTCCCTATTTATCTACTTGCACTTTGATGTGCTTTCGAACTGCTAGGTGGGCAGGAGCTGGGACCAAGCAACGGGAGCTCACCCCGTTGCAGGGATTCGAACCGCCGACCTTCTGATCAGCAAGCCCTAGACTCTGTGGTTTAACCCACAGAGCCGCCTTAACCATAGCAACAATCAATTCTAACAGAGCAAGCAAAAAGTGGCCTTATTTTAACAAATGAACTTTACCAGTAAAAGTGTATCTTTTGAAACATCCATGTAATAAAACATACCACTTTCTTACAAAATGGTTTGTTGCTTTTGCTTGCACAATCATATAACCAAACACTTTAATACCTTCCCCTTCCTCAAACCCTCATCCAGACATTTTGATGAAGTTTGGCCCATAGAAATCTGCAGTGATAGATGTTGTGTATTGAGTCAAAGGATTTTATATCTGTATTATTATTGTCTGTATTTGCATTAGGATAAAGTAACTGCCTTTTGGTTCCAGAGGGTACAGCTACTATTGGTTCATTTAAGCTGCTGTATTTGGATCCTCTGTCTTATTGGTTTCCTCCAAAAGGCAGCACTGTGATTGCTTGATATTGTTCCCTCCAAAATGTATCCCTTCCTAGCTAGTCCCCTGTCCCTATAAATGTAGCTTTCCTCTCCTCAGTCTTCAGTCTTGTTCACTTTAATAAAGAGCTGTTACTAGAGAACTGTCTCCAGCATGTTATGTCAAGAGAGCTGAAATCACAAACCCCACGTCACAACAACTGGCGACGAGGATGGGATCCGGAATGCTGAGGAGCGGTTAAACACAGCCCTGCCTCAGAGTCCGGATTGCAGCTTAGAACAAGACTCACTGGCCAGCTGAGAAGACGACCCTGCCCGCTAGGACAATGGAGAGTCCAAGGGTATTGGAGCCCTTCCAGCCATCAGAGCCCCACACATGGGAAGACTACGTCGAACGCTTCGAGTTCTTTGCAGTGGCTCAAGGGATCACCGATGCCAGCAAAAGAAGGGCCACATTCCTGAGCTACTGTGGGCCCGAGACCTTCAAGCTGGCCAAGGCATTACTTGCTCCAGCGAAGCTGAGTGAGACATCTCTCAAAGATATTCTTGCCTGCCTAACAAGCCACTTGGCGCCTACTGAGACCAAGATGGCCCGGCGGATGGAGTTCCATAAGAGGCAGCAGCATGCTGGGGAGTCTGTATCCACATTTCTGGCTGAACTCCGGAAGCTCGCTCAGCACTGCGGCTTCCAAAATCTGGAAGAGACTCTCCTGGATCGGTTTATTGGTGGTCTGAGCAGCAAGAAAGCCAGAAGACGCATCGTGGCTAAAGAAGAGGTTACCCTTGCTTCAGCCTTGAAGGAGGCCACCGCCACGGAGAATTATGAAAGAGAGGAGCTTGATGCCAGTCGCAAGGCCACTAAGCCACAGATAGAAGTTGCGCATGCCATGGACGAGCTAGAGGCTACTCCGAGCCAGAGCCCAGTCCGTGGGGTCGAGTTGGTGCGTCAGGCCTGCACAGTGCACAAAGATCGCCGAGGCAGTTGCCCAGGTTGTGGCGGAAACCATGAGCGGAAGAGTTGTCGTTTCAGGGATGCTATGTGCCGGACGTGCGGAAAGACGGGTCACATCGCCAGGGTCTGTAGATCGGCGGCGTCAGGAGCAACAGGAGCACCTAGACTGGAGCATCGCAGACCGCCCACAGCAACTCGTTTTCTAAAGGACTGCCACTACGTAACGGAGATCAACGGGAGGGCCGTGCGGTTTCCAGCGCAAGGCAAGGCACACGTCAAGGTGAAGATTGAGGGTCAGCAGTGCGACATGGAGGTGGACTCCGGATCTGCATTCACCATCGTGTCGGACCAGACCGCGAAGACATTCTTCCCCAGGGGTAAGTTGCCCCCTCTGGAGCCCTTCCCGGCAACCTTGCAGTCGTACTCAGCAGGCCGCATCCATGTTATGGGAATGTGTGCCGTGAGAGTACAGTTCCGGGACAAACAGGCTGTACTCAAACTGGTGATTGCGAAGGGCAGTCGCCCCAGTCTCCTGGGCACTGACTGGTTCCCCGCCCTGGGACTGAGTATCTCAGGGCTTAATTCAATCCAAACCTGCCCTGAGATGAGCGAGGCATTATGCAAGGAATTTGCTGGTCTCTTTAATGGAAAACTGGGTTGTTATAAAGGGCCCCCAGTTGACTTCGAGTTGGACCCCGGTGTGGCCCCAATCCGACTCAAACCAAGGCGAGTGCCATTTGCACTGCAACCCAAGATCGAGGCAGAGCTGGATAAATTGGTCAAGCAGGGAGTTCTCTCACCCGTGGACTCTGCTAAGTGGGAGACTCCAATCGTCACGCCCCTTAAAGCAAATGGGGAAGTCAGGATATGTGCAGATTACAAATGTACTATCAATAAGGCACTCAGGGGAAACTCATACCCCATTCCAGTCGTATCACATCTGTTGGCTAAACTGGCTGGGGGCAAGGTGTTCGCCAAAATTGACCTGGCACAAGCTTACCAACAGCTGCCAGTAACCCCACAATCAGCGGAAGCACAGACTATTGTCACACATAAAGGGGCGTTCAGAGTTAACAGATTACAGTTCGGAGTTTGTGTGGCCCCAGGGATTTTTCAAGGGCTCATGGAACGCCTGTTAAGAGGTCTGCCGGGGGTCTTGCCATTTTTTGATGACGTTTTGATTGCTGGAAAAGACCCACAGGAACTGGTTGCGCGTGTCCGTGCAGTGTTGCTCAAGTTCAAGGAGGTGGGGTTGCAACTGAAAAAAGAAAAATGCAGTTTTGGGGTGCCAACTGTGGGTTTCTTGGGGTTTAAAATTGATGCATCAGGCATCCACCCCACAGATGCTAAGATTAAGGCCATCATCGAGGCACCACGACCACAGAACAAGACAGAGTTGCAGTCATTCCTGGGACTTATTAACTTTTATCATTCGTTCTTACCCCAGAAAGCTTCGGTAGCTGAACCATTACATAGACTATTGCAGAAAAAGAATGTGTGGCGATGGGGGCGGGAGCAGCAGAAGGCTTTTGACTCCTTGCGAGGAATGCTGAGTAGCAGGAGCGTCCTTGCTCATTATGATGAGTCAAAGCCGCTGGTCCTGGCATGTGATGCCTCTCAATACGGTCTGGGGGCTGTGCTGAGTCATAGGGAACCGGATGGGTCGGAAAAGCCCATCTCTTTCTAATCCCGTACGTTGTCGCCCACAGAGCGCAACTATGCTCAAATTGATAAAGAGGCACTGGCTATTGTGTCCGGAATCAAAAGGTTCTATGATTATTTGTACGGTCGCCATTTCTCCATTGAAACGGACCACAAACCACTGTTAGGGTTGTTCAACCCAAACAAACAAACGCCACAAATTCTCTCCCCCAGAATGTTGCGTTGGTCAATATTCCTGAATGGGTTCCAGTACACCTTGACCCATGTGCCGGGGAAACAGTTGTGCCATGCTGATGCGCTGAGTCGATTGCCCCTTCCTGGCGGGAGCAATGAGGATCCTGCTCCGGCGGAGCACATTATGATGCTAGAAACACTTCCGGGGGCTCCTGTAACAGCTACGGATATAGCTGAGAAAACTAGGAAAGATGCTGTTCTCTCCCGTGTGCTCACTTGGGTGGGGAGGGGGTGGCCAGGTGGTCCGCATGAAGAAAAATTCAGGCCTTATGCGACAAGGCAGCACGAATTGTCCATGCATAAGGGTTGTCTCCTATGGGGAGATAGGGTGATCATCCCAGCACCACTGAGAAACAGGGTTCTTGAGACGCTTCACATGGGACACCCGGGAATGGTCAGGATGAAGTCGCTAGCCCGATGTTATGTGTGGTGGCCTGGAATGGACCAGAACATAGAACAATGGGTACGAACATGCAAGGCATGCCAAGAGGTGCGGCCAGAAGTGGCCAGAGCACCAGTCCACTGGTGGGAGCAGTCCAGGACTCCCTGGAGCCGGCTGCACATAGATTTTGCTGGGCCATTCCAAGGGAAGGTCTTTTTGGTTATCGTTGATGCATATTCCAAATGGTTAGAAGTGGCGATGGTCCCTAGCATGGCATCAGCTGCCGTAATCAAGGTGTTGAGGCAGCTGTTTGCTACCCACGGGTTACCTGAGACCATTGTATCAGATAATGGGGCAGCTTTTGTATCCCAAGAATTCAGGGCATTCTTGGCTGATAACTTTATAAGAGGGGTCACATCCGCGCCCTTTCACCCATCCTCCAATGGGCAGGCTGAGCGCATGGTAAGAACAGCCAAAGAATCCATTGCGCGCTTAATGGAGGGTAACTGGTCGGCTCGCATTGCGCGAATGTTATTTTTGCAGCATGCGACGCCGTGTACTGCGACGGGCAAGTCGCCAGCCGAGCTGCTCTTAGGTAGAAGACTGGTAACGGTGCTGGATTATGTCCACCCAGATAAAATGCCAAACCGTAATTCAAGAGCAACCCCCCAGGCTGAGACTGACACAACAAGGTATCTCGCCCCTGAAGATCTGGTCTGGGTGAGGAACTATTCACGAGGTCCGCGGTGGGTGGCCGGTGTGATCACCCGGGCTAGTGGACCTGTGTCCTATTATGTGACCTTGGAAAATGGGCAAGTTTGGAAGAGACATATAGATCAGCTGAGGCGCCGGGCGCTCAGCAGGGAGGAGTCAGATAATTCATCCCTGGCTAATGACGCACAGCTGCGAGACCAGAGTGAAGATGGCCCAGAGGTGCAGTCACCAGGGGCTTCAGCAAATGAACCAGGGTCTGCTAGTCCTCAGGATGACGAGGTACAGGTCGGGGACCCTGAGATGTCTGGGACTCCATCTGTTCCTGACGAAACCCCTATAGCAGCCCCTCCACCACAGGTAACACCCAATCCAGAACCTGCAACACCTGTTGTCAGGAGATCAGGTAGAAGTTGTAGGACCCCACAGTACCTGAGGGATTACGTCTGCTGTGCTCACTAGGGGGGGAGGGGTGTTGTGTATTGAGTCAAAGGATTTTATATCTGTATTATTATTGTCTGTATTTGCATTAGGATAAAGTAACTGCCTTTTGGTTCCAGAGGGTACAGCTACTATTGGTTCATTTAAGCTGCTGTATTTGGATCCTCTGTCTTATTGGTTTCCTCCAAAAGGCAGCACTGTGATTGCTTGATATTGTTCCCTCCAAAATGTATCCCTTCCTAGCTAGTCCCCTGTCCCTATAAATGTAGCTTTCCTCTCCTCAGTCTTCAGTCTTGTTCACTTTAATAAAGAGCTGTTACTAGAGAACTGTCTCCAGCATGTTATGTCAAGAGAGCTGAAATCACAAACCCCACGTCACAACAATAGAAGCATTGTAGGGTTACGTCAGCCATCCTAAAGATGTGATGTAATGCTCTAACATGGGTGGCCAACTCCCAAGAGACTGTGATCTACTCAGAGTTAGACTGGCAGTGATCTACGCCCTTCTTTAGGTCAAAGTTGTTGAACTTTTTTTTAGGAAGGAAAGCCCTGTTTTGGGGGGTTGAGGTTGTTGAGCTTTTTTAGTGAGGACAAAAGCCCCATTTGGGGGGGGGGGGTGCAGGGCAATTTAAATGTTGAACTTTGGGGGGGAGCCAAACTTGTTGAGCTGCTTTGGGGGGAGCCAGTGATCTACCACAGACGTCCAGTAATCTACCAGTAGATCAGTATCTACCTGTTGGATGTGCCTACAACAGAACAATAAGGAGGGCCAGGTCTTACCATCAGGGTCTCTGAGCTACGTACAGGTACTGTTGTTCATAACATAGAAGCATGCTGTTAACATGTTGGGACATTTGTATAATACAATAATGATCTAAATATTACTATTACTCTACAGTACCTAGAGACATTGGTCTGAAGTAGTCATGAAATCACAGAGTTGGAAGGGACACTGAGGATCATCTCGTTTAACCTCCTGCAATGCAGGAATGTGCCAATGTCCCATATGGGGAATCAAACCTGCAACCTTGTTATTATCAGCACCACACCAACTGAAGTTCTGCTACAGTACAACCCAAAAAATACAAATTTGTTATAATACCATCAGAATGAAGGGGGCACAGGTGGCGCTGTGGGTTAAACCACAGAGCCTAGGGCTTGCTGATCAGAAGGTCGGTGGTTCAAATCCCTGCAATGGGGTGAGCTCCCGTTGTTCGGTCCCTGCTTCTGCCAACCTAGCAGTTCGAAAGCACGTCAAAGTGCAAGTAGATAAATAGGGACCGCTACAGCGGGAAGGTAAACGGTGTTTCCGTGTGCTGCTCTGGTTCGCCAGAAGCGGCTTTGTCATGCTGGCCACATGACCTGGAAGCTATACGCCAGCTCCCTCGGCCAATAATGCGAGATGAGCGCGCAACCCCAGAGTCGGTCACGACTGGACCTAATGGTCAGGGGTCCCTTTACCTTTACCATCAGAACAGACATGATATGAGCGAGGCATAAATACAATATGTACCTCAACCATTCAAGATTCAAGCCTATTTCCTCAAGCATTACTTGTTCAAAACATCACAAGCATTTCAAGAGCAATGTTATTAATATATGGTCACATCTGAAGATGTCCACTAAAATTTGGATTATAAAAACCTGATTCAATACCAGTTTCTGCTAAAAATGTCAGTCCCACGCTAAATATTTTTAATGCATAGGACTGGCTGCACAAGCTGTTAACAGTAGAGAGTAAATTGCAGAAAACATTCCAATTCATAAAAATGAATTGCGAATGTTCATTTATTAACAGTGCTTAAAGTACACCTCCCTCTGTAGGTACAAAAAAAGTTTTAGTTAATATAAACCACATCATAATGCTCTAAATGTTGCTTTCTAAATCAATATCTCCACTGAAAGTTATTCCGTGTTCACATGAGCAAGTGCTTATCAGCATCTTTAAACCACACTGCGTTTAAAGTATAATTTTCAAGTTTTAATTGTTGGTGACATTTCTGACCATGCTGAGTTCCCCATTTATCTGTACAGTAGCTTATATTTTCTGCTTCACAGTAAGTCTATGTTACTGAAACAACTCTGATCCTTATGTGCTTTTTTATAATGAGGTCTTATTACATTATCTGAAATGTCCTAAAATTTCTCTGTTATGTGCTAAACTCTCTGAGAAGAATAAATGTGATGTGTCAGTTTGATGTGGTCAGCCTATCATTAGTTTAAACCTTTTCAAAGCAGACCTTCTCTGTGTGGGGGACATGCTATCTATAATGGCTCTTAAACTGCTAAAGATGGATTTTTTTCATATGGATACCATGCGGATTGATGATAACATAGTCTATCTCCTCTATCAACCCCTTATGATTTTAGGAGTGTTCATGGAACATGAAGAATTGCTTGTTCCCTGATGTGCCTTTTCAGACTCAGCACAAAAAGAAGGGAGGGAACTGATAAGATTAAATGACTGAGTACACTTATCAAAGGCTCTGCCATGGATGTATTTATAGGGAGTTCACTCCTGTTATTAAATTAAGACTTTTTTTACCCTTGGCAAATTCATAAAAAAAACCCGCCTTTGAAAGTATGCGGTACTGCAGCAGAAGCTGAAGTAGGTGCAAGAAACAAGCCTTTGAAATATTACTAACCTGTTTGCCTACAAGTTCCAACCAACCTTAGGTTTGCTACCCTTTCAAAGACAGTCTACACCATGATGCTTTCTGAGTCCATAGCAAAAAAAATATTCTATCCCCAAAGAAGCTTTATAACCAGATGGACTGCGTTCATCTCATTTTATGGCTTTTTCATTTAATACTTGCTGTGATGGCTCCAGTTTTTCTAAACGTATTCTTAAGTGAAAGCCTCCATTATCCCTAACAATGGTTCGTGGGAGATGGATTTCAACAGTATGTGGTGACATTTTAGCCATTTGGGACTGCTGGCTCTAGTATGCAATCCTTCCAGGATGTTAGTGAAAAGCTGCCTAGATTGAGGGGGACAGAGAAAAGATCTAATGTTCTGTTTCTCCAGCCAACCAAGAGATGCTTCCCAATAGCCCTCTGCACAGAGATGGTTGCACCCACACAATATAGGAGTCAAGATCAGTATTTCAGCAATTACAATGTTGGAAAGGAAAGGAAATGTATGAATAATCAGTTTGCAGTCATGTAAATCGATGGGAGAGAGTTCACATACAGGAGCATGATGGAGTGTGATTAAGGACTACGGTACTTCAGGAATGGGAAGGCAGCCTTCCAGATGTTGGAGTCCAGCGCTCAGCCTCAGCCAGCATAGCCATTGACCAGGGATGACAAAGTTGTGGTCCAGCAACATCTGCAAGTTTGGGAGAAAGTGAATAGAAAGAAGTTTCTTTCTCTCTCATCTCCTAAAATACTAGATTCTAGATGCCATAATTCTAGAACATGGGACATCCAAAGAAGCAGGATGTTGGAGAACAGATTTTGAAAAAGTACTTCTTTGCATACTGCATTGTTAAAGAGTGGAATTCATAAACCCAGGATGTAGTAATAACCACCAGCTTGAACAGCTTTGAAAAGGTGTTGCCAAATTCTTGGTTAATAAGCCTAACAATGGCTACTTGCCTAACAATGACTATATTTTAATAGTTGCCAGGAAGCACAAGAGACTGCTGTTGCGCATATGTCCTGCTTGTGAGGCTGTCGTGGACAGCTAGTGGTTCTTTGGGAGGAAAGGAGGCTGGACTAAATGGTCATTTCCTCTTACGTTCTTGCATGATGTGGTGGTAGTGATTTCACCGCTAGTGCATAGTTAAAGGAGAGGTTTAGAACAGATGTTCATGCAGATGGCTATTTCCAACGTTTCAGGAATGCAGAATTAACCAATTTAAAAGGAAAACAACATTGGTTACAGACAGGTTTTCAGGCTTGACTTTGAATTTCCTGAGGCTCTCCTGGATCGTAGCCCGAAAATTAAAGCACCTTTTATGTTTTAATAGAGAAATGACGGAATGAGCATACCCTATTGCAACTTTGTGAGTGCTACAAAAGAATTTTTGTTTCAGCTTTTGCTTAGAGCCCTGCAGCATGAACAATTACATTTTGCCCACATTTGTAATCCACAAAATAATGGCTGCCGCATCTAATGGCTGTGCTAGAGCAGTGGCATAAACTTGTGGCCACATTGTGGCTATTCTTCCCCTTCCTTCCAGAATACTCCTGGGGATGATGCTGTGTCATGACAAGGTGCCATTCCCAGACATATTCCATCCCAGAAAAGTTGCTTGAAGTGGCATTAAGTTTGTCATTCATCAGGTTTTTTTAAAGAGGGAAAGAAAAGAATCACCCTCAGCAACCTTGCATTAAAAAAGGTAAAATTAGAATTACTTTTAATTTGCCCATCCTTTGAAAGCAACCAATTACCCCCTCCCTCACTTTCACATGGGACAAATGGTCTTACAAAAATAGGCAGAGGAATATATTTCGCCCCAAAGCATTTCCTTTCAAATGACAATCCAAGTTGGGACTTATTTCACTGCCGCAGTGGAGGCAGAACAGAGCCAGTAGCCATTGATAGACAAATTAATGAAGGATAAGACAGATGGCTTTAGATCATGTGGGAGTTAATTCCATAGTTTAACCATGAAAAAATCCTTTGGATCCTGCCCTGGATCTACCAACATTCAGCTTAATTGAACCCCCCAAATTACAATGTTATGAGGGAGAAAAACCTTTCTCTAGCCACTTTCTCCATGCCATGCTTAATTTTCTATGCCTCTATCATGTCTCCTCTTGTTTTTTCTGCAAATGAAAAAGCCTCAAATTTTGAAATCTGAAATTTGATGATTTTGCACAGAAGCAAAGGAGGATTGAATTCCCTGTGCAGCTGATGGGTGGGGGGGTGGGAACAAGCACCCGATCCAGCTGCCTCAATCAAGCATGGGGCAGGTGGACATGATCTGGGGAAAACAAATGCAAGAGCCAAATTGGGAGGCCTGCAGTTCACCATTTCTGATTTATATGCCCTCAAAAACACAAACACATTTGTGAGGCAGGTATTGCCTTTGCAAAAGCCATGCTGATTCTGCTTCAGCTAGACTGGTTCTTCTATCCGCTTCATTAATCAATCTTTAATAATGCTTTCGACCAGTTTTCCCCATTCTTGGTTGGGGGAAAGGAGCAGCTGCTTGCAGGATCAAGCTGAGTACAGCTTTTCATGACTGTTTGAAACTTTTCTTAGCATCTCTGCTTTAATACTCAACAACATCCTTATTATGAGTATTTCTGTTTGCAGCCATCAGTTAACAAACTATGTTTACCTTCAAAATCATGACAGGAAGCTCTCAAGACAGTGTGTGGTGTGTGTGTGAGAGAACAAGGGAGGAAGACACTACCAGCTACTCAGAAAGTTCAACGTTGTTGAGTGGGGAAGTAGCCCTCCAGAACTTCTGATTAATTCTCTTCCCTGCCCCCAATTCTGCCACTGTTTCAGATGTGCTGCAAAGCACCCATCCACTAATGGCAAGCCAAGACCTGTCCACCTGCAGTGCATATCACCTTAAAACATCTAGCAGCTTCCTCCTTCAACCACCACCTGGAGGTGCACAAGAACCTTGAATAGTTTGATGCCTTCCCAATATTTTGTCTGCATCAGCCCCAGCCAGCATAGCCAATAGTCAGCAATGGTGGGAAATGGAAATTTTGTGGGTCCACTTACCCAGCCAGTCCTGATATTCTTGCTGCTACGTTCCTCCTCCTCTTTCCCCCCTCCTGCTTGAGAATGTATGAGAACACTGGCTTCACTATTACCCCACCCCCTGAACTGATTGACAGCCCTGACAGGCTTGTCAGCTTGAAGTAGGCCCCAGCTGGGTGTGGCAGCTGGGACCATCAGTGGAGGAGGCGAGTTTCACCACCTACTCAGCCAGATCTACACTCACTGCCACATTCCTCTTCCTCTTCCTTTGTCCCCCCCCCCATTTGTAGAGGACCTGGCACCATTGTTGCCTGTTTTTAAGGCACCAGGCAAAAGCATTTCTATTTACTCAGTTCATTTTGTTCACTTGTAGGTCTTTTCAGAGTACCGAGCTCTGAACTTTGTAGTTGCTTGCACTTTAAAGCTCCGATGTCTGAAGCTGTGCAAACTTAAGACTACATCAAGGCTGTACTCCTATATACACTTATTTGGATGAAAATTCTATTGAACTTGATGGGAAATACTTCCAAGTAAAAGTACATAGACCTCAGGCTCAAAGGATCGCTTCAGACTGAACTGTGGAAAATGTGACTTGAAAGTGTGACCTGATTTCCACTCTACTGGATTAAAGAAAAACACAAACACCCAAAATACTATTTCCATCTCACTCTCCTCAATGCATTTCAAACAGTAATTCATGGAACATCTACTTGTCAAAAATGAACATTTTCCTCCCTAAGTGATATTTGAAAATTACAGTTATGAATGGATTTTAACAGTAGATAGAAAACCTAAACATTTTGCAAATTTCTTTTGTCTCTCTCAATGGATTTAAAATTGTCTATAGCAAATGTTCTACTACAAAGCAGCTTTATATGGTTCTGAAAGCAAATGCCTTTTTAAAGAATGCCTGAGGTGAGTTATCAAAATAAGGACACTAACAGCTGTAGATGCTTACTCCAGAATTAATTTTATCACACAGAGCATCTTGAAACACTTGATGCTTAAGGCAGGGTTATTCCCCAAAGAAGTTTCCTTTCCAAAGGAGAACATCAACGGCTTACAGACAAGTCACTAATAGAAATTATGAAAAACTTGGTACTAATTATTTCATGCAAACTCTCTTGCATGGATTCTAAGCTTGTAAACTTAACAGTGACACTTGATAAATTTGTGGAAAGGCAAAGAATGTTCTCAGGCAGGAAAAACATGGTTTATTTACTCATTCAGCAGCTGACTTCTAGCTGTGATACTCTGCCTGATGCTATGAAAAGATACCGAGTCTTATGATTATGCAGCACAGAATATGTATTTGGCACGCACCTGAATTCTATATGAATTTATGGAGTGGTCCACATTTGGAATACCATGTGCAGTTTTGGTAACATCATCTTAAAAAGATCTGGGAAAGTACAGAAAGGGAAAACAAAATTACTACATGGATGGGACTTCCATATAACAGATGGAAAACAGGAATGAAGCCGATAAAAAATGCCTGTTTTGGAGAAAACGAGGAGACAAGGTTTTATCCCTCCTGTTATTAGGACTTGGAATCATTCAATGAAACTGATTGATTAACCGTATATTCAGGACAGACAAATGGCACTTTTGCACACAGCATGCAATTCATTTACAGAATGTACTGACATGAGTTTAAAGGTAAAGGGATACCTGACCATTAGGTCTAGTCACGGACGACTCTGAGGTTGAGGCGCTCACCTCGCTTTACTGGCCGAGGGAGCCGGCGTACAGCTTCCGGGTCATGTGGCCAGCATGACTAAGCTGCTTCTGGTGAACCACAGCAGCACATGGAAGCACCATTTACCTTCCCGCTGGAGCGGTACCTATTTAACTACTTGCACTTTGTGCTTTCGAACTGCTAGGTTGGCAGAAGCAGGGACCGAACAACAGGAGCTCATCCTGTTGCGGGGATTCGAACCACCAACCTTCTAATTGGCAAGCCCTAGGCTCTGTGGTTTAAGCCACAGCGCCACCCGCATCCGCATGAGTTTAGATGGCTTCAAAGGGGGAATCAGACAAACTCATGGGTGATAAGCTCTAATGGCTATTAATGGTAGCTGATTGGAATCTCAGTACTCAGCATGCCACTGAACAGGAGAGGTCTGTAGTCTTTATGTCTTTATGTCATCCTTGTGGGGTTCCTAGGGTCGTCCCTGCATTGCAGGGGGTTGGACTAGATGATCCTTAGATCCCTTCCAACTCTTCTATGGTTCTATGATCCGGTTAACCATTGCAGAAACCAAAAGGCAACAGACCCCAGCAGGTAAAAAGCTCAGATGGGGTGTTGGGAGATCCAAAGGCAGCAATTCCAAGTGCATTTATAACTTTTGGAGAGAAAATAACTTCTCTAAGCAGTCACCAACATTACTTTTAATTGCTGGCCCCAATCCAAAGTGGTCATTATAGATGCTTTCCCATCAATACCGTTATGCAAATTGTGGACATTTGCTCTCCCTGAGCATGGAAGAGTGGGGAGTACAGTCATACCTCAGTTTAAGTACGCTTCGGTTTGAGTACTTTCAGTTTAAGTACTCCGCGGACCCATCTGGAACGGATTAATCCACTTTCCATTATTTTTAATGGGAAAGATTGCTTCAGGTTAAGTACGCTTCAGGTTAAGTACGGACTTCCAGAACCAATTACACTCATACTTGGGGTTAAGTACGCTTCAGGTTGAGTACTCTGCGGACCCGTCTGGAATGGATTAATCCACTTTTCATTACTTTCAATGGGAAAGTTCACTTCAGGTTAAGTACGCTTCAGGTTAAGTACAGACTTCTGGAACCAATTGTGTACTTAAACCGAGGTACCACTGCATATGAACTCTTTATTCTTTATCCCGTAATGTTTCACACAGTAAATCAATCGTTTGTCATATGAGTTTAATGGCATAAATAAGTTAGGTCAGCATTTTGTACAGGGGAAAAGAAAAAGCCCACAGAATGATAGATAATAGTAAGTGAACAAATGAAGAGAAAAGTCTTCCTGTATTATGTAACAGGTTTTCACTGTGAACAAAATATTCCAGACTAAAAGAAATTATCAACATTAATACAGACGATTCAATAGGTTGACTTCATTAATGGCATATTTGTTCATCAGCAATAAACAGACACGGCCTGCATTCATGTGCATATTGAATAAGTCACGATCACCTGGCTACATAACCAGAACATGTTTGGGTCAAGTCTTCCCTGCAGATACATAACTTGTTTGGCATTCTTTCAAGCATGTTGTATAAATAGGCAATTTCAAAATAGTTATTTTGTAAGAAACAGCAACACATCTCTAAGATAAAAATAATTTTCAAAATCAGCTTTCATGAGAAATGTAGTTTAAGAATACGTTTAGATGTAAATTAATGTATATACATTTTCCTGTGCATATACTATTGAATATTTCTCTCTCAAAAAAGTACTATTTTAACAGTAAGTAGTGCAATAGAATCTGGTAAGCAGCCACAACGCAGACTGAATGTTCCGTAATGAAGAGTGTGGAATCTCTTTCCCCCCTGAGGGCACAAATCCATTAGTTCTTAATTGGTCCTTTTGACACCCACTGCAGGTTTTCTGTAAGGACTATATGATAAGGTCCTCAGGTGTACAGACTCAGCTCAAGAGCTCCACTGGTCACAGTTTAAGAATATATTCCTAGCCACTCATTATGCAATGGCAATGTTTTGAAATGTAAACCATATTCCCATCTGCCACAATTAAAAAAAATGCTTTCCACGCAACAGGGCACTTAACTATCAGGAGGACTGATTGGGTGAATCAAATGAAGAAACAAAAAACAGGTATATAAATTCAGCCCACATTGTTTCGTTTTCATTTGCCACAGTAATAGGTCAAGTGCTATGCTGTAAAGCTTTTTAAAATGGCCTTTTGATTAGGAAGCAAACAGATTTTAGTATTGACATACTATATGTGCACAAAAGGTGTTCACAGCCTGACACCTGAAGCAATATGGTTTTAATCTGATAATATTTCTTTCACTACTGAACGATATGCAGCTTCTTCACTAGGCTAAGTAAGTACAAATCAAGATTAGTGGCAATATAAAAAGTTAAATATGCAATCCATTATAAACCTGGCAGTATTTTAGATACAGGTATATTTTTTTTTCAAAGTCTTGTGGTGGAATGATAAAAGTGTTAAGAACTTCTTTAAATCTTTGGAGAACCAGTAAGACATTTGCGTTTAGTTTAGCTTGCTTTTTAGGCAAGCCCTAGTCAGTTTGATTATTTGCAGCAGGGTCTAATTGCAGTTTTATTTCTTTTGGATGAAACACACAAATAAGTGCCTTTGCTCTGTTCTTCTGGCAGAATGTATAAAATATAAAAAAGAGTGATCTTCTTTGGATAAAAGGATGGGTCATGCATAAATCCTCAGTTAGTTTTAAAAAATTAACCAGAGGATGAGTTTAAAAATGTATCTTTTGCTTATCCAGTCATGTGTGCCTATCATATCACTTACCATTTCACATTCATGCTATAAATGGACTTCAACAAAACTTCAGCTTAAACTAAATTTGAAGCCTTCGTCATAACTCTGTACAACTTCAAGTGCAATTTCACTGATTAAATCCCTTTGTACAGTATTTATAAATTTTCCCATTATTAATAAAAGGCAAAATAAATAAAGCTTAGAGAGAGGAAATGCTCCTTAGGTCTAGAGCTTTTCAGTTTTATTTCCCCCTTGAACAGATGATGGTCTCCTAAGCACATGGATATGGCTAGCCAGGGTTGTTTTTCTTCCTCTTACTTGGACTGTGGGTTGGATCATGTTTCAGTTCTTGGTACTGCACCTGTTTAAACACAAAGTTAAGAGAGAAATTTCAACTCAACAACCACAAGATTTTTAAAAAATATCCATGCAAAGGAGTAAGGAAGTATTCTTGCTATCACACCTACAAGCTATTTGAGCCCTGCACCCGAAGGTCAAATACTTTAATGTATTGCTAGGAGGAAACGCAACACAAGGAAAATAATGCCGGGAAATAATGCAGTATGGTGGCAGAAACTGCAGTGAAGTCTCCCCCACGGGATACTTTAAAAATGAACAGTACCTACTTTATAAACTTCTTTACAGAATCTTGGAACTGTAGGGTTGGAAGGGACCCCAAGGGTAATCTAATCCAACCCCCTGCAATGGAAAAACCTTTTGCCCAACATGGGGCTCAAACCCATGACCCTGAGATTAAGAGTCTCAGGCTATATACCAACAGAGAGCTCGCAGTTGTATAATGACATCCTCAAAATAATGTGGCCAGGAACTTTAAAACTGCAGGTATCCAGGTGTCTTTCTACTGATGTTTCAGCTATTTAAACCAGGTTCAAATTCAACCCTCAGTTAATGGAAATATTCATAGCAAAGAAAACGTTTTATATAAACAGACAACACAAACTTCTGCAAATATGATTTTATGTGCAGAGTGTGCAACAGCCAAAATATGAAACTTTAGCATCATGTGAAAGTACACATAAAATTAACACTGCCTGATAATAGTAATGAATGAGTTTAAGATCAAAGTCAAATGCATACCAGTTGCACATCTGAAGGAACTCTGGAAAGGAAATCGAGTACTTCATTGTTATCGATTGCATATGGACTTCGGAGCTTCTTTGTAAATTTATTGATCCCTAAATAAAGTGATAAATCATATTAATACATTGTCCAGTGGCTCTTACAATGATATTAAGACACAATTGGCTACAAACCCATTCTTGCCAAGTGCTCCTATTATTCTCACTTTTCTTCCTTTCCTCCTTGAGGCAGAGGGAATTTTGATTTTGCCTTCTGGTCCCGACCAGTAAATCAAATGAACATTTTTGTACTAACTAAAGGCCTCCCAAGTTTAGTGTTTAATGGAAACACCTTTTAACTCTCACTCCCCACGTGCTGTTTTACACTGCTGGTTGCTTTAAAGCAAGACTAGCCAACATAGTGTTGCTTTTGGACTCCCATCATGGCCAGCAAGCATGGTCGATGGTCAGGGATGGCAGAAATTGCAGTCCAATAACATCTAGAGGGCACAATATAGGCTATTCCTGCTCTAAAATACACTTTAAAAAATGTATGAAGCAGCCTGTGTAATATACATGTATCTTTTTCTGTTCATTTAAAGGTGACCTCTCATTGCTAGTTCATAGGAACTGCCTCTATATATTTCCACTTGATAAAAGGCTAAACAAAAGCATATTGTCCTAAATGTGCTATATAAATTGAAATGCCACTATTTTTATATAAGTGGTGAAAATAAATCAGAGTTATATCTAGACAAAGCTACAGTTTGATATATGAAGAATCCTCATGGATACATGTTTATAGCATGATTAAGTCTAAGATGCTGGGCAAGAAAAATGTGTTTTGCAGGTGAGTCTAAATCTTTACACAGTTGTGATTTCTAACTAACCTGTCTGTTTCCATCATGTAGTAGCTTCATGATCATAAATACAGAAAACTACTGACAATATAACTCATCCCTTATAAACAGTTTGTTCTATGTGGCATAGACAGGTTTTGGAGGGGAAAGGCAGGCTTTACTTACCCCAGACAAGGACAATGTATCTCAGTGGAGTGAAATACAGGATGACTGTGAACACACAGAGGGCAACGATTGCCAGCCAGCTCAAGAACGGAACAGTCCAATTGAATGTACTGAACGAAAAAATTAACAAATGTAACGCATGTTGTCTCCTCCCATCCCTTCCTACCAATCTCTGAGCAATTTGACGCACTGCCAAATTGAACATGGTACTGTAATGAAATGAAATGAGGAAGGGGAATAAAATACTCTGGGATCCTTTGGTTTTTAAAAATAGTTGCAAGGTTGTATTCTGTAGAAAGAGAGACTACTGAAGAGGTCAGACTGATTGGACAAATTTAGCCTGGCAGATTCCCTTTAGTTGAGAAAATGTCCCTTTGCATAACTAAAGAGATGGTGAAGTAGAGGTGATCTTGCTGTGTCTTTCTTCCCCCTGCTTCTCCAGTTAAGAGGTCATCTCCTGAAGGAACCTCTCCGTGTGAAAGACAACAGTAGACTTGTAGCCTTGGAACAGGGTCTGAAATGCAAGACTTGCTCTCTACGAAAAACCCGGTGCTATGGAATTCGGGAGCCCCCTCAGAACCAAATGGCAGAGTAGGATCAGTGAACCTTCCATCTTATGCAGTTTCTGTGTAAATAAATCCTGATTTCACATAAATGCCAGAAGTCTCCAGTTACCTTCATTCCAATAAAAACAACACAGGGCACGTGCTGGAACCCCTCAAACTTCTCACCGCTCAGAGCTTGGTGAGATCCTGCCCCAAACAGGTGCTGATGGCGGTGCCGTGGGAGAGGCAGGAAAGACAAAACATGACCTGCACACGGCTCTGATTTTTAAACACACCTATTTTCATTGAAATCGGTCAGTGTTGCTTTCAAGTGAGTTCTTTAGGAATGGATGTAAGTCTCTGAAATTCTTTTGATTCTCCCCTCTCCATCTTCTCAGGCTCTTGTGCTGAAGTTTTTCTGTTGCCCAAGAGCCCATGCAAATAACCTGTTTGCCCCACACCAGCACCTAATGTGATCTTGCCATTTGACAGGATGATACAGAGTACCAGTTATTCTCAGGAGTGTCAGGAGCAACTTGGCCATCTGCATGGTCCCTCTTGTCACGAAGTGTTAAGCCTATGAACTATGACTCAGAATGATTCATTCCTTTAGAGATGCGCTGCTATTTCTGTTCTACACTACATATTTTTGTAAAATCCCGATAAAAATTACAAACAGTGGCAAAACATGTATAACGTTATTTTGCAAAACATCGTAACAATGTTTTTTTGTCTAAATTAAAACAGGTAACATTTCGCAACTTCCTTGGGGAAACACAGGCATGTGAACACCATCTGAGAGCAACTGAGCACCAGTGTGTCAACACTCACTTCTTTATTCTTTCTCCAAAGGAAGCCACTTCATCAAGGATGTTCTGGACACTGACACACACTTCCTGGATGGCATAGAGCTTATTCATAAATCCTTTCTTTTCACTGTCCTAAGGATTATGAGAAAGAGGCCAAATCAGCAATCAAAGGCAAATTTTGCTGGTCATACTGGAATTATTACAGTCTTCCCTAGAAACACATGGAAGCCACCATTAAAGTTGTGTGTACGTGTGTGTGTGTGTGTGTCTATCTATCTATCTATCACACACACATTGTGGAATTGGTTATTTTCCTGTACTTTGAACTGTGTGCACAGAGGGCATATAAAACGAGTATGCAATAGTGGCTACCTTCATCTGTCACTGTATCAGTTTCTTAGATATATGTTCCAATAATTCAGCAACTTCGTTTATTATTATTATTATATGTTGAGGATGCCAATTTCATATCCTGTGCACTTTGGTAAGAGATAAGTATCAGTATATTACCAGCTCACATTTCTGAAATGCATTTTCTGCTGCTGACAGGAGTATATCTACATTTCAAGATAATAAAAGATTCTTTGGTGAAGTAAGAAACCAGACACACCTAGAGTCTAAGGACAAGCACTTCAATTTTTCAGGGTTCGGCAATGTTTCTGTGCCTTTCCCCCACTGTATTAGAAAAGAGTGGTAGTATTTTGTTCTTCTTAATCAAAGGGAAGTAAAAGTACACATTTCAGAGATAAATTAACTTCAGGACTTGATGCACAATGGCTCAATGCAGACAAAACATGGTTTGCCATGATGTCAAATGGGCAAAACATATTTGGCCAATAATGGTACAAAATGACTGATGTGGCAAACTGAGACTTAATAAGACTAATTGACTTTGACCGTTGACCTATGATATGCCTTACTATATCAACTGACATTCCAATGAAGCCTGAAACATATTAATATTTGTTAAAGGCCCATGGATGTCATGAGCAGGATTGGATAGGTATTTGGGGTTTTGGGGAGGAGAAGCTTGAGCTCCTCCTGTTCCTCTCTCCTTCTTCCCCAACTTCACAACTCTATGTCCAAAATATGGAGCCAAATTATTAGTTGGGATGATAAAAGCTTTAGAAATGCACAGCATGTTTTAAACACACAACAACATGCAAACTTTAAAAATGTTCAGAGACCAATCTGAATGCAACCATGTTAAACATTTTAAAGATGAAAATGAATAAAAGCTACATTACAAAAAAAGAAAAGTTCTGTTCCGTTTCAATATGTCTTAAGGTCTAATACTTAATAGCTTATTAAAATAATATTAGCTTCATTTTTTGCACCATTGTTCTTTAGAAATTGAACTGGAAGAATGAATCATCAGATAGCATTTAAGTACCCAAATATTACTGAACTAATTGTAATGATTCAATATACATTTGGATGCCATTCATGCTTAGAAATGACAATGCATTAAAAAAAAAACTTTGCAAGGGTCACTGTGCTCCCTTTGCTCCCTGTGAAAATATTAGCCCCAAAACCCGGTTCTTAAAGATCCATGCCACTTGGGTAACATACATCAAACTATACCATGATATTTCCTAAGTGTTTACCTCCTAACGGAAAACCTCATTCAGGTATCCTACATACAGTAAGCATGGTTGTGTAGTTGTAGCCATAGCTGTAGACCTCTAGGATATGTAAGATTTTATTTTAATTAGTCATTTTGCTGCTGCAGCATTCTTTCCAGCAAATTTGATGATATAAGAGGACCATGAAACAATTATTCTGTTCATTAACTACTATAATCCAGCCTCAAGTCACAACTGTTTTCTGTTCCTACTTATGCCTCTTCAGTTTAGATTCCCAGATCTAAGCGTATCTTGATTCATCATCAAGTATTGTGTGGAAAGAATGCTATCAGAATAACAAAAACCATACCCCTTTCTTATATCTCTAGAGCTCAATAGAGATTTATTTGGAAGATCCTGAAGCTATTTTTCTTTACAAATATTTTAACAAGACCAACTTGTACCTTCTTGAATGCACATCTGTTCTGAATTTTCCCCCTTAATGGAAAGGACCACTATACTGCCTGCATTCCCACTGCTCACTCCTCTTTGGAGCTTAAAGGAAATTTGTTGACATATTCTGAGGCAAGCATAGACAAAACAGCATAGGAAAGAGGAGGCAGCCAGAAGGAGAAGGGTTGAGGTTTGCTTAAACTAATTCCACATGCCCTGCGAACCATTAGCTGTTTTTTATTTCCTGTTCCAAAGATTTGCAGAGAAAATAATCCGGGCTGGAGAAATGCTACACGTTTTCCTAGTATGCTGCTGTGTGAGCCACCTTCAGCGAACCAAAAGTCCTTAATAATCCATTTTTCAAACACTACTGGTATTTCCTGTCCAAACAAAGATGGACTGTAACTGGAATCAATTTTATCATCTGTATGGTTACAAGTGCCAACTTTCTGGAAATAATTGTCTTTTAAATACTGGGTAAAAGTGCAAACAACAGTTTAACAGCTATTCGATTTCCATTGTATGTTTGTGTGTGGTTAGTTTAACAAAAGCAAGGGTTTGTTTGTTGTTTTGATCGGGGAGCAGATTGGAATTAAGTATTAGTTATCAGGTTAATCTTGTTGCTTGTCTGGAATTCACAAAAATCAAAAGGGTTTCAGTGTATGTGTAGTGTAAAGATTTGTTCCTTTAGCTACTCTGCAGTAACTTTTATAAGGTGGTATAATATGCTACATAGCAGAATAAAATATATAGACCTTGTTGATCCCACATACTACCCAAATAATTCTAAATCCAATACAGTACAAGTTTCAAGATGGGTGTTTTGTCAAGATTCTGAAAAATCTTCTGCCGTTTCGGTTACTCATAAATAAACCAGTAGGTCATGATTTCCCCTCAAAACATATTAATGTATTAAAAATGCGAGAACAAAAAGTGGTGCACATTATTTACTTTTGCCCCCTCCTCTGGGAGGCCAAGCAGGGCTCCTAATTGGCTGGCTGGGGTAGACTCTCCATACGGCAAACTGCTTATGAAATGGAGGAAAGTTTTCAAAAGCACTTTGTGATATTACAGAAAGGCTACCTGCTGAACGAAACCAAAACCAAATAGTGCAGGCTCTTTCACCACTTAATGACAGAATTTGGCCTGTCGCACCAGATAGTTCTCAAAGTTCTAGGCCTTTTTTCAGACACAGAGCATTCCAAAGAGTTACATATGTCACTGAGAGCAGGAGGACCTGTTGTAATAGTCACATGCATGTTTCTAGCCTGTGATTAACGTCATGATAGCTGAATGAAGTGTTACTTCTGTTTGGAAACATTTAATTCAGGGTTTGATTTGAAGATCTAGTCCCAGAGGCATGTTGAAAACACACCAGAGGCAGAATTTCTGTGGACGGGCAGTGGAAACGGAATTTGCAGAATTCTATCAGCATGGCTTCAGAATCTATGAGTTCTTGAAATGGCTTTTGTAGCCATGGGAACTACAGAATGCTGAAGAAAACAATCAGAAATGTAAACAACCAGAGGTCTCAGTCTTCTGAATCTGTAAACAGGATATATTCTAAATGCCATGTCTATGAAGATGCAAAATCTTGCTGCAAGGATTAAGTCCTTCCTTGTTTATTCTAATTCTGAAAGAATCCTATGACAAAAGCGTCTGGAAAAACTGCGTCTGAGATAACACAGTAAAGTAAGAACACAACATTATACAGCTTTACTTTATATAGCTTTACTTTACTCAGAAGTAAATCCAGCTATGTTCAATGGGCTCGCTCCCTGGTAATCTGCAGCCTAAAATCTTGCAGTGCAACCTCACATCCTAACCTAACACATGGGTCAGGAACCTGTGGCATCCCAGAAATCATTGGGACTCCAGCCCCTGTCAACCCATGTGGTCAATGTCACAGATTAACAGGAGCTGCTGTCCAACTACATCTAGACTGCTCCTGTTTCGGGCTCCAAAAAGCCACTCATGTGTCCTCTAGCACATTTTAAGCTGTGTCTCAAACACATCAAACTACTCCCTCCCCCCACCCCTCAATGAATTGCTTTAGGCCTGTGTGCTTTTTCTCCCTGTTGGGTTTTTAAAAAATAAAATAAAAATCTTCTAGACTTCACCTTACGAGTTCATCCAAGTATGTAAATACGTCTCACCTGTTTCTCAGTGGTTCCCCTTTTGCCTCCTATCCTGTTTACTCTCTACCAGAGTTCAATATTGGAGGGAGTAATATGTCTGAAAATTAAGTCTTTGGAAATGGAATACAGTTTACTTTCCTTAACGTGATATGGCGTTTCAGTCAGCTCTATCTGAGTTTAAGAAAAATCTAGCAGCATTGCATTGCAAATATTTTTAAAAGTTCTTGTAGCACATAGCCTGGCATTTCATAGAACCACAGAATTTTAGAGTTGGAAAGGACCCAGGGGCCATCTAGTCCAACCCCCTACAATGCAGGAATCTCCTAGCAAGGGACATGAACGTGCTCAGGCTGGGACCCCCACAAATCACAACATCTTGCTAATGCGGGCATGGAGAATAAGATTTGAGGTGAAATCCTTGTTCCAAACTAAGCGCTTATTGTGTGCTTTAAACGTGTCACTATTTAGATCTCAGAGTAAACTATCTGGGGCAGCAAACCTTGCAATGTGGATCAGACAAAGGCCAGGACAAAGATGTGCAGCTCTACAATGTCTGAATCTATAAATTTGATATCCCCGTGTATAAGCGGAGGAGTTAATACATCACGTAAATGTGATAAAGGCAAGCAATTTGAGTGCACATCTAACACACTATGTTTCCGCAACAATGGCACTGTTTGGGCCTCTGTAAAAAACACTTTCCTCCCCAAAATAGTACTTATGGCTCATTTTAGTGAGTCTCAAAGAAAATATCACCAGCTACAATATAAGAATTCAATGACAGCACTCATCTCCAGTATTTGTCAGGTAGGTTTTGTATTATTTATTGTCTTGTAAATAAAGTTTAAATGCTTCCCCCCCCCCCCCCAGCCTTGGTTGCAAACTATCTACCCATTTTCCGTTCAACAGCAGGGAATAAAAGCTGCCATCATTTGATGTCTTCCTCCCCCCCCCCCGATTCTTTGTGCCTCCTTTCCATGGATTTCATTATAGCTACTGGAGGTATATATTGTCAGATCTAGGGCACAGCAATGCTAAGTAAACGGGGCGGGGGAGGGTTGTGAAATTTTTATGATCCTTGGAACAGGAGTGGAAGACAGAACATATTCAGCCAGCTGCACTTTCCCTCCCCCATCCCTCAAAAGTGTGTGTGTGTGTGTGTGTGTGTGTTCTTCTTAAGCCTAGTAGCTTGCTTCCACATTATTAACACACACCCCTAAGATGCTTGCAGGTTTGCTGAAGATTAGATGGCTACAGACATTTTGTCAGATTCCAGACATTTAGGGCTGATTCACAGATGCAGGCACATTACTTGAATAGTTTTCATTGGGGCTACCATGTTATTCTGCTGCAGCATCAGCTTGGTAACTTGATTACATGAAATGACTAGCAGCTAAATGCTTCAGCTCAACATTTCTAGTAATGTTAAAAATGTATCTAACTCTGTGCTGGCTCATACACGCATACAAGTCATTGCTGCAGTTATCAAACAGTTAACAGGAATGTGTGAACAAGCCCTTGGGATGTAAGATGCACAATTTTAGCCTAAATAGAATATGATCTGAAATCTGTTCATGAGCAGAGACCCATATAATTTTACGCAACACATTTTTCCATTTATATACACAGCCTATTCATTCCCACAAAGAGATGCACAATTCAGCGCATGTTCTGCATTCCCTTTACCTGTGAAATTTAATGGGCTCTTAACTAGCTACACAAAGAAAATTAATGGCACTAGCTTGCCACATACCTAATAAATGTCTTTTCTAGCTGCTGGCAGAGGCAGCAAGGGCAGCTGGAGGTCTTAATATGATTTTTGGGCTGTCTGGATGAGGATCAATGGCACTGTAGACTGGGCAGGAGAGACTTTTCTCTCTGCCCATTAGCCAACTTGGGATGAAGTTTAACAGTTATTAACAAAGCCACACCTGAAAAATAAATATATTCTGCTGTCTACATGCTTATTCTCCGAAATGTACCAGGTGATATTCAGAAGGGATACCCAATACACAACCACAACATATTATACTGAAGTTAATATGGAAGGTTACCAGATTTCCACTGGATATATTCATGCATTATCTATATGTATTGTACAGAGCACTACTGACTTTCATTATGACTCAGAACAGAGGCAGATACCGATCTCTGACATTACACAGGCAACATTCCTTTTTGGTCTTCCCCACCGCAGATGGGATAGATTCAGGAATCCTTTTGTCGCTGCTGCAAAAAGCTTCAAGGTGAACTAGGTTTTAGAAAACTGATCCTTCACCAAATATGCAATGAATAACAACTTTCACTATATATTCTGGACAGTGGGTAATATTCCTGTGCATGTTTCACTTGTGTGTGTATTATATTGTTTCCTTACATGGCCATTTTCAATGTTAGCTATGTGTTACGGAGAAATAATGGATATTCTCCAGCAAGGCTTTCCCAAAACACTAGAGAAAACACTGGAAAAGTCACCAACGCGCAGTGCTTTCCCACCAAGTCACCGCAAATAACTGTAGTCATTGAGTTATGCTAAAATGATGTGAATATAAAGAAGTTCCCTTGGCAACCAGAGGCAGCAAATCCTGATTGGATGCAGGTTAAGTGTTTTGTCTGAAATCTCTTCACACTACAGGGAAAAGGAGCCGTATTCTTTGTTGCAAGATTTTTCACAGAAGAAAAGGGAGATACAAGGAAAATAGTCCTCTCTTTCTTCCTTTCCTCTGGCAGGAATGGGATCTCAGTAGACTAGAAAATACAGGGGTTTGCCCTGCCTGGAATAAGGACACAGATCACAAGCTTGAGAAGGAATGAGCTAAATACAAAAGGAGCCTAAAGAAGAAGGGGGTGGAGGTAAAAAGGCCAGGACACATTAAAGCTATGTTTAGAAGCATTAAACAAATCTTACAAATAGGCAATCTATTAAATGGAGAATAAGAATTAGAAAAGCAGCACGAAAAATACAGAATGCAATGTTATCATGGATAAAGCTACCATTTGTTTAGGCACACAGAATAACTGCTTCTGTCTTAAGGCAGGAGTGCTGATTGTTTTATCTAGTGTAGCAAAGGCAGAGGCTACGTGGGACCTTCAACTGTTCCTTGAGTTGTTCTAACCAGGAACAAGAAACATGGTAGGAACAATTGGGAACTTCCTCACTCAGGCCCATTCCTAACAGGTTGTATCTGCAGATGGGGTAGAAATCCCCCATGTAAAGATGAACTTGCCTAATTTGCATTTTGCAAAAATGATACACAAACTGAAACATAGGCATACTTCAAGTTGGTAGACCACAAACTTGACATGAGTCAGCAGTGTGATGCAGCAGCTAAAAAAGCCAATGCAATTCTGGGCTGCATCAATAGGAGTATAGCAGGGGTCAGCAAACTTTTTCAGCCATGGGCCGGTCCACTGTCCCTCAGACCTTGTGGGGGGCCGGACTATATTTTTGGGGGGGAAATGAAGGAATTCCTATGCCACAAATAACCCAGAGATGCTTTTTAAATAAAAGGATACATTCTACTCATGTAAAAACACCAGGCAGGCCCCACAAATAACCCAAAGATGCATTTTAATTAAAAGGACACATTCTACTCATGTAAAAACACACTGATTCCCGAACCATCCGCGGGCTGGATTGAGAATGAGATTGGGCCGCATCCGGCCCCCGGGCCTTAGTTTGGGGACCCCTGGAGTATAGCATCTAGATCAAGGGAAGTAATAGTACCACTGTATTCTGCTCTGGTCAGACCTCACCTGGAGTACTGTGTCCAGTTCTGGGCACCACAGTTCAAGAAGGATACTGACAAGCTGGAACGTGTCCAGAAGAGGGCAACCAAAATGGTCAAAGGCCTGGAAACGATGCCTTATGAGGAACGGCTTAGGGAGCTGGGTATGTTTAGCCTGGAGAAGAGAAGGTTAAGGGGTGATATGATAGCCATGTTCAAATATATAAAAGGATGTCATATAGAGGAGGGAGAAAAGTTGTTTTCTGCTGCTACAGAGAAGCGGACACGGAGCAATGGATTCAAACTACAAGAAAGAAGATTCCACCTAAACATTAGGAAGAACTTCCTGACAGTAAGAGCTGTTCGGCAGTGGAATTTGCTACTAAGGAGTGTGGTGGAGTCTCCTTCTTTGGAGGTCTTTAAGCAGAGGCTTGACAGGCATATGTCAAGAATGCTTTGATGGTGTTTCCTGCTCGGCAGGGGGTTGGACTGGATGGCCCTTGTGGTCTCTTCCAACTCTACAATTCTATGATTCTAAAATTCGCCCTTTTCTGAGTTATTCAATGCAGTTCTACAGCCAGGTAATGTGCAACAAAAATGCACATATACTAGGGTAAAAACATACATATAATAGTGAAAATAACATACAGAAATGCATTACATTGGTCAAAAATGTGTTGCAAAAATGTTCACATTAGGCAAATTGCATAAAAGAGGTGTAAGTTAGGAGAAATAGACACTAAAGAGGCTTATTTTTCATGAGAACCCCTCTTTATTGCAGACTGCTGTGGAAAGGTGAACTGAAGTTGCAAAGTGAGAAGCTAGGAGAAGCTAAAACTGAAATATTTGTCCAGCTCTAGTAGTATCCAAGGGTGGTTTTGGGCTAGCAGAAAGAGCTTCCACACACAAATGGCAAGGCACCAAATTTTTAGCAGCTCTCCATGCAATATCTCATTTCAGAGGATCCCCCTACCCTCAAAAGCAGTTTTTAAGGGGGATTGCTGGAAATCACCAAGCAGAATTAAAAGCTTTGCATATTCGTGCACATTATATAGCATTATCCTGAGCTCAATACACATACCAATGTCTAACTACCGGTAACCCCTCCAACTTGACGCAATGTCATGATAACAGATTATAATGCTTGGATACCATTAGAAAGGTAAAGGATAAAGGGTGGGGGAATGCTTAAACTGAAATTATGGACTTTTAATGCAAAAAAGGGTACAATTTGTTTGGAATAGGTTTAAGTGAGCAATACACTTTATTGTTACTAACATTTTCAGCTAGCTTCATTGCCACTATGAACATCTTTAATAATAAAAAAGTAATTAGGTCTGGTTGATTTAAAAGGAAAGAACTCTAAAACTATGACAGTGATGACTTAATATTGCAAATTACAGTTTTTAGTACAGGTAATTTAGCATACCAAATCACAGTTCTAATTTCTTTCCACAGGGCAAAAGCAGAAGAAATGTACTTGTGGGGGAGGGTACGACACTGAAAAGGAAAGTCTCTTAAAAAGAAAACCCTTGAAAAGATTAAGAAATGTAACCTACTTATTCACAAAAGTGCTCCAGCCATACAAGAGGGCTAGATAGCTCATCTTCTAAATCCAAATGTATATATTTAGAAGAATGAGTTTCCAAAGAATAGTGGGAATGATGTACCCCAAAGAAATGTGTAGGCATCCACACTATACTGATTTGTTCTAAAAGAAAGAAAGAATTGTTGATTATTCCAATGAAGTATTAATATATGAATTATGTATCTTCTGGAGTAACTTCCACAATGCTGAGTAGTGAATGGGAAAAGCCACTACAAAATATAGAAACTGAAATAGTGTTGTAATTTACCTTTACGCATATTGACACTCTTTTTTTAAAAAAATACCACCTCTAAAATGCACATCAAGCATCTTGCCAGGACTTGCAGATACCACTGAGGGTAAAGCAAGGCCGTTTTGGGTAGAGACAAGTGAAGTCCCTTCACTTAATCTGAACTGGGACCAGAAGTTATGAGCACACATGTAAAGGTTCTGCCCCCTTCTTCAATTATTCTAAATCTACTTGCAATTGCACATTCCTGGTTCTGGGGGCAGCAGGGGGTTGAATGAACACAGAGAAATGACTTCTTTCCTCCCTCGGTGGCTACAGTGCTTGTTTGTATATAGAATGTGGAAGTCGCTGGAAGTGTCATATCCCAAACCAAGGAATTACAAACTAATATGATTAATTAGAAACTCATTGGCTAAAAAGGCAGAATGGTGGAAGGAGTGAGGCTGACTGAACCTGCCTGCCTCCTAAGTTTCTTTCTGAGAGGGCTGCCTAACTCCCTTTAAAAAAAAAAAGTAAGGTCAGAGCCTGGGGCCCCTTGAAAACATCGGCCCTGGTACAACTGCGTCATTGATAATCCATCCTTGAACATATTTATATATGAGCATGTTAAAAAATACTGCTCTTCTTGCTGCCCATTTTGACCCCAACTCAAACCAACACTAACATTTAAAGAAGTTATCCCCCCTTTTTTTTCTTTCTCAGGTGTATAATAACAAAACATCTTATGTCAACACAGAAAAACAGGCAGGAAACAAGTGGGATGTACAACAAGATGTCTCCGTGTATCCTTCTTACTAAAAGGAATGCTCTTGTTTAGGGTTTTAACCAGACGTTCACCCCAAGGAGGGCATTCCACTATTCTCCCCTGGCTGGACACAAAACCATTTCTGAACTTCCTTGCTGCTGTTCTAATATTCTGTGGCTACTGAACGTATTCAGTCCTCAATGGTTTTGCCCTCTCGTTTGTCAGTGGTCTCAACTGAGCTTCAATCCTGTTGGCACTCACCATTTATTAGGCAGAGTGATTAACGTTATGGAATCAGAGTTGCACCATTAAAAAAAAATACTACACCCAAACAAATTAAATTAGTCCCTGCCAGTTAAAATGTCATAAGATATTTAGCTTCCAAGAATAACCAGAACACACTTTTTTCCACAATGCAGAACCACCACAGAATTAGCTTGCATGGAAGCAGTTATTACTAATCTTCCAATATAGGACCCTATTTGGAAGAGTAAGAAAGCCAAAGAATACAGCACAGTTAAACAAATAAAACTTCACAGAAGGAAAATTCTCAAGACCAGATCTAATTTTCCTTTCCCATTAATCTTCATGGCCATTAGTTCTAACATCTTGGTTGTTCACCAGCATGAATTACACCTATATAGCCAATGGCTAATTTCCGAAAAGAAGAATGTACAGGCATACCTCGGAGATATGCCGGGTTTGGTTCCAGACGACCGCAATAAAACAAGTATTGCAATAAAGTGAGTCGCACCATTTTTTAAGTTTCTCAGTGCATATAAAAATTATGTTTACACTATAGTATAGTCTATTAAGCCAGGCTTGCTGGCTGCAGGGGTGGGAGGGGGGGGAAACCAAGCTCTAGCCCTAGCCAGGTCAGAAGAGGGGCAATGGCAGCAGGAGGCTTCCTTTCCCTGGAAGCAGCTGAGCTGCCCACAGCTGCACCCATGTCATTGTAAAAAGCAATATCTGCAAAGCGCAAGGTGTGCCTGTATAAGCTCAGGCCCACCTGCAAGCCAGGAACTCTGATACAATGGGTAGACCTGGTTAGTGAAAGGTTCCTAGGAGATATGAACATTCCACAGAAGCACTCCTTTTCACCCCAAACCAAACTGTGGCTTAGTTCAGCAGGGCAGCAAAACTTTCAGAGGGGAACAAGGTGGCAAAGTGGCAGTGATCTCTCTACATGCTTGCATGCTTGTGCTAGACAAGCATAATTTGAGTTAGCATCACATTCGAACTAAGCCACTAAGATATATCAGAAAGTTTCTTTCTTCAATTTCAGAGTTGATTACTTGGAATATGGAACTTAAGTGCCAAGTGCCAACTAGGGACATAAGGGGATACTTGAAGTTGTGGGAAATGTGTACCTTTGGCAAAACTGTCAGAATGCAATGTTAAAAACCTATCACTATCCATACAAAATTATAGATGGGAAAGGAAGCAAACAAGGGCAAACTTGGCGCTGACCTTTTGTGTGTGTGTGTTAAGGAAGCATTGATGGGACGAGGGTGGCGCTGTGGGTTAAACCACTGAGCCTAGGGCTTGCCGATCAGAAGGTCGGCGGCTCGAATCCCTGCGATGGGGTGAGCTCCCGTTGCTCGGTCCCTGCTCCTGCCAACCTAGCAGTTTGAAAGCACGTCAAAGTGCAGGTAGATAAATAGAAACCGCTCCGGCAAGAAGGTAAACGGCGTTTCCGTGCGCTGCTCTGGTTCGCCAGAAGCAGCTTAGTCATGCTGGCCACATGACCCGGAAGCTGTACGCCGGCTCCCTCGGCCAGTAAAGCAAAATGAGCGCCACAACCCCAGAGTCGCCCGCGACTGGACCTAATGGTCAGAGGTCCCTTTTAAGGAAGCATTATAGTGACTAGTGATGGGCAGAGCATTACTTTTAACAATTCTCTTTTAATATTTTAAATATTAAATACTTTTAATATTCTCTTTAGTATTCCAGGCCTATAGATTTAAAATGTCCTTGTCCAGAGCTTGGACATACAGTAATTGAGAAGCTTAATTCTATAATAAATAAGTACATAACCTCCTTAGATTCAGAAATTCCCAGCAAATATATTTCCATTGTGTTATTTGGAAACCCATTCTTTGAACATTTATCTATATATTTAAGTACAAGTTCCCTATATCCAGAGGCATTTTAGTAAAGAGAGAAACCTAATATAGTTTATGTTCCTAAACAGTTAATAAAGTTAAGAACTGCCTTCAACATGACTTGCATTATACTTGGAATACTCAATAAATTGATTACTGTTACGTATATTATATTTGACGAGAGAGAAAAAGCTCCTTGCAAGAATCAGAGTAATGTATTCAATAGTTTGCAAACCCACAGTCCCAGAGAGACTAACACAAGTCCAAATGTGATCTCTCAATGCTGAACTAAGAATGGTTATTGCAAGTTAATTCAGAACCATACGGTGCTGCTTTTGATGTCAATTGCCCTAATGCGAGATCAGGAACGATTGCTGCATTATGATAGATCAAGGCTGCTTTCAAAAGTGATGCTTAGAGTGTCTTTTAGTTATTAACACTTTGAAGAAAATGTTAATATGGCTAATTCTGCATTTAACACAAGAAACAAGACATTTTTAATTTGAGTGACAGCCCCTAGAAACAGGGTTGTAAAATGTGTGAAGAGACATGGCTTTGAAGATGGGCATGATTAATTCCTGACTGTCCCAAGTAAAACCAGCACCAATTTAAGTACATATTGTGAAAGTCAAAGTTACAAGAGTAGCTTGTTTGGACCAAGGGGTTATGGAAACCAAACAATTTTTCTGTTATCTTTTATTGCATCTGATGTTTCCATCCTATCCTTTCTGAAGGATTCCAGATCCAACCAGCAGGCATCACACAAGGTAGGCAGGTATGCTTACGTTGATGAGGTGATCTGGAGTTTCAAATTATTTGACTGTCTGACTAAACACTAGCAGAGCTGATCACACCCCTTAGTTCAAGCTGCAGGCACAGCTGGAATAGGTGATCAGAGGGAAGAATTTGCAGAACAAGCGGTAGCTACATGTGTAGGAAATTGGAATTCTGCAACATTTGGGGCTTAGTCTATCAGTATTGAGTTTTACATGTTGGGTGATATCCAATGTTAGTAATACTCAGAGAAGGCCTGTCAAAATGAACAGACTTAATTTATTTCCATGGATCTACTCTGAGTATGAGTGACATTGGTTATCAGCCACTGATTTGAATTTAACCAACTGAATATTCAACTGTAATATCTAGAATGTTTTAAATAGGATAACAGCAAACAAGATAAGAGTGTTACATGGCACATGACTTGAACATCAGTGGAAGAGCAAGTCAGAACAATGTAATGTGATCAATACTGAAGTAATATTTGAGTGGGCAAGATTATTTATCAGAACTACACTTCTCCAGCCACTTAAAAACTCCTCATAGGCTACTAACAAACATCTATCACAGAAGGGTTAATTATTCAGCTTATGAATCTACAGTTTATTTGGGGCCATCAGAGAGAAAACCCTTTTCATCTAAAAACCTATTGCAGTCAATGAGTTATCCATTCGTTTTGAGTAAGAGGCAAATATCTATACCAGTTCTGAGGAAAGACACTTTTCATAATCACCCAACTATACGCTAAGTGAAAACATATGGTGCAGTTTAGGCAAAGCTTGCCAAAGGTCTTTATTGAATGGAAAACAGGTGCTCTTGTTGTCTGCCATGTAATACCCTATTTACCCCCAAGTCCAAAGGTTACTGGACTAATAGTTGCCTTGTGGTAATCGGGGAAAACTAAGTTACTTGGCATGGGCAAACATCTGGGACATATTTTATATGCTTGCAACATATGCTTCAGCTTCAATTAAAGTGAGGCTTTGGCACATTTATTAATCTTTTGACTTTTATTCTATAAGGGGACCCACTGACCTCACTTTGCTATTTTACCAAATGAGAAAACAGAAAAGTAATGAGAGCTAGAGGTCAGCATCAATCAACACTGCAGAATTTACATTTGTTTTCTCTCAAAACTGTATTATACACACTGTTAAAATGTGTGAATTCACTCTTGTTGTGTATTATACACAATTATCCATGCAATACAAGTCTAGTTTAGGGTATGGAGCAAAACTAAAACTAATCCTTCTAAAATTCTGCAAATGTAAAGGTTCTCTTCCAAAAATACAGTGTCTAGTCTCTAGAAATGCTTTGCAAAATAATCCTGTATACAGTACATTCTTTGCATTGAACTATAGTGTTACATAAACCCAGACACTTATGAACATTATATTGTGAATATTCAGTCTAAATGTTGTCCCATAAGAATAAATAGCACTGAATTCATATCTTCATGGCTTGAGTAGTTATATTCAAGAAGTATTTCGGAACCATTATGTTGGATTCAGACTGCCAAATACCACTCCAGATAGGATGCTATTTCTAGCTTAGTTTGGTTTGCTTGTTAAGTAATTTACACAAGACAATAAAATACTTTTCTTGATTACTTAGTAACAAAAAGAATGGGTCAATTCCTTAATTACTAAGTAGCTAAGATTTATTTAAACAAAAGGTATATTAGAAGTACTTATGTGTATACATTTTACAGGTGTTGCAGCTATTTCTATGGATACAAAAATTACTGGACATTCCCATATAATATGCTATAATTATAATGAAATATGAACAAGAGGAGGAAAATACTCACAAATGGATAGCAGACCTACGTTTATCAGAGGAGAAATGCTTTTGAGTTAATATACAAGCTCACTACATCTACATGGCTGACCTTCACAATAAATCACATATTCTGTTGCCAGACATATACACACTATGTAGTACTGAAAGAAAGCACACGTGGCTTTGCACAAAGAAAATTTAGGTATGACGTTATTTCATGATTGCAGCTTGTAGCAAAATGATTTAAATATGTACAGGGGGGAAATGCTGTCTCTGTCTCTTGAATGTTAAGATAATAAGGAAATAGTCCAAATTTTCATCTTTCAAAACACAGAGCTTAATCGTTCAAAGAGCTAACTAATCACAGTGAATTTTCTGACACTTGAAATGTTTAGTAGCTGCCAACCTACGAATTCTTATAGCGGTACAGAACTGTACATCTCTACTAGCAACAAAGGTCAAGGGCATAAATTAAGATACTTTTTTCTTTTTTCTAGCTTTTTTCTAGCCCTAAAAAAAAGTCAGTGCTTTATTACAACAGAAGTACAAGAACGTTTGTAAAGGTCAATGTTTTCTGTATTTAACGTGAAGTGCTTTAAAAGAATCTGAATACTTTTCTCTATAAATACCCTCATTTCAAAACTTAAAACACAACAAAACATTTATCTTGCTGTACTTTTACTTCCCCACAAACCAGCCCTGCCAACTAATGCCATTGCTTCACTTTTACAAGGTCATTCTAATTTCCTCTCTGTGCCTCTTCCCTCCCCTCTAGGGACAACCATGCACTCCTATTGCTTGCTTCAATAACCTGTATAAACTAGCTGTTATTTACTGTGGTGGCAAATCCTCGACCTGACCAGCAACCTAGGAACTGAGCAACATTCTCCAGAGCTAAAAGAGCTACCATAGTCCCTTAGGTTGATGCTGGGCTGCACAACACCAATCCCAAATCCATCTGTAAGAGGCCCATGAGAATCATACGGAGTGAAACACGCACCAAACATTCTTCTGCCAAGTAATTCTCAGAAAATTATAGATGGCAATAGACCACCTTCAAACAGTGTGGCTTTTCTATTTTTACAACATTTCTTCCCACAAGTAAGTGCAGCCCTATTTGTAATACTCAAGACAGGACAAATTTTTGTCCTTCAAAAACAGTTGTCACTGCAGTTATCTTCACAACAGCTATCAAGTTCCAGACAAGCTGAATTATTTTTGTTCCTGGTAGGAGGAAAAAAAATTGACCCAGCTCTGGACAAAAAAGGAGGATTTATAGTCCTCTTTCCCTTCCTACAATATATACTGGCATTGTTAGGATGATAAACAGCTCTGTCCAATTTTCTGGACTAAAAACACTTCAGCTCCTTTTTAACTGTCTGCAAGAACAGTGTCATGTCTAAATTCTCCCATCCCCAGGTACCCAAGTGCTAGGAAAGATAATTACCTTGTCATCTCTGTCATCCTCTTCTTCCTCGTCCTCTAGCATGTCCTCCACTACCTGCAGACACAAACAGGAGTAGTTGTCACGAGTCAACAAGGTAGCGTTTTGTTCTGCCAAATCATTAAGCCTTCTGTGGTTGGAAATCTTTATTAAATATTTCAAGTAAGTGCACAATAGAAAAATTTAACCTACAGATTCAAACTACGGTAATACTCTGAAAAGCTTTGTCCTGTATACAATCCCATCAAGATGGTGCCCTGATTTGAATGCTATGTTAAGAAAAAAGCATAGCTTATCATGAATGTACACGCCGAGTTTGCACTTGTCACTTTGCTGCTGTTTGGCACTCAGCTAAGTCATAGTTTGGTTTAGCATGTCATCTGAACCCAGACTTGTGGTTTAGTTCTCCTGGACAAACCATTAGCAGTAACCTATATAGGACAAACCTTCGTTATGGCTCATGGTTAGAGCCAAAACTAGGATTTTGATGACACACTAAGGCAAACTATGGCTTAGGTCAGCACAGCACAAGAGCAAAGCAACCAGAAAGGAGTGAAGCAGCTGTGATCTCCTTTCCAGGACTCTCATATCCCTGCCAAGCAATTGATCCTTGAACTGAAAGGAGATTTGCAATGATTGGGTGGAAACTAACTTATCCTTGTAAAAAGCAAGCTGTACGACTCTGATATATATATAGTAGACCAAAAACAAAGTAAAAGGTGGTCCATGAAGGTAAAGAGTCCAAGGATAAGGACTCCTTGACTGAGTGCTAGAGCATTAAGATATACAAAAGGCACACATTGAGAAGCATAGAAATGGAATTTAAGAAACAGTAGATTTTCTTTCAACCTCTGAAAGATTGCGACCTTCACCTAACAGGGCACTATTTGCATGTTGACACTGTATTATTTATAGTATTACTGTAGTTACTGGACAGTTTGCAACCATATTTTGCATGATCACACTATGGCCATATGGCCATGACTGACGGTCTGTAACAAGCTGCAGTGAGCATTAGGCTCATTCACTCACTTCTTCCCTCCCCCTGCTTATCCAGAAACTACTGCATTTGGTTTTACTTAACTGTGCTTTGCCATACTATCAAGACAAACAAACTGTGGTTAATATTAATGTGGTTATTTCAAACAATCTTTGAACCATAGCTACTGGAAGCTACCATACGGTAGTAATGTTTAAGCACAATTCCAAGTCTGAACTAAGTAACATGCTGTAGTCGATCAAAAGGGGAAGTGAAAGAGCCCAAACACATCCTCCTGGCATAGGAAATGGGGAGATGAATGGAAGGCTGGGGAATGTGCAAACCAGAAATTTTCTATGGCTTGTTTTATGACTTACCATGATTTCTAATATATGTATTAACAGCCAATATGTACCAAGAGCCTTTGCATGCTTAACTCTTGTAACACAGTTTAGATTTAAGGTAGGTGTTCACAACACTCTCACATGAACAATACAGTGTATGCAGAAGGCTAGGGTTATTTCTTTAACGTATTTTGTCTCAAAATTGTTTTGTTTTCATTGTTTTGGTTTCCAGTTGAAATATTATGCACGTCATAGATATATCTGATATGGACCTGTGATACAAAGATGAATAAATACTACTACTAACAATAACAGTATAAAATACCCTGGTTTCTTAAATTCTATGTGTAAGAAGGCTTTTAAAAACATTCAAAGTATTCAAAGTAACTACTACCTAGGTATAAGATTCAGGAAAACCTGCACCATAGGTTGTTTCTACACGAGATTAATCCTAGCCACTTTCTCAGAACAGATTTGATGATAGAGAAGTTTGCCTATTAAGCTGACTAGTCTTTGTGAATAAAAGGTAAAGGTAAAGGGACCCCTAACCAGTCGTGACCAACTCTGGGGTCGGTCATCTCACTTTATTGACTGAGGGAGCCGGCGTACAGTTTCCGGGTCATGTGGCCAGCATGACTAAGACGCTTCTGGTGAACCAGAGCAGTGCAAGGAAACGCCGTTTACCTTCCCGCCGGAGAGGTACCTATTTATCTACTTGCACTTTGACCTCCTTTTGAACTGCTAGGTTGGCAGGATCTGGGACCGAGCAATGGGAGCTCACCCTGTTGCGGGGATTCAAACCGCCGACCTTCTGATCGGCAAGCCCTAAGCTCTGTGGTTTAGACCACAGCGCTACCTGCTAGTAGTTGTGAGTAGTTACAGTATCCCTACTAAATAGCTTGGGGGGGGGAGGAATGGGTATACGCAGTGTAGGCTAGAGAAGGGGCAGAAGATGGACAGAAGTATTTCCCCTTTTAGAAATAAATTCTGGCAATGAAAAATCTCCATCCCAAACTGGTCATTATTTGTGATGAGCAAACTCTCATTGAAAATCTACTTGGTATTTTTGCCCTTTCCTTGATAATACTGCAGGGGTAGGTAACCCTGATCATTTCCTCCCAACTACTCTTGATGAAAGCTTAAAAAAATTAAATGGAGCATGCCTGCCTCTATCCTATCAGTTTCTCTTTCCCAGCTATCTCTCTCCCCATATTGCTGAGAAGTGGAAGGGCATAAGTGGTGAGGGGAAGGTCTTGCTAGAGTCAGAAAATATATTTCTGGCTTGTCCTTAACAGGAAATGGAATTCATGAACATGTCATGGAGAAAGTAAGGAAGAAGCCCTTCAGCGGCATGCAGTGAAATTTTCTGTAGGGGAACAGTTCGGGCCAGAGGCATCGTGTCTTCCTCCCTAAGCCAGACAGAAACTTCCCAGGCTTTGGGAAGAAAGTGCCAGGGGAACATAGGGGACTAGCCTAGTCCCCTTGTCCACTGACCACACACCATGGAAGCCCTTATATGCTAGGCTTTTATGTGAACTGCAGTTTGGAAGTCTATCAAGTTGTGTGAAGAACTTATACAAATACTTTTTAGGGGCCATTATTTTTACCTGATTATTTTTATTAAGTTTTCCTCCTTCCCTTTTCTAGCAATGCTTTCCCACTAAACAGCAATACTTCCTTTTATCCTTTTAAGTTGAAAAGAGCAGCACAGGAGGAGTGCCAAAAATAAGAGTGTTAATGTAGCTTCTGCTACTGTTTGTGCTGGAGCAGGCCATCAATGTTTCATTTTCATTGTCGATTCAAAGGATCACCTGAAGGTATTGCAGGAACCAAAGTGTGGTTCTCAGGGGTGAGAGAACAATACTCCCCCCATCCTCTGTCTTTGGTTCTATCTTTCTGTTCATATACCGTAACTCATGTGTTATTGGGGGCAATGCAAGTAATGCAGCCGACTGTGGTTGGAGAGAAAGTTTATTCCACAGCATATACATTTCAAGTGCATTTATTCTGTAGTTATTTAGGATCATTTCAGTTTTCTTTTATAAGGCATTGCTGTTCCTTCTCAGACCTTTGGATGGCATAGCATCTGAATAGCTGAAAAAAATATTATAGGGCAAACATTAAGGAAACAGTATTTTACTTAAGGTTTATGTAGGGAGAGGGAATGCTTAACATCACTTCAGAATCTGTGCTTTAAATTTTGCTGTCTGCAACCTTGCTTGAAATCCAGCATTATTAATCAAACAAAGGAAAGGCACCGGGGAAATCAGAAAGCTCTAATGCAAGCAGTTAAAAGTGACATGACCTTCTGTAATGTCACTTGTCACAGATGTATATGACACATAGCAGTGGAAGATATTGAAAGAACCTAATTCCTGGTGCTGATCCATGATTATTATACGAATATAGATGACACTTAAGAGCACACATAAGATGGTTCTCACATATTACACACGAGTTTCTTTATTGTGCTTACTGTTTAGCCATAAATTACACAATATGGCTCAAGAACCCTCTTCCCTTTCTGCTTTGCAAGGTATTTATTGACAAAAAAGCAAGACAGAATTATTTGTATGACAGCATTCAGACTATATATCATTTTCCCCTGCCAGAATGCAAGCATCATAGTATACACATAGCAAATGTAGCAGAAATAGGCAGCAGACAACATGACACATAAGTTGCTTACATGCTCATATCCATCCCAACATAGTAGATATAACTGCAATTAAAATATGCAGAATCCATTGAAATCGTGTAATTATATAGTTAGAAGCAGTGGTGACTGATGCCTATTGGAACAGGGAGGGTGGAAGGCAGGGAACCCAACAGTGGGTGGAGCCAGGTCCAATTGACAGGCAGAACCAACAAATTCTAGCTTTGTCCCCATCCTCCTCTTCACTGTGTGAGAATAAGAGAGATGAAGCTCCCCATCCTGAAATGGTTATAATGGCAAGTGTGAGCTGGCTGAAGGCAGACTGAAGTTGATGGGGCAGCACCCCACTTGCCTTAATAGAGCAGCCTTCATTGGTTGGAAGGAGCCAGAGGTTCATCCAGTTTATACTCAGTAAGATATATAGAGTGTTGAACCAACACCATTGGGTCTCTGAGTTATTTTCCTGAATCAAGTATTTTCAATTGAAGGATCTGTTCTTTACAGGTCACTGATTACCCTCCTAAAGTTAAAAGGTTCCAGATGAGACTCAGGTCTTTGTCTGACCACCCACCCATGTAGCTAAGATTTATTTATTTCACTTAAATATTTATAAATTGCACTTTCATACAGTTGTAATTGAAATTATTCAACTCCCATTGCAAATCAGGTTTATTATCAAAATTTACAGACTTTCAGCTGTTTGCAATGAGCAAATCAAACAAAAGCAATTGAAATAGCTTGACACATTGGATGCTTCAAGTGGTCCCCCCCAAATTCAGCTGAAATCGCAGGTCTCAGGTTTTAAAGATCTCGGGTTTTAAGGGCCTGTGTGATTAACACGATTACCACAGGTTTTTCTTTTCTTTTCTTAAGATGTCTAAAATGATTGGGAATGATTCCTGCCAAACCTCTATCAAGAAGGGGTTTCACAGGGCAGGGCCCACCACACTAAAGGTCTGGCCAGCCAAACCTCAGGGGCAGGTGGGACCTGGTGCTTCATGGTCATCCCTTTCCCTTGGCTGCCTTCTAGGTTTGTGCTAACTTCAATTCCCTACCACCCTGAATATACTCTAGTTTTGGCTCCATTCAATTCTGGCTCTATGTTTCCTTTGAATTGGCTATGGCAATCAAACTGGTCTTGTTGGCCCTCAACTCAGTACTTCCACTGGTGTTTCTCTGGGTGTTTCACCTTCTGTGTCATGCAAAGACACGTTGGGGAGCTTGATATCCTGATCAAAAGGAAGGAAAAGAAAACCAGCCAAGTAATCCTGCCACAGATCAGCCTCTGCAAACCAGACCACAGCATGCTAGACTAGAAGCAGAAAGCAGAAAAGCTCCCTGCAGAACAAACAGCCCCAGATGGTTCAAGCAACAGTGCTGACCTATACACCAAAAAACCAACCAACCAAACAAACAAACAAACAAAAACCCCAAGGACACAGTTGACTTTAAATTCTGGAGCTGACATAACTCCAATTGCAATGTAATACGGTTTAATATCACCAGACCAATGGCACTTTTAAATATGTGAAAGGCTATTTCACATGAAAAAGATATGAAAAGAGGAAAGTGTTTAGATGTGCAAGTGTGCTTAATGCATGCAATGTTATATGTAGAAACAGACCCAACAAAATAGGCTCACTCCATGTAACCGTCATATCTATATTGATCAGCCTAGATTATTATGTAACCTAGCACATGACCGCACATTTTCCCTGCATGTAGCCAGGGTTATTACTATATTAATATTATTGTTATTTGCAACTAGATTCCTGTTAGGTAGGGTCATATTACAATGGCAATTTTACAGAATCACAGGGCTACTTAGCTTCTTAGGGAACCTTGGGTAACAGAAACTCTGTATGGACTGTTCGCTTGGGTGTCAAACCTGGGTAAACCTCTGAAATGAATAAAATGCAGAATGGCCCTTTTTGTCACTTGGCAGTCAACACAGAAAAATGTTTACGAAAGGCAGTCCTGTTTTATTAACTGTTGTACTACCATCACATATATAATAAGAATATATAATAAGAATATTACATATATAATAAGAATAGTGCTGACTTTAATATTTACCAAGAAGCATAGAAACATGGCTAAGTTAAAAGGCCATATAACAATTCTGAATGAATTGCATAATATAAAGAATGAAAGCTACAGAAAATCACATGTCATGTGAGTATTCTCAATAGTTGAAAAATAATAATAAGTGTAGACATCTGAACTTGTGAAATGCCGGATAATTCTGGAGCACTCTGATGTAATTCAGACCACACCTGTCTTTTGAAAGTACACAGAAGTTAGCATAAGTTACCAAAACAAGTATTTGCATATATATTTATTTTGATCTAAAATAATATGAAACCGTAGCCTGACACTATTTTTTAAATTCAATAATAGGAACAGAACTGGGTCCTGAGTCAATGTTTCTACTCTAGGGACACAAAGGGATTCGTGAGGAATCTGGAGCTGATTTAATTCCCTGCCTTCCCATTTGTCTCTGCAAAATCTAAACCACAATGTGTGTCTGCGTGTCAGTTGATTTACAATGCTTACACATAATTATAATATAAAATTATTGAATGTGCATGGATTGAAGAGGATGTGTAAAACCACTCAGACTATTGCAGGTCATCTGAAAGTACTTTAGGTCAAGCTGAAGATTCCCTACAGTCAATAAGCCTAATATCAGAGTCATGCGGTCATTTTCACAACAGGGCATCTGCTTCTCTCACACAGAACAGTGGAGGAAGAACTTTTAAAAAATGTCATTATTGAAACAAAACATCCATCTCTTACAGAATGGCAGCTTCAAGATAAACATATGCACCTGTGGAAAGAGCACAGGCAGGCTCAAGCTGCTTAAGCAAGTTCTTGCGGTTACCAGGCTCACAACCTATGTAGGACGTACTTTCCTGTGCACAATGTTATCCCCATGTTAGGCATGTAATGCCTGCTTCTACACATAGGTAGAAAATCTAGAAGGCATTTATAAACAATTGATGTTAACTGTATAGCATATCTGCAACAGTATTTGGAAAACCCATGGCAGCGTGAATAAAACCAAGCCACTATTAAACATTTGACCTTGGGCTATCTCATCTACCAGAGTCATCAAGGTAACTGAACCATTAGATGTCATAATTAGTATGATGAGCTTGCCACTAAGGTTGAATATATCGCTCTACATAAGACAGCAAGTTGAAAGAAAGCAGCACTGGTACTTTGCAGAGGAAAGACAGGCAAATGCTTTCAAAAGTTTCATTGCTTTAGTCTGGGAAAGGGAAAGGTTAATGTTGTGATTTTAGGCAGATATCACATAGGAAGTGGGGATTTCACTTGTGATGCATTCAATTCATTACATAATAGCCTTGTATGATCAACAGATTATTAAGACAATTGAGATCTATGTAGTATAAACAGGCACTACAGTAAATCCAAAGTAATTTGCAATATGCAACTTTAATTGTTAGCTTCATGTACCTTTATGCTAATACAGTACAGTTAATACTAAGGCTACTGCAAATCTACACTTGTATATATCTTTAATGAGTTCGTGTGCTGTTTCTCACCTTTTTCACAAAGAACCATGCAGTATACTGAATGTTTATTTGAACTATGTCTCCATCTAAAGGATTTTAAAGTCCATTGTAATTTTCTTGTACAATATCCCCAAAATGCACATTTACAATTACCCATAAATTCAAGGGAGATTTCAAAGTATGCATGATTGGGGTAAATGAATTAATATAGTTTATCAAGTGAGATTTTAGTATCATGGCACTGGGATCCTCAGTTAGGAACTTGGACCTTAGCAGTTAAGCATGTTTCACACAAACAGTTATGAAAAGCATTGTTTCACTTCTTCCTAATAAACCATTATATACAGGAGAATCCTAGCCAGGTCTACTCAAAAGTATGTCCTATTGCATTCAATGGGATAGTTAAAAGAGTTACGACTACAGGCCTTAGTTGGGCAGCTCAAACTTATGGCATGACATCAGATTCTGAGGGCACAAATGGACTGCCCAGCAGTCATAATATGGATGGAGACATGGTTCACACGGTCAGGCTCAACCATATGTTTGTGGGAGCAATATAGCATTTTCGCCCGGAAAGAAGATAACATGGGGACTGCCCTGTTTGAAAACTAGCCTTCAATCATGAGAAAAACATTGCACAAACACAGGAGGCGAGAGTTGAATTGCTCTAAGGGAACTTTATATGGGGAACAGGGAAGTGCAGTGCTTGAATGAGGAACTCTGTGTGAATTGCAGCACAAAACAAGTGTAGGAAATGGGACTTCCTTATTTGCATTGCAAAGATAAAGAGGGAAGGCACATCACTATCCTTTCTGCATAGAACTGCATCCTAATCAAATATTTGATTTATTAATTTGATAACTACCTTGAGATACTGGAAAAGCTGCAGTTAATTATGATCAACTGAAACCCCTCCCCACAAATGAATAATTTAAAAATAGTGTTCAACTGAGAAGCTGTGACCCACACCTGGGCTATATCAGTAGCATCACTGTTTTGTGTTGTAGTTTCTATTTACAGTATATTACTAACAGAATGATAAAGAAAGAGTGGCAGAAACTTAGGAGGAAGTCCAAAACATATAATAGTTGTTTTGTTGTCGGGTTTCAGAACTGGGGGTGGTGGTGACAGTTCAAAAACACATAGTAAGCTAGTGAGCTTTTTGTAATCAGTCAAATATCCCTTCGAATTTGAGCTCAGCTCATACATACTTTTGACCTATTCTAAGTTGAATTTCATTCCGTTTCCTTTTCTCCAAGACTGACCCCAAAATGAGTGAAAGGGAAAGAGGTCACAAAGGGGAGGCCCTTTGCAGGCCAAAGAGCTTTATCATTAAAGGTAAAGGGACCCATGACCATTAGGTCCAGTCGCGGATGACTCTGGGGTTGCAGCGCTCATCTCGCTTTACTGGACTGGCCGAGGGAGCTGGCGTACAGCTTCCGGGTCATGTGGCCAGCATGACTAAGCCACTTCTGGCGAACCAGAGCAACACACAGAAACGCCGTTTACCTTCTTGCCGGAGTGGTACCTATTTATCTACTTGCACTTTGACGTGCTTTCGAACTGCTAGGTTGGCAGGAGCAGGGACCGAGCAATGGGAGTGCACTCCGTCGTGGGGATTCGAACTACCGACCTTCTGATCGGCAAGCCCTAAGCTTTGTGGTTTAACCCACAGCGCTACCCACGTCCCAATAGAAATATCTCTATCTAGAACACGCTACTGAGGTCCTTCCCCGTAACTCGGTATCACCTATGTAATACACAACAAAGCATGCTTCTTTGAGAAGAGGAGTTCCAAAGAAGATGTTCCACAACTGAAGAAGCCCTGTTCCTCGTCCACAAGGCAAACCTCTCTCCATCATTTATTTGTTTATTTTATTTTTGTAAATTACTGTAAAAAGGCAACAATTTTTGTCTCTAGGCTGAGACAAAGAAAAGATTAATGGTATTTGCTCTTGGACATGTAGCAACACTCAGAAATAAAAGAACATTTTAAGTCATTAGAAAATCAGCAAAAATACTACAAAGTAGAACAAAGCATACATATAGGTGGAAAATGCTTCTCTGCCATATAAAAGTGATGAGACAAGATTGGTCCATCTGTCATAATCAGACAGCAACTTGGTGAATAATGTCATTGATCTGAAGCATTATTACAGAGTCTCATGCTGGAATTGATTGGGAAACTGAGATTGTTATGTAGGAGAGGCATTCTATGGGCAAAGGTCTTCTGAGATGCTACATTTTAATTCTCTTTAATGCACATCAGCATGTTGAAGAGGAATAAGAACAGAAAAGGAACTTTGGTGAATCAGACCAATGATTCACCTAGCCCAGCTTTCTGTTTCCTACTCTTGACTCCAGGAAGCACATGAAGGTTCAATACGGCCACTGTGGCTAATAGCCACTGAAATATAAAGACAACCTCCATGAATTTGGGTACGTTTGGGCTAAGGAAATGCTTGACTCAGCCCTCTACATTCATGTGCTTCAAAGTACAGGTAACTTGCAACTTATTGCGTATAGTCAAAATAACCCCTTGGAATCACCCTTGTGAGCAATCTTACCTTCCAGAGCTAGTGCACTGAATGGGTTTCACCCTCCAAGAAAGGCCTCCTAAACCCCAGTAAGCAAGGTGGAAACCTCAAAAACTCTTTCCACACTGGGGATATCCTGTGCAAAAAAGAGCTTTTTAACTTCTCTGCTTTCTTTATGTTCAGCTTGTGTGATTTCAACCAGCCAGCCATCAGGTGCATAAGGTTGAAATTGTGCAAGTTAAATGCACCCAAGCTCCAAGTTACCTGTACTCATAAATGCTTCTAACTGCAGCAACCATTTTATATGCAATTGACTGACACACGTCCGCCTACATGGGGGTCCTTTTGGACTCAAAAGAAGGCAGAATGGTGGCAGAACAAGGTGGGCTTATGTGTACTCCACCAATGCGTGCAAGGGTCAGGAACTGAACCCCTGTGCAAAATGGTTACTGCCTCTACATAATTATTATCTGCCATCTATTAAGTGGACTTCAGATAGTAACTTATTGCTATGTTTTATAAAATTAGACCAATACTCTTTAATAAATATGCATTTATTTAATCCACATATAGCACTATTTTTCTGTCAACCGGAGCCATCTATTCTCATGTGCTTTTAGTTCCCCCTTGAAATCTAGATTGTGCTGCCCTGCCACTGTCAGTGCTGTTGGGTTCCCAGACTCTGCCCTGAGGCCCCACCCATTGTCCCCATTTTCATCTGAGAAGTGCTGGAATGAGGTACATGCCAAGATTTTATGTTCCAGGATCAACAACTTTGCACCAGGTCTCTGGTGTTTTGCACAGTTTCCTTGGGATTTTAAGAAGGTTGGTAGCAATTCATGAAAGGTCCTCACATTTACAGGGTCTCTTGTTTGGCTGTTCAACTTCTTATTGAGGAGTGTGGTAGAACTGAATAGCCTAAGAGGCAACCACTTAATGTCTCTCTAGGGGTGAACCAGCAGCCAAATAGGCTCATTGCTTAAATTCCACTTCAAAGTTCTGCCTCCATGAAGAGAAGGGTCTTCTGCCCTCTGCCCCACTGCAAAAAAGCTTTAGACACACTTACCGTATCACGTTGTCTATTATCCTTCCCTGAAATGATCAGGAAGTAGTTCCACACCAACAGTAGCAACAGTGTCAGAGGAATCATGTACAGCTCAAAATTCCAGGTCACAAAAAGGAAGAGCTGGAACCAAAGAGAACGACATGGTATTGTTTAGATTTCCTTGAATGACAATATGCAAAATAGAGTACAATACACTAAAATTTCTCATTTATGGCACAGAAAAAACCCCACTATTAAACATGTCCTTTAATCTGTTGCTTTCAGTTGTTCTTACACAGGGCAACTCACTTTATCTCAGGAAAAAAGAAAAAAAAATACTTTCCAAAGCCTAGAGTTTAGACACCATTTCTCTCATGGCAGCAGAGTCATCTGTGAGTTTTGTAATTTTGGCAAAAGAAGTGTCCCAAAGCTTTAAGGACTCACGCAAGACAATGTTTGTAATGTTTGTAATGTTATTAACATTAGTAGTAGCAGCAGCAGCAGCAGCTTGCTACCATGATCCTTCCAAGGATTCATGTGAGGGCAGTCAAGTATTGAGAAACTTACAGGCTTCTTGGGAAGTGTACTTTAAACAGCACAGGTTCAGAAGTCAACAGGAACAACTGAGACCAGCATTTGGATTACTACTGGGATAGGAAAGTAGCTCTGGAGCCCTAACAATGGAGCTAGCGCTAGCTAGCAGCTAGCAGGCACTAGCAAATAAAACTTGAGTCTTCTGTAGCCACATTAACACTAAAGAGATTATAAATGTTACTGTTCATTTGTTCACATGAGCTGATATAATGAATATTTTCAGAATTGAAACAAGGCACAAGTATTTGAAAACGAATATAGTCCCCCTCCCCAGCGCACTGTAATTAAGAACAGATCAGTCGATTAACAAAAATATTATAATAGCTACCAATCGCACAGTAGACTTAAAAAAGCAGACTTAAAAGAAATGTTTACTTGTGTTAAAAACATATTATCATGAAAAACCCCACAAGGCAGATTCATTTTATTTTATTTTAAAATATTGCTGCTTAATATATAAATCTCCATAAGTGGTGTACAGCAAATGAGAAAATGTAAGTATTGCAAAAATATACAGACGCTATCTTAGAAGATATTCTTCTGCCTCTTTTTCAGAAAAGGCCTCTTAGCATGGTGTCTGCCATGCATCTTATTTAAGGGTGGCTTTTATTTATATGCAAGTTTCTGCAGATATAACCAACGAATTCATCTATTAAAACTTATGGATAATTAATTAACTAACAAATATGTGGGAAGCGACATAACACCTCTGCAATGATATAAAGCAGATTGTGATTCTAGGATTATACTACTGCCTGTTTGTGAGACAAAATTGAAGGACATCTCTTGATAGGGATGATGCCTCCTTAGATATGGTTATGCTTTCAGTACAAAGGTTCTCCAAAACACTGAGACACACAAGAAATGGGGGTGGGGGGCAGAGGAAGCCCACCTTGGCTTAGGAAACTGCTCTGATATGTCCCTTGTCAAGGAATATCCTCCGGGCTCATCTCACAAAAATGAAAACATGTTCTTACTATGAATTTCTGTTTGGAGATCTAGTATGCTCCACCCTCCACTCCTGCCTCTACCGACAATCTTGATGAGTGTGGGTTATGCCTTCTGTTGCTGCCTCACATACTGTTGGGCTTCCTTTCCTTTCCTTAATTGAGATTTCTGGCTTTTCTTGTTAGGGCAAGTTCTTTTGTTACTTCTGTCTCCTTTGTTAGTTCCCTGTTTTCTTTCCTGTTATCCATAGCGTTGTAACAGTTCCAGTCATCAATGTGGTTCCAGTTGAATAATTGTTTAGGGGTTGGGGAATGGTCCACTCTGCCAGTTGGTCTGGTGAAAGAGGGATTCCTCCTCCTCCTGGAGAGGAGGCAAAAGGCCTGCCTGATATTTCCAGTAGTATTTCTATCAAGGAATGTCCTCAATCCTTATTTCCTAACAGAAATTTACAGTCAATGTTGCTGTTGCTGTTGTTAACCCACTCTTCACTGAATTTTTTAATTCCAGATTGGGTAACAATGAAATAAATAATAATAAATATATACAGGAAAAAATACAAAACATACAGAACCCATAAAAACAAGGTAAAGGTAAAGGGACCCCTGACCATTAGGTCCAGTCGTGACTGACTCTGGGGTTGCGCGCTCATCTCGCATTATTGGCCGAGGGAGCCGGCGTATAGCTTCCAGGTCATGTGGCCAGCATGACAAAGCCGCTTCTGGCAAACCAGAGCAGCGCACGGAAACGCCGTTTACCTTCTCGCTGTAGCGGTTCCTATTTATCTACTTGCATTTTGACGTGCTTTCGAACTGCTAGGTTGGCAGGAGCTGGGACCAAGCAACGGGAGCTCACTCCGTCACAGGGATTCGAACCGCCGACCTTCTGATCAGCAAGCCCTAGGCTCAGTGGTTTAACCACAGCGCCACCTGGGTCCCCATAAAAACAAGACCACTAAATAAAAATAATAATAGCTACATTTAAAGAAAGAAAACAACTCGACTGCAGTAAGGTCAAGAATTAGAAATTTCAATTTAACCCAATACCCAGATAAATAAAACACGACACCCAACTGACTAAAACAACTTAAATGGCCTTTGCAATACTTCCTACCCCATCTTTCTCTCACCTACAACAGCCCACTCTTCACCAAAACCCCTAATGCACAGATGACTTGCCTCCTCATGAGCAGTCATGCTTCACCCTTTTCAGTTATCACCATAAAGTAGACCATAAGCTATGAAGCAAATAGGCGTTTAAAAAAGAAGGGAGTGTAACTGCTATATCCTTTAAAACACTATGGAAACGTAGGCATAATGTGGTAGTCTGGGTTCAGATTCATTTTATTATATTTCTGGGAACCAATGATCACATAATTCTAATACATTTAGAACATCCAACATGATCTGCGCCAAGCCTGAGTCCAAAATAAAACCATACATGCTAAAATGTATAAAATGGAAAAAATGTATAAAATGTGGGAGTCTAGACTCACAAAAAACACCCTTTAATTCTTAAAATTGTAGAATGATTCTTGCCCAGCCATTTTAAACACACCTGTGCAAATAGAAAGCTACCTTGTTTTTAATAAGAGATAAATACACAGGACTGCATTGTTGCTGGGCAGCCTAAGATTTCAACTTTAAATGAAGGATCATGACCAATGGAGAAAGAGCTAATAATAAAAGATGCATCATTTTCACATATTTAATTCCAACATCTTTAAGGGGGGGGGGATGAAATAAAAATGATGCTGAAACCATCCACACAAAGCACTTGATTCAATCTGTGAGATTAGTATCAGCTGTTTTTTAGAATTTGTGCTCCTTTCTTGCAGCTACACCAGTAAATCTGGTGATGATCATGCAGTCACACCAGATATGATTATACAGTGACATCACTGGGGACAAACAATGCCTGGAGTAAAGGGGGAGGCAATAACAGTTCATCTGGGTGGGAAACGTCTTGATGCATGGCGCAGCCATGGTGGGTCCAGGTAGGCCATCATCATCTGGTGTAATCAGGGGAGGAGATGGTTACTAGCTACCATTCACCTCCAGCCACAACGGTCCTCTCAGGTAGGGGAGGGCAGTGCCCACAGAGCCAATCAGTGGCAGGGGCTTCGGAGCTGTGCACACCCTGTGCTTGGCCTGTTTAAGGTGGCAGCCAAGTGCAGGTCACCCACTTGGCTGTTTGTGGGGGGAAACAATGCCTGAACGCAGTACAGGAGGAAGGAATTCCTCTTGCAGAGGCACCTGAGCTGACATTCCAGCCAGCCACTATCCCATGGCAGTTTCATTGTTGGTCCTTGCTTTCATCACTGCAGTGCGCTGTGGCATGCCAATCAGCATCAGCATGGTTGCTTCAGCAGTGATGATGAATTCCCTCACTCTGATCGTGGGCAATATTTTTGTCCAGTCCCAGTTCAGACAACACACGAAACAAAACATTGGCTTAGCTCAATGCAGGAATAAAAAAGGCTGGGGAGGAGTAAAGTGGCAGCAAGCTTCTCTCTGGGAGCCTGCATGTGTCATGCAAACTAGGCCTTAACGTAATTCTGTCAGCTCAACCCACCCACCTTGATACCTGGAGACTACAGTGGCAATTTTTGCACCTCTGAAAATGCCTCTACTGTGAGATTTTTCTAAAGCACTAAAAAAAGAAAAAAAAGAAGGGTAGAATAAGTGACATAGTCTTGTGGCACCTTAAAGACTTAATTGAATGTACAGTGGAATAGCTTTAGCCTAATTCTCATTTGATTAAGGTTCTGGCCTATATTCAAAGCAAAAAGATCTTAGCCACTTACAGCAAAAAAACATATTCCTCTATCAAAGATCGTGCTACAATTAAGTGTGGTGATAGTAGTACATCACCTTTATAGACCTGATGAAGGTCTTTTACCTTGTCAGCCCAAAAGGAGTCTTCATACTGCTCAATAAGACAGGATGCCCACCTAAGCTCCACAATATAATTGTGTCCTTCCACGAGAACATCCATGGCACCTTCCAATATGATAGTTCATCCTCCGATGCCTTCTCTACAAAGAGTGCAGTGAAACAGAGCTGTGTTTTTTGCTCCAACTCTCTTTGGCATATACTTCGCCTTGTTGCTCTGTTATGCCTTCAGCTCAACTGAAGATGGTGTGTACTTCTATTCAAAGAACAACGGGGAGGGGGGGTGTTCAACCTGACACGTCTCCACACAATGACAAAAGGGTGGCGGATCCTTCTCTAAGAGATGTTTAGATGGCACAGTATTTACAGCACACTTCCAGGAAGCTCTACAGCCCAAGCCTGCAGGGAGTTCGGGCTCATCATCAACCTGACAAAGACCAACATCCTGGGTCAGGACACTGCCAGCACTCCATGCCTCACACTTGAGGTGATAGATGATTTTGTTTCTCTGGATTCCACCATAACCAGCAACTTCTCCAGCAATGCTGAGCTGGACAAGCATATTGTCAAGGCAGTCACAGCTATGGCTTACCTCTCCAAGTGGGTTGGGAAGAATGTGATGCTAACAACCAATACCAATGTAAAGGTCTACCATGCTTGTGTGTTCATCACACACTGCTGTATGGAAGTGAGACAAGGAATTAGTGATACAGAAAGCTGTACCATTAATTTGGGCTGCAGATAGAGACTTTTCCTTCCTCTTTTTTTTTGTGTACAAGGCAATCCTCAGTTGAGGGGGAGCGAAGTGTCTCAGAGATCATCATCATTATGTGAATATTTACAGATTTCTCTGTTAAATATGCTGTTTTCACTTCTGTCTGACTTTTGCCAATATGAAAGTTACTACAGTGGCATGAATTTTTCATCGGTAATTCGTGGACTGTTAATGTGATGCTTGTATCTACAGACTCTGGGGCTTGCATTGTGGAATTGTCAGTATTTTCAAAGCAAAGTCACAGCACTTTCATCTTTAACTTCTATAAAATGATGTGAAATGTCTTTACACGATTGTAAGTGGGAAAAGAAAAGGGGTAGGAACCCAAATTTATATTAAAACAAGAAATTCTGCAAAACTTCTAGGGCCTTAGCTAAAAGCAGACTTCACTGATGTTGACAAATCTGCCAAGGTAAATTTGTTTTGATTAGGTGGCTCCATCAACTTTGCAATTCTTCATGTGGAATATCTCCAGTTAATGTTTCATACTAAAATTGGATAAGCCGAAGAACATCAAATGAATCCTGCCTAATACTGGAAGGAAATTTTATGAGTTTAGTTGTAGCATAATGGCCACTTACCCTGCTCCGGTGGACAGTGGCTGCAAACCCTCACAGGCTGCCCTCCGTTCCCAGGGCTGCAAGGAGTCACGTCCGAGCAACCAGCTGTTGCAAATTCCCTGTCCAATCGCATTACAGGTTGGGATAGCCCTCCAAGTCTAAAGTTTAAACTGGCCAATCATAAGCAGCCGATTGGACAGAGTCTGGCCAGTGGACCTGAGCGTGAAAGTCCTCGCTCTGGCCCTCTGGCTAAGGATAAAAGCCAACTGCACCTTGCGTTTGAAGCTCATGTTGTACCTAACTTTCTTCTTGACTAAGCCAAGATCACATGCCTTAGTGGACAACATCAGGTACCTATAAGACAAGCATGAACTTTTTATGTAAGGTTTAGTGTTTAACATTGTAAACCAGAAGTATTTTGTATGTGATTTTTTTAAAGGTTTCATTCTGTCCCACTTGTTATCATTAAAGTTGCAGTTTTAATACACTGCATTTATGTTATTCTTAAACTTTTCATAGAGTTTTATATGGCTGCCAGCTTCTATATAACGAAGTGCAATATAACACTTGATACATACATGTAACCTTTCATTATTGTGAAGTCAGAAGGGGAAAGTGGCTACCATGTTTAAAGAAAAAGTGCATTAGAACACGACTTGAAATGGGGTGAGATTAAATGCTTTCCAAATTTAAAATCTTCCTCCTATATCTTCTTGTGCCACCTGTAGCTACCTGTTTTGAAAAAGATAAATATTTGTTTACAACAAATTGAGAATTTCTATAGCTCCTTGCTTTGGAGAGAGGAAAATTACTGGTTCAGTTACAAAGGTTAGCAAGTTATCAAAATTCCAGAGTTTTTGTGTGTTGGAATCCGTTTTGTCTCGGGAGACAATAGAGGAGTCCATCTTTGGGGGTGAAGTCAAACTGTTGGAGAGTTACAGCACCTGCTGTGGCTGTAGAGACCAATACGGGAGACAAACTTTGTTGGACTGGGGCAAATGAACTCTGTTTCACAACGTTCTTTATAAGGAAGGTGTCAGAGGATAAGACATCATACTGGATGGTGCCGTGCATGTTCTTGTGGAAGGATGCAACCATATTGTGTATTGCTGTTCTGGGAGTGTTGATCTGAGGCCACACTTTCTGCTTTGTGCCATGGATTCTCTTGATATACTCATTGATACGATCTTAACATTTACATAAGGAACCGCTCAAAGACACATAATTTTCATATGCATATGGTTGAATAAGAGTCTATTAAGATATGCTCATCACAGCCATTTCAGGTAGATGATTTCTTCAAAGAGTAAGTGATCTTTCATACATTACTAAGTTGACAAACATTTTTAAGAATCCAAGTAGAATACAGACATTGCAGTCAACGTGGCCCTTAGCTGCAGTTCAACACTCATTTACTCACTTAGATTTACAGTCCCAACCAAGAGGAGCTGGCATTATTTTTCATGGTAGAAATACACTACTATCAAATTGCAGCTGGCTCGCATTAATGACTGGATCAAATAATGTCTAAGTAGTAAAGGTTTCAGGTTCATTGAAGCTTATCTCTTTTTAGTACTCAATTTCCCTCAACAGAGTTGCCAATTGTTTCTTGAGCCTTTGTCTTGGTCATTTTACCTAGCAGACCATTCTGTACATTAATTATTTGCTAAACGAACACATTACTCTTATAGCCCATTCTCAATTTGTTATTTGCTTTATTATTATGTACGCCTTGAAAGTCAAGTTATGTTTTCAATGTATTGCTGATGTGAGGGGTAATCACAATCTATAATAAGTCATTATGTAATTCAATTATGTCCCTGTTAAGCTTTCGGAAAAACCCCTCTCATTATCCATGCCTTCCAGGTTGGAGTTCTTTCTGATTCTTTATGGCTTGTAAAGTTCCTTAACAACTGTCCAACAAAGTTACAAAACTTAAGTGCGCTCCTTAATTTAGAAGGATCCTGCTGCAAAGTAACATTTTAGGTATTTTTTTTTAGAAGAGCACTTTCAACAAACAGGCAGCACTTTTGTATTCAAGAAAGCAATTGTTCTATGGCATCATACACTGATTTAGTTCCAAATTACAAAAAAAGATAGTTTATGGTAAAATAAAAAGCTGCAAGTCATGAGCACAAATCTGTAAGCTTTAGCCTCCAATTTTCAGATTCATTCTTGGGGGTGGACATGCTTGAACAGATTCTTCTGGCTCTGAACGCTTACTTGGGCATTCCATTTGAAACTCATGGAAGGTGCTTCCGGTTAAATTGTGTTTAATTTTTACTTACAGCATTTTATTGTTTGCTTAATGTAAAAAATACTATATGCCTTGGATCGGTCTGATGAGTCATTTAAGTGTTAAAACAGGGCCTGTGTTAGTGTTGAGTCAGAGAATATTAACTTTGCAAGTCACTGATTCAGTCAACAGCCGCAAAAAACTTCACTTTTGGTGGCATACAAGTTTTCATGCCTTTGCTTTTTAAGTACTTGACTATTCAAGAATGTCACCTTTCAAATTACTGTTTTGATGCTGGAGTTAATTTCTACATCTGCTTACTTGGCATTTCAACATATGTTGGCAAATATTCTTTACAATAATAAAGCAGAAAAAAACTAGAAGCCTTTTACATGCTACATATAAGTGGCACATTAGCAAAGAATTTGACTCAAAACTACACGGCAGTGCATTTAGCCAGTTCTGTTCAATTCTGCAGCTAAATATATACGGAACATGTTCTTTATAAAAATACAGCTTGACAAACCCTGTTCCTCTTCCCTCTTCCCTCCCATCATGGAACTCAGGGTGGCATGTTTTGGATGATACTTCCAGGATTAGTGTGATCTTGCCTCTGCATACCACTCACTGGGGAGTAGCAGCAGGAGAATGCAATGGTGCTCATGCCTTGCTTGTGGGTTTCCCACAGGCTGGCTAGTTGCTGTGGGGAACAGGATGCTGAACTAGATGGGGCTTTGGACTAATCCTGCAGGATTCTTCTCATCTTATTACACAGACCTAGACCTAGTTACAGGTGGGTAGCCGTGTTGGTCTGAGTCGAAGCAAAATAAAAAAATTCCTTCAGTAGCACCTTAAAGACCAACTAAGTTTATATTTTGGTATGAGCTTTCGTGTGCATGCACACTTCTTCAGATACACAGCTGTCAGGGACTGGGCAGAGGAGCGGGAGGAATGGTGGATACCACCTCCCCTGCCTGAACCTTCTAGAGAAGAGGAAGACGGTATAGAGTTAAAACAGTGGTTTGCAGGAGGTCACAGCTCAGAGGCTGCAGAGGGGAGAAGATAGGAAATATTGGGGGAGGAGCAGGAAGAAGCAGCAGCACCAGGGGGAGAGACAGCTGATAGACTCAGCATCTTTAGAAAACATTCCAGATCTACCCTCTCCCAGAACCTGGAGGGCATTGAAAGTAGGAGAACAGAAAGCACAGATCAGCCAACCTAGGGATGACATATAATAGGAGAGACGGAGGGGGTGGGGCTTTACTCGGAGCAATGCCATTACTGTGAGAGGCACCTTTTCTGAGCCTCTCTCTGTGGATATTGAATAAAATACTTGGTAAGATCTCTCCTTGTTTATTTAATTCTTGGCTGTCCACTGTGGGAGGGATCTGATTCCCTGACAATATCTGTAGGAATATGACTGAGATCTCTTGATACGCTTCCCCCCTCCCTGCATTACCTGTACATTCTTTGGCCAGCACAGTCTGACCAGACTGTCAATGGTTTTCTTATTCCTTGATTAGTTCACACTATTTACTTAGCACAAACTTCAGAGAAGCATACTTTGGGGACGACGACTAGATGATACAAAAAATGTGTTATTGGATGTTTTGTTTTAAAGTCGTCATGGGAGGGGTCAATGAGGATTAAGACGGATCTTCACTCTTAAACCCCCACTGCAAACTTGCTTCTCGAAGTTTCTGTTTGCCCCATGTATAGCAGCAACGCTCCAGAAACAAATAGCAGCTGGTGGCGGGAAATTCATATGGAGTGCACTGGGTGGGGGCAAGGCTTTAAACCCATTCCCCATAGTCCCAATCAGGGTCACTCTGAATGTCTTCCTTTTTAAATGCAAATTTGAAATGCAAATATGTATTTTTCCTCGACCTGCTTGGCTCCCAGTAAGTCTTTGGTTTCAACTAAATTATGTCCAGAATTGGAAATTCTACATTGCTTACAAATGGTTTCCAGTTTTCATCTCTTCACATTACAGAATAAAACAAAGGAATTCAGAAAATTAAGGCAGTTAAAGAGCTGTACAAGGATCATCTCGGAACAGCAACAAATGTTCATTTTACAAGCCATGTAGCTTGTATTGAGTATATTCAGATGTGTAAAAAGCAAAGGATTCCGAGTTTTGAAAAATCTCAGCTGTGTTTTTCTTTTAAATAAAAAATAACAAGATTATAATGCTGCCATTCACGATCAAGAGACTTCTAAATGATTTGGACTACAATTATTGTCAAATGCAGCCAGAAAACCTGTAATGGAAGTCTCAGTCTGAAACATCTGGACTGGTCATTTCTTCATCAGAGGGCAAACGGGCAAATTTAGCAGGGGATCAGATACCGTACTTTCCCCCATCACTGTAGGTTGCGATGGTGATGGGGTGTGGTTTCAAAGTGACAGGAAATGTTTTAAGCAAGGTGTGCTGGGAAAAAAGAAGAGATAAGAAGAAAGACTGGGATCCATCTTGGGTTGGCAGGCTGAAGGCTGGCTGGGAGAGATGGCTTGGACTCCAGGGCTGCACTGCTGTGGGGGGACAAGCCCCTCTTGAAATGACTATGCTGTAACATCTGGACTCCCTCCACGTGCACTGAAGGTGTAATTAGGTGAATAAACTACATTTCTTAAAGCTACGACAGTCTCTGCCATGTCTCAATTCTCCAAAGGAACACAGACCCTGGGTGAGTGCCTGGAATCCCCTGGAATCCTGCAGAGAGTGGAGGTGACACCCAACTTTTGTAACAATACGAAGAGAAAGAGCGCAGCACCAAGTTTGAGTACCCAAGCCCACTCCCTTGCCTGTGAGTTTGAAATATGTTATGCCCCCAAATCTAGTTTAGCTTTAGGACACCGTCCTACATCATTTCACCCATCCCTGGTATATGAAAGGGGCTGTGTGTGAAAACTGTTGATTTTAGAGCTTTTGAAGCAACTGAAAAAGCACTCCAAAGGGAACCTGTGATATGATGTAAAGGCTTAGCTACACTTCTTGGAACAGCTGTCAAAACACCTTTTGATTCTGTGCTTCTGCGTGGCTTCCTGTACTATTATTTATAGGTCGCCTCTCTTTCCAAAGGCAACTGAGGCAACATACAATATTAAAACCTCTCAACTAATGCCAGGAGGAAGGTTCCTTCAGCAGCTCACATTCAGGTAATCCCTACAGGACGGTAACCCAGACTGGTGAACTTGCCAGAGCAGTAGATATTAGAGCCTACATATTTAATGTCTGTGTTGCACAAATCATCTTAGAAATGCAAAGAACAGTTGGCTGAGACTCCAATCATGCTTGGGAGTCTGACGGGCAGAGGTGGGGATTCAAACTCTTCCTCCTAGTGTGGTTCTGATGAAAAATGCCCTGCCCCGGCTGCAATGAAGGGATTCATGCAATTCCCTACATGGAATAATAATAATATTATAATACATTTTTATTTATACCCCACCCTTCCCATCACTGAAAAGGCCCTGGCCCTGATGGAGGATAATATGGCTTCTTTAGGGCCCAGGACCCTTAGGCTGTTATTATTCGTGGACCTTAGGGTCCTCTGCAGGACATACCAGGGGAAGCTACTTCTGTGCAGAAAATTCAAAATGCATGATCCCGTGTGATCATAGTTCAATATAAGGTAGCTCTATAGTGTCAGAGACAGAGGAAAACAATCTAGAGATTCTTGCAAAACAGGAAATATAAATGGCTAGCCCCAGTTGGAAATCTGAACTACACTAATAGCATTGAAACTTGCACAATTTATGTTGGAGGCGATAAAATCAGTGGTGAATGCAATGATTTAGTACCATTGCCCAAGAACCAGGTTCTTTTAGTTTTTTGAATATTCACATTGTTTCAGATATGCACCTAGAGATTTACCTGCAGCTTTAAAAAAGATGTAGAAAGCACAGAAACATAACACAAGCAAAATTCTACTGATACAATGTATGTTCCACCAAAGTGCATTGTGAAATATTCTAATGCAAATATATTGCCATGCTATTACACAAATCAAACTGTGTATCTATAGTGTCAAAAGCACCTCTTCAAAATCATACAACTACTTATTCCAGATATTTTAGTCATATATTATTCAACATGAACAAATGTAGAATTGCACACACACACACACATACATAGCGTCCTGACTAGATGTACTAAATTAAAATTTGTTTCAGTCATGAGATATTTTTATCATGTTTCGCAAAGTTGGTGTAGAGGGAAAGAAAAATACTGAAAACAGTCTCAAAGTATACACAACACATGCAATTGTATTTTAATTGAATCTGTTCCCTATACATCAAATTAAACTATAAATGAGGACTTTGTGCTGGGATTCTCACAATAAATTTCTAAAATTCCCGTTCTTGGTTTTGCTCTCAATTTAATCAGACCCTCCAAAAACCAACACAGATTTATTCTGAAAGACAGATTTTGAGCACAGTAACCATTTTCCTATCAGCAATTTGTAAAATGTGACCATAAAAGAGCAAACCCCTCTGATACATGTTTAGGCCAAGAACAACTAAGAAATTGTTACAAAGATGTTTCTGCGAAATCTGGCATTAACTTGCTGCTTTCCCTCCACTCTCCCTCACTACTTATACACAGACAATAGTTTTTAAGAGGTGAAAGTGATCAGAGAGGCTTTGCTTCCCATGGTATACACACATTCCTTGCTAAACAGATATTGCAGGTTTTTAAAATTACACAAATATCTGCAGATTCCCTTTACCAACAGAGAAGGTGTGATGTGTACTTCACCTGTTTTTTTAAAAATAGTAGTCCACTTGCACCCTCAATTCCATGTATTATTTGTGAAAGATCTACAATTCATGTGCCTTCTAGATATATACTATATATTTTAGAAAGCTGCTATGCGTTTACATACTTCTTAAGGTATATTACGGTTCCTGAGATCAAGTAACTTATTTTCATCAGTATCTGGACACCATTTTGAATCAAGATGGCAAAACAAACCTTTCACAACTGCACTGATTTTTTTGTTTCTTAGAATTCCCGAGCAACGCTAGGTATGAGGTTGCTAGTGACAAATATTTCACAGTTTGACTATGATTGAAGCTCCTTTCCAATTTTCCCGATTGCAAAAAGCAAGATTCCATCAGTAGCATTTCCATCAGAAAAAACAAATTCTGTCTCAATGAGCTTTAACCACTTTCCTCCTCCGAATAGCAAAGTCTACTTGCTATCGTGCCAATATGTATAAAGCATCTTTTTAAAAAAAAAATCACAGAAACTCTAAGGGTTGGGTGATAACTATATGGAGGATACTTTTTGGACAGCGGCACCGTATTGTCCATTTCCCTGCTCTAAATCACCTGATCTGCATAATTATAGTGTGGTATAATTATGAAGCATATGAACCACTATTGAATGGTCTCCATGATTTAGCCAGTCTCTCAGGGCTGGTTCATATTCTAGGGTGGGCCTGATATGAGCACCTCATCTGGTTTGCAGTTGGTCTATGATCAAGCAGAAGCAGCAAGTGTACTAACTGTGGGAGATGTATTTGCCCCTGCTGTAATCAAGTCATTACAGAAGCTCTTTTCCCAAGATGTAGCAATGACTCAAATTATAGCAACCAAATATACAGTGGCATAAAATCATACTAGCATAGCCAAGCTGCGAGTTCAACAGCAACCTTGCATTCTCCCGAGGTGCTGGTGCAGGGGGCACAGGAAAATATGAAGCAGCTCCACTTCAAACCTTTCCCCCCATCCTAGGCGCACGCACACACCATCTAAGTTTAGGCTTCTTTCTTTTCTTTTTAATGAGGACCATTCCCGTTTAAGATACATAATATAGCAGGTGGTGTTAAACTGATCCCAATCCTCCTTCTAAACTACTTATGATGAAAATTAGTTTCAGACAAACACTTGAAGTCTGCCTTGACGACTGCAGACACATGTAAAGAAAACTCTGTGATTGCTGGTATATCATTTGCCCTCACTATGCTAGTTTTGAAACATCAGAAAACAAAAGCTCATTTCCTATGCTGTTGCTTCTTGTTTTCCTTATGAAGGCAGAAACCCTCGAATGTTAGGAATTATTTTTCAGTATACACCCCGTGTTTATCATTCCTTGTTTATCACTTTTCCCCACCATATCTATTTTTTAGTAACTGATTAGTCTCCCTGGGATCTAGATACATTTCTGATATTCCTTGGCTGTTTACTGCCTTGACACATGCATTCATATACATTTTACCCATGCATAAATGTAAGCAAACAACACACATTTTCCCCACCCCCTATATATACATTACCAATATTGTACTGGAACACACATGCAATATATATATATATAAGCACTCTTATATAAGGAAATCCAATCGAAACCCCATAGGGAAATGTGTAGGTTATTGTTACAATATCTGTCATCCATGTAAGAGAAACAGAAATGAGATGGGCATTAAATTTGCATACAGCCTGAAGCACAGAGGTTCCTGTATGTAGAGAGTTGATGGGCATATCTGGCAGGAAGATTCTGTCAGGATTAACTCAGGAAAAACACCCCCAAGGAGATAATTTGAAGACCGTGTGAGAATTTGCTTCAACACATGAAAATAAAACTTGAAATCCATAGCAAAGGGTAATAACCAAATGTTAGCACAAATGCAATGGCAGAGGCAAGGGGATAATCTAGTTTAGTTAATTAACATCAAGTTTAGCATTGTTAAAAGCAGCTTCTACTCGGGTCTCACAGCATTTACACAGACTCAGAAAAACAAGTGATATTTAACAGCCTTCCCCAACCTGGTGCCCTCTAGATGTTCTGGACTATATATCATCTGCCAAGCCAATACAACAGTGCTGTGGAAGGTAGGCAAATGCAAGTGTAAGAAAAGAAAAGGCCAAACCAATTGAGAAAGGAAATGGTTAGAATGATTCAAGATTTCACCATCTGAGGAGAAATACTGCAAAAGTCAGGATCATTCCAAGAGAATCACTGTGTGCTATCAGAACGCCAAGGCAGACAAGCAAACATAGAAATATATAGCAGTCGGTAGCAGGCAGAATGTTCAAAATAAAGCAGTAAAAGAAGTCTGGATTAACGAGACCTGCTTTTGAAAAACTAAAATGAATTTAGTAGGTGAAAGTGGAGGCCTGCCTAATCTGGGTCTTCACACATAACTTCTTGGCATCCTGGGGGCATATTATTCAGTGTTGGGGTTTGAAGCACAAAGAATAATTGTCTACACACCAGGTGTGGGTAACCTCTGGGCCTCCAGATGCTGCTGAACTACAACTCCCACGAACCCTAGCAAGCACAGGGATGATGGGACTTGTGACTTTTGGCCCCCTGGAGGCTCAAAAGTTATTTTTACATTACCTATGTATATAGCCTATGTGGCAAAAAGAGAGAATACCACACATTTGCTTGGCACAATTCTGCTACTCAAACATATGTAGAGTTCCTTGGTTCATTTTAACCCATACCTGTCTGAACCCTTGGAAAGCCACTGTAATTCTGGGTCCTTTCCCAGTCCTCCTACCAAAACACACCAGAAATTTCCAATGTGTGACCATCACAGGAATTCAGCTTGATATCGACAGTCAACACAACAAAATTTTGGCATTTCACAATTTTCTGATAACTTAGGAGGTGTAAGATTAAAATAAATGGAAATTTAAAGCCTCAATGACTACAGTATGTTATTGTATTTATTTGCTTGTATTCCCGGAGCTCTCTGGGAGCACATTACATTTTCAGACATCCACAGGATCTGCCTTCCTGAAATGTTAGTACAGGGCACAAGGATATCCAACAATTCTGATAGGAACATAGGAATTGAATAACATGCCATAGCAAGAATTTCAAAAGCAGAGATCCAGCTAGTGCCCTTTTTCTAGTTAAGCATTGTTAAGCATTGTTATCATAGTGGCCAACAAGATGCCAGGAGAAGCTAGCAAGCAGGCCTAAGTATGACAGAACTCTCTCCTCCTGTGGTTTTCAGAAGCTGCTTTGTAGGAGCATACAGACTTCCAAGGCAGCGAACAGTGGAATATACTGGCTGGCAGCCCCTTATAGTCTTAACCTCCATGAATTGGTCTAATCCTCTTTTAAAGCCACTGAAGTTGGTTGCCTCCGGTCAGAGTGTGCAACACACTGTCCCCAATACAAGACTATTCACCATTGTATCACCAGGTAAAAAGACACAAAGGACTCATGGACCAAGCATGTGATCTGAGCATGTCCTGGGTAGCAGAACATATACCGGTAGTCCTTTGCTCACATCCTAGCAAATGCTTGGAGTCATCCCTTTGTACATACTCAGGCATGTACAGTCGTACCTCGGGTTACAAACACCTCGGGTTACGAACAACTCGGGTTACGAACTGCGCAAACCCGGAAGTATTTTGCGCATGTGTAAAGCGCGAAAATAGCGCTTTGTGCATGCACAAAATGGCGGTTCGGGTTACGAACTTTTCGGGTTACGAACTGCGACCCGGAACGGATCGTGTTCGTAACCCGAGGTATTACTGTATGTATACTATAGCTATGCCAGTAAAGTATCTGAATTGTGATTACAAGATGTGCTGTGAACACTCATCTAGAAAAAGAGAGGGGTTATTTTCTGTTGGAACAAGTATTTCTTTTATTTTTATTTATTGAATTTATACACCACCCTATAACCGGAGGTCTCAGGGTGGTTCACAGAATAAAGTCAAAATATAAAACCACAAAATACATAATCAGAATAAAAACAACACCACAATAGCCCCCCCCCTCAAAACCCACATTTGCTGTGACTTGTTTGCAAAGCATTTTGAGGATAAAATTGCTTGCATCCACCAAGACCTTGACTCTCCTGTTATTGTTATAGCAGACGAATCTCATGGGGTGTCCAAAGCACAGTCTAGTCTTGCTGGATGAGTTTCAGTTGGTAAGGCTCGAGGATGTGGACAAGGTGCTCGGATCAGTCAGGGTGCCCCTCTTGACTGCTAAAAACCAGCAGGGAGGGAACAGCTAGCTGGGTCAGGAAGGTGATCAATGCCTCTTTATGAGAGAGCGTGGTCCCTGCCTGTTTGAAGGAAGCAGTGGTAAAACCACTCCCTAAGAAACCTTCCCTGGATTTGGAAAACCTAACTAACTACTGGCCAATTGCTAATCTCCCTTTCCTGGGGAAGGTTCTGGAGCAAGTGGTTTCAGACCAGATCCAGGTGCTTTGGGAAGAAACTGATTTTCTGGATTGATTTCAGATGGGGTTTAAGCATGGTTTTGGCACAGAAACTGCTTTGGTTGCCTCTGTTGAGAGAGAGACAAGGGAAACATGTCCCTGTTAATTCTTCTCGACCTCTCACATGGGCGTAGGCAGGGGGGGCAGGAGGGGGCAGCTGCCCCCCCCCGAAGCAAAAAAAAATAATGTATTTTACAGACCATAACCAGCACTTTTCCCCTCCAAAAACTGAAGTGGAAAGGGCTTTGCTTTAGCAAGAGCAGCTAAGTCTCCGCTTGCTGGGGGGGGGGGACACAGCAGTAACAAAAACACATCAAATAAATAAAGCAAAGTGGCTACCAGTAGTTAAGCAGTTAAGACAATGGAGCATATATCCCCAGGCAAGATTCGATAGCTGACCATTTCACCCTATTGTTCTTAAGTGGGAGTTGTTAATGAGCATTCAGGAGCATTAAGAGTTCTATTGGCGATTTAATGAGGGTGCAGACTCAGAGGATTCAATTTGACTAAGGTGGCTCTGCAAGGCTAAAAAGAATTGAATAAGAAAGGGGGGAGGCTGTAGCTTTGACAGACACAGTGATGTTTATAAAAAGCATTGGTGTTCCAGTCCGCCCCTCCTCCTGCATCTGTATACTGTAAATCAGGGGTGGCCACCTCCCAAGAGACTCTGATCTACTCAAGAGTTTAAAACTGGGGGTGATCTACCCCCTTTTGGGGGGTTCAGGTCAAAGCTGTTGAGTTTTTTTTAAAGGAAGGGAAGCCCTGTTTTTTGGGGTTTAGGTCAAACTTGTTGAGCTTCTTTTAGGAGGGAGGGAGGCCCATTTTTGTTTAGGGCTTCAGGTCATAGTTCAACTTTTTTGAGGGAGGAAGAAAATTTTGGGTGAGCTTTTTTTAGGGGTGCCAGTGACCTACCAGTGATCTACCACAGACATCCAGTGATCTACTGGTAGATCACAATCTACCTGTTGGACGTGCCTGCTGTAAATCAAGCAGAGAGAAAGCTGCTTACAAGGCTCCTGTACATGCAGAGTTCCAGCATCACAGCGTCACCCAGAGGCACCCACAAATATGAGTTATCCCTCTCTCTATTTCTTCCCTCCCTCTTCCATCCTTAATAAAATACGGGGGGGGGCAGATAAGCCCCACATAGAAAGCCCATCAACATGGGGGGATGACTCTTTCAAATACGGTATTTACCAGTAATTGGGGGGGGGGGGAGAGGCACCTAGGCCTCTAGGAGTTGGCTGCTATGCCTAGGAGTAGGACAATTCAAGAAAGCAGAACGATGCATATGGTATGGTAATATATCAATAGAATCGTAGAATTGTAGTCGGAAGGGACCACAAGGGTCATCTAGTCCAACCCCCTGCAATGCAGGATTTTTTTCCCTAAGGTGGGGCTTGAACCATGGTTGAAATATTATGCTGATATGCAGCAACGCCTCGGAGCCGTCGTGGCTGCGGCCGTGTCTTGCCTCGCCCTTGCCCGCCCTGCCACCCCCTCTCGCCTGCCCGACCCTCCCGTCCTCTCCAGCCAAGCAGGGTAGCCGCCAACGCTACCAGCCCCAGAAGCACAAGGTGGCCGCTGCTGCCGCCGCCACGATTTCATCAGGCCCGCTGGCCCTTTAGCCCCGCCCACTTCATGGCCCCTCCCCTTCCGTGCCTTGGCCCCGCCCCTGAACGACCATGGCTTGCCCCCCCCCTAGTTTTGATCCTGGCTACGCCCCTGACCTCTCAATGGCTTTTCATACCATTGGCCATGGTATCCTTTTGGAACAACTGTTCAAACTAGGGGTGGGTGGCACTGTTTTGCAGTGGTTCCAGTCCTACTTGGAAGGTCGTTCCCAGAGGGTGTTGCTTGGGGAATGCTTTTAAGCCCAGTGGAATCTTCAATGTGGGGTTCTGCAGGGTTCAATCCTATCCCCTATGTTGTTTAACATCTACACAAAACCGCTCCAGTTATCTGGAGGTTTTGGAGTACATTGTCAGCAATATGCTGATGACACTCAGCTCTATTTTTCCTTTATATCTGCAGGTGAGGTAGTGGAAGTGCCGGACCAGTGTCTTGCCTCAGTAATGGAGACTGAGGCACTGTTAGAGGGTGGTTCCCTAGACCGGATGGGTGGGAGATCGCCTGCTCTTGATGGGGTTACACTTCCTCTGAAAGAGCAGGTTCGTAGCTTGGGGGTACTCCTGGATCCTTTGCTGTTGCTCGAGGCTCAAGTGGCCTCAGTGGCCCAGACTGCCTTCCATCAGCTTCGGCTGGTGGCCCGGGTATGCCCCTATCTGGAAAAGAATACCCTAACTACTGTTGTCTATGCTCTGGTAATCTCATTCTATGCATGCATTCTATGTAAGGCTGTCTCTGAAGACGGTTTGGAAACTTCAGCTAGTGCAGAATTCAGCAGCCAGGTTGCTCACCAGAGCAAGACCGTTTTTGCATATCACACCAATCCTGGTCCGACTGCACTGGCTACCAATGAGTTTCTGGGCCCAATTTAAAGTGCTGGTTTTGACCTATAAAGCCTTAAACAGCTCAGGACCGCAATACCTCAATGGCCACCTCTTTCCATATGAACCTACCTGGACCCTGAGATCATCTTCCGAGACCCTTCTTTGTGTGCCTCCTCCTTGAGAGGTCCGGAGGGTGGCAACACAAGTACTCTACATTTTACATTTGACTACTTTCCTAAGGCCAGCCCTGGACAACTTGGTGAAGATAACAGCAACAACTACCACCACCACCACATCTACAACACCTTCAGCCACACCATGTAAATGCTTCCAGAAGGGTAGCCGTGCAAATCTTTTGCAGCAAAACCAATGAAGAGTTTTGCAGCACCTTCAGGACTAAACACATTTATTATGGCATAAATTTTAGTGGTGTCAAGTCCACTTCATCAGATGCATGGCATGTAAACAGTAGGGTCGAAGTACACAGACTGTTGCATTTTTGCATTTCATTACCATTTGACCCTACTATTTACAATTTTCCTTTCTCAACACACGTACGTATATACACCTGCCAGTTGAAGATAACACTCCATGCATCTGATGAAGTGGATTCCAGACCATGAAAGCTTACCACAATTTGTTAATGTTTAAAGGGCTACAAGACCGCTATTTCAGCTAAATAATATAGGATCATAGTATCACCTGTGTTTTGCCACTGCTTAAATTACATCCAATTCTACATTTTCTACAAAGCACAATTGAGCCAGGGGCCTCTGAGCACTACCTTCGTACTGAAGCCCTCCTGCATCACCTGAAAAGTTGGAGCCTCTTCTGGACTGCCACCCAGTGCATATATGCTGCAGGCAGAAGAAGAGAGCAGCAAAGCTTACTGAGCTGGCAAAAGTGATTGGTAACTCTTTGAATCCTAGCAGCATTTATGGTTACCAACAGACTCCCCCCTCCCCATTTCTTTTCGTTTTGCCAAATTACTAGGCAAGGGCAGTTTTTGATTTACTTATTTTCAAAATTAAGACACCTAGTTGGCTTAGCTATTTCACATTTAAATAAAAAACTTTATAACTTTGTAGACATACACACCAAAAAATCATTATTGCTATAGCATATTGTATTGGGCGCTTTCCACAAGAAAAAAAGAAAGAAAACACTGTGAAGATTTCATTATGTATAGATAGAAGATTCCTTTACATCAGTTTGTGTTCTTGTTCAATGGAGCCCAGGCATTCAACAGCCCTTATTCATTCCTTTGGGGCCCTCTACAATGGAAATGGCCTCCCTTCTCTGACTAATAAAGCTATGAACATTTTTGTGAACACCAGTTGTTCTAACTTCGCTAGTGACAGTGAAAATTGGGGCGGAGGCAGTGGGGGGAGAAGAAAAAAAGAAAGGAGAACCTATCACATATACCCCCCCCCCCCAAAAAAAGGAAAGAGAGGCTCTCGTTGTTAACCTTATTGCATTCACTCAGATAAGATAGCATAATACTTTTTCTCGGTTTCTTTTATGCTTGAATTCCCTCACTAATTTTTCAAATTGCAAGGTTCACATTTTATAAGAATCCGTACAAACAGTGGTACAGCATACACAGGGGATCTATTTGTGCTCTTCGCCTTCAAGATAAAGATACCTTCTATTCTATTGAGACAATGAAAAGCTGAAAACTCCCATGCTGATAGCCTGAAATATTTTTGCTGCTACAGTGAGTCAAAGGTTAGCTCCCTCCCACCTGCATTTGACTTTGCATGTTCTAGTATACGCACAAATGCACAGATAATATGATTAGAAAACAGCTTGTTCATAGAAGGCTGTAGTGTTCCCTTCTCAAGTCTCCCATGGTGCAGCACACTGACAAAGGAATAATAAAGATGCACATTAATAGGTCTTTGTAAGTTTTTTTTTGAATCCCACTTAGTGAATTTCAATGAATTTTACACTCACAGCTGCCTTATGTTAACCAAAAAAACAAATGAATAAAAGGAAACTATTGTAATCGTTAAAGGCCATCTTCCTTAGAGACAAGATATAACAAATCTATGATAACTTCAAAACAGTATTTTTCTCTGCTTTGTTGTTAATAAAATAGAATAAAGCTCCAAATTTTCATTCAGGGAAGCTATGATTGCTAGTTAGAATAATAACTAAATCTCCTTTGGTAGCATATACTGATTATGGGTATAATGGATCTAAAAGAAAGTACATATTAAGGGGCAGAACAATCCCTCTAGTAAAAAAAAAAGGCTATTTTGATGATTCAAAGTGCCACTGGTAAAGCCATGTGAACCTTGGACAAAGATGCACTTTAGTAGCTGGTGTACTGTTTACTAACCATTGTGGGAAATTTTAAGACAATGCATCCCTTCTGGGAGAATTACGAATGTGCAAGCTTTGAATTATGTTGTTTTTACCCTATAGAGGTTATTCACAGCATTTACCAAGGAACTCTCAAAACAGCAACTGTTATTCACACATGCTGCTAACTTCAGAGTACTAGTTAATAAATGGTGTAAGCACCGTGCAGGGACCGCTTACTACTGCTATATGCCACTCTCATATGAACCAATCCAGTTCTCACACAAGTTAATGGAAATACTGTAGGTGGCCGTGTCCGGAGATGAAAAGAAAAGCAAGATTAAGAGATTGAGACTTCATTTACCTCATTAGTGAGTTGAAAATAAAGCAAGTGCTGAATAGTGTTTTGTATAAAGAAGAAAATGGAATGCAGAACGTTAAGAGAGAACCCCACAGATGCATTTGTATCTGAAAAGCAATGCATTAAAAAAGAATTTTCTTTTCAGATAGCTTATCACTGTAACTTTCGGGATTTCAAATAGCATACTGGGCTTTGGTGCTGAGCTGAGGCTCCATCAGATCACAGAGGGAAAGAACAGAACACAACATCTTTGAAAGAGAGACCCACCAAGGCCAAGACAATATTTAGGCCACTTGTTGTAATAGCACAGATCATCATGAAAGTCTGGAAATTATGCAAATGTACTGCTAGCTAGGATTTAGGCTACCAAGATTAAATAAATAAATAAAACACGCCGAGCCTCTTTGAAAGATCATTGCTTTTGTGAGGCAATAGTGCTACCTACAGGCTCAAACGAAGAACAACATTTAATGGTTATTTTGTTCAACAGACAAGACAGAAATTTTAAAAAATCACCACAACACCCCATATTAAAATATCGACATAGCAGATGTATAAAAGGTTTTTGTTTGTTTTTTTACTTATTATGCACAGTTTTTAAAATGGCCTTATTTTCCTTTTCCTTTTTTGTCTAGCTTCCCATCCCAACATTTGACCTGTTCTCTCCCCGCCCTGCCCCCCCCCCAATATTAACACACATTTCCTTTTATGAGTTTCTCTTATTTGGAATTTTCTAAAAGTACAGTTAGTGAACTCAAGGAAACAAGGCAAGCTAACATTCTACAACAAAGATATAGGCAAGCTTAAAAATTGGGGGTCGGGGAAGACACTGATTCTCTTCCGCCAGTGGTGCTTACTGATCATGATCTAATGCTCCTACATTGAAATTCCAGCAAGGAGAGGGGATGTAGTAGAGATGCCTGGCTAGAACTCCTCTTAACAGGAAAGTGAATGGGAAAATCCCTTATATGCAGAAGAACTCTACGAATATCTCAGCATTCCTGCAACTACAAAAGGAGCCTTTCAATCGGGCTGACTTCTAAATACTATTTCCTAGACTAGTTTAAGCATAATCAGGGCATCAGCTACACCTGTTTCAGAAAGACAATTAATGTGTTGTACAGAATCAGTCCATTTTGTCATTAATGGACACAGAAGCATCTTAAAAATATTTCCAAACTACATATAATAATTGGAAGAACATGAATTTTATTAAATGGTGGACAGAATCTATATGTGTTGGAGGCTTTTTGTGCAAATGATGAAGAGTGGTATCCAATGAGAGTCATACTCAAGAGTAAGCCCATTAAAATCAACGGGTGATATCCATTGTCCTTCATGCTCAGAGTTCAATGGGGTCTACTCTGAATATGACTTAGCTGAATATCACCCAAAGAATTTACCCACTTCGTTAGTTTTCAACATCTGTATGAGATGGCTTTTCTCTGAAAAACAGCTGTGAGCTTAATTCAACATTTTCACTTCACATTTCTTATTCTATTAAACATGCAAATTAACTATGTCAATACATATTACTGATTAAACAAACTCTTTTTAAAATAATTCAAAAGAACTATCAATAGGTTTAATATTTGTTTTAAGACTACTGCAGCCTGAAGTATTGTATGCATACAGATTTTACAGTAACAGTTCAATTCCACTAATCTCATTTAAGAGTCTAAAACCAAGAAAGAGTACCATCTAAATGCAAACACTGCTGAATAAATTTGTTTTTAAACATTCACTTAATATTGCTGTAAATTTATTCTATTCAGCTTTTAAAAAATCAGGATGGAAATCTGCAGATTTTTGACCTAATAATCAAATTACAATTTTTAAAAATGCTTTGGAAATATTTAAAGAGCAAACTTTTAAATAAATAAATAAATAAATTTATTCACTATAATGAAATGGTTGCAATTCAAAACTGAAAAATGCATTTTTACTTAATATTTAATTTAAAAAAATGCATTATGCCTACTTTGCAAAAACATCTTTATTGGACTGACTTTTTTAAAGTGCCATTTTTATTTTTCTGTAATCACAGTGAAAATGTTTGATGGGAGGCAATATTATGGGCTTTTAAGAGGACTGTATTAGAAAAAACCAATTCAACTGTATTGAAATTTACAATTTATAATTATTGTTTTTTAAGGAAAATACAAAATGCAAAAATACAAACAAAAAAAAGTATTTTAACAGATTTTAAAATGAATAGGGCTAGTCTTAAAATGATCAACACAGATCCTTAAATTACACAGGAGAACTGTGCCCACTGAAATACTAAGAAGAAAAATCAGCCTCAAAACTGGATTTCACATGTGAACATCAATTCTTGGCCAATTAAATATTTTTAGAGATTACTTCAGTGTGCTTATAAACTCTGCTGAAATTCTACATTAGTTCTCAGAAGCTCCATGTTTCAGATGACAACTCTGTCTTCCCACAAAATTTCTCTCTGCTTAAAAAGAAGCATCACTACCCTTTGAAAACTTTTAACAATGTTTCTTGTTTTTCGGAAGATTTCTGATCTTTGGCATTATTCAGTCTTTAAAATCCATAAAAGAACAAATACACAACTGAGATTGTCAATTATGAGTCATATGCTGGTGCAGAATGCTATACTAACCCCAAAAGATGAATTACTTGTCATAAAGTTATAAAGCCTTTGTGAATTCGATGTCTCATTTTTATCATTTGTTCTGGTTATCAAGATTATTTTTAAACTTTCTTTTAAAACAGATGTCTTAAAGGTGAATAAAAGTGAAAACCCAAATATAATAAATCATTCTTTAATCTGGTTTGCCTATGCTGCTTTGTACTTTAAATCTCACTAAAATTGTGCCTCATCCATCCTGGACATAAAATGGTTTTTAGCGGTATGGCAATTAAATTATACTTTCTAACTTTTACAACAGAAACATATATAATGCCATTTTAAAGGAGAACTTTTATTTCTAGATCTCAATACAGACAGCTTCAACATCATGGTAAATACGGATCCATTCTGTCAGTCAGGAAGCGCTTTTTGCATCTTGCTACTGACAGAAAAGGGCAAAGAAGATGTGGCAGGATTCCGTTCAGGCAACCAACACTTTTATTCTCAGTATACTGAAATCCCACTTATTATAAGGGCTCTGGGTTGCACTTTTACTGCCAAGTCCCATTTACTTGCAGCTCTAACTTTTAGTGGAATTTACTTCCAAGAAATTTTTCATAAGGTTACAGATTGGTCCTAAAATAAACTTCTAACCCAGAAGTAAATACTCAAATACTCAGTGAGATTTGTTTTTTAAGTAAATGTGCACACTGTTACAGGTTGTTCCTAGGTAATCATGTTTACTTAGAAGCAAGTCCCACCAACTTCAACAGGCTTACTCCCAAGTAAGTGCACACAGAAGTGCAGGTTCAGTCTTTTGAAGTGTACAAATCTCTATTATCTGTATTTCATAACCAGCAATTTCACATGAATCTTGGTTTACATATATTCTGCATGCATGATCCTGAAAACTATGGCGAAAAATTGCTGTGTTTAATTAATTGACCCTTGGGTTTAGCAGGTACAACTGTTCACCTGCCCTTCCTCTGACTCTCAGGGCTGCTTCCTGAAATATATAAGATAGACTCCATTCACAAATATCTCTCAATAAATTTAGTAGTTTCACTTCACATTCAACCTTTTAAAAAAAAAGAAACTAAGATAGACAACTCAGCAACACACTTTTCATGAGGACAAAGTATTCTCTATACTATTTGTTTTGTCCCGTTTTCTATAAGAATAAACTGCTATGGTGAAGTCAAGATGTATTGTTAATATTCGATACAGAAGGCATTTTGAATGAGCCAAGTAAAATAACCCAGTGAAACACTAAGGAAAATATTTAGCTTCAAATATTTCTCTGAGTGAATGGGAAATTAATGTGCTGATGCATTTTAACTTCACTTAAAAGTTGTACTTTAAAAAAATAAAAAATGAAATAAACTAACATGAATGAATAAACTAACATCATAGCACAAAACAAATCAATGCTCAGTTTTGGGAATGATTAATTTGGTTTAGTGTGTGTTGTAATCCTTGGCTAGCTAAAAACGCTAAATGGAAGATTATCAGCCTGTTTACTTTCAGGAAATTTGTGGTTTCACAATGTGAGCAGAACAGACAAAATCCTGCTTCTTTTAGACTACATTTGAGTAAAATACAAGGCGAGCATTTAATGTTAAGGCTGTAACTAAAACATTTCCCCTATAACCCAGACTCTGATAAAGCAGTTCCTTAGAAATATAATGGTTACAAATCCCTTTTAATGTTTTAACAAACCCTTATTTCCCCCGCTCTGCTACATACAATGTAGAGCCTATTTGCACCTATTCAGTACTACATTACAGATAAAGTTACAGCAAATTTGTTTTCCTCAAAAATGCAGTGAAGCCTAATATCCCTTAAGTAACAACAGACTTGTCTTTCATTTAAAAGAGAACTGGCATAATTTTCCCCCAGAAACAAACTACCTCCCTGACAATGGCTCTGTTCTTAAAATTCTGAATGAGACACAGCTCAATTTGCAGGTGTTCAGGTAGAAAGGTGGAAGGGTATTTGACCCTGATCGGGTAATTGTTCCTGTGGTAGGTAACTCCATCCAGTTCATTGATAGCATTTTGGTAGTACTAGATAGGGCTGCCAGAGTTTTCAATTGTGAATTGCACAGGCATGCTCAAATGATCCATCGCTGAAATGGATACATTTTATAAAGGCTGATAGTAAGATGATATACAGTTAACAACGACTGTAGCATTAGGACACATAAAGAACAACGTTCGCATAACTCAGTTGTTATTAGTTTCACAGTTCTTTCTAAGCTTTGAAAATAAACAGGTTTGAATACTATACAATGCATCTAAAATGCTTAATTGCTATCAGCCACAAAAAAGTGTTAGCATTTAGCTAGCCAAATTAATTTTTGGGTTGAAACTAAATCTTTGAAGTGTTATAAATTCATGGTTAGAAATGTGACAATTTACTTAAAAGTTGAGTGCTAAGAGTACTGTTAATGAGTCCTCACACACTGTTAATTGTTATCATGATGTAACATTGTGACTTTTTTTATTAATTCATGTTTTCTATGCTAATGGTACGACATGAGGGAGGCAGGTACTCCTGACTACTTCTCAAATCCGCAGTCATCTTAAGCATATAGTGGGTTGTTGTTTTTTGCAAAATAAAAAAATTCCTTCAGTAGCACCTTGAAGACCAACTAAGTTTTTATTTTGGTATGAGCTTTCGTGTGCATGCACACTTCTTCAGATACCAGTTGTTTTTTGCATTAGAGCTTCTTTCAATCAATACAAAATCTTGCAGACTGTTTCATCAAGAATTCCAATAATTCACAAGTTACCAAGGGAGTTTAAATAATAATTATTTGTACCTCTAATAGGCTTTGTTTTAAATTAGAGGCATTGTACGCTTGCCAATTTGGTTGGAGTAGGCACACAAGCTTCCTACCAATTCCTGTATTTTTTTTTTGGGGGGGGGGGAAGCAACAGATTTTACTATCCCATCATAGCTCTGAAAGCACTCCAGTGTGCAAGTTTTGCCTTGATCTTATGCACAACAAGTGGAAGAATGCAGAGAAGGAAAGAGTGAAGGGTTGGGAGTTGCACAGCGTTATGGCAGGGAAAGTGGGAAGGAAATGAAGCTAATGAAATGTTGCTAGCTAGCTAAACCACCCTGGCAGAGATGATGTGGAGAGAATCACTGGGATTAAACACTACACAGAATGAAAGAGAAGACTCTCTTCCCCCACCCCGCCCATTATAAACAGGCAGAGAAGAGAGAGGGAGAGAGATACTGCCCACACACACTGCTTTCATTAACAGAGAAAAGTCGGTGACAATCTTATAGCAGAGTAATATGCATTACTTATTGACGTGACATACGGATTCTTATGGAAGAAAAATTAGAAGGAGGGGGCTGAAACTGATCCAATGGTTGTGCATGCACGCACACACACACACACACACACACACACACACAAACAGCATTTACTTACTTGCTATGTTTACATGGGGAAACACAAAAAGCTGTTCAAAGCAAATTTCTCAAACAATCCAAAACACAGAGTATGGCAATGCCATTATGGATTTTTGGATTTTCCTTGTAGGCCAAAATGAATACTTTGGATCTTTATCAAATGTTGCATTTTACTAGGAAGTCAAATACATCCTAGAATGGATTCTACATGTTTCTTCCATATGGGGGAATATTTATGTTGTAAGTAAGAAATATGCAGGATTTAACTGATACAAGATTAGTCAAAAAGGGGTGGTGGTTTTTTTTAGCTTTATCTTTTTAATGAGGCAGAGAAAACTTGAATTGGCCCATTAATGACTTATTTCTAGTTAAGGAAGGTGATCCATTATAATATGAATACAGACATGCCTAATCATGTTGACAATATAGTTCTGGAAAGCAATAAAGGCTACTGTGAGGTAGACATTAATTGCAGTTTCACTGTATTCCAATTTTGCATTGCCCTTTAACAGAAAGTTCACTTTTTCTGAGCTAATGACTGTTAGGGTTTGTTTTTTTAAAAAAAATGCATTATGAATTCGATCAACATTCTGCTTTGTAGAGTATTATATGTACTCTCCTTCAAATGCATTAATGATTATAAACTTCAGACCTTCAGTTCTGAAAACATCCATTTTTTTACATGAAGCAGCATTTCCCACCAATTCTACATGTGAAAAATACTTGTGAAAGAAATCTCCATTTCAGGCAACCCCCCCCCCCCGAAAAAAAACAAAAACAAAAACAAAACTCAAATCATCCAGCTTCTCACACTGTAAATTAGATTACTCTCTTCTGGAAGGAGATTTATTTCAAATTGCTGTCCAACAACATCCAGCTCCTCTGGCTTTTCAAGAAAGTTGGGTGCCTGCTTTGAATAACAAGATCTCAATGATAACCTAGCTCTAATGCCTAATTTAACACTGAGAATTGTACACATCCAGTTTTCATGAGCAAAAGAATATTGCCTGTCCTGGAGCCTTCTCTAAAACTTTCGCCGGCTACTTATTTAAATCTTTAATTAAGGAATCTAGGCAAACATACAGCCTAGATTGCACTCTGTTTTTAATGAAGAATTGTTGTCAATTGGTATTGCACCTGCTGACCGAAGAGTCAATACAAAAGCAGCCCTTGGAAATGTGAAAACAAATGGGGAAAGCGACACTGTTAGTGAGGGACATCAAAGAAGACCGGGTCAGCAAAGCAGTATTGGCCTAGGGCAACAAGTAGCTGAGCCTGAAAAGGGACACAGAAAGACTTGGAAACAGAAGAAGGGGGGCTTTCAACACTCATGTTTACCTGTGGTAGATGTCCTGAGCTGAGAGTCAAGGTAATTCTTTCCTTCATATATAAGGAAACTGATCTGATGCACTACAGGGGGGAACATTTTGAAAAACTGAAGGATAAGTAAGCTCTTCCTTGGCTGCACACTTGATATCCCTTTTATAAAAAAAAGTTGACTGCTTCCTATTCCTAAACAAAGCAGGGGTTTCATATTAAATATATATTCCTCTATCTTACTGTTTTGCATTCGGTTGGAATATTTAGCTATTAAGCATGCTTATTGTTGGATGGGATCTTTTATTGTACAATCACTATATGTATGATCAACTGCAGATTAAAGTGCTGTAATTACACAGGAAATAGCTTTACACATTCTATATGCAAAAGTATTTCCTTACATGACACGTTTCAAAACTGTTTCCTTGCTGGTTGTCTACTTCCATTATTGAATACTCTTTAATCAAATAAAATACGCCACATCTCCCATTTATCCTACTTTATAAATTATTACTGATCATTGTTTAAACTGTATGAAATCACGTATTTCCCTGGTCTAAATTGCCTCCTTTATCTAGTGTTAGCCCACTTTGGGGGGGGGGAAAGAGGTTTTTCTTTCCCCTCTCTGCAAGGCTAACAAGGGTTTAGATCGGGGGGGGGGGGAATGTTTGATTCTGTACCAGCAAAATCTATGGTGCAGAACAAAGATGTATTTAAATAGTTTTTTTCAGGAATGAAATATAATCACTTTCCCCCTTTCTTCTTTCGTCCCTCCCTATCTGCAGATGCAATTTGTGAAATGGCACGGAATTCTACTGCCTAAAGTCAAATATACCACTAGGCAAGCATGCCAAAGTTGTTGGGAATACCTCTACAAATCCTGCCATTAAATACTGCTTTATTTGTGCATGAATCTGTTCATTTACCATCCATGTTTGGTCACTGGCACACAATTTACTGAAGGAAAAAGAACTTCTGTGCACTTCGCTTGCACCATGAAGCAAACTGCAGGATTCTTGCACATTTTGTTTCTGTTATCCCTAAGAAAACGTCTATCAGAACTGGGGGCAATAGGGCATTTAAATACTGATCAAGATAAAATCAGTATGGCAAGCAGGACTTTTTTCAGCAGGAATTCACCGGAACTCCGTTCCGGCACCTCTCAGGTAGGCACCATTGCTGTTATAAGAAAACAAGGGAGGTGTTCATGGTGAGTTTCGGCACCCCTTTTTCTAGAAAAACATCACTGATGGCGAGCCATTTTCTTCAGCTTAAAGCCTGTGCTCCAAGGAGCCCTCCTGTCTGAGAGCATAAAGCATTTCTATGTGAACATAGGTGTGTGCATTACCAAGCCCCTTCTAATATCTCCCCCTTTCTTGCACAGGAGGAGCCTCTGACTCTCATAAGCTTTTCAGCTAACACATGGTGGTGGAAAGGGCAATGGTGAAAGTGTGAAACAGTACATGCAACCCTTTAGATTCCGGCAAGAGGAATGATCTTCTGTCAGATTATGCAGCCCAAAGCTATACTCATGTTGCGTCTTTCTATAACTGAAGGAAGGGCTATCATATAGCATGTCACTTTTGCTCACAGCCCAGAAGACAAGAGAACGACCACTGCCGTTGCGTCAGAACAGTCGCTCTTGGAAATCCCAAAGAAGTCAGCCCATAAAGCTGTCCATGCACACCTGGCTCCTATAGGCTTTCCAGAGAGATACCCTGCCCAATTCCTTTCTTTCACCACTGCAGCCCCCACTACTTCCCACCAACTGCTTCCTTATCTCTCAACTGTTAATAGGAGAGCATCTGCCTCACAATGGCTTTGACACAGCAGCTAAACATGCTCTCTTAAATTTAACGTTTCTAAAGTAACTTTTAGAATTTTAAAATAATTTTTAGCTATGGTGATAAAGCCACCAATTTTCAGGACTGGATATTTCCTTCTAAATTTCCTTCTAGATTCATGTTCAGTGCTCCCCAAGTAAAATGTGTGCTTCCCCCTTTGGCTATTGTGTTACGAACTGCACACTGTAGGCTAACAGACATGTGATAACATTCATCTTAAACTTTTCATTAAACTACCAAAATTCAAATCTTACCTTTTTGTGCACTCTGACATTTTTGTCTGGCATTTTCATTAATTTTGCGCCATACATAAATGTAGCTGAAATGTTAGCTGATCAATACTTTGTCTCTCTCTTGTAGCACCAGAGCACATTTCCCCGAAGACCACACACAACAGTACAGGAATTAAATGTGTAAAATATCAAATGTTAATGTTAACATAACAGTACTTACTGTATAACAACTGGAAAGGCTAAAACAATTCAAGCTGGATAAATGGTACCACAAATTATCCACAATCATATATAAAGATTAAAGTTTGTCCTGCAAAATAATTCACTGACTCATGTTGAAGTGTGTCCTTTTACTGATAGCTTAGTTGTCCAATTATTTTTTTGGCTCATTAAAGTAAGAAGTGACAGTGAAAGAGGTTGCATGCGGCCCCTCATCTCCTGCCCTATATCTCCCTGCATTTGCCCACATCCACAGGTGCATGAATCAAGAGACTGGAGAAAATGAAACCCAATTTAGAAAGCATTTCAATATCTTCATTAGGTTGTTCAAAACCTTACTATTTCCGCAGGTGAGAAGACTGCATAAAGTATTTCTGTAATAATCATTTATTGCTAAAATTACGTAGAAGTAATGCAACCTGATTAATTAAAACACTGCAATGCATTTGATAGAACAGCTCATGAATGAAATATTCAAGTTGCTTTTACTTATTGTCTTCTCCAAGTATTAAAAACAAAGGGTGATCTCCAGTTGTGCCCAACTGCAGGCAGCAGGACTATTTCCTCTCCGCTCTGATGCAGACCCCTGCCCACCTTCAAAATCTGATCCAGAGGGCAGGGCAACAGTCAGGAACAGAAGAAGCCCTGTTGCATGCACTATGCTGGATTTCACCCAAATAAAACATAGAGTAGGCAATAGGGATATTAAAATAGGAAATCCGGAGGTTTTCAGCATCTCCCCCCAAAAGTGCTACAACATTAAAATCTCATATACTATGTTATGATAAAGGTACTATTTAAATCCAATGTCTCCTTAACTCAGATGTGCTCCTTTTGTTTTCAGAACTGTACCCTTAGGTTACATTCCTGGAGCTAATCAACCCGCCTAAGATTCAGACACAGGGACACACAATGTGGAACTGTATGCAGAACTGCAACAATAACAATAATAAAATGTACATGTTGCGGTTTTCTGACAACACTGTAGGTTGTTGAGTTCTGGTTTACAATCTTGGTCAAAACTCTAGGGTATAAGCTGCCATCTGTTATCTGCCTCTATTAAAAGGCTTTGAAACCACTCAACAAGGTGTAAAGAGGTTCTAAAGGCCATGGCATGCAAAGATGAAAGTGTTTAATTTTTTAAGCTGCCTGTCAGCTTATGAGTCTTTCACAAGACCCTCTCAGCACTTCTGCCTAGACCAACACTGGCAACCCACATATGACATCAGAGGCTGTGGAAGACAGATGGGCTGTGATATCTCCAATGCCACGCTGTGACATTACAGCAGATTACTTAATAGGTTCAAAAGAGGCAGGGCAGGAACAGGGATCAGAAGAGACTTTATTGAAGATTAAAAATATAGTCCATTGCAACGATGGACTTTAGCTTGTCAGTTCTGAAGCAACAGTGCCTGTAAAAGGACGGGCAGCATCTAAGAAAGAACAGGTCGTTTACTCATTCATGTTCATTACACCTGAGGCACAAAGATGATCCTACAGTAGATCTTGAATAAGACTCTAAAGGGCATGTATAAACCATAAAAATATTTAGGATCGATGGATGTCTCTGAGGAGCGGGGGTAAATACAATTTAATTTTCTTTCATAGTAGTTTTGTTTTGACTAGTTTTCTCAAGAACGGTAGCTTTCTCAAGCCACTGCTTGCACCACTATTCATAACCCCCATTGCTTGGTAAGTCCCCCCAAGACAGGGCCATTTGGGGGGCTCGGTGAGGGCACTCTGGCCAAGGTCACCTCAGACCTTGTCCTATGGAAAACAAGAGGGAGGTGGCAGTCGCCTCGACTTCCTGCCTTTGGGCATCGCATGGGCATCAGCCTGCCCACTGTTTGAAGCAAGATGCTGGAGGACATGACTGTGCTCTCATCTAGTAGGGCACTTTTGGGGGCATTGTACAGATTTCAAAGTGGGTTGCTTTTCTTAAAGAGAATTCAATCCTACCTAAACCCAGTTTTCTACAACATCAAAGACAGTGGGGAGAGATTCAACTGCTTGGCACTCATCTCTGTGCTGATCAATGAAGAGGGAGGGATCCTAAATGAAGAGGGAGGGATCCCTTGCTATTTGGGGCTAACAGGCGCTCCAGGCTGCTACAGCATGCAAGAGCAGCTATCACTTTAATTCTTCCCAGCACCCTCAATGCAGCACCACTCTGGAACAATGCTGTATTCAAAGTCATTAGGGAAAGATTAAAATGACACTTCCTCACTGCAATCACTTGGAATTCTTCTCAATGCCAAGCAGCTAAAGGACCCACCTGGTATCAGTGCATAGGTATCAGTGGTGGTGGGCATTTGCCTGACCATGTGGTGTGCTGATGCTGAACCTGATTCTCCAGCCCCTAGTATTCTAATCATATGTACTGCTTGGGCACATTTATGTGGGAAAGTAGCATACAAGTTGAAATAATAAAGTATTGCCATGACGGGTATATCCTGCAGAATAAAGTTTGTTCCTATATCAACATATTGGTTCCGTTATTAAACTACATCTTGTATTGTCTAAAGAAGTAATGTTACAGAATCCATATGGTCACATCCTTTGTTACTCCAGCTCAGGAGACTACAAGGGAGAGGATGCTCTATACGAGTTCTTCCCTACATCAGGCAAAAAGGAACATTATTCCATTATGTCACAAGCACCTCCCAGAGCTAATGCAGGAAGCAAACACACAAAAGCAGCAGCATTTTGAGTAAAGTTATTACGCAACTGTTTCTGAAACTTATGTATACAGGCATAACCTTTTATCAAGGTTTCTGGAATGTCTCTTATCACAAATCTCAGATCTTAAAATTATCAGTTGTCTATTTATTAAATTTCCCATTCACCCAAGATGACTAACGTAAACAAGTTGCTAGCTTTGGGGGCCTCTGCCTTTGTTCCTCAAAATGCTCCTATTTGGTGTCATGGCAAGGAAAATAAGACATAGAAGAAAAACGTCTAAGTTAAGTCTACGTTAAGACATCTAGAAGAAAATTGAATTAAATTGACACATAGAAAATACTGGGCGGGAAGTTTTTTGGGATGGAGGTAGATCTGGTGGACATGTATAACACAAACAACTGAGGATCCATTTCTCTCACAGTCAGATATTTCGTCTAAGGCTGGCAGGTATGAAAGGCTTAGGTTTAGAATCTCATAACCAAAGAATGGCATATTATAGGTCCTCAATGTTGACATGGGACATGACTGCAGAGTAGTTGAACTTTGTTCCTACTGTGAAACAAGTGGTAATGGCATCATCCATCTGCAGCAACCACATTTGCCAGTGTTGTTAACTTGGGATGGCTGTAATATCAGATATGCTTTATTTAGTCAATTTACCTGGTAATTGCCTTTCCTCTGCTATTTTGGAATACATACTATTAATAGAACAGGGATGGGGAACACGTGGTCTTCCAGATGTTACTGGTATCCAACTCTCATCATTCCCAGCCACTGGCCATACTGGCTGGGGTTGATGGAAGCTGAAGTTTGACAACATCTGTAAGGGTCACAGGTTCCTTACCCCATGTTAGAAACTAACATGGTTTTTCTATACTTTGTTATTAATCAGTTGAAAATTACTCCTGCCAGCATGTAAAATGGAAGTATGTGTGCTACATGGTGCTTTAAAGTTATTCATATTTGTACCTTACTTTCCCCCACTGAGCTCAGGGGGATTTACATAGTTGTGGGTCATAACATTTAACCTCACAATAACCTTGCAGGGCCAGCTAGGGTCTTATAGTGACTAGATGAATGTCATCCAGTGGATTCCATGGCTGATGAGAAATCTAACCCGTCTCTACAATGAAACAGCTACACCACAATTTGCCATCTCACTATTATTTGACTCTCAGATGACCCTAATATGTTAAATGCAGCTGCTGTTTGCATGTATATGTGTATGCAAGTATGCCTACACAGAGCTTATTTAGGATCAACACACCTGCCTACATTTATAGATTATCATTGGGAGCATGGCTATGATGCCATGATGAATTCAAGCACATTGAAGTTTCTTTTACCACTGGAAATTAGAAAGAAGAATCTACTGGCATTAACTTCCTGGAGTTTTATGGTTAGGGTATTAGAGGTCACTGATTGTAGAAGAAAGCCAATTCTAGGAAGCCCTGGGTGTTCTAATATTGGCTTTAAACTACGGATTGATTATTAGGTATTGACTGTGATTTTTCATATATGTCCTGTTGATGAGACCATTACATTTATTTATTTTTTGTATACACAATACTTTGGCCACCTCATGAGAAGAGAAGACTGCCTGGAAAAGACCCTGATGCTGGGAAAGATTGAGGGCACAAGGAGAAGGGGATGACAAGAGGATGAGATGGTTGGACAGTGTTCTTGAAGCCACCAACATGAGTCTGACCAAATTGCGGGAGGCAGTGGAAGACAGGAGTGCCTGGCGTGCTCTGGTCCATGGGGTCACGAAGAGTTGGACACGACTAAACAACAACAAATATTAATATTAAGGTTAATATCATACCACAAAAGCAGCAAGACTCCTTGGTGGTGAATCCCAGTCAAAGCAACTGTTTATATAATAGGCGGCATTTACAAGAACCATGACACAACGCTTCATCCGCATGAAGTTCCTTAGAAGAAGCTGGAGGAAAGAAACGTAGACTGTGTCAGCTCAATTTGTGCATTTTAGCTATGAAAACTGCTCACAACACATTTCAACTGAAAATACTGTTCTGTACAGAAAATATTTTGTATTGCAGTAAAGGTGAAAACTCATTATCTAGATATTTATCAGTATTATCAGTAGTTGTAGGCTTGCACTGTTCTGCTGTACAGCATGAAAATAATTAAAATGACAGTACAATTGTACCTACTAATGTTTCCTTCCCAATCTTTAAGCACGCTCTAAGAACTGAGATCCAGAGTTTTAATATATCAACCTAGATTATTTTATTTTTTTGCACTGGAGTTGGCCAAATCAATTTTTGATACTAAAGAGGTGACTGCTGAGAAACCATGTATGCAGTTCTGAGTAATTATCTCTGAGGAAATTGAAGTAACTTCCCCCATGTAAGCAATGAAACTACAATATGTTTCATGAAAAGGATGAACAAGTAGATTTTTAAGGAATTATGCTTTGAAACGAATAGCTGAGTACCATGAAGTTCATTTGGAGACAAACTCACTAACTTTTACGAAACTTACATTTTACAGTATTAGGTTCACTAATTCAAGATCTCTGATATTTAAGAAAAGAACTTGCTCTAATGAGATTCTTATACTACAAACCAAGGTTTGATGATATTCTTTGATTAGTAATAGTCATAAGTTCCTTGCTACTATTTTTCTGCATATGAGTCTAGCCATTTCTGAGCAGCACCTATACATCTGGAAGAATAGGTATTGTAAACCCCCCCCCCCACCGCAAGTCATGCCTGCTTACTTTCTGATAATGGAAGTGTTATATTGGTGCTTATAAAATCTCTGTACTGATGATTTCATGCAATAATTATAAAACACTGAACAGCACACAAATAAGATTTTACAAAGAAGAGTTGTTTAGTGTTTGACTCTCCAGTGATCAACATTCTTATCCTCCAGAGGAAACATGAACATCATGGCTGCAAGATTTTAAAAATCATTTAAGTTGAAAGCATTCAGTAGGATTGCACTTTTGAAAACAGTTACTGCTGGTAAATATTGCAGCAATTAGTTAGTAAACATACATGAAAAAAGAAGAATCTTGTCAATCATGTTGCAGAATCAAAGGGATTTTATATATTTGCCTGAGTTAAGTTTTTAATAAGCACCTTAAAAGGAGAACTAAGAGAACAAAAGGCTGATACATACCATAATCCAAAACAATATGGGAGTTCCTCCAGGTCAAAGTTGGTCACCAAAATTTATGCTAGACTAAGTTTACAGCCACCTGTGCTATAACCTGATACATGGGGGCAGACTGACAACTTTAATTAGAGTTATAATGCACACATTTTACAAATAACTAAATCTGGCAGAAAGGGATTTAGAAGACTTAAAAATCCGCATTTGTGCAAATTTTCTTTGATATCTCCAGATAAGTTTTTCAATATAAATGAGAAGTGCTATTCTCTTAGCTATCAATGCTTGACAAAATACAGTTATAAGGTTTCACTTGATATTCTGTCTATTGGGAATAAATAATAGTTTCCAACTCTTTACCTGTTTAGAAATTCTGTTTTCTTCTTCAATATACTTCTGTTCTTTGGGCATTAACGTTCGGAAGCTGGCTTTCACCTATAGATCAAAATATATTGTTTACGGACTGAAAACTGCACAAATATACATAGAATCATCACTATAGCATTTCAAAGTCATGGGGCCAAGACTATAATCCAGAAATGTGAGGCACAGAAACTTATGCTTGTGTATACATTAGCAGCAATAGTAGCAAAGTGGGTGTCTCATCCAGTGGCAGAAGAGCTTTCTGCAGCATACATCAAGGTTTAGAGAAAATGAGGAATGACAGAAATTCTCTACAAATCAGGAACAAAAGCTTTCATGAAACTGAACTCTTTAGCAGTACAAAAAAGGCAAAGTTAAGACTTACAGCATTAAAAATCACATCTATTTCAAGATAGATGACCCCCTTTGTTGGCCCTGTCAGCTGCTTGTTTTTCAAGACGTAGGCTTTCTGTTCACCATTTTGAATCTGCGGGAAAAGGACATGACAGCCGTCTGTCTCGCAGTCTCCACTGAATACACTCCCTCAGTGACCTTTGACCCCCAGCTGCTGAAACTGACAGAGAACCCAAAACAACTGTGGCAATTCTGACAAGTACCTGTTCATTACCAGGACCAAGTCTGTCAGGAAAAATTAACTATCATGGGATTCAACATGGCCGTGAATTGAGTATGTTAAATTTTTTAGTGTTCTTATTACAGACCTTGGTTGAAAAATGACAGACAGCCCTGATTTTTTTTTCACGAGCATAAAAATATACAGAGCACTGCATTAACCAAATAATAACAATAAACTTACAGACAACAATGGTATAGACACTTTGCCCAGGAAGTCAGCACTCCGATCTCGGTCTTCGTCATAAACTGTCACTTCAAGAACTGAGTGGATATCCTTAATATTGCTATGAAAGGGATAGGGCAGAACAGAGGTAGGAAAGTCACCTAAATGAGTCATTATGAAGGCAAATGCATTAACAAGTTAGAGGAAAATGAAAAACTGTGTGAATTTTTAGAAGTGTAAACTAGAAAAAGGGAGTTAAAAAGAGGGCATGAATTGAAATAGAAAAGTCCAGGAATGCAACTTAGGCCTGATACCAATCATTTCATGCCTCGGCATGCATTACACAACCTACAAGAAGCACAAGAAAGCCTTTCATTAATACTTACCCTGATTTAGTGTACTGAATAAGTGATACGTTTGCAGTTAGAAAAGTAAGATTGCAATCAAAAAGCACTTGAAATTTAAAATGGACATGACCAGATCCTTGGTGGGTTTCATATAGACCCCCCCCCCCAAAAAACCCAAATCAAATTGTCGCCACCAGATTTTGAAGCCATTAAGAGGTTTCCAGACTTCTCACTTTCTTCATTCCTTAAACTGCTACAGAGTTTCAACTTTCTGGTATTAAATTGTATGCCAGCTAGGCTGCATTCAGATATAAACGTAAATCATGGTTTAGTAGGAAAAGAATGTTAGGTCTAGCCTGCTACCAGGTTCACACATGTCCCCCTTCCCTTTGGTTGTTTAGCATGTTGCACTTGGGCAAGTTATCTGAACCCCCAAACTGTGGTTAGTATGATTAGTAAAAAAAAAAAAGGTTTATGATTAGTTGTTGTTGTTTTTTTAAAAAAAGTCATTTTCCTAAATACGAGAAGCTGGTTTGTTTTCACTAACTATAGCTAAGCTCGACCACAGCTTGTCCAAATTCAGAAAACATTGCAAGCCACAGTTAACCTAAGATGGAAATAAATTCTCCTAAACCCTGTATGGCTGTGCCAGAGGAGGGATGAAATGCGCAAGATTTGTAAGGTTCAGTCTTTCAACCTTTAAATATGGTTTAATTATGAGTTAGTTGGCATGCACTACTGAGCCAAACTATGGCTTACTGTGAATGAGGAGATTGTGCCTGATGCAAGGCTCTTCCAGACCTCTTGCGGCTACGCTTCTTCTCCAGACAAACCCCAAGAAAAAGCTTTAGTTCCAAGATCATGGTTTGTCTAGAAGCCACCTACATTAGTCTGACCACAGTTTGGTCTAGAGAAGACATGACCCCAAATTTGGATGCCTAAGTCAAACAATGACTTAGCTTACACCACCAGGACCAGAGGAACAACAAAGCAGTTGCATGGAATCTCCTTCCCAAGAGCCTGCTCAGTCATGCTAAACTATAGCTTGGCCCTTATGTCTAAACAAGCGCCATGTATACTTTTATAAATATAGGAACTACAGATATTTACTTTGGAAAAATAATTAGCACTTCATATCCAGGTAATACGGAGAGGAATGTGGCATAATCAACTTTGAAAAATATATACAAATAAGGAGTGGGGCAAAAATTAAAGATTAAAGATGTGTGACTCATGATGTCTGCATTCAAGATAATTTGCAATAGTTAACTGAGATGTTGTATAATGAAATAATGGGGGTTGATCGGTGCAACTTTTGCATATAAACAAAATTAGCAATGAATGCAACATGTTTCGCAAATACACAGAATACTGAATGGGGACACACCCCTTAATACACACCTCTTCACCCTGGAATTGAACACCTGAGGTGTTTATTTTTGAATCACCTTATTTTTTATTGTAAGGTGTTTTAGACAGTTTTTAGTATTCTGTTTTAATGTTATACCCCACCCTGGGACCTTAAGGTGAAGAACAAACAAACAAACAACAATAATGATAACAATTAAATTGATAGCTTATTGTTGTGTTTCTTCAATCTCACAAAGAAAGGGGGGGGGTTAAATAGATTTTACAGGCTACATAGTAAGTATTAACTTGGTTCTTATAAAACCAAAAATGTAGAAGGCGACTGCCTGAACACACATAAGACTAAAGCTTCCAGCTGGGAACATTTAGTGGATAGTGAAGCAGCAGAAACAAACAAACCTGAAACAGATTTACTTTCTCTTTGTGTTGTACTGCAATTGGAGCAGCCATAGAAAAAGATTCTTTAATTTTTAAAAGTTGCAAAATATTGCCACTGAGAAACTATTAAGTACTGAAGTAGTTTTCCGTCACAAAGAGTGTTTCATAAATAGAAGTTTCACAGAATTCTAAAGTTGTAAAGCAACTCATCTAGCACAGTGCCCTGATGGTAGAGGAAACTCCTTTGATTAGGGCTTTTACTCTAAAATATCATCTTCAATCCAACAGACTTCGGGGAGCAGAACATTACAAAAAGCAAAGGAATGAGCATAATTAATAAGAGGGGGGAAATAAGATCTTTCAGAAGAATAAGCCTCTTAATATTCTTTCCTATATCCAGCTCTCATTCATTAGGTGAATGAATAATCATAGTAACAGAGCTTAAGGGTTGTGTGCCAACAATCTGCTGTTCAGCAGACTGTGTAGCCCAACCCTCTGTCACCAGGCAGGGTTTCACATGCTGTACTACTGAGCAATGGCTTTCGCCTATAATCACGACAGGCCTTCATCCCCCCCCCCCCCCCAACAACAAACCACTGGTTTAATAGAGACAATGAGAATTTCATCCTGCTCACCTTTCAAAGTTAATAAACCAAATTCACACCTCCAGGATAAATGCACCAAGGCAAACAATATATAAAAGTTCCAATAATATTTCCATACTTGACTGCCACTTTATCCACTCTAACGTTTTACATCTATAGTTCCTCTCCTCCCCTCCCCTCTAAAATTAATTCAGAGGAATAATATCAATATAATGAAGGAGCCAACAGGTCTAGCATTCAAGATACTATATGAGGGTCAACAAATGTTCAGGATTCTCAGACTCTGCCCTACACTTCTAAATGCAAGAGAGGATCATTTTGAAAGAAAATCAGCATTATTCTGAGTCCAATATTAGTGAGTTTGCTTACTCACATTTAAAGCTGAAATAACGTGCATGGGGTTATATTGGACATCTTCCTCAGCATCAACTCAGCAGCAGCAGTATGGGTAGTCAGGAATATGGGTAAAACTGCCCAATAAATTCTAAAAATTATTGGAACGAACATTAAAAAGTTTCAGCCTAGTACTGCACAGCAGTATACTATAGTACCTTCAAAGTATATTGACATTTGGAATATCATCACTCAGAAGGCAAAATCAAAGAGAGAAATTATCTACTTCTGTTCATTCCAATGAAAGAAATCAAAGCAATTTAGAAATCAAAGCAATTTAGCTTTATCCTGATAGCTTTGAAATGATTAGCCAGGTATACAAGTAAAATTCAAAAGTGACACATTAAGACTTACAATGTGAAGATCTTGTTCCATTCAGGATTAAGATTCTTGTACACCGTATGGGTCAGCAGTCTATCATTGTTCAACTCAACTACACAAAATGGATCACTTTTACCTGGGAAAAGACCATTTAAGAATATTATGAATATTTTGCAACTTAAAATTATCTTCACATTCTATGTACGGTAACTTGAATTCACACTGTAACTATGAAAGCAATGTTTACTGCATGTTTACTCACTAATTCTGCAGTGGAACAAGACATACATAAGTTTAACAGTGTCAAATGCTGATCAACAGATCAAAAATTATTTGGACAGCTAGAAAACTAAGGAAACGGGGCCTAGTCTTGATATCAAATCTATGTATTGTACAATGCAGAGAGCAAGGTTTGGGTTTAATTTTGGAGTAATGAAATATGGTTGTGCTGGGGGGGAAATAAAACATTAGTAAGTACCATTTTTAATGCCCTTTGAAAACAACTAATTTCACCATTCACGTTGCCGTTAATTTAATTTAGGCTCCAATTCTACAAACATTTAAATTAATACTTACTAGAGAGTAAATCTCATTGAACTCTATGTTGCCAAGTTAAGTGTTATAATTATCCAACATAATATAACAATGTATTAATGCCAATTTCCATGTACATTCATATTTCGGACAACACAGTGAATTTCCATCAAGGAAACTCTTCCCATTCAAAATACATTGCCAAAGAGCCAATAGTCACAAGCTCAATTTTACCACGTTAAACATGTTGGCATAAATTGAAAGGGAGAGAGAGGGAAGAAGTGGTAAGGCTATGCCCCTGATCTAATATTGATGGTAAAATGGTTGGGGAAAAAACCCCTGATGGATCTTGCTGCAATCCAGCAAATCCAGTACACGAGACAATTGTATTCCACAATAATTTCAATATTTTTGTAATGTAATGCCATGTATTACATGAACCCATAGATTCAGCAGTTCAAAGGGGCCAGATTAACAATATCAGTAAGGCATGCAATTTGTTTCATACCTTAAACAAATGACAATTAAATCAATATTTAGCAAAGCTGTCCAGGAATCACATCTTCCAAACGGCAATATTGATTCAAACTCCATCACAGGTTAGTGTGCACATTATGAATTTTAATGGCAAATAATAATTGTTTTAAATATGCAACATTACAATTGCAGTTGATGCTTTTATTTTGCAAAATATATATAATTTATCCCAAACTTAAAAGAATGAATTCATCAACCACCTCTAGTGAAACAAATGAAATTTAAAGTATAGCCATTACAATTTAAACAAACAATAAAATACACATAATCATAAATACCTAAAGACATCACCAGATAAAACCAGTATTAAGTCAGCTAACTTTTTCAGCAGGGGGCCAGTTCACTGTCCCTCAGACCTTGTGGGGGATGGACTATTGGGGGGGGGGGAAATGAATGAATTCCTATGCCCCACAAATAACCCAGACAGGGCCGTCTCAAGCAGGTCGGCCGCCCTGGTGCTGAGGCGCAGAGATTGCGCCGGCGCCCCTGCCCTCGCAGTGTGCAGCGCGGCTTCGCCGTGCAGCGCCCCCCCCTGCCGGCCCAGCACCCTGGCGCCCCGCATCACCGGGACTGCACCTCTGGCCTGAAGCCAGAGATACATTTTAAATAAAAGCACACATTCTACTCATGTAAAAACACACCGAATCCTGGACAGTCCGTGGGCTGGATTTAGAAAGCGAATGGGCTGGATCTGGCCCCCGGGCCTTAGTTTGCCTACCCATGATTAAGAGCATCAACCACATCAAGCAATTTATGATGACCAGTCAAACAACAGTATAATCACTGTATCACACACCAACATGCGCCTGGGAGTAAAGAAAGATTTTAACCTGGTATCAAAAATATAGTCATGATAGTACCAAGCAGGCCTTGCTGAGGAAAGTATTCCATAACCAGGGGGCCAAAACCAAAAAGGCCCTCTCCCTTTTCCACAACCTTCAAACCTCTGTCAGGGTTTCCAGTGCTGGTCTTGAACAAAAACAAAGGCCAGTACAGGCGCCCCTCCCCATGGGTATTACATTCCAGGGCCCCACTCACATAAATGAAATCAGGTAGAGTGTGGAGGGTGCATGGAGAGAGAGAGAGAGAGAGAGAGAGAGAGAGAGAGAGAGAGAGAGAGAGAGAGAGAGAGAGAGAGAGAGAGAGAGAGACTCAGCCTGGAAATCACTCAGGGCTGCTGACTGACCTGTCCCACGCCTTGCCTGAGGGGAGCTAGTGCCCAGAGTAGCAACAGCTGGCCATGGAGGGTGAGGGCCAAGAAAGGTGTCCAGAAGAACTGGTGCCAGGATGGGGGCACAGAGGTGAGGAGAAGGCGGCTGTCTTCCCTCGCTCAAGCAGTAGTCCCAAGCTAGGGAAAGCCAATTTATTTATTTCACAGCAGTCTGCAAAAATGCAGTTGCACATAGGGGTATGTGTGCCTATATACTTGTAGTAATAAGTCTTACGTCCAAAGTTCATCTTTTTACTACAACTAAAATCTGTTTTATAATTAACTCTCAGCAGCTAATGTTAAGGTCACAAATAATTTTAACATATAATAATAGCATTACCGTTACGAAAATGCTCATCACTGTGTTGATTTAATCTGGCAACACACAAATTCATGCGTTCCAAATATATAATCACATCAATTCAGCTTCCTAACAGTGCATAGACAAGAGAATTAATATTATAGGGTAGTAATAACAACTGGCTTCGCAAATGGTGCAAACAGGAACGGTTTGGATTCCTAGATCACGGTCTGCAGTTTCTTGAAGATGGACTTCTGGCAAGTGATGGACTGCACCTCACAAAAGTTGGGAGGAATGTTTTTGCCACGAAACTCAAAAACCTCATCAGGAGGGCTTTAAACTGACTTATGTGGGGGAGGGAGACAGTGGTCCTGAAGGTAGGAGTCTATCAAATGCTGAAGATGATCATCCGAATGTCAAGGACCAAATGGAGCAAGCAGCATGCAGACCTAGTGGTGGGACGAAAATATCCTTAAATAAGAGACATGGGGGAATGATCAACGGTCTTCAATGTCTGTATACTAATGCACAGAGCATGGGAAATAAACAAGATGAACTTGAGCTCTTGGTACAGCAAACTAAATATGACATAATAGGCATCACTGAAACCTGGTGGGATGAGTCTCATGACTGGAATGTAGTAATAGAGGGATACAATCTATTTAAGAGAAATAGACCAAACAGGAAAGGAGGAGGAGTAGCTTTATATGTTAGGGATATGTATACCTGTGAAGAGATCCAGGATTTAAAACTTCAAAGCCAAATTGAGAGTATCTGGGTCAAAATTAAGGGAGAGAAAAACAACAGTGATCTCATTGTGGGAGTTTACTATAGATCCCCAAGCCAAACTGAGGACACAGATGATGCCTTCCTGGAACAGATGGCCAAGCATTCCAAAGGAAGTGAGATAGTAGTAATGGGGGATTTCAACTATCCTGATATTTGTTGGATGTCAAACTCAGCCAAGAGCATAAGGTCGAACAGATTCCTCACTGGCCTTGCAGACAACTTCATTGTCCAGAAAGTGGGAGAAGCAACAAGAGGATCAGCCATTTTAGATCTGGTCCTAACCAATAGTGATGACTTGGTTAGTGGGGTAGAAGTGGCAGGATCATTAGGTGGGAGTGACCATGCTCTTCTGGAGTTTATTATCCAGCGGAAAGGAGCAACCAAGCATACTAAGGTCCAAATTCTAGACTTTAAGAAAGCCGACTTCAGAAAACTTAGGGAAACGCTGGGTGAAATCCCATGGACAGTAATACTAAAAGGGAAGGGAGTTCACGATGGTTGGGAGTTTGTTAAAAGGGAGATATTAAAAGCACAACTTCAGGCAATACCAATGAGACGGAAACATGGAAGGTGCCTAAAGAAGCCAGGCTGGCTATCTAAAGAACTTTTGACTGAGTTAAGATTTAAAAGGGATATGTACAAAAAATGGAAAAGGGGGGAAATCTCCAGAGAGGAATTCAAACATATAGCCAGCACGTGTAGAGACAAAGTCAGAAAAGCTAAAGCACAGAATGAACTCAGGCTCGCCAGAGAGGTTAAAAGCAACAAAAAGGGCTTTTATGGGTATGTCCGTAGCAAAAGGAAAAACAAGGAAACAGTGGGGTCACTCAGAGGAGAAGATGGTGAAATGCAAACAGGGGACAGAGAAAGGGCAGAACTCCTCAATGCCTTCTTTGCCTCAGTCTTCTCCAAGAAAGAAAAAAACGCCCGACCTGAAGAATATGGAGCAGATGATTCAGCAGGGGAAACACAGCCCAGAATAAGTAAGGAGGTAGTACAAGAATACTTGGCTAGTTTAGATGTATTCAAGTCTCCAGGGCCAGATGAACTACATCCAAGAGTATTAAAAGAACTGGCAGAGGTGATTTCAGAACCACTGGCAATAATCTTTGAAAATTCCTGGAGAACAGGCGAAGTTCCAGCAGACTGGAGGAGGGCAAATGTTGTCCCTATTTTCAAAAAGGGGAAAAGAGAGGACCCAAACAATTACCGCCCAGTCAGCCTGACATCAATACCAGGAAAGATTCTAGAGCAGATCATTAAGCAAACGGTCTGTGAGCACCTAGAAAGAAACTCTGTGATCACTAAAAGTCAGCATGGGTTCCTGAAAAATAAGTCATGTCAGACTAATCTGATCTCATTTTTTGACAGAATTACAAGCCTGGTAGATGAAGGGAACGCTGTGGATGTAGCCTATCTTGATTTCAGCAAGGCCTTTGACAAAGTGCCCCATGGTATTCTTGTAAAGAAGCTGGTAAAATGTGGGCTAGACAATGCTACCATTCAGTGGATTTGTAGCTGGCTTACTGACCGAACCCAAAGGGTGCTCATCAATGGCTCCTCCTCATCCTGGAGAGTAGTGACTAGTGGGGTGCCACAGGGTTCTGTCTTGGGCCCAGTCTTGTTCAACATCTTTATCAATGACTTGGATGATGGGCTTGAGGGAATCCTGAGCAAGTTTGCAGATGACACCAAATTGGGAGGGGTGGCTAACACCCCAGAGGACAGGATCACACTTCAGAATGACCTTAACAGATTTGACAACTGGGCCAAAGCAAACAAGATGAATTTTAACAAGGAGAAATGTAAAGTACTACACTTGGGCAGACAAAATGAAAGGCACAAATACAGGATGGGAGACACCTGGCTTGAGAGCAGTACATGTGAAAAGGATCTAGGAGTTTTGGTTGACCACAAACTTGACATGAGTCAGCAGTGTGATGCAGCAGCTAAAAAAGCCAATGCAATTCTGGGCTGCATCAATAGGAGTATAGCATCTAGATCAAGGGAAGTAATAGTACCACTGTATTCTGCTCTGGTCAGACCTCACCTGGAGTATTGTGTCCAGTTCTGGGCACCACAGTTCAAGAAGGATACTGATAAGCTGGAACGTGTCCAGAAGAGGGCAACCAAAATGGTCAAAGGCCTGGAAACGATGCCTTATGAGGAACGGCTTAGGGAGCTGGGTATGTTTAGCCTGGAGAAGAGAAGGTTAAGGGGTGATATGATAACCATGTTCAAATATATAAAAGGATGTCATATAGAGGAGGGAGAACGGTTGTTTTCTGCTGCTCCAGAGAAGCGGACACGGAGCAACGGATTCAAACTACAAGAAAGAAAATTCCACCTAAACATTAGGAAGAACTTCCTGACAGTAAGAGCTGTTCGGCAGTGGAATTTGCTGCCAAGGAGTGTGGTGGAGTCTCCTTCTTTGGAGGTCTTTAAGCAGAGGCTTGACAGCCATCTGTCAGGAATGCTTTGATGGTGTTTCCTGCTTGGCAGGGGGTTGGACTGGATGGCCCTTGTGGTCTCTTCCAACTCTATGATTCTATGATTCTATGATTCTATGATTCTAATTTTAACATGCAAAATATAGACATGATCAAATCAGGGGTGCACAATAGGCATATCAATAATGCAGGGGATTAATATCTAAGGTCTTCCACCATGTGAAAATGATTATGAGTATTTATTACAAACCTTAAAACAGTACTAGACTTGCACAAAATCACTTCCACGTTGACTTGCACAAAATCACTTCCACGTCTCTCATTATGTGGGTGGGTGGGATGACTGGTTTGCTTTTCTCCTATTTTTATTATGTATTTTTGGTTTTTTTATATTGTCTTTTTATATTCTGAACCACCCTGGGTGAAGGGTGGTATATATATTTTATAAATAATAATAATAAGTATATTTTCGGGGGGGGGAATGGATATAAAGATCTGGTCATTATACAAATGATCCCACAAACATTAGCTAAAACCTAAGACATATGTATAGCAAAAGACCTCAAAACCCTCAATCTTGACACTCTAGGATTTGATCTTCAGAAAAATTGTTCAAATCTGTTCAAAAAGTTGATGTTCACCTAATTATCTATAATGATACACACTGCTCCAGTGCTGTTCAAAACAAAGCTTTGTGAATTCTCAGGTCTGACCGACAATTAACAAAGATCAGACATGGCCTTTTTGGTGGTTGCTTTGCAGCTATGGAACTCCCTTCATGGGGAGCTCCTTCAAGCTCTCTATCTGCATTTAAATGTACTTTCAAAGCATCCTCTCATTTGGGGGGGGGGAGTTCCCTCTTTTCAAATCAAATGTGACTGTGTTGGACTTTATAGGCATTTGTCCACTTATATTTGCTGAATTAGATAGCACTATGTTTACCACTGCCTATATTTCAGCAGGGGAAGACAGGAGTGCCTGGTATGTGCTGGTTCATGGGGTCACGAAGAGTCAGATAATGACTAAACAACTAAACAACAACAACATGTTTATTATTCCTGAATGCCATTTAACAGTAAGTCCAGATTGGCCACCATTTTGGTCGGTTCAACGTCAAATTGTCCTAAGGTACGATCTTTTACCATATTTGGAAACTTTACTTCTTTGTTGTGACTGCAACATGTATGTACCTTCTATGTGAGGCTAATGAACAGGATCTTTCCTTGGTGACCACATGTTGAACTTCAATCCAGAAAAGAGACTCTGATGAAGTGCTTAGTGTGCGACATACGGAAAGAAGTGATCCTTCATGTACCCTGGTATCACGTCATGAAGAGCTTTAAAAGATCAATACTAGCACCTTGAAAAGGGCATAGGAATGGACGAGATGTCATTCCGGCAACTCCTGCAGCCAAGCTGGTGACAAAGCTGATGCCAAATGTATTGCTTTGCTTTTCTGTGCAGCACATCAGCGAGGCCAATAGTGGGGTCTTGTCATCTAGGTAGCCCAGGACCTTCCTATGTACTACACAGGCTTGTGTCCTGGAGAAGTCACTTCGGTGCTGGTAACACAGCAGAAAGAACATTGGAGGCAGCAGTTACAAGTTTCTGGTCTCTTCGGCCACAGCAGGGGTTGTGATTCTCCAGTGGTTTGACTTAACCTCTGGAGGGGCGCTCCATTGTCTCTTGAGACAGATGGATGCCAACAAAAACATTGCATCTGAGTGCATTCCAAACTGTAGTTTCCTTATTTAGGATGCTGTCTTATACCAAGTCAAGGCCATTGGTCTACCTAGTAACTGGCAGCAGCTCTAGAAGACTAGGTGTCTGTCTAGTCTGAATTTGCCTGCAAAGGTAGCCCCACATATAATGCATTGAAGTAATATAATCTGCATAAGGTAGCAAGTGAAATAGGGCAAGTGAGAAAGGACCAGAGCATTATCCAATTTTCCCTGAAAGGAAGAAGCATAATTTAGAAGAGGGTCAAACACAAGGAAGAAGCATAATTTAGAAGAGGGTCAAACACAAGCCCTGAGGGACTCCAACAGACAAAAGGAGGACAGAGGAAGGATATACCTTTGGATCTGGCAGTGGGTGCTCAGTATCTATCTCTGGGCAGCTGGAATGGAACGCACATGGCCAGGCAGCCATTGGGGGAATTCCCCCAAGCCACCTGGGTAGTTGGCTTGAGTTCTCGCCAGCAGCTGCATTTCAAATTGGCCAACGAGTGGCCTCTTCCTGTGTGAGAGGCAGGAAGGGAAGATACCCAGAGCGGGAGGCTGGGAGAAGAAAGGGCAGTTCCCAGGTGAGGGCTGGGAGGACCCTCCCCCTTTCTGTGTGAGACAAGGGTTAAGATTTACCCTTGCATTTTCTTTTCTCTTTTATTTTTTTATTTAGTTTTTCACTGTATAGTTTTATGAAAAAGCTTCAATAAAAACAAAAGCAGGAAGCTAACTGAATTATGGGAGCTGCCTGCTTGCCTCAAGTTCTGTTCCTGGCTTCAACCACAAAGTGGCACTGTTACCCAACCCAGCATGATAACCACCACAGGCAATGGGAGAATGCAGCTACCTGGAGCTTTTAGAAGCAAAGAACTAGAGTACTGAGGTCCACAAACATGAGTGCTGCAAGAAGATAAAAGTTAACTGTTGATGTGGAGACTTGCCATAAGTGGCAGAAAGAGAACGAAAGGCGTTTGGACCAAGCATCCAAGACAAACAAGATGCATGAGGGAAATGTAAGCATTAGGAACGTATTTCTGTGGCATTGACTGGATTGTGGAATATCTGAGACACTGCTAAAGAAACGAAAGTGGACAAGAAGCTCTTCACCTCGTTATCTTGATCACAGGGGTCACTAAATAGGTTGCACTGAAGCGACTGAGGCAACAGGTTATCCTTTTGTGTTTAATTGTAACTTTAAAACATAAAAGAATTGTGCCACATAATTGCCACTCTAGTACACCAAAGTTTTCCTTGCCAATAAGACCCCACTTTTTTTTAAAAAAAAAAAAGTTTACTATTGCCACACCACCTTAAAAAATAAATCTCATTCTACACTTATAATGCTATCCACTTATATTTATATACATAGGCAGGCCTTTCCACTTTTTCATATGCAACTCCTTTTGAAGATGGCGGAATTCAGATATACAGCTGAAAGCAACAAATGATAGCTCAGGGCGAAGGAAAAGAAATCCACCCTGAGGAAGCAAAGCACTGGACAAAAGAAGAGTTCAAGTAACAGGAGATCGGCCAACTGATTTCATTGATTTCAGGGGGATGAGGCATGAGTATAGGTATTTCTAAGTGAATCACAGGTTCTGTGCCTTGGTAATATCTAGCTGACCTACTTTTCTGCATTCTTCAAAAATCCAAGAGGGTAGGAGACAGGTATGGAAGACACCCTAAGGGATGGGTTGCCCTACTTGTGTGAATATATGAAGAAAAAAAAAAACAACTGCTGCTCCATTTCAGATATTAAAGAAAGCATTTACAGATATGGGAGCTTCTAATAATACAATTGGGCAGTTCCTAACACAAACAGGCTAGGAGTTTTCCATTCAACATATGTAGTCAATATAAGTGTTTAGAACAAGTTTACATCTTGCTACGGTAGCTTTACATTTTTAAATATTAACCACAAAGTGTTGATTGCTTTCAACAACCTGATCATATCTCAGCCATCTTAACATCCCAATTGTTCTTCATACTGAAAAAGAAGGCAAAGCAAAGGGCAGCATAAAGTAAAAACTAGGAAAGTGAACTGTTCTTAGTAACATAATGCCCAGGCGCTGGGACCCTGCTTTCTGACAGACATTAAAAGCCAGAGGAGCCTGCTGTAGAGGCCTCTTCAATAATTTTTGGAATCCACTTTCTGAAGACAGGGCCTTCTCAGTCATTGCCCCCTGCTGATGGAATTATCCATCCAGGAAGGCTTGCCTGGTATCTATGTCAATTTCATTTTGGCATTAGTTAAAAAAACCTATTCATTCCCCAAAACTTCTAACCTATGAGATATTTTATGTAGTTGTTTTTTAGTTTTGTTCTTTTATTGTTTATTATTTTGTATCTTTTAAATGTAAACCAACTGAAAACTTTTACTGAAGTATTGCTTACCAGTTAAATAATCATATCTGTCTGAAACACAGTCAAGAAAACTCCTGGAAGATCAAAGTCCATGTATTGCCAGAGTCCTCTCCAGAAAGAGGACTGTTAAGATTTTTCTAGTGAAAACTCATAATTCCCTTCAGAACCCCACACTCAAACACAATAATAATACACAATGTAGACCCCTTCCAGTTGAGATGATGTGCAATGCAGTATGAAATCGTTCAATAGTGACTGAACAAGTTGCCTTTTAAATTTCCTCATTCTTAGACAAGCTGCAGGATTTCAGGAGTCATCAGGTCTACACCAGACTCAAATAAACTATGGCTTTTGTTTGAGCAATGTGTGCACCAGGCAAGGAGCTACTGCATTTCTGCAGAATTAGCTCACAACCTTGGTAGCCGCAAACTTGTTCACTGCTAACTGCCAGATCTGCATCCAAAACCTTCTCACCTGCCACTTCTGGTGTTTTGCCTGATGCCTGTTGGCTCTCCCACCCAGCTAGAACAGCACACTACCCTTGTAACTGAAATTAATTACTACTGTTATGCAGGATTCATCAACAATAGCATAAATGAAAGTCAAAAGTATGATACTATGCAGTAAGAGCATTGAGTTTTCTGAGAATTTTACATGCATTCAGGATGACTGCATCTTTCATGCTACATTCCCTTTGGCCTCTAACACGAAGCATTGAAACATCAAGGATAATAAATCCAAGAACAGTAAGCCGTCAAACAAATTCCATCTTTTATCCAAGAAAATCCCAAACCTTGTGCAATTAAGAAAATGGGGGGAAATCCAAGCAAATATACCTTTGATTGTTTTTTAAAAAGCCTACATCAATGTTGAAATGCGTGACATCATATCTCGTTTGCCTTTTAGCTAATATTTATCATACCGTTCTCTGAAAAATTAGAAGCCAAGATAAATGGCTCAATTAATTGTACAGAGGTAACCTTCTTTGAGCTGAACCAGAGCTGTGAGCTCTTTATTAAAAACAGTATTCTATAGTCCATAACCTTGTTCCTTGACTCCTCTCTAGTTTCCAATTTAAACAAGTCCCCGTGCGGCCCGTTCTAAAGGGCTTTGTCTCCCTGTCATTGTTAAGAGAGCCGAGGCATCCTGGAAGTGTGAAATCAGACCTCATGAGCTGAACGGTTCCCCAGGGAACGCTGGACCGCGCAGAAGGTCAAAGTCATGGGCCGGACTATTTGAAAGCACCCTGATCACCAGTCTGTGACACAGCAAGCAGGGGGAGTGAGTGTGTGAGGAGACTATAATTGAACACATCTTAATTAAAACCCACAGATAGCAAAAAATAATAATAAACTGTTTTCCAGGCAGCCTGTCAAATGCAGCTTAGATATAACTTCACTAATGAGACCGGGTTATCCTTATTTCTTAAGAAAAATAAGATTCGCTTAGCGGTGGATACAAGATTCAGCATAATTTCTACTGTTATTTCTCAATTTTCTGTCAGCAGTATTAGGTTTTTTAAAATAATAATAATAATAATAATAATCATGAAAACACCTGATGAAAAAAAATCTACATCTTATTAAACAAACAGACCCCCACTGGAGGGCTAGAGAATTATTTCACATCAGAATGCAATTGGTCTAAGTTGGTTTGTGCCAGCTTCATAGAAAGTCGAGTTCCATATTCTCTCATTCAATAACACCCTGCTTTAGGATTATCAATGTAAATTTATCTGAATAAACTACAGTATAACCATTTTTCACCCTCTTGCCATATTACCCAATGATTAATGTTCATCCATTTTGTATTGTTTTCCTTATCTCTCTGCTGCCAACAACTTGGTAGGTGTCCCAAAAAAAGGATTACAAATGTTGGCGGTGTGTATTTAATAGTTATTGACATGATTGTACTAGCTACCAAGGTGGGGGAAGTGATGCGTTTAACAATTTTCTAATTCTTCATCTCACAAGATGAGAAAAGGTTAAAATACTTCCTCAAATACCACAACCTGTTTAAGGACCATGAGATTTGAAGGTAAGATAAATACTGTATAGGGTCCTTTCACTGAATAGTTTCATGACTTTGGGGGACTAGAATTCTCTTGTTTTCAACATCCCAGTCCAACGAGTCTCTGGATCTGTAGTGGAACCATGAGAGGTCTATGCCATTACAATTAAAACATCCACTAAAATGCCTTAAAACTAGCCAACTTCCACAGAACAGAAGCACGGAATCATGCTTTAGCAGTGGAACTATAAGAGGTTGGAAAGCTAAATCAAAATTCCAATGTTCTGCTGCTATGCCTACACTGAAGATGGAGCTTGGTGCTAGTGATGAAATACTCCCTTGTAACACCTAATTCTACATACCATTGTTTAAGTACAGCAACTGAATGATCAAATCACTGAAATAATATATTCTGTTTCTCAAGTTTCAGTCAAACACAGACAGAAATATCCACAGTGTATTGTATTGTCTTTCACACAATACATACTGGCCCATCTTTCAACTTTGAAAACAACTTTGTGAGCCATTTTGTGACCATTTATATTTAAATGGTTACAAAATTATATTTAAATAGTCACAAAATTTCTGATGGAACGCCTCCACCCCCATTGCTCAGCCTGGACGCTGAGGTCCTCTGAGGGTCTTCTGGCGGCTCCCTCACTGTGAGAAGTGAAGTTACAGGGAACCAGGCAGAGGGCCTTCTCGGTAGTGGTGCCCTCCCTGTGGAACGCCCTCCAATCAGATGTCAAGGAGAAAAAAACTTCACAAATTTTAGAAGACATGTGAAGGCAGCCCTGTATTGGGATGGTTTAAATGTTTGATGTTTTACTATGTTTTTATATGTGCTGCAAGCCGCTAAGAATGGCTGGAGAAACCCAGCCAGATGGGTGGGATATTATTAATAATAATAATAGCAGCAGCAGCAGCATTCAAAAGAATACTATAACCAAGAGCAAGGTATTTCCATCTGCTAAAAATGTGCATGAATGGGCATGGTTTTTGTAAGATACGGTAAAAATCTAAGGCTTGTGATAGTATTTGCAAATGGAAACTCACTGAGAACTGAGAATGCACACTCTTCAACTCCTCTGCTCAACTGCCTGAGCAGCTTCCCCCTCCTGGCATTAAAACATAGTTTCACATTACATATGAATCAATGCAGTCCAGGTTCTTCATAGCTTTGGCTGGTGAGAAGTCTGTGTGCAAACAGCAACTCCTCCTAATTCAGGAAAGTGATTTCATTCATGTAAGCTCTTCTATGAAATTTTGCTGCCCCCCCCCCATTTTTATATGTGTTAGCTTGTATCTTCCTTAATCACCACGTTCAATGTAACACAACTCCAAAACACTGTGGTACTGCACTGCTAAAGGTTTTCTGTTAGTAACTGGAGAGTTCACAACGTTCCTATGGTTTGCTTCCTCTGAACCATGAAGAGTAACCCAAGAACAAACCTTGGTTACAACTCGTGGTTTATCTCAGGCATCCCCAAACTGTGGCCCTCCAGATGTTTTGGCCTACAATTCCCATGATCCCTAGCTAACAGGATCAGTGGTCAGGAAAGATGGGATTTGTAGTCCAAAACATCTGGAGGGCCGAAGTTTGGGGATGCCTGGTTTATCTGGACAAACCATAGCTTGATGGTGGGTAGCACAGCTAAAGCAGAACCAGGGTAGTATTGCTGGATCCATGATCTTTGCACCAGGTGCTTGCAAGTTTGCTTGTTCATGATAAGTCATAGTTTGAGCCATTTCATTCTCATTAGAGAAATAATGACCCCGTATAATCCCTTAAAAGCTTTATCCACATACGGAGACTGTGAAGGTCTGTATTACTTGATTGAAAATTCAATTTATTGTTGTAGTTTAATGTTGAGTAACTAGTCACTGAATCTTTTAAATATGCCTATTACATTTAAGCACACTACCCAATACTCTTCTACTGAAAGCAACATTTTAGTAACAGTAAACTGAAGCAACTCTAGTAATATTCAGCTAACTAAGGGTGTGTGCTTTGTGGAAAGGAGAAAACTGGCCCATTTCAGTTATAATTTGTGTTTTTTATTCACTCATTTAGAAATATAACTGTGACAAAAGTGTACATTTTGAAATGCCCCCCCCTGCTTTAAAAAAGCTTAATAAAATAACTTCTAAAATCCTCCTCTTTGCTTACTGAGAGAATGTTTTAAAATTCAACAAAATCTAATCAAATTTTACCTTTGCCTTTACTTTTTATTTTCAGGCATTTAATATGATAGTCTATCCCAATTGCAAAATTATGCAATTTGTAGGTTAATATTTTGGCTCTTAATACTGGGAAAACTTGAAGTTGTTGTTGTTGTTGTTGTTGTTGTTATATATTGGTAAAAAGCATGTTTACTGGGAAGCAAGGTCCTCCAATATATTTATTACATTATATATCTTTCTTTCTTCCATTATGGAACTCAAGGCAGCATACATGAAATTCCCAACCAGGAACTGACCCAGACTTACTCCCATGTCAAAGAACTGCAGCCTAATTCATACATACAACTATATTATTTACTATCATGCGTCAACATTTATTTATGTACACCTCTGCGCATACTCCTGTTATGTTTGTCTGTGAAATACTTGTATAGAAAGACTGTGGAAACAGAACCAAAACAGCACCCTTGCCTATGCAATACTTGTTTGCATAGAAGCATTACCAATCTACTCAATATAAGATGAAGCATTAAAACTGTGTAAGACTCAACACTTGCAGATGTAAACATAAAGCACTGAAACCAATCTAATAACATAAACTAACACATTTCTTGCAGGTATTGTTCAAATCTGAACTTGGAAGCACACGAAAGGTCCTTCCGATGCTTTCTGCCTCATAGCAAATGTGATAATTTGGAATTCAATGCTTTATGGAACACAAAACAAAATATGAGAAGAAAAAATGTTGCATCTTGAAATATGATTTTTCTGTCTATTTCTGTTGTGCATATCAGGTGACGTATGGATGTTATTTGTCAAACAACCAAGCTGGAAGGTAAGCAGAACACAAATTTCAAATGATGACTGTTTCAATTCACATACGTTTTGGGAAAGTGTTAATTTGCAGAAACAAATTTGCACACAAACGCAAATATGAGAAGACAGAGTTCATTTGCAAAGATCCTAGCAAACTTAAGTTTTCTACCCTGTTGGGAGTGCTAGTTTCGTAAAAGGCTATAAACCAGAAATGTTTCAATAGGATAACTATCACCACAAAAATTGAAGTAGTTCTTGCCTGTAACGTCAGCTGCCATCAAACCTTCTGCTCTGATAACCTTCACCTGGAGAAATCCCACATCCTTCATGTTATGAAACATCCGCACTAGACTCTAGAACACACACAAAAAAACTATGAAGTTAGGAAGAGCTTGCAAAGGGAAGGAAAACAGGCAAATGCGATTCCCTCTTCTATCACATTTTATAATGGTTGTTTGATTATTCTTAAATCTTATTCTTGGAAGTCAACTATGTGTTTTCAGTACTGTATAGTTTCCACTCAGTGTAGGAAATATCTATTTCCATTCCCAGTATTTGATTTTAAAAGATCTAAACCATAGCACTCATCTTTCAGCTTCATGTTAGTGCATTATTTATTCTGAATATATCAATATTTAATTGTAATAAATAGTGCACCAAAATGATGCTGAAAGGGAATGCCCCAAGTCCAAACGCATCAAAAGATATTTTTGTATACCCTGAGACAGAGGTATATCCAGTTCTAGAGATGCAGTTCAGAAGCCCGTGTTTAAATGGCAAATGCCTGCTGGTTTTAGGGGATACCTTAAACAAGACTAGAGCTACCTTTAAGCAGCTAGAGAACGCAGATCCCTTCACAACAGATTCCATATCTATTGGCAAAAATATCACTAATGCATTCAACAACTTGTATTTAACCTATAAATAGACATAGGGAGGGAAAAAACGAGCAACTTTTTTTTAAAAGTATCATATAGTTGGCGCACATTAATTTCTCATACAGTTTTTGTATAAAACTATATATTAGATAAAGAAAACTATATAATAGCTGATCATTCTTCCAAAAGCAACTTCATGTTTTATAACAAACTTTCATTTTTTTCCCCCAAAACAAGACTTGTGTGCATCTATGTATATTATGTACATATAAAACCCAAGCAGGATATATCAAGAAAAAACAGGATTTCTATACGTTTCAATGTGCCAATTTAAAGCAAAGTTGGATTTAACATAAGTAGACATTACTTTTCCTTTCTACTATGTTGCTGCTTAATGGATAATCATTAGTGTTATATTGCTCAAGAAAAAAAGGAATATTTTCTGCTTGAAATATCAACTATTAAAGTGTTAGACAAACATTTTTACCAATAAGAGTCAGACACAAAGCCCACAATATAAATCCCCTAAGACGCTTATTGCGTACAGAGAAGGTCTGACCTTGGCATACTGAGCCGAAGCGCTGCAGTTATATGGCACATCAATTTTCACATATAAATGCATTTATATCTATTGCTTTCTATGGAAACACATGCCCATTTTATTACAAATTTTAAAAAACATTTGTCTATCATCAGAATTGTGTTTAATCCTAGGACCAAAACTAAGCAAACACTGTTTATAGGATTCCAAACTGCCTGATTCTGAAAGTTATGTTACAGATAGCATCAGTATACAGATGCTTTGCTGGTAGCGTGTCATTTGTTACAATTCTCAAGAAGGGTTGGCGGCCCTTTTTTTTTGTCAAGTTTGTATCTAAATTCAGATATTTTCCAGTTCTCACATATGTAGAACAAGGGTGGCAGGCATGTGGAAATTACATGTTTGTTCTGTAGGTTTTGAAAGTATATTTATCTCACATTTCCCACAAGATAAAAGCAAAAGCACAAATTCAATTTTGTTCCACCTGCACTCACATTACACACACTTTGGGGAGGGGGAGAGGGAGAGAGATTGCAGTATTTCACTTGGTACTATTTGTCAGGGCTCTATGGGGTAATTATAGTTTGAACTTAGATTCAGCACGTCAGCTGATTTGGAGCAATTTACTGCACATTCTGACAATCTGGGCCAGTGACATACTATAGAATATTATTGTAGGATTTTGTGAAAAGCAAATTACTTTAATAGATTACTTTAAACATGCAACTTAAAGTAATGATTTATCAGCTGATTGTCAGCCTTCTTATTTATGATTATTATTGAAGGCTTCAAAACCTGGATGGTATCGAAGGCCTGAAATTTCCATAGCAGTGAAATCTTATGATTTGCTGTGAATCCTTTCAGCCCTCAATAGATGGGAAAAGATTGAAATGCTCTGGAGATGAGTCCTCTTTATTTTTTTAATGAAAGGCTGTATAATATATTTTCTGTATGGCTGCAGCAGCTGTCAGGGAGAGCATCTCAGTTCAGCTCTATTATGGGAGAACCAATACCCCATCCTATGGCATTGAGATACACTGAGGGGCCAGTACTGATTGACAGCTTGTCACCATGACGTCTTATTCCATCTTTGTTATGGAGAAAATTAATGTCACACCACCAGCCTTATGACTCGCTGTCATCTTAGAACTGCTCACCTTTTATCAATGCTCTAAATAACATTTCAAGCCCATCGTCTCACGGTGGACAATCCGGTCAAGGGACATTAAATCGGATGACTGTGAAATGTCATAATAAAAATGGAATGCTAACAACTTCTTCACTAAACTAGCTTCTCTGGTTTTTAAACTGTGACAAGGGGGAGCAGGGGTTCAGGACACCCGTTCTGAAAAGGTCATACAATCTCTCTCTTGGTCTGCTACCCATTACGGCCCTCCTCTCCCCCACCACCACCACCCCAAAAGGAATTAAGCTTTTCATACAATAGTGATAAAATAATGGTTCAAACAGTAATGCCTGTTTAATTTGCAGGGCTCTGATGTTCAGCTACAAATGGTTAAATGACAGTAATAGAGTCATTTTGCAAGGCTATTTGATCTGATGGCAAGGTCAGCTCATTTACTGGTTTCTGTCTCAAGAATAGACGCAAAATACATTTTAAAATGGAAAATTCTCTTTAGGAAAGCTTTAAAAAAATCTATAAAATAAAAGATGATAAAAAGATTCCAGAATCTTGCTAGCTGCACAGTAATTGTTCACTGTGTATTCCCTAAAAGGATGGCAGCACAAACGCTGGAAATAAAACAGGTGACAATATATAGGAATGGCAAGAGTTCCACAAATACTGTGCAATACTGTGTCCAGGTTCTTTAATCTGTCTTTCTGCAGCTATGTATGTATGGGTCATGTTAGGGGAAAGGGTAGTTAAGTTTGTAAGCAAGCATAATAATGCCTGAAATAACCATTGTGATAAATTGACATACCAGGCTTTTTTCTTTTTCTTTTTTAAAGAATGCAATCCTGTTTTTATACCAACAATACCAGAGACACAATTCTGGGGGTAAAAAAAAAAGGCTCAAGGTTCAAAAAAAATGTGAAATACAGGACAATATTTTCTGCGGTGTTATAAAATTATCAGTATTGTCAGTATCCCTTGTTTCACATTAACCTGACAATGCAGAAAAAAATATTCTCACTACTTGGTATCAAAATGTGTATCACTGCAATTAATCCATCAGAAATGCAATATATCTATTAAGATGTAGTCTGACAGACCCGTCTGGCTTGGTTGATACCAAAATCTGAAATAATACTCGTAATTATTAGTTTTCAGGCATAGTACACTGTATCTTAGCTCTCCGTTGGTTTAGGAAATATAATGTTTAGCCTTGCTAAGTCACCTCTATTAAACTGTGTTTATGATAACACTATTGGTGTGTGATTCGTACAAGCACTAGCAGACAGCTGATTCAGTGGAGATAGGTAGAATAAATTTGCTGAAGCGCACATCCTGCTAATCTGTTTGAAGAATATTGTACAGCATTAGTACTAGCACTTCATGTTATCTGCAGAGCCTGATAAGGTACATCTTTATTAAATTCAGTTATTGAAAGGATGTCAGCAAGGGAATAGGAATATTTTAAAAATAAAAAAAATTAAACAGCCCCTTTGTTAGTCAGAGCTTGGGTTTAATGGCAGAGTGTCTAGAGAAGCCCTCTAAACACCTGGAAGCACCGTACAATAAAAGCTTTGTAATTTTAGGTGAAAATAGCTTTCTTCTTTATTCTTTGTGCCTAGTAAGTCAGTATTAGTGAGTTCAGTATTCATATATGCTGGAGTAAGAGCTCCCCTTGCTGTTGCCTTACCAAAACTACACAGAAGCTGACATGCTATGAGGATGCTGGGAAATATTTGTTTTCAAAATATTTAAGCACAATTTTAAAATTCAGCATAATTATTTTTACACAGGGTCATACCACCATTCTTATGCATTAACGAAGGAAAAAACCTATCATAACACTCTCTAAACAATAGCAAAGCTGGTCCATTTATTTATTTATTGGACTCTTAAAGCTATTTGACTTACTGTTGGGGAGGAAATCAGTGGCATAACTTTTTCATTATGGCACTAAATTTTCATTTGAGAACAGCAACAAAAGAAAATCCGCGTAGGGACTGGAACTGAAAGGTACTGAACAAAAACTAATCAACAGAATAATCTTCAGGGCAATGCACTGGGACATTATAAACAGCATAACTTGCAGATATTAACTTAGCAAGTATAAATCTGTAGTACTAAATAAACCTTCTGAAAAAGCAACGGCTTGGATGGGTTTTTAGGGCTAACAGGCCATTTCCCCCCCATTCATCGCTCAATATACAGTTCATGGTTTTTCACATTTGCACATTTGTAGCAAGAGCAAGATAGAGGCACTACATACATATCTCCTTAGTATTTCTTCCTGTTCCTTTAGGTCCTCCAGGGCATTGACTGGGAGGTCAGCAATGCTGACTGCAGCTGAGGCAGTCAAGGTGACCAGCAATACCAGAAAGCCTTCCCCTTCCTCCAGAGGCAACTCCAGCTTATGAGTTTGCTCTTTGCTCAGGGTCGACAGGTCAACCTGGCACCTAGGAACAAATGTTTTGATTAGCATGTGGCTGCCTTCGCAAGAGCAGTGTGGAATGACACGCACTCAGCTATGCAAAACACAAACAAAGGCAGCCATCCCGGGTTTAGAAGGCAGTATTTCAAGACCCTGTTCTTTTGCTGTTCAGCTCATTCCGTCATAAGAAAGACGACACAACTACCACTACTACTTCTTCTTCTTTATATATAAATACACTAAATTATATAGCTACTTTTGAAGTGAACGATGCTTAAAAGGCACAATGCTAGAACTGAAATGTTACGCCTTATTCAAATAACAGAATAATAGAATTGGAAAGGGTCCTAAGGGTCAGCTAGTCCAACCCCCCCCCCGGCAATGCAAGAATATGCAGCTGGCCTGTACAGGGATCGAATCTGCAACCTTGGTATTATGAGCCTCACGCTCTAACCAACTCAGCTAATGTCTTAAATTCTTTAGGGATGTCAGCGAAATCCATCAAAATACAAGTCTAAGTTGTAATGCTCTACTGTATTCTGAACCAAGTACCATTTCTATCTTGGGTCATATTCCAACGTTGTGCACCTCTATCTATCCTTGTGTTGCAGCATTACTGGTGCTAGGGGAGGGAGGAAGAAAGCTAGGAAGATGGAAGGGAAAAGGACAGACAGCTTTTTGTGCTCTGGATGTGTCAGCACCAGAAGCACAAAAAGCCTCTGAATTTGGAAATCTGAGCAATTTCCTGATAGTTTTATTTTGGCGAGGGTAGCTTGGTTTCCCAAGCCTAGTTCCCAATCAAACCAAGAGAAACTCTCCCATCAGCATTCCAAAATAAGGTTTAACTTTTTGAATGGCTTGCGGATACGAATGGTGGATAAAGTTTATTCAGTTTGCATTTCAGGTGAACCTATTAACTCACACTTTCTGAAAAAATATGAGAACTGAAACAGTCGCCTTTGAAATTCCCACTTCAGCAAAGTAACATGTACAGAAATGCATATTGGAGTAGACTGTGCATAAACAAATGCCTCTATTGGTGACATAACATACAAAACTCTTTTACATAGGGGAAAAATCATTTGTAAAAATGTGTACATTAGACAAAATTGCGTACAAAGATGTATATAATTATGGGAAAATTGCACTAAAGGGCTACTGAATGTTCATAATAATGATATAAAAACACCAACTGATTCGGAATTGAACTTAAGCGTGGTGGGGGGAAAGAAACCAAAATGAACAGATTTTCCCATCTCTAAACCTCCCTCTGAAAGGCAAGTTTTTGTTTTCAGCTGCAAGCATGAAAACAAGGTAGGCTCTACTTGTTAATCAGAAAAGATGTCCTGGCACCAGCAATGGATTAATCACTCTGTTAGTTATTTTACAGAATAGGGTCAAGGGCAAGTTGGGACACCTACTTGTAGTATATTTAACTGGGAGTGCCTTAGTACAGCTGCAGAGGAGGAGGCGAATAGAAAACATGCCAGACAAATCAGCATAGGACCATCCTACCCTTAAACAAAGCAGACATAATAGAAACCCTGAATATTAAAAACTAACATAAAAGCCTGGAAGAACAATGAACTTCCATTAACATGAAGTAAAGCATAAACGTATAATATAAACACAGTACAGCTTAGCCTCCACAACTCAGAATCATAGCCAAGTGCTTATATGCATCAATACCCCTGAAGAGCACATCAAACACAGTTCAACAGGGAAAAACCAAATCTATTAAATTAAAGGATCGATGACATTGTCATGTGTCTTTTTTTATAGCATATGTGGTGAAACTCCGCACCTTTTCTCTGCCGGGCTGAAGTCAAACATTATTTTTCAAGGGAGATTAACTGGTAAGTGTTCATGTGCAGCATATCATTGAATTAATATTTTTTTAAAAAATATTCTTAAATATTCTGAAATTGATGACACTTTGATTTGCTTGCATAAAGAACATTTATATGCAGTGAAGCCTTGTACTTGCACACACATACACACAGGCTTCTTTTCACACTAAAATTTCTATAGGAAGGGGTTTGTGAATAAGTATCAAGGACCAGTCTTTTACCCATTGCCAAACGTAGGTAGGACACACCTGGGCAAAGAGGACAGGTTACAGAAGTTCCCGGCAGCCATATTTAATTTATTGGATAGATTCAAAGGCACATTTCAAAACAGCAAAGCACTAAGAGCAAGTGGATTTTTGTCATTAGCATGCATTCCTAGCAGCAAATTTCTGCTTGTTTAATTGTCCAGAAAAACTGAAAGAATACTTGCATATATTCAGAACATAGAACAGGTCTGTCACCTGCCTTCTATAAATGGTTGCCCTGCTCAGCTGGAGTAAATCACTGATCCTAAGCTGAAAACACCTGTAATATCAAACAAATGGTGCGGGGGGGAGGGGGAGCCCTAGTGCAGCAATGCTCAAGGCTCATTTTAAGGTATTGAACAACAATTATTGTGAGATAATTCATATGAAACAGCCACATTTCTTACTCCATTAATGTGTGTGCCAAAAGCATCTGCTCTGAAAATGGTACTGTAGTAAAACCGTAAAAACAGAGTATGTACAGTGCAGGGGGAAATGGGGTGATTAATCATATTTTACCATAGGTTCCCACAGCCTTTATGGTAGGTTAAGTCGGACAAAAATGATGCAAGACCTTGTTCATATAGAAATAAACTTCTAAACCAGTTGAATTTAATGGTGGCATGGGATTATTTCACCTCACCCCCCGCCACACACAAAACAAATGTGTCGCACATTTTGCCAAAATGCAGAGAGCTGCCAGCTATTGAGAACGGACAGTGATGACTCACAGAAGATGAAAATGAATCAGTCACCAGTAATCCCTCAACATAAAAATATGAGCAAAAATCAATGTCATTTTGAAGATAAACATGCATGGTTTCCTACTAACAAATAACACTATAAATCCTGCAGTATGGGACTGTAAATAACTCCAAGAGAATAAAATGACAGAACATGGGATTTTACTTATCCTGTATGCTTGCTGAAACAACTTGTTCACCGACAGCACTCATTCCTGGAAATATATTGCAGCTGTCAGCAGCCAATTTGGCCAGATTACTCTTACGTGTTAAATTTATAACAATCACAAGGATTTATTAGCTTATCATTGTATAGGTGGCAGTGTCACGATTGTTCAAAAGCACAGGTGACAGAAAGTTAAATAATTACATGGAGATTAAGACAGTCTCCTTCATCTGAAAATTTTACTTCAATATTAGCAGATGAAAATTAGCTGCCTAAAAGACAATGCAAGTGGAGATGTATGATGTTTCACAAGTGCCATAATATAGCCACACTTTGTGGCTATATTCTTTGGGCTGCATAGTTATCCATTATTATGTTTTTGTGGACACAGTAATTTATGCCGTCACTGACTGTACAAAAGGTGAGGGCTGTTCTTCAGGGCAGGAGACACCCCCAATACTTAAAAATAAAATAAAAAAATAACAAGGGTTTGGAATGAGGCTCCATTTGAACTATTTACCTGACAAAAAGTCTGTTTTTCTCACAACAAGGTGCCATAGGACTACAGTGGAAACACTGCTGGTACTTGACATAAAAGAGAAAGGGAACTGACAGGAGAAGGCGGCTAAGAGACTGGAAAGCAAAAGGTTTAGGATGACCCATCTTCTCCCAATGATTGAATAAGTGCTTGAGATACACAAATGGATGAGGGTAGAAACATAACAGGAAAATAACTGGTGTAACTCTACTTCAGCACCATCTATTCCTTAGTGCTAGAGCCAGGAACCAGCAATTGCCACATACCAGCATTTGTGCAACACAAGCAAAGTCTCTCTAGCCCCACTGGATCCATTATAACAATGGAGCAAAAAAAAAGGGTAAGCAATGGAGAACTGCTAGGATTAGGGAGGTGCCTCTCGCACTGTTATGGCTGCATGGGAATGGAGATTCTCTCTGAAGCTCTTAAGCAACTACAGGAATACTAATAATAAAATTGCATGAGGTAGTGGATTGGAAAGCAGTCTGGTAAAACACCTGAGAATTCAACATGCCCAGGAAGAAACACTGTTCGAGTAACAGCAAAAAGCTGTTCTCCAAAGCATAATGAGCAGTCAAGACTGGCCTTATGTACTGCATGAAAATTAAGTTCATGGCAAACAGACAGGATTTTTCAGACCTTTAACCGTATGTATAAATGATAGAAAATTCATTCTGAAAGATGAAATTCCAGCTCATAGCTTTTAAAATAGAGCTTCGACCATTAAAGCCTACTAACAACACAAGGGTGGATAACAATATTAAGAGGTTGTGCTCAGGCTGTTACTTCAAAATAGTAAAAATTTGAAATGAAAAAACCAACAGTCATGATGTTTACATTATTCACAGTGTGAATAATTTATAGTGTGTTTAATTCCCAAGATTAAACACACAGACACACAGATGCATGCACACACTGATAGAACAGGTCAATAGGGAGTAGTAGGAAACAAGGGATAATCATTTAACAGTCCTCATGTATAAAATACCTTTCAACCATACTTAGTTTTTGGACTAACAGCCATGTGCTATTCACAACAAATTTTCAATAGTCCATGCCCAATGGCTGCGTTTGGACACAATGTAAAACCATTGCTTGTTTAGCTTAGCTGTGGTTTGTTTGCTCAAACCTGCCCCAGCAATGACTTGTTTGCAGCTAACAGATCACATAATCTGCAACAATGTTTTAACATTGGCCTGTGAATCTTGCCATGCATTAACCATGTTTGGTCATTGAGCACTTACTGTTCCCAACCCTAACTCTGTGGGAAGCCATCTAATTAGACTTTAATTTGATTCTGATCTGTTTTTAGGAAGTAATTTAATTATTGTTTGATTTTATACCAATGTTATATATTTGATGTTAGCCGCCTTGAGCCTGACTTCGGCTGGGGAGGGCAGGATATAAATAAAAGTTTATTATTTATATTTATTTATATGGACCAGCTATCCTTGCTTAATCCAAGTATTTCATCGCTCCATCCAGCTACCCATCTGGCTGTAGACATACAAGGAATGAACAGTAAGAAAGCTATGCTCACTGGCTATTTTGCAGACCCTCCTTCCCCCCCTCTGCTTAGCAACAGAATATTTTCCTTGCCTACTTTCTTACTAATAAGCTCTCCCTCTCCAGGCTGCCCACCTAGCTCCACAGCAGCTGTGGTGGGAGTAAACAACAACAACAACAAATCAGAAAGTGTGGGCAATTTTACTAACAACATCCAGCTATAGTTGTCAACATCCAGCTATAGTTGTCAATAGTAAAGCATTTACTAGTATCCTCTATCAATTATTAAACTGACGGAACTTCACAAAAACCCTACACAGAGAAAGTACAATGGCGACTTCTACAACACGTGCTGCTGCTGTTCTTTTTAAATTTGCTTCTGTGACAGACATTTGTGACACCTCACTACCTATCACCCCACTGACCATAGTGACAGAGGAAAGCCTAACCTTCAAGGTAATCATGCTAACCCAGGTGTGGAAACCATAAGCAGCACAACAAGAATGGTTTGGGAAAGTGCAAAAAACCCACACACAGATCCTGTGATTCTTGTGTGTTCCCTTGGAAGAGCGACAGACACTCATTCAAATAATCCTCAATGAAATCTTTAGCCCAACTCTTGTATGGCTCACAAATCGGACTTTCTGCCAATCTTAAGACCCTTGAAACAGTACAATCAAAATTTTTAAGATCTCTATTTGGTACCCCAAAGAGTACACCTAATGCAGGGTTAAGGCAAGAGGCAGGACTCCCCAGAGTGGAATTAAAAGTCTGGGAGCAAGCAATATCCCTCTGGGTGAAAATCCATTACAATCCAAAGGGAATGTTACCTCACTTCCTGGCTGCAGTTCCCTATCCACCCTGGCTTACGCAAATAACTAATAAGATCAAACAAATTGGCTTAAATCCTGAAGATCTTTTTAATGGAACTTTGAATAAGACAAAAATAATTATTACTCAGAGACTTCATGATGTTGAATTACAAGAAGAAGATGCCTCACTCCCGGAGAATTATAGATGTCTAAAATCGTGGCCTAACTTTGCAGCTGCCCCTTACTTATCTAACATCAGTAACGAAGCCTATAGATGGGCCTTTTCTAGAGCCTGTTTTGAGGCAATGCCCTCAGCAGTGCTGTACGGCAAATTTATGCGGGTACCAATTCATGAGCCCCTTTGCCCTTGCATGTCCAATAAGGTAGAATCTGTCACTCACATCCTTTTATTTTGTGAATTTTATAGTGAAGAACGAGCTCAACTTATTTTACCCCTTTTATCAAAATTTATACCCTTACAATATTACTTGGAATTCTCCTCCGAAATCTTACGAAAATTCCTTCTGGAAGATTCCTCAAGTCCCGTATCATATGATGTGGCCAAATTCTGCACTTTAGCTATTAAGAAACGCAAATCTCTTCTATTGAATAATACATTGCAAATTCCTTTTGGGTAACTATTCTGCTTCTGGTGATGTTATCGCTGATTTTTTGTTTCGAATTTTGGTACTTTGTATTGCTGGCTTTTGCTGTAATAAAACTGAACTGAACTGACAATCCTCAATGTCAAAAATACTGGCCAGGCTTCTTTGAACAATTTCACTCAAGTATATTAATGGTCGTCATGACAAAATAGTCAATCATCTTTCCCTCTTCAAATGTCATCAGTGGAACTTCCTGCATCTTGTTTCTTTTGTAACTCAGTTTTGAAAAATGACATCTTTCAGTTGGTGTGATCTGCCACCTACTGGTCAAGGAAATTTCTTCCCATATAAAATGGAAAAAGTAAAAAACAGATAATTTCTAGGGTGCCCCCCCATAAAAGTAGCACAAGTGTATATGAAATCATTGCCATTATTATCATTCATTGCTATTATTATTAGTTATAAAATTTCTATACCGCCTTTCATCCAAGGATCACAGGGCAGTTTGCAATATCAATTCAAAACTTCGTCCTCTCTAATTAAACAATCTTTGGCCTTTTACATTACATACATAATTTTATTTGTATGCTGCACGTTAAAAGCATCTCAAGGCAGCCTACAATATGGAAAAAAATAATTATAAACATAATGAAATGAGTCATACTGCTGCTGCCTCCTGCATTGTTTTTGTTGTGTTTGCAGCACCAAAGTGGCCTTTGTGTGAAAGACTTCAAGAGTAAACCCTGAGGAGCAATCCTTACCAACTGCCTTGCGAGACATCTTCAGGAGGAGAAAAGTAGTCATAAGCAATAAATAAAACATCAAAAGGTAAAAAAAAACAAATTAAAACAATTTCTACATAAATCATAAAAAGATTCTCTCTCTCTCTCTCTCTCTCTCTCTCTCTCTCGTGTATGTGTGTGTGTGTGTGTGTGTGTGTGTGTGTGTGTGTAGTGTAGTGTAGTGTAGTGTAGTGTAGTGTAGTGTAGTGTATATATAAGCAGCAAAAAAAGGACACATAACAAAAACCCCTAAAACAACACCCCAGCCCAAGAGTCTTTTCAGCAGCCTCAACTTTTGTAGTTGGAGTCAGTTTAGTTAAACTGTGTATGAGGAGCTTTTTTGGTTTTTGTTTGTTACTGTGTTATGCATTTTTGTGATTTTATATTGTAAATTGCCCCGTGATGCCCAGATGAAGGGGAGTATAGAAATTTAACAAACAAACAAACAAAATAATCATTTATCATTCTCGGAATACAAGTTGTTTGTAATTAGACAAACCTGCCAATAAAATCATCCTTTTTGCCAGCATCTTTGTCCCACACTGTAATATCAACAATTCCACCTCGTTCCTCATAGAGATGCAAGTCAAATTGTTCTCTCCACTGAGGATTCAAAGTTTTTGGCATAATCTGGAAAAAAAAGTAAAGGGAGTTATGAAAACTTGTACCTGCTGGAACAACAGAATATTCTTTTGGTATAGTTAAGAAATAGTTCAGCAAATCAACAGCTTCATCAGTTATTTTCAAATGTTTATGTAGGAAATAAGGTACACTAAAGATTAAATACAGTATGCTTTTCTGCAAAGTATGAATTATTTTAGAATTTTTTTCAGGTCCCCTAAAATGTTCCCTTAGAAGTAAGCTAATAAAGTCAGTTTCTTACTGATAAAAATTTAGCAAAGCTACCTTTTAAAAATTAACAGGATAAAATGATTAACTACAGTTCTTTTTACCATTTGCATAGGAAAAGAGGTTGGTTTGCTGAGTTTCTATATTGTTTCTTGTCCAGTCTTTTAAAAGGCATAGACCAAAGCATGACTTCCCCCACCAGGTAAAATGTAACAATTGCTATTCCTTCCTTCATAGAATTCCTCTTCTCAGCATAGGATTTTTTTTTTGCTTGTAGTATTCATAAATAGGCTTTCAACAAAAGAGTGCTTATCCATAAAAATTAAATCTTATTTTTAAAAAATATTAAAAATACAGTGGACGCTCGGGTTGCAAACGTGATCCGTGTGGGAGGCACGTTCGCAACCCGCAGCGTTTGCAGCCCTCAGCGGTGCGTCTGTGCACAAGCGGGTTGCAATTTGGCGCTTCTGGGCATGAACAAAGCACGATTTAGTGTTCTGCGCCTGTGTGAGCACCGAAACCTGGAAGTAACCGGTTCCGGTACTTCCGGGTTTGGCGGGGTGCGCAACCCGAAGCGTCTGTAACCCGAAGTATGACTGTAATTTCATATAAACAATAATCAGAAGACCACCTATCCCCAGTCTAGCTCCCCAAAGCTTCAAGAAACAATTTTTTCTTGGGCATAACTAAAGTAACACACAGTTAAACCTCGACTTTCATTTTGAAACGTTTCACCTCCTGAATGCTGAAAACCCAGAAGTAAATGCTCCGGTTGTCAAACGTTTTTCAGAAGCTGAATGTCCGATGCAGCTTCCACTTGAGTGCAGGAAGCTCTTGCAGCCAATTGACCTCAGTTGTCGAACATTTCAGAAGCTGAACAGGCTTCTGGAATGGATTACATTCAACAACCAAGGTTTGACTGTACTAGATCCTGTCCAAATGTCCTTTTAGAACTACGGTCACTGTTCAAGAACCATGAAGCTAGGTGCATACATCTGGTGTAGCTCAGGGATTTGGTTCTTGAACTGCAGAATCCTACCCATGGCAAACCAGTTTGAAGCTCAAGAGAGTTTCAACATATGTACATAGAGGCCCGAGTGTCGGCGGTTTAAAAAACTTGAAATCCCCATTAGACATATAAAACATGCAGATATTTTGTACTACAGTTCCCACCAGCCTGAACTACCATGGTCAATGGTTGCAGGTGATGACAATTGTATTTGGAGAGCTTCATGTTGGCTAGGCCTGCCTAAGGTAGTAACTAGATTTAGGTCTACTACAGCTACAACATTGTTGATTGAACTAGAATCCTTAGAATCAGTGACTCTGTTTAACACTCAAAATGCTGCAAATACATTTAAAACCACCACCATTTGGAATAACAGTTCAACAAAGTTACCTTACTCTTGTACTTCTGGTGTCCCAGTCGGAATTTCACATAGGGATCACTGAGCCCGTTTGGATCCATGGCTTTGAGTTCACGACCTTCAATCAAAGTGACACTGACTATCCCTCTCCACAGCTGAGCTTTTCTGTGCAGGTCTGACAGACGTATACTCTGGGTCTGAAACTTTAGGTATAGAGAAAACTCTGATTTAGCTAGAGCACAAGCAAACCACAACCCCGTGATTTGCTTCCCACCTGAATGGCTATTTAAAGAAAGTGCATAAGTGAATACCCAAAAACTTACACAGAACAAATTAAAAATATATATTCAAGTTGGATTTCCCTGCCAAATTGGCACAGTGTAATCACCATTTTTATAATGATAGTGCATAACTCATCAGCACATTGTCTGCTTATGTAGCCATGAATTATATCATAGGTCAAAGGAAACCCAACATGGTGCTCTCTAGATGATGTTCGACTACAACTTCCATAATTCATGCTGGCTGAGGGTAATGGGAGTTGAAGTCCAGTAGCATCTAGAGGACAACATGTTGGCTATACCTATCATAGGTAATCTATACCCAGTTGCCTTTTCAATATTAGATCCCATGCACTTAGTGCTTTCAGACCACCAGCACGCCAGTCAATTCAAAATTATTCACATTCTGCTGGGCATTATAACCTTATACGTATGTGCACCCAAATACAGACTATGGTTTCATTACATAACATTGTTTTCTTTTTTCCTTTTTGGCTACCACATCACTGTACACAGTACAGTCCCTTAAGAGGCAGAGCTGGCTGCCACTAATTTCAATTTTCCGGGGGGGGGGGGGGTGAGATGAAAGGGCTACCACCAGAAAGAAACCTCCAAATCATACAGGCTTGGTTGTCTTCCATTAAGAGTTTCGCATGTTCTCTCTAGAGCAGGCATCCCCAAACTTCGGCCCTCCAGATGTTTTGGACTACAATTCCCATCTTCCCCGACCACTGTTCCTGTTAGCTAGGGATCATGGGAGTTGTAGGCCAAAACATCTGGAGGGCCGTAGTTTGGGGGTGCCTGTTCTAGAGCCTAGCTTCCCCAGTCTCGTTAGCGATGTAGCATGCAGGAAGGCAACTAGATGGCAATCCTTTCAACAACCTTGCCATTTTCCCACCGTCCATCGTATCTACCAAACAGCCCACAGCCCTGATTCTCTTCCTGACCTAAGGAAACTAGTATAAACCAAGGCTACCCACAGTGCTTCCAGACAATACCTGGCAATCATCTATCTAATCATTGACTGATGTGGACTGGCTAGTAGCACTGGAGATCTGGGGCTAGCTTCTAGGTCCCTGAAACCAAATGCAGGGTGGGTAAAGAATATTCCATGGGATGGTATGTTATACCTGGTTCTGTGGCACTATTTCTAAAGGTTAGACACCATTTGGATCTTAAAACATTCTCTTTTTATATTTCAGTAGTTTCTTTTCATGTCAAAATGTCACAAGTGAATCTCCTATTAGAAATTATGAGTACAGCTTGGGTGGCCACATGATGATGCAGCCCTTTTTAGGGAAGCTTAAAGTTTAATAGATTATTGTATTTTAATATTCTGTTGTAAGCCGCCCAGATGGGCAGAGTATAAATAATAATATATTATTATTATTATTATTAATATTATTATTATTACTACAAGATAACCTAACAGTAGTCGTGGTGGGTGTTTTGTTTTTCTTCCCAAAAACAAAAAAACAAAACCAAAACCCTTCTACTGGCATTTCAACCTGTCAATTCACATCTGTCAACCCAAAAGTTGATTACACACGAAGCGAATGAAATATACTAGATATACGGTACTAATTTCACTCCACAAACTACCTTAGCAGTCAACTGGCTACATCAGTACTCAGAATAATCTACTCTTCCACCTGCACAACAGGGTTTCCTCCTCCCTGCAGCTTCTTCCCACTCCCCACAGTCTCCAATCCAGAGTGAATAGACAAATGTAATTTTTTTTAGTTGAGGAGTAAGCTGCAGCATGAGAGACTGCCCAGGCTACAAACCATGGAGGCGCTACACAAGAGTGGCTAACCTCTGGTCCTCCAGATGTTATGGACTCTGACTCCCATATGGGCCAGCCAATATGGTCAATTTTCAGGAAGGATGGGATTTGTAGTCTAGCAATATTTGGAAGGCCATCCTGCTCTACACCCTGACAATATGTTTTGAGCGTTGCCAGCTATTGCACCTGCTTCATCAGATACTTCACTTTCACAGCTACAATACAATGTAGGTTATTAGATATACAAACCACAATCTACGCCACTTTAAGCTCTACATGTAAACATGGATATCTTTATTGCATGCTTGTATTTTGAGGTCTGTATCTAAACAAGCAGTTAATACTGTCAATTCTTTTACCAGCCTGCAGGTCTTATAAGGCCCACTAAGCCTTTGAATTATGATGTCAGGTGCTGACATGCATTATTTCCAATATAGCGCTAACATAGTGCTAAGATCAGGGGTAAGTTCTTTGACAGAAGAAGGCAGCAAGCAAAGACTTCTCTGATCCACAGCACTAAGGTAGACAGCATTTGTCATTTTCTACGAGCCAAAAGAGGTTCCCTGCCCTGATAGATGAGATATATCTTAAAAGAAGGCACTTATTAAAGGGAAGAGATAAAAAAAATTAATTGTCTGTGGTATGCCAGTTGAATGCCAGTTGCTGAAAACTACAGCGCAGTTTTGGGTGGGAATGGGGTAAACTTGAGACTTGAAAAGAGATGTGGGGATGGGATGGTGAGGACTAGCTAGGACAGTGGAGGGTTTGGGGGGTCAGACTTAGACTGGTCTTCAGAGTAGAGGAACAAAGCAGCAAATACACAGGGTTTTTGTTTTTTTTTAAAGGAAAAAAACCCGGGGGGGGGGGAGAACAGGAGCCAGCAGGAAGGAGACAGAGGGAACTGGGTGGGGTGGAAGGGTTAACACACATACAATTAATAAAGAACAGAGCCACGAAGCTGCAAAAAAGTGCATGACAACCACTGGGTTAAGGCACAATTGAACTATTTTCTGGGCAGAATGGAAGTCCAGGAGCTTATTTGAATTTCGAACAGTGATTTTGCATTCAACCACTAGGGGGAGCTCAACTCCCACCTTATGTCATCTCACAAGAGAACAGTGATTGAAAGGGCAGAGAGAGAGAGAGAAAATTAAAATTTATATATCATAATTAAAGGCCTGATAAAACAAAACTAGTCTTAACGTTTCAGGAGGGAATGCCACAGTAGATGCCCCATTTCATGTCCTCACCAGGAAACCACTTTAAATAGGATAAAAAGCAGGGTGTCATATAACCAACAGACAGATTCATATAGGCAGACTTTCAGGTACTCCAGTCCCAAACAATTTTAAGCCAGCTCATGCGCATTTTGCATATTCTGCTCGTTTTGTGCACATTTTTGAGTATTGAAGAATTTATGTCCTTTTGCAAAAGGTAAAATAGGAAGTAACTTCTAAGGCTTGGCTCACAAATGTGACTCAGTTGCATTTGCCCTCTCCATAATCCCTCCTGCCGGTTGCTAGGTACATAAGAGAGTCTCTGAAGACCAGGCTGTACATGGATAAACCCAGAGCTGACCACTACTGGCACCAATGCTAATTGGAACAGGTGCTGCTATAATTGTGGAATTGCACAAGCCCAGTTAATACAGCCATTTCTCCACAGAAATCTATAAGTGATAGTGAGAAGGGATCATGTTATGAAAATAAAAGCAGCTGGCCTGCTAGTGTGTACCAGCAATTGCAAGAAAATGTTTCTAAAAGCCAAAAATGATTCATTTATTTTTGGTCTTCTGGGTTTCTGGGGGTTTTCCTGTTGTTATTCTGTCTCTCACAGCTACAATAAACCTACCATTAAAATTATGGACTGGTCATTTCTTCGTCAGAGGGCAAACGGGCAAATTTAGCAGGGGATCAAATACTTATTCCTCTCACTTCAGTGTACTGTACTTCAGTGTTCTACAATGATTAAGGAATTTCTATAGTGCTACATTGTATAACAAATCCTTATCACTTAAAGAGGCCTCTGGCATTATCAAAATTATAAACTGAGTTTTACAGACCTAGTCTATGTGTCACAACTTTCCATTCAAGTGACACAATATAGACCACCACAGTTCTTCTCAAGACCACATACTAAGAATTACCTTACTTGATCTTTTCCAACTCTTCCTCATTAACATTGTCTGCAAATGAAATAGAGCATTTTAATAACTTTTTACTTATTTGCACTGGAGGCCAGCTGTCTTCCAAAGGAGCAATGCACATACTGTACAGAAATGCCAAACACATTCCAAACAACTACATAAGACTGAAATAAAACTACAAGCATCATTCACACTACAGCAGATTTCAGAGAGATGCCAACCTCCTGTTATTTCATGATGAAAAAGAAAAACAGGATCAAATAATAGGAAGATGTTTGGGATCAATTGAAAAAAGAGGTACAAATGTCAATGACTCATCTAATCCCAATTTTTAGATTTTATTAAAATTAGTGATTTAGGACGCAATACCATTTATTCCAATTACATGAATGAAGTTAATGCATCAGCAAGGAAGAATTAACCCCGGAATTAACACCTAAGCTTAGAACATAAGGTTTTGTGAATGAAAAGCACCTCCGCAAAATGTCAACAGAACCTCTCCTCTTAATTTGTGGCACAAATACTTTAGAATCCGACCCCTGCTATGCAAGCTCTCCTGAATTATGTACTCTGACGGGTCAAGATCTGAAACAGAGGCCTTTCCCCATTCTACTAAGAACCTTTTAAATGGAGATGCCGAGACTGAATCTGGAATTTACATGTGCAGAATATAAACTATACTCCTGAGCTGTGGCTCCTCATTGGAGAGAAGGCTGTGTTCCCTGCGTTTTTTGTGGGGGTTGACTGTGAAGCAGGTTTTGGGATTTTGTGGCAGCTGGAGTGGGAATTAATCAATTTTCGACGTGGGGAACTTAGAACAGACTGAGACTGAATAAAAAGAGGCCTCATTTTGTACATAGGAAAACTGACAGACTGTGCTTCCTTCTGGATACTAGATATCCCCCCCCCCAAAAAAAAACCAACCACCCCACAAACACACACACCTGGAGTTAAGGGTAAGACTTTCCATGTAAACAGGGGGCAAAATGTTAGTACATTCAAAATTCTACCACTTGTGTAAATGTGGACACATTTAAAATGTTTGTTAGGAAGCAAAAATGCTGGAGGAAACAAAAATTGTTTTCCAATTCTTAACGGTTTCATCTGAGTTGCTTTATTCCCTCTTTTATATTATTTGCCAAAATTGTTACAGAAAAGTAAATTAGTTAAAGCACTGAATTTGAACAATCACTGTAGACAATTAGGGTTAGTACGTATTACAGAGAATGTCTTTAGTTAAATCAATGGAAGTACATCACATAGGATGACACTTTAGCTCAGGCTTCCCCAAACTTCAGCCCTCCAGATGTTTTGGACTACAATTCCCATCTTCCCCAACCACTGGTCTTGTTAGCTAGGGATCATGGGAGTTGTAGGCCAAAACATCTGGAGGGCCACAGTTTGGGGAAGCCTGCTTTAGCTGATTAAAGTAATGGTCATTGGCTTGTATAGGTTTGCAAGCCATAACACAGGTGAATAATGAAGCCTGCAGCCTAGCTAGAAATCTAATTCTATTTCAGCCTTGATAATATTAATTTGCATTTTAACAACAGAAACATATGGTGATTACTTGAATATAATTATAGAAACGCTGTAGTAATAGTCAAAAACTTCAGAGCCAAAACATTTTGTTTTAAATGGAACATAGAGTCATATATTCCGGTCACTTCCTTTTTGTAATACTGTTCTGAGTTTTGGGTGTTAAACTGTGTGCCAGACCTTTCTAATCCGTGGATCCAGCAAGTGTTAGAATTTAATCAAGTCTTCTACTTTTTGAATAGCCAGGCTAACCTCCCGGTGAGGTGATAGCCAGAGTGATGAGCCATTAAGGAGCTTGGTACGAGATGGCAAATGGGTGGGGCCTCCTCACTCAACAAAGCCAGAATTTGAATTACAGTGGTACCTCGGTTTAAGAACAGCCCTGTTTACGAACTATTTGGTTTACGAACACTGCAAAACCGGAAGTAGTGCCCCAGTTTGCAAACTTTATCTCGGTCTAAGAACGGAAGCTGAAAGGTAGAAGGGCACCGGCGATGGCAGGCCTCATTAGGGAAAGCATGCCTTTGCCTGGAACATCGGCTGAACCAAGTTTGGGGCCTGGTCCTGAGGAGCCTCAAGCTCCTCAACCTCCCCTGCAACAAGCATCACCTGAGCCTGCCTTCTTGGTTCCAGATGCAGAATACCTCATTGCCATCGGCCGGGTCGTCACCAGCAGCTGGCCCACTGCCGGCTGGGGCTGAGGCGGCTCCTGGGTCCAGTAATCCACTGGCGGCTCCCAAGCTGCAGAGACTCAAGGCTGATAGAAGGAGAGACCTCAGTACTTGCAGGAGGAGCGCTCGCCTCCAAGTGAGGTGAGGGAGTGAGTCGGCAGGGGATCAGGGCTGTCCGTTACCTCGTTCAAGATAAAAGGCGGCCAAACCCCCACCCCCGGGTTGCGGGAGCAAATTGTTGGTTGCAAGACCCTGCCAGTATTCCTGCCTTGCTTTCCTGCCTGTGATCCTGACCTGCCTTAGTTCCTGGCCTATGTACCTGTTCCTGACCTCACCTGACGCCCTGCCCTGCTCCCAGCTTCGGCTTCTTCGGACTGTCTTTACCCTGAACCTACGAACCACGGACCGGACTTGGACTTCCCCTCTTGGGTAACTCCTGGGACCAGCACACCAAAGTTCCATTATTCAGCCCTGCACTCACATATTAATGCAAGCCACTTTGGGAGCCTGCACATTTTAAATGGTATAGAAAGAAATACATTAAATGTATTTTAGAGGTGTTGGATTTAAGGCTGGCACCTCTCAATAAAGATCCTATTGCTTTTCTTTTTTCCTTCCAAAATTACGCAACAGCTTTGGATTCCCATTTTCAAGGGGGAAATCCCTTTAATGTTTGGGAGATGCAGTGGCGCTGAATTAGTTATATCCCAGGATTTAAGGCATCACTCATATGTTTCTGAGGATTTTCTATCTTCTAACGCTAATCAAGCAGATTATAGGTCTAGAAGATAAGACAGCAAGCTGCTCAAATGAACTCACTGTTAATCTGCAAGTTCTCCAGTGATGAAATCTTTGCACTGAACTCTGCTAAAGAACCAACACATGAAACAAAACAAAACAAAATCCACTCATGCACTCATTTTAGCAAAGTATGCACATAATAGACACAAGTGTGCATAAGCAAATCGAAAACAACACACAGCTATAAACAGTACATGCCATTGTGCAAAGCATGCCGTGCATTATTCTTACATATAGAAACATGTTAGTTAACAATAAACAATATACAACATACAGTGAATACATCTTTTTTTTTTGCTTACCAGATTTGCAGTGCAATCCTATACATACCTACTTAGAAGTAACTCCAGCTAAATTTAAAGTGGGATTTACTCCCAAGTAAGTGTGCATAGGATAGTAGCTTTAATAGTTTAGATTGTATGTTCATTATTCCCTATTTTACTTCCATTGCTTAATTAGAAACAATAGTTTATTCCCCCTGGAATTTACCAATTTTTTTAATGGACAGATTAGTTAATGCAAATAGAAAGGTACCTTTTGGATCTTCTTGCTGTTCATACTACTTAAGCAAAACCAGACATCCAATTAAGAATTATTGGAACTAGTGCTACTGCAACTAAGTTACGATAAACAAAATTAGGAAAGGAATTGCACAAATACTAGAATTATAGAGATAACATATTGACCTCTCAAATGCTAATAGGTTGGTAAAACCCTATATAAGCTGAGCAAAATGAGGTTTTTCTTTGCAGACCAGAATTTACTATAGGTAGGTATTGCCAAAGTATGTACCTTAAACACTAGATTCAAATCTACATTCAGCTCTTCATTGAGGATTTGCTAGTTCTAAAACAAACACAAAGTTTTACTAAACCAGTTATACATCACAAGAAACTATGCTACAAACTTTGCACATCTTTTTCCACATTCATTCTGCCATGGCATCCAATTAAGTCCTTTAAAAATCATTACAACTCCCTCCCACAAACCAATACAGTACTATAATTCAGTGGTACTTCTACAGAAACAAACAGCCCAACGTGTTCTACTCTAAAATAAGAGGGTTATCGATTGAGCGTGACCTCAATTGGAATGGATCTTGAAAATCAGTTCTCTCCAAGAGTGCCTGTAGCTGGGTCCATGGCCACCCATTCAAGAACCTTGCCCAAGAAGGAGAGACTGGCAACTGGCCGGTAGTTACTTAGATTTTCTGAATCCAGGGAGGATTTCTTGAGGAGTGGTTTTACAACAGCCTCCTTTGAGCAGGCAGGAACCACCCCCTTTGGCAAGGAGGCATTAATCACCTCCCTGACCCAGCTATCTATTCCCTCCCTACTAGTTTTTATCAGCCAAGAGGGGCAGGGATCCATAGCACAAGTGGTCACCTTGACCAATCCAAGCACTTTGGCCACATCCTTGAGCCTTACTAACTGAAACTCATCCAACGCAACAGGACTAGACAGTGCTCTGGAAAACCCTTGAGATTCATCTGCTGAATAGCAGAGTCAGGATTGCGGTGGATGCAAGTGGATGCATTGTCCTCAAAATGCTTTGCAAACGTGTCACATTGAGCTTCCATCAGTTCTACCACCTCATTTGGACCAGACTGTAAGAGGTCCTGCAGTACCTGGAAAGGTTCCACTGGATGGTACACTGAGAATGCAATGGAGACAGCAAAGTATGTGCCTGTCCTAAAATTAAAATATATGGCTTCTAAGCCCACATAACAGTAAAACAGATAAAATAAATATGCTCCTTGCCTGTATGTTGCAACTATTATTATTTATTTGTTTGTTTGTTTGTTTGTTTGTTTGTTTGTTTGTTTATTACTGATAACCTGCCCATCTGGCCAGGCCTCCCAAGCCACTCTGGGCGGCCTCCAACAGGATATTAAAAACACAATAAAACATCAAACATAAAAAACTTCCCTAAACAGGGCTGCCTTCAGATGTCTTCTAGAAGTCAGATACTGATAGTTGTTTATTACCTTGACATCTGGTGGGAGGGCATTCACAGGGCGGGCGCCACTACCGAGAAGGCCCTCTGCCTTAACATCAACAACTGAGCCAACCGACTTTAAAACTTTTCAAAATAAATACAAGTCTTTTTTTTTTTAACAGATACATCACAGACCACCCGAAAGAGCCTCACAAACCACAGTTTGGAACGTCTGAACCAGAGGATGGATGTTGTCCTACAGTCTTTAAGTGCATTCCTTTGCTACTGATTACCACCTTTCCTCTTGAAAATGAGGTGTCTCCTATGTGAAATGCAATGTATGTGGTATTTCAAATAGAGTAACTCAATGGAATATCTGAGCAGCCTGTGAACATGAAGATGTTGCATGGAAGACTGAGACCAGAAAGAAAGGGAAATTTCAGTGTATGTAATGGCACAAACAATAAAATAGGTTATTTGTCAAGTTTAACTAAGGTCTGCTTTAGAAATACTTCCCCCCAAAAAAACATATTATTGGTTTTGAGTTTCAATTAACAATATAACATATAAAATAATAATTGAGCTTAGAAAGCTTGCTAAACTGTTCTTATGTAATACAACATCTATTTTTAAATCATCATTGCTGCATGATAAAATCCTTCTTTCCACACTGACTTACTTACAAAACACTACTTAAACATTTCATCATGCTACACAACAAACTAACTGCACCAAGATCACTCCAGTTAGCTAGGTCTCATGCATCAATTTCTAGCATTTTGCACCCATCAAAGAAATTTTAACTGTAATTTTTGTCCTTGAAAATGTTTTAAAGATAAAAGCTCAAAGGAAACTAGAAACCATCTTCTCCTCCCACATACCGTGTTTCTCATATTATAAGACATGTCTTATATTTATTTTTTCCTCAAAAAAACACACTATGGCTTATTTTGAAGGGATGTCTTATTTTTTTCCTCCTCCTCCTGCCGCGGCTGGCATTGCTGCTGCGCCTATCACTATGTCTTATTTTCGGGGTATGGCTTATATTCCTTGAATGCTTAAAATCCTGCTATGGCTTATTTTATGGGTATGTCTTAAAATATGAGAAACAGGGTACATTTAAGGCAACACTCTTATACCCACTTACTTGGGAGTAAGCCCAATTAAGGTAAAAGGTAAAGGACCCCTGGATGGTTAAGTCCAGTCAAAGGCGACTATAGGGTGTGGTGCTGATCTTGCTTCAGGCCAAGAGAGCCGGTGTTTGTCCACAGACAGCTTTCTGGGTCACATGGCCAGCATTACTAAACTGCTTCTGATGCAACGGAACACTATAACGGAAGCCAGAGTATATGGAAACGCCGTTTACCATCCCGCTGTAGCGGTACCTATTTATCTACTTGCCCTGGTATGCTTTCGAACTGCTAGATTGGCAGAAGCTGGGACGGAGTAACAAGAGCTCACCCCAGTGTGCGGATTCGAACTTCCAACCTTCCGACCAGCAAGCCCAAGCGGCTCAGTGGTTTAGACCACAGTGCCACCCGTGTCCCTTTTAAGCTCAATGTGATTGATTCTGAGTAGACATATTTAGGAATACACTACGTGTAAAACAGTTACCTCTTGAAACTGTTCTCAAGCTGCCATTAAAAAATGTTTGACTACGCAATATAGCTAGAGGGATTTTAAAGATTTATTGCAGTCCACAAATGACAGCCACAGCAAACCTAATGTTTTAGAGTGCAGGACAGAATGCTAAATATCTCACGAAAGCTCCCCAATGTTACATATTTCCAATTCCAATATACTGCAACAACAAAAATGCAGCTAAGTTTTGAAAAGATGAGTTGGGGTTGCAAAAACTCCAGCACACAAACCTGCAATTCATTCAAGGGGTAAGAGAAAAATCCACTAAGAAATGTTGCTCTCTTGAATTTCTAGGCAATTTGGTAAAACTGAACTCTATAAAATAACCTGCAATTTGGACAATTTGGTTTTATATCTGCAGAGGTAGAAAGTGAATCATCATGTATTTGTAGACACTTACTTGAGTACTTAACATCACAACTCCCAATAGCAACACCTACAGTTTGAACGTTGAAATCCCATGCTAATTCACATTAAGGCACTTTTTGCACATTACAATAAAGCTTATCAGAGAAGCCATTGTCTGAAAGAAACTATGGCTTACCATGAAAGAGCAGCATGCTAGTGCATACTGCTCAAACTGCAGCTAACCTGCTCTTCCCTTTGCCAAGCATGGAAGAAACAAATCATAGCACTGACTTGGGTTTCCAGACCATAGGTATAGAGCGGCAATGTATGAAAAGTGATTTCGATTTGATTTGTGTTTTAAGAAAATGTTAAGCCTTTACTGGCTACATTAGACTTAAAATGGTGCTCTTGGAAATACATTTCATCTATTTATTCTTGGTGCTTTTACCAATATTCAAATTCTTGCTCCAAACTACACTTATGCCCTAAGTCCAGGAATGTTGTGGCATAATAACATTACTGACTCCAAATAAATGCCTGTTTCAGCAGCTAAGCTCTACACAGAACAAATTAGCTGATGAGTTTTCATAACTGTGAAAGATTTTACTATAATAGGACTGAAATGTTGCAGTTTGAACACCACAGCACTAGATCCAAAATTCTTTATCTTTAATAAATTCTGAGTGAATCCACTGTATGTTTGCATTCTATCAAAATCCCATCATAATCCCCCCATACGGAGGGGCTGACCTGGAGCAAGGCATCTGTAGTCAAATGCATCCAAAACCAGATCAGTACCTTTCAGTATTTACTGGGGAATAATATACAAAAACCCACAAGAAAATGGCTTCATTTAATAATGCTCACTGATGGAAACATTGTGAAAGTGATACACTTCCCATTAGGAAAGGGGGGGGGAGCTACATAATTTGTTTAAATCCACACTTACCCCTTCCCGTTGCTGTTCTTTTGGTGTCAGCAATACAGACAATAATATAGTTCCAAGATCTTGGTCAGCATAATGTGGATCCTTGAGACTCAACGTAACTTCAGTTGCCCTAGGAAAGCAAGTTTAGAAACGGAAAATAAAAATAAAAGTTTCATCATATTGCCTCCATTAGGTCATACAGTTTAAAAAGGGACAAGAATGATGTGCCTGTTGCCGCCTTCTGCCTGTAAACTATCAGCTAGGGTTGCAAAACTACTAAGGGAGAAAAGCAGAAGTTCCATGCAATACACAGCGCTTCATCTCCATCCTGTCTGGATTCAAAAGGAGAGGGGGGCTTCACTGCATCTCAGCTATGTTTGGTGGGGGCAGCAAGAAGACCATTATGCAGTTGAATCTGCCAACTCTACCTCCCTTGTTTCAGACAGCTGCCACTTCTTCCAGAAGCACTGACACATCCCTGGTCAGAGACCTTCTAGGGAAAGGGAGCAAGAACAAGGATTTTTGTGAATTTGGGCAGACCCTGAGCTAAACTGGGCAGAACTACAGAGCACCTTGGTCCAAAGCAAGCTGCTTCTGAAAACTGAACTTGCAGTCCAAACCTAATCTTGTGGCCAGTTCACACCACTAATATATACACACATAGGTACTGTATAGAGAAAAATGGAGTAAGATGGCAATGAAACAATGGGTCTATGAAAATTCATTTTAAAAAATCAAAATGTATGGGGTGTCCATTCACAACAGCAGTAACTGGTGATAACACCGTCAGTGTAGCATTACTTAGATATTTGTCTCCAATCTTGTCCAAAACGTCACTATCTACTTCTGTAGCTTTACAACACGATACCTATTTTGCTCTAGTGAGCCGAGATCCAAAAACGCTGATCCCATGAAGTCATCTTGAAGCCCAAAATCATAATCGAAGACCTAAGGTGAACAAAAGAAATAGCATTTCTCAATGTTGGGGATTCCATTAACAATTATTTGAGAATATTAGCAAAAGCAAACATTATACAACATAACGCATCAACCCTGCCTATACATATCAATGGTTACAGGTAGGTAGCCGTGTTGGTCTGGATCGAAGTAAAATAAAAAAAATTCCTTCAGTAGCACCTTAAAGACCAACTAAGTTTTTATTTTGGTATGAGCTTTCGTGTGCATGCATCTGAAGAAGTGTGCATGCACACGAAAGCTCATACCAAAATAAAAACTTAGTTGGTCTTTAAGGTGCTACTGAAGGAATTTTTTTTATTATACATATCAATGACTTTTAACCATGAAGGCAATGTTCTACCTCAACTAACAGAAGCATTTTCTGGGACTCACAAGTGGGAAGAGTGCTGTTGCGTTCATGTCCTGCTTGGAGGTTTCCATAGGCACTGGGTCGGCCACTGTGAGAACAGGACACTGGACTTGATGGGCCATTGGCCTGATCCTGCAGGCTTTTCTTATATACTTATACAATGAGATCCTCTGGTGGAATATCCCAACTACAAAATCGGTGGTGTCTCAAACTGTTTTGGACATTAGGTCTATTTGTATACTGTCCTCCTTAGGGTTTACATTTCCATTTTGCCATTCCCTTTTATGTCTGGATAGCACAACACTGGCCTATGTTTCAAAGAATGGACCAAATGTTTGAGTTCTGAACAGTTATGAGAATTGGCAAGGCACATCATTATAAATTTCGGGAGCATTTTTATAATACGTTTTCATAACTTGAATTTCTATTATGGCAATATCAAGCTGTATTAACATTCCATTGAAAAACTACGGCACTGTGTGGAGTGATACAAAACAACATTGTACTTACCTGTTTTTAAGGAGAATCACATGTAGCTCACCTTTATGTACAGTTGTTCCCTTAAATGTTCAATCATGATTGAAGTTTTTTCTTCCCATACAGGGTTAAGATTCTTATGGATAGTTTTGCTTCTAAACACTTCTTTTCCACCAATTTTAAACTTGACATATGGATCACTTGTCCCTGAAACAAAAATCAAGATTATGTACAACAACTGCATGATTTCTGAAAGACATAAAGAAAAACCTTAACACAATATGGCATTCCTTATCTTTTTAGAAAACTAGCAAGTGCAGCAGCAGCAGCAGATGACGACGACGACAACAACAACAACAACAACAATTAATATGCCACCCATCTGACTGGACACTCCGGGCAGCTTCCAACTATTTATAAAACCACAGGAAAGCATCAATCATTAAAAACGTATCTATAGAGGGCTGCCTTTATCTGTCTCCTAAAAGTCAGATAGTTGTTTATTTCCTTGACATCTGACAGGAGAGCGTTTCACAGGGCAGGCCCTCTGCCTGGCTTCCAGTAACCTCGCAATGAGGGAACTGCCAGAATCTAGACCCAAGTAAGACTACATACAGTACGGTATTAAGTGTATGGCTTTCACTGTGTGACGTTGTCCATAAAATGCTAAATTCTAGATTTAAGGACTTGCACCTAAGAGACATTTAACAAGTGTAGCCTATGAATTAAATTACTGGAAACACATTTCCATACTAATTCAAAGTGCACATAAGCAGATTCAGTGAACTAAGTATACTAACTTGAATGCATACACAAAAGGTCTAGCTTTCTAACACACTGGTGTTTTTAAATAGCGCAAGTCTTTTTCAGCTTGCTACAAAGTTACAGCAGCAACAACAGGTCTGGCCACATGGTGGCAGTATTTTCCCGTCATAACAGATGCCTCAATTACAGACTACAATCTTGTACAAAGGAGAGGAGGGGTTTCTTAATAAAACATTGCATTAAAACAAGACAAATATATAGTCAACATTAGACCAGCTGCTTTGCATGAAAATTACTGTGCCTGCCACAACAAACTGGTATTCTATCTATATTAGCATCAAAAAGCGGGGGGGGGGGGGCAGCGGCAAACATAGTACCTATCTAAATCACAGGTGTAACGTATCTTAATTTAATGTCAATTGCCACTCTTATAGCCTTCTCTCTGCATGCTTTGTTTGAGATTCCTGCACTGCAGGAGGTTGGAATAGATGATCTTTGAGACCCCTCCTAACTCTACGATTCTATACATATACTCTATAATGCCTACCAAATTATGATCTCCAAGTTCCACTGAACATATCTGCTTCCAAAAAATCACACAGAAGAGAAATTGAAATATCTTGCAGTATGGATTTTTCAATGCAAATAAGCTCTTAACCTGCAATAAGAATAACACATTTGCCACCTGACATTATGTATCCCTTTGTTATTCAACTCAGTTTTCAAAGAACAAAATTCTACCTTACTCTATCAACTTCTACAAGACCTTCTCATCGAAGGTTTGTTAAGTGCCACAATCCTTTCTATGATTGGTACAATTCCTTCAACATAACATCTGAGCTCTCAGATTTCATGCCATTTTTTATACTTCAAATATGCAGTGGTTTATTACTCTCAGAGCAATCATTTCAAGTTGTCAAATAGAAACCATTGAATAAAATCCAGGCCTCGTCTCAATTACATGGGCGGACTTCCAGTGGCAATTGGTTCAGAGGAATAGGAAGGGAAATTGTAGGCTCCAATTGACAGAAATTGATGGGTCCCCAGACACTTGTTCATATTTTAATCCTAACTTATCACAAAGCAAACTACTACTTGCAGGACAGTAATTTCGCTGGAATGACATCACCTAGGATAAGCATGAAGCCACTTCAAAGGCACACCGTAATAAAACGTGACACAACTGCAGAAGTGTGAACCTCTGTAATGGCACAAAATGGACTAGAGACTCCAGAGGGGTAAGAAGAAACCAAAACCAACAAGTGTAGAAATCATTTATCATACGAAATCACTGTTTGCAAATCAGTTCATCCCTATCATCAATTATTTACATGTCTACCTTGCTCTCCCAGTACGGTATTTGTCTCTCCCACCCACCTCCCTAGCACATTAAGTATCAGTACTGAATGTCTCCATTCAGTATCTTTTTTTCATCCTATTATATAGCCAAATGATTCAGGAGAACAGGAGAGTTTGCTGACTTTGCCCATTATGCATCCATGTTTTCTTCCTTCTTGTCTTCTAACCACCTAGCCAAGCATTACTACTGCATCTCTCATCTCACACCAGTGCTAGGTATCTCCAGTGCCTCTTAAGTACTTCTGATGTCCCCTACTCTGTCATTTTAAGGATATCCAGCTTCCATTATAGGTAAGCAAAGTCACATTCGCAGGTTATTGATTAAGTCTTTTTAGCAGGTAGATGGGGAAATCTGGTGGTAATTTCCATGCGCGATCACCATCTTCCTTATCTTCCTCTGCTCTCAGGGGAAGGTCTACCAAATCCGCACTCCTAAAATGGTGTCAGTTCCTTCTACCTGACTTGGCGTCTGGCAGGAATCAACCAGCTGTCTGTCCAAACCAATATGGGTAATAAATCCTTAAAAATAGTGGCCATATTGCTTTGTCCCTCTCAAACTCCCAACCTGCAACTGATGTTTGAAGCTGCCTGCGTCAGAGAAGATAACAGTGCAAATTCTGCAGTGTTAGATTGGATTAAGCGTAGGATTAGTTAGACTGATATCGTGATGTAGTGTTTTATTTCAATTCTGAACTGCCTACCTGCCATTCCCTGCCCCGCATCCCTTTTCCATATGCTCCTTTTAAAGAAAATGCTTAATTGGCGTTATGGGCTATAGCGGTTTCTGAATACGCTCAAAGGCTTGTTAACTCTCCGCATGGCTTAGGCTGCTGGTACCATGCTTTGTTGTTGTTGTTTAGTCGTTTAGTCGTGTCCGACTCTTCGTGACCCCATGGACCATAGCACGCCAGGCACTCCTGTCTTCCACTGCCTCCCGCAGTTTGGTCAAACTCATGTTCGTAGCTTCGAGAACACTGTCCAACCATCTCGTCCTCTGTCGTCCCCTTCTCCTAGTGCCCTCAATCTTTCCCAACATCAGGGTCTTTTCCAGGGAGTCTTCTCTTCTCATGAGGTGGCCAAAGTATTGGAGCCTCAGCTTCAGGATCTGTCCTTCCAGTGAGCACTCAGGGCTGATTTCCTTCAGAATGGATAGGTTTGATCTTCTTGCAGTCCATGAGACTCTCAAGAGTCTCCTTCAGCACCATAATTCAAAAGCATCAATTCTTCGGCGATCAGCCTTCTTTATGGTCCAGCTCTCACTTCCATACATCACTACTGGGAAAACCATAGCTTTAACTATACGGACCTTTGTCGGCAAGGTGATGTCTCTGCTTTTTAAGATGCTGTCTAGGTTTGTCATTGCTTTTCTCCCAAGAAGCAGGCGTCTTTTAATTTCGTGACTGCTGTCACCATCTGCAGTGATCAAGGAGCCCAAGAAAGTAAAATCTCTCACTGCCTCCATTTCTTCCCCTTCTATTTGCCAGGAGGTGATGGGACCAGTGGCCATGATCTTTTGGTACCATGCTACAGATTGTTAAAGGCCCTGGGAAAGTGGAAAGGAGGCAGTGGGAGTTGTCATGCCAGAGACCTAGAAATTCAGCTGGCTGTTCCTGCATTATTGAGACGACACTCCGAGTCCCACACCCCTGTCCCTAGGTGACCACACTGCATAGTATAAGAGTGTTTTCATTTACTAGGCAGTCTGGCAGGCCATGTTCTGTGATTATGCATTAAAAGAACAAACAATGCCTTTTCAGCATTCACAAAATAAAGCTTTCAGTGCCACTCAGCGAGGGTCAGCAATAAATCTATTTGAGGCAATTTGTTATTTGCTGCAATACAGATAAAAAGTGATTCAGAATGTGTTAAGCTTATTACGATGACTAGACTATCACATTGAATTATTCCTCATTATATGCCCAAAGCATTATCTCTGAAGCAAATGAAACCTAGAGCACCAGGATTATCTAACTACCACTCAAATGAGATTTACTGTTTTTGTTCAAGGAGTTCTTTACATAATGTAAGGGGGAGGGAGTACAGAGTACCCCCCCCCATCATCAAGAGTAGCTCCTCACAGAGTAGCGAAGTAAACACAGACTCCGGGGAGGGAAGTCAGGACACGGAGAGAGAGTGCCCGGGCTCAGGCAGGATGAAAGAGCCCAGACTCCACAGACGGGAGGAGAGAGAAGGGGAACAGGGGGAGAGGGAAAACATGGAACGCAGACCCTTTCCGCCGGTTCCGGAATTACGAAGGAGGAGAAAAGGAAAGAGATTCAGTGTCCCGCGCCTTTTACGTTGGGGGCGTTCGCGCCGAGGGGCACTTCCGGATTCTGCATCGGACTGAGGAGACATGTTTCTGCACCTGCTTCACTGTACATATCAGCACCAATAAACACGTTATGGAAAAGTAACCTGAGGAGCGTCGTTACTCGAGAGTAGTCATCAGGAACCCCTGACACATAAGATTTTACATATTCACAAGTAATGTTTTGCATGCCTGTGACATTCGGAAAATTCAAGGCTACAGAGACAAACATTAATAGCTTTTCCATTTTAATAGTAATTCAGAGGGCTACTGTGGTTTCAAGACAGATGTTATTAACAAAAACAAATCCAGAAGACTCAAAGCAGCAATTTCTTCCCGACTTCACAGTGGTACTCAATGCCAAGTAGGAGAGTTAAGCAAATACCATTTGAAGCTTTTAGTCTTGGCACACCACCTCACTCCATCACTTTCCAGTTACATTTCAGGCACCCAGGTGCGGAGCACTTTTAACTTTCTCCAGGTGCTGATGGTGGCAGAATAGCTAGCAAGCAAGCATCAGGGCATTAGGGTCTGGCTAGACACTGAGGATACTGGATGCTGATGACTGGGCACCAGGACAGGCAGAGTTGGAGTCTGACTTGGAAGAAGGGATCAGTAATGTGGGGGAGCCTTTAACAGCCAGGAGATGAAAGTCAGAGGCAGGAGAAGCTGCAGGATCGGAGAATGAAGAAAAGGTGCAGGAGGAGGGACAGATAGCTCAGGCTGGTGTAGAGTCAAGACAGAAGGGGGATGTTATTCCAAAGAAAAATGATTACAAAGTAAGATAGCAATGCAAGAGTCATATTACTATACTTACTCAAATGCAAACAAGACCGTAAAAAAATCCTGAACTGGTAAATGCAGGGATGCCTAACCTTTTTGGCCTAAATTCAAGTAATAAATTGACGCAGCAAAATAAATACTATTCAGGACCATCTAAAAGGGGATAATATTTTCTGTGGTGAGCTAGCTTCTTCCCAGTGCCTATTCAGCCTGTATCTGAAAGTACAGTATCAAATCTTCCTATGAATTCCAGAATTTAAATTTAGTTCATATTTAAATTTTAACAGGGAGCCACCTTGATTATTAACCTTAGTATTTCTTTTCATTGTTTCATATAACCAAACGTTTCCATCATCACAGAGCCCTCAACATACAAGGTTGGATGCAAAAATGCCCTCCATTTGTCAGAAAACGATGAGCTTTTGATTCAACCTAATTAGTTTGAATGCAAGTAGAAGCCTTTACATAATTGTGGGGAACTGGCACTGTTACAGGTGCAAAATAATACCAATCTTTCCATGTGGCAGCACCTATACTTTGGAATTCCCTGCCTATCAATATTAGGCCTTCTTAGTACCTGCTAAAATGTTTTAGTTTAGGCAAGCCTACCCAGATATTTAGACAGGATGCAAGTTTTAATCTGTTTGTAGTCTATTGTTATTTTAACTTTTTGAAAGTTGCAAATTGTTGTTGCTAATTCTTCTTATTGATAGTTTTATCGTTTTATTTTATTTTTTGTAAACTGCTTTGAGGTATTTTTTTACACCCAAGTGTAAATTGTATGAAATAAATAAATGAGCTGCTTCATCATAGGCTAAGGTGCACTTCAAGATATTACAAGGCTTTATGTTGGTTTTGGTGCAACAGACCAACAAAGTTTCTCCGCTGGAGATTGTTACAAGCGTAGCATGTTCAGTGCACAAATATTAAAATAAAAATGTATAAAATTTAATCAAGGTAGGTTAACCTTTCCAGCCTCTGCAGAGTTTTTTATGTAAAAACAGTGTTTGATCAACATATTCTTACCTCTTCGATCACGAGCTGCTAGATTATGACCTCTTTTTAATGTAATGTCCAACTGGTACATTCCGGGTTCAGCCAGAGGCAATTCTGCATTACTAGTTCCAGTAGGATTGACTCTCTAAAGAACAAAGAAAATACATACATGATGCCCGACATTATTCATCTTATTTGCCATTTTGCAAAGTTATGTATTCATGTAACTATTTATTATTCACCTTAATAAGTTATCTACCAATACTGCAGTTTCTAAGCAGTGTACAAAAGGGATTTCTCATACGCCTTAAAGTCAGTTAAAATGAAACATAAGATCAGGGAGGGGGAACTCACATAAAATGCCTGGTGAAATAAAAAATATATATCTTCACCAAGCACCGGAAGGTCAACAGGAAGAGGGCCTGGCTGAGCCCAATCAAGAGGGAGTTCCACAAAATTAGGTCTACAATACTGAGCACACATATCCTGATGAATATGAACCATGTATCTGAACCATGGGAGACCACCAAAAATGAATAGGAAGTGATATAAAGCAATGAGTAGTCCTTGGGGTATCATGGATCCTTGTAAATGAATATGAGAACCTTTAACTTAGCCCTATAGTGTATGGCTGCCAGTGCAAACTTTAAAGCACTGGCACTATGTGCTGATGATAGACTGCTCCCACCAATGCTCTAGTTTCAGTAGTTTGCACCAGCTGTAGCTTTCAAACAAGGCCCAGGGACTGCTTTGCTTACATGTGCATTGCAATAATCTAGTATTGAGATTACTAACACATGAATCACCATGGGCAGGCTTATCCCTGTCCTGAATGCCTGTAGATGGCATACCAAACATAGGTGGCCAAAGGTACCCCTAGCCACTGAAGCAACCTGAACCTCTTGAGATAAAAAATGGGCCCAGGAGCACCCTAAAACTACTAAACTGGCTTTTTCAGAGGGAGTCCAGAACTGGCAACTAACTGACCAAACTTCAAGACACAGAAACCACCCACCTGCAGTGCTTTCCTCTTCCCAAGGTTCACTCAGTTTACGATCAAAGACAGAGGCAGCCAATATGGCTTCCTCCAGATGTTGCTGGACTACAACTTCCATCATCCCTGACCATTGGTTGATAAGAGTGCAGCATTGTCTTGGGGGGCACCATTTTGGCTACTCCTGCTCTTAATATGTCATGGATGTTTCATATTCATAAATACTTCTACTTAAAGTTAGCAATACACCTAAGGAGCCAAATTGTTAATTTAAGACCTGAAGAAATTTGTGATGTGGGTAGATTTAAGTAATTATGTTTATCCCTTTTTTGCAACACCTCCTTTATTTTCAAAGCAAAGAATGAAAGAGTTACAGGAGCCCCCCAACCAGCTATTTCCTATATTTAGTTATTTTATTCTGTAGTTTTATTCTGGAAGTAGAGTTAAATTCCAGCTCACCAGAGGCACAGTTCTGCTGGGTCAACTGTTCAGAAACAGATGGGTAACCAAAGACTTATCAGTTACAGCACAAATGTGAGCATTCAATCTGATAATATTGTCATGCTGGCCTGGACATCTGTTGCGAACTGCTGCTTTACAAACATGCAGTGGCATGGCACTTTCTGGTGCTGTTTGCTGGGGCCACATAGCAGCAACATAAAGCGGTTGCTTACCATACTTCAACTCATAGATGCAACTTGCGTTAACAGTTCAGCAACATTTGCACTTCGGCAACACAGTCACAGTTCTGGATAGAAGTTTGAAAAGGGGGGGGGGGGTTGCAGGCAATGCCAGTAATTTGTGGCTCTCAAATGTTACTGGACTCCAACTGTGAGGGTTCGCCTACACTTCTGCTTGTCCCAAAATCTGCTGCTTACTGCTGAATCAGAACCAATTGGCATTTGTTTCGATTTGGCAGTAAATAGTGGGTTTCCCCAGGGACAAACAAAAAACCACTTGATCTGTGCCTATAAAGCAGAGAGCAAGTGGGAAACCTCTTGGACCTATACTTTCTAGGCAAGTGGAAGTGTGGCCGAACCCTGAATAATCATAACCAACACAGTATATGGTCAGGGAGGGTGGGAGTTGTGGTACAAAAACATCTAGAGGACCAAGTATCCCCCACCCTGGTATATTCTATTCCAGGGGCTCAGAATGAGTTACAGAAGGCTTTAGTGATTAAGCCCCTTTTCGCCAGGTTTTAATAGCTTCTGTTACCCATTTGCCCCTTCTGTGAAGCAGACAACCAAGGTGGCTAATATAAAAACTGATGCCAGGCCCCCCAGATTGCAGGTACCTGTCCTTCTACTCCATCATATCCTCATCTATGTTGTGTGTTCCCAGTACTGAGAAGCTTCAGAAGCATCATTTTATCAAATATTTGTAATACTTGTTTTAATTAGAAGAGCAGAGTACTAAGTAGAGATGTAGAAGTATCTGCTGATTGTCCAAGGTGGGTAATGCAGTGAGCATACATAGGTAAATGATGCAAAAAAAGAGACATTAGTTCAATATTGATAAGCAGGAACTAACAATAGTAACATACATTCCTCCACCTCGAGTTCACCTAGATAGACTGGCGAGCAGGGAGGACCATCATCATTCAAATGGGAAGACTTGAGAATTAAAATAACACTTAATCAGTATCTCTTTCAGTTGTTATCACTTACTGGAAAATATCAGTCACAATCCCGAAGTTTAAGAAGTGCAGCTGACATGGATACTGAATCATGATTATCCTGAAACATACATTACAAACATGTTCCAAACAGTATGATAGTCTGTTGCTTTTGCTGTACCCTTCACTAAGTTTATTATAAAAGTCCTTTTTTCTCCCATGGTAAAGTGTCATAGCTGTGAAAACCAAGATTCGTAAGTTAAAGCCTTTGCTGTCCTCCACTTCCTAGCAACTTCCATTCTAGAAGCAACTAACATGAAGGAGATCAAAGGTCTATAAAGCACCGTCAGTACCCATCGTATAAAGTTTAACTAATTATTTCCTAAATCCACTATGGATATCATTATTAGAAACTAATATGTGGGAAGACATTACTTCTCCCTTTGTTGCTGTTGCTCACTTTTTGTTTCCTGATACGTTCTGCTCCTCCTCAAGTTGTATTGTTTCATAGTTCATTTGATAATCTTACAATGTGGGTGACTTGGGTCAAAAAACAATATACAACAAGAAGTTCCCATGCCAGTAGGATGTACAAAATGTAGCAACTGAGGCTGTTATCATAGCAATCCTCTTACAGATGATAATATCACATTATCAGTTCAATGGCACCTAAGCTCCAAACCACGTGAACAGCTGAGCTTTTGATGAGCTTCGTCAAAGCAATGAGCTGTTTAATTCACACCCACCCCATACTTTAATCACACTTCAGCACGAGAAAACAGAATTTGGCCATATACACAATCTTTTGCATGTGTTTAACTGCATCAGAGCCATAAAGGAATCCAGAATGCCCAAACAAAGCTAGGTTTAGAACAGTCTCAGAATCATTACCCCAATCTGACAGCTACTTCTAGTTTCTAGGTTACTGATCAAGTTAAGATAAATTCAGAACCATTATTTTTTAATTGGCAATGATTCTTTTAAAAGGCAAGCAGTCAGAGCTGTAGAATTCACTATAAATATCTGATACATCTAGAAAATTAGTATGATTATTCTGTCATTGTTACATTTCAGAATAAGCTTCATTAAAGGTGTGCATCCCTCTCTTCTTCAAACCTACTTATATGCTCTAGTGCTTTTTGCAGGCATGCTTAGCTGAATTCTACTAATATATTCCAAAACCAAAAATCTTAGTAGTCTTAGGTCCACAGTATTAGAAAGTTAAACTAGCAAAAATATTTAAAAAACATCCAGCAGCTAAGTTTGTATAGACCTTTAAAAAATTCAAATTCTCCTATTGCCTATGCAGTAATCGATAGCATATCTTTAGATTTTGCAAGTAAACTGTAGACATCTGAGAAGCTTGTTTTGTTTCAGCACTGCTAGTAATCTGCTCAATAAAAGGCTTTGTATCTTAAATACATACTAACTATACCTGCTAGCAACTTCATATATCCTGCACATGTCTATTCAGAAGAAAGCCACACCAATAGGGCTTATTTCCAGGCTAAGTGTGATATAGAACTACAGCCTTTTGTTGTTGTTGTATTTAAATAATAATCATCCTAGTGATTTCAACTCTCTCAGCAAATACAGATGAGATATGATTTGAAGTATCACTATTTTATAGCAGCAAGAACTCTGTGCAAATAATCTAAACTGACAATCTTTTAAATCAATACATTTGAAACCAGACGTAATACTGAAAAACATATATAGTAGAAAATAGGTTTCACATGGTTCTCTTAAGAGACTTAATAACTATGAAAACATTTACATTGCTATAATTTTTCCAGATGTAGCACCTTTAGGTCTTTTGTTTTTATAATTATCTTTTTTTAAAAAAAAACCAAGAACACATAAAATGTACCCAATTAATCCCTAAATATAGCCTTGCTGCAATCACTAGCAACAGATTAAAGTAGGGAAAGGAAAATTACCTTATCGTTCTCAAATGGCAACATGTTCCCTGTTTTCAGTTTGGAGAATCAAACAATCATGTTTGGGCTTCAACATCCATCAACACTTAAAATTACTCCTATAAATGAGTTATCCCCCAATGATACTGTTTGTCTCCATCTGGCAGGAGTGACTTCTTAGCACACAGCTTGCTGCTCTGAACTGCAGTCACTGGGAGGGACTGTAAAAGGAAACCATAGAGTGCGAATACAGTTGCTTCACAGCTTTAAAAGGATATGACTCACGAATCTAATCTCCCATCTCACTGTACTACATCTTTTAGCGTCTCCAAACACTGAACATGAGATGCCGACCAGTTTTGTTGGATGTTTTCAACAAGTGGGCAAGAACACACAATATTACTTTTCAAAATGCTTAATATTCACGTAAGTATTCAACAGGCAGAAGTCACAAGACACAGCATATCCTACCACTAACACATATAGCCTGTCATCTTACTTATGTTATTAGATCTCAAAAATAATGGTTTAAGCCAGTGCTTTTTTCTGGGGACAGTCCAGTCAAAGGTGACTATGGGGTGCGGCACTCATCTCGCTTTTCAGGCCGAGGGAGCCGGAGTTTGTCCACAGACAGCTTTCCGGGTCATGTGGCCAGCATGACTAAACCGCTTTTGGCGCAATGGAACACCGTGATGGAAGCCAGAACGCACGGAAATGCTGTTTACCTTCCCGCCGCAGCGGGTACCTATTTATCTACTTGCACTAGTGTGCTTTCAAACTGCTAGGTTGGCAGAAGCTAGGACAGAGCAATGGGAGCTCGCCACTGTCGAGCGGATTTGAACTGCTGACCTTCCGATCAGCAAGCCCAAGAGGCTCCCCCCCCCCGAGTTGTTAAATGTATGGCACTTACTATAACAACTTCATGGTGAGTACCAACACACTGGCTTAATCCTAATATGCACTAAAATTACAGTATATGGCTAAAACACAGAGGATCTGATTCAAAAGATGTCACTTCACTTCTATACTTGCTATGGCAAGCTAATTACTACTGCAGTGCAGACTAATTACCCAGCACATCCATGTGTTCTAATTTACAGAGGACTGCCCCCTATTTGAAGTGTCATCCAATTCAAGTCTGGTTTAAAGATGAAGACCTAATAAGAAGGGAGAGCAGGTGTCTTGAAGTTACCCACAATTTCACCTTTCCTTCCCCTGCACAAGGTTCTAGGGGTTCTCCCAACCCATATCCCTTCCAGAGGGATTTGGGGAGGGCACTGTAGTCCCATTGCACTACTGGGAATAGCTGCACTAGCTTCTGCTAGCACAATGATTTAGCTGAATATGGCCCAATATGATTTTTCCTATAGTGGTACTTCCATCCCGAAAAAGCTAAATTATTTGCCAAACTGAATTATTAATTAGAATTCTACTCCTTGCTCAGAACTGCTGTCACCTGAACAATTGGTGAAATACACTTTCTCCATCCACCCTGCCCCACTGCAGTACTGTACTCCAAATTTATGGGACGGAAATGGTGGCTTGATCGTGGCTCACTGTTTTGACATGCGTGTCTGTATCACTGCATCAGAAAGAAGAAAAAGGATGGACTATCAAGTCAAGTATGACCCAAATGCTAGGCTTCACAGACATGAAAATGGGCAATGTAAATCATATAAATCAGCTTCAGTGCTTAATCTTCTCTCAAAAGACTATCATTTTAAAATGAAACAATGACATTCCATCTATGATTAAGGCAACTGCTTCAGCCAAGAACGAGTTGTGCCATTAGGTGGTTGAGTCTAGTATGAAGAAAAAGGGGTGGAGACAGGAAGAGTACAGAGAATCAGAAAGACTGTGGCAACATGGAAACATGCCCAATATGCCACTTATGTGAATGCTTCAAACCAGAACAGTCACTTCTCCGTTTTGTGTGCCAAGGATGGAATACAGCAGAAGTGGACCCAAGTAAGAACTACACTCCTGCAGACTGTTTAAAAGAAGAAGAGGAGATTATGTTTGTCAATTGAGGATTATATCCAACTAAATTCTACTCAGAGTAGATACACTGAAATTAATGAACTGAAGTTGAACATACTAATTAATTTTAATTGGCGTACAGTATGACTAGCACTGAATACTTTTGAACTTTTTTGAATTTACACACTTTTTTAAAAAAAAAATACTATTTATTAAATTTTCCACTTTAACAATCCAATCAAACCATATTAAATATTCCAAATTATACATATTATTCAATAATCAAACAGTCCAAATATTATGCCAAATTGTAAAAAAAATAATCGGAGGTATCTTCCCATGTTCTGAGGTTGGGGGGCTCTGATCAACTTTACACACAATTTTAATATTTCTGTGGCATTTAGATTCCTGCAAAATATTGAATATTTTTAAATAAATTGGAGAATATAAATATTTGACTCATACATTTGAAATAACCTGGGCTTCCAAAATAAGGAACAAGCTTACATTGGGATCTATTATTCAGTTTATTCTTTCCTCCTTTCTGATAAAATGCTGTGTTTTAATGAACCTCTGCTCAAATAGGAAAAAGTAAAATTTCTCCACTTGCAGACATTTTTCATTCTGCCAGTAGTATAATTATTCCCAAGACTTCTGCACCATATTATAGTCATGATTGTGTCTCAGCTCTAAATTTTTGGCTGAATAAAGCATTTTCAAACTTTTTTCAGGTAAATTTGTATCAGGCAAACAGACTTCATATAAGGCAATTATGAATTTCAATGGGAATTACTCATGAGTCAGACTTTTGGGATGAGTCTCTTATATACCACAAGTGTCCTTATTTCCTATTACCTGCCCTATTGGGTTTACATTTTCGTATGTTGTCAACTCTGCCTAATGACCATGCTGGTTAGGAATGATGGGAACTGAGATGCGAGTGCATGGAAAAACCCCAGCTTCCTTACACCTGTATTTCAAGGGTGTGCATCTGCCTAGAGATCCAACTTGTTTGAATAGATCAGGGTTTCCCAAACTTGGGTCTCCAGCAGTTTTGGGACTATAGTTTCCATCATGTATCACCTGCTAGCTAGGGATGATGGGAGTTGTAGTCAAAGAACAGCTGGAGACCCAAGTTTGGGAAACACTGGGATAGACCTTTAGGCTGAGTGAAAGTGCCTTAGGAGAACTGCCTTCTATGGGAGGTCTCAATCTTAGTTTTGTTTCTTCATTGTTAATAGAACGGCAGCCTTCCCGTGACATCAAAGGCTTCACTTCAGCCTGAATGCAACTTATTTCCCTTTCGATCTATCTATAGATGCAAGATGAAAGCCACAATGTTGTTCTCACACAGAAGGGTATCTAACAGTAAGAACAAATCGGCACACATCCTTAATAAATTTTTAATCAAACATTAATTTTCCATTCAGTTTCAAGGTTCAAAACAAAAGAAAAAGAAAAGAAAACCCTGAGCTGTCCTACAGTATATGTACTGAAGGGAAGAAGGCACCAGAGACACTGTACATAGATTGTTTTGAAAGGTTATTTCTTGGCAGAAAGATTTTGTGTTAGGATTCTTGCTGGAGTGAAGGCAATTAATGGCCACACCACAAGGGTTTCCTCACTTAAACATAAAGCTAAAATTAATGCTGCAGGGTAAGGAAGATCTTGCTATTTGATCAGTACGCATCAACCAATAAAAACAAAGCTTGGTGGCATGTGTGTCCACAGGAGGGGTACGGGGGGGGGGGGTAGGACCAGTACCCTTGGTGAACCATGCTCTCTGTATTACTACACAGAAAAAGGTATTTAACTCGCATGTGAGTTCCAGATTATTGTTTCATTTTAAAGGTGATGTAACTTGGAAACCACTGCTTTTTGAATTTGAGGTGCTCATGATGAAGTGGGTGAGCATAGCCAGTTCACTTTTAACCATAACTGGGCTGAAGTGAAGGCTGAAATTCTATACCCAACTGAGTCAAAGTTCAAGCCCATTTAACTTGGTGAATATCTAAACCAGGCATCCCCAAACTGCGGCCCTCCAGATGTTTTGGCCTACAACTCCCATGATCCCTAGCTAACAGGACCAGTGGTCAGGGAAGATGGGAAATGTAGTCCAAAACATCTGGAGGGCCGAAGTTTGGGGGTGCCTGATCTAAACAGTTGAGCTGTCAAAAGCCTGTTAAGGTAATTAAGTTAAATGTAATTAAGTTAAAATGATTGCAACCACATGCACAAGGAAATTACTGGGGGGGGGTCAGGGTCAGGCTCAACATACAGAGGGCTGAACATACACAGGTCTCAGTGAGTTAACATAGTGTTTGTGTGTCCAGTTGATAAGATTAAAGCTTCACTAAAAGACAAAGTGCACAATTAAGTTAAACCTTGACAGATCTTAAATACAGATTTATTGATGCAGCTCTCCAGGTACTGAATATTGCATTAAATGTGAGTAAATGGAAAGAGCTGTAACATCTCAAGTCTTGTTCCTAGAATGGCTAATAAAACTATCTTGCAGGTTCTTTTGTTTTGCATGCATATTGTCATTTACCTCTTTAAAAATCATCTATGAAATAAAATCACTCATAGTTTTATTAAAATCACTCATAGTTTGGAGTCCTCCTGCTGTTTTTACAAGAATTAGTTCAGAATATAAATTAAAATGAATTATGGTGCTGGAGGAGACTCTTGAGAGTCCCATGGACTGCAAGAAGATCAAACCTATCCATTCTTAAGGAAATCAGCCCTGAGTGCTCCCTGGAAGGACAGATCGTGAAGCTGAGGCTCCAATACTTTGGCCACCTCATGAGAAGAGAAGAATCCTTGGAAAAGACCCTGATGTTGGGAAAGATTGAGGGCACTAGGAGAAGGGGACGTCAGAGGACAAGATGGTTGGACAGTGTTCTCGAAGCTACGAACATGAGTTTGACCAAACTGCGGGAGGCAGTGCAAGACAGGAGTGCCTGGCGTGCTATGGTCCATGGGGTCACGAAGAGTCGGACACGACTAAACGACTAAACAACAACATAAATTAAACAACAACAGAAGATAAAATCCATTTTTAAAATAAACAAAGCTTAAATATGAGTATTTATAAATATTCAAAGAGAAGCTTTTTTTCCCCTTTAAAATTAATGATATTCATTGTTCTTGCACGTACTTAATTCTGGTATATGAACCATAATTAATCTGATGACTGGCAATGCTGAAGCACTAGGGAAGAGGGCTAACCAAGGCTTCAAGTCAGAGGTTATAAGCATGTAAACATCTAAAATTAAATGCGACTTAACCTTTTTAAAGTTTGGAAACAAGTAGTTACTTGTTTAATGTAGTTACTTGTTTGATGCAATGATAAGACCACAAGGAAAATCAACACATAGTGATATACTGTACTGGGTTTTGTATGCAAGAGGATTAATAATAAAACACAGTGCTTCCCCCTCACCAGCCTCCAAAAGCAGAACAGCAAGAATATTTTTTTTAATGGAAATAAAATTGCCTACTGTTTCAAAATATGGTTTTATAATACAATGCTGTACACTCATTCCAGGAAGGAAGCAGCACTGAACTAAATAGAACTTACTTCTGAGACATGAATAGGATTGCATTATTAAATTGCACCCCTCCCCCCCCCCAAAAAACACTACCCAATACCAAGTGTTGTATTTTAATAACCTTATTGGAACTAAGTATTTAAGCAATTACAAAACAAAACTTGTTGGGACACCCCAACACAAACAGTCTGGCTAGTTATTTCAAATCAAGGTCATTAAAAATCAAATCATTGTGTTCCTTTCTTGGCTGCTACTACAACATAAAGCAGTGTGTTTATTTTAAGTAGTTAGGGTTAACACAATAAAATGTTCCACTCCCGTGCAATTATGGACATTTCCAAAAATGTGCATTAGTAACAATATAAGCGTGGGCATAATTTTGTGTGCAAGTATTTACCGTATTTTTCAGTGTATAAGACTAGGTTATTCCCCTAAAAAAATGATGTCAAAACTTGGGGGGAATCTTATACACGGGGCGATCTCCGCCCCCCCCCCCATTTTCTTACATCTGGGTCCCCAAAAATAGGGGGCTTATTATACATGGGGGCATCTTATAGATGGGAAAATACGGTATATTGACTCCAACAGTTCATCATAGCAAGCAGATCGATGGGTTATAGATTTCTAGAACCTGAGGGAACACCTTTCTCTGTATCAGCCAGTGTACCATTTGCTGTGCAATGATTTTGCTCCGCTATTTATTACAGTGGTACCTTGGTTTTAGAACACCTTAGTTTATGAACAACTTGGAAACAGAACGCTGCAAACCCGGAAGTAGGTGTTCCAGTTTGTGAACTTTGCCTTGGAAAATGAACATGTTCCGTTTCCTGTTGAGTGTGTTCCATTTGTAAATTGAGTCCCCCGCTGCTAATCAGAGGCTTTCTGTTGAGTGTCGGCTGTGGAGTCCTAAGCACCCACGCAACACAGAGATGATATCTGGAGCTTTTGTTTTTGCTATTTTTTGCGTTTGTGTGGATTTTTCATTTTTTTGGTGCGACTTGTTCTTCGTTTTATGGGACTGACTTGTGACTGTGGCTTGTGACTTCGCTTTTCCGACTGTGGCTTGTGAGTTTGTTTTTGTGACTGTGTGGAACCCAGTTCAGCTACTGATTGATTATGTGACTGCAGAAATGGATAAAAAAAAACATCTAAACAATGACTATCATCACTGCACGTAAGAAAATAATAATAATTTTAATTTTTATCATCTACAATACTGTCTTATTTATTTTATAGTACAGTACACTGATTATTGCTTTCATTTTATGGATCAATGATTTTGTTAGATAGTAAAATTTATGTTAAATTGCTCTTTTAGGAGTTGTTTTTAAAAGTCTGGAACGGATTGATCCATTTTGCATTACTTTCTATGGGAAAGCACACCTTGGTTTTAGAACGCTTTGGTTTTGGAATAGACGTCTGGAACGGATTAAGTTTGGGAACCAAGGTACCACTGTACTTCAGTTCAAGCCATTAAAACCATGATTCTTCTAACTACAGTGGGTACTAGGCATTGCAACAACAGGCCTTAGACATGAGAAACAGCTTGCCATAGTGGATGACAATTTGGAGACATAACCATTCTTTTCTATGGGTTACTAATATTTTAAAAATAACTTGTGGAGATGTCCTAAGGTCACATGGGCTTTTACAGCAGAGGAAGGCTTGAAACTGCTGTACACACTGTCACTCTGTAGATTAAAGCTGTGTTTCATTGCTAGTCCTCATACCATTGTGTATATTTGTAGACCAAAATACATTAGAATCCATATCTGAGGGTTTCTCATAAGGGCTACGAGACTAATTTCAGCAGGCATTTGCTTGGTTCAATAGTTTCTAGGCTTTGTTTTTCCTTTTAAAGAATTACCGGTATTTGCCATTTTTTCAGCTGTGTCTGGTCTGATAAACCAGAACCAACTAGTCCAGTTTGTTTTACGTGCTATTTTTTAAAAAATGCAATTCATATTATTATGTGCAGTTGAATATATGGTAATTAGTTTCATACTGCAATCATCTTATCACATAATATACATTTAAACTTAAATATATCATTCTCTCTCCCATTCCTTTTTCATGTGTCATGTCATTTTAGATTGAGAACAGAGACCATCTTTGATACTGATTTTTGTAAGCCACTCTAATAACGTCAGAAAGGCTTCAACTCATACAAGTTCTTGGAATATGGAAGGAGCAACCATAAGGAACATGGTGCCCTTACGTGGCTACTGACATATTTAAGGCAACAGCAGTTTACAGGAGCAACCGTGAAATCCTTTGCTTACCCAAAAATTATGCACCCACATACCTATATCCCCTACCTACATCAGTACCTGGAACTTTTAAAGCCTACCCACCACAAAAGGCAGGAGAACACAGCATTACTAACTGTGTTAAGTGTAATGGTGGTCTTCAGGTCAAACTTTTGCAGCTGTTGTTGTTGAAATTCCCCCCCCCCCCCCGGAGAACAACTATAAGAGGCACTTTGCAGTGCACAGAAATTATCTCTCCCTTCTCAGTTTTGCTGCCGGTGTTTATCTTCACAGCCTGCATGACAGTAGAAGGTAGCCTTAAAAGTTTATATTCTTTTACTTTGGGGGAGGGGGGTTAGAGTCAACATCACTTGCGTAGGTTCTCTTTCTATTTGCTTGTTATATTTCCTTGTTAAGTGAGAGGTTGGGGGTGGCCTAAGGCATGGTTGGTATACTGCATGACAACGCAGTACTTTTGTAAACAAAGAACATATTTAATGAAAACTATTATTATTATTATTATTATTATTATTATTATTATTATTGAAAAGAAAGAATGTAGCCCTAAAAGCAAAGAACAAAGATTCTGTCAACTGCTCCTCATACAACAGAGGTGGCTGGCTAAAGCCTTTAGAAGCCTCTAAGTGTATAAACACACAAGATATTTGCTTTAGGTTTCTGTGATTAATTACACTTTGGGTGGGTGCACACATTAGTCAAAACTTACTAAATGGGTTGGATTCAATGACATAAAAAGAATCCTGTTCTAGTCCAGCTGAACTTCCTCTAGAATTGTACATCCTACAATCAGAGGGAAGTAGTCATAAACTGAATAAATTCCAAATGTTATCTTAGTCACTGCTTAAACAGCAAGTTGAGAATTGAACAAACTGTACTTCTCACAGGATTATAAATGCCAAAAGTTAGATATTTAAGTTTATGTGTCACTGCTCTAGGCACGGGCAGAATAACTTCAAAAAGTAAAAGGAATGAACTATTAGCTACAAAATGTTTGCAGTGCTATTTGCAGGCTCAGGAGAGTCTGCTACTATAAGAATGGTTTTAACTCTAAAAACATTAAAATAATAAATAATAATAATAATAATAATTTATAAAAGTTTTTTTTTTTTAAAGGTTTAAACTCATCTAGCAATCAGCTAGGACTGAACATGCTTTAGAAACTGCCTTCGCTACTATGCCCTGTTACAGGGCCCCCCTAAGAGTGCAATCCTAAATTTATCATCTGGAAATCAAATTAAAAACAAGAAAAACAGTAACTACCTCTGTTCTCCATCTATGCAATTCCTTGCTTTTGGGGAACCTCAATGGCTTGTATCCACATACACCTATGGTATGGGAAGACACATTGCTTACCGGTACTTTCACATACATGTAAAATGAGTCAACTGACTCTTTAAATGGGGGAAATTAGGTTGAAAAGTAAACATGGTAGCACAAATTGAAAAGGAGCTTTAAATGCAGCAAGTAAAATGGAAACTTTACAGCCCAACAGGTGACTCTGCAGAACCAAGCAGATTCCTGTGTTATCGACGTGTTTCTAAATCCTCACTGCACCTGCTTAGACTGTTAGAAAGTCCTGAGGGATAGGTCAGTTGGTACGGCAACCAAAATGGGAAAGAAATATATAGTATATCAGACAGTATGAACAGCAATGAAAAAGATCAACATGTCGACTTCCGGTCTCCCGCCATTGTCGTTCGGCGGGGAGCGTCTCGGTCTCCAAGGCCCCCATCGCCGCCAAGGAGGGGGTGAGTCGCGTGAGCGCTGCGACCACCCGGAGAACCCCCAGATAGAGTGTTTTGGGGTCCTGGATTTCCCAGCCGTGCTCCTTGAAGTTACGGTCGCTGCCCGGAAAGCCCCTTTTTGGAGCCCCGAGAGCAGACTCATCGTGACGGAGCCTTGGGTACTCTGCTACCTCGGCGGCGAAAAGCTCCAATCCAAAGACAATGAAGAGGCAGATACCTCCAAAAATAGAATTCGACCGTGAGTAAATGGATGCAAGATTGATTTAAGAAATTAGAAAAAATTTGGTCACGGGAGGGGAGTTAAAAAAGGAAACGGAGGTCGCTCCCCCCCCCCGATATAACCACTTTGCAGCTAACTAGCCTGCAGCCGCGTTGTTTGAAGGAGGCTACGAACTCTCATAAAAAAGTTAACTTGAACCCTTCCCTTAGGCGGCAGAGCCAAGGGGAGAAGATATTTTAATTGTTGACCTCTGCAAAATACGATTGGAGTACAATCCCCGCCCTTTTATCTGGGAACAAGACCCTCGAAGCCGCGACCAGCTGAAACAGCGAGGCTACGAAGGGAAAGAATGTATCAACAATGGTGAACTTTTGACTTTTAGCCACAATACTATCGACATATTAACTTGACTTCTAAGAGACTTTGGAATTTAGGAAGTTTCCAGACCTTGGAAACAAAAGAAAGGATTTATTTTGGACAAAATATAATAAAAGAATATAGCACCACCCCAGGAACTATAACATATGCCTTCCATTGTAATATGAGAAGACAAAGGATGCAGCCAGACAAAACACCCAACCGACAGTCAGAAGAGAACAGCTTACAGTACATTTTGGAATTTATCCAAGAAATGACTCAAGAAATGTGTAACTGTAATAGAAACTCACAGCCCCTAATGGAAAATTTACAGTCACAGCAGCAGGAGGAAGAAGACAACAATAATGAAAATCTACAAGAAGAAGAAAAGAAGGAGCAGCAGATTGAAGAGCAACCTGTGAGAGAAGCTGCGAAAGACATTTATTTGACTCAAGGATCTCCAGATCAAGATGGAACTTGGGGTCCTGATTTTCCAGTGAGAGAGGGAGATCAGGCCCCAGTTAGAGACAATCAAGCTGTGGTAGATGAAGATGATTGGATCTGGTTTTGTGCCTCTCTAGTGAGAGAAGGGGGACACAATCCAGACAGAAGATGGATGATAACAGGGGACAAGGGAAATGAAGATGTGGGAGGGAGACTGGCTGAAGACTCAAAACAACAGAAGGGGAGGAGAGGCGAATGGTGTGGGTTGGAGTGGTTAAGAGGGGGTGTGGGGTGAAATTTTTTTATGGAATATCAATTAATGGATGGTTTAAAGAGGTCTGAAAATGGAAAGGATTAAGGAGCCGGTTGGGGAATAGAGGGAATTGTTACCCAGGGGAGGGAGGGGAAGATTTAAGAGGAATTGTAAATACATATGAAGAAGGAAGATTTGGGAAAACGATATATTTGTTTAGGGAGAAATTAAAGGCTAAGGGATATAATTAGAAGAAGTTAAGATGTCGTTTAAAATTGAGTAAGATATATTGAGTGAAGAATAAGATTTGTAATTGTCGAATTATTTTGCAAACATTGTGAAAGCTGTATAATGGGATTTAAAATAGATTCGGGAAGGGAGGGACGGGGAAGTCGATGATACGATATTAACAAGATTGGGTTTTTTGTATTTTGTTTTGTTTTCTTTTTGCTTTTTTGTATTTTTCTTTTTTTCTTTATTTTTCTGTGTTTTTGTTATATTTTCTACCTAAAAATCTTCAATATTTTTTTTAAAAAGATCAACATGTCAATTTTTAGCACTTTTAAACTTGCTGAACCCGTGGTAATTTGCTCAGTTTGAAATTTAACGACATTAGTAAGACCCATAGCTGCCAAGTTATCCCTTTTTTAAAGGGATTTTCCCTTATGCTGAACAGGCTTCCTCGCGAGTAAAGGGAAAACTTGGCAGCTATGGTAAGACCTAATCAGGCAGATGACTTTGATGAATTTTCAAGATATTAGCTCAACAGGCATCATTTTGTAGGATATAGAATTTTATGCTTTAAATGGTGTAACTTCTGTTGTTGTTGTTGCAACACACCTTAACAAAAGGGGCACTTCCATGACCTTTTGATTATGCAGTTACTGCCCTGAACTGTCAAGCCATTCAGGTTTGGGGCTCAGGATCTTCTGCTTAAATCTTATTTATTTAACCAGACTATACACTGTTTAATAATAAAAGGCCTCTAAGTGATTTACATAAAATAATCCTAAAAGATTACTGATAATATCAACCGATTAAAAAAAAACACCAAGTAGGTATAGTAAGACTATATAGATAAAATCAACAGATGGACAAACTGTGTAGGAAACACAAAATGAGGAGTGTGTTAAGTGTTTATCTTGTCAAATTACATGAAGTAGCCTTAGATTGCAGAACATGAGACCGTGCTGTCAACAAGGAAGATTTCCAATACTTTGCATGTTTTTCTTGCAGTTAATGCAAATAGTCATCAAAAAATAGCACAGGTGTACAACCCGGCTTAGCTCTTTCAAGTTACTTATACCTCCTACTGGAATAAAGGGATGCATTCTCTTTCTGATAGTCCAAAATGTTTTACAATCAGGGGGGAAAAACATACTGTACCTATAACTCAGAATGAATCAATCACTTGTTTATCATTTTGCTGATACATCAGAACAAAGGAACTTGAAAAAAACCTAACTGTGGGAAAATGGAAGGACAACAATCCAGTTTGTAGAGTTAAGGAAGCAAGAATACCTGTTTGGTTGATAGAAGGTAATAATATTCCATTCTCATTATTAGAGATTCAACAAATTTGTTTTTCAGGAACATGACAAATGTTCCTATAAGGTACAAAAAGTGGTTTATTCCAGGCAGCCTCAAACAAAGAGGAAAGCAGTGTCTGCTTATGTTTTCACATTATACTGTATACATATTGCACAATACCCTGATATTTTACGAAAGGAAGTCACATTTTATAAATAAAAGAAGAATGTTGGACAAGAAAAGTTCCTTTAGATCTAAAACCTGTGATACCAAGACTTGGCATACCTATGGCAAATAAGGAGTGACTGGGGATTTAATTATGACATATGTGATGGAAAAATACATGTTATTTTACTAAGATGTAAATATTACCCTGCCTGGTGGTTCAACATTACAATGGCAAATGTTCCTGAACATAAAACATGGTTTATTTTCATACATGGCCAACGTTCTCAATTGCAGTTGGCAGGAACAGGTTGCTTTGATCACACCCAGCAGAAATCCAACACAGCAGTGCAGCTTTAACTGTGGAAATTCCTGTTGAAGGGATTAGTCACCAATATCCCTTGCCATTAGGTGGGTTTTGTGTACTCATAGAGCCAGTCCTATCATTAGATTTGAGGGAGGGGGGCACCACTGAGAAGGCTTTCTCTCCTGTTGCCAGCTTTCACACCTCAGAAGGCACTGGCACGTGGAGGAGAGTCTCTTACAGCAACCTTAAGGCCTGGGTAGATGCATACGCAAAAGAGATGTTCTGCCAGGTACTTGGGCCTCAGGTCAGGCAGGGCTTTATAGTGTTAATATAGCACCTTGAATTGGGCCCAGAAAAGAATCAGCAGCCAATGCAGATGGGCAATGAATAGCATAGTGCAATCAGAGCACACAGTTCCTCTAAACAGCTTAGCTGTCATATTCTGCACCAGCTGAAGTTTCTGGACTATTGTCAAACGCAGCCCATGTACAGTGCATTGCATTGCAGTCATTGAACTGGAAGGTTACCAGTGGATAGACCACAGAAGCTCAGAATTTTTTTCCCCCAGCATAAACTCTATTTATTGAAGCTATTTGTACAATTGCAATTTTGCAAACTGTACAATACTGTACTTGCACCTCACCTTTGTACAATCTAGTCTTCAGTGATTTATATTGCCCCTCAAATCCCACCCTCATCCTGCCCAAACTTGGCTCCTGCTTGGATATTAAGGTAAGAGGGAACACTGGTCCTCTTGAGAGATTTTCAATACTGGAAGAAGAGATAGCCCCCACCTGCAGCAACCAGTCAAGTTTCTGCTAGCGGTGCCATGGCCACTCAGCATCTGCAATGGTGAGTAGGTTTACTTCTCACCATTTGTTGTCTCCCCCGTATAATGCTTTATTTTTCACCAACAGGAATGGGCAGTAGTCATTAACAAAATATTCTGCAACATGTGATTGTGGCTCCCCATTTGATTGACCTGCTTTTGGCCTTCTGCCCTCCAATTTAAAATATCCAGGGATAGACTATCATCATAATACAAGGGTACAGTTTGCTTGGCTCCAATGTAGTATTCACAATGAATGGAGGAAAATCACTTTGTAGATAGGCAATGGTATAAGTAGCAAGGTATAAGTAGCAAGAACTATTTCAGGATATTCCGATCCTTTGCACATTGAATTTAGTACAGTACTAACCAAAGTTACTATCTGTCCTGATAATCATACTTTATATTTTCTTTTTAAAAGCTATTCACACAATTACTAATTATGTTATTATTTATTCAGAATACTTATCTTCCATTGTATATTCAAGAGAGGCTCTCAAAGCATGCCTAGTTTTACCATTGAATTGGCCATCTTTAACCTAGTTTGCTTGGCATTTCTTAATGTCTGCATCTCAAATTTTATGTATTTGCTGCAAATGACTAATCAAAATATTAAGTTTCAGAACTGTGACCAAAGACATTCAAATGACATGCTACTAAATTCATGAGTCTCCAGCCCTGGGTTATTTTAGAAGATGACTAATTACTTTGTGTAATCACAGAATGTCTGTCAAGCATTAACTATATACAAAGTTTCTAAGCAATTTGTTCATTTGTGACAACTGCAAAATACAAATCTCAAAATTGTTTTCTTTACTCAGTAGTATTGTTTTCTTTGTTAAAAATAGAAACTACTGAAAGGAAAACAAATGTTGAAGTTAAATGAGTAAGAATAGCATGGTGATTTGCAGCTGAGGACAACTAAGTATGATTAACAATTTGCCACCAAGACATCCATCAGTGTTTAAATTAATATTTGTTCTTAAATTAGAGGACTTACTGTTCTGTTAAGCATGCAGAAAATATCTAAGTATGAAGATCTCTTAAGGGCTTAACTAACTTTTTAAAAAACACGAGTGATTTTTAAAAATGCATTTCTTCAAAACCCATTAATAAATCAGAGCATATCACAATAAAGCATGTGGAGACTACACTTAAGCCGTGTATCTGAAGAAGTGTGCATGCACACGAAAGCTCATACCAAAATATAAACTTAGTTGGTCTTTAAGGTGCTACTGAAGGAATTTTTTTATTTTGCTTCGACTCAGACCAACACGGCTACCTACCTGTAACTTAAGCCTGTAGGTCAGGATATTAAAAATGTTAAGGAATCAGGTGCAAATTGCATCAAAATAAAGCAAAGACAGCTAGCAAGAAACTAGTGAAATTTACTCTTTTTTTGTCTGTCCACACCAAAGATTCTGTAGTTGATTTTTAATTTGATCTTAAGTTATTGTGGCAATATTTTATCTTCTAGGTGAGCTCAGCATTCTCAGATATTTGGGGATATAATACAGTGGTTAGGGAAATATCGGGGTTCAACTGGGCTGCCTGGAATGGTCAACAGAATCAAATTGTCAGCCAAACAGGACATTTATTTAAGCACTGCAAGGCTGGTGCGACACAACCACAACCAGCAAGTAGCTGAAGGGTGGCACCCCAAATATGTTTGAGTATTTATACACTTACAAGGGAAAGGGCAGATATGTCCATATGACAATGCTTCCTTCTACTAGCTTCCTCTGGTTTAAGCATAAGGCATAGCAACTTTCTAATCTTTTGCCCCTTCCTTTGTCCTCAACAGTTATAGCAATAGCTCCTGCTTACATGTTGCTTCTCTCATGCAAACACAACCTTCACATTCCAGCCATCACTTGGCTCAGCCCTTATCACACTCCTAACAACTGTACCCCATATAGAACATAGGACCACAGATGTATACAGAAATAGCAACGACCTGCTAAAAAAATGCAGCATGAGCTACAGCACATACTCCTATCAAGGAGCCCAAGAGAAAACCTGCTACAGTGGTACCTCGGTTTATGAACACAATTGGTTCCGGAAGTCTGTTCATAAACTGAAGCGAACTTTCCCATTGAAAGTAATGGAAAGTGGATTAATCTGTTCCAGACAGTCCGTGGAGTACTTAAACTGAAGCGTTCATAAACTGAAGCGAACTTTCCCATTGTAAGTAATGGAAAGTGGATTAATCCGTTCCAGACGGGTCCGCGGAGTACTTAAACTGAAGTGTTCATAAACTGAAGCATGGGTGTAATTGGTTCCGGAAGTCTGTTCATAAACTGAAGCGTTCATAAACTGAAGCGAACTTTCCCATTGAAAGTAATGGAAAATGAATTAATCCGTTCCAGTTGGGTCCGCGGCGTTCATAAACCGAAAATTCATAAACCGAGGTGTTCATAAACCGAGGTTCCACTGTATACAGAAGCTCCTTAGCTTATGTGCACAAAATCACCAAAGTGGGGTCTGCTTTCTAAGAGCCAAAGCGGATATGACATTAATTAAGCTGTGCCTTTGCAATTAATGTGCATATGTGTGTGTGTTTCTTGTGCAACTGAATCACTGGGAGGACCTGATGATTATCAGAATTTTCATAAGTGCAAAAGGGAAATATAGCCATTTCCTCTCTGCTGTGTCCTAGGGAAAATCTCCTCCCCTCCCCAGTTGATTTTCTATTGGAAAAATATCAAATAGCACAGAGAACAAAGGGGTTTTTATCAGCCTTCCAGCTTATCTGCATTAAAACCTGGATGCCAAATGCAAAGACAAGTTATTGTCTCTAGTTTGGCCTTAAAATTCCAGCTTCGCCAATAAAGAAAACCTAGCAGAAGACAAACAGATACAGTGGTACCTTGGTTTAAGAACAGCTTAGTTTATCAACAACTTGTATTAAGAACGCTGCAAACTCAGAAGTAGGTGTTTTGGTTTCTGAACTTTGCCTTGGAATAAGAACATGTTAAGCTTCCTGTTGAGTGTGTTCCATTTGTAAATTGAGTCCCCCGCTGCTATGGGAAAGCACGCCGTGGTTTAAGAATGCTTTGGTTTAAGAACGGACTTCTGGAATGGATTAAGTCCGTAAACCAAGATACCACTGTAATCTGCTACTTGAGGGGAGCAGAGAACTAAGGCACAGGTAGCTGGTACCCTGATTCTAATATAGAGGAAAAGATACACCTGCAGCCTTAGCACATGCCAATTTTCAAATCAGAAGCATCTTATGCAGAAAAAAACCACATGCAAAAAGTGACCTTTTTAAAATGATTAATAGGCATATTGCTTTATAGATATTTCATTGTCTCTTAATCTGTTAAATTTAATGTATTTTCTGATCATACTTTTGGTGTTAGTCTATGACCTAGGAGACCAGGGTTCAAATCCCCCACTCAGCCATGAAGCTCACTGGGTGATCTTGGGCCAGTCACTCATTCTCAGCCTAACCTACCTCACAGGGTTGTTGTGAGGATAAAACAGGGGGGTATGTGCACTACCTTGGGCTCTTTAGGGGAAAGGTGGGCTATAAATGCAATTAAACGCACACACACACACACACACACACACACACACACATTGTAATTTACTGAATAGCCATGACAACTGAACTCAGTATTATTTTTTATTTTTATTTATTACCCACCCTTTACTGTAAGGTTCCAGGGCAGGTTACAGCATTAAAACATCAAAAATAATTTAAAACAACCCATGCCAGTACTGGCATGCACCTTTATTCTGCAGAAATCCATTGTCATTACTTAAGTACGCTTTAATAATAAATCAAATCTGACACAAAAAATTCGTATTTAGTGGATGCCACACAAAACTGGAATACTCAGCAGGATGGGCCTCAAGGAGTTACCGCATTGAGATATAATATTAAACTGTCTAGGAGCATCTACTGCAAGAGCAATGCAAAACAGTTCAAATAATTAGAAATATATAACAGTTTCTTTTCACGCACTTTTAAGTAACCACTTTATTACTAAACTGCAACACTAGTTAGGCAAACTAAAGCACACAAAAATGTAACACAAAACATGTTTACTTCTACAGTACAGAATACTGTGCTGTGAACACAGGACCACTGATCCCTTTCTGCAATGACTAGATTACAGGATCAAAAGTTCTGTCACTATTAAAAAGTAAGCAAGCAGACTTCGAAGGACTGTCAATTGCAAACAGCAACACGTACCTTCACAAAATTTCTGGGAAAACTCAGAGAGGAGAGAGAGATTTGCCCATTTGCCCTCTGATGAAGAAATGACCAGAACAGAAAGAATGGTTATGCATTTGTTGTTGTTGTTGTTGTTGTTGTTGTTGTTGTTGTTAACACACACAAAATGAACTAGCTAATTACAGAAAATTTTTGTTTGATAAGCAAAGATAGCACTAAAGACTCACAAATGACCATAAATCAGTAAATACTAGATGGCTTGAGGGGTTTTCCTCTCAGGTGTGGCAAAAGATGTACAGTACTTGCATACATCTAAACATTTCCTACAACCACATTTGCCTTTAACTTCCTTCTCTCTCCCCCACCCCACTGCTTAAAATGTTGCTATTTTAATCATTTTGCTGCCTTCCAATCTTAAAGTCAGCTTTAGACACACCAATTCTCTCGATCATTTTCTGTCCAATAAAAATCTGTCTATTTCTGAAGTACATTTTTACTGCAATACACCATCTAAGGAAGACCAAAACAAAATGTCACATGGATCAATGAACTTCAAAGAGGTTTGACATTTCAGGCTAATGCCATCCAAAAACCTTTCAAAACTTGTCTATCTCCAATAGTCATTAGCTTTCCATCATCTCTTTGCCTCATCAAGGAAATGTAAACCTTGTGATTAGTTGCAATAGAACTACCCTCTCTAGCGGCACAGTGAAACATTTATATCCCCCAGTTTCTCTGGGGGAAACTTGAGGTGCCTTAAATGGTTCTCCCACTTGCTATTTATTCTGCTCAGGGTCATTGCGAGCTTAGGCTGAGGCAGAGAGACCACCCCAAGGTCATCTGTGCTACATGCCTACATAGAGACCTGGGGCTCCCCAGTTCTAGCTCAACTCTAATCACTACACCATGCTTTTATTATTAGGAGTGTACAGTTCCTGGCCCCCTCTGCCCAGTGGTGTGTGAGCCAATGAGAAGCAAATAGGAACATATTTGCCTACACCATGATCTCTGCTTGGGCCTGCAGGAGAATACTATGGGTTGCAAAGGGAGACGGAGGAGGTAGAAGCCTTTACAAGACTTCCCCATTCTGGAGTTTAGGGACATTTTGCCCCACAGGATTCCCACCTGCCCACCCTCGGGTTAGAGCCTTCACCATGCAATTTGGGTAGCTGGTTGACAGGGCTGGAAATGATTTTTCTCTCCCAGCCTGACTGGCCCGTGACTGGGGTTCCCCCCCCCCCACTTTCCCTCAGTAAAAATTATGGATTTCTTTGTTAGGTGGAAGACTTTGTATAGGGGCAAAAATGGCATTGGGCTGGATCGACATAGTAAAAGGGGAGCCCTTAAGGAGCCTGAGGGGGAATTGGCCATGGAACCCCCAAGCTCGGGTTGGGGGTCTCTGCCTGGCTGAAATTACCCCGGTCGCCCAGTAAGACCTTGCCAGTTTGGCTTGCACCACAACAAGGTTCAGCAGGGGCTGATTCCCATGAAATGGGTTTGTCTCAGTCCAACTGTTATGTACTGAGCTGAATCCTAGAACAATAGAATCCAGAATGCAGCAGTCTGATTGGTCCGCAGGAGCCACCCAATCCAGCTCCAGGTGGTAGTGAATCAGCAACCTGATTGGTCTGCAGGAGCCCAATCAGGCTCCTGGATGAAGTGAATCAGCAACCTGATTGGCCTGCAGGAGCAACCAATCAGGCTTCTGGAGGAAGTGAATCTGCAACCTGATTGGCCTCAGGAGCAGCCGGAATTAGCCAATCATGCGGGGCCCTTTGTGTAATGTATATATATAGCAGACGTTTTGGGGAAAGTTTCATTCATTGCTACTACAAGCTGGATGAAGAGCATGAAATTCACACTCGACTCGGAGTGTATTTCACCAACCCAGTGGATTCTATTCCACCAGCATTGGGTAGTTGAATGATTAACAGATCCTGGCCCTACAGCCATGCCAACCCCTATCTTGCCAGCTAAAGATTTGGCCTAATTTCATTTGCTGCCCTTCACATCATGCACCTACCAGAGGAAGATAAAAACAGTATCCAGATATTTGGTACTCACTCTGAAGTAGCAAAGTATTGGAACTTTAAAGCAGAAAGACCATTTGAGCAGACATTTTGTTGGAGTCTATGCAACCACAAGTACTTCTGAGACAGGAGTCTGGAGACAGATTCCTATCTGACCAATAGGTAAGTAGTTGCAGTTCAAGGCGGGTGATGAATAAAGATTCAGGCCAATTATACAGCCTTGAGAGGCTAATTCACCCTTAATACTGGTAGATAACCCTTTTAAGCACTCAGAGTTTGGAACTCTCAACAGTTCATTTAATGTTTGCATTCTGTAATTTATATTACCACAGTTTATAGAGAACCATATCCCAAAGATTGAATGTCCACAGGAGGGAACACACACAAAGCCATTGATTTCAGAGGCCTTCTCCATTGCCCGCAATCTGAAAATCACGGAACTTTTTTTTTTTTTTTGCAGGATGGGATGACATTTTTATTATGCCATTAACAACATTCAGGAGGAATTTTAAAACATTCATGTTCACCCAGGCATTCAATGGCTGTAATATACTGTTCCTGGCAACCTTGAAATTATTAGCTGTACTAATGTGACTATTTTCAAATGTTCTTGTGTTTAAAATGTTTTATTTATATGTCTTGTTTATTTGTTGTTTGCTATATGATGACGACGAGTAGTAACCCCTTCTGAAGGGATGAGAGCTGCCAAATTACAGGCAAATAAGTAGAGGGATTTTGTGCAATGAGGCTTCCAAGTTTGCTTGTTTTTCATTTTTAAACCCACAAGGGATACCTTACCCTCTCTGGGACTATGTGTGCACTTTTCATTATTGTGACATACGACACAGAGGTGCACCCTAGGTAAGTTAACTACAAAAGTTCAGAAACCTAGCCACACTCAATGTTTGAGTGAAAAACATTGAGGTTTTTCAAAATTACCAGAGTTTTGGAAAGTAAAAAGTTTAACAGGACAGAAGCAAGACCTGGATATCCAGCATTGAAAGAAGGTCCCAAGCATTTCACTAGGAGTGAACAGATCAGACCATTTCCTGCCTACAGTGGTACCTCGGTTTATGAACACAATTGGTTCCGGAAGTCTGTTCATAAACTGAAGCGTTCATAAACTGAAGCGAACTTTCCCATTGAAAGTAATGGAAAGTGGATTAATCCGTTCCAGACGGTCCGCAGAGTAACCGTTCATAAACTGAAGCGAACTTTCCCATTGAAAGTAATGGAAAGTGGATTAATCCGTTCCAGACGGGTCCGCGGAGTACTTAAACTGAAGCGTTCATAAACTGAAACATGGGTGTAATTGGTTCCGGACGTCTGTTCATAAACTGAAGCGTTCATAAACTGAAGCGAACTTTCCCATTGAAAGTAATGGAAAGTGAATTAATCCGTTCCGGATGGGTCTGCGGTGTTCATAAACTGAAAATTCATAAACCGAGGTGTTCATAAACCGAGGTTCCACTGTATATCAATTCTGCATGTTCATCTGTAAGTTTCATTTACAATTGTTCCTGTTTCTAAATTAAGTCTGAGGGGTTTTTTTTTTAACAGAAACATTATTTAAGCCATTTTAAATAGAATTTTATAATAAAACACGTATTTTCTCTCATTGTAATCATTTAAAAAACATTTTGACCTAAAATATATATTGTGCATTTTCCTACATTTTTGACCCAAGAATAGTATAACAAAAATTGAAGAAGTGTGAAATCTGAAGGATAATGGTGTTCTGGTTCACAAATTAGTTCAGGAGGTCAGTATGCACCAATGTTGACAGATAACAAATTTCTCACACTTAGATATTATTAGGTAGGTTACTCTCATTGCCTACATTAATATGTTATTTTAGAGGAGAGATTTCAAAACAAGAAGCACTGCTGCAATGATTTCTTTAATAGTTGAATATCCCACAAAAATCATATCCATTATGATTCTAATTCATACATACTCTTCCAACCAGTTAACGTTTGTGCTGACGCTTAACACACACTTTCAGCAATCCACTTAATGTTATTAGAGGAGCAAATGCCATTAGAAGTGTGAATTATTAAAGCTTAGTGCAACTACTAAGAAAGGATGACCCACTTACCAGAGCATGCATGTTCTACACTTCCACACAGCGTCTAGGTAGACTTTAGCAGTAAATAAACACTGAGAACAGAATGGAAATAGCAAAGGCTAAAAGTTGAGGGCAAAGTTCCAGCATCAGCGTTTGGAAAGATTAGTGTCAATGCCTTTAGAATGCAACAGCCACATTCAAATATCTTAACGGAAACAATAAGATACTGCAGAAAAGATGATCACAGAAGGAACAAGATTACAGATGTGCAACACAATAGTAGCAATACACATATGCAAAAAAGGAGAAGTGAAGGTATGCGATCACAGCTTCCTCTGCCACAGTGGTTTTGTCTTTTCAGCAACAGGAACTGCTACAGCAGAAACAGTCAAAACCAACTGTGCACAGTTCTTGCTTTACAAATGCACAAAACTTCTTTTTAGATTACGGTCCAATTGCTCCCACTTAGCGACTTCCTTGTATACCGTATTTATTACAGCCACTGAAAACAAGAGAATCCCCGGACTAGGAAATTTAAATTCATATATTTAAATTCAGCTCCATCTGGTACGCAGGCCGAGACCCTACCTGCCCTTGGACTGTCTCACCAGAGTGGTGCATGCTCTAGTTATCTCTCGTTTGGACTACTGCAATGCGCTCTATGTGGGGCTACCTTTGAAGATGACCCGGAAACTACAACTAATCCAGAATGCGGCAGCTAGACTGGTGACTGGGAGCAGCCGCTGAGACCACATAACACCGGTCTTGAAAGACCTGCATTGGCTCCCAGTATGTTTCCGAGCACAATTCAAAGTGTTGGTGCTGACCTTTAAAGCCCTAAACGGCCTTGGTCCAGTATACCTGAAGGAGCGTCTCCACCTCCATTGTTCTGCCTGGACACTGAGGTCCAGTGCTGAGGGCCTTCTGGCATTCCCTTGCTGCGAGAAGCCAAGTTACAGGGAACCAGGCAGAGGGCCTTCTTGGTAGTGGCACCCGTCCTGTGGAACGCCCTCCCACCAGATGTCAAAGAGAAAAACAACTACCAGACTTTTAGAGGACATCTGAAGGCAGCCCTGTTAAGGGAAGCTTTTAATGTTTAATAAATTATTGTATTTTAATATTTCTGTTGGAAGCCGCCCAGAGTGGCTGGGGAGGCCCGGCCATATGGGCGGGGTATAAATTATTATTATTACTGGTATTATATACCGATAGGAAGGGAAAACACTTTAAATTCATAATTTTGATGCTTCCTTCTGTAGTCAGAACCATGATATGGGCAATATAAATAGAACAATCGAAAGAGATATGGAGGTCAGGAGGAAGAATGCTTTAATTCACAATGGTTGCAGTGTGTTGAGAGCTGAAAGCAGCAATATACTGGGAAAGACAGACAAAAGCCAGAAGTTTAAATAAATAAATAATAAGCTGGAGTGAAAAACAAAAATGAAAGTCCTAAAAAGACTGCATAATTATAGTAGTCGCTAAAGGACCAAGAAAGTATTAAATGTGAAAGTCTTGAGACTGCGGTGAAAGGCCAACAAGGAGATGGTAAGAGGAACCTCCTTGGACATGAAGTTGCAAAGTTTGGGTGTGGCCATGGAGAAGGCCCTGTCCCTTGTACCAACTAAATATCTGACTTGAAACTGACAAGAGACTTTGCAGATATCTGTTTAGGTATTCATTTAATTGCATGTAAACGTACGAGGGGGGTCAGTGAAAAGCTGCCAGACCCCATCTCCTTTATCCCATTTACAGCTCTCCATGAGTTTAGGCGAGAAGGAAGTGATGAAGGTCTACTCTGGGAAGTTCCTTTTGATAAATTCCCCCTATTTTCCCTGCCTTAATCTGGGCACTGGTTATAAACCTCTAATTAGCACAGTGCAGAAAGAAGGGGAAGGTAATGTGCTTCCATGCACTCTGCTCCCCCTCCTCACTTGAAAACTGGAACATGAGTCTATATAGCTGGCAGAATGGACCATCTGGAAGTGCCTCGAGTCTCCCCTATTTCCCTTCTGACACAGCATCCCTAGAAGCATTGCTAGCTGCACACTAACACAAAAATGCTGGAAAGATTTGTGGCAGAAGAGGTGGAGGGGCAGGAGAGGCTGTTTACTTCAATTCCATAATTATATTCAAAACAAAACAGCACCAGACACAGTAACTTAACCACACAACAGAACACGCCGCTGTGTTTCCCCTATTCATTGTATTCCTTATGCTCTCTCTATATCCAGGGATCTAATGTAGCATTGAAAAGTCCATACAGTATATTTTTGCATTGCCTTAAGCTCCAGCACTGGAAACAGAATTTATTCAGCAGACTTTGTATTTTAGGAGATGAAATGTGAGAAGATAGCACTTTTATTTCTTTTAAACTTTCCTGTGGCAAAGGCACAAACATGATGGGAACAAGTCCCTCATTTGTCATCTTCGCTGCAATTCCATGTGTATGTTATGTGCAGGCTGCTTGACAGCTTCTGCAGTTGCGAAAGCAAACTGCCATATGGCTAGTCAACTACAGAGGGCACCTTGGGATTTAGTTTGGTTAAGGGCCAACTGTTAGCTTCCCTTTGTATTTTTCCCCCAACTGAAATTCTATTCCCAAAATATATTCCTTGCAAATACAGACAGGCATAAATAGCAAAACATTGCGGTTATACTAACTGCATTTGCTCTCTTTCACAAGAAATCACACCCTGCAGTGCTGGACTGGTACAATACAATTGCCACCTCTATAGCTATTTATTCAGCTGTGAAGACAAATTTCAAAGTAAAAAAGCCCCAGGGTCTCCTGTGTAGAATTCAATGCAGAGCACTATTAAGAGTTGTACTGTGAAGAATCTTTGGGTCCCCTGTAAATCTATTCCTACTGAGCAAACCTGTAATAAAGTGGGAGACAGTCTTTAGCCTGGCTGTTTCTTTTAAAGAAGATCTTTCAGATCTTGTGCTTTGTGGCAGAATTTTATTTTATTTCTCACCCTTTCTCACCCAAGGTTTCCCCCCACCCCCCAAGCAAGTTCACTCCAAGTTTTCTTTTTCCTTTTAAATGGCACTGCTTGTTTGGAATTAGCAATAGCAGTTTTCTTATATGGGGAGAGAATCTGCAAGTGCACTGAACCTTTTCTCATACATGAACCCCATGGCCTCTAGAACATGTGCGTATAGCACATATGTAGGAGCAAGGATGTAAGAGATTTTATCTACAGTCAGCAGTTTCTTAAATCTGCAAAGAGGCAATTTCTATCCCTAAATGAAGGCTAGAATAAAGCAGAGAAGGTTAATATAGTAGCGACACAAACTCAAAAGCTTGTCTGATAATATCGTTCCCTAATGCAAATTCTATCAATACAGGTGACTCCCCAGTTACATGGGGGTTAAATTCCAGGCCCCGGTGTGCATAAGCAAAATTTTTGTAAGTGGGAGTAGCCTCTAAACGCCTGGTTTTACCTGCTCTTCAGCTATGTCCCCTGCTCTCTCTCCAATGCAGACCGAATTATCCAGAGTTGAAGCTCCGGGGCCAACTGCAGGCTGGAGGACATATAGGAAAGCGGCTGCGCTACCCGCAAGTCAGCTGTTATGTGGGGAGGTTGAGCAAGAGGGAGCTGAGCAGCCTAAACCAACTCCTGCTGAACCTCTGTTCTCTTCAGCACTGAATAAATTCAGTGACTTTACATACGCTTTTCATTTGGCCAGCTACTGCAGAGTTAACTCACTTGCTACTTGCATTTCACCTATAAATAAAAATAGACCACAGGTTGCTGGTACCACTGACATTTGTATTCTCAATGAACATTGTTCCTGACACATAGCAAGCCTATTAATAAACTGCTGACTGTGTATTTCTGATTTAGAAAGCCTTTGAAATCCAGACATGTAATGTTGTTGAAGGACTTTTTGAATAGTAGCTCTATATAAGCAGTAAAATACCCTGTACAAAAATGAGTGACTGATAAATCAGTCTTAAGAGAGGGATTGGCTAACTAAAAGCAAACTAAGTATTACTTGTAATGCATCTGTACCAACATGCGCCCACTTCAAATATCAATCACAATTTTATGGGGAAAGAATGGTTAGCCCTCATGTACCTATAGCTCTAAGCAACTTAAAAAATTTATTTTTAAGAAAGCAGAAGGTTGGCCTCTGAACATCCTGTCAATAGTACCAACACACCATTTTCAGAATACATGTCAGTCCCAAAAGCTTCCCCAAGCCAAGGCTTCCTCCCTCAACACATTTTTGATTGTTTATATGACACTCTTCATTTAAAATCAACCCAGGGCAGATTAAATCAGCAAGATATGCAGCATCTGCTAAAGAATAGTATGTGCTTTAAGAACCGTCCGTCACAACCCCATAAAATGGAATCACTGAAGAAGAAAGCAGAGATAAATTAGCACACATGTATATATCTGTATCCATATACTGTATTAACTTTTCTTTGCTTGTCTTCTAAATTATTGCACCCGAGTTTCTTTCCAAAAAGCACCAAACAAATTACCATAAATCACTAGTCCAGGAATTCAGTACATCCTGCTGCACTCAGCAGCAAAAGTAATTATTATAGATCTACCTGTACTTGAACATCTTACACTGTCAAAGGTACATTCGCTCACCCTACTGCTGCAAATGTGAGTGGCAAAGCCATAACTGTAACTAACTCTCTCTCATGTAATTCAGTTAAAAAGGCATGCAGTATTTCTTTTGATCTATATATGGAAAGTGGCTGGGGGTGTTTTTCCCCCCTGTTGAAAATAATGTCATATGCTTTCCTTGCTGATCTCAATCCAAGAAAATGGACAAGGAGCTTGAAGTGCAAATTACTAAAGTGGAAATTTCTAAACAAGCAGAAAAGATCTCAAGTGCAACTCACTGGTACACAGGATGGGGGAAGGGAGACAAAGTATCTGCAGTAGCATCTGGCTAGACTAATTTCCTTGGGGAGGCAAATAGAAGTCAGTGTTCAGAAGGATGGCAGTACCAAAATGAGACCACTCCTAAAATAAGGTTATCTGCAGTGTGAAAAACCTGTGTTTTTATAATCAAGTAATTATAAACCAAGTGTCAGAAAACATGGACAATGTATTTACTGCATATACTATGAGGATCTCATCCTGACACCCAGGAGTGGCTGGACTGGATAACAACTTGAGCCTCTGACTTGTTTGTTACATCCCCCAGCACGTGGCACCACAAAGAAGGCAAAGACTTGTACTGTCTCAGTTAGTGCTGGTGTTTGCTTGGTTAAAGATAAAAAACGAGTATAAATAGGTTAATTATCTGGATGGCAAGATCCAGGTTTGGGACAAGTGCTCTTTTGTGAGAGAAACCAAGCAGAGATTTAAAAATCACAAACATGCAGCAAAGTCAAATGCAAAAATATAGGCTGTTTGACCTTTAAAATAGCACCTTCTAAGTTGCTTCCAAAGTTCCCCTCTTCCCGTAACATAGAAAGAGACCATACACTGGTAGGTTAAAATTGGTTTACTTACAAACCAAGGTCAGATTTATGTGCTTCTCCATACAGCAGTTAAGAACGAATAGTCAGTAAAACACAGGTTCCAAAAGTGATAAATGTTTCAAAATTATTTGTATAGAAAAACAAGGATAGCTTGCTTGAGCCATGGGGTCTTAGTTTGGAGTGAGCATCTTAAGACCTCCTTATTGGTAGAGTTCACATGGTGGAATGAGAAGAACAAAGGCTTGATAACCACCCTTCTCAAGGTGAGGTGGAGTGACCTGGCAGCTTACTCTATGGTCTTAACCCATTCTTGCATTAATTAGCTGTAAGCATGTTGGTTATATGAGGCTGCTAATCCAACAGTTAGAGAATTTCACTAAAGAAATTTCTATCTTAAATATTGACTTATTATTTTGATAAGTAATCTAAGTCTGCAAACATATGCACATTTATTTCAGAGTAAGTCCCATTCTTCAATGAAACATGCATAGGGTTACACTGTAAATCCATGAAGCATAATAAAAGTCTGAAGATCTTCAGAACAACTGTCATTACAGAGCCAGCTCAATGTCCAACGAACACCAGGGTTGACAATTCCACAGCAAGGGATGCAGCTTCAAAACAGCAACCACAACAGCAACTGCCTAGAAAAACAGGCACTGCTTTTTCTCTCTAAATTCCAAGAGATGAATAAAGTCACCTTTACAGTTCATTATTCTGGTGTTTTACAGGCAGCAGCTCACCTCATTCCCTGCACCCAACTACTGCAGGCAATGTGAGAGAATGTTCTTCCCCGACACACTCTTGGGGCAGATTTCTACACATCCTCCTCTGATTCTCCAAGGAGTCAGGGAGAGAGGAAGCTATGTACTGTATCTATTCTTGACATTTCAGGGCTCACTAGTACTGTAAAAGGTAATTAAGATCCAAGCTTCTTCGGTCCTGATTATCTACAGTGAAATTCAGATATGCACAATGTAAGCTGACTATAACGTGCATTACCCTTTAGACAGGAGAACACTGCAGGGTACTTATATGGACTTCCTTCTCCACCCCTGAAGCCAGAGCAGCTCTCATCAAAAATAAAATAAAGGAACCAAATACACTGAACTTTTCACATAAATTATACACCATCACTGACCTACCATCAAAGAGGATGAAAGCTTGCAATATACCTGAAAATAAAATCCAATAAAAATGGTCCCAACGGAGAAACAATATTGAAAGTAAAAAGATTAGCTTCTCCTTGCACCTTACAAAGGACTGATGATTATGAGAAACAATGTGTGCTAGGAGCAAAATAAATTGGTTTTATGCTCTAGATTCAACCAAATGCCACAATGAAAGTTGGAAAGGCAGAATAAATTCAAGGTAGGAAAAAGATCAGGCCACCCCAGTGTCGTTGTCGTCGTCCCCCCGGCCACCATCTTTCTATTTGCATCAGACACACCACTTTTGTGCCTTACATTGGGCCAGAAGCATGAATCATAGAGCTGGAAGGCACCGCGAGGATCATTCTAGCCCAACCTGAATGATGGAAAGCAGTTGTGTGCTTTAGGTTCACAAGCTCTCTCTCCACTGCAAGGAATTACATCTAAGTAGTTGTTCATGGCTCCCATTTCCATATACCACAGATTCACTTGCAACATCTGAGAAATGCCTCAAGGAGAATCAAGAATCTGCATCCAGAAGATTTTCTAGAGAAACAACAATGACAGCACAGTGGATTATACAAATATTAGCCAGAGTGTGACCAAAGGGTAACTGTAGTCTACCATAGAATCCTTGTGAAAGCATGTCAGATCACTCTTCTGCAGTACAGGAGCAAGTGGAGCAATACATTTTGCTCCCCTGTTCTCTTATATCATTCCCACCCACCTACCCTGGGCCAAGTCCGATTGATTTCAGAGGGAAATGGATACCTCAGACTTAGTATGATGCTTTAGCAATTTCACAAATTTATAGCCAGCAAAATAATGCAGGCACCTTCTAGATGAAATCCAATACAAAAGTTACAAAAATCACTGCTCTGGTTATTGCTATTCATTGTTGTTTTGTCCTGTGTCATTACAGTTAATAACCCTGCTTCAGACAGATGCAGTTAGACAGGTCTTTCATAAGTAAAATGAAAGCTATTTATTAATTGATTTCCTGTAAAATTTAAGCAAAGGAAACATTTTAAATGAATAAATGCCCTAGAGCAAAATGCAGCCAAGAAAGAAATATATTTTAAAAACAAATGTTTGGCACAGGGATTTTTTTTATCTTACACCCCCCCCCCCGGGATATTATCACGAAGAACCAAATTGAATATTACGTTTCCAATGTGGCACTATAATTGGATCATTTTATAAAATAAAGGTATGGACAGAATGAAAAGGAATCTATAGACAGGACTTTTTTTTATAATGCAGCATAACATAATTAGTTAAAGCAATCTGTTCAGAACTGGCAGCTATTACTCCCTCTAATAACCAAAACAGGTGACTGAGTGCCAATAGGAACCGAGCCAAAAATACATGGCCATTGTGAAACAAGAGGAAGATATCAGCATGATCAGGGAAACCATGTATGCAAACGTACTAACAAAAAATGTTTTAACATCTAAGGAGAAAGTCCATCCAAAAACATTCCAGTGAGGCTTGAACATCCTCAGCAGCCACAGATTGTCAACAAACATCAGTTGGAAAAGAAAACTGGAAATCCGGGTCTGAGCTCTTTGTCGTTTAGTCGTGTCCAACTCTTTGTGCCCCCATGGACCAGAGCATGCCAGGCACTCCTGTCTTCCACTGCCTCCCGCAGTTTGGTCAGACTCATGTTCGTAGCTTTACAGTTTATATAACAAGGGCTGGGAAACCTTTTCATCCCGGGAGCTGCATTGTTTCTTGGTTGACCAGATGATGATGCAGGTCAGTGGTAGACAGGAGACCAGGGCCCTGCGGGATTTGTCATCTTTCCACAGGGCCTGCAAGACAGAGCTGTTCCGCCTGGCCTTTGGGTTGGACTTTGTCTGACCCCTGTGTTTTCCTCCCTCATGGCTTGGATTTATGGACTACTTAAAATCAGGCTGCATTTTAAATTTTAATACTGTATTTTAATCAATTGATTTTTATGTTTTATTGTAATTTTATTGGTGTGAGCCGCCCTGAGCCCGGTTTTGACTGGGGAGGGCGGGGTATAAATAAAATTATTATTATTATTATCATCATCATCATCATCATCATCATCATCCCGGGAGCTGCATTGTTTCTTGGTTGACCAGATGAGGCTGCAGGTCAGTGGTAGACATGGACGAAACAAAAATGGGCACAACTACTCCCCCCCAACATAAAAATCACTTGTTTCCCCTTGTTTCCACTCTTCTATGCTTCTTCTCTCCAATGACAACCCAGGAAAAGAGCAATCATTAGTTTCAAAGGTGACATGGGAAGAGCATTGCTGCCAAAGGCAATGATACCAACCCAATGGATCAGGGTTGGCGGGCCACTTGGAAAGGCTGAACAGGACAGATCAGCCCCATAAAGTGAAGGCTTCCCACACCTGACTTTTAGTAACTTAGAAGAGAGCATGGCCAACAATGGCTGTGCTCTACATTCACTGTCAAGAGGCAGTAATCGAAGGTGGACAGAGTGCCATTGTGCTCATGTCCTGCTTGCAGGCTTCCCACAAAGTAGAGATAGAGGCACACTGAAGCAAGAAAGGTATCTCATTTAAGCCTCCAAAAACAAACCCCTCAAAATTAGTCACAGGGGACACAGAATCTAACTAGAGAAGTAGTTTTCCTAACTAAATCCTACGCCATTTAGCTTAACTGCACCTCCCCACCAACCTTTGTTTCTGCCATGTAAGAGAATATTCCTGGAAAGAACGTGATAGATAGATATATTAGTCATATACAGAACACAGCAAGTTTCGTACTGCAGTCCTGTATCTGGAAGTGAACTACCCTGAATTCAATGGACTTCTGAGTAGAGGACTGCACTGTATCTGCTGATTGGCACGCTGTCAGTTTCAGATCTACGTGCTGATTTTAAATGAGCTAAAAAGGCACATCTACTTGCTAATGAAATGAGTGTTCGTGAGAAAGTCTATTTATAGCTGTAACATTTTGTATGCAACATTTCACCACACTGACAAGGATCCCTGAAGAACATCCTGAAAAATACCATCATGTTCACAATTTGTTTCAGAATTCACTCTTCAAGTGTTTCATTAAGACTGAATTTCCTATGGTAGGCTAATCATGTTGGGTGGGCTTTTACTCTTTTTTAAAAAACAAAAAAAAACCTTTTGGCAAATTCTTAGACTGAAAAAAATGTGCCTGTGCAAAAGTGAAAATTTGATGTGCAACATGCTCAGATTCAAGATCTTTCAGCTTATTGTCTCATATTTCTGGAGCTCTACCTCCTAGTGGTTCCCTTGTCTGCCATACGAAATACGCTACTTAACTCTCCTTTTCCATTCAAGTGATTACCTCCTTTGTGTTATCTAATATCTTAGGTCATGTCAACACATGCAACAATATGGTGAGGTGAAGTTTTGAGGTGATGGATTAAATTGCATCCCTTCCAAGTGCAGGTGACAGTTTATACTCTTTAATTCTCCCGTACAAAGAAGAAATTCCATACAAATAGTCAACTATCGCAATAAACAGAGAGCTAGTATACAACCACTTACCGTACTACAAATTAAAGTTCATACAAGCATCAAAATACACAAAGTTCAAACATGCACCCCATATAAAATCAACCTTCCTGCCTTTTATATGGCACAAAAATACCTATTGGCAATGCTAATATTCTACATCAGGAATGCAAAACCTGTAACGCTGCAGAAGTTGATGGACTCCCATGTCCTAACAGCTCCAGTCAGCATGACCAATAGTCAGGGATTACAAGAGTGGTAGCATCCTGAAGTCCACAGGATCCACATTTGAAGGAATGCATAACTCAGCTTCACTCTGGTGGTGCAATCTACACTGCCAACTCAGAACTCTTCTGTCTCATTCCACTGAATGCGTCAATCATAGCATGTCAACCTTGAGCCCATGGCAAGAGTATTATTTAATTTTCTGCCCTGGGCTGCATTAAGCTACTAAGAGACAACACTAACAAGAGCCACAAATTGAATGGGGAATGAAAGGCCAAAAATACATATTGTGTGTGTTTGTGTGTGTTTTAAAATCATAGGCAACAGAAAATGAAGGTAAAGGTAAAGGGACCCCTGACCATTAGGTCCAGTCGTGACCAACTCTGGGGTTGCGCGCTCATCTCGCATTATTGGCCGAGGGAGCCGGCGTATAGCTTCCAGGTCATGTGGCCAGCATGACAAAGCCGCTTCTGGCAAACCAGAGCAGCACATGGAAACACCGTTTACCTTCCCGCTGTAGCGGTTCCTATTTATCTACTTGCATTTTGACGTGCTTTCGAACTGCTAGGTTGGCAGGAGCTGGGACCAAGCAACGGGAGCTCACCCCGTCACAGGGATTTGAACCGCCGACCTTCTGATCAGCAAGCCCTAGGCTCAGTGGTTTAACCACAGCGCCACCTGGGTGAAAATGAAGACTACCCCCTAATAGCCCAGTTTGTAGAGCATGAGACTCTTAATCTCAGAGTGCTGAAGAAGCAAACTCTGGAACCTCTATAGCAATTTACGCTGGAGAGGAAACTGTTTTGATTTCTTTGCACTGGTCCCTGTGGGGGAAAGGCTGGCATGCATCATTAAGCATGGGTGGTAAAGACTCTTTGGGATTGGCGGGCAGGTAGGGGGCTTAAGAGATCCTTGCCAAGTCGTCAGTTTCCCATCCTTATCATACACACACTGTAAATAAAGGATTTCTCTCCTAGGGGAGGGGTGGGAATATTCCTTCCAAGGCACTACAAGAGATTAATTTGTTCAGCACCCACAACTCAGAAGATTGGTTCACAGTAAGTATTAGACCTCGGTGTACATTATCCCACTTTCTCCTCCCAGGAAGCAAGCCAATAACCCTTAAGTAGGCCGACTTCCCCTTGTGATACTGAAGGTGGTATTATATTTACATCCAGCTCTTCTTCTAAATGGAGCACAGAGCAGAACAGACGTGTGTCTCTGAATACCAGTTGCTGGGGAGCACAAGTGGGGAGAACACTGTTCCCCTCAGGGCAATAGAAGTCCCGCCTGCAGAACATCTAGTTAGTCACCGAGTCTAGAGTGCAAAACTGGGTGGGCCTTTGCTCTGTACCAGTAAGGCTCTTTTAGCATTATTAAGATACTGAACTGGGCAACAGGAAGGGGGGGGGAATCCCAAAACACACCTGAGAGATTTGCCCTTCTGCATATGCTAAGATTCCAATTCTCTCCTTAAGTAAGTCATTTTCTATTACATTCACACACACACACAGTAATGTTTAAGTAGGCAATGGTCTGAGTGCACACACAATTAGGGATGTTAAAAAGCTCGTGTAAGCTACTTTTTCTGTGAGGAGATCAAATTAGATAGGCATATAACAATGGTATTCAAAATACATCCACCATGCTTTCTGGATGGAGATAATTTAGTGCCAAGGGTAATAACAAAAATAGACATCTCTGCATTCCTCCCCTTTTTGTAGAACAATACCAACAAGAAGAAAGTGAAGGATAATACTCAAAAGCAAGTCTGCCAGCGAAAGATTCTCTGCCACAGGAATGGTACACCTCAGTGGACATAGAAGAACCTGTCACCCTGAGATACAAATTTCTTATCTCCCAGGCTATACAACTTCAAATGCAGACTTATAATGAAGGAAGCGTGCAGGTGGGGGTCTTCAGATGATGATGTAAGGTTGTAAATGCAACTTCCAGAAAAAGTGCCACACGTTTTATTTCTGACCAATGCATTTTTTCCTTATTTGTTGCCCCATTCACTTTCAATGCCTAGATCAAATTATTGAATTCTGGGGAGAAAAATCAGGTGTTTAACCAAGCTGTGTTCTTCAGCTATTTTGCCACACATAGTTCAAGATCAAGAATTGAGTGCCTGGAGAGCTCTTCTCCCTGCCTCACCCATTTCCATGACTAAAAAGGTAAAGGGTAAAGGTCCAGTAGCGGACGACTCTGGGGTTGCGGCGCTCATCTCGCTCTATAGGCCGAGGGAGCCAGCGTTTGTCCGCAGACAGCTTCCGGGTCATGTGGCCAGCATGACAAAGCTGCTTCTGGCGAACCAGAGCAGCGCACGGAAACGCCGTTTACCTTCCCGCCGGAGCAATCCCTATTTATCTACTTGCACTTTGATGTGCTTTCGAACTGCTAGGTGGGCAGGAGCTGGGACCGAGCAACAGGAGCTCACCCCATTGCAGGGATTCGAACCGCCGACCTTCTGATCAGCAAGCCCTAGACTCTGTGGTTTAAACCACAGCGCCACCTGGGTCCCTATTTCCATGACTAGTAACAGCCAAACCTATTTGATTTGTATAGCTGTAGGACTAGAAGCTTATTATTGAAGGTCTACTGAAGCCAAGGGAAAAACACAAATGTATACAAAGTTGTTGCCTAAGATTCTCTCTCACTTTTTCCTATTTTAGAGTCTAGAGACCTCGGAAGCTTGCTCTTGAAGTTCAACTCCCATTGTTTTGACAGTGCCCTAAAGAGCTTCCAAGACACAGTGCTTTGCAATGATTTTATGCTTTCAGCTATCAAGTTTTCTCCAAGGGAAAAAAAAAGTATGTGCACAGATGGAGCTAGTATAATTGATTTTTGTAACCACATGGGCATTAAGAGTAAGCAAAAGTAGTAATAAATTATGCTCAAGAGAACAGCAAGAGTGGATTCCAGAAGAAAGATTATGCAACTAGTGCCATTTGTTTAGAATTGTACCCTTTATCAGGGCATAATTATGTCAAGCAAGGTGTACAAAGGATTTCCCCCTCCAAAGACAACTATCCCATAGGCTGCAAAAAGAACATTGATCTCTCATAATCCTTCTAATGAGCTTCAGCTTTTCCATCATACAAACCTACCATTAAGTGCCTTCCCATTGCTATTATGCTTCCTGGACAAACTAAATTAAATTCACAGAAACATAGAAAAACCGCCTATTTTTTACAACTGTTTCATCTTTAATCTTGTGTTAAGAGTGGAATTTCTAAAATCTAAAGAGAAGTGTTAAATGTATATGTACGATTAAAGAAACCAACTCTGCAGCATAGATAATATGATGTAGCAAAGTAAAGGTTGTTGTCTTATGCACACTTGCCTAGAAGCATGCTCCATTTCAATCCACAGAGCTAACTTCCAAGTTAATGTGCTAAGAATTAGAGCATGAGTAATAATGCTTTCAGACAGCAGCCCTCCAATTGCTACTTGAAGCATTCCAACTGACCATGAGAATCATGTTGACATCAAGAGTTAATGGATTAAGTCTATACTTCAGAAACATATAGATTATTATACATATTTTTAGGGGAGTTGCTGAGCTTTATGCTGTTCTGGTTTATTTTATCTTGCTTTTAGAGAATTTGAATGGATGGGTAGTATACAAATTTAGTGACAACAACAGCAAATGGTCTAAAAAGGAAATATCACAGATTTTAGTGTTACTTGTACATGTTACTATGCACATAAGGTTAACAGTACACTTAATTTCCAAGGCATTGTGACCAATTAATCAGGTCCTAGACCAGGATTTCCAGTGTTAAATTTTATTACTTTTTTTATATGAAACACAGGGTTGAAATCCACTCCAGGGTGTAGTTTCATTGCAAAAAATTATCACGATCCTTCTAATCTATTGTCACCTGCATAGTAATAAACAACGTCCCCATATTTCAGCCACTTACTACTTATAGTTTTCTTTCTGTAAAGAACCACATGGGACAAAAGACATTACAAGGCAACCAAATTAATCTTACAAATGGAGGGGGATAAGGTGGCGTTTTTTAAAAATCCATGTAAGTTAGCATATTGGAGTAAAAATGCTCCATGTGATTTTTCCAACAAAAGCCAACCCAAAGAAACAGATTTGTCTTCTAACACACCACCCATTGGTTTATTTCAGGACATTTTACCCACCCAGAACACATCCAAATTTGACTCATGCTTTTTCAAACAAAAAGTGATCCAGGGAAGCAGGTTAATGGCATGATCTCAGAATGTCTACTCAGAAGTAAGTCCTATTGAGTTGGAAGGTCTTACTCATAAAGCGCATATGTATCACTGCCACAATATTTCTTCATGACCTGGCAGTTTATAAATACTGTACTAGTATTTATAAATAAAATAAGATACAATGAAAGTCAGCTTGGGGGTGAAAATTACCTAAATACGGCTGTCATTTTTTTCCTTTATGAAGGTTAAGAATATTGTTGGCATTTAAGTAGATATAATCCAGATTGGGAGGGAGGAGAGGCAGATGTCTCTCAGAGGTACTGAAAGTAGAACTCCTCCTGGTTTGTGCACATTTTCCATTTAGCTAAGGAATATTTAACTTATGGCATACAAATATCTCCTTTTAAAAGAAAAAATCTCGTCTTCAAAATATTTATATATGATGTTTCTAAAAGGGGATTGATTGCTCAAGAGGATGGAACAAGTAGCTTTGCCTCAGTCTCAAAATACTGACACTACAAATTACTGTACTTTGCGCATCATGCTGTTAATGTAGCTGCAGACTTATAGAGTAAGTCTATATGCACTCAATATCTCACACCCATCTCACAGTAAGCATGAATGAAATAAGTTACCTGCACAGAAGCAGCATTGGTTCTCTGCATGTGTCCTGCCTGAGCCATCATTTCTTCATTTAAATTTAGACACCTTATTCGGAGCTTATTTGCTGACAAAGGCTCTGACATCATATAGGATGGGAAAATCCAAATACTGTAACTACTGCAAATATTCCCAACTCTAATTTACACTATCTCTCTACTGCCAGACGTTATACACCCAAGCTAACTGCACTCCAGTAAACACACATGCAGATTACTTCCATGTCAAGACCACTTTCCAGTGTTCAAGCCTGCTGTTTAAGAAAGTGAGCCAACTGCACATTCTTATGTGTACAGGTGTTAACACCTTTCACCTTCCTACATAACCAAGTGTAAAACATTTTCTCCAGAATTAAAGAACACCTGAACCAAAATTCCTCCACTCCCCACCCCTAAAAAAAGGAAAACTTTGCAAAGAAAATGTTGCCAAGTTAACTTGGTGAAGATACCACAGAGCTACAGAAAAAAGGAAAACAATGCTCAAAGTTTCTCTTTTACAGGGCAAATGTGTGTGTTTTTCCAGAAAAAGCTGAACATCTAGCAAGCTACCCAATTATGTCAAGGTGAATTGCTCCTAAGTTAACACCTGGCCCTTGGGCCAAGGGTGTACACTTTTTGATACACTGAGAAATTGTGGCTGGAGCAACAGCCACCAATGCACTCCTCTCCTCAAAAAAGAAAAATATCGACTCTCGTGGTCCTTGCCAAACCTTGCCACATTTCGCACACTCTGGCACCTAGTTTGCCTACTTTGTATGGTTACATAAAACAAAACTACAACTACCTGTATACCCTGGAGTATAGATATCAATCCATGGCCAACTTAGGCCAAAGTTTCCTGTGTTCCATCTAGTACTGTCATGGAAGTCCGCAGTCAGATACCCCGGCCTATGCATGCATGAAGATGAGCAGGAGCAATAACTGAATTCTTTGTCCTTTCCTCCATCACATTTAAAGTGAAACAAATCCGGATTCAGACACGAAGCACATGCCCTTTTAACCCTTTCCTGACCCTGAGTCGGGGGAAAGTTGCCAAAACAAAGCCCTCTGCCTCCCAAACCGAAGGGGGAACCTCCAGCATCCACGCAAGTACTGGGGAACCAAAGGTCGCCCCCCTCCCCTCCCGGGACTCACCGCGGGGCTGCCGCTGCCCTCCCTTGCTCTGGCCTTGCCCTTGGTGGGCGACTCCTGCAGCAGCTGCTCCAAGCAAGCGGTGCCCGGTAGGGAGGAGCTCTTCTGGTGGGACAGGTGAGTCCCATGCCGGGGCTGCTGCGGCGGCTCCTCCTCCTTCTCGGCTTGCGGGGGGCCATCCCCGCCGCGCCCCCTGTCGGCTCGGGCGGGGGCAGCCGGCGACGGGCAGAGCGAAGACGATGCCGAGGAGGCGGCGCGCGCGTCGTCGGGGCGCCGGCCCTGAGGCGACGGCGGCTGCCCCCTGCCCTGGTGGTGGTGGTGGTGAAGGATGTGCTCCCGCAGGCGGCGCAGCGCCGAGCCGGCTTCGCTGCTCACGGCCTCCAGGGGCTCCGCCGAGGAGCAGCAGAGGTTGGGCTGGGACGACGAGAAGACGCGGTCCAGCACGTGCTTCCTGCGCCTGAAGCCGCTCCACTTGACGGCGCCGCCGCTCAGCAAATCCCCCTTGGCTGCCGCCGGCGGTGGAAGCTGCAGCTGCTGCTGCTCGGCTCGAGCTCGAGGAAGCGACGGCGAGGTCTCCGCACTGCGGCGCTCGGCGGCTCCCGCTTTGCCGCTGCTGCCCTTGCTCTTGCCGCCCAGCTGCAGGTTTCTCCACAGCCGGGCCTGGAAGGAGGAGGACGAGGACGACGACGCCGGTTCGGGGTCGCTGGTGGGCTTGTCCGTTGCTGCTGCCTCAGGCTCCATAGCCGCCGCCTCCTCCTCCTCCTCCCCTTCTCTTGGCCGCCTCCTCCCGCTTCTCCACAAACGCCACCACCGCCGGCGTCTACTGCTGCGGAGGCAACAGCAGCAGAGCCCGGTGGAGCCTGGAGGCTTCAATCCAGGCCGGCCGAAAGAAGAGGCTGTGTGCTGGCCGTCTCAGCCCCGCGATAGGTGGCTAGATCAGCCCGGCTGCTGCTCAGTCTGGGTGCACCACCCGCAGGGTGGCAGCCGCGAGTGGGCGCGAAAGAGGAGGAGGAGGAGGAAGCAGCAGCAGCCGTCGTCGCGTAAGGCGTCGCGCAAGCGAGCAAGGAACGCGCCTCCACCGAACTTTGTGTCTCGCGCGCCGGACTTTTCTCGCCCTCCTCGCAACTGCTAAGACAAGTCACACGGACCGCGCAGGCTCGTGCCGGATGCCTGACTGACTGGGGGAGGGGGAGGGGGAATTAGATTAATGAGAGGCACGTGTGCGCTCGCTGGAGGCAGCTGGCCAAAAGCGGGGTGGAGGCGGGGAGGATGATGATCGCGGCCATGGGTCAGCATGAAAGATGGGCGGTCTGCAGAGCTCAGCCTTCGCTTCACGGAGGTGCAAGAAGAAGAGGAGGAACGCTCCAGGGCGGGATCAAGAGGTGCTGGGTGCAGATAAGGGGAACAAGAGACGCTGGTTTGTACTGGCCGGTAGAGGAAGGATGCATATGGAATGAGATAACCGGGAGACAAGGCAGACACGCCCAACTCGTCGTCGTGCTAGCCCACAAGCCAAGTTAGAGGGGCGGGTGTGAAAAGCGGAAGAGGCATTTCCTTTTTATCCTGTGTCTTTGTCACTTTCATTGGCTCCTAGAAGCTCCACTGGAGGCATTGGAGAGGGTACCTTGCAAAAGGGTAGTAGATCTCTGGCTGATCTGTGTGGGTTTTGCTAGGTTTTTTTTTTTTAGTAGATCCCACCAGCCTGAACCCCGCACAATACCAGTACACAGGTCTGGCCCAACATTCTTTTACTGCTGGAGGTGAAGGACAATATTCTGTCCCTCTCACTCACTCACTCACACACAGAGCCAACCAGGTTGCCTGATGAACCTTAGGGTACATTCACATTAGCAGCTTAAAACACAGCAAGGTCATTTTCCCCCTTCCCCGCATTTCATGCCACATTTGCACAGTGCAGTTCACCTGAGGGATGTGATGTCTTCATTTGACCCACATGACCTTTTTGGTTGCCCCACCCCTGCAACCCCCCAAATCCTATTTATTTGTGATGCCGTGATCTACACATGGGCACTCATCTTCACGTGTGCAATGGCAGTCTCAAATGTTCACATTACCGCTTACTCCACATCCTCATTTCTACGTATTTGAATTGGTTTGAAGGGAAAACACACCAAGCAACAGTATTTGTCAATAAACTACAGGACTGGTATGGATTGTGGCTAAAGTGTAAATGTGGCTTCAAAAACTAGCAGTAGGAGCACACTGGATGCAGAGTAAGCGGTAATGTGAACATACCCTTCTGAGGGCAGTAAGCTAGATGAAAGGGCCAGGGCACACTATGTTTTATGTCGTGAACTGCCTTGAGATCTTTGGATGAAGGACAACATATAAATTTAATATGGAAAAATAATAATATGTTGCAAACGCAGCTGCTCTGGCCACCAAGATTTTGTTGCCATTCATTTGCCACTCCACCTAGTTCCTGCACTCTTTGCCCACTCAAACAGCTGCTCCTATGCAACAGCAACAGCATGTATCACATGAGTAGAGCAACATGTGCACACACATGATGCATGCTGGAGCACATGGCCTGAGCAGGCTTACCAATCTGCCTGCTTACTTGGTTGGGAGTGTTCCCCAATGGCACTGACTGTAATGCATTGGAAGAAGGTGATTAGACAACACAGACAGGCTGCAAAGGATAGCAAGATGCAAGAACCGGCACTGCTGGGGCACCAGGTTGGGAGGATGGGAACAGCTCAGGAGGAATGGCCAGGGGAATCAACACCCCTCTGTCTCTGTGGTCTGGCGCATGCATTTCACTCTGCCTAATGATAGGGCCAGTCCTCAGAAACATTGCTCTGCAAGTGGTGTTTTGACAACCCAAAGCAGGTTCACTGGAACCAGGACATTTTCAACAACCTTTGCTGAAGCAACTAAGCAAAAGCTGCCCTCTGGATCCCATATTGGATCCTGTGCAATATTGGATAGCAGGAGAGGAGACAAATGTATTGCACAGTTTATTTCAGTACTCTGACCAAGAGAAAAGTTGGGCATCCTAGACAGAGCATTGGACTATTACTGCAGAAATCAGAGATCAAATCATGCAGATTCTTATATGTATTTTTAAAAGCCCAATTCAATGGGGAAACGGGATGGAATTCTGATGATAATAGCCTCACCCCCACTTAGGTTTTTTTATATAAAAAAAAGATATGGTTTCTAATCACAATATTGAAATAGCATGCAGTCGGTCCCTCATCACTGTTTCAACCCGAGAGCTCTAGTTTCCTACGAAGAAGCTGCTTGCAATGGAAAATGAAGGGAGCTCTTCTGCTGGTTCAGCAGCTGCGGTTCCAGCCATCTGTCAATGCAGCCAGTGGTGTTTTGAGAATGGAGTGGAGAGAGAGACAAAGAAGAGGCAAGTTCATGTTTCAGGCCAGTCCCTCTGTCACATCCAAAGCCTACTTTCTCTTGTCCGATGATGCAAATGGGTTATATGATTCCCAAACGACTTATCAAATGTTACATCATGTTATTCTGCCCTCAGTGCCCCCCCCCCCCGCTGCAATCACATTTAGGAACAATGAGTCATAATGAAAAGACTATACTTTTTTCACATCAACTTGTAGATACCAGATTCTACTGAGATTATATTTGCCTTTTCATTTAGGGGTTGGGAAGAAATGGATGCTCAGCATTTTAATTTAGACCAAAAGAGCATGTTCTATTTATAGTAGCACAAATGTCATATTCTCTTTCATTGCACAGAAATGTGCCCAGTCTTGGATCTCCAACCTGTTCTGCATGACTGCCTTGAGCCACTGCAATGCCTTCTCTTTCCAGCCATCTCCAGCTGTGTGTTTGTTTGTTTGTTTGTTTGTTTTTACAGGGGCCTCAGGCCACCTGAGAGGTTTTATTCAGTCACAAAAAATACTAGGATTTTGCAAATGGATTCTACAGCATGGAAGGAAAGGCTCAGAAATTTCAGGCAAGTGACTTATTGTAAAACTAATTTGACTGAAATCCCCAGAACTGTGGATTTTTTCTGCTACGCGTGCTGCTTCTCCGGGAGCTTTTGACTCACATTCTCCGCCTCCAGCGGTATGCTCATATGATATGCTCTTCCCAACTGAAAGCTGCGAGTCTCTGAAAGCATTCCCTATTGATAGGAACTAAGAGGACAGCTACCTGCACCTCAGAGAGAGAGAGCCCACCCGCCGTTAGAGTGAAACACCAACTCAATTAGTGGGGATAGAGAAGCAGGGATGGTGTATCTACAGAGGTTATCCCCCCTGATTTGATTCAGGATAGGTGGTTTAGCAAAGCATAGTTTATTACCCATTTTGAATGCGGTGCTCACTTTCCAACTGACTTTTTGTGATGTTCCATTTTGAATAGCAAAATGGAAGCAGAACTATAATACAAATTAGGTAGCCAAAAGGCAGAAATCAATATTAGCTTTGCAAGTAGCTATAGGATCAGAACATGCTAGTTTGTGTGACAGCAGGGAATGGGAAGAAGAAAAGTGCTTTACTGACCCAAATGCCCCCCCCAAAAAAATACAAGAGAAATGTGTTTCCCTACTTTTATGATGAGCTAGCATGCCCAAAGAGGGACCCAGGTGGCACTGTGGGTTAAGCCACTGAGCCTAGGGCTTGCTGATCAGAAGGTCGGCGGTTCGAATCCCTGTGACGGGGTGAGCTCCCGTTGCTCGGTCCCAGCTCCTGCCAACCTAGCAGTTCGAAAGCATGTCAAAATGCAAGTAGATAAATAGGAACCGCTACAGCGGGAAGGTAAACGGCGTTTCCGTGCGCTGCTCTGGTTTGCCAGAAGCGGCTTTGTCATGCTGGCCACATGACCTGGAAGCTATCAGCCGGCTCCCTCGGCCAATAATGCGAGATGAGCGCGCAACCACAGAGTCAGTCACGACTGGACCTAATGGTCAGGGGTCCCTTTACCCTTTACCTTTACCTAGCATGCCCAAAGACAGGACTGGTGGCATAATGAGGCAAGCTGAGACACTTGTCTCAGGTGGCAAGAGTGGGAAATTGCCCCTCTTGAGGCAAGCTTGCTTGTTGTTTCACCTGCTGTGGCAGCCTTGATGCCACCATAACGCTTCAGTGTCCACCTCACACTGAGGAAGGGCCAAGAGGGGTCCCGCCTCAGAGTGAGGCATTCTGAGGAGGTATCCAGGCAAGGGTCTGGGCTGCTGCTGTTTTGCTAAGGTGGGGTTGCCATATTTCTAGAAGTGAAATTCAGGATGGAAAAGTTGTCGAGCCTTTTCTTTTTTAATGAAAATCAAGGTTGTTGAGCAATCAACTTCAAAATCCCGGACATTTTGTCGATTTTCCAGAAGCCTCCCCCCTCCCATGCTATTTTCGCCGGTTAAATCCTGGACATATGGCAACCCTAGCTAAGGCAAGCTAGAAATTCTTTTAAAACAGGGCTAAGTTTTTATCTTCATTAGAGCACAACCATACTTTAAAGCATACAAAAGTTAAGATAGTAAAACAGATTAAAATGGATAAATGGACAGTTCTCCCAGTGGGGGGATTTATAAACTGGAGTTCCCCGAGCAAGCTTAGCAGTCATGAAATAAAAGGAGAGGTACTCTTGTGGACCAGAAATTGGTTAAGTGTCCGGATTCCAGAAGCAGGGAATAGGAATATATGGACTGTTCTCTGACTGGAGAGATGTAGGAAGTGGAATCCCCCAAGGATTGGTTTTAGGGCCAGTGCTTTTGAAACTTGTCCATAAACTTTCAGTAGTTAGGGATGAGCAGTGAGTTGGCCATGTTTGCTGACAATACTAAATTGTTCAGGGTGTCCTGGCTCCCACCCCAAAACACCCAAGCAAAGTCTCTTACTTGTAAGTGAGCAAGAGATATTTACTTAGGCTTAGCAGAAGTAGACGTGAGCCTCAAGAGCCATGGTTCAGGAGTTCAAGAGCAAGGCAAGAAGTTCAGAACTGGACAAAAGCAGCAAATGTGTCCTAACAACTTCCACAATGCACCCATCACACTGACTTGTTACAGCAGGATTTCAGTGCAATTGAAGTCCTTGGTGTGATACAATTAATGGAGTGCCACTTTGGCTAGGAGCTGCTGACTATGCTAATTTCCTTCCAAATCCCCCCAAGCTGCAATATAGTACCTGTTTCCTGATTGCATAAATTAATTAAGTGGTAGACAAGAGTTCTAATATGTTAAAGTTGCCTCCTGCAATGCTAGTTCTTGGTGTAGTTGGTAAATGAATCATTGGTCATACTGTTCATCATTTAAAATACAACCATATAATTTTAAGCATTCAGATAACAGATTGTCTAGGGAATCTTTACATAATTTTCATATATCTAATTCAGATAACATTTCACACTTCTTACATATAATGATTTTCAGGTAACAGAAACTCTATAGAGATTCAAGCTAGAACTATAAATTGAAGTATATTGGAAAAACCAATCCTGATGCAGTTAAAAGAGTTTTTGAAAAGACTTTCACTCTTGATTTTAAGTTGGAGAAACGAGTGATGAAAGAATTGCATGATGTTCTTATTCAAGAGTCAGCAGAACTCTTTTTTAAGAACAAAAGAAGAAAACAGAGCTTTAAAAAAAGCTTTAGGTATTTTCACACATTGGACTTATATTGCTTTTGAGTCTCTCACAGGCAATTTATGTTAACACCCAGAATAGTTGTTAACATACCAAGAACAGTAGAGCTACTTCGAACCTCATGTGACAATATCCTTTGTCTTCTGGTTAGGTTGACAGAAATGAGTTAATGAAGGAGACAGCAATTGTGCCACCTGCTGATTGTTGGTGTTCATTTTCTATGCAGGATAATTAGAGCAACTTCATATGATACCTTTGCAGAGTGCTTGGTACCACTAACCTGCTCCCACATCACTGGCTCTGCCTTGGGCTAGAATGGATGTATGCTTCACACCACATAAAAGAAAGATAAATGTAGAAACATTTTCTACAGTTCCCAGCACTGAATGTTTAGAATGACTTGTAATAGGCCACAAAGGGTTCAACCGTAGACTTTATCCCCATTCCTAGTAGTAGCCAGCAGAAGATGAGCTGCAAATAATTTGACTTTTAATCTGTCACTTCGTAAGCAATCTCTGCAAAAGAAGAGTCATTCTAAAGCAGACCAAAACAAACAAACAAATCCCATCTAGTTTAGCATTCTGATTCTCAGTGGCTAACCAGATGCCTGTAAGAAGCCCGGAAGCAGGACATAAGCACAATCATCATGAAACAATTGTTAGAGCACCTCTAAACAGATTTGATTTCTGCAGTCATTGTTCTCCATCCTGTTCCAGATATGTGGGTTACTTCAGCATGCAGACTTTCCCAACCTCTGTCAGGGCTCAGTAGGCTGAGTTTACAAATGTTCCTTCTTCCAGTTCAGAACAAAGGAAGCTTTGCTCTTCATGTCATCTAGAGGTGCTGCTCAAAACTATGTTGACATGCCAAACTGGCTGTACTATACAGAGAGCTGCACCCCATGATCTCATGCAATGTTCTACCAGCTTGCAACACTACAAAGGCTCCTGAGATTATAAGGTGCTTTTATTGATGCCTATAGAAATATTACAGTCTCTCCGGCAACAACTTGGATTGCTCATGCAGTCTGTCTGTTTCTCAGTCCTACAGAGCTAATGTTAAAATAAACTGAGCAGCACTTTGAAAATGCTGCTTTAAAATATGATGTTTTATCTGTTTACCCAAACTTTTGGGAAACCACCATGGAAAATTAACACAGAAATCACAGAATATCCACAATTCTCACGTTTCATTCCCCCCCCCAAAAAAAGGTAACAATCCTTGGGAAAGTGCTTATTTATTATTACCGCTGCTACTAATTATCTCACCCATCTTCCAAAGCATTCAGGGTGGCATTCATGGATAGAGTTTACCCCATCATAAAGTGACTGCCACAGACACCCAGTGAGCTATACAGCTGAGGAAGGATTTGACCTTACTTGTCCCTGGACAGTATATGTTCCAGAACCTGTAGGAGAAATGATACAAATGGTTAGACAACATACAAAGCCTATGACATTGGGGCTGTGTGCAAATTGTGTGCAAATTGGATTAAACATTCATCAAAGCATCTATAATTTATTTACTAATGGGATCTTATTCAAAAGAATACCCAACAGGTTTTGGGGGCATGGAAAAACATTTTTTTGTTTAAAATTCCATTAGCTTTCAGAACTACAGGATTGCATTTTTATCCCTAATGCGTTCTTTGGAGTTCCATAGCTGAGTTATTGTGCTGCAGAGCACTTATTTTTTCAGTATTTTGGATTATTCTGTTGTGAGTTCCATTGTGATTTTGCTGCTACACATATCCTCTCCTAATACAGGAATATAATCTCAATAATTGGGGAAAGGATGCTCTCATCTTCTTAGGATTAACCTAGCTTGGAAGTAATGTTCCATCAGCATTACTGCTGTTAGCAATAAGCCTTTTGAGGATATACTGTTCAGAATGATACACTGCGTACAATAAGCACATTTGCTTTCTATGAGCTACGTGAAAACAGCAATAAAGGGAGCCGAAGAAATCTCACTTACATACCAAATTGGAACCGAAATGCAAGCTTTTTATTTCTTTTATTCCATTTGCTCAAGGTGCCGTGCATTGTTTTCTCTCCATATACACACATACTTTATCATCAAGTCTCTGAGATAGATTAGGTTGGGAGATGGGGACTGCCCCAAGGCCAATGAGTGAGCTTCATGAGGGAATTAGAACCTGGGTCTCCCCAGTCATAGTACGAACAACACAGTGGCTCTCCAAGAAAATGGCAAAAGGGATGTCTGGAAAATGGCTCAGATCCTAAGCTGTTCCTCTGTTCAGCAGTTGATTTCTGCTGACTCTTCAAACATTATTTCCAATGGTTCCACAAACCATTAGTAGCTGACTTCCAGGGTTTCCAGGGGGGTTGCAAAGGGAATGAATGGGGAGGCAGGAAATCCCTGTTCCCTGAATGTGAACTCCATTCCATTCAAGGAGAAAACATGGAATATAAGCTAATAGTAAGCAATATCCATGCACAGAGCAATGTGTTGCGGTTCCAAGAAATACATTTAATTTATTGGAACTGCAATACATTGCTCTGTGCACGGATATTGCTAACTATTGGCTTGGATCTTAAACCTATTCTTCATAAAATATCATCAACGTAACAAATTGCCTTAAGGTGCTTTTTTTGTAGCCTTATGGGGAGATCTTGGAGCAAAAGCTAGAAATGTATGTTTTAGAAGTGCTTTAGCTATAGATTTGTAGGATTGGATGACTAATAATACCTTCCAGCTCTTTTCTCAATGTATTTCCAGCTGCCTGCACACTTTTCTTCACTGTATTGGCTGGTTTGCTTGATGCCGCTCTGCACATTTCTGGAAATGTAGTAATGCTGAAGAAAAGGGCAAAGGCTGGAAGAGTGGAAGGAAGCTGGCCCCCAAGAAAAGCTGATGAGAAAGGCTGCATCCACACCATTACATTTAAAGCATTCTTATACCACAGTGCGGGTGGCGCCGTTGGTTAAACCATAGAGCCTAGGGCTTGCCGATCAGAAGGTCGGCAGTTCGAATCCCTGTGACGGGGTGAGCTCCCGTTGTTCGGTCCCAGCTCCTGCCAACCTAGCAGTTCGAAAGCATATCAAAGTGTAAGTAGATAAATAGGTATCGCTCTGGTGGGAAGGTAAACAGCATTTCCATGCGCTGCTCTGGTTCGCCAGAAGCGACTTAGTCATGCTGGCCACATGACCTGGAAGCTGTACGCCCGCTCCCTTGGCCAGTAAAGTGAGATGAGCGCCGCAACCCCAGAGCTGTCCGCAACTGGACCTAATGGTCAGGGGTCCCTTTACCCTTTACCTTTATACCACTTTAACAGTTATGACTGTTAAATAATCTTACTTTGTTAAGGATGCTGGGAGTTGTTAGGACACCCAATATGGCCATAGGTCAGGGATGATGGAAGTTGTAGTCTAGCAACATCCGGAGGGCCACAGGCTCTCCATCTATACAATACAGTGCATATTTTGTGATACTTCCAAAGTGACCGAAGCCAAACATAACCACATAGCTGGGTGCTCAAAACAGGATTTGCTTTTGGCATATGCAGTTGAAATTGGTGTTTTCCCATCTTGCCTGGAAAAAGAGGGGGATTATAAGGGCAACACTTGAGCGCAATATTTATGTTTATTATCACCATGTTTAGCAGTGGCTATATAAATTGGTTGGAAAAATAAATAAATCTGAAAAGCAACTCTTAACCAAAACTTTAAAAGATCTTAATAGTGGACGGGCAAAATCCTGCTCTTGTTATATAATGAGAAATCATTCATTTAAACCATGTCAAAAACCTATACAATCATTTTTAATATTGTGGGAATTTAAAGTACCAAGTACAAACAGCCCATCTGTTCATTTCTGGACTAAATATATCACATCAGATTTCAAAGTACAAGGCTCAAGAGGAACAGTATGTGACTCTTTCAACCAAAGCCAAGCCTCTAGTGACTTTCCTTAGGTACAATGGTACACAGGAGTCCATCTGTCTAGCTCTTAACAAGTGGACCTTAAATACTACGGTATGGTATATTTTTCATATTGTCATTTTTGACAAGTATGAAAGGAAGATGGCCAACATATTTTTAAATGGTTTATTTTATAATTGGTATACATAAATATAAGTAATACATTAGACATAAAATAACCCATCAATCGATAGTTACCATATTACATAAAAAAAGTGTAATTTACCGCATTTTCCTTTTTAGGCCCGGGAGAGGGCTAGACAGCTCTCAGCTGGCCTACTTCAAAATGAAGACTGGTGGAATCTATACACATATAAAAAACATTCTGAAAATGCTTTTTAAAAAGCGTTTTAAAAAATACACTGAATTTCCATGAGGCTCACCATCACCATCTAGTGTCACATTGTATTTTGCACTTAAAACGCACTCAAAATGTTTTATTTGCAACTGTATAGCTGAGTCGACTGTCTCCATGCCTGCAATGTCCTGTGTGAGAGTCCTCATCCGGCTTACATGGGGGCTGTAAAACTCCTTGGAAGATTTGGGGCAGTCAGTGTTACTTTCAGCCTAAATGCTGCTCTGAGGAAGAGCAGGGTGCAGAAACACAAAGACCTAGACTACATAGACCAGGCATCCCCAAACTGCGGCCCTCCATGATCCCTAGCTAACAGGACCAGTGGTCAGGGATGATGGGAATTGTAGTCCAAAACATCTGGAGGGCTGAAGTTTGGGGATGCCTGGCATAGACAGTACATTGAAAACACATTTTTTGCCCCAGAGAATCCTGGGAATAGTAGTTTGTTTAGGGTACTGGAAATTGCAGCTCTGTTAGAGATAAATGACAGCTCCCAGGTTTCCTGAAGTGGAAATGTCCTTTAAATGTGTGGTTTGTATGTGGTCTTGGTCACCTTTTGTTCTGACAGACCTTTTGTGTCATTATCATGCACAAATTTAACAGCTGTAATTTCCCCCATCACTATACTGTATATCCAAAGTGGGAAAATCTGCACCTACTGAATTTCTGCCTGTTATTAAAGGTTCAGGAGTCCTGTCAGGGAACATAACAGTGCCAAAGAGGCAGGTTTGTTTGTTTGTTTGTTTTGTTTTGTTTTGTTTTTAAATGGGTGCCATTTCTTTCTCCGAACTTACACACCTGCTTTAATCCTGTAAAAAAAAAAAACCATCACCGCTTTAGACCAGCTGCGGTAAAAGGTGGGTGGCTATTTTGATTATTATTCTGGCCTTGGACTAAGGAGGCTATTTCCACTTTGCAAGAGGTAAACGACAGCCCTAGCAGATCAAAAGGTAAGGTACAGAAATCAAAACAAGCAGATTTAAATGTTAAATCCAGTTTTCAGTGTAAAGCGCACAGCCCATAGCTTTGCTGCACATTTCCCTGTCTGAAAGTTGGCATTCTAGTTGCCTGGAGACAGAAGTAAACAAAAGTATCTTGGTGACAAGAGTTCGGAGTTTCCTGGAGCTGTCTGCTGCTGCTCTTCATGAGAAATGAAGGCGGGGAAATCTATTTTCTAGGGCTTTTGTCTTTTGATTTTCACCCAAAAGGAAGCACAGTAGCTCCTCCAAGAAGCTTCCCACCAGGTACTGATAGTTTTATCTTTTTGACATTTTCAGTAAACTGCTAGGCAAACGAGGAACAAATGACTACAACAGCAATGAGTGCTGGGCTTGGGTTAGAAGCAGCGTTTTCTCTGGGACTGGTACTTTGAGTCAAGTGCTGTGGGATTGAGACTATTAATAAGGCTGGTTAAAGGCAGAGAGAACCTGTCAGACTGGCATAAAATGCTAGTTTTACAGCTCTCTTCTGATTATCAAAGATGGGGCGCACTCGCAGGCCTTTAAAGGTTGCAGTGGTGTTCAGAAGAGCTTATAATTATTATAATCCACTGGCTGGAAAAACCAAACCTGTATTATTGATTTATTAAAATATCTATATTCTGTATATGTGGCAAGAGGATGAATGCAGCTCAGGAACACATATCCTAGTGACGTGGGTATTTTGTGACTTTATATTGTGATTTCTTTTATTTTATTGACTGTATTCTGTACATGTCTTCTTCTTTTTTTAATTAATATGCAGCTTAGCTCCTAGGCGGCCTTTGGGCCAAAATGTGGTATGTAAAGAAATCATACCATGCCATTACACAGGAGTGGCTGGTGGTGCCCATTGGGAATGACGAGAGAGAAGGCAACAGTAGGTGAAGCCACAGCCAATGACAGGCAGAGATACCACCTGGCTGGTTTTAAGAAAGAAAGCAGGCAAGTAGGGATATGCTGGGGGTTGGTGGGGGCAGTGCCCCATTTACCCTTATGAACCAGCCCCCAATGCCATGGTATTAATTGTGTATGTTTACTTTTGCGCTTTGTGTAATATAATAAAATTATAAGTCGAGCAATTTCCCTGATTTTCTTCCAGTTCTGTATTCCTAAAAAAATTGGATTACTTCTCCCAAGGGATTTGAATATGCTTGTTACTGAAAAATGGTGGAATTATATTACTGTAGTTCTGATGTGCTTCGAGCATCTCAAAGAAAGAACATGCCTACAACATTTTGTATTGCAAAAAGTGTGTGCAAATTGCTCGGGAAATTTACGGAGTTGCCAATCCTTTTTTCACATATGATGGAGAGTGAAACTATATTGGTAAAAAAAAAAAAAAAGAAAGAAAATAAATAAATAAATCAGGATTATGAATAAGTGTCTTTTATGACATCCACTACAGAATGTTAGTCATTCTTATGGGTTATTTAAAAGGCAATGCAAGAAGAAGACATGAACCTGTCGGCAACTTATGATTGAAAGCCAGAGCATTATTAGCAAAATACCCCATCTATTTTTTCTGAGTGATTGAGAAAAGTTTGGCAGATAGCCATAAGGAACAAGTTAACATGCTTCCAATAGTTATGAGGCAAGAGAATACACTGAGCCCCCCCCACCTTGATTAAATATTAGAAGCAAATTAAAGCAGAAAGGAATGTACAATAAGCATTAACTACAATTTAATGTACTCTGAATAGTATTTATGAATTATATTGCTGGTGTATTTTGTTGTTTTTGTTGGCACCCGTCTGTCTTGAGAGACATTGGTTGTGCCTCTGGGGGTGAAATCAAACCACATGGTCATTTGAAGAGCGCTCATGATACAATTTTTCTGCCTAATAAAAGCTATTCTATCTCTCCAATGGGACAGTGATATGAGTTTTTGAGAACACAGAACTTGTGGAAATAAACAATCAACTGAAGTACAGACTTTCTCCCTGAAAATGCAAACATGCATGCTAATAGAAGCCCCATGAAGCAATTTGCATGCATTTATTGGGAAGAGTGGTGCCAATTCTTTAAAAATAGCTACCATGTGGAAAATCCAAAACACATTAAATCTTATTGAGAGGGTATTAAATTATCTTTTGGAATATAGTTAAGCCCAAGGGAGAAACTTCATGCCAGTATCATAGTTCACTTCTGTATGGATGAACAAGGAACCTGGGTAGACATACAGTATCTAATAGTGCTAAAGGGCATTTTCGATTCTCCACTCAACGCCATGCAGTCATTATCGTACATACTCATTCAAATACTGTTTTGTAAGTTAAAGATTACTGTAGCACTATTTTTTACTAATACAGGTTTCCAAGTTCTGTCATGAGTCATGGAAATGGAATGTTGACCTCAAGGCATCACCAGGGAAACAGCAATGCTGGTTCTAAGCATCTTTCAGAGTTGAACAACAGTTGAATCACCTAAGCAAAAAGCCGCTGAGCACCTACTGTTCAGCGAAGAGAGTTATACCATCTTAAGTCGCAGGTAATCCATTTAAGATGTTTTCTGCTTCTTGGAATCTTTGTGATATTTGTAATCATCATGCTATTTAATTAATTTTAGGTTCTGTAGTGTTCATTAGTTTAGGTTACTTCCATAAATATCATTCAGATATAACTGAATTATGTTTTTGTTCTCTATCATCAATTCTTTTTATGTATCACTGTTAGGAATAGAACCAAATAAAGAACAGAATATCTGATAATAGAAATATTAGCAGTTATTAATTACAGTATGCTAGGCACTGCAGTTTGGTTTAGAACATAGTCAAGAAAGCTTGCTATTTTAGGCTGCAATCCAAACCCCTGGTCGACAGTGGTGGGGTTTGATGGAGCAATATATTTTACTTTAACATAATATGATATTTGATTTTTCTTAACCAAAGTAGAATATCCAAAGGTGTCTGGGAAACAGGCTTCCTGATTATTACGGTATTTTTAAGTGAGGAGGATGGGAAAGAGATGGGGAACAAATTTCCTCACTAAGGAAGCTGGCATAGGACAGGCCCAGTCTCCTTCTGACATTAGATATGATGGCAGACTTCAGAAAAGGCTTTGCTGAGGGTAGTGGGATTTATGGAGGGACAGGAAGCGTATCTTAATTGGATACAAAGGCAAAGGGATTACCCCAACCATAGGTAACAGCATGGAAGTACCGGTATGTGAAAGGGACCTACAGAGCTTCATAATAATAATAATAATAATAATAATAATAATTTATTATTTATACACCGCCCATCTGGCTGGGTCTCCCCAGCCACTCTGGGTGGCTTCCAACAGAAAAATAGAACACAGTAGTCTATTAAACATTAAAAGCCTCCCTGAACAGGGCTGCCTTCAGATGTCTTCTAAAAGTCTGGTAGTTGTTTTCCTTTTTGACATCTGTTGGGAGGGCGTTCCACAGGGCAGGCGCCACCACCGAGAAGGCCCTCTGCCTTGTTCCCTGCAACATAAGCCAAGTGAGCTAATGTGGAGTGGAAAGAACAAAGGGGGATTAAGGGGAGATGTACACAGAGATATAGTCAGGGGCGGAGAGCTTTAAATGTGAAGAGGGAGCGCTTAGGGTTGATCTTGAAAGCCAGGAGCTGGTATACAGATCATAGCTGTGTGAGTGGTATGATCATAGCAGCAGGAGAAAAAACTGTTTTTAGTAGAAGCATTCTGAATTACGGTAATGAATTAACTATTACTTCAGTGCTGCATCACTGAGCAAAATTGCACAGAGGAAGGGTGGGGGAGGGGAGAGAATAAGCCATTTCACAGGACAGTTTAGTGCATAGCTGCCAAGTTTTCCCTTTTCTCGTGAGGAAGCCTATTCAGCATAATGGAAAATCCCTTTAAAAAAGGGATAACTTGGCAGCTATGGTTTAGTGCTGCACAAGAATTTTTCCTTCTGGGAAAATAGGAACCTGCCAGACTATTAGTTCATCTCTCCCAGTTCTGCCTACTCAAAACGATATTGGCTCTCCAGACTAGTCTGAGGTGGAGGTCTTCCTCATCACCTGCAACCTGACTCTTTGAAATGGGCATAGAATCATAGTTGGATGGGACTCCAAGGGTCATCTCGTTCAACCCCCAGCAATGCAGAAATCTCAACTAAAGCATCCGTGGCAGATGGCTATCCAAGATCTGCTTAAAAACTTCCAAGGAAGGAGAGTCCACCACCTCCCGACAAAGATCTCTCCAGAATTTCTGACAAGGATATCTCCCAACCTTACCTAGAGATGCTGAAGACTAAGCCAGGGACCTCATTCTGCATGCAAAGCAGATGCTCTACTACTTGGTCCTCCCTCATAGGCTTGGGTGACATAGCCTGTGGGTGGATAAGTCCCATAGGACAGGGACGGCAGATGTGACCTAGCTGTTTACACTTGTTCATTTTCCATGGTCTCTGACATTCTGTCTATTGTATTTTTGCCAACATTCCCATGGTTTTTTCTTAATTTGTCATGCCTGATGAGGTGATTTTGTTTGATGTCAGTTCGTTACTATTTTGCATACTAATTACCTTTAAACTCAAACAATTAGAGATTGCAATGCATTCTCTCCTTTTACTGGACGAGTTACGCATTTTCTCTCTCATTAAGCAGAGGCTGTTAGATCACAAATTTCAAAATCTTTACCGCACTAAGTGAAGTGCAGGTGATAACAGCAAGAACCTTTATTGAACTACAGAGTTGAACAACAGGGACAAAGCAACTGCTTATATACATTTCTGAAGGCCTGGGCCACTCCTACTTCCAACGTGATTGGCTGTCTAAACTTCCAAGCTGCGAATCTTGACTCAGAATTTAAGGGCCAATGGCAGAGGCCCAAATCCTGAAATGTTCTGTGATTGGATATCATGTATCGAATCAGAACACAGGAGCTCAGAATTCTTAGTCCAGACTGAAGCTCAGGCAAACACAGACAACTGAATACATAAAACTAAGCCCCTCTGTATGATCATCTGCTTACTTAGGTTTGTGCCCAACTATTTTTATAATTTAGATACCCCTTTGTATCATAGAGTTTTTATGTTAGCCCATTCAAATGCATTCCTCTCATTTGTACTGTCTGGAAGGTTCCAAAAAATAGCCTTCCAGAATAGACCACAATAGTGTATTCTTGTGGTATGAATACACAAGATACAATATGCCATATAATTATGGGCTGCCCTCTCTTCAACACACTTCAGAGAAACCTACTGGCGACTCCTTTAAAGCTTAAAGTATCTATTTGCAAAGAACTTTTCATCCAATGTCTGCTGAGGGATGATATTCCCAAAACTATTGAGATTCTGTCAGGATATTTAGCTGAGATTTTTTAAAGTCAAATTTTAAACTACTTAACCGTTATTTAATCGTGGCTATTGAGTATTTTGGGACCCAGGTGGCGCTGTGGTTAAACCACTGAGCCTAGGGCTTGCTGATCAGAAGGTCAGCGGTTCGAATCCCTGTGACAGGGTGAGCTCCCGTTGCTTGGTCCCAGCTCCTGCCAACCTAGCAGTTCGAAAGCACGTCAAAATGCAAGTAGATAAATAGGAACCGCTACAGCGGGAAGGTAAATGGCGTTTCCATGTGCTGCTCTGGTTTGCCAGAAGCGGCTTTGTCATGCCGGCCACATGACCTGGAAGCTATACGCCGGCTTCCTCGGCCAATAATGCGAGATGAGCGCGCAACCCCAGAGTCGGTCACGACTGGACCTAATGGTCAAGGGTCCCTTTACCTTTACCTATTGAGTATTTTATGTTTTCAATATGTCTGGATTACCAAGGTTTTATGGATTTTTTTCTCTTTTATGATTTTATGTCTAAATTATGCCAATAAAGGCTGAATGAATTAATAACTGAGTGTATCTTCCATATATGAAAGCAAACTCTGTTTATGTGGACATTTGATTAACTGACACTGTTGGCATTTCTGCAAGCCATTTAGTAAATGGAGGTTATATTGCCCTATAAGTGGGCTGTAGTTGGTTTGATTAGTTCATCTGAAGCTCATGATTAATAATGTATTCTTGCCCTTGTAAAGGTCTTACAGATAATACTTCAAATAAAGATGTCAACAGAGAACACAACTGAGCCGATTAAACACCTTGACAAGTAAGTAATCTAGGATTTCCATCATTTAAGATACGATTCATTTGACATAAATTGTTAAGGCAAAAAGACTATGTGCTGATGTTCATCATTACTAAAAAATGTGACATTGCTAAGAGCTGTTGACAACATTCAATATGCAAAGTCTGTCTTTTGTTCATATTGCAGATATTTTCCTCAACTTTGTCAAAGTGTTTTAACTAGTTTAACAAATTCTTTATAAACAATGTTTTAACTAGTTTAACAAATTCTTTATAGAGGATTATTTATATCCCATTTTTCAGAATGGCTCACTTAAAAAGGAAAGAAACAAAAGTTCCATAAATATCTCAGTAGGTTCTGATATTCTTTTGGCAATGTGAGATACCATAGTAGAAATAAAAGGTGTTTTTTTTTAAAGTATAGCTGAACTAAAATTCGATTTTTTAAAGTCAAAGAAAACCCTCTTTTCAGGTTTTAAGAACAACCTTGAAGCATTCATGATGGCACAGCTAGCATGGTTCCTGATAAAAAGTAGTGAAAGCCAGAGAAAAACAGGCTGAGCTAAAAGTACAAACCTCACACATTTCCACAGGCTGCTGTTTCTCAGGAAGCAAGGTCATTGCTGTAGGTTATCATTTACATTCTTCTCAGACACAAATTTCACAAGGTCAGCAAGCATAAATAATTTATCCATGTTTCATGTATGGGTTCCTGCAACCAGTCACTCTGACACCTGCTGTCACACTTCTCATAAGAAATATAATTAGTACAAACACAGGTAGTAAGAGTAACCAGCATTTTCAAAAGGAATGAAGTATTGGCTAGTCTGGCTGTGTGTGGGTTCACTGTGTTTATATGATACAAGAATCTGATTTGGTTTCCATCTGTGAAAGACAGATCCCCTTTGCCCATGTTGGAGGAGACTCAGCTGCATTTATTTACTTCTGCTCTGGCAGGAAATCAGTGCTGGAAAAGAGATATGCAACTATTTGGCAGAATTTCAGTGCTCTTGAAATCATGTCTTTCAGCCCATGCTTGGAATGAAGCAGTTAGGTGCATGTTGTAAGGCTCATGACATGGGCATTTCTAAGTCCAAAATATTTTTTATTTACATTTGTTGCCTCTAATGTTGCTGGCATCTGTCTGTCTCAAGAGACAATGGGGGTGAATTCAAACTTATTTTCATTCCACTTTTCAGATTTGAGCCTCAAACCAGTTGGGGATCTGTTGCTCTCTTTTGCCAAAAGAGGACATAGCAGTATTGCAGGTTGCCTCTTTGACGTGGTCCCACCTTACTCTGGCGCTGTCTCTAGGGTAGTTCAGTTGTGCTTGTTTGACAGAATCAGAGAAGTGTTTACAAAGTTTAGGCATGACTGTTCTAGCAGTGTTGATTCAAGGCTCTGTACTTCCTGCTTTGTGCTATGGGTTCTCGTTGGCTGGAGAAGGATCTTTCTCACCACCAGGGATTGATCTGTATTACAGTCAGCACTAAAGGTAAAAGGTGAAGGACCTCTGGACGGTTAAGTCCAGTCAACGGTGACTATGGAGTTGCGGCACGCATCTCGCTTTCAGGCTGAGGGAGCCGGCATTTGTTCACAGACAGCTTTCCAGGTCATGTGGCCAGCATGACTAAACCGCTTCTGGCCCAACCAAATGCCATGACGGAAACCAGAATGCATGGAAATGCCGTTTACCTTTCCGCTGCAGCGGTACCTATTTATCTACTTGCACTGGTGTGCTTTCAAACTACTAGGTTGGCAGGAGCTGGGACAGAGCAATGAGAGCTCACCCCATCACGATCGCCTGGTGACAGTCAGGTCCAGCTGATGCCAGTGGCCTGACCTTGGATGTCTCTAGGACACTCGCTATTTTGCCCAGGCTGTGATACGAACACAGCTCAAGCAGCCTTTGTCTGTTCTCATTCATGTTGCCAATACCAAAGTGGCCTGTGCAGTTGTCCCATGTGTGATGACCACCCACAACTCTGGCATTGAAATCTTCCAGCAGGAATAGGTGTTTGCAGGCTGGGACTATCCAGACAGCCTGGTCTAGTTCCCTCTAGAACTGTATGTCAGAGCACATGGTGGGAGCCTAAATGCTCAAGATGTTAACCACAATAGAGGTGGTTGAGAGGCAGAAAGAGAGCAAGCATTCTGAGCCCTTAGTTGGTAGTTCTATCACAGACAGAAGGGAGTTCTTCACTGCGAAGCCCATGCTATGAACATGTGTTTCTTCTAGCTGCCCTCCTTGCTAGAATAAGGTATAGTTATTCTCTAGGAGGCTGCCATTCAATGCGAGTCTGGTCTCCTATAAAGTGGCAACATCAATGTTGAGCGTTTTCTGCTCAGGGTCAATGATGGCTGACTTCCATGAGTCGTTAACCTGCACCAGGTTGGTGGACAAGCCAAGATACATGGTCCTGACATTCCAGCTTGCTAGGCCCAAGATAGTTTATTTATTTACTCTGTTGCCTGGTGCAGTGGTTCAGTCTGCTTGTCAAGTTATACTCTAAACTACACATACCCATTGAAGCAGGTGGACAGTGGTGGGTTAGCACCGTATTGACCAGGGTCTGCCTGGCTTAAGACGGGCGGTAGCTGACCAGTGAGACACAATGATCTCTCTCCCACTGACAAAACAACCTGTAGTGCTGGTACCTTAGGCCCGTCTGGTTGAGCTTATAATTTGTAGCTGCTGCCTCCCACATTGTTTTTGCTGCATTAGCAGCACTGCAGCGACCTTTCCAGGGTGCAAGCCTGGGCAGTGTATATGGAAGCCCTGGGCTGCCCAGACGACAAGACCCCTTTCTATGCCTCCCTGATGTAATCCAAAAGAAAACAAAATAGTACATTTTACACCAACCTAGCTGCAGGAGTTGCTGGAAGGAGGCACAAAAGATGCCACCCAACTGCCTTAGGGACTCCACCCTGGAATTGTGTAGGGTTTACTCCTCTGCCTTTCCTTTTCCCAAAGATGTCCTGAATGGCAGCGGACAGAGATTATTTCTCAGGGGTTACTCCCAAAGCCCTTCTCACAAATGAGTATAGGCAAAAGGCAGCAGAGGTTTAACGAGCCCCATCTGCTCCTCATTTCCCTCTACAGCATGTGCAGGTGCACTATGGATCTTGTCTGCTTGAGCCACTGGAGCCTCTCTTCACATGCAGGGGATAACAAGTCCCTAACTCACTGAGAGTTTAAACCCATCAGCTGCCCACACCTGGTTTAGCTGACCAGTAAAAATCATTTCCCAGGGTGTGGCTGCTGTCACATGCTGACAGCTTCTAGGAGCCACAGGTGAGAGCTGAGTGTAGAGTGGGGACCAAAGGTGTATGGGGGGTGTCAGGGGAGGGGCAGTGCATCTGGTGGGGAGCATGTTTTGTGCTTCTTCTGGGGTAGTTTGCCCACCCTTGGCCCCCCTCTGCACTCAGCTTCTGCCTCTAACAAATATGGGTGTAAATAATTTGCCTTATGGCAACTGGGACATGCTCTGATGAAACTGCTAGAGCAATTCAGTCTTCAGCCATTAAGATTCTGGAGCCAGAGATGGACACTCTATTCCATATGGACTAATCCCCTGAAAAATTAATGTGATTTGGCACTGCTACTGTCAATTTGAAGTCACGCCAGCAGACCGACTCTGCATTTTTATTACAGCTCCTAGCATTAATTGTTTCAGCTCAAGATCTGGACATAGCACAAATGTCAAGGATGTTTTATAATGCTGTCAACGTATCAAGCCCAGGTGATCTAAAATTTGTAACACTACTTGTTGGAATGGCTTTTTTAAATGCATTTTTTGGTAGACATTTTCAAAATAGTTTTCTATTCTAATTTTCAAGTATTTTCTTTAAGAAATTTCTAATACCTCTTGTTTTTAATTGTTAAGCAATAAATTCAAAGTCAGGGTTTGATCTTTCCAGCACCAGTGTGTAGCCCTCCCTTTTAAGTGTATCCTTTGCTAGAGGCAAGATAAGATATGCCAGTCCTTGTTCCAAAATCTGCTGAGCAACTCTTACCGGCAACGAGACCACTTTTTATTTGTGATCTCTCTTCGCCCACAATTTGCCTGGTTAGTTTATGAAGCCAGAAAGCAAGAGAGGCTGACTGTGTGTCACTTCTATTCCAATAATTGACAATGTCAGGGGACTCCACACACATACCCCCCCCCCCGGAGGTACATGAGGAAACGTTATAGCTTTGTGGTAGAGCATCTGTTTCGTATGCAGGTGAGTCGCAGGCATAGCTGCCAAGTTATCCCTTTTTTACAGGGATTTTCCCTTATGCTGAATAGGCTTCCTCGCGAGAAAAGCGAAAACTTGGCAGCTATGGTCCCAGGTTCAATCCCTGGCATCTCCAGGAAGGACTGGGAGACATCACTGTCTGAAATCCTGGAAAGGCACTGACAGTCCATGTAGACAAAACTAAGGGCAAATCTACAATGGTTAGTTTAAACATTTAAAATATGTTATAAAAATGTGACACCAGAGGCTGCTGTAGAGCAGTAATCCGTCATCAGTATAAAATTGCATTGACAGCTATCTTACGTTTTTATTTTTCACAGCATTTTTACAATTGATGTAGATCCAACCTAAGCTAACATGAACACTGGTAAAGCTCTGACTTCAATTGAGGCAGCTTCCTATATTCCTATGATGATGGCAGGCCAAAGTGGAGGGTGGGTGTCTTCAAAGTACCGTATTTTTCCGTGTATAACACGCCCCCGTGTTTAAGACGCCCCTATTTTGGGGGAGTCAAATTTAAGAAAATGAGGGGAGATTGCCAAAAGTTGTTGAGCTTTTTTGGGGAGGATTGCCCAGGGTTCTTGAGCTTTTTTTCAGGGGGAAATACCCAAAATCACTAACCCGACTGACGAACACTGACAATTGCTCACATCACCAAAGCCAACATGCGTCTGCATGCTAACCAACAGCAGATGGCAATTGCAACCCCTATTGTCAAAGTGACAGCCAATCCACAGCAGCCCTTGCCACAACAACCAATCACCCACCCAATTACCACAGCAGCAGCCAATCCAAAGCAGCATTTGACGCAGCCACCAATCACCCAAAAAATCACCGCTTACAAGCTCGCGGCTGCAACCAATCAACCGTCCCCCCCACGCACTATCCGTGTATAAGACGACCCCCCTTGACATTATTTTTGAGTAGAAAAACCTCATCTTATACACAGAAAAGTACAGTAATTTATATTATGTCTCTATCATGGTGAAGATACCTTGTAAATGAATGTGTTTAGTGCAGTATGTAAGGAAATAAAAACACATTTGGTTCCTATGCTTTGTGCTCAAAGTTAACTCTCCTGGAACAGAAAAATGAAACGTTAGCTCATAGCCATGAAATGCCAGGTTGCAAAATTAACTTTGGGGGGGGGGGGACTACAGTTTACCAACCGCAAGACCTAATCACAAGGATTTACTAATTCTTGATTAAATTTCTTTTTAATGCTGATTTGAAGCTTAGTGGGTCAGTTCATGCTGCCTGGTCTCCAATTCTGAACAGCTCGAGTTATTTCAAATTGCTCCCTTTTCAGACTACTCACATTGTATCCCTTTTAGAGGTAAGCATGCCATCAACCAAAACCATATAAAAAAGCAGAACATAAGAAGGTGCCTTAAGACTGACGGAATTGTACCTATTACAGTATATGATTTGCAGTATGGAACTGAAGTCCTACTAACATGTTAGGGCTCCATTCTTCTGTGTGAACAGAAGAAGACCACCATATTATATCACATGATATGGTATCTTGTGCTACCATATTTTCCTCTTAAAAGGCTGCCAGCGTTCCTGCAGCAGTTTTCTTACTACCTTTTAAGACCAGATGCACAGAATAATTGTACATGGTACTTGAAACCCGCCTTATTCTTTTGAATATTGAACCTTCTAATCCCATGTCTGTTTACTTGGGGCAGATTGCATGATCTTGCAGACCAAATATGATGGTTATATATAACAATATGTATGTAATTTACTTGTAGGACTGGCTTATCTCATATATGCTGCACTGTTACACATGCCACTTTTTTCCCCCTACACTTGTATGAAATCAGTCTTTTGGGGTGGCAGCCAGGGGCATTCCAAGGTGGGGAGGGCTGTCCGCATCGGGTGCCATTCCAAAGGGGAGTGACAAAATGCCAACCCTCGATTGGCGGCACCCCCAGGGGGCGCACCACACACTCCCTAGAACGCGCACCGCATCCCTGTGGGTGACGCGCCACGCCCCCTGGGACAAGCGCTGCTCCAGGTACCGGAGCAGCTTGCTTCGCCTCTGGTGGCAGCACCTACATTTTGGAAATCTTTGCCTATTCACATCAGGCTTTCGCTGTACTCGTTCCAGTGCCTCCTTAAACACTTCTGTTTTGGTACTGTTGACATATTTCAAAAAGTAAAAGCCAGGACACCACACCCCGAATTATTTTTTTGGTTTTTTTACAAAAACGCCAATGCCTAAGATCCAGGACAAAGTGCCGCCTTTCGTCAATTCCACCTTTTAAATCCCAGTAATGTTTGGGGTAAATGTCTGGATGTATGGCAGCCCTAGTTTAGGCAAGCCTATCCAAACATGAAGAGGTTACGTGTGTTTTAATATGTTTTCAGCTTATTGTTGATTTTAAGTTTCTGAATGATTTCAAATATGTTTTTAAACATTATGTTCTTTAAAATTTTAATGTTTCATTTTACTGTAAACGGCTTATTTAGATTCAAGCATTGTATAAATTTTGTTTAAAAGATAGGTATGAAGTGAAGGGGGGGAGAGAGAGAGGAATTACAACCACCTGAATACACTTTACCTTTCTTATTTTACAAGGTTGTCATAGCTGGGCATTCTAATATATGCCTTACCTTTAACTCCATAACCTTTTAACTCATTCGGTTACTTGTTGGACAGGAGTCAGAGCCAGCCTTTCCTGCCTACGATTCCACATGTTTCTGGAAGCAGAGTGCATTCCCTTGAAGACCGGCTGTCCAACCAGGAGAGGACCACAGCTGTCCTCCTGGATCAGGCCTTTCGGATCAAAGATGGCCTTGTTTCTTACCTTCACGGAAATAAAGGCATTCAGCAAGGGGAGACAGCAGCACGCCAGCTACTGGAGAACCACATACAGACGATCACAAGCATAGTTAAAAAGCTGAGCCACGACATAGAGGTACCACCACCGCAGTCATGTTTGGCATTGCCGGCAATTTGTTAAAGCTCTGGTTTATTCAGTAGCTATGTTGTGTTCAGCTCCAGACGGGTTTACTTATTAAGTTACTTATAAAATATGCATATCTTTGTTCCCCCCAGGAGGCAGCAAGTCTAGCCAGCTAGCTGCCAACACCTGCTTTTTGCACTGACTCCTGAATGCAAATTACTTGGGAGCAATGATCACTATTAGGACAGGGGAAGCATTAAAGGACAGATTCTGACTTGTTGCTCAGATACATCTCTTACCCCCAATCTAGGGAAAAGAGGGGTTTGGGTAGAAGAACTTTGATTCCCGTTCCCCCATAACTTATTGCAGAATTTGGCTGTTGCTTATAATATATATTCAGAAAGGGTACATGCAGGCTTTAAGATCTATGTACAGTTGTACCTTGGTTCTCGAACGGAATCCATTCCGGAAGTCCGTTCGACTTCCAAAAACATTCGGAAACCAAGGTGTGGCTTCCAATTGGCTGCAGGAGCTTCCTGCACTCAATTGGAAGCCGTGTCGGACATTCACCTTCCAAAAACACTTGCAAACCAGAGCACTCACTTCCGGGTTTGCGGCGTTCGGGAGCCAAAGCGTTTGAATCGCCAAGGTACGAATGTACTACTGTGGTACCTCTACTTACGAATATACTTACGAATGTTTCTACTTACGAACGGAGCTCCGTCCGCCATCTTGGATGCGGTTTAGATAGGATTTTTTCTACTTACGGATTTTTAGATAGGGTTGCTTCAACTTATGAATTTTTTCTCCCAATCCATTCCTATGGGATTCGACTTTAAAAAAATTTCGACTTACAAATGTGCGTTAAATTCGTAAGTAGAGGTACCACTGTAGTTTATCTTCAAAGGCATTTTCAGCTGAGTATCCAGAAAGGTAATTTTGACTCTCTTTTCTTTGCACTTTGGCCCCTGGAATTCAGAAACAGTGTCATCATTTTGATTCTTTCTCCATGCTTAAGGGATAGGTGATGATTCTCCAAAGCACCTAGACCAGAGCTTTCCAAACCTTTCATGTTGGTGACACACTTTTCAGACATGCATCATTTCGTGCAACACAGTAATTCAATTTTATTAGCAAACCAGAGGTTAAACTAACCCCTTTCCAGCCCCGGGAGGGAGCACTGGGAGAGTTCACGCGACACACCTACACACTGCAGCCAACACACTAACGTGTTGCGACACACAGTTTGTAAAGCTCTGACTTAGACTCTATCCTTCCTGAAACATTTTAGGGCCCTTGTGTCTTTGCCCCATAACAATAATCCAGGAAGCATTCCCTGGTACAGCTCAAACACTGGAGTAACACCAACAAGACACCCCCATCCCCAGAGCTTAAAAATTTAGAGGTGGCAGAATTATGGACTACAGCCTTTCAAATTGCAGGTGGGGAATATTTCTCCATACTCTATTGATGAAAAAAGCTCCCTATATGTACTATATGTTTCTGGACCTTTCTCAAAAAATTTTTAGGATTCTACAGCCAGCTTCCCTCATACCTTATGTTTTGCTTACAGATTATTGTGGTTTTCCCTTCTTCCATGCTTGGAACTTGGCGTTAATTGGGGGGGGGTCAGGTAGTTGCAGTCCCCCACCCCACCCTCTTGAGTCAAGACATTTATTTTACCCACACACAAACTTAGCATTTAAAAAACCGTCATAATAATGAAATACTTCCTGGCACAAAGGTTGTTTTTAATTGGCCTCTTTTGCACTGGAAGAAGAGACTGCCATAATAACCATGAATAATTAGGGTCTTGGCAGAGGTGGCCACCAGGGAGACGGTAAGCTAAGAACCCTATTCTCAGAGTCATAGCAACTATACTGATGGAAGCATTAATAATATTCCACATGAGGAAGTAAATTGAGAAGAGTCATAAAGCCACGATGGATTTCTTTGCTTAGCAAGTAGCAGGACAAACCAATCAGCACTTCCATGTTATATAAAATAACAAAACCATTAGGAGGAGAGACACATTCTAATAGAGTATTTCAAATTATGGGGAGATTCAGCATAATTAAAAATGTTTTAAAAGAGTACTTAAACATTGTTGTTTCAGTTATATTCATGAAATAATAATGAATCACTTAGAACAAAGTTGAAGGCAGACAAGGAGAGAATGTTCCCTCTATTCCCACACTCTCATGAATTCTCAGAATTAACAGCAGTTTTATAGTGGAGTAGGAGAGCTGGGGGGAAAATCACATCTGGCAACGAATGTGCCCCTTTGGTTTCAGATAGTACATGGGTAGACAAGTCTAAAAAGCCCAGGACACAAATTTTCATGACCCTCTAGCAGCTATGGTGGCTCATTTACCAGAGGCAATGTATTTTGCATTAACTCTGGAAGTTTTTACTAGATTCTGACCAAACTAAGCCTCCTAGAGGAAAATAAATACCAGGATTACACCCCCCCCCAAAAAAAATCATAGAACCATAGAATTGGAAGGTATCCCCAAAGGTCATCTAGCCCAGCCCCTGCAAATATGATCATAAAACCTTCATCCCACCCTTATTTCATTTAACAGCATCAAACATGAAAGAAAATACAATACTCAGAGTGTACTTCCTGTTTCAGAGAGAGAAACACCCCTCTCACTGTTTATAGCTCTCATGATTCACACCACCACTTAAGAAAATAAACAAACAAACAAACAAACAGTCTAATCTGGGCCTGAGTGTTACATATAATCGAATGCCAGAGTATCAGCCACAGTAACAAATGTACTGTGTGAACAATACAGGGGGAAACATTGTGTCCTGGGCTTTTCAGACTGGTCTACCCATGTACTATCCTGGAACCAAAGTGGCACATTGATGGCCAGGTGTGAAATAGTTTGGCATTATTTTCAGCTCTCCCACCCCACTATTAGCATTTAGTCCTTAGGTGGAGAACTTGTGGCACAGACAGCACCAGTTTTGCGATATTCTTAGGCAGCCTGCAGCCTGGATATGTTATGCCTTCCCTGTTGACAGCTAATAGCAATATATTTCTTAAAATTTAAGTTACAGAGCAGCTCTAGAGGTACACACTATCGTCCAATTATTGCATAACAGAAGCCATGGTTTCCTGCTATCGGAATGAACTGTGGTGAGCCTTGTACTCACATGCTCCCCCTCCCCTTTCATTGTCATGGAGAATGGAAATACAGTGGTACCTCGGGTTAAGAACTTAATTTGTTCTGGAGGTCCGTTCTTAACCTGAAACTGTTCTTAGCCTGAGGTACCATTTTAGCTAATGGGGCCTCCCGCTGCCGCCCAATTTCTGTTCTCATCCTGAAGCAAAGTTCTTAACCTGAGGTACTATTTCTGGGTTAGCGGAGTCTGTAACCTGAAGCATCTGTAACCTCAAGCGTCTGTAACCCGATGTACCATTGTAATGGTTTGTCTAAAGTTGATTTGTTAAAAGAAGCCAGGATAAATTTCAGAGCCTGGGTTGCTCAGGGCCCATACAACTCTGATTCATATGGTGAGGAAATGATGATTTCCCCTTCCATCTGAACCAGACCAAATGTCTTGCCATTAGGGAGATGGGTGGGAAGAACGTAGCGTGGTTTCAAGGAACAAACTGCTCTACACTTTCATTATTCAGCTGCCACTATGCTGTCAGACCCGGTAGTTTATTCATCCATTGGATTGTTTGGTTTAGAGGCCTGTTGACTTGCCAGGGAAAATACAAATAATGTGATTAGGGCCTTAGGAAACTTCCCCATCTCAAGATTCTATATTGAATGTCGGCAATATGGATAAAAAATGTACAGTATACACAAACACAGGCAGATATTGGAAGCTTTGACAGTGTAGGACTGTCAACTTCCAAAGGTACCACCAGGTCTGAGGAACGTGATAATCTCTAAGGTAAAGGAATTGCCTTAGCCCATTGAAAAATGTAAACCAGTACAGACTCAGTTGCTCTTTAGCTTCCAATGTAAAGTCCCCCATTTTAAGTAATACCAGCAGTTTGTGTGTTTGTATAACACGTGTTTTTAAGTTGTGAACCACCACCCTGCAATCTTCAGATGACGGGTGGTATACAAATTTAATAAATAATAATAAAAGCAACAACAAAAATTTGTGTACAACAATAAACTGAACACGTATTGGTACAGCCCTTTACAATTCTGCTAAAATTATAGGTTCTGGAGAGGCAAATAAAATCAAGAGATGATGCAACATCAGGAACTAACTTTGCTATGCAGAGTCTAGACCATAAACACTTGCAGGGAGTTGGAGATCTACGTGGAAGAGTGGCTAGGTAAGTCTGACATACTCTATTAAGGGAAACCTACCTCAACAATATTTGCACCTTGTCTCACATTTACAACATCCTGGGCTGGAGACCCAAATACCTGAAGGAGCAGCACTAGTTTTATCATCATACCTGCGCCTTCAGATTTTTGGAAGAGGCCCTTCTCTGTGTTCCACTGTGGGGAGAGATGCATTGTGTGGCAACACAAGAACCTTCTCCATACAAACACCCCAGTCCTAAAACGGCGTGTCCTTAAACAAAGCACATTACAATAACAAAACTATGTGTTACATTTAATGTGTGGTTTGCCACCTTCTCTCTATGAACTGTGTGGTGGTGGATGGAGGCTGATCCAAATCAGAATTGGTGCTGGTGGCATAGGGAACTACTTTTCACCAGCGCTGTGGGCCTGATGAAAATTGCTCCCCTCAGCACCATTTGCTCTGAACAGGGAGCTGCTACTTGCCCAAAAGAACCTTCTCTCCTGGGGCAAATAGCAGCTTCGGCATGCAGTGGCAATGATCAGTATCACAGCAGCTGGGGGAAGTGTAGATCCCGTTCCACTGCCATGGTGCTGAAACACGTAGGCCACTGCTGGCTGCTGCTTTTTTAAGGGGGCGACACAAGTGATTTAATGTAGTTTTGAAGTTTTCCTCTAATACCTTGGTTTTATAATCGAAGAATCCCATTTGTAGAATGCTGAACTGGCGCCTCTTAAGTTCAAAGCTGAATTGTTCTGTACATATTGTTGCACATCATCCCAATTTCTGAGCAGTGAGAAATTCCAGGGATTCCAGGATCTTACCCAGGACTTGTGTTTCCTTTTGGAAGTGGCACACAGCAAAGACTGTGGAGTCTTCAAGATATATGGTTTATTTACACATACCGGTATATACCACCTGAGCCTATGATGGAGGGGTTCACAGCATGAACACCCCAAAACCGTCTTGTTTCTCCCACAGCTACAGCCTTGGGTTCAAACAGAAGGATCTCACATGGAGCCTATTTCCTCCACCCCAAACTCATAATACTGTGTTAAATTTTGGTATAAATATTGCCTCATTAATTAAACTCACGCAGTGAGAGGCAGTGGCGAATGGAGCCGCTTGGCTGCCCAGGGTGGCAAACGCGGAGACGCCCCCCGGGGACGGGGTGTCGTGACGCATGTGTCGTGATGTCATGGCACATGACGCACATGTCAGGACGAACGGCGGTGCATGGAGTGCGGTGCATGCTGCTGCTGGCGCACGACGGCCCATAATGGGCTGCCGCACGAGAGCAGTAGCCAGTAATGGGCTGCTGCTCGCGGGGCACCCAGCATGGACCACATATGTCTGTACAGCGCATGTGGGCAGAGGAGAGGGGCGGGGAGGGGCGCCCCAAGTGGAGCCCCCCAGTGGAGCCTGGGTAGGCCCACCCACCCCCCCGCTACGCTCCTGGTGAGAGGATTGATAAAAATAGGATTCTTAACATGAGCACAAACTGGAAATAGGGATATGGGGTAAGTTACAATGGTGCTGCCTTGCAGGTGGTTACTGGGGTTAAAATAGACTGGAATTGGAAAGAGGCTTTTGGACAGAAACTACAGGAATTGCACTTTCAAGCTTTTATCCTTGGGACTAAATCTGTCTTCACTATCACAGAAGCTGTCTTGATTTCACAAACTCCTTAGTCACAAGAGTCAAACAAAAGAAATTATTTATTGGCCTTGGAATGGTATTGGTGGGTCAGCTTTGTGTAGATCGAGTACACAAATATTAAGCAACGTAGGAAAACGTGTGGTCGATGAAACTGAATTACCATTCAATACTTTTGCACAGATATCCCTACCCATCTGCCACAAGATCACCCCTTTCAGAGTAGTTATTGAACTTGGCCTGCATATTGAATAGTGTCTCAAAGAGTGTGCATTATATTCTGGCCTTAAGGTTGGCACTGAAACACCGTCTTAGGAACTGTAGGGGATAAACAATTTAAAATGTGCCACTTTCCTATATAATTAACAGAGCAAGTAGTGATCTAAATAATTAGTGTTAGTTCCCTGGTTTATTTTATTAAAGTAAGGCCAATTTATTCCACCTTTTTGTGAGAGTGAGATGAGCGAGCACAAATCTCTAGGCTCAGCACAACCTCCTGACATTCCGGCAATAAAGGCTGGCTTTAGTAGCTGTATTTAAGCAGTCAATTTTCAATGAGTAATTGCTCTTAGATTAAGCTATAGTACAAGGCAATGATTTATACCGCATTATGAGCACTTTTTGCATATTGCTTGTTACTAGTGTTATCTTAGGGAAACGTTGAGCTAGCCTAATTTGAAATACTGGAAAACCTCTAGTACAAAAGCTGTTACTGTGCTTGCTTAGGACCTGTCTCTACACGTCTAAAAGCTACAATTCTTCATCAGCAAAGATTGACAGGTCAGAGTGTACCAAGTCTGTTTTCTGCAAACAGCCTGAGCTAGCAAGGCAAACAGACTTGGTACACTCTGACCTGTGAATCTTTGCTGACAAAGAATTGTTGAAACAGGGCCTTGTCCTGATTTTTACTGGAATTTATTTGCCTACTATACTGGGATTGATTCCTATTTGAACTCTTCATTACACAAATTAAACCTTGTGAAGATATATTTGAAATCCATTTTTCTTCTGGCCTGAGTTCTTGCTATTTACTGTTTATTTCTGGACTTTACCAAGAACTCCAATTTCTCCTGCATCCAGCAAGGCACAAGAACCCAGTTTTCCCCAGTGCCAAACCAAAACCAAAACCTAGGCTGCCATCTTACCTGGAAATATGCCCCATTAAACACAGAGACTTTCTTCTGAGTGGACATGTACATAGCATTGTGCTGTAAGTTAATGATACAGTAAATTCTTAATAAGCACCTGTACTTTACCTCCTGTAGAGCAATATGCATCCACCAGGAAAAAAAATGCATCCTTGCTGCTATGAAAAACAGAAGGAGAAACTATGAAGCCGCCAAGGATTAGAAAATAAGAGTAAACTAGGAAAAGTGCAATAAGGGATGGGTGTGCCGGCATCTCTTTAGGATCCCATGGATTCCAATTTCCTTGTATCCAAACAACTCATTTTTGAATCATAGCAATTATTCACCCATTGGCTAAAAGCACTGGTAGGCAGGAACAGCCAGGCTGCCTCATTTCACAGAAATTTCTTAGGGTATCTACATGATTTGCTTCTTAACTTTCTAAGAGGGCTATAGACTTATTTTTTTATCTTAAAAAAGAAAGCTCAGCCTCTTGGTTCTGTGCCCGGGAGCACAAATGATGTCCTCCATATTTGCAACCCTTGATGTTGCCTAACAAAATAACATGAACATGGAAACCAATGCTATTGTGCAGACCGGGTGTTACAGCAACTGATCTGGTTAACATTTTGCACCAGTGTAGTTTCAAGATACTCTTCAAAGGCAGCCTCAAATAGAATGAATTGATTGGAGGGGGTGTCTTTAGGTAAGAGTCAAAGAGCTAAGTGCATGGTGTATGGATTCTGCCTTATGGAGGAAAGTTAAAGGTTTGGGTCGATGCACTTCTAAGTGAGAGATGGTGTCAGGAATTGATGGGGCTGTGGGAATTTTGGGGCCCTGTTAACACTACTTTGCATTGTGTCATCTACCTTTGCTTCCAGATGTGATGCCAGCATTGCAAAACTCTCTGGAGATATAAATATCATCAGGCATGAGATCTCAAAACAAGAGAAAGAAATTCATGCAATCAAGTCTACTGTAGAAAATTATGCTAATAATTTGGAGTTGAAGGTGAGTCAAACTGTGGTTAGTGTTACCTATGGTTTGTTTAAAAGAATCCATTGGATTGTTAATACAGTAATAAATATTGCAAGAGGTAGTACTTCTTCAGTACTGAAAACTGAACACTGTATAAAGGTGTATAAACTTATTAACATTAATAGAATGGAGTTGTAAGATTACACAGTTTTTTCCAGGTTGTTGTTGGTTGTTGTTTTTTTAAAAAAAGATTGAAATCCCAAAATAATTTTAGATTTAATCTTACAGGAGCCCGATTTTCAGTGTTTTGTGCATTTGAGGCTCATGCTTGGGGTCAAAAGCTCAGTCTGGGAATGTCTATATTAATAGGACAAAATTGTTTGTGAACACAGAGAAGAGGCAACTTGCCCTTCCAACCAGCATATAGATTAAGCTTTAGGAAAAGGTTTTGTGGCGACACAACCTGAAAGAAATAACTTTGGGAGAACAGTGCTCTGTTTTATTAATGCTATAATTCACGTAAGTGTCCTAAAATTATGTAAAAACCTTATTTACAGGTATATGCTTCTGTTTGGTGTTTTGATTTACCTATGTGTGAATCCCTTCAGAGACACTTAATAAAGACCTTTTGATAAACAAAATAATGTAAGAATCATACAAAAAAAATAAAGACAGAAAAGTTGCATAAGCCTGCCTGGAAACCCTCTCTGTAAATCTCTGATATGTGAAATCTGGGTGCGGTTAGCAAGTGATGAAGACAGAGCATTTTCTTGTTCACTTCAGTTCCACAGCAGCTCTCTCTCAAAGAAGCTGGCACTCGGGAACTGAAATTTACAGCCCTTTGCAACACAAAAACATCAACAAGCAAGGAACTTGCTGAGGAAAGCCACAATTCATTTTTAAACTTTAAAGGGAACCTTACTACTGTACTAACCTGCTCTGAGGCATTCAGGGCCTTACAGAAAGGAGGCAAAAAGGCAGCGTCCAAACTGTTCTGAGGTAATGAGCTGGGTGCTCATAAAGGTGACTGCTGCCAGCTGCCTCAACTCTGCCACTGAGCATGTGGAGACTTATTACAGTAATATACAACAGTGGATTACACTTTCATATCAATAAGGAGATATGCTATTGCTTGCTAGCTCTACCTGTTTTGACATATATAGGTCTGTAACCCAAAACCAGCGTCAGCACCAGGCACCCTTCAGCATTAGACAGGGCCCACCACTGCTGGTGCCTCCCCTGGATTTCCACCCACCCAACTTACTGAGTGATAGACAGCCCAAAGCTTCCCACAGAGCATCAACAATTGTATCACTCAAGGGAATTGTGAGAAATTAATAGTAGTTGGTTTAGGCATTCACCGCTGTTACCAGGTAAAGCCACATTCATGGTGGCCTCTCAACATAGGAGCGGGGTGGGGGTTTCCCATAGAGGGCACTTTGCCAAGAGCCTCCTTACACCTGGAGTCAGTCCTGATCACTGAGAAATACCCTGGAGGTTGTGGGCTCTCCTTCACTAGAGGATTTTAAGCAGAGGTTGGATGGCCACCTGTCTTTAGCTGAGATTCCTGCATTCCAGGAGGTTGCACAAAGTGACCCTCTAGGTCCCTTTCAGCTCTATAATTCTGTCGTTCTTTGACAAGTATGTAAGATAAAGACTGTTGACATATCCTTATTGTAAGATGTGGTCAAAGGCATGTTTCAAAACTGTCTTCCTCTTGGCAGAAAATGATGCTTCCACAATCCAAGTAAAATAGAATAAATCCATACCATTAATCTCATATACCAGAATACCAAAGAATGTAAAAACAAAGTTAGTCTTTTCCTATGGAGAGACACCAAGCAGGGGGGGAAATGACAAATAAAAGCTCAACAGGAAAAGAGCTTAGCTACACATCCAGAAATAATCACGATACAGCCCTCCCTGGATAACAAGCAAGTTCAGAATGCAAAACAGAGTATTAACAGCTAACACTAAAAATCTCACACACTTTGTCCCTTCAAAAGTACTAAACTGGCTTTGTTCATTCATGGCCTGCAGTTAATTGTAGAGCAGTTGTACCTCAGGATACATTTCCCAAATATAAAACTGATTTTTCCTCAATATTATCTAAGTACCCTTATGTACTCTTCAACTATATCATGACCCTAACATTTTAGTCAGTTATAACTGCTCCTGAAAGCCACACTAAATTCACTCGGTTTTAAGAGTTGTCTATACACATAATTCAATCAGAGGAATTCTGCTGGGTACTAAATTATTGTGTATCAGTTGATGGCAAGCCTTTATTACTGAGTTAAATTAATTCTGAGAAAAGCTTTTAAGAATGGGCGTGTTGAAAATTCTGGCTTTTCCCACTCACTGCAGCAATAATGTGTATTTAATGTAAGTGCTGGAATTCTGCCTTATAGTGTTCCCTGTTGAATTCTTATTAGGTAATGCAGCTTTTAGGCAAGATTGACACTTCAAACTCCGAGCAAAACTCAAATTTGAAGGCAGTACAAGGAAATCAACACCATGAATTGCAGCTCCTGGATCTCAAGTAGGTGGTGGAAGCTTTTTAACTACATTAGCACACCTAGTTTAGGCCAATGGAATTGTTATGAGAGAGCAAAACAGAAACATTTATTTACATGCTTTTGGGAATCCTGACAAACTTGTGAGAAAAGTTTGATAGAAACCTAAGAATATTGGTCACAGAGTAAATGGCCAAAGAGATACTCTTGCCCCTCAAAAAGCAAAGGAAGAATTGCACTTTCTCCCTTTATTGTAGCCATTTATTATGAACCATAGCCCAGAGATTATGCATGTGCAAAGATGTTTGCACCTTCTTTCCCTGCATTTATAAATCCCTTTGTATAGAAATTGAGCACATCCGGGAGAAAGAATTTCGCCTAGCCCCCTTCTTGATGGTTTAATTTTTTGTGTGTGTGCAAGTGTTTTCTTTGTTTTGTTTTGTGTTGTTTTAATGTGCGGAAGTATTCAGAAATGTAACAATAACTTTGCTTACTGGAGACATTAATGCGAAATGTCTTTTTATGGGGGGGGGGAGGGAACGCATTATGAGGCTCAAGGTTTATTTTTTTGTGAGCCACCTCTTTCAACTTTTCACTCCACACTAAGGTCTCTTTACACAGGGCTTCTGGTTTTCCCTGCCAATTTCTTAGATTTTCTGTGACTCTTTTTCTATATATAACAAATTCAAAACTTAACTACATGAGTCATGCTAAAGTGAACCACAAATCACATAGATTCAGCTATGAGTAAAACATAGCCTTGAGTCACTTCACCAATTATTGCTGATGTTATATATGTAGGTACACACTCCCACAGAGAGACTCCCATCTCTGGCTCATGCTTTGTCACTGTTCATATCAAGGCGTTTCGTCTCTTACTTTCAGGATGGTCTAACTAGGCCTGCGTTTCAGATCCTCAGGCTGCGCTTTGGAGATTTCATATTCTCAGCCAGTTCTGTTTCTCAGAATTATTCTGGCCTTTTATACTTCCACCCACCTGTTGCATAGCTGGATGTTATGTTCAGCTTTTTTCTTTTTAAGTCTTTGGGTTTTCTAGCTCAGAAATTGTGTTCATAAGCTAACATATTATACTGAAAAATGAATGGAATCAAATGACTCATGTCAGTTGTTGCTTTTTTTAGTTGCTTCTTATTTGGGAATACACGTGGGTCCAAGTATTACGCTGATATCTACACCCTTGAGCAGAAAGTCAGGAATTTCATCTCACATACAGAACTTCACAAAACTTGGAAGCATATGGAATGAATTCAAAATATATCTCAAATGTGATTCTGTGGTGACTATATTTACTTGATTGATCGATGCTGCCACACATGAAAATTGACTGCCTTGAGAGAGTTATATTTAGCAGACACAAAATTAGACAATATAAAAAGGCCTGTGTGAGATATAGCTTAGTAACATTCCAGCCACCTTAAAATGTAAAGGTTGAGGGTTTTGTTTTTTTGGACAGATAGAGATAGGTCTCCAAATTTAACTGGATATAGTTATCATACTGTGTTGCATAAATATTCACTAATGGTATCTTTAAATGCTAGGATAAATGGTGTTTTAAATGACTTTAAGGATCAAATCCAAAACCAGCGGAAGTGGATAGAAAATGAGTTGAGGAAATCTGAGCAAGAGCAGGCCTGCCTCATAAATCAGTGTATTTATTCAGTGAAAGAAAGACTGGTAAGTATAATTAGAATTATTACTTCTAATGGATGTTACAGTGACCCTAGGAAGACTTACTAGAACCTAGACCTTGTGAAAGTACCCATAATGAAGGATTTTCCAACAAGGAATGCAAACTGAGATTGGCTTAAATACTTTCACGGCACACATAGGTGGAATAGTGTCCCTTTAAGCAATGGGAACTGGGGAGAGCAGGGACAACTCAGGCAAAGAGAAAATTGGGAGAGAGTTCCCTTAGGATAAACTGAGAAGGGAAAATGGGCAGAGGCAAAGCAAATGCACATGAAAGGAATCTGAGTATAAGGGGGTCAAATATTACTATCAGAGATCTGATATTGGGCAATATTTTAGCCCTTGTGCTCAACATAGTGCTGTCAAGTGGTAAAATTCTACTTTTATTAAATGGAACATGCATCATAAAAAATTAAATTACCTTCCACTATGGGTATCATACTTTGCATCACAAGCAGAATCTTAACACAGTGGCTTTAATAAGCCTCCCATGGATGGCACATAGCTGCCAAGTTTTCCCTTTTCTCGCGAGGAAGCCTATTCAGCATAAGGGAATTTCCCTTAAAAAAAGGGATAACTTGGCAGCTATGGGATGGCAAAGTGCCTACTTTTCAATGAGCGACATTCTAAATTAGTTTAGATTCTTGGCAGTAGAAGAGTTCCTGGCTCCATGCAATCACTTAAGTTGAGTGTTTAGCTTCAGGAAATCCTTGTTCCAGGATTAGGGCTCTCAGTGTTTATCTGAATTAAATGTCTCACACAAAATTCTGGATGCAGCTGGAAACATTCATTTCATTAAGTCACATCACAGGAGAAAGACATCCAGTTCTTATATACAAGAGCCTGAAATCTTAGTAACTGCTAAGCCTAAATTATTGACATTATATAGCAAGTTTAAAATGTCACATTTCCTATATTAAAACATCAAGGTCAATGTTGGCAATCTCAAAAAATATCAAGTGCTGGATTGCTTTGAATTTTCAAGGAAGAAACTGTCTCCTTCCTTTAACAGGACAGGTTTGGGGAGGTTCATTCTCTTAATAATCATTATTGCCCTAATAACAAGTACAGGGTGAACATTCCTTTGGCCATAGTTAATTTCATCGCTGATGGGAGAGGATAATGGAGATATCTAGAGTACCACAATGAGAGGATGACTGGATCTTTCATTTCAGCTGCCCCAAGTAGATATTCAAAGACTTTCTTGGATTGCTTGCAACCACTATTAACAATTCACATTTCTATTTGTTAATAGAGCAAAGGCAACAAGAAATGCACTGTATAAATGAGCAAGATTCTCGTTAAGTGGTTGAGCATTGTCTAAGTATACAGGTAAAGGGACCCCTGACCATTAGGTCCAGTTGCGGACAACTCTAGGGTTGTGGTGCTTATCTCACTTTATTGGCCGAGGGAGCCGGCGTACAACTTCCAGGTCACAAAGCCGCTTCTGGCGAACCAGAGCAGCACACGGAAACGCCGTTTACCTTCCTGCTGTAGCGGTACCTATTTATCTACTTGCACTTTGACGTGCTTTCGAACTGCTAGGTTGGCAGGAGCTGGGACCGAGCAATGGGAGCTCACCCCGTTGCGGGGATTCGAACCACTGACCTTCTGATCAGCAAGCCCCAGGCTCTGTGATTTAGACCACAGCGCCACCCGTGTCTAAGTATGGCTGCTTGCTATTTCAAAATGAACAACTCCAGGCACGCCTGGAAGAAGTGGACCATTTGGATCCCTTCCAGTCGGGATTCAGGCCTCATCATGGGACTGAAACTGCCCTGGTCGCACTGGATGATGATCTCCAGCGGGCTAGGGACAAAGGTGAGAGCTGTTTCCTAGTCCTGCTGGATCTCTCAGCGGCTTTTGACACCATCGACCATAACATCCTTCTGGACCATCTAGAGGGGTTGGGAGCTGGGGGCACTGTTATACAGTGGTTCCGCTCCTCCCTCCTGGGCCGTGTTCAGAAAGTGGTGGTGGGGGATGAGTGTTCAGACCCCTGGGCTCTCACTTGTGGGGTGCCTCAGGGTTCTGTCCTCTCCCCCATGCTTTTTAACATCTACATGCAGCCGCTGGGAGAGATCATCAGGGGGTTTGGGCTGGGTGTTCATCAGTATGCGGATGATACCCAGCTCTACCTCTCTTTCAAATCAGAACCAGTGAAGGCAGTGAAGGTCCTGTGTGAGTGCCTGGAGGCACACATTTTATTATTATAAAATGTGTCCTTAACATGCTCCATGATGCAGTTTTAATTTTTTTATTCGCATTTATATCTCACCTTTATTGCAAGAGGCTCAAGGTGGCCATACATCGTTCCCATGTCCTTTCTCCCCACAAGTCAATTTTACTCTCACAAGAGCCCTATGAGGTAGGTTAGGCTGTAGGATGGTGAGCGGTCCCAAGGTTGTCCCAGGGAGCATAATGGCAATTAGAAGACCTGCCTCCCCAGTCCTAGAACAACATTATATAACTATTACCCCACCCTGTCTCATTTTAGCCCAACACAAGTTCTTGGCCGCTGCCTGAAAGTGACACTTCCCCATATAATTGAGGCAGGTGCCTATCTGTTTATTTGTTTTGTTTTGAAGCATATTGGTGGAACAGAAATGCGAAGAAAATAAAATGGAAGATTCCTCTCACCAAAAGGACAAAAAGCACCAAAAAACCACAGCAATCTAATATAAAACTGAGCCAGCTGAAAAATTTATCAAAGTAATAAAAATCTACAGACCCTGGTCTACTAGGATTAAAAACTGAAATAAAAATGTGTTGCACCCAACATTAGTACCCACTGAAATTAATGTGTATGGCTAACTTACATCCATTCACTTAAATGGATCTACTCTAATAATAATAATAATTTTATTATTTATACCCTGTCTACCTGACTTGGTTGCCCCAGCCACTCTGGGCGGCTTACAGCTTATCTAAGTAGGACTAATGTTGAATAAAATTCTATTGCCATAATGTTGGATAGAACTCTATTGGCATCCATCTGTCTTGAGACAACAGAGTGCAGCTCTGGGTAGGGGGGTGAAGTCAAACCATGGTCTCTCTGGGGTTGCATTTCTGGGCAGTGTGTATGGAGGTCCTGGGCTGCCCAGACAAGGAGGACACCCTCCTTTCAGTCTCGCTGATGTGGCACAAAGGAAAGCAGTGATATATTTGGCACCGGCCTGGCTGCAGGTGCTGCCCGAAGGAGGCGTACAAGGGTCCATTCAACTGCCTTAGCGACTGTGTTCACTCCTTAGCCTTTTCTTCTCCCAAAGATATCCCACAAAATAGCAGATGTTTAGGGTCAAGGTTTTCCTTCTCCTAGATGGGCTACCTTCCCAGGTTGATGAATCCCATCTGCCCCTCACTTCCCTCTACAGCACATGCAGAAACTGCCTTCTTGACCGCTGGACCCAATATTGGTCTCGTCTCCTCAATCCCACCAGAGTCTGTCTTTGCATGTAGGGGAAGCCCCCTAACTCACCAAGGGTTTGAGAGCCATCGGCTATCCTGACCTGGTTTAGCCAACCAGTCAAAGCCATTCCTGGGATGTGGCTGCTGTCTCATGGACAGCTTCTAGGAGCCACAGGTGAGAGCCGAGTGCAGGGTAGGGACTGAAAGTGGACAAACTACCTCAGAAGGAGCATAGTGTGTCCCCCACCAGAGGTACTATTCCCTCCCCTAACACCACAAACATAATCCTGTAGAATTTAAAATATTTATAGTCTTTATGGGAAAGAATAGGTAACTCAGATGTAGTTTTGTGGGAGGCAGTAAAAACGGTTCCAAATTGTGTAATTATATTGATTTATCATAAATCTTTATTTGAAAAGGACACAGTGGAAAAGAAAACGGATGATGGTTATTATTTCCTCTGCAAAAGAATAGAAAGCACTGATAAAACAGAGCAATTTAACGCAGAGCTGAACCAAGTGAAAAATGACCAAAATAAGCTTCATGCAAGGATTGCTAGATTTGAAAAACTGATGTGGCATGAGCTGGAGGAAATCCAAAGTGAATACAGATCAGGTAAGATTTTTGGCGGGTTTCTTTAAGGAAATGCATAGAGAAACCTATTAAGAACCCTTACCCTCCAATCAGGTGTACTTACCAAATTACACCAGAAATTTCATATTTCTGCGCGCTCTTCATAACCCCCTCATAGCTTGGTGAAGGATGTTTCTGCCAGTAATGTCGAAATCAAGCCATTGCATATTGTTCTGACAATAACTGAAATCCACAATAACTCTGCTACCTATTTCTGGTCCTTTTCCCCCAAGTCGCACTTCCCAATCAGGGGGTACCCACTGGCTATAAGGTACGTCACATTTACTATGCAACAAAGCAGTAGTAAGTTACCTTATCTGTGGGTGGACCATTATTTGCAGTAACAATCTCACGGTGCCTGTGCGCACATTGGCCATTGGGCAGTTGTAGTTGTAGCAGCCGCCACCGCCGCCTTGGTTGCCCACAAAAATGCATCCCTGTGAATAACCAGGAAGGGTTACAAGAGTTCTCCTGTAATTATGAGCCTGCTCGTTTGGGGAACAACTTCAAGAACCAAATCTCTCACCTCTGGTTAATGGAGTAAAAGCAACAAACCGACAACAAATTCCCTGGGTTCCATCCTAGTAAGATGGCGTGTTTGCATACTCAGGCGCATGATGCCTGTGACCCAGTGAGGGGCCAACCATAAATAAGACCCAGGCATTGGTATTGGGTTGAACTAGGCCACAACTTTGTTTGGGACACGGGTGTCGCTGTGGTCTAAACCACAGAGCCTAGGGCTTGCTGATCAGAAGGTCGGCAGTTCAAATCCCCGTGACGGGGTGAGCTCCCGTTGCTCGGTCCCAGCTCCTGCCAACCTAGCAGTTCGAAAGCACGTCAAAGTGCAAGTAGATAAATAGGTACCGCTCCGACTGTGTTTCTGTGCGCAGCTCTGGTTCGCCAGAAGCGGCTTAGTCATGCTAGCTACATGACCCAGAAGCTGTTTCGCGGACAAACGCCGGCTACCTCGGCCTATAGAGCGAGATGAGCGCCGCAACCCCAGAGTTGTCCGCGACTGGACCTAATGGTCAGGGGTACCTTTACCTTTAGGCCACAACTTTATTGATTACAGATGTAAGTAGGTTTTGGCCAAGGCATTGGGTGTGTATCCAGAATCAAGCAGCCCAACTGCTGGTTGATAAGTATGGTGGGACTCAAATCTGACTGGGGGCCACCCCTGACATGCATCAGGTGCTTACAACCCTGCCAGGTTGGGCATAGGGAAGGGTGCAGTGGCCCCCTTATGTTTCCATGAGTGAGCATTCCAGTGCAAGCAGTTGCTATGCTCAAGCATGAGAATCATTAAAGCTCTCCTATTCAATGAACAGCTCCTGACACCCCACAAAAAGCCTTCTCTCAAAGTTTGGGGTTTTCCAGAGTGTGGTATCACATAACACAGGGGTAACTGGCATGCTGCCTTCCAGATGCTTTGGACTCCACACATCCCACCACGATTCCTGGCTATTGGCTATGCTGGCCTGGGCTGATGGTAGTTCATAGAATTGTAGAGTTGGGAGGAACCCCGAAGGTCATCTAGTCCAACCCCCTGAAATGCAGGAATCTCAACTGAAGCATTCGTGACAGATGGTCATCCAACTGCTGCTTTTAAAACTCCACTGAAAGAGAGTCCACAACCTCCCAAGGGAGTCTGAAACATCTGGGGGGGGGGGACCATATTGGCTACTCCTGGCCTTAAATTTGCAATTTTGCTCACAGCACATAAGAAAAAATTAGGTAGGGTCATATCCTCCAACAAAGAGTTTGAAAGTAATTATTATTGCACTTTCATTGGAAGAGATGAAACTGATTTAATTCAGCAAACTTTAGCACAGGTAGTATGTAGGTAAATGGTTGTTCAGTAGCTTTTATAAAAAGAAAAATGTGTTATTAAAACAAGTTTTTTTCACCCTAACCATGCTTGCTATTTACCAGGATTTCAGTCAATCCGTGACTCGCTCAATGCACTTAAACAAATACAGACAACAAAGCTTAAACTCGAAGAAGAAAAGTTCAAGCAAGACATGAAAAAGATACGGCGGAAGATAACTGAAATTCAAGAAGACTGATCCCAGTTCTTAAAACATTTGCATTTAGTCCATCTTGGGAAAGTGTGTAAGAGATTGCAAAAAAAAAAAAAGGTCAAGAATTCTACTATATCAAGCTTGTTTTCTTATGTCTCCGTAGGAGATTAGTATTGTATATTAATGTCGCAATGTCTATAATTTAAGTCAAATCAATCTGAATCATATTCCTACATTAGAATTTATATTTTGGAAAAAATAAAATGTAAGGGCTGTCAGTAATTGTTGTATAAGCAATTGCTTGGTCTACTTTGGTAATTGATTATTAAACAGTAATTGTTACATTCTGAAATTCTCAAAGCCATGAAAGTCTGTTTTCTAGCCTCAGACAGAAATTATAAACAGGCCTACTGAATCTTTGCATTGTATTTTTAAAATCAGATACAGGTGCTATTCATATAAACAGACACCTACATATAATTTCCCCCTCAAGCCCACCTAATTTTATGATGCCGTAAGTTTGTGCCTTCAGTAACCAGTCTTGAAAATTCAAATGATTATTCTTACCTACATAGTGTTTTACCTACAGATTTCTTTTCTTCTTGCTGTTTCTGTTTTGGCACAGAGAATTAGGATAGGAAAAGGGCAGAAAGTGATAACCACGTAGTCTTTGACTATGGATGACTTTTTGTATAAGGAAATGACTCATTGCCCTCCCTGCCTGGAGTGTCCCTCACACCCCTAATATCTACTTTGGAGGGTTGGGGGACCCGCTGGCGTAGATGGGGGGTGCAGGTTGGGAGGAGACAAAGGGAATGTCCTGTTGTATCCATTGGCATGATGTTGGATCTCTCCCAAAGTTAGCATGGCATAAAGGATGGAAAGCATTCTGGAAGGTTGCAAAACTGGAATGAAGAAGGCTGTGCAACTCATTACTGTTCCTTGACCGACTTTCTGTACTTTCTCTCACATTAAGAGATCGCAAATACAATTCATCACCATTTTCTTAACCTTGAAAGATTGCTGTTCAGTCATTTTACAATGGGTAACAACCTGGAAGTGCACCAATTTTGTTTCCAAAAAATTAAACATTTTATTTCCAAAGGCCTTGGGAAATAAATGCCTGTTTTCCCACTTGTTTTCAAAGAACTATGCTTGTCCATTTATTTCCTTATCTTCATACAGGACAGCAGTGGTAGCCAAGAGTATTGAGGTGCCCCCTTCCTCCTCTCTCCTCACTGTCATCATGTGCTCCGCGGTGCCTGAGGACTGACAGATTGGCGGTTCCTGGGAGGACTAAATTCCAAGCACCACTGCTCTTTCAGATCCCGATACCCTCTGCAGTGTCTGAGCTACAATTCTGCTTCAAGGAAAATATAGTGCCAAGCAGCAGATACAAAACATGACTGCACTGTAGAGAGCTCTTCCGTATCAGCCACTGTCTTCATTTAAAGCCGTGAGGAAATTAGTTACATTCTTCTTTCTCAGTCTCACAGTGCAATTTAGGAATTATAATTACTTCATTCGAAACATCCAGCAATAAGAAGTACTGTGCGCAGCAGTAGGCTTACAGACTTGATCTTACTGACATTTCAGAAAGCTAGTCTTCTTTGCACTGGAGGGAAAATGGGGCACTTACTCATCTGAAGAAGTGTGCATGCACACGAATGCTCATACCAAAATAAAAACTTAGTTGGTCTTTAAGGTGCTACTGAAGGAATTTTTTTATTTTGTTTCGACTCAGACCAACACGGCTACCTACCGGTAACTATTACTCAGGGAGTTACCTCTGAAATAGTGGCAGTTTACCTTCCTATCTATGAGTGACAGAAATGAATGGGGGGGGAGGAAACCTTGATTACCTTGGTATCTTCAACAATGTTGGTGACTGATGGGAGATTTTAGCAACATACCTTACAGTCCGAAGATAAAAGCCACTTTCTCTCTTCTCCTGCTACTTGTTCTTTAATTTTTACAGGATGCAGAATGTTAGGCTCCAGGCATAACAACACTCTGTATGTCTTTCTAATACTTAAATGGCTTTCACAACTGGCATTTATAAAACTTGGCAATGTAGATAATGAGTTTCCGAAATAAAAAAAAATACAGCTCTTCCAAGGCATTAAACACTTTTTCAGGCACTGAGAAATCCCAAGTGTTTCGATTTACTGCAATTATCATCACATTGTAATGGCGTATAAACTAACACATGGAATTATTTCAGTAAAATAATAAGCAAAAACATTGATATTAATTATAAAAGCCCACAATCAGTACAGGCCTAAACCACGTAGAATCTGATGCATCTGACTCAAGAATTAAATTCTCCAGAATATTTGAAACAAAGGCTTAATTCATATATATATATATATATATATATATATATATATATATATATATATATATATATGTATATATGTATATGTATATGTATGTATATATATATATATATATATATATATGTATAATATCTCACATCACACACACACACCACACCACATTCTCTGAGACTGCAACATGAAATGGTAGACTGGCACGGAGAGAGAAATTTCTTAAGCTTTCCCCTGTGCATCATCATTCTGCTGAAAATACATACACACAGCTTCCAGATACTGTCTAGCCTTCCTTGAACAAAGTGCAGGTACCTGCATCATAGCTGCCAAGTTATCCCTTTTTTAAAGGGATTTTCCATTATGCTGAATAGGCTTCCTCGCGAGAAAAGGGAAAACTTGGCAGCTATGACCTGCATTTTTTCCTCTACAGAGGATAGAAGCAGCTGTAGGAAGAATTTCAGTAGAGAAACAAGATGCTGAGAAACCCCTCTCTCCAGCCCCATATCAGTCCACTTCCAATTATAGTCTCAAGACGTTGACTTGGTGCTTTAAAGCAACCTGACATTTGTAAAAACAAACAAAAAACAGCCATCTGAAAATAGAATCACAGAATGAACATCTTTTTTCATTCTCAACCTCCCCCCAAACACTTCATACAAATTCAGCCTTAGATGAAGGTTTCCACTCACTTTGGGCTACATTCCTAAGCAACCAGACTCGGAACAGACTTGTCCCTGGTGCCCCAGAAGTCTCTACTAGTTTCACACCATTCATAAAAACAATTATACAAATAACAAGTTCTTACAAAAAAGATTATTATGCAGGAAGTTAAGGAACAAAACTGAAGCTTTTCTTTGTGGCAATTGATTTCTGTCCCAGAAATCAAAACCAAGCAACATATGCTAGGACATGGATATTTGCAGATTGTTCCAGTACCTGATCACATTCTAAAATATATTCTTGATGCAGAAGTTCAGTGCCAACAGCAGAGCAAATGCATTATTTTAAATTTCATGTGAAAATTACTAAATATGAAACAGTTAGGTCTTATTGCAATCATCAAATGGCCCTGAACTGTAGAAGCAGCATTGCAAATTCCAAAACAAACATTTTGCATGTGTTTCAACACGTTATACACATTTAATCATCAACACCACCAAACTAATATTATTTCCTATGCCTGAGAAGGTGCGCTAAGGTTCACCTCTAAATAGTAAAAAAGAGATACTGATACATATGCAAATTGGCAAAAGCTTTGGTGCAATATAGTATAGGGTTTGGTAATTTCTCAGCTCATATTCGCTTAATTCATGGAAATATTTATCAGGCTCTTCATCAGACAGACACAATGTTTTACTCTGTGCTTCCCAAGTCCATAGGCATCTGCTGGAATCTTTCATGCAATTCAGTTGAGCACAAAACAAACTTCCACTGAATTTCAACTGGTTTAATGACAGACTCCTTTTAAAATATGTTGGAAAATTGATCCTAATTGTTTAACAAACAGGAACCTTGACCTTTAAAGAACAATTGCAAAGTGGATGTTATTGCCATGGGCTTCCATCTGTCAATCTCCCAGTGAAAATGACACTAGGATGCTGCTGCCGCTGAGAGTTTCTTGTCTAGCTCCAAAGCTCGAACATCTCCATTAGCTTTGGCATTTGCTACAAGAGCCTGCGGGAGAAATGGAGGAAATAAGAATGTTGATGCTGAAATATATCTTGGTTGTAGAGGAATTACAATTAAAGTTATTGTAGGCAATGCTAGTCCAACTCAGAGTAGCTGTATTAAAATTAAGGAACCTAAGTTAGTTATGTTAATTAATTTCAATGGCCAAGAAGGACTAGCGTTCCATAGAGGTTGTCATGGGCTAGGAGTCAGCTTTGCCTGTTGAACAGCAGCCTGAAAAGGGAGAAGGCGGAGTGACTCCACCTGCAGCTGATCAGCCTTCAGGGACACACAGGGAAAGGTGCTGATGAGAACCAGCTGGCTTCAGCCTTCATAAGCAGAGCTTCCACCAGCCTTGCTGCTTCCTGCTCGTCTTGACCTTGATCATTGGATTCCCTGACCCCTGGACCGCCTAAGCACATGGGTTGCTGTTTCCCTAACCCTAGGACTGGACCTGACTTTGGATGCTGACTCTGTCTCTAGGCAAGTACTCCTCAGAGATTCTTCTGGTGGGCTGGGCTCCCACTCCACATTGTTGCTCAGCAACAAGACTACAACATAGCTCATAAGCAAAGGCGGTCATGTGGCTTATCCCAGGCTAAAGGTAAAGGGACCCCTGACCATCAGGTCCAGTCGTGTCCGACTCTGGGGTTGTGGCACTCATCTCGCTCTATAGGCCGAGGGAGCCGGCGTTTGTCCGCAGACAGCTTCCGGGTCATGTGGCCAGCATGACAAAGCTGCTTCTGGCGAACCAGAGCAGCGCACAGAAATGCCATTTACCTTCCCACCGGAGCGGTCCCTATTTATCTACTTGCACTTTGATGTGCTTTCGAACTGCTAGGTTGGCAGGAGCTGGGACCGAGCAACGGGAGCTCACCCCGTTGCAGGGATTCGAACCGCCGACCTTCTGATCAGCAAGCCCTAGACTCTGTGGTTTAACCCACAGCGCCACCTGGGTCCCTTATATCCCAGGCTACAAAGGCCTATTATATATATTCTACCTCTGAGCTATGTTCCCATGGTAATTCTTCTACTGACCAGAGGGAGAGGGACACACTCCCTCTGCTAAAGCATCAGTACACCTTACATTTTGTTCCTCACAACAGCATACTTGGGATGCAGCAAGGCAGGCAGGCCACGAGCCCTCACGGTCTCTAGTACTTAGAAGAACCATGTGGCCTTACCTAATTCCTAAGATAAATAATTCAAAAGGTAAGCGCTACTCACATCTATTAATTCATAATCATCTTTGGCATACAAGTGCCTTAAGAGATACCACCGGGCAACTGATGCTACAGTTTCTGGATATCCAGGTTGATACACCACTCTTTCTAGCATGCGGCGAGTTTCCCTACAAAGGAAACAGAAAACGTTGCAAAATGCAATGAGAAAACTAGAAAACAAGAGTGAGTCTATAGCATTGTAAGGGCTCCAGTTTCAACCTTGCTTTCAAAAAGCAAAATTTATATCTGTACAGCAAGTTCTTACATAAATCTGGGGCACTTGCAACAAAAGAGCAGGGAACAAACCTACTGCTGAAGCAAAAAGAAAATAATGGACCACTCCATTAAAACTACCTAAGTTACATGTCACTAATTTCCTACTGCATGGACTCAATGGAACTTATCATCACTATGTCAGGCTGCTTTGTTGTGATTCAACTGTGTCCTCCAATCTGCTCCAGAGGGCTACAGAAACCTCCAGAACAGATTTGGGGGAGATATGTAGGAAGAGAACATCCCATGGTGCAGTTGGAAGTCCTTGTGCAAGAAAATTACTTTATTGGATACAAACCTTCATTTCACAACCCTCTGAGAGTGAACTTTGACAGCAGGCGGGCAGAGGAGCCCAGCTGAGCAGTGGCTACAGTGAGCCCCTTTGAAGTCTGCTTAGTGGTATGGTTTGAATTCAAACCACACCTGCAAAAGGGACACAGTGCAATTGTCAGTGATCCCCCACTTACAAAGGAAGAATCAGGAACTTTAAGGTCCTGATTGTTCCTTTGTAGCCATGTCCCTTTGAAAGCAGCCTCATGAGACAAATTGGGACACATGTCAGTCCTAATCAGACCCATAGGCTAGAGTTTTGCCACCCCCTAGAACAGGTCCATGCGGGGGGGGGGCAGCCAGGTACACTTGCCGCAGGCCTCAGAGGGTTAAGCCAGCCAGGAGGCCCTCCCAGGGGCTTGCCAGACTTACGCTGTCATGTCAAGAACAAGACTCCAGCCCTGGGCTTCAGATAAGCTCTGCAAGGACCTTCCTGGAGTAAAATAACTGAATGTGCATCCAGAAATGTTGTTTGCTCTCCCTCTAGTAGCTCCTGCTCTTGAGGAAGCAAGCCAGTGGAAACTTCACAAAAATCTACAATTGCAAGCATCATTTTCATATTATGAATAGAGAGCTTCTCTGCATCTTGACCATTATGCGTGTTTTTTTAAAACCTTCCATCAAGTATGGTGTATTTTGTATCTTGTTGCAGTTGAAAACCTGTGGTTTCCCCCCTACACTTTAGCCCCCTTATAAAGAGCAGGATTTTAATAAGGCTTTGCTTTATAAAATTTACCATCTGGACATTTACTGAATTAGAACATATGGGCATGTTACATTAGGTATAATTATAGCCCAAATGCTGAGAAAATGCATAGACAGCTAACACATAACATACAGATCAATGCACACCTTGACCCCATTTTGCGGTTGTACTGCAGAAGCGCCTGCAGCAGAATACCCAACGGACAGAAGGAAAGCTTCAAAGCTTCTGTTGTGGCTTCCTGAACCAGGGATGGCCAGTGATCATTTGAAATATTACCCTTTAAACAAAAACAAATGTAAAAACAATGTTTTATATCATTGTGTCATAATGGTCAGTGGTTTTAACTGCAATGTTGCATGACAGATTGCTTACCCGTGTACCACATAGATAATTATGAACTGCAGCTTTGAATTATAATGTAATAAAACTTCCTAGAACTGCTGATGCAACAGAACCACCAGGACTACCATTCTATCTTTTTTTTAAAATGTATTTTCAGCTTTCAATTGATAGTTTCACACACTATCCTGGTCAAGTGGAGGTGCGACGTAATGCATAAATATCATTTTGAAAGTTTCACCTGCATCTTGATCATGATGATTATGATCTCTTATCAGTCAAAACATTCTCATCGCAGAAAAATCCCTGGACAGTGATAGATCAACTCCTAGAAAATATACTTGCCAGCTTCAATTAAATTAATGCAACATGTTGGATGAAGTACTTTTGAATCCACAAACAGAATCAAAATGTACGGGCAAAAGGGTTCATCCATACAAATTGCATAAGGGTATTTCTGCTGTTCAACTTTCAGAGAAAATGTATTATGAAAATAACACTTCCCCCAGCTGCTTGGGTTTCACTTATAATTATGAAAGAAAGGGTAAAAGCAGTATTTTATACTGTCAGATGGAATTGTAATCTATGCAGACGAGATGAAGCCTTTTCCAAATAGTGCTTGAGCCAGAGTTACTGTTCTGGCTGTCACCAAAGTGTTGGACAAGCACATTTTGAACTTTCATTGTTCCAGCTATCCAAATGTTAGGAATCCATATATAGTTCTGAAATATATTTTGCTGGAAGCTAGAGCACTATCTTACTCACAATTGTGAGATGAGAAGCACCATATTACATTTTAAATTCAGTTCACGAGCAATTGGTTCATTTTATCATATTGTTATTACTACTACTTTTATTTTTTTAAAGAATCAAAGCAACTTACGAGGATAAAATACAAACAGATAAAATCAATTTAAACCCAGATTTAAAGCAATGTGCAATATAAAATTCCTGAGCAACACAATAAGGACAAAGATGAGCACTACAGCAGAGACTAACTTAACTACTAGGTAAATAAAAATGTCTTAAGCTTGCCACCTAAAATTGGGCTATGATAGTTCCAAGAGTGTTTCCCTAGGAAAAACATTCCAGAAACCTGGGGTGTGTGGCACACACACAGAAAAAGCCCATTATTCTGTGGTCACCCTTTGCATTTTCCTCAGGTGAGGCACATGGATTTGGGCTCTGATGAAGACAGGAAGGTCCAGGCTAGTTCATATGGGGAGAAGAGGCCCTTGAGGTATTGAGGTTCTCAGCTGCTTCATGCAAAACCAGCACTTTGAAATGAACCAGTAAACTAATTGGTAGCAATGCAGCCTGGTCAGAATTGGTGTGATATGCTCAGACCTTCTGGTCCTGGTCAATAAGCTGGCTGCCGAATTTTGCACTTGTTTCTGTAGTTTCCAAACTGGTTTCAAAGGCAGCCCCACATATACAACATATTTAATAACTTGGTTCTCTTACCATGCAGATTTCCAGGGCAAGCTTAGCAAGCCTTAGTAGACTAGAGAGCTTTCCACTCCAGTTGCCCTGCTGAGATGCCAGTTGCAGACTTTTTCGGTAACACATTTCTGCCGCAACCATCATTCCCTGTGACTGGTACACTTGAGCCAACCACTGAAAGCAGAAGAGCAAAGTTCAAATTTCATATTTTTCTACTACTACTGCCTATCAAATTCCTTGTCTTATAATTCTATTAAATGCTCTTTTAAAAACAAAACTCTGAAATGGTGAAGATTACTTTAGAGTAAAAATACAAGCATCGGCAGAAGAGACACACCATTTCTTAAAACTATAATCTGCAATTCTATATACAGCATTTCTGACTGATTTATTAGATTTGGGTAAAATGGATCTTAGAGCTGGAAAAGGTAAATGAATTTGCACATAGTTTGAATTTGCAACCTAATCTGGGACTGGGTGGGGGCTAAAGATGATGGACAGCTTCTCCCTTTAAGTGCTGCGGATCATAGCATAAAACAGGATTATTAACCTGCTGCACATGAGACATACCCACCAGACAAGAGGGTTTCTGCACGTATAATAAGTTCTGACTTATAATGGGTAACATCTGCTAGCCACAAGGAGCCTGTGCTGGTCCTAGTACTAGCCAAAATGGATTAGCAAAATCAGGTAGCTGCTACCAGGCAAGCAGATGACTCCCACAAAATTGAATGCTCACTGTTGTTTTTTGTGGGCAGTCACACAGTTATCGTTAAACTGGGATATACTGGCACTCCAGCTTTCCCAACTCAGCACACACATTTGGGAAACGGCTCGAGAGGAGCTGATCATGGTGCTGAACAACTAAATCCTTCCCCCTGAAGTTTTCGCATGTCTGCTCAGCACACCCAACTCACAGTCTGATGACAGAACCACAGAATTTAACTCTTGCCACAATAAGGTTTCACCAAATCCACCTGTGCTTCCCTTTTTCATTATATCATAATCTGCCCTCTGCATTTCCCACACAACGCTTAGGTCTAAGTTGCTATAATTGCATTTTTGCCTCTGCTCCACTCATTCAGACATGTAAGTAATTATTTAGGGCTGGTGTGTGCGATTTTTGGTCTTCCAGTCGTTGCAAACTGCAGCTTATACCAGCCAGGAGGGCTTCCCTGTGCAGATCGGTGATCTAAAGCTTTTGTTGTCAAGAAAGAGTGAAACAATAGCTCAGCGCTTAACTACTTTTTGTTCTTTCAGTTCTTGGCTCTGACATTAAAACATATTTGCTAGCAACAATAAAATGCAAAAAGCCATCTACTCTGGGCAATGTATCAGGTGCATTTATCTGCACAAAAATGGCATCAAAGAGAAAATCTCAAGGCTTTAATTGTAAACGACCAGCTGAAGAAGCTACCAAGGGCCAATGTGCTGATACAAGATTAATTTACAGTATCTGTTCTTCTACAGGCTGTCATGTCAACTTCTATTGATTTAAGTAGTGTGATGTCAAAGGTGCCACGACGACTGAACAGCTCAGTTGTAAGGCTTGCTTCAGTTGCAAAAAAAACATGTCACAATTGGATGCACCTTTGTCTCTCTCATGATTGAACTTAAACAACCTCCAATTACGGAGGCACCTTCATCTGCTTGCAGATTGCCCTTTGCAATCTGACGTGCTCTAGCCCCCATTGGTGGCCTCTGCCAGTACACAAGGTCCGTCTACTACAAGCTTGGCTCCCCGCCCCCCCGGCTACTATTTTTTTGTAGCTCCAGATGCTTCTTCCAATCGATGTCATAGTCAAGAGTGAAGAAAAGGTGAAAGATAAAATAAGTAAAACAAGAAATGACCTTTTTAAAAAAGACCAGGAGCTGAGGTAAGAAAAGGACAAAATGCTGAGTTAAAGCTAAGTGCTACGTAGTACATAGAATGAAGGAAAAAACAAGAATTGGTAGTAGGAATTGCTACTGTGAAAAGCCTTGAAGCAGAGGTGAGGCAGGGACATAACTGGGGGGAAGACAATCAAATCTGTGTCATGTGACCCTAGCTGGCCTCTTCTGGATGACTCCTGCATGGCAGCCGATAAGCATCACTGGTTATCCAGCACCACAAAAGGGGAAACATTTTGGAATCATGGATCAGAGAACTCAACATTTCAATATACTGGAATATAAACAGGGATTGGAAGCACTAAGAAGCAAGGAGGAAAACCAAAAATTGCCAGAGAAGCATTCACACACCTGTTTGCCTGTGTGAACAACTCTCCTCGTTCAGAAACCCCCAAGCTATTACAAGCAAATACCAATGCCCCCCCTCTCCCTATTTTATTTCTGCTCATAATAGTGCAGCTTCAGTCTTGTACCAATTTTCCTTCCCAGCTTGCCAAGTTAAGAGCTGGGAGAGGCGAGAGGCAAGAGGAAACAGCAGCTCAAAGGGTCTAAGTTCCTGAATCTCTGCAATGAGAGCTTTTCTGAGCATGCTCAGAACAGGCATTAATGATGTGAACTCAGAGAACTGGTTTAAAAAAACGTTTCTTCTATAAAACGAAACAGGAGGAATACAAAACTACACCTCATTGTTCCCATCAACAAAGCAGGTTCAAAAGCCTTCAATGAAGACCCAAGAACTGCATGGAAAGAGCCTTGCCCATCTTTTCTTAAGCTCATTGAGTCTGTCTTCCTCCTGGCTTCACCTCACAATCTGGTAAGTGCAGGAAAGTATAGAGAAGGGCAAATGAGAGGTTGGTGGTGGTGGAACAGCTCCCATGGGCTGAGACTTTCCAAGTTTTGTGTGATTCAAAAAAAAGCTCGAGCTGATTTTGTCTGCTTTCCAGGCAGATTTCAATGGAAGTTACTTCCAGGTTGTGTTTAGGTGCAGCTCTCAAGTGCAGCGTTTCTCAACTTTCGCGCTACCAGCTGCTATTATACCACACTGTGATCATTTGATAAAGACACCCAAAACTGCAGGGCAAAAAAGCACATCCAAACTTACATGCCAAGCTGTAACTGAAGTAGAGTTGGACATCACTGCCTTCTGGAGCTCTTCCAAGATTGCATCCGGAAGCTCTTTGTGAGACTGCCAAAGTGGTTTGCACTGAACTTGCCTTAAAAGCAAGTACAAAGTTGGCTGCTCAGGGAAAATTTTCAATCCCTAGAGGCAAACAACATTTTGAGTTGAACACAAAAAAATCATCCGAAGCAGTTTCAAAGAAAAGTAGGGCCTTCATGTGAACAGTGTAACTTGGAGTGACTTAGAGGAACTATGGCATGCTCAACTGTCAATCCATAAGCAAAAGTGGTGGGTGGAATAGTGTTGCTTCTCTAACAACAGGAAAGAAGCAAGAGGAGAAGGCTCAAAAGATGCAGTTCTTTTTCAACAAGCCAGTCAATACTTTCCCCACTGAAACCAAAATTGACATGACATTTAATAATTCCCAGTGCATTTTGGCAAAGGAACTGTGCTGCCAAACAAACCTAGACACAACCCCTACATAGAGGAGATGTGACTCCAAACATATTTCCCCAGAAGGCAGTAACAATTTGTGTCTGGCAAACTCCTGGAATAAATCCCCCTAAAGAAGACACCCGGAATGTGTCAGAAATCACTCACTAAATCAGAGCTTTCCAAACTTTTCAAGTTGGTGACACACTTTTTGGACACGCATCATTTTGCAACACAGTAATTCAGTTTTACTAGCAAACCAGAGGTTAAACTAACCCCTTTCCAGCCCCAGGAGGAGCGCGAGGAGCATTCATGCGACACACCTACACACTACAGCCAATACACTAACATGTCGCGACACGCAGTTTGGAAAGCTCTGCGCTAAATACCAATTGCAACTTTGTGACCTTGTCTCTTGAAACTTTTCTCAGCTATTACACAATATTGGCTAGGGACAAGGGTCAACACATCATTTATTTCTTTTACTGTGGTAGAGATGGAAAACTGGCAAAGGCTCGCCCATTTCAAGCTAATACATTTATTAGCAATTCTGAAGTGAATCTTGTCTGTTTAAGGAAAACTAAAATCACTCTCACACCTATAATAACTATACAGCCAGCTGTTATTTTGATACAATTTCACTCTCTTGCATTCTTAAATCTGTCTGTTCTTGGCTACCCAGAGCTTAAATGCATGACTTTTCAAACACCCTTTCACACACATGAAGAGGATTCCTAACTTGAGATAGAGAGAGGGGGGGAAGACCTGAACTACAGGACAAACGTGTATCAATACAGGACATAGCATTTAACACTGAAAATGGGACAGTCCTGTATTATACAGGACAAGTGGCAACTCTAACTGCTGATAACTGAGTTATTACTAATGCATACCTTTGTACAGAGTGCTTCAGCTTCTGAAGTTCTACCTGTCTCATTTAAGCTAGTAACAGCTTGGAAAAGAGACCATTCTTCAAGAGCTTGGGCATAAGAAGTTGGAAGGTCCTTATCTTTGACTAGAAAACATGTAAAGGTCATTATTTGTCAAAGCCGAATCTGCACCTACATAAAGTGGTATTCATTATTACATTTTTTATAAATCAACAAACATCAAACATCATCAACATTTATAAAAGTGATACTCTCATTCACTAATCATTTCAAATGAGAAGAAAAATTTCTAAAGGTTTCCTCTCATAAATAACTATTTGTGACAATGCAAGGCCTTACTTTTAGCTGAGATTGCAGCTACTATAGTTTTTTCCAAATCTGTCCTCTTGGGTTGTGTATTATGCAGGCAAACACTCGTGTTTTCAGCATGACAAGCAGCCAGGAGCACAGCCCAAGAAGCAGGGTTATCTGAAATAAACATGAGAGAACTGTCATTTTCAAGGTACACTAAGCAGTTATACAAGAGAGAGTACTTAGTGATGCAAAACCTAAGAAGCAAAATGAATAAACCCCCAGAAGTTTGCATGCCAAGATACTAAAAAACTGACGTTGCAGTTTTAATTCTATAACTGTTTAATTCTTTAATTATTTCTATGGTTTTAAATAATTCTGTTTTTTATCTGTAAGCTGCCTTGGAAAAAAGTGGAGTAGTAATAGTAGTAGTAATCATCATCAACATCAGCTTAACTGCTCATTTTGCAAACAGATAAAATTGGGGAGTTCATTATGAAAATGTTTTTTGCCTTTGCTCATTACGAGTGGTGGGCTAACTGTAACTTCACTTTCTATGAATCAGCGTTTAGAGCCAAGAATTTTTAGTGTCCCAGAAAAACTAACCTATTACGTTACTCAGCTACGGCCCTGAATCTGGTCTAAAATTAAGGATTTAGAAGTAAAAGTTACCTGGAGAAAGATGGACCGCCTTTTGGATATTCTTCAATGGATTGTTCTTTTTATTTTCAGCTGTGTGGCATCCTAACGCCAACTGATTAACTGCAGTGTTCAGCAAGGCTCTCTAAATAAGGGTGCATGCACAGCGAAAGAGAACTTTTAATTTATTCCTTGTCTAATGAAAAGCATCACTCTAAATTCTCGATGTAGAAAAATATTTTTGATAAGGGAAGATATTAACCTTTCCGTGGTTTAAATCGTGAATATGAGCAATAGTTCCTGCAGTGGCCCCACCCTGCAAGATAAAATATTGATCTGATTATGGTATGACAGAGTATTACAAGTCTGAGACATCAATTAAGTCGGATAAGTCTTCTGCCCTTTGTATCAACGCATGTGGAAATGTCAAATAGGTTTGTACGTTTAAATATTCTGACTTCTTAAAATGATAGAGGGGAGAGAATCAAGCTATAAGTTGCTCCCTTGGCCCTCTCCTTTTTTTCTACATATTTGCTGGCAATGTTCCATTCCATGGAGGGAACAAGCAGAGGCAGAATCACTCTCCGTCCTATTTGCATTGGAAGGAAAGCCCTCCTCCTGCTGCAAACAGCAGGCATGCGGCAATTCCTTTTGGGAAGGAGGCAGGAGCAAGGAGTTAAAAAGTCCATCACAACCATGACATGGCCCCAATTTAGCTTCCCTTCCACACCAACTACTTGTAAAAGAAAAACCATCCATGCAAAGGCAAGCTATGCGACAAACATCGTATCCAGCTTGGCCCTGAGACAAGGAACTACGTGTGCTGAGTGATTCTACAGTAGCAGTGACTGTTCATCCTTAAATCTTACCCTTCCGAGAAGAGGAATAAAGGGTGAAGGGAATTCTGCACAGGTTGGTAAATGCAACCTGACGGCACAACTGATATACAGAGATGCTATATACTTATTTGTAAAACAGTGGAAAGTATAACATTAATGCCACTTTGGCAAGCAGATCATCTTGAAGGGCAATTGTCTAACCAATTAACAGTCGTGCACACAGTTCTTGGTGCCAAGTTCTTATTTATTTAATGATAGTTCAGCTTATAAATAAATGCCTTGATTCTATTTCAACCTATGCATATTCACCTTTGCATTTTGTGGTGTATACCGAGGTACCAGTTGGGACAGGAGAGACCACAGGGCAGGATTATCTGGGTTGCTAGAGAAGAGAGCACAGCAGTTTTAAATTGCCATCTTATGCGTTAGTAGAACCAATCAACATGGAAGAAGAAGGAGGAGGAGGAGGAGAGGAGTTTGGATTTGATATCCTGCATTATCACTACCTGAAGGAGTCTCAAAGCGGCTAACATTCTCCTTTCCCTTCCTCCCCCACAACAGACACTCTGTGAGGTAGGTGGGGCTGAGAGACTTCAGAGAAGTGTGACTAGTCCAAGGTTACCCAGCAGCTGCATGTGGAGGAGCAGAGACGCGAACCCGGTTCACCAGAGTCTACTGCTCTTAACCACTACACCACACTGGCTCTGAAGTTATACAACTTGCTCTCTAAGTGATTGCTTCTAAGTCAGCACCTTCTAACTTACAAAGCAGAAAAGGAAGCCCTCATTTATAAAATGCTAGTAGTTTAAGAATGGGGGGGGGAGACATAATCAAGTGTAGGAATTAGTCTAAGAGCAACGTACATAACAATTAGGTTATTAAGTTTTAAATCTCAAAATTATACTGACAGGTCAAGGTTTCAAATACGGGAACAAAAGTTATTCAAGATCAAAAACATTTCTCTTATCAGTTGCAATTAGTGATGGATCTGCTAAAATGAGTTGGGGTTTATTTTTAGCTTGAACAGAAAGTAGCTTTTTTTTCTTGCCATTTTGAAATTTGGACACTCCTGTCTCTTGATAACAGAACTGGAATGTAGAGCCCACTGTAAATGCTTATTAGTTTTTTGGTTTGGATAATAATGCATTTGAGGTGAACTCCTTCCTAAGCTACGAGTCCCACAGTTGTGAATTTGTCAATACTAGTTGCTACCTGATTAGATACCGTGCTGAGATTTTATAAACACAAGATGATTGTTCCTAAATTAAATATTATCGAAATAATTTTTAGCTATTTTTAGCATAAAATACTTAACAGCGATATGGGGAAAGCAATCAACTGATTATGAAGATTAGGTACAGTAGCTGCAACACATTCCAGCTTTATCAGATGAAAAGCTAATAAATAATAATTAGATAACCCTCAGTTATTGAAGCAACAGAGAAATGGTCTTTCAGAGAGGACAAGGAGGGCTGACCTAGGAGTTTTGGAAAAATCTATTTCCAAGCAGGTTCATTTGTTTTATTGGTGCCTAGTGCTTTTGAAATTTAATCAGTTATCCACATGAAGTTGGGAAAGTTCACTTCACAGAATTTGGTTACTTAATGGCTTGATAAGAACTCTCTGCACTACCATGAAATGAAATAGAGAACAAACACATCCAGAAGAAAAAGTTTGACTTTGAATAAAAAATAAACATTCCCCAGTGTAAAAGTTCAAATCTCCACTCAGCTCAACTCAAGTATGCAACTCATAGGGCAGTCTTGGCAAGCTTCTTTCCAGCCTAGCCTACCTTGCAGGGTGGTTTAATGTCAAAAGAGCACTCCTTGGAGGAACGGAGGGATACAAATGCAACACAATTCATTTTGGAAAGTACGGATTACATACCTGTGAACAGCTTTTGAAACTTGTCTCTGAACAGCCAGATTTCTGCCTTGTAATGCATAGACAGCTGATGTAAGAAGGCACCTCTCATAAACATCATCCTTTCTTTCTGCTAGCTTTAATAATTCTTTCAGAGCTGCCGTTGCAAGTGTAGCATCCTGCCTTATCAGCCCTAAAGCACACAGAGCTTGCAGACTTCCTATATTAGGTTCCTGTAATATAGAGCTGTAAGTACAACACAGGTTACTCACTGCGCTATTACCATAAAGTAAAACATGAAAGATCTGTTCTTCACATGGGCTAGAGTTCATTTGCAGCAGAATGCAATCTTGTGCTGTGGTGAACATTCCGCCTGTGCAAGCACATCAGGTTTCCTTGCTGTTTTGGGGGTTCTCCTGATTCCCCTGAACCTATCTTGGTGGGGTGGGGGAGCAGGGAAGGCTTGTTGTACAAATGGAAGCCCTTCTGCAGGACTTCTGCTGATGGAGCTCATTAGATGCCAAAGGTGGGATTCGCCTAATATCTAATGTGATCTGTAAAATTTATTGTGCTTCTGTAGCTTTACAAAATGCTCTAGTCCAGAATGGGAAGGAGCCACAGCAAACTGGCAGAGCATGTGTTTCGTACGTAGACAATCCCCAGGTTTAAGTCCTACCAATTGCTTCTTTTAAGTGGATAAGTCAAGAATGCAGGCCTTTACCTAAATACATAGTTGTGGGATGGATGAATCAATGGTCTGACTTTAAGTCAGCCTTATATGTCCATCCTCAGATCAACATAGCTAAATTTCTACTACTAACAAGTATCTACATCTTTTTAGTGCACTCGTACAGAATCTTGCAGATATACAAGATTCACATTATTGGAAAAGGCAAGTTTAATTTTCATGACACCACTCTCCTTGCCTGCTGCTGAATCTACAACTCATAACCTATTGAGTTGTGAATTATATTTTGCCCTAAAAACTTTTTCACATACAACCTCCTTGAGATCATTTGGGGCAGTGTAATGCTACCAGCTATGGTGACTATTGTTCTGCCTCCATAGTTGGGAGGCAGTACAGTGGTACCTCTACTTACGAATTTAATGCGTCCTGAACACACATTCATAAGTCGAAAAAAATTGTAAGTTGAATCCCATAGGAATGCATTGGGAGAAAAATTTCGTAAGTCGAAGCAACCTTATCTAAAAATTCGTAGGTAGAAAAAATCCTATCTAAACTGCATCCAAGATGGCGGACGGAACTCCATTCATAAGTAGAAACATTCGTAAGTAGAGTTATTTGTAAGTAGAGGTACCACTGTATCCTTTGTAGCTAATGTTTTAATTGCAAATGAAAAATGAATGCAAAGACCAGCTTTATTATACTTCTTAACAACATCTGTTGGCAACTGGGGGGGGGGGGAAATGACCTCAAAATCATGACTCAACAAAACTGGACTGAAAATTGGTATGAAGAGGAACAGTGAAACAACTTGACCGTTGGCTGTTCTCCCCTATTTCCAGGCAAGGCTGCTGTTCCCTTTTTCTTTTCTTTTTTAACAGGAGATGGAAATTACATTCATTTTCATTTATTACAGCCAGTTTACTGAAGCAATATAAAATTTAGCTTCTAGAGCAATAAGTTCACATTTTAAAGCACTGCTTTGCCCTTCCTGATAAAACGATGCATGTTTACCATTACTCTCTAAAATAAATATGACTAATATTGTGTAGGATGCTCTTAGTGATTCAACAGATGGCTAAAACAAGAATGGTGTTGCAGAGGTGAGCATTCACATTTTATTGTATCAGATTACCAAGTGCTCCAGGCCTGAAGAATAGTTGATCAGAATCCTTTGGAATTTCAGGAAATCTGAGATCTACATAATGGCTACAGGCAAGCATTTCTGATCCATGTTAACAAAGTCTGCCCCCCCCCATTGCATTTTGGTACTGAACCCAAATCTCTGCACCCCTTTTCTGCTTCTAGTTATCAGTGCCATCATCTGAAGGCTTCCTAGTAGACTGTGCAAAGACATTTTACTATAATAATAATAATAATAATAATAATAATAATAATAATAATAGGGAAAAATGAAGTTAATGTAAAACATTCCAAATAGGTGAATATAAGTGGGACCAGCAACAGAATATTGGCTCCAGTAAATCTGGAAAAGGAACATGACAAGTACTGTTCAGACCTCTGGATACTGCCCAAGAGGTGGGACAGGAAGAGGAGGAGGAGCAAGAGAGACACACACACAGAGAAAATGACTTTTCAATTGACATCTTAACTCTCCATTCTCAGCTGCTCTCGGTGCTTGAATCAATTAATCTTTACAAGCTCTGGCTCCTTAAGAACATAAAAAGGACCCGGCTGGATCAGACCAATCGCCCACCAAGTCCAGCATCCTGTTCTCACAGTGGCCAACCAGATGCCTGTAGGAAGCCTGAAAGCAGGAGTCCTTATGAGCTCCTCCCCTGTGTGTAAGAGTAGAAAGTGAAGGGGTCCTTCTTATCCTGTTTTGGAATATTTTTAAACAGGGCTCTCTTCGAATTCACAAAGTTATGTGTTTCTGTATACCTAGAAAGTATGAAGAGCCGCTGAATTGTTCTGGGGCATCCCCATCTTGCTTTCAATCAGGAGGTATTTTAGCTACTGAGTTCACTGCGGGGTCTACAACAAAATGCTGCTGTGTACCCTTTCCACCTAAAAGGAGTGCTTCTCTTTAGGGCTCTATCATGCCATTCCATCCAAGTAGGGCATTCTAATCCCTCTCAAATTGCATTCTTTTTTTTCTCAACTGTTACATTTTGTAGCTAGTAAAGCATATACAGTGCTAACAGGACTGTGGGTTGTTGGGTTTTTTTTGCAGGGGGAGGAGTTGTTCCTTTGTGTGTGTGTGTGTGTGTGTGTGTGTTTCTGAAGATATTTTGCAGTACCAGAAAATCACTTTAATTATTGACTTCTGTAAATGCAAGAACCTATTACATACCACTTAAATAAGAGGGTTTTCGCATCATCCACTTGATCCTGCTTGTATTCCATTATTGCAAGGGCCGTTAGGATATATGCTTTGTCTTGCTCACATTCAGCAACAGAGAGTGCTCTCTCATAAGCTAGTAATAAAATAGGAACGAAGCTTAAAAATTCAAAACAATAGCAAAAAAAGGAACCATGCTCAACTATTGCCTTGATTTCCCCAAAGACATGCAGCACAATACATTAAAAAACATATTCTGTAATGGGCTGTTTGTATATCGCTCATTTGGTTAGAATGGGAATTTCTAAGTGCATCAAAACAGAGTTTTGTATTTTGTTTCCAGCTTATTTTTCTTTCAGGTAGGAGAAAGCAGAAGCCTTAAACTTGCCCTAATCTCACAGGCAGGATCCCAAGGCCAAAGTAATATCTGAAGTGGCCCAGTGAGGATGTGTACTCATATTATCCAACTTGCAGCTTTGGCTCATACTCTCAAGCTTACAATCATAATTTGACTGAGGGAGCATGACTGGAAATAGCAAGTTTTGCCCTTATTGAGTTGACTGCAAACTGCAATACAGAATACCTAGCTGAAAAAGCTATTTAGTAAGAACTCTTCAATGTCAGGAGTCCACAAATACATTTGCCATACTTATCTTGGCAAGTGTCACTGGCAAAACAATAACACTAGCCTTGTCCTAAGCTTGAAAGGATGGTAGGTAATGTGAAGTTATGCTGCACTCTGAAGACCTTCCAAGGAGCTTGGAAATGCAGTGTGCCTAATGATACAAACACACCCAGCATATTTTTCCTAGCTCAGATTTGTGCCCTGATGCATTTTGCAGATGCTTGGAGTGCATCAGAAGCATGCCTGTGAGGATGACCCCCCCCCATCATGAATCTTAGGGTGGCAGGGCTCAGGAAGAGAGCTGGGGATTATTTATTCTGCCCTGATCACTACAGGTGTCTCCCAAGCATACAGCAACTGCAGTGATGTTCCTGCTCCCACTTTTCAGCTCCAATACTGGAAGAGAGCTGGGAATATTCTATGATGTGCAGTCGTACCTTGGCTCCCAAACGCTTTGGGAGTTGAACATTCTGGCTCCTGAACGATCAAAACCAGAAATGAGTGTTCTGGTTTTTGAATGTTCGTTCAGAAGCCGGTTGTCCGGCAGGGCTTCCGCAGGTTCTGATTAGCTGCAGGAGCTTCCTGCAGCCAATAAGAAGCTGCGCTTTGGTTTCCAAATGTTTTAGAAGTCAAACGGACTTCTGGAACGGATTCTGTTGACTTCCATGGTATGACTATTGTGATTAGGAGGTTTGCAAAAACTTGATGTGATGCTGGAGTCAAGCCTCTGCCCTGCCCTGCCTTGCTGAGGTTTGGATCCTGGCAACCACAAATTCTGGCTGGGCGCTAAGCTTGGGTCAACTGAACGGACCAATCTGCAGTGCATCTCATTTGTATGAAGAGAAAAGGTATCATTTGTATGCAATAGAAAGGTATTTGAGAGAAGACTATCTGTAGAAAAAAAACCCAAAACATTGTGATCATAATGCATGCTTCTATTCACAGTACAGTGGTACCTTGCAAGACGAATGCCTCGCGCAACGAAAAACTCGCTAGACGAAAGCGTCTAGTGATTCTTTGTTGCCTCGCAAGACGAAATTTTTTTGCCGTCTGCCATTTGTTTCCGCAAGACGAAAAATTTCGTAAGACGGCACGACCCGCGGAACAAATTGTTTTCGTCTTGCGAGGTACCACTATATAATCCAGTTAACGTTGCAAATTCATACTAATTACCCTGAAGAGATGGTATGTATGGGCAACACTTACCCTTCTGACTTTCTTGGAAATGTCCTTTCTTGAAGTAAGCCTGGGCAACTCCTAAAATATCATCAAATTCTGTGAGGCCAGTCAACAAGTAAGCCTGGATGGCATCATCATAATGACCTAGAGCACTTTCAAGAAGGAAAAAGAACAAAACTCATTCATATCCCTTTCAGGCCTAATTATGAGCTCACAACAAATGGTTTGGTGCAACCGAACTCCATAAAAAACTATAAGGAGTAAATGCTACCCATGATGCAGTAGTTCATTTGTGAGCAACACTTTGGTCGATTCACCTCCAGAAATGATGTAGAATTGTTTCAAAATGGAATACTGCTATAAAGAGAGAGGCATGGGAGTGTAATTTAAGGTGCTGATCTTAAATTGTAAAGCCATGTGTTTGAATCCTGGCTACCTTAAAAATTGCTTCTCCACTGATGTACTTTGAAAACGTATTATTTATGAGATTTAAAATGCAATCAGAATACAAGGAATCAAGGTAAAAACAACACCTTCAGTCTTCCTTCCTTCAAATCTTTCTTCAAAGCCTACCTTTTCCATGAAGCCTTGGGCAGAACTGCCTAGTTCCCACACCCTATTCTGAGACTGCAATTAAGCCCAAGCACATGCAACTGAAACAACTGCATGTTACCTCTCCGTGTCCCCTATCCTACCCGTTCTCTGTTGTTTCCCATGCCAAATTTTAAACTGGGGCTGGGACCTCCCATACACACTGGTGGCACTCTATAAATCAAACAATCAATCACCCATGATACAAAATATATAGCCAACTAGTCAAAAACTAATATCCAAACACTGACACTCAACAATTCAAGTTCTATGTGTAGGCTGGGATCCAAAGGAGAATGCCATTTGTTCTGTTTGCATCTTGGCTATTAATGTCTGGAATCAATTATGGAATTAATATAGCAGATGAAGCAATCTTCTAATAAGAGCAAATGCTTAATGCAAGTCAAACCATTTACAATGCGACAGTCCATTGCACCCCTTGGAAACAGCAGAAAATCTCAGTAATTAAAATACTGGTGGATTCCTCATTATTTATTTACTACTTAGATCCTGACTTTCCTCCAAGAATCTCAAGGCAGAGTACATTGTTCTCTGTTTTATCCTCACAAGAACCCTGTAAGGTAGGTTGGAATGAGAGCTGACGACTGGTCTAAGGTCACTTAGTGAGCTTCATAGCTCAGTGGAGATCCCAGGTTTGAGATATGCTAAATTATGTCTTCATGGAGTATGAAAACGTATTACATCAAGTGACACAGGAATACCATATCCTAGTAGAAGCACAATGTGTGAATGCAGTAAGAGTCATGTTCATTATTAAAAGGTTTTTGCAAATAAGGGTTCTTAATTTTAGGGGAAGATGGAAATAACAATTTGTCCAAAAATAAGCAGACTTACCACAGTGCTCTGCCATAATTTCTCATTGCTATACAGTATTTCTCTTTATCTTCAGAATTTTTCAACAGCAGAACTGCCCTGTAAAAAAAATAAGAGGTTCAAAATTCTACATACTTATGTCAGTAAGATCAATTTATCCAAATTTTAAGAACTAGGGCTTGATTCTAGTAATTAAAACTATTTAAAAAAAACTCTCGGGTATGCAAGCCCCATGGAGAAATGGAATACCATTTTATTGCATTTTTTGACAAAACCTTTATTTCAGAGGTGTATCTTTATCTTTCCAATTATCTTATAATCTTCCTTGAGCACTGAAGATGTAGCAGGATACATATTTAAATAATGTTCATTTCACACTTGCAAATAATCAGTCTTCTAGTGTGACAGCAGCTATTCTCTGAAACTCCCTGCCGATTAATATTAGGCAGATTAATATTAGGTACATTCACTGTATTGTTTTCAATGCTAAAACTTACCTGTTTAGGCAAGCCTGTCCAAACATGGTAACTTTATTACGTATAATTGTTTTTTAAAGTTACAGGTAGGTAGCCGTGTTGGTCTGGGTCAAAGTAAAATAAAAAATTCCTTCAGTAGCACCTTAAAGACCAACTAAGTTTTTATTTTGGTATGAGCTTTCGTGTGCATGCACACTTTGTTTTTTAAAGTGTTGATTTTGTCTATATTTGGATCATTTTTAGCATATCTAATTCCTATATCTGGGGTGAGCCGGGAACATGTAACACCAGTTCTGAAAGAACTGCACCAGCTGCTTGCATGCTACTGAGCCCACTCCTCTTTAATGTACTTTTACTGACTTACAAAGCCCTATCTATACCTGGAATACCTGAAACAATGCCTTCTGCTGTATAGACCAACCCTTTTGTTATGATCTGCCAGAGGGGATCTTTTGTTGTTCAGCAGTTTACCTTTGGTAGGCATCTACGGCCTGCTTTTTCAGCTGGAGATATTCATTCAAATAACCAAGCATTATGAAGGCGCATGCATCGTTTTGGATTCTTTCTGCAATAACAAATGATGCACACACAAACAAAATGAAAATAAAAAAACATATTATTATTATTTCAATTTATATACCACCCTTTAATGTGTACAACATTAAAAACACATTACAGAACATCAATAATAAAAAGCATACTGACACACAGCCTAATAATAAAATAGTAATCATACTGTAATAGCATTCCTCTCCCCCACACTTTCACAGTTTTTATTATTATCATTATTACATATTTATTTATACCCCGCCTTTCCCTCCCTAATGGGACTCAAGGCAGATTACAGATAAAAATAAAAACAATAATTGAAAACTATTAAATATTGACAGAAGTAAAACTATATACATATATAAAATCTGTTTAAACTACACCAATAATTACTGTACAATAAAAACAACACGGCAACAGCCCTTTTATTAAAAGCCAGTTGGAACAAGAAAGTCTACACCTGCCGGAGAAAGGACAACAAGGAGGGAGCCAGTCTCGCTTCTCCAGGGAAGGTTTTCCAAAGTCTGGGAGCAGCCACCAAGAAAGCTAAATAATGCGTAACTTAAAAACCACTGGGTTCCATTTTGAGTGACTGACTTGACTGAGGCTTAAATAAGTGACATCCCTGATTACAAGGAAAGAGAAACTAGACAGATGCTTTAAACATACGAGAAATTTACCTGTGTATTTGGTCAGAGCAATCTGTGCTGTTGGAATAGCATTCATTTGAAGAATATTGTACTTATACAATTCAGTGTTTCGGTTGGTTTTATCTTGCAGGGTTGAGCACACCCAGTGGGCATAACCTTTTGCCCCTTCAGTCTGATTGAACAGAAAGCACAAGAGGAGTTAATAACTACACAACTAGGAAGCCTTAAATCTTTTACTCCTGGTTTTAAGCTTATACTCCTCTGAAATGTATACAAAGCACCTGGATCAATACTGTTTGAGCCAAATGCCAGTCGTTTCGTTCATTTGGCTAAAGCTGCGAACGTATTCCATGTACAGCACCCTGAAACAAACTCAGCCACCATGTTCCAGAAGATCCGTATAATACAGCTGAACAAAGTGCACCAGGAACATGGGAAATTCTAGTGGCAGCCTTGGACAGTCCCTCAGCTTCCTGTTTAATGGTCTGCAACCTGAAACAGGATCAAGTGCTTACATGCATGCGGAGTTCAGTTGTATGCCTGAAGAGGTCCATCGTTTCATAGCTGCCTACAGTTTCTGCAATGAGCGCCTAAGGGGGAAAGCAAAGGGGGGAAATAGCTCATTGATTTGACATAACATGCACCAGCTTTGCTACTCTTTATAAATAGCTTGTTCCTATCTTTTTCCTCACTACAGGTTGTCACCATCAGTTGCTAAATTCATCTATGATAGAACTAAAATTCAGTGCGTCCAGTTCTAGTTAGGTCCTCAGGAGTAACACTCCCAATCCTGTAGGCTAGTACTCTGAGCACCTAAGACAGGCATCCCCAAACTTGGCCCTCGAGATATTTTGGGACTACAACTCCCATCATCCCTAGCTAACAGGACCAGTGGTCAGGGACGATGGGAATTGTAGTCCCAAAACATCTGGAGGGCCGAGTTTGGAGATGCCTGACCTAGGATTTGGATGCATGGGTGATTAGATTCCTTGCACAGAGGAAATGTCCTCTGCCCTGGTTGCCTGGGTATAGGAGGCCATTTTAGCTGCAGTGGCGCACACCCATCTTTATACCATCAAGCTAATGCAAAGTTATGCGCTGGAGCCTGTATTTCAGGGTCCATACTTCAAGCTTAACTGCTACAGTCTCTGAACAACAACCAGAGGCACAGCAATATCTTGGAACAGTGTGGAAATGCCACAAAATCCATTTCTGCCAGTTTCACTATAAAAGAATAGGTGACAACAAGAGAAGTAGGAGAATACAACGAACTAGAATTTGAATGAAAAAGACAGGGAATAGTGAGGAAGTCTTTTTAGAGAGCCGGGTTTTATGGTAAGCCAGCACTCATATGCAGTAACTTAACTTGCGGGAGATCAATCAGATTCAGTTTCAATATAATCATAATGCCAATCGGAACACAGCTGGCATGTATATATGCAAGGCTGAAAGAAGTTGCTTAACATCTTACCTGCCCAATCCAACATGTTAGATAGGAGGGTTCTAGGGATTGGGCTACTTTGAAGGCTTCATGTGCTTGCTAGAAGAATATATAAAATTGATACAGAAGTGTTAAATTAGCTGACAGTGGCTGAGAATGTCACTAAGTATTTTTACAAGATACAAGTGAAATTGTACCTTCCTCTCATGTTTGACTTATAAATAATGTAAGGTAATGCTGTAATCTGTGGCAACCTGAATATTGTAAATATTTAAAAAATATCACTGTCATTTTCTATCCCCCCCCCCCAAAATGAACTAATGAAAAAGCTTGCATATGAGCCTGGATACAGTGAGCTTTGCCAGTATCTCTAGTAAGCAGAAAATTGACCCTCAAATAAGACAATGTAATTTTTTATAAAAAATATTACACAAAAGACAGAGGTCTGAAATGGAGGCCAGAAACTAGCATTAGTTCTCCCAAGAAAAGATCCTTGTTTTCTGTGCAAAACAGCAGCAATTAACTTGCCTAATTTATAACTCTGAAAACTTAGGAAATTGAGAGGGAAGCATGAACTCTCTTAGGAACTAAAGGCAAGCAAGACCTGACTTTTTACCTTGACAAGTTATTTCTCTATTTCTTATCGAGCGTAGTCCTGGTCTGTTATCTCTTCTCCCTTCACAGAACCACCCTTTTTGATACCACAATTTATGCCTCTTCCTATTTTGGTTAATCTTTCAATATAATGCATCCTTCAACTCCTTGTACTTTTCCCTCCACAAGAGGTCTAGTGGGTGGCAACACGAGAACGGGCCTTTTCTGTGGCAGCTCCCTGTTCGTGGAATGCTCTCCCCAATGAGGCCCACCTGGCACCTTCATTACCTATCAGTGGGATTTTTTAAAAATGCTTCTCTTTTCCCTTTTGGTTTTAATGTATTTATGTGTAGTTTTGTTTGTTTGTAAGTTGGTTTGGGTTGCCCTGGGCAAGATAAAGCAACTAACAAATTCAAGAAATAAAATAAATACAATTTAAAAGAGTGTGTTAAAGTTTTTAAGGTTTTTGTTGCCACAGTCTTTGAAAGGTTTTTGTGACATCTTTGAGAGGCAGGCAAGCTATTGATAATGCTGGCAAGGCATGTTCAATGGCTATGTTCTTCATCCCAATAAATATACCTTGGTTGACCCTGACAATGACATTTTGGTGTTTAAATGGTCTGATAAGCACACTAAAACAGGAAGATAGAAACTATTTTTTTACAGTTGGCACATCATTTAAGTCCTTCCATTTATGACTCTGTCTTTGGAGCAGGTAGCATGTGCACTCATACTTATTTACCTCTATGTTTCCAGTTGTTAAGTACAAGACTCCCAAATTGGTCCAGGCAACAACATTCTAGACAAAACAAAGGTTACAAAAATTAAATTTAACATTACTGAATCTCCTTTGGAACAGATACACTTGTGTAGAACACTTACAATTTGTTCAGCTTGAATAGATTTGATGAATGCATGTTGTGCAAGGACATAGTTTCCAACATCTGAAAGACAGGTCGAATTATAACATCCTCTGCTATATTCAACAGAACTCTTGAGCAATTAAGAGAAGGGCTATAAGTTTTACTTTGAAATGTACCTTTGCAACAGGCCACCACGCCCAGAGCATTCCAGTATAGATGGTTGTTACTGTCTAGCCTCACAGATTTTTTAAGACACTGGAAGAGATTGAGAGCACAGTGCTGTAATTCAGTATGTTAAATGTTTTGTATGTTATCCCAGCAGGGTTTGTTTTTGTTTTTTTAATAGCCATAGCTTAGAAATACTCCTAATAGTGATAGGTCCATTAGTGTAAACTGTATTAAAGAACACAGGAAGGTTTTTTAAAAATTACCTGTAGAGATTTCTCTAGCAGCTCACTAATCTCATTCTTGTTACTGCCCATTTCCATAAGGTGCTGTGCTTGATGATAGTAGTTTATCCCAAGATCACACCATGTATTTGGCGAAGACATCAGTTTTAATCCTCTACCATAACACCTACAGAAATATAAATCACAAAATTAAGAGCGTGATTTATATCAGCAAAACGGATGGGAAAGAAAGTAAACAAAAAACAAAAAACAATAATTCAGTGGTGCTATCAAAGGTGGTTGTGTTTCTATCCCATCTTCCTGAAAACAAATGCCTTTAAGGAAAGAGAGAAAGGAACATTACACAAGCTTCATACTTGACAGCAATGCTGTCCAATGTAGTGATGGTTAGACAGCGAGAAATCTGAATAAACCTTGGCCCACATGGCATCAATTTGGGGGCAAATTTGGTACTGAAGAATTGTAAAGCCACACATTCTAAAGGCAAGCAATAAAGGAGCTAAAATATGTTGCCTGGGCTGCAGCTGAGCAAGTGGAGTGTCAGACCCAAGGTCTAGGTTATCTCACTCACTTCATCTCTTGGGATCTGCTCCTCTCCGTTTACCCAAGACATGCATAATCTAACATTTGGGGGTTCCAGACAGTAGCTATACAGGCTGCTGGCTCACATCTATATGCTCACATTCAGTCTTTTTACCCTTTGCTCCCAGACCTGTTAAACATAGAGGTCTTTGCCCCTTTCTTTGATGTAAGATATATTGATTGCTAGATGTGAAAATATGTCTGAAGTAAGGTGGGGATCAGAGCAATGGCTGCCACACAAAGTCACTGAAATTTTCTCAAAGCACGGGAAAGCAATGTTAAGCACTTCCAGGGGAAGGGGGTTGGTTAGTTTCAAAACTGCAGTCTATTAATTTCTCCGCCTCCTCAGCTTTGAGATTATAGTTTTCTGGTCTGTGCTAGCAAAGCAGCTCAGGTGAAGGCATCCAGACCTATAGGCCATGGAATATTTTATAACACACACTGTACATTACCTTCCTCCCAGACTGAGCAGGTCACTTTTCTTTAGCACACATTTGTCTGTGTTCTGACCAATAAGGAATCCTAAAACTTTCACATTCACTTTGGATGGTGAAATGACAGAAACACTGCTGCAGGCATCTCCAAGCAGTTTCCAAAGGCAGGATACTTCAGGGCGATGCTTTGCTGCTCTGAAAGGGGTAAGAAAAATCAGAAAAGTGGAGTCCATCTAATTTACCTGCTACCTTTTACCAAAGATAAAGCTAAAATCTTCTCAGCTGACAAAAAGCATTCTCCTTACATGCCTAAAAACACCCCAAGTATCAACTTGTGAAGAAAAACCAATGGTGCTGGATTTCTTCTATACTGTATGCCTCAAAGCACTCTATAGTTAATTCTTAACATCCAGTTATTGAGTTTAACGAGACTTATATGCATTCAACTCTTTCTGGATTTCTGCCCATCTTTCTGATCCCAAAATCTATGGGAGTTCCAATGAGCACATGGGCTTCGTCATTCCCTGTCAATGCTGGGAACTTCTTTCAAAGCAGGCATGAGGATGCATTTTACCTCCAATGCTGAAACAAATAGGAAATGGTTTGTATATTCAGGCATGGCCAAACTTGGCCCTCCAGCTGTTTTGGGACTACGTCTCCCATCATCCCTAGCTAACAGGACCAGTGGTCAGGGATGATGGGAATTGTAGTCCCAAAACAGCTGGAGGGCCAAGTTTGGCCATGCCCGGATATATTGACCTTTATCATTTATAAGATTCAGCTCTTGTTTGTGCGTTTCCTACTACTTTACCATTTAAAATTGATGTTGTTTGTTGAAATAAGGCAAGCCTTAAGCTGCTAATGGAGATTAATATACGAACACTAACCTTGCTAAAAAGCCAAGAGATTGTTCTATGTAGTCCAGGGCTTTCCCATCCAGGTAATCAGCAAGGGCAGTCTTGGCCATCATGAGATAACACTCACCCAGACCTGAATAGAACTAATAGCCTGTTAGTATGGGGTAAAACTGCAAGAAGGATGATCTAAGCTCCTAATTCTCATACAAAGGCCAATGCTGGAAAACTATTTGATGCACACTATGCAGGTCAGCGGTTCGAATCCCTGTGACGGGGTGAGCTCCTGTTGCTCAGTCCCAGCTCCTGCCAACCTAGCAGTTCGAAAGCACATCAAAATGCAAGTAGATAAATAGGAACCGCTACAGTGGGAAGGTAAACGGTGTTTCCATGTGCTGCTCTGGTTTGCCAGAAGCGGCTTTTTTCATGCTGGCCACATGACCTGGAACAGGGGTTCCCAACAAAATTTTCTCGAGGACCCCTCATCGAGCCGCTATTGTGACAAGGACCCCCATTAATTCCTAATCCTAAAATTAAAAAGTGAGAGCCAAATTAAGAGTCTTTTTATATTTTATATTTATACGTTTTTTACAGTTACAATAGAGTACTCCATCAGTATACAGTTAGTTTTAATTTTCAGTTCTTAATGAGATGAGTTAAATCTGTCCTTTGAGTCCATTATTTCTGAAATATTAGGTTTGTTTACAAACACTACTGTTTTGCAAAGAGGCAGCGCGCGCCAGGGAGGAGGGAGGGGAATGGAGAAGACAGGGTACCTGCGCAGTAGCGCACAAATGAAGCCGACGCGCGCAAAGCATCTTGGGGAGGTGAGCGTTAGTAGAATGCGCGCGCTGCCTCTTTGCAAAACAGTAGTGTTTGTAAAGCGCCACCTAACGGCATACAGCAGAACTACTGCCTCTATCTAATTCTAGTTTTGCGCTAGACTCTGCTCATGCAGGAAGCGGCCAAAACAAAAAATCTGTTATCACACGAAATATATTTAATATATTTTTTATTCTAATAGCATCTTGCGGACCCCTCTGGCATAGCTCACGGACCCCTGGGGGTCCCCGGACCACCTGTTGGGAACCACTGACCTGGAAGCTGTACGCCGGCTCCCTCGGCCGTTAATGCGAGATGAGTGCACAACCTCAGAGTCGGTCACGACTGGACCTAATGGTCAGGGGTCCCTTTACCTTTATGCATATTTAGCATAATTTTTAAATCCTTAGATGCACATTACTAGAAATACAACAATAATCTGAGGATGATGAGGATATTAGTATCACATATACATGCAAGTTATTTCCAAATACAGTAAGTGAATACAAGGAACTAAGGGGTGAGGGATATCTTTACCTCCTTCCTCATTCAAGATGTAGAATGATGGAAAAATTAAGCAAGTGAATGAATTCTCCTCTTGATTTTTGTTAGAATACATAGAAGAAAGTACTTCTACTAGCTATTTGTTAATCTCCCACATATTTAAGGTATGTCAGAGGTTAACAATGCATAGCTCCAAAATAGGCAGATCTCTACAAAATACTCTTTCCTGATGTCTCAAGAGCAGACTACTGCTTTCTTTCACTTCTAAATTAGCTATACTGACTTCCAATCACCTATACCAGTGCTGGGCCACTTGTGACCCTCCCAGGTATTGTTGAACTCCAGTTCCCATCAGCTCCAGCCAGCATGCGGAATAGTCAGGAATTATGGGAACTGTAGTCCAACAATATCTGGAGGGTCAGTGGTTACCCACCAACCTAACTCTGTAGGCGTAGTGAATATATAGTGTATATCTTTGTACCCAAAAACAAAACAAAACATGAATACCTTTCAGCGCAGGGACATAATCCTTTGATTTCTTCAAGATGTGCTGATATTCTGCAATAGCATCTTTATATTTTCCTAGAATCTGTTCAATTGCTGCCGCTTTATAGATGCTGTATATAGACTTGGGGTTCAGTTCTCTGGCCTTCCTGAAAGACTTCAATGCAGTTGTGTAGCCACCTCTGCTCAGATAGGCCTCTCCTAGAGATTCCCAACAGTTGGGATCCTTTGGATCTGCTCGCAGAGCTGCCTGCAAACTGGGCACATTGGAATAGTAGTTTATATTCAGAAGTGTTGGGGCTGCTTTCGTTAAATCCTCCTTCACAGCCCCAAGTAAAACAAAACTATTGGGGGCTACCGATTTGAAACAGAATTTACACTAGTTTTGTTTTTGTTTTTTAAGAAGTACCAATGGTTAATTTTGGGGGAAACCACCAGTCTTCACAAAAGCAGTACATTCAGTTCACTGGGACTCGTGCAAGGATGCTATGGAAGCTGCCAGGTTCTTCTCCATCATTATTACATATATTAGTCACTTGTTACCTAAAAAGTCTCCAAGTAACTTACACTTTTAAAAAACCAAGTTTGGATGGCCATGTCCAATTTCTGTGCAAAGGTAGAATCCTGCACCCTGCATTCACAGAGTATAGCAAGGCTGCCTTGGAGCTCCATGACAACCCTACCCCACCTTCAGCCTCCAAACTTGTCACAATTTGCAGAGGCCATTCAATTATACCAGAGGATATTTTTCCCCTGCCTGTTATCCTTCCATGCTCAAGGTTCCTGAGTTCATGATGTTGCTGCTGCTGCTGAAGCAGGTTAGGGCTGTGGCTGGCTGGCTGGCTGGCAATGAGCTCGCAGTAAGATGCTGTTGGTAAAATGCAGGAAGCTGCTATTGAATGACCTTGTCAAGTGGCAACATGCTTGGATTAGCAGCAGCATCCCACACACAGAGGCACTGCTTAGGGAGAGGTTAGGGGTGTTCATACAGTCCAGTGTGAGCCTTTTGTAACTAAAAAGTGCAGTATTGCACCTCAAATGTTTTGCATAGACAGAATAAAAGGCAGGTTGTTTGTAACTGTTACTGAAAATCAGCAGCAAACAGTCAAATTCATAGAGGATTTGCCGTTTTTTGTTTTTTTAAAAAATGTATACAGTATGTGCATTATCAGACCATCTCTTTATACTGACTTTTGCAGAAGACAATGAAATGCAATTATTCTCTTACTCTGCCACTGCTTGCGAATGTTGACCGGCTCTTAAGTAGTGAAGTCCACGACGAAGCCAGGCCCATTTTGCTCTCCCAGCACTTGCTCGTTCTGTTACCTCCGTCAAGATGGCAAGGGCAGTTTGCTAATGTACAAATATAAGGTTATAAATAGTTTATTATGTGTGCATATGTAATTACAAAGAACAGACAAAAGTGTAAGCACATTTCAGCTTAAGTATGAGTCTCTGAAGCAGTTTCTCAGCATTCCTACTACTGTAACAGAATCAATCAAACACACAGAAGTTTTTCTGAACTATATCCAGAGGGGTAGCAGTGTTTGTTCTTTTTGCTACGGTGTTGAGTTGGGGCATCTTAAATATAAGCTTCAGCTGCATAAAGTGCAATTCTCAGCTGTAGGTATTTATTCACAGGTAGGGGTTGTAAGCAGCGAGGTCAGAAGGAAATGGAAGACATTCAAACAGTGACAATTTAATTAGAGCGAGAATGTATGCAAAATAAGGTAAAGCGATCCTTTGCAACATCAGTGATAGGTGATAAAACATTCAAGAGGAGAAAACGTTTATGAAATGTTTGCATTTTACAGCTATTCTGATCAGTGCACTACATTAAAATGCTCCAACTTATTACAGTACCAAGTCTCCAAGCTCGGTGCTTAAGTCCACTACCGCTGCTCCAGCTTCTCCATCCGTTTTATCTTTCTCAAAAGCCTTTTTATAGCAGCCAAGTGCTCTGTTTTTATCTCCAGCTATATCCCTGTAGTATTGACCTAAGTAGTGGAAAGCACTTCCCAGGTAATTGTCCAGTTTCGCTGCCTGTGAAGAAAAACAACAGCGCACAGTACATTTCAATCCATCATTTTCATAGGCAGGCACATGGCTTTTCAGCTGAGGAAACAAAAACTAACAAAAAGGACACCAAAAGAACACCTTCTCTCATAATATCCTGTCCACACTTTAAAATAATATTTGGCACCTTTCTCTGGGGGCCCCCACTATCAAGAGCAAGATGGGTGGTGAATGGGAAAAGGGCTATCTCCATTGTGGATTCCAGACCTGCAATGTCCTCCTCCCTTCTAGCAACCTTCAGCTGCAGATGAAGTCCTTTTTTTATTTACCAGACCTTTTTAAAATGTGGTTGAGCGTGTAGGTTTTATTATGCTGCTGTGATTTAATGGTTTTTTGGTTTTGTTTTTTTACTAACCTAGCTTTGTACACCACTGTTTAACTGGTATGTTTTATTATTGTTGTTAACGCTTCCAAAGTTGGAGGCTCCCTTGGAGAGGCAAGCTCATAAATCTTTTTTTAAAAAAAACATATTAATGAAGGGAAGGAAGGAAGAAAAGCAAGGAAATAATGAAATTTTAATCTCTCTCTTAAAATCACTAAAAATTCGTGTTCTCTGTGGAGCCATTAACTTAACACTCATTTCTATTCCAAAACATAAACTATATTTTATAATATAGTATAACTCACTCACTCTCTCTCTATATATATATATTATATAACACTATATTCCCCCCCTCCTCTTTTGCTACTTTTGGTTCTTTTGTCCGCATCACAATATTTACCGTATTGGCCCGAACAGTGCTTTTTTTTCCTTAAAAAAAACTGTTTATGGGTACTCTCCTTTTCCTATTCATATTGAAATACTGCCCCTCAATGAGGCCAAACTTAGATGCACAAAATGTTTAGGGGTATGCGTACCCCCACATACCCCCAGAAAAAAAGCACCGGGCCCAAATATAAGCCACACTTGAATATACCTTTAGAATTGGAGGAGGGAAAAGAAGAAAAGAAAAAATACCTGAATATAAGCCACTCCCTTCCTCGCTGCTCCAGGCTGCATAATGGGGTGTGGGGCAGCGACGCTCCATTGCTAGCGGCCTTTCCCCTTCCTCGCTCTCTCTCCCTTCCTGGCCTTGGGGGAGAGGATGGGGGACTACGCACAGCACAGGGCGAGTGCTGCATCACCGCACTTCTGGCACTGTTTGCCCCACGCTCCTGGCTGCATACAGTAAGGTCACAAATATAAGCTGCACTTTAACTTTTCACCGTCAGAATTTGGGGGGAAAGTGAAGCTTATATTCAGGCCAGTACGGTAAATGGTAAGCTTCTTGGGGCAGAGGCCTCTTTTTGATGTTGTTTTATAACGCAGTGGGCATACCACTGGCACTATGTCAACAAACTTTTCTGAGGCTTAATGAGCAGCATGGAGATTTGTATTCGTTCCCCTCATTTATCACCTCAAGGGGGCTTAGAGGAACCTTTTGGAAGCAGCTACCGGTAACCTCCGCACCACTAGCTTCTAATGGGTGTGGCAGGAACAACCTGAAACACATAGGTTGCATCTCTCACAATTCCCTTTCCTTCTCATGATAACCACTGTGTGTTCATCTGGAATATTCTAGAACTGGGAGGAACACGTAAGGAGAAAGATTTGGCTCCTCGGTTCCTTCACTCTGCCCTTGATTTTCCCACAGGCTAGTAATCAAGTTGGAAGAGGGAAAATCATCATGAAATATGTTCAGCTGTAACCCATTTCCATCCTCATGGTTTACCTTCAGAAACTGAGTAAGAGCTTTAGATTTATTTTTTCTTGTCTCTTCACTCATAAACCAATAAGTGAGGCCCAGGCAGAAATGGAAGTCGGCTATTTCAGCTTCTTTTTCAATAGCTCTCTGGAAACTAAAAGAAAAGAATATTTATTTATTTATTTGTTTGTTTGTTTGTTTGTTTAAAGTTTTCTCCCCCAAATGAGCATGGTTTACCTTGCTTCTGCCTGATGATAATTTTTTTGCTGATAATGAATCAAACCTTCAAGGTAGTCAGCTTCTGCTAAGTCTGGGTGGGTCTGTTTAAGCTCCTGTGCAATCTATAGTATAAAAAGTGTTAAATTCTACAGTTTCATATGGAGCAATGTCATATTTTTAACAATAGGCTGTGGGGGAGGGGGGGACATACTAACCTTCAAAGCTTCATCAACAAGCCCTTTATTGAGATATGCCTCTCCTTTAAGAGCTATAAGCTTGGGATCATTGTTTCTATCCAAAACCTAGGAATCAAACGCATGTTTGAAATGTCAATGTTCAGAAAACTGAAGCTACCTTGTGAGAGAAATACTTATTAAACCAAACCTTATTGAAGTCTAAATAGTAGAATAATATTGCCACTCTGTAAACACAATGATTCCTCTGTCTGTCCGCCCAGAAACAGACAATAGTTTCAGAGTATTCAGTAAAGAGACCAGCTTTCCCCAATCAGCGCAACACTATAAAGGGGAAACCTAGATTCAATGAAATTCACATTCCTTACAACTCTAAAGGCACAAAGACCCCCTCAGCATCTTAAACTGGAAAGCCTGAGGCAGATTTCATTTACCAAAGTTGTTTACAGAGGGGAGGGAGAAGCTATTCGCATACCTGTTCAAGGGAACTTATAGCTTCTTTTGCAGAGTCAACACCTGGGATTTTAATCAAGGCCATGGCTTTGAAGCGATGGGCAAGGTTTTTCTGCTGCTGACTGGAACTGGATTCATTAAGTTCTCCCAATATCTTTAAAGCTGCCAAAGAAAGAATTCTATGTTTGACTTAAACTTGGTTTAAAAGACATTGTATTTTCCTGTACTGTACAGTTGAACGTTGCCCTACAATTACACCACCCATCAAGTTTGGATTGTAAAATAAACCACTAGCTTGAGAAGTGGTTGGCATCTCAACATATTATCTGTATCCTATGAAGCAATTTCAAGAAAGATCTACCAGGTTGTAACCTATATTTTATTAGCACTATATAAAACATGTATTCCACACACACACCCTTAATTTATAAGTCCACCTTTCATTGAAATGATCCCAGGGTGAGTTACAATACAAAACTGGCAATACAGCATGCCCAATTAGTGTGTTGCTATATCTGGGATCATAGAAATCTGAAATAACGTTGATGAAAAAATATTAAATATACTATACTAAACACTGAGGTGTAGTACTAATTTATTGCATGTGCCTGCTACTATAAAATTACAGTGGCAGAGAATGCTTTTTTTCTGTTATTAGTACAGTGGTACCTCACAAGACGAATGCCCTGCAAGACGATTTTTTTGCAAGACGAATGCGTCTTGCGATCTGATGACTCGCAAGACGAATTTGTTTTGCGAAAAATTCGTCTTGCGAATCACCGTTTCCCATAGGAATGCATTGAAATTTGATCAATGCGTTCCTATGGGCAAAAAAAGAAAATTCAATGCATTCCTATGGGAAACCGCGATTCGCAAGACGAATTTTTTGCAAAACGAATTGACTCGCAGAACGAATTAAATTCGTCTTGCGAGGCACCACTGTATCAATATTGTGGAACCAATCTTCCACAAGAAATCCACCAGATGCAAGAGCCCATTCTTTTTCAACAGACTTTGAAAACCTTTATTAGATCAGCCTTTGACTGCTGAGCATGTTAGTGGAGTGCTGCAATTCCAGCTTACCACTACCGGTACTGCTTGAAATTGCTGTTCTACTGCCTCTATAGTTATTTGATTGCTTTATTCACTTTTTATTATTATATTGTTGTTGCCTGCCTTTGGGATATTTTATCAAAAGTTTAACTACCTTTTTTTTCTAAAGAAGTTGTATTTTAGCTCTGCAATTACCTTGATTGCAAGAAAGAACAGCTTCTTTGTATTTATGCATTTTCACTTGTAGCTTTCCTAAGTAACACCATGCTTCCGGACACTGGCTGGTCTGCTGCAAACCTGGCAGGAAAGATTTTTGCATGTGTGACACTATTTAAACCCATGAGTTCAGATGGCACTTGCAATTACTAGAATTTCAATGCTATTTAACTTTTCAATTCATGAATACCAGACAATAACCATAGCCCCACCCCAAAAGTAACCTGTTCAACTACAATGTTTTGCCTTATGTATATATTTGATTGTAGTATCTGATATACATAAACAACCTGAAACCTACAACCATACACAAATTAGATTTCATATAGACTGGACATAAATTGTCACTCAGAACTAACTTCAAACTCCTCCTTCCCTCAAAAAGTGTCTAATGATAATTTACATTCTAGTGCCGAGTCCTAAAGACAGCATAAATTCTGAAAACTGATTGCATTTAAGAATATATCAGAGGCCAAACTGGGAGAAAAAAGATAGTTTGGCCAGACTCAATAATGCCTCTCTAAAATGCCTCCCTGTCCGACTCACGAAGTCGGACACGACTAAACGACTAAACAACAAAAAACAAGGATAGCATTTCACTCCAATTCAATCATATTATTCCTATAATGTACATTATGTACACACCCATTGTTCTCTTCCCATATCACTCACCTTCTGTTAGCTTTTTTTCACCTTCATCATATTTTTTTTCTTGGAGAGATTGAATCCCTAATCCAATAAGGGCTGGGCCACTTCTTGAGTCAATATCCAACAGCTTCCGACAACAATTCAGGGCCTCATCAGTGAAAATGCCTAGAATACATAGGGAATTTCCATTTGCCCACAGTTTAGAAGGTGAGAAGAAAACAAAAATCTCTCTAGTGTTTTCGCTATATTATTTTTCTGCCGTTGCATACTATTTTCTGAGTTGTCCAAAACTAATACTGAATGGCCTGTGACGTTCAGAAGCATTGCAGCCTCCAACTGCAATGGCTGAGCATAGCCACCATGGCTATTGGCCATTGATAGTAAAAGCAAGCTGCTTTAAGTTAAAAATGCTTACACTAGCAGTTCTTACTATTTTAATAAGGTTTAGGCAAGCCTTTTGTTCTACATTTGCTACATTGCTTTAAGAATGGGGCAGAATGTAAATCTGGAAAGAAATAAAGACCAGCTGCTTTCAGTACAGCACTTTCAACCAATCTTGGGGCCCGTGATGGTACATAATGGAAAAAGGAAGCAACAGCATATGGAGGCCAAAGGATATGAAAGCTTTTGAGGTCAAGAATGCTGCCATTAATGATAATCAGAGCAATACAGGAAAAGGAGATTATTTCGAGACCACTAAGGCAGCTTTATTTCTATGCCCACCAGAATTGTTTTCATTTATTTAAAATACTTATTAGCTGTTCTTCAGCTGAAGCTCTTGGAACAGCATACAAAAAGCAGGTGAACAATGTGCAAGGGACAGGGAGGGGCAGGTGCAACATTTGTCTTAATGAGTCGCTGAATTCCACCAACAAATTTTAGTTTTCTATTTTAGCTGCCCCCCTCCTTTTAGAACCTCTTCTGTGACAAACTCAAATCTCCCAGATAATCTCAGAGCAACTCAGATGTATGAAAAAAGTACAGAAAGGCAGCAGATACAGTGGTCAAATATGAGAAAGTACTGTAGTAAAGAATTTTTTTAAAAACAAACAAACCAAAATTTACCTGATTGAATGAATCGCAAGCAAAGAACTTCCAGAGGATAACTCGCAGCAGGATACAAAATCATCATATCTTCACAGGCCTTCTTCAGTCTGAAATCCTCATGAGGAAACTTATTTCAGGAGGAGAAAAACAATTAGCAGCAATGTAGGCAGTTGTCTGTAGATAGCTGTCAATTTCAAAGCAGGATGTTTTACCTTACAGCAAAATAAATAAACAACCCTTACTTTTGACAAACAATGAATGAACTCTCTGTAAGTCTTTTGATGCTCTTCACTTGGAATTGGGTCGGAGGAATTCACAGCCTCTTCAAATGCATTGAGGAGCTGAAAAACAAATAGTATAGGCACTGCAATATCGAACAACAAAGCCCAAAATGCAGCAAGCTTTTAGCAAGAGATGGTGTGGTCTCTGGATAATTAAGGCACCTAAAGTTTGAAAAGATTCAATTCCACTACTGTGCCAGCAAATACTTCTTTTCTACACAAAATCAGAGCCAAGCTATCATGACACATAATTGTGTGGTTCTTGGTGATTTTTTTAACGGAGAGTTTCCAATTGGGGGCGGGGGTCAGAGGGAGGAACTTGCTAGCCATTTGTCAAAATTGATCCACACCTTCCACAAAGTGCTTTCCCACCCACAGTGGGAGGGTAAAATAGATGGACTTCCTCTTTTCTCCACATCCATGAATGGGAATACGGGGTGAATAAATAGCTGGCATCGTAAGAGCTGGGCGTTCCCTCTTCCCTTCAAGCCAGTCTGCTCACACTGGTGCTCTGATCTCAACTTTTATTTTCCTTTTATTATTATTTTAAAAAGCAACAACTGTCATACAGTTCATACAGTTACACATAGTAGGTGCAATGGTTTGGTCCTAAGATTACCAAACTAATATAGTAAAATTGTGAATACTGTGTATTGCTACCGAAGTTGCTATTTTGCCTTTTTCTGTCCAACGTGCAGCATGGCTTATTTTCCCATACTACAATCTCCAGTCCCAGGAGCATGCCTGAAGTTCATTTTAATCACCAGAATGAATAAAAGACGGACAGGCAAATAGAAAGGATCTCACTATGATCCTGTTTGACTTTGGGGTGAAGGTAGCCAAAACGTTTCCTGCCTTCAACCACAAGGTGGAGCTGGTGACATTCAAGACCAGTGGGAGAAACGGGATAGAAACGTTTGTTCTCTCTATGTTCTTCCTATGCTTCATACATATTTTCAAGATTTTAAAAACAATTGCAAAATTGCTCTTGGGGTATAAGCTAGAAAGCCTCCATGACATCACAAGCATTAGCCAATTGGCACTATCCATAGCAAGATTTTCTGTCAATTTACAGAATGGTGTTTGTTTTTTTCAGAACTATGACTCTATACAAACCGCTTCATATACCGGTAGATAGTTTGTTTCAAGAACAAAACAGAAGCAAATAATGTACCACATTAAGGGGAAGATGCGGGAAGGACCAATTTAGTGAAATAATTCAGCTCGAGCAAGTAAGCCAAAGCACATAAAGCAGGGATTGATAAAATTACCCCAATGCCCTAATGTAGTTATGTGTTATAAGCAGGACTACTGCTTATACTTTTGCACTGCCAGATATTATTTCTACCCTAATAGGTTTTGTGATTTACAGCCCCCAGTTTGTATAAACCAAGAACTGGGCATATGCCATTTAGTCATAGCCTCAAGCAGGCGGTCCTCAGAAAATCACTGTATCAGTTCCCATCTGTAAGATGGAAATTCGGAATTATTCCTTGAAAGCTGTTCTAAGAATCAGCTGCGATTGTTATGCTGAATTTTATATAGATTTGGTGTTTGAAAAACAATAAATATAGCCAAATCAGGGGACGAACCCTTACCAATTGCTGTGTCTCATTATCCTGGAGATGTGTGCCTTCTTCTAGCAACTGGACCAACCTCTTCCATAACTGATGAAGCTCAGCTTTTTCTGCACCTTCATCCTGTCGTATTTTTATTAGCTTGTGCCATGTCCGAGCCACCTGTCAAAAGAAAACCAGTCAAGCCTCAATGTCTTCTCAAATCAGAGACATGCATCACCTTTGATTACTGGAAGACACTTCCCAATTCCAGAGATCAAGGCGTATGCCTTTTAACGTAAATGAGATGTCAGAAGCAATAAGGTGTCAGTGTTATGAGATGATTTTGCAGTCTTCTTGCTTACTGCTGCCTACCAAGTCACACAGCTATACAGATTCTTTTAGTGGTATGGTGTAGGCAGTATCTCTCACGACATTTCAAATACAGGTTGCTTCCACACTAGATCTTTCCTCTTATGGAGCATCCAGACAATGCTACTGTCAGTCTATTTCATACTAATGTTTTCCACATCGTGTGCCTTTATTTATTTAATAAAATGTCATCGCAGCACCAGCCTTGCCTAGTATGAACAGCAAAGCATTATTGAGGCTTTTATGGGTTCCTCACTTCCCTTTTCCACTTAAACATAGACATAAACATATCTGACTGCACCTTGCTTTCATTTTATAGTGGGTGGTGGGAAAGTGATGAATTAGCCCACTAGCTGCCCCTCAAACAAACTTTAGATTTAGGGCAATGAAGTGTTTGATTTCACAAAAAGGGACGCTTTAGTCACCGGCTTCCTCTCATGGTTGTTCTTTTTTTAAGAGAGAGAGAAAAAGAGAGAGAGAGAATGCAAAATATTGCTATTCCATTATTTAAAAATGGGAGAGCTAGAAGAAAAAAGTAATTAAAGTCCTCCCGCAGGCTTGTGGAAACAGAAGTTGACTCTGAGGCAATGCAATGGAGAAAAACAAGGTATTTCATCTGAAAGCAACAGGGTGCAAGCACAGCCAAGACTGGTGAAGTCATAAAGCTAGTAAATATTTCTGCAAAGGAAAATTTGGTGGGTTGTGTTTTTTTTTTTGGCACAACAAACAAACATTGATTACTAACATTGATCACAATAAGTTACAACGAACTTGACAGTGACTAACCTGAAGGTATTTTCTCTCTCGCTGATACAGCTCCACAAGCTTTCTACATACTTCACACCATTTCTGTTTATCAGTGCTGGGGGGGAAAGACAAAATGTCTACAGTATAAGGGTGCAATCCTATTGTACCTGGAAAGGCGGTGTCAGGAGACATAAGATTTTGTAGACCTGCAGCTGGAGCAGGAAATCCACCCTTTGTTGCACTGGCTGTCCCTCTTTCTATATCAGTCCTCTGAGAGCAATAGGAGGGGGAAAGGAATGTGTTGGGGTTGGAGGGCGGTGGTTTGAATCTGCCAGCCCTGGAGCTGCCTACTACTTTCCCCTCCAGACTCGCCCCCCCCCCCCCGCCGCCTTTAAACCCTGGCTGGGGTGAACCCCATAGGGCTCAAAACTTGACAGTTCTACTGCCACATATTTTTCCTCCTCATCCTTCTTATAGGTCTCTGCCTATTAAGGAAACCCTCAGTTAACATACTTTTCCATTTAAAATATTTGTTTAACAATCTGCTCTTTTGTACTTATTTCTTTTTCAATTGTGGCTTTTCCCACTGTCTTCTTCAACCTGTGAACCTTGCTTCCTGCAGTCCTCTCTCCCCTCTTCTTATGCCATCTTGCAGTCTCCTTTCCCCTTCGCTCTTCCTGCCAACCCCCCATGGTCCTGGCACAGGGTCCCATCCTTTGGCCCCTGCTTCCCCACCACTTCATTTTAGGGCTACCTGCTTCCTGCTTTAGGGCTACCCCACTTCTATTTGTCTTCTGCCTTCTCCGTCTCCTTCCCTTCAGTCCTACACAGTGAGAAATGTGTTTCTAATTAAGTTTTTGGAGTAGACAAAAGCTTGATCTACTAGCAGAAGCTATCACCGTGGCACTGAAGCCGATCTACTTAAGACAGCCTTTTTTGTTTTCCTTATTGCATTTTCTAGCAAAAAGAGAAGGATCTCTCCAAGTTCAGGAAAATATAGGTGCATGCTAACACTTAAAACGTTTTATGGGTAAAGTAGTAACATAAAACAAATAGTTGAACTAAATTTCACACTACTGTATAATGGATTTTACCATTTTGCATAGACAACTTTTATATCATGTTGATTAAATGTAAAAAAAAAAAATTATCAGGGAACAATGATTTATTTTCAGAATGATGGAAGCATTTTACATTCTGCTGGAATAGATAAGATAAATTTGACATGTGATTGCTGTGAAAACTGTTGTGATAAACATTTCCTCTATAATTAGTATCATAATATTCACCTCAAGTAAATGTTTAGCTTATTTTTTCAAAATCCTGTAAAATAGCTGATTTCCTACCTTTCATAGAGTTCCAGGAGTTTTTGATACACATTAACCAAATCTTCTCCGACATCTGCATGGTTTGTTTTTTCATATAAATTTGCTAAGCCCTAGGGTAAAGTGAATCATATAACTTTTGAAGCAAATCCTTGTTGGGTCACAACTATCATCTCCATATTCATATCCATTCCTGAGATATAACCATGTTACTGTTTAATAGTTTTTGAAGTATAGCATTTCAAGGTTCATCAAACTGACTGTGTGAAGATAATCCTGCAGAGGCAGAGAGTAATTTGTCTACATTCTCCACATCATTTGTAACTTCTAAGCAAGAAAGACTAGCCTTGTTACATGTAGTCAGGAAGATGCCTAGAAGATAGTCCAATGTACAGTCTCCTAAATCTGAATCTAATGCTGCAAAGTATTTCCAAAATATTTGCATTTTACTCATACAAATATATGGAATAGGGAAATGGAACCAGTCATATTACAACATCAGCTGGGATAGTCTGTAGAGCAAGAGGCTTTTAATCTCAGGGTTATGGGTTCAAGCCCCACATTGGGCAAAAGATTCCTGCATTGCAGGGGGTTGGACTAGATGACCCTTGTGGCCCCTTCCAATTCTACAATTCTATGATTCTACGTACTTGCCATGCTAGCAACTGCCCTGGTTCAAGTTCAGCAGCCTTTCTGTAGGCACCTCGGGCTTGATCGGGTTGTTCTAGCTCAGCAGCTGCCAAACCAATGAATACCCAGGCATTGTAGTTATTCTTCTCCTGTTTCAATACTGCCTACAAGAACAAGTGAAGAAAAACACTGAAACACTTACAATAAGCAATACAGTATTAATAAATCATTTCAAAGCTGAAGAAGAAAGCGGAACTGATGCATGCTCAGATGTTATCATCAAAAGATTCTAAAGCTGCAGAAGGAGCCCAAAGTTAAGTGCTTTGCATGTACAAAGTCCCAAGCTCAATCCCAAACATTTCCAGCTCAAAAGATCTCAACAGCAAAGCTAAAGCAAAAAACCTGTTTAAGACACTAGAGTGCCTCTGCCAACCTAGAGAAGACAGTACTGAGCTAAATGAACCAATGGCCTGGTTCAATATAAGGCAACTCTTTGTGCTGATATCTATGAGGATGACAAAACATCCAAACCCTCACCAACAGGGCAGAAGCAGAAAATGACACCAATGCCGTGCAGCCCACAGCAGATAAACGAATACAGCAAGGAACACCAAGATGATGAAGAAATACTTTAAAATATCAGAGAGGAGGACTATGACTTGAACATACAATTTCACATGCTGAAAGCTTAATTGTACATCCGAGTGCTAGTTACCTTGCAGTGTTTCAGTGCTTCTTTGTACTCCTTATTTCTTATAGCATCCCTGGCACTTTTCAATGCTGCTTTCACTTCCTTGTTGGACATGACTACTGGCAAGATAACGGAAGAAAATTTCAGCAATTATACCAAGCCATATGGAGAATTTTCAAAACAGTCTTATTTTAATCCCTTCTTTTTCATGGTATTTTTGCTTCTTGACAAAGTAAGTGATAATTTATGCCACAGGGTTTATGATGCAGGGTTTTGCTTTCTTTTGTTTGAGTCCTGCCACTAAATGGACCTCTTCCTATAGGACAAAAATGAGCAATATCATCCAGGTTTATAATGATGGGCAACAGCGATTCTTGCCCTTCAGGGCCAAACCAAGACATTTTGCTGTCTATAGTGAAGAGATATGCTCCCATTCCACATACAGAAGCTGACTGGATCTTACCTTCAACACTGACCATAGGACTGCATCCTCTACTGATCTTGGGGAAAGAGGCTAGCTCAGGGTATGTGGCAGGCTACAACCCCACACATCGTTCTGACCTGCAACCCCTTGCTGCCCCCCCCCCCGGTATAATTTTTTAATTAAACTTTGTTTTACAATTTAAAATACTCATTTTATATGCTTAAGACATCAATGACTTCCCTGCTTCTCTTTCCATGGTTCATTTTACATATCATAAATCCCTGCATATTTTACAAAAATTATACCATTCAGTATTCCATTATTGCATCCATCAAAACTTATTTACACTGTTGAATTTATCTTAATGCTGTCAGTGTTTTCAGCTGGACACAGTTATTTCCCATATATATTCAATAAGCGTTTTCCAATCTTCTTTAAATGTATGTTCTTCTTGTTCTCTTATTCTATATGTTAAGCCTGCAAGTTGTGCATATTATGTCAACTTAAGTTGTCATTCTTCTTTGGTTGGGACCCCCCCCCCCCCGTTTTCCATTTTTGGGCTAACAAAACACGGGCTGCAGTAGTAACATACAGTTCATAAATAACTTTTTCTGACACCTGGAAGCAACCCCTCACTGCTTTATCTGATACCTGCTGCTTGCCCTTTCAAAGCTCAGTCAGTTAGAGCCCCAGTGCTGAGAACACGGAGGTCGCAGGTTCGATCCCCGTATGGGGTAACTGCATATTCCTGTCTCGCGGGGGGGGTTGGACTAGATGATCCTCAGGGTCCCCTTCCAACTCCGCAATCTTAAGATTTCTACGGTAAGTTCCTTTTACACGCAATTCAAGCCAGAGAGCAAGACTAAAGTGTTAAAGCCAAAGCTGCGCGCGTTAATGCTCGGATTTAAACGAGGAGTTAAAGCAGGCTCCCCCAAACTTGGCCCTCCAGATGTTTTAGAACTACAACTCCCATCATCTCTAGCTAAAACAGCTGGAGGGCCGAGTTTGGGGATGCCTGAGTTAAAGCAGGGGCCGCAACCTCCCGAGCCTGACCCAGATGCTCTTCTTCCCTTCCGCTTCCCCCAAAGGAACCGCAGCCCAGCTCCAAGGAGGGGCAAGCGACTGACTGCGCCGCTGGCCCTTCACAAAAGCAGGCGCTGACTGCAGGAACGCCCCGCCGGAGCCTTCGAGGAACCAGGCCTTCCCTTGCCACGAAGCAGCGCGGCGAACAGTCACTCACCGGCTGTTACCGACCCCGGCCACGGCTACCGCCGGCAGCAGACCACTAGCAATGCCGTTCCCCGCGCACGCGCAGAAGGCCCCGCCCCTCATTGGCCCCGCCCCTCAACCGATGACGTGGAGAGAGAAAACCCCTCAGAGGCCCGACAGCGCGCCGCTGTCAAACGCCGAGCCAGCCTCAGCTACGCCCGAGCCCCGTTTCCAACCCCGTAGGCTGAGGCTGCAATCCTAAACGCGCGTGCCCTCCAGCGTTTCTCCGATGAAAATAGAGACGGGGGGGGGGAACGGGGCAGTTCAAATCATAAACTGCTGTAAATCTGGGACTGTCCCTGCAAAATAGGGACACTTGGAGGGTCTGAGCAGTTCCTGTGAAAAAGTCGAATCGAAACACCATAGGGCTTACTCTTGATGGCACTGACGAGAGTGATTTGTCTCTGTTGCTTTATGCCCATAGCTTATTTTCTAATATTTATATACAGTATCGGCTTTCTTCCGTCATGAAACCCACGTGGTTCTCAGGCTGTCAAGCTGTCAAAGCAACGGCCCTTTGCTTTCAGCAAAGTGGTGAGAGTGGAGTCGCACACGCTAATATTTTTATTATTGCATTAACACCCCACCTTTCATCCTAGGAGTTCGTGGTGGCATATACTGTATGTTTCTTCTCTTATACACGCACCATTTCCCCCCTGCAACCTTGTGAAGTGGGCTGGGTTGAGAAGAGAGAGTGCCTGACCTAAGGTTATCCAACCAACTTCATGAGACAGTGGGGATTTGAACTCTGGTCTTCAGAGTAGTACTACTAGTAGCCCTCCACTCTGTTCAGCTGCACCACACCAATGGCAATGTTCTGATATCACACCTATACCGGTGTGGCCTGCAGAGTAGGGCAGCACCTGCAGAGGAGTCCAGCAAAGCTTCAAAGTCTAACCCTGAACAGAACTCAGACACGGGAGAAGGGCAACCCGAGACAGTACAATTTCTCACATAATCCCAAATTGCACCAGCAACCTATGTACAGTACACGCATGCGATCTGACTTGACACACTGCGATTCTGTGTAGGTCTACTCAGGAGAAAGTTCCATAGAGTTCAATAAGACTGTTCGGTCACTGCGTGTACCCTGGAATAGAGCAAGGGAAATGCAGCTTGCAAACTGGGTTTTTCGTTTTTATTTAAAGCACGCGATCAGGCCTGAGTTATAAGGAGCATACATCCCTGTGCTGCTCTCCAATGTACACCTGCTCAGAAATCCCGTGTTTCTCCGTCGTTTCGAATGGACGGCTGTCTAATTTTACTCCGGAGGAGCAGGAGCAGGAGCAGGAGCAGGAGGAGCGACCCCACCATTTGACACTGGAACGGAAACTCTAAACAACTCTATGTGCGTCCTCTGACAACAGAAAACCCTTCCCGGTGGCGTTGCATTATGGGAGTTGTAGTTCTCCACCCGATGTTTATTTCCGCCCTCCCTAAAGAAAGTACAGTATGCTAAAAGGGGGGGGGGTGCGTCTTTATTTCTCAACTGGCGCGTTGCAATGGCCTTTGACATTATTTCCTCCCGCTTTCTTTACCGACATGCATGATGAGAGTCGCTGTTTCACGCGACACGGCGGCTGAGTTTGTGAACGGTGTCACTTGCCCTCCTTCCCTTCGTGAGCTTTTTGCTCCTGGACGGGTCAGCGGGTGCGGAACGAGATGCACCACCCCGGTTACTCAAGGGATGCGTCATGATTGTCTAGCAGGGTGAAGAGAAGGGTGGGGCAGAGAAGGGAGCTCTGCATGGAAGCCCCGCTGAGCTGCTGAGCTCGCCGAAATGGGTGGGAAAGGTAGAAATCATGTAACCTCTGCAAGTCACCTCGTTACCTTGGTCCTCCTGCTCCCGGGCTTCGCTTTTTGGGGAGCAGTGAAGGCGAGGCCTCTGCTCAACGAGGATTACACTTGCAGACGATGCGGGAAGCCTAACATTGTGGTGGTGACGTGCGATTCCTTAGTAAGTATTTGACTTTTTCAAAACAAATGCAAAACTATCGAGAGCAACTTCTTCCCAATGCTTCTACCTGCGAAGGAATGTGAGGCGGGATGGTGTAAAATAACTACTCTTTTCAGGCTCAGCTGCTGTGGACCTGATCTCCCTGCTGGTTGAGCCTAGCTGCTGTTTTTTTTCCGCTTGGCGGTGCCATTTACATGCTAGAGAGCCCCAAGTGAAAAGGGCTTGCATTGAGAGTGAAATTTGTTGCTAAACTTTCACCTAATACTGTAATTGGAGAGCATGTTCTTGTGTCACACTTGGGTTGCAGTCCTACGGTATACCTGCTTATTTTGGGAAGAAATTCAGTTAACACTGTGAAAGTTAACTTTCAGCACTTAAGATCTAGCTTTTTGCAAGATTATAGCATCCGAATGGACTGAGCTGCCTGTTATAAGAGAGGAGGAGGAGAAAATTAGCATTATACCAGTACTAAAAAAAAGGAGAGCATTATAGGAAACAATTCAAGTAGTGCTTTATGTACACTAGGGGTTATAACACCTCTAGCAAAAGTTAATATGTGGGAGTGAACATGAAGGAGCTTGCAAGTTTTGCTCAATAGTGAAAAAGTAAAAGGTACAGAAGCACTGCTCACTGGAAGGACAGATCCTGAAGCTGAGGCTCCAATACTTTGGCCAACTCATGAGAAGAGAAGACTCCCTTGAAAAGACCCTGATGCTGGGAAAGATCGAGGGCACTAGGACGACAGAGGACGAGATGGTTGGACAGTGTTCTTGAAGCTACCAACATGAGTCTGACCAAACTGCGGGAGGCAGTGGAAGACAGGAGTGCCTGGCGTGCTCTGGTCCATGGGGTCTCGAAGAGTCGGACATGACTAAACGACAACAACAAACAAACAAACAGAAGCACTAATGGTGCTCCAGAACAGGATTTATTTTGCAATGAGTTCTTTCTTCTTCTGATTTAAATCGGGAGCGGGGGATGTGGAAAGGTTACCCACGTTGTCATACTTAATATGTCTGGCCCATACCTCACACTGTCTTCTTTGCCTGCGTTATTGCAAATGGCCAGCTCCAAAACTTCTCTTAACCAACATGGAACCAGTCACAAAGTCTCACTGAAATCACAGTAAGGAAATCACATAGCTCAGTTCTTGCTTAATTGTACTTCTCACTGAAATGTTTCATTTCTATCCATGCTGGTGTCCAGGGCCGGCTCTATGGCCAGGCTGGGTGGCGCAGGGCACCACGGCGCCGGCCCGCCAGGAGGGCGCTGCAAGCTGCGCCCGCCCGCTGGCCGGCCGGTCTGCTGCGCAGCTGCGCCCACGGCAACCGCACTGTGCCTGCCCGCCCGCCGCGCAGCAGCGCCTGTGGCAGCCGCACTGCGTGCTGCGCCCGGCCACGCTGGGAAATGGGGCGGGGGGGCGCCGGAGGGATCCGTCGCTCCACGGCGCCAGGGGCGCTTAAGACGGCCCTGCTGGTGTCCTGTCAGTGAAGACAAGCTCCTAGAAAACTTATATTGCAGCCAGAACCACTGAAATGGGTGTTTTGTACAGTGTGATTTTTTTTCCAGTGTGATTTGTAACATTGCATTGATTAATGTGATTTCTAATGTTGCATTGATTAATTTCCAGAGTAATTCTCAAAATGTTTTTTTTCCTCTGCATGCAGGATGGAAGGCTGACATTTCACCCAAAAAATGAAACAGTAGACTTGCCTTTTGTGAACCTCATGCGAAAACATGGCAGTCTCTTTCTTAATGCTTATACCAATTCTCCAATATGTTGTCCTTCCCGTGCAGGTAAGATCATACTCAAGCAAGAAATACATGAGTAGAACCTATTTAAATACTACTTTATGATAGCTAAACTTCAAAAGATTTTCCCTGGGCAACCTTGAAACTTCTGGTTCCTTTTAGTGTCTGTGAGCCAGGCCTTCAGGATAGACATAGTATCACTTGCATGTTTTAAAAAGGAAATAAATCATATGCTTGTGGGACATTAGGAGTGGGTTGTCGTCTGTATTTACCAAGTGCAGAGTGGCTGAAGGTCAACGTTAGAAGATTCATCATGTGAGTTAGGACTAAGCCTGTTGTCATACCCCTTTTATAAGTGGAGAAACTAGGCTGGGTATGACAGTGACTTGCACAAAGCCACTCAGTGGGCTTCATTGGCTTGTCTTATTCTAGATGAATAGGTTATATGACTTACACACCTTGCACACTCTTTAGGGATTGTGTTACAAGAACTCCCTGCCTTGGGAGAAACCTCCCCCCCCTTATTATAATTTTTGTAGCCCCTTATTTTGACTGGCATTCCATCTGATTAGTTGGCTGTTTTCTGTTTTTAGGGATATTTTTGTTTGCTGCTTTGTCTGTTCTACTTTTTTCTCTTACTGTACTTTTATTTTTTTAATCACATACAGTGGAACCTCGGTTTATGAACACCTCGGTTTATGAATTTTCGGTTTATGAACACTGCGGACCCATCTGGAACGGATTAAGTCATTTTCCATTACTTTCAATGAGAAAGTTCGCTTCAGTTTATGAACGCTTCAGTTTATGAACAGACTTCCGGAACCAATTACACCCATGCTTCAGTTTATGAACGCTTCAGTTTAAGTACTCCGCGGACCCGCCTGGAACGGATTAATCCACTTTCCATTACTTTCAATGGGAAAGTTTGCTTCAGTTTATGAACGCTTCAGTTTAAGAACTCCGCGGACTGTCTGGAACAGATTAATCCACTTTCCATTACTTTCAATGGGAAAGTTCGCTTCAGTTTATGAACGCTTCAGTTTATGAACAGACTTCCGGAACCAATTGTGTTCATAAACCGAGGTACCACTGTATTTTGATTATTAGGTGCCTTGGGCATGTCTTATGGGAAGACAAGATGGAAAGCCCTTATAAACAAACACTTAACTGAGGATTGATTAAATGGACTGCAACATTTATTGGTGCTCCTCCTTTTTTCTTCACACTGATGATCAGAATGGACTACCCTCAATAGATGGTTAGGATACCTAGACTGAGTCCAGCAATGGCTCCCCTCCCCTCTCCTTTCCATGGATTGTCAGAGCTGAGAGCTTATCCACTAGCAGAAACCTGCTTCCATTTCTTCACACCTCTTTCTGTATTATGGCTTTTGAGAATTAACCTGTCAAGAGTGTGACTGAAGTTAGGAAATTTGACTCCAACTTGTAGTTTGGAAAATAGTGGCAGTAGCAGTTCTCAAATTCCTTTCCTTGCTGAATACAAAGTAATCAAAGCCTGGGGAGAATTGTATTGCCTTTAATATTTTTATTGTAAGTGGCTTGCTTTAAAAGGCAAGGTAGAAGTAATCATAAAATAGTTTTCTTGTGATTGGAGAGACAGTGGAAAGGGCAGAAGGGTTGTGAAGATTCCTCATGCTGCTGAACAAACTCTGGCCTCCTGGAGCCATTGTAACGTTGGGTTAGAAAAATACAGTGGCAAAGTCTCTATGGGTCCTTGAAGCCACAACTTCTTGCTTTTATGGCAGGGGTAGGGAACCTCTGGCCCTCTAGAAGTTGCTGGACTACAGCTCCCATCATCCCTCACCATTGGTCCTATTGGCTGGGGCTGATGGGAATCGTATTTCAACAATATTTAGAAGGCTACAGGTTGCCCATGCCTGTTTTACGGGATGCCTTTTAGCTGCAGTGGAAGTCATAATCATTTAGTTAGTTAGTTAGTTAGTTAGTTAGTTAGTTAGTTAGTTAGTAATTATACTATGCTAAGTATACCCATAGATCTCAGGGAGGTTCACAACATAAAATTACAACATAAAAAACCCAAAGCACATACCGTAATAAAAATAAGAACAAAGACAACCCAATATTCCCCCCCTTCCACAACACATTCAGAAAGGCATCTGATAAATGTCTAATAAACATGCAAGAGGAAAGCTGTGCATACCTTGTTTTAGTCAGATTTTATATGTTTTATATGATTCATCAACAAATTCTGTTATGGGTGGGTTTCTTGTTTTTGTTTTAGCTATGTGGAGTGGCCTCTTCACTCACCTAACAGAATCATGGAATAATTTCAAGGGTTTAGATCCAAATCACACAACGTGGATGGACCTCATGGAAAAACATGGCTACTATGCTCAGAAATATGGAAAACTTGACTATACTTCAGGGCATCACTCACTAAGGTAAGCATTGGGAGGAAAAACCCATCTCTGATTAAAACAGGTTAATCAGAGGCATGATTACTGCTAATTGAAAGCATCCTGGTTGAAACTGGATTGGTATTTTATCATTTCTGTGTACAAAGTGCTTTTCAGTATTTACTTCATTTATCCTGATAACACCTCTTTGAGGCCTAACTAAGACTAAGTTGAAAAAGTACTTTTTGTTTTGTACTATCTGTAAAGTTCTTACAGTTCAGTTGTCTGTAAAATGTGTTACCCTGTCAAATGTTTGTTCCATTAAGTACATGAATCTGGTAGCACTTTTTCAGATGATTTTTTGAAAACACTTTTTTGAAACATTTTACAGTAAATCATTTTGAATCCTCATCATTGCTCAAAGAAGTCCTTATTGTCAGGGAGCTACAAAATCCATTATAAAGGCAGCAAACTTCTCAGAAGGGTTTATTGTAAGAACTATGTACCTTGGGAGAGCTGCAGTCATTTGCTCTTGAACAAATATTACTGCCTCGTCTTTTTCTTCACAATGCAACCACTTGTAGGCAACCTTTTTGAGGGTCATAGTTTCTGTATGCTGCATAAGGAGAAAATAATTGGATGTGTCATTCCACTTCTTACACGTCTACTGAAGCTCAAGTTTCATATAAAAATATTCTCCCTTTTCCTTTGTGCATGCTGCAGAGAGTTGAATATGCAAAGGGGAGAAGAGGGAGGCTCCCTCCTCTTCTCCAGAATGGCTTGGAAGAGATCAGAAATGTCCCTTTCCATTTTAAATTAACCATGGTTTGTTGTTACAGCCAAACCCTAAACCATGTTTAATCTAAATTAGTTAGTTGTCAAACCTGACTTGTTTTCACTATGACTTGAGTTGACTTGTTTTCACTAATCCTGGTTTACTTAAGCCTAGCCATGGTTTCTCCATTTTTAAATGTCACAACAAGCAAAATTTAACTTCCCAGCTTGTCCCTACAGCCCTTGCAAAGGCAGAGGAAGAGAGAGAAGTGTCTAGGTACAAGGCTCACTGCTAGGCCATGTTTGAACATCATTTGCAAAGGCAAACTGATATAAATATCTTTTTATAAACCCAGTTAAAATTTAATGTCATAGAACACTGAATACAAATGGTAAGAATGTCAGAAATGTGAACATAGTGATAATTTGCCTGTGATTGCATCTACCGGTACATGGAAATAGCGTATATACTGAATACTGTTCTGATTTTCAGTAACCGTGTGGAGGCTTGGACCAGAAGCGTTGATTTTTTGCTTCAGCAAGAAGGCAGGCCTGTGGCAGAACTCGTAGGTAACAAGTCCTATGTGAGAGTCATGCAAAAAGATTGGAAGGCCACCGACGATGCTGCAGCTTGGCTAAGAAACAAAGCCACCAACTTGACACAACCCTTCGTTCTTTACTTGGGGCTAAATTTGCCTCATCCATATCCTTCACCTTCATCTGGAGAAAATTATGGGGCATCTACATTTCGGACGTCTCCTTATTGGCTACAGAGGGTATGCAAATATTAGTGTATAGCCTGATATATGTTTTTTTAAAGAATTGTTTTTCTAGAGCATTTTATTCCTCAACCCACAGAAGGAGGGTCTCAAGTCCCCAGCATCTCCTGGTAGGACTGGGAGAGGTTCCTTCCTGAACCCCCAGAGAACCTCTGCCAATCGGTGTAGACAATACTGAGCAAGATAGACCAATGGCTTGACTCAGTATAGGGCAGCTTCCTATGTTCCTAATGCTGTGTGACTCAAATCTGAAATGAAAGATTAATCACAGTACAGCAGTACCCTGGTAGTCAAACACTTTAGTTGTCAAACAAATTGGCTCCCAAACGTCGCCAACCCGGATGTGAGTGTTGTGGTTTGCAAACATTTTTTGGAAGTCGAACATCCAAGGCGGCCTCCGCAGCTTCTGATTGAGTGCAGGAAGCTCCTGCAGCCAATTGGAAGCCGTGCCTTAGTTTTCGAACCGTTTCAGGAGTCGAACGGACTCCCAGAATGGATTAAATTGGAGAACCAAGGTACAACTGTATTTTATTATGTTGCCAGATTGTCTGTGAGCAAGTACAGCAGATATGTACTAAAGTTTTAATACTAAACTGTAATCTCCTTGGTCCCCCAGGAATTATAGTTGGGTGATAGTGCTGAGAATTCTCTTTTCAGAATATCTAGTCCTACATCCTTCCTGATAAAAACTGCTCTGCTTGTGGTTCCCTGGATAAATGAAATATCCGCTCACCCGCTCCCTTGGGTGGGTGTCCCTTGTGACACCGTGCAGGCTCCTGGGACAGGTGAGCCACCCACCTTTGTTCCAGGGAGGCCATCGCCCTGCCCCCATCTCAGCAGCCGGCTGGGGGTGGGGCGAGGGCCAGCATAAGGGGGCAATGCCCCTCAGCCCAGGCTCACTTTTTCCTTCCAGGTTCACCCACCCAACCCTCCCTACATATAACATGGTCTTCTTCTGTAGGATAATCTCTTGCTTTACAGGTCAGCGGGCGCTGCTATGGTCGTAAGATGGTTGCTGTATTCAGAACCAGGAATGAATTTCCCTGCATTGGCAGGTTTCGCCTTCCCTGTAGTATCTCATCACAACTTTGGCAGTTTTAGGCCTTGGTCAGTATTCTATAGTCTGTCTGTGAGTCGGGGCCAGCATATTGATGCACCCCCAGGCAGCGGCGTTTGCAGGGCCCGTTAAAGGGTTTATTGTGGCAGTCACTGGCCCTACAGCGGCGGCATATAGGTCGAACTCCCAGCTAGGTGAAGTGGGAGGGCACGCTTTCCAGTCCCCTCCTACAACACCTGATTGCCTTGCACATCCTCAGCCCCTGTCAGGGATGAGAAGGATGCCTTCCAAGGCCCTTAATTTGTGGCCTAATTTAAACCCATACAGTGTTGTCATGTCTCATCTCTTGGGGGTGTGGTGGGCACCAGGGACAGGGTTTGGCGCGTGGGCTCGCAAAGACCCATGCTATTTTTCTAGGAAAAAATGCTGCCGGAACTCGCCATGAACGCCTCCCTTGTTATCTTAGAATGGCAATGGCGCCCACCTGAGAAGTGCCAACGAGTTCTGGCTGAAAAAAAGAAAAGAAAAAGCCATGAGAATGATTAATAAAACCAGTTTAAGCTTGTGATGTAAAGATACCGGTACTCTTTATTTTATTTATGTATTACATTTCTGTCCCACATTTCCTCCAATGAGTTCAAGATGGCATACATGGTTCTGTGAGGGGGAGTCAGCTCTTCCTGTTTATTTGTATTCCATTTGAGTTGTTTCCAGGTTCTGTTTTTACAATGGTCACACAACACTCTCCAGACTGGTTGCCATGGCTCCCACTGCTTAAATGGCAGTGCAACCCTGTAATTCAGCAGAATGTTTTAAAGGAAACAACCATTTCTTCACAAAAGCATCTTCAGCGCATGGTTTACTTTTTTATATATAATGAGAATAGTGCTCAGTTTTAGTCTCCATCATTGCAATGTCTTAGAATTTCAGCTTTTTGAATGATTTCTTGATTACTCCCTTTTTCCTGTTGTCATGCACTCCGAGGGATCTGTATTGAGCTAGTGAAGTACAATAAGCTCAGAAAGTGTACACCTTGTATTCAGTTTTCTAGGATCTCTGCTAGAATTTTTGTCTTAGCTCTAGTCCCTGAATATGCTTATACTAGGGAGAACATGCAGTTGTTCTTAGCTTGGGAACCGAGTACCTCATGCAGTGCAACCAATTTCTTCATTCTTCTCAGGTCACCTTTCATCCCTCTGGGTGGCAGAGACAACCTCATGTCCAGCATGAGATGCAGAGATGGCTTTTGACTGTTGGCACAGGAGAGGCCAAATGGGAGAAAAGTTATGTGCAGTGTTATTTTTCTAGAAAAAGAGGTGCCAGAACTCACCATGAACGCCTCCCTGGTTCTCTTATAATTGCAGTGGTGCTCACCTGAGAGGTGTGCAAACTCAGTTCCAGTGAGTTCTGGCTGAAAAAAAGCCCTGGTTATGTGCCTTCTACTAGGATCCACCCCATACTTGTGTGTTGGAATGCCTAATGAGAAGTATGGGTGGTATGTTCTGGAGTATACCATAATGTGTACTGTACAATGTACATAATGTGTACTGTGGCTTCCCCATTCCTGTGAGCTGACTATGAAAGTGATTACAGTACCTCTACTTATGAATTGAATGTGTTCCAAATGCACATTCGTAAGTCGAAAAAATTTGTAAGTCGAATCCCATAGGAATGCATTGGGAGAAAAAATTCGTAAGTCGAAGCAACCCTATCTAAAAATTCGTAAGTAGAAAAAATCCTATCTAAACTGCATCCAAGATGGCGGCTGGAGCTCCGTTCGTAAGTAGAAACATTCGTAAGTAGAGTTATTTTTAAGTAGAGGTACCACTGTATTGCAATTATGTTTTATCTTCTGTTGTATGTATGGATTCTGAATTTCCTTGAAGCATCTATTTACTACATTTTCATACAAAACCTAGGTGGCTGTAGTATCTAGGGCACTAATTCACGGGATTGCTTTGGCTGAATGTTTGTCTATATTGTTTTCCATGGAAAAACTGGAGCCAGACAGAATAGTCTTTTGTTCGCTCCTGAGTTTTCTGAGGGGACAGCTGTGAACATCTAAGAAGTCAAGAACCCTGCTGTATCAAACCAAACATGCATGTAGTTACAGCATCCTGATTCTCACAGTAGCCAATCACATGTTTCGAAGCAGTACAATAGGGTAGACCTCCTGTGCTGTTGCCTCACAGCAACCAATACGCACTGTTCATTTCTCTAGCTGTGACATTGTCTCCATTGCTGACAATTAACTTGAACACATTTGCCCAGTAGCAGTGCAGTGGTACCTCGCTTTTCAAGCATTTCGGAAGCCGAACGTTTTGGTTTTTGAATGCCGAAAACCTGAAAGTAAATTCTTCCATTTTCAAACGCGCCTCAGAAGTCAAACAGCTTCTGCGATGCGTTTCTCAATTTTCTCAATGGAATTTGCCGACTGCCCATTGCACCTCGGTTGTTGAATGTTTCGGAAGTCGAACGGTCTTCCGGAACAGATTATGTTTGACAACCAAGATACCACTGTAGTTGAATCAGCAGCTTCAGCTAACATTGAAGCCTAAATATGAACATGAGCTCAAATACACGTTCTACAAAAAAAATCATTGGGTATTCACTTCCAGAGGATTGCTACCAAGCTAACATACGGTACTTTAGCAATGATTTGATTGCTAAACAAAGGAGTTATTTTCTGTAAGCCATGGGTTTCTATGTAGTATGTCACACTTTGACTTTTGCTTTTTGCTATTTTGCTATTGTATTGCCATCGTGTTTATGTGTATGTATCACTGGAATTCCTGCCGGGCACATAGAATTAATTGTGTGGTTCTTGGGGTTGCAGCAATGGCCTGTCTAGGTTGGAATGGAGCTTAGCACTGAATCAAGCTCTCTCATTTGCTGAATCAATTCAAAGCAGTGCATCAACATGATGCTCTCACGGTACGCTGTGTTATTAAGCAGATGGTCTGTAAGGTATCAGCTGGAGCCATCTTTAAGACGTGTGGCTTTGTTCCTAGACACAGGCGCTGCGGTGAGCAAGAGAAGATCACACATTCAATTTTTTAAGGAAAAGTCTTTCTTGTAGACAATTTGTATAAGCATTCATATAGTTAGTGAGGGGATATATCGTAACCGGAAAAGGCTGCTGGCTGCAAAAGAAGAAGTCATTGTGGTGGAAGGCTGTGATAATCCCATAAAATCTAACTGAACCTTATGGAAGCGGGCTGTAGAAGATCCAACTCTCTACCTATGCATTCCGAATGAATTGCACAGGCAGGAAAAAGGCAGCAAGTGTAGTGGTAATGCCTGGAGTATTGCTTCTAAACACATGCTGCATTTTGCTGCACAGATCTCTGATAAGAACAGCAGTGGGTCAGGGGCTCTCCCCTTACACTAATGTTCTAACCTATTGAGAAGCATATTGGAGGTGGTATTCGACTAAGTTTTACCCTGACTATATCCATTGTAGTTAGTGAACATAACTAAGTTAGGCCCATTGATTTCAATCATTGTACTTTGTTACCCTTCATTGAATGCATCCCTGGACACCTTCCTCTAAGCACACTTTCTCAGCAAAGCTTTTTGGCATAAGTCCATAGTCCTCATGGCATTCTCTAAATATGCCTAAGTATGTGCAACTGAACATACCTGTTTATCCCTGTCTCCATTTCTCTCCTCTTCCTCTGGGTCATATTACAGATTGCATGTCCCTCAGGGCAGGATCCTGTGCTCTTGTTTTCTGTAAAGCACTATGCACTTTGGTCCTCCTCTGTAAATAATGCATTGGGCGGGATTCACCTAATAAGTCACATCAGTACAAGCCCTGTTCGATGACTTCTGCTTGTGCAATGGGGCCTTCACCTCTTCTTCTCCCCTCATTTATAAAACATGGAGTCCTCATGTTCAGTCAGTATGTCTACCTTGGGCTGCTGGCAAATTGGACGGTGATAATAGTTACCTTTTGACAAAATAAAACATTTTTACTTTGTTACTAGGTGAGATACGAAGCCATCAAGATTCCAAAATGGCTTCCATTTTCAGAGATGCACTCAGTAGATTACTATTCCTCTTATACAAAGAACTGCACAGAGAAATTTACGGAGAAAGAAATCAGAGATATCCGGGCACATTATTATGCCATGTGTGCAGAAACGGATGCAATGCTTGGTAAGTGATATCCCGATTATCTTACTAATACCATGTATTTCTCAATACTATTACTGCAAAGATAGTTTTCTTCCCTGATTCTACCCATGTAGAGGCTACAGCCCTAATTATGCATTCTTCAAAGTCTTAGAACTGCAGCCTATATATTTTTCATAGCTAAGCTTCGTGTAAAAAGATTTTTTCCAGAAAGTAACTGTGAGGGACAAGACCTACAGACAGCCCCCTCCCATCTTGAACACGAGCTCCTCACCCAGCGGAAGTGGGAGAGGGGAGGGGGATAGTTCCAGCGGGGATTCAGGAAGTGGAAGCATGAGCTCAAGTAGGATAGCTGAGCCCAGGCACCGCCTGGGAACGGAAAGGGGAAGCAAAGGGACCGTGGGAAAAAGACCGATCCCAGCCACCCCGGAATTGCGTAAAAAGCGCAGAGGGAGGAGATTCAGTATGCCAAGATTACTTTGCTGGAGGAAAACGCGGGAACCGCCATTCGGAGGTTCTGTGCCGGACTGAGAACATGTACCGACAACCTGTATATAGCACTGATTCAGCACTGTAAATAGATTGCACCAATAAAAGGATAAAATGCAGACCTGTGAGGCGTCGTTACTCTAGAGTAGCCACTCCGGACCCTGTGACAGTAACAACTAGGTGTTTTCTGTTGGGGTTTCTTTAATCTATTATTTAATAAAACTTCTATCATACTCAGTCTACAAGGTTAGAATCTGATTCATGAAGAAAACAATATGTCTCAGTTAATGTATTAAGGACTATGGTAATGTCATTTCAATTGCAGAGGCCAGGACTAGGCCCAGCCCACCCATGAGGTAGGCTGAAGCAGCTGCCTCAGGCAGCAGAATCCTGCAGGGCGGTGCTCCCACCCCTGCCACTACTGCTAGGGTTGCGCAGCTACAGTGGCAGCTGCATCTTCTTCCAGCAAGATCTCACAGAACTCTTGCAAGATCTCACCAGAGGAAGGCACAGCTGTGCAGAAGGGTAGCCACTTCCTTGTTTTGCCTCAGGTGGCAAAATGCAAGAGGCCGTCCCTGGCCGGGACACAATCTCAGGAGTGTACACAGCAATCTTCAGGGCAGTATCGAGCAGGTCGGGCGCCCTGGCACTGAGGGGCGGAGATCGCTCCGGCGCCCCTGCCCTCGCAGCGTGTAGCATGGCTTCCGTGCGGCCTTGCCGCGCAGCACCCGACACCACCAGGACTCTACCTAGAGCCAGCCCTGGCAATCTTAATGCAAATAATGTATTATGTAAGCTAAGCAATTATGTTTACAAATGTAGCTCTGTACTGTGATGTTATTCAACTACAGTGGAACCTCAGTTTATGAACACCTCGGTTTATGAATTTTCGGTTTATGAACGCCACGGACCCATCTGGAACGGATTAATTCACTTTCTATTACTTTCAATGGGAAAGTTCGCTTCAGTTTATGAACGCTTCAGTTTATGAACAGACTTCCAGAACCAATTACACCCATTCTTCAGGTTAAGTACGCTTCAGGTTGAGTACTCTGCAGACCCGTCTGGAACGGATTAATCCACTTTCCATTACTTTCAATGGGAAAGTTCGCTTCAGTTTATGAACTCTTCAGTTTAAGTACTCCGTGGACCGTCTGGAACAGATTAATCCACTTTCCATTACTTTCAATGGGAAAGTTCACTTCAGTTTATGAACGCTTCAGTTTATGAACAGACTTCCGGAACCCATTGTGTTCATAAACTGAGGTACCACTGTAAGTAAAACTTAGTAGACCCATTGAAATAAATGGACTTGATTCAGGCTGGATATCATCCGATATGTCTGAGCTGCATGGCTCTGCAACTCCTATGAGGAAATGATCAGGTGGGCCTTTGCATGTGTCACACAAGGCATAATTCATGTGGTTCTGCCCCATGTACATCTTCCTGAGACCTGGTCTCGGCCACCACCACAAAAATGACATTAACCTGGTTTTAGATGTCTGTGCCAAACATCTGTGGCAGAAAGTGCTGCAAAGGGAGTGTTGAGTATTGTCATGCCTGCAGTACAATTCTGATAGGAGTATCATTGGGGAGGGAATGTAATTAATCTTGTATATTTGTTCTCTGTACAACAACAACAACAACCACAAATATTTGTTCTCTGTACCTTAATACATGTAAGACATGTACTTTATGGAAATAATATATTCTGAGATGGCTGCCTTGGGGGAAAAGGTTGGAAATGAAGGGATACTGACACTGTAGCATTTTTATATTGTTATTGCCAGAAGAGCAGAAAGATTGTCAAGGAACATCTACTGAAACTGAAGAGAGGTGGGGTGAGGAATCCTCTCTCAGTTATTACAAATCTTCTTTTTATATGTTGGCTTCACATCTGGAATGCTGTTCCCATCTGCTGCAGAATTTGGCATTCTGAGAATTCCAGCTTTAATTCCTTAAAAGCCTAAGTGTAATGAGAGAGATGGAGAACAGAAGCGAGAAGGAGCTTAGGTCAAGTGTTTTCTTTGGGTAGAATTTTGGTGCCTTGCTGTCTCTTTGATGGTATATGGGCAGTATGGAAAATCTGCATGTTTTGGGGTTACTGATCAGTTATTACAATCCTTTGAAAACCCTTATTGTATGTAGAAATTCAGGAGAAATTTGACAGTTTCATACATGATAATAAACACTTTAGGTGAAGTCAAGAGAACTACAACGAACCCAGATTGACAACTCAAATCCTAGGTACACTTACTCAGAAGCAAGTCCCATTGTGTTCAGTGGAGCTTACACCCAAATAAGTATGCTGGGCATAGCCAGGATTTTTTGTTGTGGTGGCAGACCTTTTGTTAGGTGGGCAGAAACTCAGTTTGCTATGTATTTTATTGATTTTTATTTATTTAGGGGGGTAGCTGCCCCTCCCTGCCCCCCAACTACGCCCATGTATGTATGTATAGGATTAGGATTGTGACCTAAATCTTGCATCTGAGCTTGTGCACCACCTTAAATGGGATTCAGACTCATCACTGAACGTTCAGTGTGGTTTTAAAAACCATTGCAAGTTTCAGACTATTAAAGCATACTTTGAGATCTGTATGGCAGACATAAATGTGAGCTTCTAAAAGTGGATAACTGTGGGTGTTTAGCGACAGATTAGCAAAATGCAGCATTTCGGATGGAGATTTCTGGAAGTATGGAAGCCATAGTTGTGCATGCTGATATTTAGCTGTGGAAGAAACTTATTCAGAGTTCTCAAGGAGAAAATAAACTGCCCCTCATGATCTCTCATAATCAGCTTCTCTCCATCCTCCCAGAGGACTTTTCTTTGGAATCCTTGAAACAGCAATGCCTTCTGTATAAATGAGAACACAGGCAATGTGATCTAGTGCTTTCATTACACTGGCAGAAGAGCTACCTCCTTGTGACATCTAAAAACTATTTTTATGCATATTTTGATGTTTGCGTATTAACCCTGCCTTATATTTTGTTGCAGGCGAGATAATTTCTGCTCTAAATGACACAGGACTACTCAGAAGGACTCTTGTCGTATTCACTGCAGACCACGGAGAACTTGCCATGGAACACAGGCAGTTTTACAAAATGAGCATGTACGAAGCAAGCTCCCATGTTCCTCTCCTTATAATGGGACCGAATACTAAGCTGCAGTTCATCCCCAATGTGGTGTCCCTTGTGGATATCTACCCTACCATGCTCGGTAAGCAATATTTCTGTTGGAATAGCAAGCTCACTTCACATGACCGGCAGGGATAAAAAAATATTTAAAACCATCCCCTTTGTTAAAATATGATTGCAGAAGATCGCTTAAAAGCACGGCCGGCTCACTTGGGACTGTCTAGAACAGGCATCCCCAAACTTCGGCCCTCCAGATGTTTTGGACTACAATTCCCATCTTCCCCGACCACTGGTCCTGTTAGATTGGGATCATGGGAGTTGTAGGCCAAAACTGGAGGGCCGCAGTTGGGGGGTGCCTGGTCTAGAAGTTGCTGGACTGCAGCTCCCATCATCCCTTACCTTTGGTCATGCTGGTTGAGGCTGGTGGGAGTTGGAGTCCACAAATGTCTCACAGGTTAGCCACCCCTGGTTTTAAAGCATTGCTGACTAGCAACCATGGTGTCACTACTGTCAGATAACTTCCCCAACATGCCTACACCATGTTGTGATTTACTGCTCAGCTTGCAAAGAAAGGACATTTAAAGGATCTGACACTGATCAATAAAGCCAAAATTTGGAGATGCCCCAGTCAGTTTCACCTCCTTTGATTTAACGTTAGTGTATATGAATAATGTGTTTTTGTCCACTTGCGCACCGAGGCTACTCTGTTTCATGTGATACTTGCACTGCTCTGCACACATATAAAAACCGCACTTTAAAATAATAATAATAGTGTGGTCAAAGGACATGTAACGGGTTATATACTTAGGCAGGTGGGCGTGAAGGTTTCAGCAGATCCCCAGTCATTTCCAAAATGAGATATTACTGAATGTTTTAATACAGTAATGGGAAAAATGTTTTTTTTAAAAAAACAACAACACCAAAACCTGAATGAAATAATGAGGCTCTCAAAATCCTTCTGAAATTATAAACACCTGGAACGTGGAAAATAATGTATTCTGCCTTATTTCCATTTCTGTGTCAAAAGTGTCCCATTTGCGGGAAGGATAAGAAATATTTCCTGGAGAAAAGAAACCCTTTTAATTGTGGGAATATTTGCCTTTTTCCAGTCATGTTTGTTGCTGTTGGTTGTTCTGTCTGCTGCAGCTTGATTTCCTTCCCACCAAATTTCTGAGTCCTGCTTCTTCTTCCTAGACTAATCACGCAGGCAATCCTAGACTAATCATAGGCCACATAGTGACCTGAATGTTGTCAAGACACTAAGAAACTTGGTAGATTTAGCTATGTGACATCGCTGAGGACAAAAAATCAATGTGAAACTGGGATCATTGCTACCTGGATCAGTGACATGAGTTATCCCACCTATTATTATCATCATCATCATCATCATCAGCTTTGATTTATTCATTGCCTTCTGAACAACCATTTGCACATAAGAGTATTGACAACACTTTAAAACACCAAAACAGCAAATACATTAAAAACAGTACTGAAACCCTAGCAAAGTAGACACCCACAGTAAGGAACAATTTATCCAACTGGGAAAGTTTGTCGGAACAAAAATGTATTCAGTTGTCTAGGGGTCATTTAGTAAATAGGATGATCTTGTAATATTGCAAAGCCAATTTGATTTTACTGAGAGAAACAAAACTAATTCACTTACCCTGGCATTGTCTGAAGGCACATGGTACAACCTTTCTGATGCAAAACAGGTCTGGTTAATGCTTGGATAGTAACCCCATGTGTGCCACCTTAAGTTTTATGGAAGTGCAGCAGCATAAAATTAATGAGTGTGAGGATGATGCTTCCTGGGCCGGTCACATGGGCGATCCTAACCAATTGGGATTCACACTGTGAACATGATAAGATGGCCATGCTTCATAGTTAACTGTATTTGACATGACAGTATTATGGAGGGGAAATTGAGTAAATTCAGAGTGAGGGCAAAACCTTCTGAATAGGTAAACTCTTACGAAGGAATCACTGAAAGGTCGCCAAGAAGTTGGGGAATTTTACACTGTTGGAAAATAGTTAGTACTTTCAGTTCAAACCCTATATTCTAACTAGAGACTTTAGTTTAACATTACTAATCAATGAGTCACACATTCTCTTAATCAAATCTCAGCCCCTACCTTCTTGTTCCAACTGTCTTAATTTCCCCCTTCTCTCTTTTTGAAGGTTGTATTTTTAAATCACCGTTCTTCCTGTGCTCTCATTCTCCATATGTTCTCTCCTGGTTCTTCCTTCCTGTATTCAGAATATTAAAAAATACAAAATGATTAATTTATTTAGGTGAGTAACAAACAAATGATTAATGTTATTTTCTCAGACACTCCGACTGATGAAGTAAGCTCTGACCTTATCTGTAGACAGGAATATACAGTAGATAGGAATATAGTCTCTGTCTCTGTGCTTTGCCATTTGATTTTAAAGTTTGTTTCTGTACATGTGTGTGTCACAGCTTAACAATCTCCCTTAAAAGTGTGCTGTTGTATCCAACATGGCACAAACAGACTTTTATTCCTGCAGCAGATTTTGCCATCCTGTATTTCTCTTTGTAGTACACCACGGAATCCCCACCCCCACCCCCCAAAAAAATTCAGCATTGGATGCAACCTATGATGTTGTACTTCCATCTTAAGGGTTATTTAAATTAGGCAGATGGGGGGGCCTTCAGGGAGAAGGAAGGGTAAGTCTTACTTGTGCAAACAGGACACTGCAATTAGATGCCACCATTAGTTCAGAAAGATCTTAGGTTTAATTTCAATGACTTAAATCTCTCTCTCTCTCTCTCTCTCTCTCTCTCTCTCTCTCTCTCTCTCTCTCTCTCTCTCTCTCTCTCTCTTGCACCACATATGAGTTGCTTAAAAATAACAAATAAACTGCCAATGGTTAGAACAGAACTGAAGTTTTGTGGAAATAATTTCCCTAAGTAGCTAGTTATTAATTTTGCAGTAAGAAAATGTAAGAGGGATCTTGGACTTAATATAAATGCAAAGATAAGAGGTTCAGAATTATCACTATAAGGGGCAAAGGACAAGTTGCAATGGTTGACATAGTATATAATTTATTTCCTTGTTGGTTTTATATATTTCTGCCTTTTCCTTTTAATTATGTTTAATTCTTTTTAAATAATGTAAATACAAAATTTTGAAAACAAATTGACTTAAGTCACAATTTCTATTTCAGATGTTGCTGGGATACCTATACCAAAAAATCTCAGTGGATATTCACTGATGCCCCTGGTATTGAAAGAGGCAGAAGATAAAGTCCCAACTAGACAGCAACATCCTACTTGGATTCTGAGTGAATTCCATGGCTGCAATGTGAATTCTTCGACCTACATGCTGAGAACTGACAGGTGGAAATACATAGCATACTCAGATGGCCGTTCAGTATCTCCTCAGCTGTTTGGTACGTTTGCTACTTGATTAATGTGCAGTCTGATCCTCTGTTCTGCTCCGCACGAGTATGATAGGGAGGTGCAAATCAGTGTTGCATTAGCACAACTATGTAGCTCCTGTCTTGAAGCAACACAAACTACCAGACCTACGATTGTTGCTGCATCATGTCTTGCGTGGTTCACCGGAAGAGAAGAGCAGAGAAGCAGTGTAGTAAAGTAGTAGTGATAGTAATTAGCATCCCATTCTTCATAAAGATCAGCACTCTCCTTTGCAACAATGCAAGTTTGCACAAACAAAATAGGACCGTTAAATCAAAACACAGTTCTGCAGTCAATGCACTGCACTGTTGGAAACAGCAAAAGTACAGTCTGAGAACACTAGAATCACTGGCCAAAGCCTGAGACAGGTAGGACAGTTGTCTCTTCAATGTCTCAACTGTGCATAGCCCAGTCTGCTTAAACCAGGCTTCCTCCAACTCGGCCCTCCAGATGTTTTGAGACTACCATTCCCATCATCCCTGCTATCTAGGGATCATGGGAGTTGTCGACCAAAAACATCTATGGGCCGAGTTTGAGGAAGCCTGGCTTGAACCCATAAACCTGGGTTTGAATTTGACCACTGAACTATGGTTCCATCCTCTCAGATTGGACAATGTGGTCAGATGACTGGGCACCCAAAGAGGTTAAGGTCCGAAAAGGTGGCATGCTGTAGTCTAGGCCTGTACCAAAATAATCAAGGGAGCAACTCCCCTATGAGGAGTAACAACATTTGAGGGTTTTGTTTGTTTGTTTGTTTGTTTGTTTGTTTGTTTGTTAAAGGTGAGTAAAGTGGCACATGAGAGAGGTATATAAAAGCATGCATGGTGTTGAGAAAGTGGAGGACGTTTTTCTTCCTCTCATAAAACTAGAACTTGAGACCATCCAATGAAGCTGAATGGTGAGAGTTTTGAGGGGAGGGAAAGGAGTATTTTTCCACGCAGCACATAGTTAATGGAATTTGTTACTGTTAGGTGTAGGGATGGCTGCCAACTCAGGTGGCTTTAAAAGGGGATTCCAAGGAAGATGAAGCTGTGTGCCACCTCCAGTATCTTAACACAGTATGGTCCTTGAGATGAAAGAGTTTCCCTTCTCCTGCTCCATACTGGCTGGCAGGGGGCTTTCCTAGCCCAAGCTACACTAGGATGGTGTAGCCGTTAGGTTGTTGGACTAAGATGTGGGAGACCAGGGTTCAAATCCCTTCTCAGATAGGAATCTTGTTGGGTGACCTTGGGCCAGACACCATCTCACCTACTTCACAGCTTTGTTGTGAGGATAATATGGAGATGGGAGAGCCATGTACACAATCTTGAGCTCCTTAGAGGAAAGCTGAGATATAAAAGCAAAATAATAATAATAATAATAATAATAATAATAATAAATACTGGGGATTGGAATTGGGACCTTCTGCATGCCAAACAAATGCTCCAGTGCTGCGCTGCTGCTTTTTTCAAGTTCGGGCTCATTAATTTGTCTTAATCGTTCTTTGTTGCAGATCTCTCTGCCGATCCAGATGAACTAACAAACGTAGCAACCAAGTTTCCAGAGATCACACAGTATTTGAACAAAAAACTCTACTCCATCGTTGATTATCCCAAAGTCTCTGCCTCTGTTGAACAGTACAACAAGCAGGAGTTTATCAACTGGAAACAAAGTTTAGGACAAAACTATTCTGATACCTTAGCTAACCTCAGGTGGCACCAGAACTGGAAGAAGGACCCAAAGAAGTACGAGGATGCAATTGATAGATGGATTAAAGAGAAGACAAATCTGTGAAATGTCTGCAGAAAGTGAGAATGGACAATCTGCTCCTGGATGTAAAGAGGCAGTGCGGGTGCAATAAGCAGTTACCTCTTACTGCAACAGATACTGAAATGGGAACATGGGGTCGGATGCTATCCTCCAGTCCCTCCCATTTCCCAACACAAATCTACTCTGCTAAGCTATAAATACTAGCTAGGCCCAGTTGCCTGTTAACCAGGATTTGCTAGGCAGCTTCAAAACCTGATTTCAACTCTGGTTAAGAAGAATCCGTGCTAAGTGACCTGTGATTCACATGGATGTTGATATAATGGCCTTATTGGGACATAGTGTTAAATTATGGTTGTTAGCATGAGCCTTGTCTGCACTTCCCATCTCCCTTCTCCTCTGGCACAGCCACAAAGAGGATATCAAAATCTTTTCCTTCCGTTTTTAACCACAGTTTAGCATTATGTTCAAACCTCAGCAAACCATGATTAGTCTCAACTATGGTTCAGAGAAACCAACCAACTTCAAGCTGCATTTTGTGAATGTGATGTCACACTGGGGCCTGCCAATAAAAGTACCGTATTCTGCCAGCAAAACCCCTGAGCAAAGGATACCCCAGGGAGCAAATGTAAACTGCCACCCCTCCACCATCTCTAGCACTGATAAGAAGCCCTTAACATCCAGGAGAAATCTCACCATGCCTGTATCCAGAGGTTGCTCTAGAAGGACTCTTGAGGCGGGTTCCCAACTCATCCCCCTTTCAGAGGGGGAGACCAAACCATCTCCCAGCATAGAGAGAGCATAGAGCCCAAAAAGTCCAGGTTCGGGCATTTACCTACCAAAGAAGTACATGTCTGAGAGTCCAAAATTATAGAGCTACTCATATTAAGGGGTCTTGGGTGAAGTGTGGGAGACCAGACTATGGAAGCTGCTGGAACAGCACATATTGAAATCCAGCAACTCTTGTGAACCACCTTGCCTATTCTGCCCTGCCTTTTGACTGATGGCCTCTGTTGCTGGCTTCTTAGATCCTGCCTTTAGAACTAGGCTTATTGATGGACTGCTTTTGTTGTGCTTTGACACGGACTACACTTTGACTTCAGTCTGCTTTTTCACCTGGTTGCAGGAGCAGACAGGGCCTACCCCAGCCTCTGCCTAAGAACTAAGCCCCGACATGGTTGGAGGCACAGGACAGTTTGCTTGTTTCCCTAAACCTTTGTTAAGATTAATCAGAGTTTGGGGTTTGGACAAAGCAATAAAAAGCAGTCAACTGAAAACAGAAGCAAAAGCTGCTTTTTACATCTGCACTACCCCCAAGACTATACTTTTTCATGTGGGAAAGTATATACTGTAGTGGCTAGGACTTAGCTGTGAATTAGGAATTCTCACGTTTCAAACTTGTCACTGCCATGAACTCACTAGGTGCCTTAGAGAAGCCACTTTCTCCGCTGTTGCCTGCAATATGAGGAATAATCGCTGTTGCCGTACAGTGTTGTAAGGATAACAATTAGATGCATGTAAAACACTCTGAAAACACTATACACATTTGTATTACTATACAGTACTTGGATTAACAAGTATAGTATTTACAGTGCCCTAACTGCAGTGGCTAACCTTTGGGCTTCCATATGTTATTGAACACCACATCCCATCAGCCCCAGCCGGTATGGTTCATAGTCAGGGATTATGGGAATTGGAGTCCAACAGCATCCACAGCGTACTTTGTAAGCTATTCCTGCCCTGGTTAAAGTATTCATTTTGTGTGTGAGTTTGTGTTCTAACTGGATTTTTCTTGGTCAGAACACAACATTTCAAAACATTTCAAAGTGCAGTTTAGGGCTGAACAAGGGCAAGCACATCTGTTCAGGCTCCCTCTAGGTGATCCATTTCTTAAGCATTAAGAATGTGAAGGTTATTATGTGAAGGTTAGATTATACCTAGTCTTTATTGAGCATTTCTTCCATTTTGCTTGTGGTTATGTTTACAGTACATGGAATCATTTGTTCACCCTCCACTTTTTGGTGCGTTTTTCTGTCACTTTCAAAACCACAAAAAGTCTTGAGTTTTTTAAAAAGTGGATTTGTTGCACAAGAGCAACATAACCCTTTAACCCACCTTAAATGTAGAAACCTGAAGTTCTGGAATGCATTTGAATTCTTCCCACATAACAGCGAGTCTGGTAATGCCCTCAGTTACTATTGAACACAAAAGAGATGCATGCAATTTTAGGTCCCCCCCCCCATACTGATGCCATTTGTGACTAATGATTGTGTGATACGTTCCTGAATTCCTTTGGGTTAATGGTTTGTGTAGCAATTTACAAGTGGGGTTTTTTTTTTAACACCCCCTCCCAACGAAGTTAGTATCATGGTGGTGCAGGTTAATGCTAGATTCATCTACACTTCCTTCTTATTCTTCTAAGGGCTTGCAGCTATTAAAAACCGCTGTTTTCTTTTACTGTATTGCATAAGCCTTTTACGTATTGTTTAACCTTCATGCAACACACTCCAGATACTTGTCTGGGTATACCAACATGGCTTGCATTTGCAGTTTAAGTGCGAGCAGCATATGTTGTTTCATTTGGTCTAAATATCCAAGAGATTTGCATGCAGATTTTTGCTACTCAAATATGTTAAATCTCCCTAGCAACCGTTGTCCTCTCCATCACACACACACACACACACACACACACACACACACACACACACACACACAGCTAGTCCCCTTCAAGCAAATGCAAAGAATAAGAAGAAACTCAGAATAATTTGGATCTGCTCTCTAGTGCTGTGGGAAAAACTATTGTCTTAATCTCTCCCTGCCCCCACAAAAACCCCATGTATTGGAACTGAGAGGTGAAGTTTAAAACGAAGAAAGGTGGTATTTGTGTAGGCAAATCTCATCACATTTCCCTCAAATGCTGAACACGAGTGGCCCCATGCCTATCAGTTAGCAAGCTAAAAGGAGCCGTCCAAAAACAAGGTAGTGGGGGGTTTTATATACCGGTATATACTTTGGGAACTCCCCAGGCAAGCAGAAGTGTTTTAGTTTGTACATTAAAATTAGATTAAGCAAAAGTATCCTGCTATGAACCTGTGCTCAATAGCCTCCAAGACCTACATGTGGAGGCTGAGGTTGAAGCAGCAGCTGGAGCAGAATACAGTGGCCAGTCTCATGACTGGAGCAGCCTAGCATCAGCATGTAACACCCTTGAGCTGTAAGAACTGTATTGGCTGCCAGTATGCTACCCATTTGAGATTGCCTTATGAAATTAAAAACAACAGCCCCAAACTCCTCTCCCAGCATTAAAGGGTTTCAGCAGGAATCCTAGCATTGCAGAGTTTGGGGGAGGTGGGCTCTGAAGGAAAAGGAAAAACGAGTTTTGCCTTTTCCTACTGCAGAAATATACCATTACTCTCAGAAAATGCTTGCATTTGAGGCTGACATTCCCCTGCAAACTGCAGACAGCACCACCAGCTCCTGTTGCAGTTGGCTTGGAAATCCTGAACAACAGAACTTCTGTCATGGGTTAATGATGAAGTGTGCCCCTTTTTTGTGTGCTCCTACTTGTTAATCTTTTGTTACGCAAGCTACACAACATCTTTGTGTGTTTTTTCCAAAATGAAAGCTAGTGGGACAGAGCTATTACTGCTTTAAGCGATGCTGTCTCTGAAGGGAGTAATAGGATAGGATGCTGGAATTCATTTCAGCATTAATGAACAGCTTGGGCTATACAGTCATACCTCGGTTTAAGTACGCTTCGGTTTGAGTACTTTCAGTTTAAGTACTCCGCGGACCCGCCTGGAACTGATTAATCCACTTTCCATTACTTTCAATGGGGAAGTTTGCTTCAGGTTAAGTACGCTTCAGGTTAAGTATAGACTTCCGGAACCAATTGTGTACTTAAACCGAGGTACCACTGTATTCAGACAAGCACTTGTTACATTTCATTTTACTTCACTCCCTCTATTCTATTACAGTTTGCTTGCATGTGTCCTGTGCATACATCCTTGCTTGTCCTGGAATTGTTGGGTTCTTTTTTGTTTATAAATGCTAATTTCCTAAATTGTACCCATGCACACCCAAATATCATTTTATATAGTGTGCAAGGGACCAACTGCACAAAAGCTTCAACCTTTTTTACTGAGAAACAGACTTTTTCTGTGAAAGGGGAGTGGAGTACCCAGAACATAGACATTCTATCAACTCCTTGCACTTTTTTTCTAGAGCAAATTGTGCAAAAAATAAAATCCACCTGCTGGAATGAACTCTACTATTATGTGAGAAGAGAACAGAATATTAACTATCAAAGGTAAAAGCAATTATACTCTTTTAGAAACTACTGCAATTGTAGATTATCAGTCAGGGGTACTTATATATGACATTTATTTATGCCTGTTACAAGGCCACATATTTTTGCATACTTGCCACTAATGCCCACTTAGAAAAGAGCTACATTTGCATAAAGCATTCTTAAAAGCCTTTCAGTTTTGCAAGTTACATTTTTGTACCTGCTGATTTTTCTCAACCTCTGCCCACAGGTCACTGGCAGCTTTCATTACAGCTTATATGCTGATTAGACCAATTATACTGAACAGAAAAGTCAATTATCATATGCTTCATATACAAAATGTCTAATATTAAGTTCACTTGCACTGATTGTGTGGAATATGACAAAATTAAGAAAGACAGTATATACGGTCAGTTTGCATAGCAAAAGCAGTCCTTATTTTTGCCCCTTTCTCTTGAAAAGGGGCAAAATCTGTGGCAATGGAATTTGAAAATAACACACCTGAAAACTGCTGTGATGAGTGAAAGCAACAGATTATGCAGAACCCTGTTCTTGACAAACCTTACAGAATGATTGTGCTAAAACCACATTGTGTAAGTCCCATCATAAGTTATGGAGTGCAATGAATTGAACAAAACTTCAGGAAGTTTAAAACATTTGGCTGTTACCATGTCCAAGCTAAGCCCATTTACTTGGAAACAAGTCCCTACATTCCCAGCAAGGGCTTAAAATAGCAGCTAGATCTGAAATGGTCAAGTGGAATCTCCTGGCCCTTCTGGGTTTCCTTGATTTGGAAGAGGGTCATGGCTTCATAATGGATTAAACTAAGCAAGGGTCACAAGGGCTCCAGATTCACAGCCAAATTTCAGGGACGGGTCAGCGCTGTGAAGTGTAAAGTATTAATTAAGATAGTTCTTGAGCAAGTACAGAGTGTGTTTTCCACACTGGAGTAGGCAGCAGCCCTCAGAATTCCGGAGTTAAGATGGGAGTCTCCCAGATTTGAGCAAGTGAGGACCCCACAGGGAAGCTTACACCCCAGAACCTCTTACAACCAAGGACAACAAAGTTCTGTGACACATTGTGTGAAGAGAGCACCTAGTATGCTTGAGGTGGGCATTATAATAATTTGTCAGTTCTCTTTTGCTTTTTTGTCTTCCTCCTTGGGTGCTTCCCAGTCCAGATACTACTGCAAATCGGCTGCTGAGACATCCCCAGGAGATTGCGGTAACAGAGGTCGTGGGGTGTGTGTGGGTGTTAAAACATCGGATTTCTCCAGGAAAGGGACATATCCGGGTTGAATGAGTCAAAAATGCTTGTTGATGACGTCCTGGGGATACTGCAAAAATCCTTCCGTGCCTGCAATCCCACAAGAAACTGTTTAGAAGCCGCTTTCGCAAGCGGCAGAGAGCGGCGTCTCACCCTCCTCGAGGTGGACGACCGTGGAGACGGTGGGCGGCTTGGTCTGGCAAGGGCACAGCCAGCGTCCAGGGCGCTCGGCAGCCGCTTGCGGCGGCGGGCGATGCCGGTGTCGAGCGCGCCGTCGGGGCTGCCCGTCGGGGCAGCGGCACAGGCTGCGCTGGAGGCGCCGCGCCCACGGGCCGTGGCTGTGGAACAAGAGGCACACGTAGGGGTTGAGGGCGCTGTTGGTGGCCGCCATGATGCTCCCCAGGGCCGCCCGCGCTTCGTCGGTGGCGCCGCCGCTGCTCTCCGAGGAGGCGAAGGCCAAGGCGAGCTCTAGGAGAAAGCGCGGGAAGCCGCAGAGCACGAACAGCATGGCCAGCGCCAGCGTCAGCTGCAGCGCCCGGGCCCGCGCGCGGGGCAGGCTCCGCGGCGCAGGCGGCGAGGGCAGCGCGCACTTGGCGAGGGGCAGGAGCCGCAGCAAGAGCGGCGGAGGCGGGCGAGGAGCGGCAGAGGCGCCGGGAAGCTCCGCGCCGTAATGGCGGGCGCTGCCCGCTGCCCCCCGCGACGGCTCGGCGTCGTCGTCGTTCTTGGCGCCGGGTGCGCCGCCGAGCGCGCTGAGGATGCGGCCGCAGGTCCCGCCCAGGAGGCAGGCGGGCGCCACGAAGCCCGCGACTGCCCAGTACACGGCGTAGGTCTGGCCGTGCCAGCGGGGCCGCTGTGCGAAGATGCTGAGGCAACGACCCCCGGACTCGAGAGGCGCCAGCCGATAAACGAAGGCTTGCGGCAAGGCGAGCAGCAGCGCCAGCAGCCAGCCTAGCGCAGCCAAAGCGCCTCGGGCGGGCAGGAAAGAGAGCGGCGGGTGCGCGGGGCCCCTCACCATGTGGTGTCGCTCGATCGCGATCAGGACGAGCATGTGCGAGGGCGCCAGCAGCCCAGAGCCTTGCAGGAGCCACAGGAGGCGGCAAGTGGCGTCCCCTGCAGGCCACGCCGTTTGCCCCGGCTCCACATCGGCAGGTGGAAGCTGGGAGAGCAGCACCAGCCCGCATCCGTAGAGGTCGGCGATGGCCAAGTGCGCCAGCAGGAAATCCATCTTGCGCCGCCGTCCGAAGCGGGACCCGCAGCAGCACCCTCCGCAGCGCAGCCTGTGCAAGAGCAAGCCGTTGCCCACCAGCGCCAGCAGCAGGATCGCGCCCGCCGACAGGGTCCGCGCACTAGGCTGCCCCAGAGTAGCCCCGTGGGACGAAAAGTTCAAGTTCCACCCGGGAATCGCGATGCCGGATAAGTTGGGTCCGACGGCAAGGGTGTCCGGGTTGAACGAGTCCTCCATGCCTTCCGACGTCGCCCGCCCAACTGGGGGTGAACTTTACTCTGGGAAAGGAGCAGCGAGGATTGTGCAAGGGTGCCCTCGGCAGCATATATAGGGGCTCTGCCTGTCACCTGTCACTCACCGTGGGTGGGCGCACCAGGCTGCAGCCATCGCGCCTGTGTGCTCTGCCCACTCTGCAGCCCATCTCGCCCTCCCCTCCAATTCAACGGTTGCAGTCGTCTTGAGCGGAGTCAGGGTCTCTTCATTGTCACATTCTCCACAGACGTCTCCCGAAAGCACACGCCTTTCGCAGCTAAATACCGGCGTTCAATTCTCACTCAACCAAAGGGATCGCCACATCAATTCACTGTTGCTTTCTCAAAGGGGTTCATATCTAGCTTGGATGTGCTAGAAAACCTGTTGCAAGGGAAGCACAAATAAATCCTGCTGTACTGTATTGTAAAAGCCCAGGACTCCAGGAGTCTTGCCATTGGCGCCACCAAGAACAGACTGCATATTCTTCATAACCTTATCAACGCTAAAATTGTCTTGTGCCCCTGCAGCAGTTTGATGTACAGAAATTGTTAAGCTTTTCGCAGCATCAACACTTATCAGCTGATGTCTGGACATCAAGCTGCTGTTTTAGGCATAACTATAGTGGCCGGTTAAATAGCTGACAACTGTGCAACTCACCGAGGCAGATTAAACAGCCAGAAACTATTGCTCCTGATTTCCCTACTTCCTACAGTGCTCCTGTGGTATTTTCACAGCTTTTGCCCCAACTTGGTAGAAAGGGGAAATCAGACCAGCAAAGGGTCTTCTTCATTCTTCCCTTGGAGAATAGGAACAAATGAAGTAAGGTAACTAAGATGCAGACCCACAATTTGTGGCACATTGACAGCTGACAAATGTATTGAGGCATAGATATTTGTAAACTAGAGCCCACTTCATCAAACAGGAAATATGTTATTTTTTAAGGCGCTACCACCTTGCTCAAACTAAGCAGGTCTGAGTCTGCTCAGTCCTGGATGAAAGACTGCCTATGTATTCTGTCTTAAATTCCATGGTGAAAGAAAGGATGGGATATAAATGCAGTTACCGTCCCCCTGATTTTTTTTTAAAATGCCTAAAGAACAACAAAAAAAAGCCTAAATGATCAGGTGACTTTACAGAGGTCTTTGGGGAGAGTGGCTCAATCACTTGGGGGGGGAACCACAAAGAGGTTGATTGACTGTCATTGTGTTATGTGGCATTATTTTTTTATTAATTAAAACAACCCATACACACATACACAACTAAACTTGTTTACAAATCCTGTTCAACCAAAAGCGATTCTTTGCCTTGGTAGTCTGGAAAGTTGTATCTTGTCGGAAGGCATAAAGGTTGGCCACAGATTAATACTGCATGAATGCACTTGTGTTTTCATTGCAAAGAATAAACCTTTCTCCTACACCAAGGCATTTCTAATATGATTTCTACCAGATGGTACTTCTTTATAAGTACGCCCCCATCAGAAATGAATCAGAAATGGTAGGAAAGCATCCAAGGTTTTCATCTTAAAATAAAGAAAATAATCCAAAAAAAAAAAAAAGATTTGGAAATACTCCTTGTTGTTTAAACAACAAAAATGCTGCTTCTGTTATTTTAAAATTTGCTGCTACTTTTTTCTGTTCATTTTTTGGCAACTTTTTAATATTACTATTTCATTTTTGACCCTCAAAACATTGATATAGGTTGAGCCTGAAATCAGTGAAGCCGACTTGTAATCAGTGAGTTTGGATTGGAAGGCAAACGTCTGATTCCATCTTAACTCAATGGCTTCTAGCCATAATGGCTGCTATAGTGCTGTGGAGCCAGTAGCCCAGATGTTGAATGCAGTCCTTCAGGCCTCTCTGCCCGGTCCTATGGCCCCTCCCCAGGCAACAAGCCATGTCCTCAGGTCACATCCATCCCCATCAGCTGTGCTCTGTACCCTTGTCTAGTGCTTTGGGCACATAGCTGCCAAGTTATCCCTTTTTTTTAAGGGATTTTCCCTTATGCTGAATAGGCTTCCTCGCGAGAAAAGGGAAAACTTGGCAGCTATGTTTGGGCATGTCTGACACGTGTTCTTAAATTGTGACAATGCCTCTTGCTTGCCTGGATGGAGAGAGATGTGCAGGTATGTGGAAACATCTGGCTTTTATGTGGCCGAAGTGTAGCCAACTGTACAAAGTTAAAGAGTTACCTCTGTTGCTCTGCCCACTTTTGCCTCTGGCCCCAACCATCACATGATTGCAGAGGAGGGGATACAGCCCCTCTTCTACCCACTCCTCCACCCATGGGCGTAGCCTGGATATATGTTGGGGGGGCAGGACACTCACCTGTCATCATACTCTGTCTAGCACTATCCCTCAGTCGGGTTGCCAGTTGCGTTGCTAGAATGCACCACAGCATCATCCAAGTGACCTCAGTGGGCATTTCAATTTCAAACATTCTAATTATTTCTACTTTTAGATTTGTTTGTTTGAGGGAGCAGTTGCTCCCTGTCCCTGCTATGCCCATGCCCCCCATCCTTTGTGCTGCTCCTCAAGTGTGATCAGGGCTGGATTTGATGAGGCCTTAAGCTGCTGAAGGTTGTTGTTGTTTAGTCGTTTAGTCGTGTCCGACTCTTCGTGACCCCATGGACCAGAGCACGCCAGGCTGAAGGTAATGGGGCCCTTTATGTCCAGCTGTCCTTTGCCAACAACAAATTGTCGCTGTTTTTTGTGTTGTATATATGCTACTAGCTGGCCCGGCCATGCGTTGCTGTAGCTCATCCCTGTGATTGGCCCCAGCCTGTCCCGACCCATGACCTTTCCCCCCTCCTCCCCCATCCCCCACCCATGAGACCCCCCACCGCTACTCAGCCTAGTCTGCAAAGTCGAGCGGAGATGTGGAGAGGAAAGCTTTCCTACCCGCAGTACCAGTGTAGCCGCTGGTAGAGGCCACTGTTGTGCAACCTCTCCTGTACTCCCAGCATCCCCGACTGAGTTTTGTGTTCGGAAACAGTGGGTTTTACCTGCTTTACCTGCCGTAGGTGTGACATCTGTCCACACAAACAGTATACAAACCCTCGGATATTCGCATGTGACGTCGTGTCCAAATTTCAACGCAATCAGTCAAGCAGTTGTGGAGAAACGTCATAGAACACAAACATGGACCTTTTACATTTTTATATATATAGATATGGTAGTTTATGTAGGTTTTATTTTAGTTTTATATTATATGACGGCATTACCATATGGTGTCTCTTTATTATTATTTTTCCAACGCTTTTACGGCTTTCCTAACAGCGCAGCCCTTTGCATATTGACTCAGAAGTACGTTCCGCTCAGGGGGGATGGACTGCTCCCTCTGCCAGCATGAATTTAGGTCTGCGTTCTAGATCTAGGAAAGGTGGTGCAGCCGCTATCACGTGACACCTCGCGGTCCAATAGCATTTCTCCCTTCGCGTTTTAATGACGTACCGACGCCGTGGAGAAGCAAAAGCGGTTCTTCAGTTAGCGATTTGCGGTGGCGCCTCACTCGTGGGTCTCGCCCTTTGGTTGCTGCTGCAGCGTTAGGCCACATTAAGCAGGTTTGTAGACGTCAAGAAGCCACTTCCCTTCCCCCTAAGCCCACATAAAACGCGCGAGAGGAAGGGAGACGGAGAGGCTGGGGGAAAGGGGTGACAGCGCAAGGACCTTCGGGAGTTGTAGTCTCAAGGAGCGCGGTGACTGCTGGGTATTCCAGTCTGAGCTTGGAGATAAAGCTCGTGCACATGCGTGTTGCCTACTCGATAAGGCTACGCTGCTTGAAGACTTTGTGTCGATCGCCGCCTAGTGGTTGTTGTTATCAGTGCTATATCGTCTTTAATTGCCGACGTTTTTCTGAGCTTTGCTACCAAATTGGGTACGGCGGGAGGAGAATGCCTGGTTCCGAAGCTGTGAAGTATAAATGGAAATAAATCACTCCGTAGCGTGTGGATCCGTCGCACGCCTTTCAAATAATATATTTGTGTAACTCCCGTTTACATACGTACTACATCTTGCAGTCGTGATATTATTTGAAAAGTGATACCTATTCAAAGAAGCAGGGATATTTTAAACAGTGCATTTAACCTGGTAGATTTATGCAGCTTGATTGTTAAGAGTGCTGTGTAGCATGGGTGAAATTTTATATTTACATTTGCCGCGAGGAGCTAAACTAAACCGATAAGGGTCTCAGGTTTCTTTGCTCGTGTTTCAAAAAAAATATGGGCATTCTCTAATGAGTATGAGCTACTCCTGACTGTTAGGCACTTGTAATTTACAGTACAGCAAAGTTGTGGATCAGTGTTAGCTATATAACCACTCTAGCCAATTACTCTAAAAATGTACTGCAAAAACAGCAGGAGGCAGTGAATCCTTTATCATAATGCCCATTAAATTCCAGTGGTCTACTTTAAGTAGATACACAGGATACAAATGACCATGAGTATGGTCATCCAGGCTCTACTTCCTGAATGCTGTTAGCTGCCCACAGCTGTCTGCTTGTAGTAAAACTGTCAGAAAGAAGGGGAAGTGAGTAGAAGGACAGCCCCTCACCCCAAAACAGCACACACAGGAGTGGGTGAAGATAATCTAATGAGAGACTGGATTATGGCCATGATACATTTTTCTAAATTACTTGATTTGATTTTTTTAAAAATAATTGTGCCCATTATTTTATTATAGCACAGTCAGTAGAGCATTTGACTCCTAATCTCAGGGTTTGGGGGTTCAAGTCCCACATAGGCAAAAGATTCCTGCATTGCAGGGGGTTGAACTACATGACCTCCCAATTCTACAATTCTGTGATTATCACAATGTATCTTTTAAGCTTTACATGATTTCAGTGGCAACTTAATACTTCTCCCCACTTCCTATCTTATTCCATAGATTTATCGAAAGCTTTGTAAATTGGGAAGGATGCTTGTGTGTTTCACGTTATATAAATCCCACACATTGTGGGTTTTTTTACATTTTAATAAGTATGCAATAAACCCACTTGCATGACTTTTGGCATCTAAGCCATCTGGCTTATTTTTAGTTAAAGCTGGATATTAGGCAGAGGACAACTTTTTTAAAATGTGCATACAAATAAATGAACATGTGCAAGTGAGAAGAACCCACTTTCTTTCTTTCAGGTGGTTGCCCTAGAGAGGGGTAAGATCTAGTTATTAACAGTAAGGATTGCCATGGCATCGCAGTGGAGTTGGCATCTCAAACCACTACTAGGTGGTTCTCTCCCCTCCCTCTTCACATTTCTCTATTCTGAACACAATGCTTCTATGGATGCTGTGCCAGTATGTTTACTTCCAGGCAGTTCTTTCCTTGTTCATCACAAATCTCAGAGTGTTCCCAGCTAAGAGTCTGCTTGGCAGTAGGAAGGGTGACTCACAGGAAGAATGAAAGCTGGGAAACACAAGTTAATCGAATTTGCTATAGACATTGGCAAGTGTCCACAGCTGGCCTTCTCCCATTGCAACTGAAATCCTTTTACACTCTCTCCGTACTGAGAGTTTTTATGGCCAATTTACACAGACGCTGCTACGAGTTACACACCTCTATGAGCAATCAGATTCCACTTGCTTGTGGCTGAATAAGGATTGTATCTGTGTGCTGGGAACTGCATAGATTAAATATTTCAAAGCTTCTGTGATAGCATGAAGCCCATTCATCTCACTGGGGTTATGTCTGCAAAAGGTGTGGGGTTCTGATGTTGCTTGGGGCAGTATTGTTTAACTGGGATGAATGGAGGCCTTTTGCAGCCTGATCCTATATATGCATGTTTGGCTGAGAGTGCGTTCTCAAACAAAGTTCAGTTGTACTGTTTATACACCACTTTGACTTGTACAAGATTGGCAGGTCATAGTCAGTGATGTGAATTTTCTGGGATAATTTGCATCATAACATTTTCTGATGCCCCTAGAGAGTGCTCTAAGCTCCTCATGCTTATTGCATTTCATAAACAAATAAAAAAAACTTTGAAAATGCCACACTTGTCTAGTACAGTGGTACCTCGGGTTACAGATGCTTCAGGTTATAGACGCTTCGGGTTACAGACTCCGCTAGCCCAGAAATAGTACCCCGGGTTAAGAACTTTGCTTCAGGATGAGAACAGAAATCGTGCAGCAGCGGGAGGCCCCATTAGCTAAAGTGGTACCTCAGGTTAAGAACAATTTCAGGTTAAGAACGGACCTCCAGAACAAATTAAGTTCTTAACCTGAGGTACCACTGTATTGGATTTATAGTTGGCCTCTATTCATTGTTACTAATGAATTTAGGAAACAGGATGTTTTATCAGAAAAATAAAGCACTGGGGTGGGTGGGGGTGAAAATCCACCCTTGATCATGGGCAACAGTAGCAGCCCGAGTGGCTGGGGAAGCCCAGTCAGGTGGGCAGGGTACAAATAAATTGTTGTTGTTGTTGTTGTTGTTGTTGTTGTTGTTGTTGTTGTTGTTGTTGTTGTTAAGCCTGAGACATGAGTAATATTTTCATCATTGTGATCCAGCGTTCCTGGAGGAGGGAAGTTTGGGGCTACTTTTTATTTTACAAACCATGTTTTTATTTATTTTTCATGGTACAGAAGATACATTTTGTTACGACAGTAAGCAACAAACAACTTGTCTCAATAAAATTGCAGACTTTGGTCATTATCCGTAATAAAATTTCATTTGATTACTCTAAAAGATCTAGTTGCTGTACTTTAGGTTAGGGGTTACTTTTAAGGTGAACAAGTGATTGCAGAACTCCCTAGGAGCTAAAATGTCCTTATCGGTTCAGTGCAGCCTGGTTCTTAACTTTCCTATCCGCTCAGGCAGGATGCATCCTCTCCCAATTCACGTCACTGTGTGAAGGCTCTACGAAAACGTCTTTCGCAGTAAAGAACTGCTCTGTATGAAGGCACATGTGGTGGATGTGACTGTTGGAAGCTGATGATTCAGAACTTTCACCCACCTCTTACAATCTTCCTTCTATATTTCTGTGACAATACAACTTCTGTGTTGTTTGCCGCACTACTGTCTTAGAGGATCACCCTTCAGATTTCCTTGGGAATGTGAATCTGCCACTTTCCACACAGGTACCATTCTTAACATTAGTTTTTAAATGCAGTGCCACTGACTTTTTCATTTAAAGGTGTTTCCGATCGTGAAATACAATTAAAGTGGATTCAGAAAGTATCTTGTTTTCTCTCTTGCATATGTATTATTTTGTACTATTTTGTACATTCTATTGCCAAAGTTGAAGATATTGCCTGTAATTATATGTATTCTTTCATCTTGTGCTGCTAAGTATTTCCTTTTATCTTATTCTACAATTCTATGCATGCCTAATGCAGTGAGTTCTCATTGAACTCACTGGGGCTCATTTAGGGTTGGTTTGTAAGCTGGAAAGTATTAGAAGCTAAGACCGAAGACGAGACACAGTGACTGAAGATCTGACAGTTATGCAATTTACTCCACTGTCTCTTAGATTGCAGCTTTAAGCACTCAGAAAATCATTAAATACTCTATCTGTTCTGGCTCTTAAAACACATTTTTGTGCAATATGAATCTATTTTTAAAAAACCAAACCAAACCAAGAACTGTGTATTATACAACAGAAATTCACAGCTGTCACTGATGGCAAAATGAATGTGAATTTTTTTCCCCTCCAGGTTGTCCTATATGCTTTATATCTTAGTTTTTGGCTGCCACTGCATCCTCAGAAGAACTTGTGACAAGTTGAAAAATCAAGGTTTTTTTGCATACCTTTGAACAAATAATACCCTGTTGTCACAGAATGAAAATGGACAGACTTTCAGGAAAGAAAAGAAAAATGTTCATACACACAAAACCTCCACCCTTCATTTAGTTTATGATTAACATTCCGCTATTGCTGTGGAAAGTTGTTCCTATGTTGGTGCCATGAACAAGGGCTACTTGTCTCAATATACTGGCCATCAGATGAGGACTTTTTTTTAAGAGTTGATCTTTGTGACACTGTCCTCACAGGATAAGCCATTTGCATTCAACAACTTACCACATAGATCAGATAACCTTTAAAATTTTCACACCACCATATGTGGATAAAAGATAGGGTAAAAATTGTCCAGTTCACAGAATGGATCGCCACACACATGAATGGATCAATCCCTCTTTTTAAAACACATAGTCTACAGTAAATTTCAAATTTACGGTTTTCAAATGCCGAACAGGATGTACTACTCCTGTTTTATTTTTATTCACTCTTTCCATATCATGTTTGAAATAGGAGGATACCATTTGATCCACATAAAATAAATACAGTGGTACCTCGGTTTAAGAACAGCCCTGTTTACGAACTATTCGGTTTACGAACTCTACAAAACCAGAAGTAGTGTCCTGGTTTGCAAACTTTACCTCGGTCTAAGAACGGAAGCCGAACAGTGGAAGGGCACCAGCGGTGGGAGGCCTCACTAGGGAAAGCGCGCCTCAGTTTAAGAACGGTTTTAGTTTAAGAACAGACTTCCGGAACGGTTTAAGTTCGTAAACTGAGGTACACCTGTATACCTCATTGTTTGCAACAAAAGTTCTTTGTGCACCAGCCTACCGTTCTGCTATAAATGGTGGCCAGTAATGGTTGTGATTTTCTTTCCTCAACATGATTATTTCTGACAGTCATATTAAGTAATATAGCGCATTTTCTCTTGCTTTCAGAATATGAATGAGGACAGCTCTGTTGAAACGTCTAAAAAGAAGGAAGACAGAAGTCCAATTTGTGTTGGCAGAGAAGATGAGATTAAAAAACTACGAAGGACAACAGCGGTCATCCATGACAGAGAAGTTGTTGTTTTCTATCACGATGGAAGGTTTTATGCTCTGGATTGCCGCTGTTACCGTAAGAATTTTTCAGAAGATAGTGTTTTCGGAACAACTTTAAACGTTAGCTAGTTTGAGCCTCTGCTCTAATTTCATATTCTGTTCTTTTAACAGATACAGGAGGTCCCTTACATGAAGGAGATATAGAGGTATGTAAATACAGTACTTCCTCATTCAGAACCCTCTGATAAATAAGAATACTATTAACATAATGCTACAGTAATGCAATACTACTGTGCATTTACAGGGTGAGTCTTTTAAAAGAGCCCCCTGGGACATGTGTACTCTGTATCCACGGGCCTCTTTTAAAGGACTCGCCCTGTATTAGCTGGCTGCAGCATATATAGCTATAGCAGTTCTCAGAGTCCCCTGTGAACAGGGATTGGTTGTTAAACCACACTGTGAGTTGTAGCTCTGGGAGGAGAATAGGGGCCCCTAACTATTCTCAACACCCTTCACAAACTGCAGCTCCCAGAATCCTTTAGGGAAAGTCATGTTTAAAGTGGTACCATAGTGCTTTAAATGTATGTGACCTGCCTTCCACAAATGGGAGGGCTTGCTGTGTTAACAAAAGACTTTAGATCCATTGGGAAATCTCCCCTCCTCCAAAAAAAAGGGACTTCCTTCCCTTGTGGATTACCCTGTACCACATTCCAGTAGTGTGTGGAGCCGGAGGGTTGGGGGTGGGTAGGCAGAGCAGTTAATGTGAGACTCACCTTTCTACATTCGGCTGCATTTCAACCACACAAAAGTCACTTAAGTTCTACACAGACACACACAAACTGCTCTTCATCTTCCACCCAAGTGAGCAAGAGGCACCACAGTTCAATGGCCTATTTCAGCCAAGCAAAGGCATTCAAGCAGGATGTGGACGAGGGGTGGTGAGGGATGAGGTCTAGGGAGAGTCGTGGGGGTCAGAGAGCCTGGAGGCCTTCATTCAGCCTGTGGTTCTCCCCTGTTTACAGTAGGGAATCATGTAGGCAGAAGTTTGGGGAGGCCATTTTTACGGATACTCCTCCTCCCTCCGGTTGCTGTTCCAGGTGGTCCCCCCACCTTCCGCAGCAGATTTTCTGAGAGCAGGAGCAACTGCAAGGGGTAATAAGCACACACACAAAAATATCTTCCCCCTGTACACTGGCAAGAGCATGTTTTAGCAGAATTATGCTCATAGGATATTCTTGCAAATGAGACCAGACTTGGAATCCAAGCAAAAACCTTTAACTGCGCCAATTTCAACTGATGAAACCAAATTTCAGTTGGTGAGGTAAGAGTTCTAGTTATCTGAGGCTACTGTGTTACTGCAATGCAGAATGAAGTAGAAAGCATTGTTATAATTTATTCTGTGATGGCCATTCCTAAGGCTGCCTGCCCTTGGAATCTCAGAAGGCGGGTGTCCTTAAGAGTGAACCAGTGCTAAAGTTATTTTCCAATGAACTTTAAGGGACACTTTCCAGGAGTTTGCACACTTGAAATTTCCATGTTTTGTGAAATTTCAGATATTTATTTGTTTTATTTGTTACATTTATATGCTTTTTAAAAAACAGGAACTTTATACTCCTGTTATAGTGGTATGAAGGATTTTGTGGGGGGCATGTTCAGTGTAATGATCATCATCATCATCATTATTATTTTATTTGTGTGTCCCCCCCATCTGTTCATCCCTCCTTCCCTTGTGTGTTTAGGATATCAACGGACAGCCATGCATTATTTGCCCCTGGCACAGGTATAAAATAACCCTGGCAACAGGTGAAGGATTGTATCAAGCAATAAACCCCATGGAGCAATCTCCGAAACCCACATGGAAGTCTAAAGGAGTAAAACAGAGGACTCATAGAGTTACTGTGGACAGCGGCGATGTTTATGTGACTCTTTCAGATACAGATGACAATATAGATTCTGATCATTATGCTAATATACACAATAGGACTATACATCCTCCTAAGAAAAAATAGCATCTTCTGTGCTTCATAGAAATGGCTTTAAAATAACAATGAATGTGAATGGTATCCTTGCTGTCTAAAGAGCATTCAGCTTCTGAGTGATGGTATGAAACTGAGCTCCAGTCTCTCTCTAAAAAGGGAGTCGATCAGAGAAGTATTTGTGCCTTTGAGAAGAATATAGTATAGTATGCTTATAATAGATTAATTTTGCCAGTAATCAAAATGTTAGATTTATGTTGATCCAGCCTTCAAGTGTCTCTCGCTTCCAAAATATAAAATGATGTTTTAAAACTATCATGATGGACAAATGTTATCAATATAATTGGAGATGTTGTGCTTGTGTGCTAATATGATTTGTTATTGTTGGGAGTCTTTTATTCTTTGTCTCGCCCTTAATCCAGTCCTTCTCAAAATGATAGCCAAAGTTCGTATTGGTTTGTGCAAGAATTCCTGAAGGCTGTTCCAGCTGTGTAGTTATTTAGCAGTGCATAGATCTGCCTGTAAGTGAGGCAGGAGGGTGACAGGAGGGCGCCCAGCTTCTGCCTAATGCAACTTGGCTAGAAGCCAGCTCAGCCTTGTATCATCTGGAAGTGACAGGCTGCTTTGGGGCCAAATTGACTGTGCTGAAGGTATATCCTGGAAAAGCTGAACTCCTTGGTAGTTTGCCATGCCTCTCTTAACAGGCAAGGAGAAGAGTGCAATCGGTGTGTGTTGTGGCTGAATACTAGGTATGCCTCTATGTGGCTGTAGGGAGAGAGGGTAGGGGTGTGGTGTGGTGTGGTGTGTGTGTATACATATGAGTGAGAGAGATGTTGTTGTTGTTGTTGTTTAGTCGTTTAGTCGTGTCCGACTCTTCATGACCCCATGGACCATAGCACGCCAGGCACTCCTGTCTTGCACTGCCTCCCGCAATTTGGTCAAACTCATGTTCGTAGCTTCGAGAACACTGTCCAACCATCTTGTCCTCTGTCGTCCCCTTCTCCTAGTGCCCTCAATCTTTCCCAACATCAGGGTCTTTTCCAAGGATTCTTCTCTTCTCATGAGGTGGCCAAAGTATTGGAGCCTCAGCTTCACGATCTGTCCTTCCAGTGAGCACTCAGGGCTGATTTCCTTAAGAATGGATAGGTTTGATCTTCTTGCAGTCCATGGGACTCTCAAGAGTCTCCTCCAGCACCATAATTCAAAAGCATCAATTCTTCGGCGATCAGCCTTCTTTATGGTCCAGCTCTCACTTCCATACATCACTACTGGGAAAACCATAGCTTTAACTATACGGACCTTTGTCGGCAAGGTGATGTCTCTGCTTTTTAAGATGCTGTCTAGGTTTGTCATTGCTTTTCTCCCAAGAAGCAGGCGTCTTTTAATTTCGTGACTGCTGTCACCATCTGCAGTGATCAAGGAGCCCAAGAAAGTAAAATCTCTCACTGCCTCCATTTCTTCCCCTTCTATTTGCCAGGAGGTGATGGGACCAGTGGCCATGATCTTGGTTTTTTTGATGTTGAGCTTCAGACCATATTTTGCGCTCTCCTCTTTCACCCTCATTAAAAGGTTCTTTAATTCCTCCTCGCTTTCTGCCATCAAGGTTGTGTCATCTGCATATCTGAGGTTGTTGATATTTCTTCCGGCAATCTTAATTCCGTCTTGGGATTCATCTAGTCCAGCCTTTCGCATGATGAATTCTGCATATAAGTTAAATAAGCAGGGAGACAATATACAACCTTGTCGTACTCCTTTCCCAATTTTGAACCACTCAGTTGTTCCATATCCAGTTCTAACTGTAGCTTCTTGTCCCACATAGAGATTTCTCAGGAGACAGATGAGGTGATCAGGCACTCCCATTTCTTTAAGAACTTGCCATAGTTTGCTGTGGTCGACACAGTCAAAGGCTTTTGCATAGTCAATGAAGCAGAAGTAGACGTTTTTCTGGAACTCTCTAGCTTTCTCCATAATCCAGCGCATGTTTGCTATTTGGTCTCTGGTTCCTCTGCCCTTTCGAAATCCAGCTTGCACTTCTGGGAGTTCTCGGTCCACATACTGCCTAAGCCTGCCTTGTAGAATTTTAAGCATAACCTTGCTAGCGTGTGAAATGAGCGCAATTGTGCGGTAGTTGGAGCATTCTTTGGCACTGCCCTTCTTTGGAATTGGGATGTAGACTGATCTTCTCCAATCCTCTGGCCATTGCTGAGTTTTCCAAACTTGCTGACATATTGGGTGTAGCACCTTAACAGCATCATCTTTTAAAATTTTAAATAGTTCAGCTGGAATATCATCACTTCCACTGGCCTTGTTATTAGCAGTGCTTTCTAAGGCCCATTTGACTTCACTCTCCAAGATGGCTGGCTCAAGGTCAGCAACCACACTACCTGGGGTGTACGAGACCTCCATATCTTTCTGGTATAATTCCTCTGTGTATTCTTGCCACCTCTTCTTGATGTCTTCTGCTTCTGTTAGGTCCATTCCACTTTTGTCCTTGATTATGGTAATCTTTGTACGAAATGTTCCTTTCATATCTCCAATTTTCTTGAACAGATCTCTGGTTTTCCCCATTCTATTGTTTTCCTCTATTTCTTTGCATTGCTCATTTAAGAAGACCCTCTTGTCTCTCCTTGCTGTTTTTTGGAAATCTGCATTCAGTTTCCTGTATCTTTCCCTATCTCCCTTGCATTTTGCTTGCCTCCTCTCCTCCGCTATTTGTAAGGCCTCGTTGGACAGCCATTTTGCTTTCTTGCATTTCCTTTTCCTTGGGATGGTTTTCGTTGCTGCCTCCTGTATAATGTTACGAGCCTCCATCCATAGTTCTTCAGGCACTCTGTCCACCAAATCTAAATCCTTAAACCTGTTCCTCACTTCCACTGTGTATTCATAAGGGATTTGATTCAGATTGTATCTTACTGGCCCAGTGGTTTTTCCTACTTTCTTCAGTTTAAGCTGGAATTTTGCTATAAGAAGCTGATGATCTGAGTTACAGTCAGCTCCAGGTCTTGTTTTTGCTGACTGTATAGAGCTTCTCCATCTTTGGCTGCAGAGAATATAATCAATCTGATTTCGATGCTGCCCATTTGGTGATATCCATGTGTAGAGTCGTCTCTTGTGTTGTTGGAAGAGAGTGTTTGTGATGACCAGCTTGTTCTCTTGACAGAACTCTATTAGCCTTTGCCCTGCTTCATTTTGAACTCCCAGGCCAAACTTGCCAGTTGTTCCTTTTATCTCTTGATTCCCTACTTTAGCATTCCAATCCCCTGTAATGAGAAGAACATCCTTCTTTGGTGTCATTTCTAGAAGGTGTTGTAGGTCTTCATAGAATTGGTCAATTTCACTTTCTTCAGCACCGGTAGTTGGTGCATAAACTTGGATTACTGTGATGTTAAAAGGTCTGCCTTGGATTCGTATCGAGATCATTCTGTCATTTTTGAGATTGCATCCCATTACAGCTTTTGCCACTCTTTTGTTGACTATGAGGGCCACTCCATTTCTACTACGGGATTCTTGCCCACAGTAGTAGATATGATAGTCATCCGAACTGAATTCGCCCATTCCCTTCCATTTTAGTTCACTGATGCCCAGGATGTCGATATTTATTCTTGTCATCTCATTTTTGACCACATCCAGCTTACCTCCATTCATGGTTCTTACATTCCAGGTTCCTATGCAATATTTTTCTTTACAGCATCGGACTTTCCTTTCGCTTCCAGGCATATCCGCAACTGAGCGTCCTTTCGGCTTTGGCCCAGCCGCTTCATCAGCTCTGAATCTACTTGTACTTGTCCTCCGCTCTTCCTCAGTAGCATGTTGGACGCCTTCCGACCTGAGGGGCTCATCTTCCAGCGTCATAACTTTTATATGCCTGTTGTCTTTGTCCATGGAGTTTTCTTGGCAGGGTTACTGGAGTGGCTTGCCAGTTCCTTCTCCAGGTGGATCACGTTTAGTCAAAACTCTCCACTATGACCTGTCCATCTTGGGTGGTCCTGCATGGCATAGCTCATAGCTTCTCTGAGTTATTCAAGCCCCTTCGCCACGACAAGGCATTGATCCATGAAGGGGAGTGAGAGAGATACAGTAAGCTAATGCAGTGATAAACACCTGGGTGGTCCAAATTGGTAGAGTGGACTCCAGAAAAGGGAGAAAATACTTGCCAAAGGATGGAGGACCATGACTTAGAGAAGTCTATCACTCATCTTTAACACAGAGACACATAATCCTTCTCAGATAATGGTTTCATTTTCACGAAATGATGCTCAAGGATTTGACACACTGGCATTTTTTCATGCTTATTCTTGTCTTAATAGATGTGCAATTACTCAGTTATGCATATTACCTAGGTACAGCCATGCTCTGAGGAATGTTAAGTATTTAACTCTTACTTTGTCAGTTTCGTTTCTAGATATGCAATGCATCACAAAAGTCTATTGAAATACTTATGAAACTTTCGCTGAAAATACAGAAGGAAAGGCTAAAAGCAATTCAGGGAGCATATTGTAGTTTCTTATGTGCCACGTAATGCATTTTCTCCCTTGCCAACCAGTGGTTGGCAGGTCTTTAGATTGCTTTCTCCTGGTCCTTGGAAACTCTGGCAATTGATGATGGCAAAGGAGTCAACTCCTAGGGGCTAGGGCCCCTTCGCCTCCCCAATAAAATATTTGAGGGGACCGCCACCCCCCAGGTTGATGGACATTGCCATTCAAATGGTGTGCATGCACCACACCATGTGATTGATTATGTAGGGAGGGTCTTATCTGAGCCCCCGCAATATTTTATTCAAGTTGGCACCCCTGGCACCCCTATCAAAATGTAAAGCAATACCATGTGGCGCCCTTCTATGTGGCTGATGTAGTATTTAAAAACCCATCCTACTGTGTTTGCCAACCCCACACTACCACTGCAAATCCCTGGTAGGTGCTGGAACTGATGCAGAGATGCTGTAAAAGCTTTCAAAAGTTATCTCACCACAAAGGATAAACTTTGCAGCAGCAGCAGCAGCAGCCACACATATCTGTAACATTTAATCAGGTCTGGGGTTTTTGCTAAGTAAAGAAATCTGCCCTTTCTCTCCTAGCTGCAAACAGAGCCCTTTTCTTCCAGTAGCGAGAAACTCTGCACAGGAAAGAGTTTGTGAGCAACAAAGCCCCTTTTACACAGTAGCTTTGGATAAGCCTGGCACTCACTGCTGTGTAGGTGGAGCTGCTGGGAGCAATTTGCCCTTCCTGTACAGTATGTGGCTAGCTGACTGACAAGGACAATTGAGAAGGAAAAGAAAATAACCAAATTCCTGCACTGCCCTTAATTTGATGACGCTTCTCTGGAGTTCAGAGTTCTGAAACCATTTTCTAGTGTACGATTGAACTTTGTTTTTAAACCAAGCCCAAAGGAAAGCTCTGTACTGTATTGCATACATACTGGAAGAGCGAGTTAAAAGACAAAATACTGTAAAACTAAATGCCTTTTGGACAGGATCAGTCAAAAGAAGCTATGAGTGTGCTTAGGAAAATAATAGGAATTGTGACATATATACATACATAGGCAGCTATTTTGCTGTCAAAAATTCCAAAATAGCCTTGCAATTATCAACTAGTAATTAAAATGTTAGTCATTCTTCAACTTTTTAATATTACTTTTACTACCTTAATAATTAGATACTGGCAAATTATGTATGGTGAAAAAATGAGACTTTGGAAATGTTTGTTTTTCTTGCATAAGTCCATTGACCTGTTTTTGTAATATCTATTTAAAAACATGCCTGTTGATTCTATCAAAATGGTATTCAGTGTTTTGAGGATTAAGACATTCTGAAACTATTGCATGAAATGTGGTACTGAGCATACACATGGACAAGCCGTTATTTGGTTTATTTCTACTAGAGAAGGAACATACCAAACTATTTACAGTGTGGAACCTGCGTTCATCTGTAGTGTGTGTGTGTGTGTGTGTGTAAATTGCATTTGCTTGAGTAATGGAAAATGAAGACTATCTTCACATATTTGTGTATTGAAATAAAACAGTGCACAAGCAGAAAAATTACAGCTATGTATACCATACAAGGGAGCATTATTATTCATTTTTATTATCTATTTTCAAAAGTAGTGTATGGATGCTTGGTGATTCCTTAATCAACTCTGAAGATACTTCGTGTGGGAAGGAAGTTGCAGAGTCGCTTGCCGTTGCCCTGACTCTGGGAAATCCATCTGCATCGAGATCATCACTGCTGCTTTCCCTGGAGCTCTTGTCTGTTTCAATTATGCTTTTAATTCTTCCCAGTGCTTTATTAATGGAGAGTGCCTGTATACACATAAGAGGTACATTTTTTGGCATAAAGAAACGGAAAGGTTTGGAATCCTCTGCATTTCTGCCTAACTTTAAGAGAGAGAGTTTTGCAGTATAGCGAGTAGGCTACTTGGTTAGGTACCTTGGTTCATGAACGCCTTGTGAGTCGAAACCCGGAAGTGAGTGTTCCAGTTTGCGAATGTTCTTTGGAACCCGAACGTCCAACGCAGCTTCCAGTTGGCTGCAGGAGCTTCCTACAGCCAATTGGAAGCCGCGCCTTGGGTTCCGAACGTTTTGGAAGTCGAAAGGGCTTCCGGAATGGATTCCATTTGACTTCCGAGGTACCACTGTATATCAAATGCCTGGAGGAAAGGATAGAATCGCGATGGGGATGAGGTGAGCAGATTCACACTTTGAAAATTTCCGGACTGGTTTCAGCCTAAAATGCTGTGTGTATGTGTGTGTGTTGTCCTACCCCTTGAACCATCCCATCAATACTGCATATGGTCAACACATTTTTCTCATGAACATTAATAAATGTTGGCATATTGGCAGTTGGATGATCATCCTCTTGAGGTTCAAGGATGAGTGACACTTGATCCTGCTTGAGTGCCAGTGGCAGTTTCTGGACTGTCGTGAAGAGCTGCCCTTTGCAGAGTGCAATACAAATAACCTAAATTACAGGTTACCTGTATATATGCTACTGTAGGTAGGCAATGCTGGTCGAGGAAAGGTCACAGCTAGCAAGCCAGCTACAGCTGGGCATTGGTAATGTGCACTAAAAGTGTGCACAGTAATTGAAGAATAATGCATGGCTTCAATTCTTTGCTGAGGGGAAGGGGAAGCACGAAACAAGAAGGACCAGAAAGAACAGTATTTACTAACCTACCAAATAAATTAGTGCTGCATAAGAAATGCACATTACACCACTGAGGGCGGTCTTCGCTGGATAGGAAATGACATCATAAAGGAACATGGATTTATCCTGTAGAGAAGAAGAAGAAGAGTTTGGACTTGATATCCCGCCTTTCACTCCCCTTAAGGAGTCTCAAAGTGGCTAACAATCTCCTTTCCCTTCCTGCCCCACAACAAACACTCTGTGAGAGAAATGGAAGGGGGAAGAAGTTCCAACAATACAAGATTGGCATGTTAAATTAGTTGAATTTTTGAACCTAGCCAAAATGATGGCTACTATAAGAAATGTTCCCAAACAAAAAATAAAAAAATGAGTGGAAATATGTGGAGGATTATTTGAACAAAGAGGGTATTGAAACAAAATTGGTGATCTGCCTAAATTAAGATACACATAGAGTGATGTATTTGAAAGGTGGTGTAAGCCAAAACCCCTTAGGGTTGTAGTATGAGTAAATTAAGGAAAGCGAGCGAATGGAAATTGGTGAAGGAAGTGATACACAAACAATTGGAAGTCGTTTTTAAGTTTTAAATAATTTTTTCCTTTTGTTTCTTTATTGCTCTCTTTAATTCTTTTACAATCTGTATATTTTTTATGTATGTTATATTATGTTGTATCCTTTTTTTAGGAAGGAGGGATTGAATTTCTATTTTTTGTTTATGTTTTAAATTTCTTTTTCTGTTTGTGTTTGTTATATTTTAAAGAAGTTAAATAAAGATGGGGTTTTAATTATTTAAAAAAACATTAAACAAACACTCTGTGAGGTGAGTGAGGCTAAGAGACTTCAGAAAAGAGTGACTAGCCCAAGGTCACCCAGCAGCTGCATGTGGAGGAGCAGGGAAGCGAACACGGTTCACCAGATTACGAGTCCACCGCTCTTAACCACTACTCCACGCTGGGATTCACAGTCAAGGGATTCATTCTTCTGCCATATTGCAGTTTGGTATCCATGATCCATTCACTTTTAAGTTCCATTGGTTTGAATGGGAGAGTTAAGAACTTGCTTATATCTTCCTTATTTAAATCAATGGGACATAAAGCTCAACATGGATAACAATCTAATGTCCACATGCTAGACAGTTCCTAAATATTTCCATGCAGAGCCCCTGATGTGGTTCGTTAACTCTCTGTGCGCACACACACGCTGCTGCCCCAGACAAATTTTTTTTGGGGGGGGGGAAGACTTGGGAATGATCAGGTCCACAAATTGACAGGTACCACCCTGTTGTAGATTATGTAAATCCTAAACATATTTCATGGAAATAGTTTCCATTGATATCAATAGAACATAAGGCTACAAGCCTACGCATATTGACATGGGAGTAAACCCTTTAAACTTAGTGGGACTTAGTTTCTAGCAAATATGCACAAAACACTAGTCTCTAATCCACAAGCCTATACCACAATATTTCTATTAGTCTGCCACAAGATTCCTTTTTGTTTGTGCTGTAATATGCTATCACAGGAACATTGGAAGCTGCCATACTGAATCTTATACTGAATCCTTGTCTGCACAAGGAAGATCAAGCTATGTGAATGTTAAAAAAAAAGGTATTTGCACCTAACATTTTTAGGGCAAATAGCATCAGCTGATGCGGCTTATAATTATGAGAATCTCAAGATGGCATGGAGGAGGAAATTTTACCTTCTCATCCTCTGTTGTGGTGCTGAGGAAAATCGCTCATACATTCACTTAGAACTCACTTAGAAAATATGAGATGGGGGAGTCACACTCATTGCCTACCTTCAATTTATAAAGAGGTTGTTTGGGAGCATTCAGTTTCTGCAAGAGACGGTGTGATACCCTTTGCAGGTCTGTCAATTTTCGGAGGAGGTGTGGCTGCACGAATTTAGCAATTGATTTTGAAGAGCGGGAGAGGTGAGTTAGCCCATTCCTAATCATTACCGCATGAGCGGAATAGAACACTCTTGCCACAACAGACCTAGACTCCTGCACGGTGCGATTGCTGTCCTGAAATATAAGTCAATACAAGGAGGGAGAAAAAAATAGTAAAATTACGGTACTTGGGGAGGGAGAGGTCTAGAACAGAGAAAGGCAGTTTGATGCATTATTAAGACCTTTGGGTAGAGCATTCGGGATCACATGAAAATTCCACATTCCACTTTTAAGTATGCATTATGTGTATGGGAAAAAGGGAAAGTGATGTGGTCAGATGTGAAAGAGGACAAGGCTCCTGTACCTTCAACAGTTGTCTAGATGAATTTCAGCAGGCTTAGCTTCCAAAACATGCTCCTCCCATCGAAATTCCCTTACCAGGGGAACGGAGGAAATGAGTGGTAGTAGGTGGTGATCCCACTGGAAACTGTACAGCTCAGACACTTGGTACGCCACAGCCAAGTGTGAAGTGAGATAGCTGCAACTGGTGGCATCTTCCTTATTTCCAATGCCTCTGGGTGTGGGATGTGACATCACTGAAGCAGTCAAATACAACATTTCCTGTTTGTCCAGAGTGGGCACCCAGGGGAATGTTGCTCCAGCCAGGAGGACTTACTGTCACACCTGGTCTGGAGCATCCTCCCCCTGTGTGTGACCAGGTATATGGACATGGCCCTAGCAGACCCTACAAAAGGGCTGGTCAAGCAGCCATCTTCCCTTTTCCACCTTATACCATTTTGCCATTTGCTGTCCGCAGGCTCTCAGCCAGCAGCACATGGGCTCATCCCTCACAGAGGATGAACCCACATTTTTCTCTGTATCTGTAACTACAAGATAAAGCCTGCCTCCAGGACCATACAGTGAACTGAATGTAGTAAACATTACCATTACCGTACTTTTAAAAGGAAGACTGTTGTGTCATTATTCTTTTTAAGAGGGAACTAAAGGGGATTTACCAGGAACAATCCAATCTGGACAAGTCAGATTGGATTGCTTAACTCAAATGATTCTCACAAATCCATCAACTAGCTTCCTGCAATGTACAAGGGAGGGAATGTCCTCTGCTACTAGCTCACTAGCATGAGTGAGGAAGGGTAATATTTAATCAATATATTATCTCCTGGAGATATGAAAGGAACATTTCGTACAAAGATTACCATAATCAAGGACAAAAGTGGTAAGGACCTAACAGAAGCAGAAGACATCAAGAAGAGGTGGCAGGAATACACAGAGGAATTATACCAGAAAGATATGGAGGTCTCGTACACCCCAGGTAGTGTGGTTGCTGACCTTGAGCCAGACATCTTGGAGAGTGAAGTCAAATGGGCCTTAGAAAGCACTGCTAATAACAAAGCCAGTGGAAGTGATGATATTCCAGCTGAACTATTTAAAATTTTAAAAGATGATGCTGTTAAGGTGCTACACCCAATATGCCAGCAAGTTTGGAAAACTCAGCAATGGCCAGAGGATTGGAGAAGATCAGTCTACATCCCAATTCCAAAGAAGGGCAGTGCCAAAGAATGCTCCAACTACCGCACAATTGCGCTCATTTCACACGCTAGCAAGGTTATGCTTAAAATTCTACAAGGCAGGCTTAGGCAGTATGTGGACCGAGAACTCCCAGAAGTGCAAGCTGGATTTCGAAAGGGCAGAGGAACCAGAGACCAAATAGCAAACATGCGCTGGATTATGGAGAAAGCTAGAGAGTTCCAGAAAAACGTCTACTTCTGCTTCATTGACTATGCAAAAGCCTTTGACTGTGTCGACCACAGCAAACTATGGCAAGTTCTTAAAGAAATGGGAGTGCCTGATCACCTCATCTGTCTCCTGAGAAATCTCTATGTGGGACAAGAAGCTACAGTTAGAACTGGATATGGAACAACTGAGTGGTTCAAAATTGGGAAAGGAGTACGACAAGGTTGTATATTGTCTCCCTGCTTATTTAACTTATATGCAGAATTCATCATGCGAAAGGCTGGACTAGATGAATCCCAAGCCGGAATTAAGATTGCCGGAAGAAATATCAACAACCTCAGATATGCAGATGACACAACCTTGATGGCAGAAAGTGAGGAGGAATTAAAGAACCTTTTAATGAGGGTGAAAGAGGAGAGCGCAAAATATGGTCTGAAGCTCAACATCAAAAAAACCAAGATCATGGCCACTGGTCCCATCACCTCCTGGCAAATAGAAGGGGAAGAAATGGAGGCAGTGAGAGATTTTACTTTCTTGGGCTCCTTGATCACTGCAGATGGTGACAGCAGTCACGAAATTAAAAGACGCCTGCTTCTTGGGAGAAAAGCAATGACAAACCTAGACAGCATCTTAAAAAGCAGAGACATCACTTTGCCGACAAAGGTCCGTATAGTTAAAGCTATGGTTTTCCCAGTAGTGATGTATGGAAGTGAGAGCTGGACCATAAAGAAGGCTGATCGTCGAAGAATTGATGCCTTTGAATTATGGTGCTGGAGGAGACTCTTGAGAGTCCCATGGACTGCTAGAAGATCAAACCTATCCATTCTTAAGGAAATCAGCCCTGAGTGCTCCCTGGAAGGACAGATCGTGAAGCTGAGGCTCCAATACTTTGGCCACCTCATGAGAAGAGAAGAATCCTTGGAAAAGACCCTGATGTTGGGAAAGATGGAGGGCACTAGGAGAAGGGGACGACAGAGGACGAGATGGTTGGACAGTGTTCTCGAAGCTACGAACATGAGTTTGACCAAACTGCGGGAGGCAGTGCAAGACAGGAGTGCCTGGCGTGCTGTGGTCCATGGGGTCACGAAGAGTCGGACACGACTAAACGACTAAACAACAACAACATTATCTCCTACTATCCTCAACATTCCCACACTGGGCCCTATTGCTGATGTAGTATAGTTTGCCATTGGGGGGACAATGAATATATGATGAGATCTGCAAGCATCTTTGCCCTGGCATTCATTCATTTATTATATTAATATCTCACTTTTAATCCAAGGAGCTCAAGATGGCATAAATGGATCTCTCCCTCCCCACAACCTTGTGGGGGAGGTTAGGCTGAGAGACAGTGACAGGGCTGTCATCCAGGGACTTCATGGCTGAGTGGGAATTTGAACCCTGGTCCTTCCTAGTCCAACATTCCAGCAAATGCACCAAGTTGACATGTATTTTAGACAATTATTCACAGAAACACCAGTAAGGGGGGGGGGAATTACGGTAGCATTACTACCCTTGGGCTCCTTACTAAAGAACATTGTATGCCATAGATCTTTAGACTGCTTTAGAAACATCAGTTTAACCCTGCTTACTTGGATAAATTAGCCAAAACTCAATAGATGCACACATGGGTGTGCTTATTTTGGGGATTTAGTAATAACATTGTTTTTATCATCATTGGATGAAAATGATACTAAAAAGAAAAAAAATATGTGGAGCAGGTTTCTGGAGGTATGCTATGCCAAAACTTGTCTCCCCTGAATATATTAATTATTTTTCTAACTTTGTGTATAACTTTGTGGTATAAGTAAAACATTTAGCTGAAACTTTGCTGAGTTTGCAATAAATGCAATCTTTAACAGACTATTGTATAAAGAAACTTAACTTTCAAATAATAGTGAAATAGTATTAGTATTAGTTCAGAAACATTACCTGGTTGGAGCTTGTCAGTCTCAGTAAATTGGGGAATTCATCCCTAATCTCATCTATAATTTCCAAGAAGACTCTCTGTATTATCTGGGCTGAATTGAAAAACAGTAGTTAAAAATAATAAAGCCCCTGTTCTCAAAATTATACTTATCGTGTAAGCATTGTTCAAACATGAAATATTTAGGTTGGAGCAAGTCTGCAGCATCAGAACGAAGAACTATGCTTGCTGTCCAGCCAATTGCTGGCTGATCTAAATTAGCAAAATTCTATTCTATTGGGCCATAAACCAACATGGCCAACGTTTCAAGGACCATGTGCTAGTGGTAGGTGGGACCAAAGGCATTCTAGCTAGGCAAAAACATGTATGTATGGAATAGGGCTAGCGAGGGCCATGGCTGGTGCAGAAGGGGTGTGGCATGGGGAAAATTCCACAGCCCAGAGAGGCATTGGGGCTATATTTGGCCCCCAGGAATGAGGTTCCCTACCCCTGGCCTATCTGGTAGAAACAGATTTTTTTAAAAAATCAAGTACAAAGGTATAGAGAAGGCAGTGTTTTCTGAATCCAGGATTTGAGAACTCACACACAGAGTAGCTCATACCTTGTCCAGCAAATTTCCTGACCAGCTCTCCACATATCCAGCCAATTGGCCTGAGAGACATCCTGCATGCCCTGGTGTCTGTCTACAGCTCCTAAAATTAGTCTAACCAAGCTGATATTTCAGGCTGCAAATGACAATATGCCATACTTATGTGTATCTCCACCTCCAAGGCAATAAACCTTTGTGAGAACACAATGTGCCTCTTAAGCACAGTGCCTCCTTGACTCCTGACATCATGTGTACACAAGAAAATAGCCCCCCCCCCCCGCCTCCAATCACTGTAGTCTCAACCGCCAGGACTTTCAAATACGATCATTCCAAAATAACATAATGCAAAAAAAGATGACTTTCTTTTTACACCACAGAAACAACAAGTAATGTTTTCTTGAGTTTATGGTCCTTGATAGACTAGCATAAAAGCTGAAGAGCAAGGTGGAAAAAAGTGCTCTTGTTTCTGGGTTATACAGAACCTAACATTCTTGGAATTCTGTTTCAGAATGAACTAGAAGTTCCAAAGTCTCCTCCCTTTAGTTTTAAAATGAATGTTGGATGGAATGTGTGCAAGTTTCACTTTAAGAAAATTTAGTGGCCTACTCTGCCTTGGGTATATTCATATTACAATTTATTGTTGGATGTTGTTGGGGCCAGTAATGATGTTGTCTGGGTGTATGTGGCAGCAAAGTTGGCATCTGGGTTTATTGCAGGCTCTGGTACCAGTGTCCATGTTGTCTGGTGGTTGTATTATTGTGGGTGAGGAGTCCTTTCATTGCCTACAGACAGCCACCCAATCTTAAACAACTCCTCACCCAACAACACCCAACATTCCATCTCAGGACTATTTAATTGCTCATCTTCTAACATTGTGTATGCCATCAAATGCCAACAGTGCCCTTCAGCTCTCTATATTGGACAAACAGGCCAAACCCTACGCCAAAGGATAAATGGACATAAATCTGACATCAGGAACCAGAAGACAGAAAAACCAGTAGGAGAACACTTCAATCTCCCAGGACATTCTATACAAGATCTCAAAGTAGCTGTCTTACTACAAAAGAATTTCAGAAATAGACTGGAAAGAGAAGTTGCTGAATTACAACTTATCACCAAGCTCAAAACCATGGAGGGACCTGGTTTGAACAGAGATATCGGATTCTTATCTCATTATACATGATAAGCGATCTTCAGCCATCTCAACCCTTGCTTTTTCATGCAAAACCATTTGCAGTCGTTTTCGGTCATCAACAGCTATCAGTCAGTCAATCACCCACTTCCACCACCCTTCTGAGTGATCCCCCCTCCCCTCCCCACCCCCCTCCCCATCCCTTCTCTACATAAGTGCCTGGGGACTCCTATTTCACTGTATCTGAAGAAGTGTGCATGCACACGAAAGCTCATACCAAAATAAAAACTTAGTTGGTCTTTAAGGTGCTACTGAAGGATTTTTTAAATTTTATTTTGGACAAGTGTTTTATATACTTACGTATGTGTGAGTTTGCGACTGGACCTAATGGTCAGGGGTACCTTTATTTTTTTAAAATGTGTGTTTACCTTGTGCAATTATCAACATTTATTCTATATTTGAGACCTTAGAATTCCTGTAACAACAATATTAAACAGCTTTCCCACATGATTAAAGAGTTTTTACATTCTCCCCCTCCTTTCTTTACAAGGGCCGGAATCTTCTGTAGCTCCTTGCAGTTTCTGCAGATAAAAACCCTTGCATTTGTTCCAGCCTTGATACCACCATTATCTCCGCGTCAACAGCAGAGCCATCTAAGTCCTCTAATCAGATTTTATTGGCTCGTTTTCAATTATTTACATCCAAGGATGTGGGCAGGATACCCAGTTCTGTTCACCTAGCAGTCTCTGCTCGACCATGCCTAAACATACCTGTTGGTTGTGTAACGCAGGCAAGCAATAGGTGTCAACATCACAGCCCAAGGACACATTCCAAACAGGTAAATGTACCTGGAAAAGGTACAGGGTCAGGCTTGGTGAGGACTGCAGTCTAGGGAGAGGGTGTGTGGCTGGGGAGAGTTCTGACTGCTGGGTAGAGACCAAGGGACCCAGATTCAGCCGCTGGACTAGAGATTCCCCATCCCTGTTGTATCTAACCAATACTTCTCTGGGAGAAACTGTTCCAGCTAGTACGAAAGAGGCAGTAGTGAGGATGCTACTTTAAAAGGTCCTCACATCATACCCATAACTCCAATTTTGGACTAAGTGGTCTGTGTCTGAGCAACACTGGGTACTCCTGAATTACTGTATGCAGGTAATCTGTCCCACAGAAACAAGGTCTTGCCACAGTCATGCATGCCCTCATCACCTCTTGATGAACTACAATACATGGGCTGCCCGATGGTTTGGAAACTTAAGTAGATTCTGAATGCAGAGGCTGCTGCTGTGTGTTAACCGCTAAAACGAATGCCATCAATGCTGCAAGAGAAATCCACTGGTTAAAATGTTCTCACACTAATTTCAAAGCCTGATATGGGGCGGGGGCGGGATGGGGCGGGGCTAAGTAGTACCAGACTGAGTCCAAAATTACATACTATATATAACTTTCTCTGAGGGTCCAATACTGAATCTCTGCAGTGGCTGCTGTCTCTGACAAAGCCCAATTTATCCCCAACAATTGATTACTACCCCTTTTCAATTTCTTACTGGATGAAATTCAGGATTCACCACACTTCACCAGTATCCGAAGTATACATCTAGGTTAGGTCTTGGCCTGCATGTCAGTGGGATTACTTAAAGAACTAAACATGCATACTGTATTTCATGTCAGAAATCTGGATATTCTTTTCAATTGCTTTCCATGTTTGGCAGAAATCTCCATTGATGCAAAGGAGGAAAATATCCCATTGTGTATTGGTCTGTTTATTTTGACTGCTCAGTAAGTTATGTCGTTAATTGTTTACTTTCTTAACGGTTCTAACTTGTGACCTGTGCACTTTAAACTGGCTAGTTTTCTCTGTAAACAGATTAATCAATTGCTTTTAGTGTGTGTTCCTTTTCTGTCTCTGCAAACTATTCAGTAGCTTTTAGGATTTGTAAGCTTTATCACGTGTACTGGGTGACCGTATTTCACTGAAAGCTACTTTTTATAAAATGAGCCTCGCAGACACCACATTGCTTTTACTTAAGTGTTTTTTGACTCCATTTTTGCACTGGCTATCTTTCTTCTTTGTAAGTCAGTAACATGGCTTTTAGTGAAGAAATATTAAGTATAAATGGAATCCTCTAGGAGTAATAAGACTTAACAGAGTGATTTGATTAATCAACAGCTACAACTAGTTTTCTGTTGGAGCCCCTCCTCACCACCCATGCTTCTCCAGGAATCATCCCTAAACTCCTGTCCCAGTTCTTTTAAAAGGGAATTCATGCAAATTACTATGACTGTTATAATAGGATTAGGTTTACTGAGAGAGAAATGTGGGAGGATTTTTATATCCTTTTCTAACGGATGTGGTATAACAAACTGTACACACACAACCTGCACATACTTGTGAAGTTTCCCTCCATTCAGGGAGTTTGGTAACCAAGATTTATACCTTGATTACCTTTAATCACCACATAACTATCTCTGCCGATGAGTGTCAGCAATCAAATAGTCTGCCATCACTCCTCCCCAGAAGACCCCAGAAGACTCCTCCCCGCATTTCCCCTCCATTCAGATAGTCATGCTGACTTATAGAGTCTGGGTGAAGGAGCAGGGGACATCAGGGGCAGAGCTACTCAGATCTGCCCCTTGCTCCTATGTTGATGTGCATGCATATAAAACAGGGAAAGTTCCTTGAAATTATAATATCATGCAGTGCAGACTCTGCATGCTAAAATGTATATACAGTACATAGTTTCCCACTTGAGAATGGGAGGGAAGGAAGCATTTTGAGAGCTGGCTGACTGGGTGACACATATAAACACCAGCATATATACTGCTTGGTTTTGCAGTGTTTGGGATTACAAAATTGATATACTCTTCAGCATAATATGATTTCCCTAGATGAGCAGCAGTGAATAAAATCAATGAAAAAATATTGCATAAAAAATGTTTACTATAAAATCATTAATAGTAGTAACAATAATATACAGTAAGAACAAGAAATTACAATATTAGTATACTGACATTGACATAGAACTACTTTAACCTTTGTCTGAAATTTTTGCTTTCTAGAGTGTTTATTTTCTCTGTTGCATTTCAGTCCTCTGTACAATATTTAAATACTGTATTTAATTTTGCATCATTATTTTGCTAGCTCCATATAATAGAAAATTTGATACTATTTAAGTCTTCTTCCTTCTAAGACATCATATATATCATTCAATGTATATTCGATGTATCTCATAAGTTCTTCTAAGTCTTTTTCTAAATAGCTAGTTGTAATACTTCCTACCCAATCATCAAACATGTTATATCCAACTCCGAAACCATCTGGCACAACTGGTCCAAACGCACCATGATTAATTGCTTCACTGCCTAATGTACTAGTTGAAATTATAACATGGTTTATGTTTTTGTAGGCTGGGTCATTATAAATATCAGGCATACGTCCACCTCTGCGCTGGACGAGGTACTTCAAGGCAAATAAATGGCGATCAAATCCTTGGCCTGGATTTAAAAAAAGGGCAAATACATAGAGTAAGTATTAAAACAACAACAGGGCTTACAGATCCTGCCTACTAAAAGAGGCCACAAATACTTGAAACCCACACATGAATGACCAAAAGCTCAGGTGAAAAGGAAAGTTAGCTAAGTTCACTAATTTCATTAGGTCTGCTCTGGATACAACCTAATGTACAGAAAGTGAGCTAGAACATTCTGATTATATACTTAGTAAATAAACTTTTCCATTCTAGTTATATGAAATAGAAAACACTATTTATGCATTGTTTTGTGAAAACACCTCCATTAAGTGATAGCTTTTAAATAGCTTTAAGCGGCTTCTTCTATCATTGACTTGATGCCGTTCCTAATTTTTATATTTTCCTGTTATCCTGGAATGACCTGCAACTTTGTCTAATGATGCCAGACAGCTAGACACCCATGAGTATCCCCAACGATACACTGAAATGTCTCCCCACTAAGCATAACCATATTTCATCTTACTAGGGGGTGTATGGCCACATTTGGTTTAGCATGACCTGCATGTGCCTACCTTCCTCCTGATCTTCTGTCTATATCTCCTTTCAGTTGGTTAAGAGCGTGGTGCTGATAAAGCCAAGGTTGCAGGTATGATCCCCGTATGGGACAGCTGCATAGTCCTTCATTGCAGGGGGTTGGACTAAATAACCCTCAGGGTCCCTTTCAACTCTACAGTTCTGTAATTCTCCCACAACTGAGCGGAGGAATTTAAAAGCGTTCATTGTTTTCTCTTAGATACAACTTTTCATTGTGTGGTTTAGCACTAATTAGTCTCAACAAACCAGCTTCATAATCTACCATATGTTTTCAAGTTGGTACATTTAATGGTAAACTATGGTCTGTGGTTTAGATGCAAAAAGGCAAATTTAAGGCTTCTAAGGTCCTCCAGGCTACAGGAGGAAATAGGAGGGGAAAGCATGTAAACCTGGAAGGAAGGTAGGCACATAAATGCCATCCTAAGACACTATTTAGCATGGCATCTGAATGTCTATGACTGTTAAGAAATACAGTATGCCGAATTTTAGAACATTCCTGTTTCATAGAGTATTTATTTTATTTAATCTTGAGCAGACATGGATAGGATTGTGCTGTCAATCTGTCAGCCTAACTTACCTCACAGGGTTGTTGTGAGGATAAAATGGGCATTGGAGAATGACAGATAATGCCTTGAGCTCCTCAGAGGAAGGGGGATGGATATATAAATGAAATAAAGTATGAAAAATATTACTGCATTCTGTATCTCTCAGCAAGGTCTTTAGTTAAATGAAGAAAAGCCAGAATGAATGTATCTCCATGTGAAAACTCCTAGGAAACATTACCCTTTCTGTAAGACAAGTCAAACAACAGAAACCCAATAGTATGAGAAAATGTTGAAAAGGCCTAACCTAATGTAGCTTCCAGCTGCAAGCGTTTATGATACTTCGAACATTCATCAATCATGTTTCTTATTTCTTCAGCGCTATGCTTCCCTCGTTGATCAATAAATGCAGCTGTACATTTTTTTGTGTACACAGATGTTGGTCGAATTGTTTCAGTGCGACCGTGCTTAAAAGCTGCAGTACTACATGCTTCGTAAGAAGGAAGAAGTTTTCCATACTGGTGATAGACAGCCATCTGACATGCAAGCTGAAACACAGCATCAGGGCTCAAATTTTGATTTATTAAATATTGTTTTCCAAACTTTTTATACTTAAGTGTTCTAACACAGAGCATTCCCCTTTTTTTATCAAATTTCTGAAGTGCAGCACTTATAGCAGATTTTATTGTGTGATCCATATTAAATTCAAGCTTGTCACATGATGTAACAAATAGAGCTGGACTGGCTTGTGGTACAAGAGCCGGGTGCTCTGTGCTGTCTCTATAGACTTCATTAACAAAACGCAGAATTGCAATTCCATCTCCCCAAGAGTGTTCAAAATTTATTCCTGCGGTACCATCACTAGTGACAATCAGACTAAAAGATTTGTCAAACCAGCGATTGAAACCATATCCATGAAGAAAACAATGAGTGAGTTCAACTTCATTTTTGGGGGAAGCTCTATCTAAGCAAAGACAAAATACAGCACTGTCAAGTTTCTTGAGGTTTTCTTCGTTACCTTTTTGAACAAGTTCCTGTCTTAGTGTTGCCCAGGTATTTCTATCTTCAGTTGTCAGGTAGCAAAGTTCAAACGGAGGCAAACGATCGGCATCATGTATTATTTGTGTTAAATGAGCCAGGATTTCAGATGGGTGTAGAATGTTACCAAAAGCATCCAATACTTCAAAAACATAGAGATGTCCATTTCTCATCACCAACAAATGTCTTGCAAATTCACTTGTGAACAATACATCTTTACTTAAATTAGGAATTCTAGTGCTGTTGAAGAGTGACTTATATTGTGACATGTCTAAAGGATATGCATTCACCAAATACGCTCCATACCAGGATATACTAGGTGGAAGAATACGGATAAAATGTTTGAATACTTTACTCTGACCCCATTTGCGATTGACATAATATATATCTGGCCGCAAATAGTTATTCTTCAGGCTGTTAAGAAATTTTAACGATGATACAACCAGATTTGTTGCTCTCACTATTTGCTTGTTGTATTCTGGTTTTGGATCAGGATTTAAAGTAATGAAAGGGTTGTAGTTTAAAACAACTGGATCTCTTGCAGAAAGATACATATCAAACCAGGGACCTATAAAAACAAAAACAATCCAGTTAAAAAAATGCACATTTGGCTCTTTGATATATCAAAGATAGTTGTACAACCAAATCCAAGAGGTCACCAGTGTGGATAACAATCACAGTCACGTGTGCCATTAAAGAAAAAAGTCTACCTTAAGAAAGTCGAAATCTTACCCAAATAAGAACAATTTTGGTGACACACACACACACACACACACACACACACACCTCTCAAAAAGGATATTAGAGAGCTGGAATATGTGCAATTCACAAAATGATCAAGGGGCTGGAGCAACTTCCCTAGGCAGAAGATTTTTGTTTATGTTTTTTTTTTTGCTTAGAAAAAAAGCAGGCATAAGGGAAATAATAGACATGTACAAAAGTATGTGTGCTGTTGAAAAATTCAATACCCCAGAGTAATCAGTTGAAGCTGAATTTTAGGGAGATTCAGGACAGAGAAACAGAAATAACGTATTTCATGCAGGGTATTGGTAAACTATGGAATTTTGTTACCATGTAATGTAGTGATGGCTGACAACTTAATCAGCTCTACAGGGGGATTAGATGAATTTATGGAGGATAAACCTATCAATGATGGCTATATATTACCTCCAATATCAGAGGAAGTATGCCTCTAAATGCTAGTTGCTGGGAATCATAAGTGGGAGAGTGCTATAGTGCTTATGTCCTGCTTATGGGATTCCCATAGAGATTTACTTAGTCAACAGCAAAAGAGTGCTCAACTATACCGGCTTTTGGTCTGATCCAATAAGCTCTTCTTATATTGGTCAATATTTATTCACCTAATACTAACAGAATATGTGCATTCATTAAGCTAATGAATACTAAATAAGGATATTATCTGGGGAATATGCAACACACAGACTTGACTGTTCCAAAACTTGAAACAAAACCAGTGATTTAAGAACTTTGAAAAACACTGAAGATAATAATTAATATTTTTTTGTAGAGAGTAATAGAAGTGAAGACTGGTCATGCTTCTGAGGACTAAAAGATACAGAATAATGTGTAAATAGTCTACCAGACAGAAAGTTTCAGCAGAGGCACAGAGATTATTCAGCTGACCATTTTGAGTGCTTTTTCTGCTTGGATTATGTTTTGTCTGCAATTTGAAAATGAAAAGTGATCATGTGACAATTCTGTTATTCACCTAGATATCATGAGTGAACTAGCCATTGTGCAATCAACTTTTTAGGTTTTGGGATACAGCATTCAACTGCAGTCTCCACATGAAGTGGAATTCTTAAATGACTACTTCATCACAAATATATAATCTGGTGGGAAAAACAATCAGCACATAATGAGAGAGCATGGATGGTGAAAAATAATTCCTAAACTATCTCTGGAATAAACATCAATAATAGTAAGAAAGTTCATGGGTATTTTTTTTAATTGCAAGAAAATTAAAAACCAACCTGCTATATAACTTGTATGCTTATTAAGTCTATCATGTTCCAGAAGATCACGATGTAGTAACCTCCCTTCTCCAGCTTCAAACTTTCTAGCAATTTTTTCAGTATTTCTAGAAATTGAAAAAGTGTAACTCATCTTAGCACTGGATTTTAACAGCATTTATTATAATAAATTTTAATATTTAGTTAATATGGTTCCCTTTTATGTAATACATATATACAATATATAGTGCCATCCTTACACACCTTGACATTAATGTGGGTTGTGCAGGAGCAGTGTTTCAACAAATCACACATTAAATAAACATCACAGGAAATTAATGGATGAAGTAAATATGACTCTGAAAAGAGTCAGGTTAGGTGTGCTCCTTAATCAAAATCAAGGCTAACTAATATTGTAAATAGAAATTGTTGTAATTCCAGGCTTGGAGTTTTTGAGGGAGTAAATGTTTATATGAATTCTGTTTAGGAGTCCATAAAGAGAGTTTGCTTTGACAAATCTTCCTGATCTTGCTGCATGAATCATTGACCTGGATTATTCAACACAAATTCCAGGTCCCCTATGGTGTCTACAAATTCCATAGAACTCAGAAGAGTCTTCCACAGTGCATGTGGAAAGAACCTGAGGTGGGACTGGTCTCTCTTATCAGGGGCCTTAACAGCTAGGTTTTAGAGAAGCAGAAGCAGCAAAATGACTTGGGCTGTTTCTGCCACCTCTCAAACCCAGTATGAAGTGACACCAGAACCCCTCTCCCTAGTTCCTTCAGCAAAAGAAGGCAGAAGAAGCAGAAGTCCTTCCCTAGTGTCCTGTGCCACTTCTGATTCTCCAAAGCTGAGCAGGAAACTCCCTTGCATAATCTGAACACACCAAAGAATTTGGGGGAAGGGGGAGAGGAAGTGCACTGCCAACCAAAAACAAGGGCTGGACCCCTAATTATTAGTGAAACAGCACCATCAACATACATGTCCCAAGTAAGTGTGCAAAGGATTGCATCTTAGATTGTTTTCCTTCAGCTAGGGATGAAAACTGTGCTTTTAAGTCAAAGGTTTCACAGAAATTGTGGTTTCTGAGGAGCGGGAAGCGGCACCATACATTTGTTCTGGGAAGGAGTTACCAGTAAATATAAGAAGCTATTTTACATTGAGTCAGAGAATACGTCCAGTTGGCTCAGGCTGTGTATACACAACAGTTTAGTGAAGAACCACTGGAGACTGTGTAGTTATTGTTTTCCCCCCTACATATTCCACACACAATCTAGATCTATTTAATATTTTTTTATTTTGGGGCCCCCTGAAAAGTGCTTCTTGAGAAATTGGTTCCATTTTGAAAATAAAAGCTCATTGCAGATTGATTCTGCATTACCCCACAATGTGTCCATTTGAAAAAAGACAAAAACAAGATGTAGGCGGTCCTGGCAATGTGTGTGTGTATCAACAACTGCTCAATATTTTTGTGGGTGGGCCTATATCAAGATCACAATCACCACTTCCTTCTTCATTCACCTGGGACATGCGCAGGGAGGAAAAGTCATGGATAAGCTAAACAAGGCATGGGTTTTCAAATGGGTACTAAGTAATCACACCAAACCTTGTGGCTGGCTGGATCTAGAATCAATATTATCATTATTATTATTAATTTGTAACCTGCCCATCTAACTGGGTTGCCCCAGCCACTCTAGGCGGCTTCCAGCATATATATAAAACACAATAAAACATTAAACCTGAAAAAGCTTCCCTATACATAGCTGCCTTCAGATGTTTCCTAAATGTTATATACAGTAATTACTCATCTCCTTAACATCTGGTGGGTGGCGCCACAACTGAGAAGGCCCTCTGCCTGGTTCCCTGTAACCTCACTTCTCGCAGTGTGAGGACCGCCAGAAGGGCAGTATACAGGGCTGAGGCCGTTTAGGGCTTTAAAGGTCAGCACCAGCCCTTTGAATTGTGCTCGGAAATGTACTGGGAGCCAATGTAGCTTTTTCAGGACAGGGTCATGTGGTCTCAGCAGCTACTCCCAATCACCATTCTAGCTGCCGCATTCTGGATTACAAATTGCAGTTTCCGAGTCACCTTCAAAGCTAGCCCCACGTAGAGGCATCGCAGTAGTCCAAGCGGGAGATAAGCAGCGCATCAAGACTGAAAGCAGCATGTTGAGGACAGGCATTAACAATTCTTGATCAAGAAAGGTTACGTTTTTGTGATACAAATGGGTTAGTGTGTACACAGCCTTTGTCTTATTTCTACACTAACTAGTAGCATCTCTGCAGGGTTTCAGACAAGATGCTGAAGATTGAACCTGGGACAATCAGTATGCCAAGCATACAACAGCTCTTCCTATTGGCATGGAGCACCAATAGAAAACACATACAGAGCCATACAAGAGAGTAGATGTTTAAGCAGCTGCTGGTGGTAGAGCTGGAGAGCAAATGTTAATTTTTGTGTTTACATCTGACATATTGTAATAATTGCAAGTGTCATTTCTTGTACCTGTACTCTTCTTCATTCAATAGTGGCTTCTGGGCAGCTAAATATCTATTAATAGTATCCTCCAGTTTTGGAATAGGCAATCTACAAATGGATATTGACAAATTATAGATCCGGCACATAAATCCTCAGAGATTACTACCTCCCCTTCAATGTACCAGCCCACCTGTTCATTCATATTTAAATTAATAATTTATGGCACATAGACACGTAATTTATAGATTACCTGGAGTGGGGGAGAATACTCTTTTAATTTGCAAAGCCTTTGTTGCCTGATCACCCAGAGGTGATTCTTACTTGCCACAAGTATTATTTTAAAAAATTAAAGACAATTTAAATGATGAAGACACCCGAGCCTCTTCTCTACAAATGTTAAAAACAGTAAGAGTGGAAAGATTACTAGTTCTGTTTCCACACTGATACATTCACACTTAATTTTTATGCCTTCTAAGACTTAAAGGATATAATGCACAATGAAAATCAGAGGAAGCAAAATCATTCACATATCTGGGACCCCCTACAGTAGCAAACCAGCAGTGCCTCACTCATACTGATTTATATCTGCAATGTCAGCAGGTGAGGACCAGTATGAGCTATCCCCATGCTCACAGACACATGCACAGATACACAACAAAATTTTGTCCTGTGAGGATCAGAAGCGCTGAAACACTTGTCTCCTACAAAAAAACATCTTATTTCAAGCAGCTTAATGCTTCCTACAATCCTGCAGCATAATCAGGATGGTTAAAGAGTTATTAAATGCTGCACACTTTCCACATGTGCACTACATCCATTTACGGATTGTGAGCAGCCATTGAACAGGGTGCAACTACTCCAGTAAACTAGACATATTAAGGCGTAATTAGTCTTAATGTTTAGGTTTAGCAAGTAAACTAATATGAAATTAGTTTTAATAGAACAAATGTTAGGTGGACAGATGTGCACACAATGTCAATAAATATTATTTATTAAAAAATCAATGAAGGAATCCTTCTCAGGTCCTTCTTCTGCCCAGGACATGCATGAGCGCATCGGCTGCTGCAGTTTGTGTGTCGTGCGAATGCTCCCTGCAGTCCTCCAGGAGATGGAAAGAGGCTAGTTTGACCTCCGGTTTGCTAATAAAACTGAATTACAGTGTCAAAAAATGATGCACGCCTAAAAAGCGTGTCACCAACATGAAAAGCTTGGAAAGCTCTGGGCTTTGCTAATGCCCCTTATCAGTGCTTCATCTCTGCCTGGTGTACCCACAATGGATCCTAGTGTTAAGCTGGCATGCACAAAAAGTATTGTGGTGCCTTGGCGCCTAAGAGCGTGATCCTATCTGTTTACCGGAAAATTTACTTCCACAAAGCTCAACCAACTTACCCTAAAATAAGTGGCCATAGGATTACAACCCAATATACTGCACAGCATAAGCTTCTGCAGATGGTAACTACATTATTATTTAAGGTGACAGCTTTTAAAAGTGGTCCTGAGACGACTCACAATGCAAAAGTGCAACGTGGTCAAAGAAATCTTACTTATATTTTGCCCTTCAGGGTGGAATGAGGAACTCACTCAAGTAGGATCAACCTCAAGCACTCTGCCCAGCAAGCGGGCCAGCTTTCATTTGGGTTGCTTTGTTGCGTTTGCTCTTAAGTGCAAATTACTGTGCATACAGGTGAAACTCGGAAAATTAGAATATCATCAAAAAGTGTATTTATTTCAGTAACGCAACTTAAAAGGTGAAACCAATATATGAGATAGATGCATGACCTGCAAAGGAAGATATGTCAAGCCTTTATTTGTTGCAATTGTAATTATTTGTCCTTAGGCAGGTCAATTATAAATGGAATGCAATTAATGAAATGTAATAGCGATGTTTATGTTTATTTTTGTATTATTGTAACTATTTGTTTTATTACTGTAGAATTTCCGAAAGAAAGCATTTGTAAAAATAAATAATAATAATAATAATAATAATAATAATAATAATAAAGTTGCATTACTGAAATAAATGCACTTTTTGAAGATATTCTAATTTTCCGAGTTTCACCTGTATATTAACCCCCCCCCCTTGGGAACTGGAACGAGTGGCTTTTTGGGAGAGCAGAAGGAGGAAGAAGGCACGAGGGGCCTGCTCGCCTTCCCGCTTCTTCGTCTTCTTCTTCCTCCTCCTCGGCTCCGCTTTCTACCTCACACACCCTCCCCACTCCCTGCAAGTCTGGAGCAACGGCGACGCGGGGGAACCTGGGCAAGCTGGGCTGGAAGTGCATGGTAGGAATGGTGCTCCGGTGCACGAAGTGATGGTCCGTGTCCTGCTCCGACACGATGCCTTCCAGCTGCCCCACGGTCTTCCAGTAGCGGCGGCTCCTGGCCGCGCTGCTCCACAGGGCCGCGGCGCCCCACCGGGGCCTCGCTCGGTGCATGTCACGTTGAGAAGGAGGGGAGGGGGAGCGGGCGGAGGAGCAGAGCGGGCGCCAAACCGATCCTCGCCGGCACGCGCTTCTTAGAATGGCGGCAAACGGCCGCGGCGGGTGGGGAAGCGGGGTGCCCGCTCGGGCAGTAACCAGGGCAACGCGAGGGAGCGCGAGAGGCCGTTGCGCTTCTGCAGAGGCGGCGCGGGCGAGCGCTGAGGCGGCCTTGTTCTTTGAGTCTCCCCTCATGGCCCCCTCGTCTCGTGCTCTTTTCTTCCTCTTCTTCTTCTGGCCGGGGGTGGGTGGAGCTTCTCCCCCGCCTCATATTTTATTCCACCTTGGTCGGTGTATGACTGTTCCTACGTCACCCGTTTTACCATGCAGTGCCGGATTTAAGTATAAGCTAGATTAGGGCCCCACTCTCTTGAGCCCCCCCCCCAAAATTATTGGAAAAAGAACACTGGATGTACATTTCCAAAATATAATATAAAAAACAAATAAAACCTACATACAGCAACAGTGTTTTGTGTTGTGTAGGCTCCTATGATGTAAGTAATGGGCCCCGCCTGCTAGCCTTCTCCCTAAAATATCATTGGTTTGCTCATTTCTATATATAGGGTTGTATTTCACAAAGACAGGAGTGCCTGGCATGCTCTGGTCCATGGGGTCACGAAGAGTCGAACACGACTAAACGACTAAACAACTACATTTCACTATTAATATACTTCTTTTTAATTGTATTTCAGTTCAACAATTGCTTTGATAAAATACATATTTTGTTATGTGCAAATGGCTTTAGATACCTATTATTAGGTCGATAAATTACCATATAGCATATATTCAACACAAAAAAACAGTATCGAACACCCGCCCCCCCTCTTTCTGCAATCAGCCTAATGAAGCATGCTGAGGATAGTTCCACAATACTGTATAAATAAGGTCACTCGTATTTTTTAATGTGTAAATACACTTGCAGCCTCAAAGAGAAGACTCATGGGTGTATCCAAAGGGGGTGGGCAGGGTGGGAGTCCCCCCCCCATCAAGAAAAAAACTTAACTAACTGAGATTCTTCCCCCCCCCAACAAAAGCCTGCCCTCCCCCAACAAAAATCCTGGCTACGTCCGTGTCTGCAGCCTGTATGTTTTTATAGGAATTAATTGCATATTTTATTTTGGAAAGCAACACATTGCACAACCCAGAAGTAGTACCGGTATTTCAACGCCTCCTGCCTTTGCTGCATTTATTAAGGATTAAAAACAAAGCAAACAGGAAGGCTCCTCTCATGTGTATCCACTATATATAGGTAAAGCTACAAGCTAGGCGCACAGTTTTAGAAACTACAAAGCGTTTGCCAAACACTTCTGAGAAACGCGGCCTGTCGGAATTAGCAATAGTAATTCTAGACATATGCCAACAGATCCAGCAGTGTTAGCAAAAAAGGGAGAACTTCTGGCTGTACATGCTGGACACATTAACACCACATGACCTCAGCCTAGTGGGTGGTACCAGCACCCTTGATGGAACGAAGGCTTTCTGAGCATCCTCAAAGGTATCTTAACTACCACCTGTGGAACAGCATCATTTTTATCAGAGCGACTGATGAAGGTGGAAGCCAAAACGTTTTACTGTAAATAAAATTAAGATTTCTGTTTAGTCCTTGTAATAAATATGTGCTACAGGAACCAGACCAACCTTGTCTGAAGTGCTCTTCGTTGCTTTTACTCCCCCCCCCATATTTGGTATACATACTGTGGTATCCAACTAAGTTCTGCTCAGAGTTAACCCATTTAAACTAATGCCTAAGCTATGTCAATTACTTATAATGGATCTACTCTTGAGTATAACACATTGGGGACAGCCCATATTGTTGCATCCATCTAAGTTAAAGTCCATTGATTTCAATGGGTCTGCAACTTAAGTTAATATTATTACTGTTAAGAATTTTTTTATACAGTATAGCAAAATTGATTTGCAGTAGCTTTGCTAGGAGCAGGGTTTTTTTTAAATTAAGAGCCTCATAAAACACCTACAGTATTTCTCTTTTTAAACGGTAACAGACATAGTGAACAAATTCTTACTGAACAAAATATACTTTATTTAGAGACCACATCTTTTAAAAAATCATATATATTTACAATCAAATATAAGATGCAATTCAACCTTCCTATTAATAACAAAGCATGATGCTGCATCTGAAACGCCTTTTTTTTTTCAAAACAACGGCTCTGTTGTGCCAGTGAAAGGTCTGAAAGCAAATGTTTTAAACTGAGGGCATTTCTTTCTTGAGTGTTGACGCCTCTGCCCCAGCTCGGGCTGGCCACCTTCCCGCATTTGGGAATGACTGGAAGTGGATTGGCTGCCAGTGAGCTCATGTATTTATGGATCTCTTTCCCGCTAGTAGCAGCAACAGCAATGTACCACGTAGGCTCGTTCCGTTCGGTGAGATGCTGCTGTTCCCAACGCCACACTTTGTTTTTCTCTCTCCCTCTGCTGACCTGACCGTATTATGTTGGCTCTGCAGAAATGTCGAGCCGCTCTTCCCTTTGCGGGTGCTAATACCCTTTGTTGGTAGGGTTTACTGACGTCACGAGGCAAATGGCTGAGCTCGAAGCTGGGAGCTGCTGAGTTTACGTGCCGGTTTCACCTTCGGCAGCAGCGAGCTGTTGTCACAGAGAGCTAACGCTCATTTTCGACTTGCAGAGAAGGGATTGCTGAATAGGAGGAGGACGGTGGCGGAAGCACCCCACGGCCGTCGACGGGGTGAATGAAACAACCTCAGGAAATGGAGAAAGAATAAACCCAAGAGGCTTTGGATTTATAATGCAAGCAGCTTTTGCAGGATCCATAGTCACCTTGCTCTCCTGCTTTTGGATTTAAGATCATGTACGTGGGTTGTGTTATTTATTCCTTGAGTGTTTCCTGTCTCTGGCAAAAACAAAAACACAAAAAAACCGTGTGCCTTGAGAAAATAATAATGATTCTTCTTGTCACTTGAAAAACATCATTTGCTTCCCCCCCCTCTTCTCCCCTTCCCACATTCTCTTCATTTCGTCATAATAGATGTTTGATACCAGCAGATTAAAAACATTGTTTATTTGTAGGTCCGTTCACGTTGTAGCTTTTGGAAATGAAAGAGGTGGCTTTTCCGAGGATGATCAGCAGAGGAGTCTGATTTGGACCTATCTTGGGAGAAGTGCTCTGGTTTCAGAGACTGACAGCAGCTTGTTGTTAAACTCTGCCAACTATGTTAGAAATCCTGCATTCACCGAATATCAAGCCTGTGTGTTTGGAAATGTCAGATTGGTGGTACATGACTGTCCTCTCTGGGTAAGATACTGTAATATGAAGTTAACAGAGCCATCTTAAATGTATTTACTCAGAGGTCTCATTGAGTTCCAAGGGGTTTACTTCCTTGTAATTATGCTAATATTGTAGCTTTTCAGTGCAATCCTAATCTTGTCCCCTGAAGTAAGTCCTATTGAATTCAGTGGGGCTTACTCCCAGGTAAGTGGAGTTAGGATTGCTGCCTTAGTTTGGTCAACTTCTAAACCAGTATAAGGTTATTAGAATACAGTATAGCTTAATAGAAAAAGAGAACTGAAAATACTATCTTCTGTAAATTACTGCCATTTGAATAAGTTCATTCCTTAAAGAAACGTGAAAAGATCAAAAGAAAGAGGACTATCACCTGCTGTTCTGATATGGAAGTTGTGTTTCAGAGAAGAAACACATCTTGGAGGGTTGAAAAACTGTTTTTTCATGCAGACATTTAGCTGGAACTAATAGAACAGTAAAGCAGTTTAACCAACTAATTTTCTATGAGGTTTTCAGCTTTGAATTTGATTGACAGTTGCATGATTATAAAGTTTTGAAAAGTGTGCATGTTCTGTTATTTATTTTTGTAATAAGTTGACCATATACCAATTTGGCTCTTAATAGTGTTTCTGGAGTTAATGATAGGGTCAGTTATCAGGAATCGTATTTATAACTTTTTCATAAGACCTTGGGTAAATTATATTGGTTCAACTTACGGTTCTGTTAGTAAATTTCATTCATTTCACTTAAAGAGATCTCCCTCCCTACCCTCATTCCTTGTATGCAACATCTTCATTTACAGATATTCTATAAAAAAAATCATGGCTTCCCAACCACACTTAGGCTGCACCAAAAGCACACCACCATCATTTTTGGAGTGTTTGTGTATGCATTTAATAGGAACAAGGTGATGTCAGTAGAATGAAAGAAAGGGGAAGAAAGGCAGACACATGCAGTTTAAAATTTAAACATGGGTGCCATGGTTGAAGACTATGGTTCTTTAGAAATTCCTAAATGTTTTGAGATGGCATGCATCGAGGAACATCTTTTGAGTGACTGAACGGTTGGTTATTTTGGAGTTGACTCTAAAAATGTAACATACAGTATATTGTAAACAGGAATCTATTCCCTGTTTGGATGTGGACCACACTCTTTGGACCTTTTCCAAAAAGCAGGTTATAATTTTGATACCCACCCTCTTTAGTGCCATTATATTTGCAACTCCTTGGAATGGAAGAAGAGGGGTAATCTTGTTGCTGAGACATAGCCATTTTCAACATATTGGGATAGGTGTTGTATAGCAGAAGTGCACAGTGTCTGAAGAAAGTACAGTATATGGAAACCAGGGAAAACAAAAAATAATTTAAATGGCAGGGCAATTAAAGTACAAAGTGGCACTGGTAGAATGAAGAGTTACTATTGTGTTAAAGGTAAAGGGGCCCCTGACCATCAGGTCCAGTCATGTCCGACTCTGGGGTTGCGGCGCTCATCTCGCTCTATAGGCCGAGGGAGCCAGCGTTTGTCCGCAGACAGCTTTCGGGTCATGTGGCCAGCATGACAAAGCTGCTTCTGGCGAAAGCAGAGCAGCGCACAGAAACGCCGTTTACCTTCCCGCCGGAGCGGTCCCTATTTATCTACTTGCACTTTGATGTGCTTTCGAACTGCTAGGTGGGCAGGAGCTGGGACCGAGCAATGGGAGCTCACCCCATTGCAGGGAATCGAACTGCCGACCTTCTGATCAGCAAGCCCTAGACTCCGTGGTTTAACCCACAGCGCCACCTGGGTTACTACTCTTCATTACATTGTTGTTGTAAGCATTATTAAGTAGTGAAACCATGATCATACAACTTCAGTGCAATAGTTGCTGTTGTAGGGGAGAAATTGAATTTTCATAGTAACTCAATAATGAAGCTTTATTTTAGGGAACATTCAAATCCGTGAACTGATGCAGTAGATGAAAAGGGTCCCCTGTATCCCTGGCATATGTGTACCATGTGCCCAAAACCACATTGTCTAGGAAGAACTTTTGTTGTGTTATAGATCCTATCGCTTAAGAGAATTCTGGAGATTTTACAGATTTAAAAAGTGATTAATTACAAATAATGTTAAGGTATCTCTTGCCTCATGACAAATCCTGAGGACAATGTTTAAAAATTCATTCTGAACTATTAAATCAAGAATGAATAACATGGTCTAGACCTGTACCCACAGTTAAAAACATGAAATCAATTGAACAGCTTCACACAAAGCATTCATATTTGTAGTTTTTCTGATCATATGTGCAGAACAGTGATTTAAGATCTTTACCCTTTCACAATCTGTGCTGTGCAATGATCAGTATATGCATACATATGTCTGTGTATGGAAACATGCAGAGACAACTGACAGTCAACATTATTGATTCATCTGACCTTGCATTTACTGTCTGGAACACAATGCAATCAAGTTGGCTTACTTCTGCTATTTATTATTAGTGTTGAAAACTAGTATTTTATGCACATCTCAAATTGTTTGATTAAATGCCACATTCCTATACTGTATATGTCTACCTAGAAATAAACTAATTCCTAGGTGCAGTGTCAGCTTTCTTCAGACATAATGTTTTTGCAGCACTTTATCTGAGCTTTCCAGATACAGTATTTACAAGTCAGGCAGCAACTCTCGAGATTGCCATGTTGATCAGTCTACAGGGTGGTAGAAATATTAGCACATATAGGATAATTGCTGTTGTGCAAGAGTAGTAGCAATAGTTCCAGATCCTATACTTTTTAGATATAAAATACTTCCCGTGTTGTTAACTTGTTTGTTGCAAGTAAAGCAAACAGGTGAGACCTGTAACAAACCATTGTAGCGTGAATTGTGCCTGTTTAGTGTTCAGTAAGTTACTCATGCCCTTTTCCAGGGAACACTATTTCTCTCCCTCTTCCACCCAGTCAACATTCTGTGGCACGGAGCATGCTCAGTCCTTACTGGGCTATTTCTGGGGTTCCCTCCCTTAGGGTTTTCTCCTAAAGGTGGGGTGGTGTTTTTTTGCACTTTTGCAAACCTTTCTGTTTCTCTCTTCCTTGAGTATGGGTGGTGCTGCTTTGGGTACACAAGGATCCACATCCATCTCTGAACTTCTGAAATGGAGGGAATTGATATCTAGAAGGACCTAACTATCGTGGCCTAAGAAGTATATCAAGGTTCCTAATGTGCCTGCAGAAGTCTGGGATTTCAGCATAGTTGCTCTCTAATTGGGCAAATATTTGATCAACATTTAGAATGGTGGGGTGAAGAATGTACAAAGATATGCCCGTGAATTAAAACTTCTCAGTGCATTCATTCACTAAACAAGTTTTAATGCATTAATTTTGGTTTTATTAATCTTCCAGATCTTGTTTTCTGTGTCTTCGGTTTTCACATTTCTCTGTTCCTTTTCTGTTTCTGTTCCCGTCTTGCGTTTACTTCCCACAAATCTAAACATTCTGAATTTATCTCATTCTCTATTTTGTCTAGTGTTATTTAGAATGTTGGGAAGTCTCATGCTAATCTCAAATTGTTGTGCTATTTCTGCACTTCTGCAGACTGGAATTTTACAAACTGAAAAATAAGGAGAGCAGGAGATTACTCTGAAAGCCTTTCATCAGCTGGTAATAAGTATACATTGCATAAGAAGCAAGGACATTGGACTGGCCTTTCCATTCTCTAGTAGTGAACTTTCCAGAATACTACTGGAGAAACAAATGTAGAATATCCGGTGGCCTTTGTTTGTAAGAATAAACAAAAGATTGTCATTCTCCATACTTGGACCTTCAGAATTTTATTATAATAATTGAAATAAGAGAATGAGGGAAAGTGCCAGTCAAAGGGAGTATTGGAGTGCAGATTATTGTATGCTGGGAATGTGTAGGCTGGAGCAAGCTTAAATAATAGTAAATTGTCTCACAGAGGAAAAATAAGCCAGGTTCTCTTCTATAACACTACAGTTGGTTAGTTCTTTATTAAAAGAAAGTTGGGGCATACATTAAAAAATTAGTAAGTGCTTCATTTGGATTTGAATGATTTCTCCCATTTTTCTGGCTACAAATGTTACTGATATTCAGAAAAGAAGACTCATTTATTTAAATTATGATTAGTATTCATACAGTACAACCATGCCAGGGATATTATGCCCAGATTAAGCTGTCAGCAGTACAGGTGACTTTGAATTACACCTTCCCATTAATTTCTTTTAAAAGGCAGCATTTAAAAAAAAACGAACTGCATGTGTTTTTAATTTATATTCGTACCTGTGAACAGATTGTTGTAGCGACAATTTACTAGAAATTAAAACAATTTTGCTGCATAAAGATTCCTTATAAGTAATACACCAATAAACGCAACAACCAGAGGTTCTAAAACCATAGTGAATGTTGGTTTTGGAGTTGGGAGGTCTAGATCCAAATTGCTGTGCACCTATTAACTCACCAATTAGTGTCGTGCACTCAGTTCCCTATCTCTAAAATGGAAATATTGAAGACAAGGTTGTTGCAAAAATGAATGAGATTAAGTTTAAAGGAATTTTTCATAGTTATGAATTTGTTAATTCTGGCCATCTCTACGCAAATGGCTTTAAAGTAAAAACAAACAAAACTGTGACTACAAATTCTGTTCTTGGCTTTAACAACCATTCAGTTCATCATAAAAAACCACTCTTTTGTATTACTTTTGTGTGAAGGACTATTTTGCCAGTTGCTCTTGATCCATAGAAAATGGAATTTAGCTCCATCTTTTTGTTTTGTATAGGATATTTTTGACAGTGACTGGTACACATCTCGGAACCTTATTGGAGAAGCAGATATCATTGTGATTAAATACTCTGTAAATGACAAGTCTTCATTTCAAGAAGTAAAGGACATTTATGCACCACTGATAAAAAAAGCATTAAACCACTGTTCAATTCCTGTCATAATTTCTGCTGTTGGTGCAAGACAAAACGGTATGTGATGGAGCTCATCTTATAAACAGCTGAGGTATCGTTATGAGACTAAGTGTTGGGTTAATCATGGTGGGGGGAAACGATGCTGTTAGTTCAATCATGATAAGCTTAATGTTTGGTCACAAAGCATTTGTACTGTTGGTTAGATTTGTTTTAGTCAAGAGACTTGTTCCAGAATTGCACTTCTACACGATTGGTAAAGTACTGTACTTAGGTTTGTGTACCCTTTTGCTGTTACTGGGGCTAAGTCAGGTTTGCCAAATTTAGTTGGTTTCAGAATTGCTGCTTTTGATGTGTTTCAGCAGACTCCTGTGCACATTTACTTGAAAGTAAGTCCCACAGTGTTCAGTGGGGCTTATACCTTAGTAAGTGTGATTAAGATTGCAACATTAAAATGCTTATTGACATTGCATATCAGTAATTTGCTTGGAAAATTCTTTACATTGTTAGCATTGTTTGTCAAACATTTGCCTACTCTTTCACAGGATCAGTTCTGTGTGTAACAGGTAACTTCATAACATCATTTCCTTTCCTTAGTATGTATAGACTTTACATACTGTAGGTCAATTCCAGTAGCTAATGGATTCTATTAAAAGGGCATACCCCTGTCACCTTTGCATTCAGAAGTTAAAGTCATGCAGGCTGTATTGTCTGTGCTGAAGGCTGAAGCCACATTGGTACCCGTCAGCTGTGTGGTCTGCTGGGATCCCACAGACTGTGTAGGAGCTTAATTTATTTGAGTGGATCCTGCAGAGTTGCAATTACATTAAAATGATCCAACCATATGGGCAGGGCTGATCAAAAGTGCCTGTCCCATGAAATTGGCATCCTCTCCTGATACTTCTCTGGTTAGAACCGAAAAGATCATTCACTGCCCATGTGGGAGCCACTCATGAAAAAGTTATTTAAAGGGCGCCTGATGTGTTCGACTTGAACTTGGACTGAGGCTTTAATCCCTTTTGAGCTATGAAGCTCTAAATCCCTGCCTATAATTTATCCTACTGCACACGTTTGTTAGGTAAAATTTATGCTCTGGATGATGAAACAATGAATGCCATCTTCTGAAAAATTGGTAAACATGGTAAAAAATGATTTTGCACATTTGATTTCTACAGCGCTCTCTCATGTATGTGAAGATCTGTTCTGAATCTCATCATCCTTAGCTTTTGCATGAGCAGAGTCTATAGTCATAACTTTAGCTGTGCCATTGTATTTCAAGCTTCTAATAGATGAGATACAGATTTGAGCCCTTACTCCTGGAAAGGTTTACTCAGCATGGCTCAGGGTAGTGTTACTTTATATGTCTCCATTTTGGTGTGCCTCCTCATAGGTAATTTTGCTGTGTATCTGCATCATGAGCAATTGAATGATCCAAACATATCTGTGGCAAAATTACCCTGCTCTCAGTGGAAACTGAAGGAGGCCTGTCCAGAGCATTTATTCAAGCAGAGGCAAAGTGGGTAGCATCTTTGAGTGGATATTTCAGGTTGACAGGAAAATTAAAATTTTAACATAATGTATTTATTGTGGCATAGTGACAGGCATATTAGTGTTCCTGCCCCCTAGAATGTTATTTGGGCATTTATGAGCTATGCACTTTTAATTTTAATGATGTTTAATGAATCCTGATGAAGGCATTATTTGTGAGAAATCTGATACAGTGTCAAAAGTGGAAAAAAGTTTTTGTTTCTTCCTTACTTCTGGTACCTTCCAAGCTAATGTGATTATTGGAAAGCAATAGCATCAGAGTAGTCTGTAATTTCTTATTGAGAAGCATTTGCTAAAAAAGTTTTTTCATTATACAATCACTTAATACATTGTCATGTTTTTGTCCATTATATTGTTGTAAGTTGCAGCTACTTTTAAGTGTTGTTTTTTTAAAATATAGTTGCTGCAATGCAGTCCACTGAATTCTTAAACTTTGTTGCATTATGGGTCCCAATACCTTGCAGACCATTTCCATATGGTAGACCATTTGAAATGCTTTTTAATTAAAATTATGATGCCACTGTACTGAATAGCAACATGAAGGAAAAGGGGAAACTTTTCCAGATTAAATTTGTGTAAAAAAAAGGATAACATGTACAAGAATGAAACTGCTTTGTATGATCACACTGTTAATAAACAGTCTATTCCACTTTATCTGAAAACATGCCATCAACTTCAACATAGTTTCTACCATAGTAAGATTGTAATATGAACCAGTTTGATATTCATCATACTTATTATTTAAAATGCTGCAATTTATCCTCATTGATGTAATTCCTGATTCCCAATTGAAATTTCTTTACTGGAATACTTGGGGGCAGTTAACAATAAACGTATAAAAAGATTGTGTTGCATGTTAGCCAAACTCTATGAAGTAAACCTTGACAATCATCCATAGGCCATGAACTTGATGCTGGGTGAAAATGTATCGATGTCTCAAATTTCTCTCTCTCTGCATTTATATATACAGATCTATGTTCTATCAAACTGCATTATACTCCGAAAATACCCATTAAAATTATTGGACCCAAGTTAGTCATGCCCATTAATTTCAGTGGGTCTGCTTTGACTATGCCTACCATTGGATGCAACCTTATATTTGTCAATTTTTGTTATGCTTCTGCAAGGCAGTAAGTTATTTGGAATAACTGATAATCAGAATATAAATGACCCAAGAGAGATTATTTCAGTGTGACTGCACCACTGCTTTTACAGTAAGAACTGTCAGTAGGTAGCAGCCTTCTTTTTCATGAAATATTATCTGATGTGATTCATAGGCAATTTGATATATCCTAGGGATATATCCTACTAGAGATTAAATTTAGGGGGCAAGGAGATCTTGTCTTTTGGAATATCAGTGCCATGTACACTGATGATACAATATAATAATGCACTTAAATATTTTTATTTATAACAGCACAAGTCTGTTTTCTATGGGAACTTTTTTTCCTCCAGTTAACAATGAAAATAATAGATAATGCTGTCTGCAGAGCCTTGTTTACTCTATCTGTGGTACTACTGACACTGCCTAGTAAGGAATGCAGAATTCTTGTGTAATATCATGCTGACTGCAATTTAGAGGAAATTATGGTCTGGCAAATGTCCTTGCAAAGTGTTACAAGCTTTCCTCATTATTTGCCTTATGATTTATAATGGCCTACCATTGAAACTTGTCTTAATTTTTTTGAAACTTTTGATAAATTGAAAAGTGAAGAGAAAATAATAAGACACTTAATTTCATTTTTTTGGGGGGGGGAATACTGTGTCATGCACATTAATCATTTTGGCAAGCCATATTTGCATTTCAGGAGAGATCTTTGTAGAAAACCTTGATGCAACCTTAGCTGTTATACATCAGACAAACCATGAATAACAAGAGCATGGGGTGGTATTCAGTGCTAGTCCTACTCGGAGTAGACCAGTTGAAGTTAATGTACATGACTAGGTTCATTAATTTCAGTGGATCTACGCTGAGTAGGATTTAGTTGAATACAACCCTTGTTCAAAAATAGCTTGCAATAAGAAAAGTAAGATACAATATAATTAACATTAAAATAATTCTTTAATTCTTGTTGGAGTAACTCTGCATTTGCACTTGCATCATTTAAGCTGTTAATAGATTTTAAAATCTTACCTTTTGTTGAATGTGCTATTAATTCCTTAATAGGATTTTGAAGCTACTGAAGAAGAGCCAATATAATTAAAATATTTTGCATAAATAATTTGTTTTCTCAGAAGTTCCCTGCACTTGTCCTTTGTGCATCTCAGACAGAGGGAGCTGTGTTACAGCTTCTGAAGGGATTCAGCTTGCTAAAGAACTTGGAGCTACTTATTTGGAACTGCACAGTCTCAATGATTTCTACATAGGAAAATATTTTGGAGGAGTGGTAAGTAGAAAAGAATCTCAGAATGATCAAATGGTAAGATTTCAAATATCTTTTGAAATTTGGACTACCATTTTTTTGGGACGGATACGGACATTGGCTACTCAGGATCACAGCCCCTGCTCTGACATGAAGTCCACTGGATGACATAGGTCAAATTTATATATATATATATATATATATATATATATATATATATATATATATATATATATGATTCTATATATATATATATATATATATATATATATATATATATATATATATATGATTCTATATATATATGATTCTATATATATATATATATATATATCTGTTTCGTACACAGTTTATCCCCACAGAGAGACAACATGGTGTAGTTGTTAAAGTGTTGTATTAGGACCAGGGAGAACAGAGTTCAAATCGCCACCCAGCTGTGAAGCTGGGTCACTTACTCCCTCTGAGCCTAATATGCTTCACAAGGTTATTAAGAGGATAAAATGGGAACGGGGAGAATCTTTTATGACACCTTGAGCTCCTTGAAGGAAAGGTGGGGTATAAATGTGGCAACTCATTATGGCAGTTTAAACTTTAGCTTAAAGCTATCAGACAGAGTTGTTGCAAGGATAAATTGTGTAAGTGAAATAAACGGTGTAATTGGAACATTTTGCTCAAGGTACCACAGGAAATCATATTAGGAAGTGGGGGGAAGTGCACTGCCTCTTCTCCGAGCCATTTTTAAGGCCACCTCCTTCATTGTTCAAAGTCCACTATTTTGGAAGGAGAAAGTCTACATGCAATGATTAGTACTTGGAGGAATGGAACTAAATTAAATTGAAATGCAGCAAAAGTGTTGCAGCACTATCGTGAACATGCTTTCTGAAACACAAGTGCCTTTGAGTTCAGTGGGACTTGCTCCTAGTAAGCGAGTATAGTATTACATCCTTAATCTGGATGCATTTTCAGTTTTGTACAGTTGCAGTATGTAAGAAGTACTCCTAGCTGGGGCAACGCTGCTGCTGATTAGTATGGACAGGGCAGCAGAAGCACTGGGTTGGTGGGGGCATTCAGGGGTGTACATAAGGGTTGGCTGGGTTGGCCCCTACCAAAGCGCAAGCCCATGAGGGCACAAAAATGGCAGTACTTGGAGTGGCTCAAAGCCCATCCGTGGTCTCCTTGGGCTGCTCCTCTGCTTTTCTGAGTGGCTGGGCAAGGCCTGCAGGCTCCTCTGGGTGCCTTTGTGATGGAATCCAGTCGCTTGCTGGGGGGCCTTCCCCAGTGGGTGGTGGCGCTATTAGAAGTGTGAGGGCTCAGGTGGAAGAAAGAAAGAGGGAGGGTGAGAGTTGCAGGAGGAGGAAAAAGAAAGGGAGGGTGGATGGAGGCGGAAGGGAATGCAGCAACCAGAGGGAGGGAGGAAACCAGGCAGATGGACCGATGGAGGGGAGGTGGAGCAGAGCAGACCCAACTCCAGGAGGAAATAACTGGCAGAGTGCAATAGGTGATGAAAAGCAAAGTTTTTTTAATTTTGGGTCCATGGTCTCTCCTGGCTTCAGAGGCACCAATATATCTCCTTGCCATGGGTGCAAGCGATAGGGGAATGGCGCCGATACAGCTCCTTGCCAAGGTCACAAGGGAGCCTAGGTACACCTCTGGTAGCAGTGGGCCTAAGTACATGTGCCTCTGTGCGTGGCATTGCAAGCCTGATGCTCTCACACCACCAACCTGTCCTTCCTCATCCCAGTCTTGGCAAACAGCAGCTTTGAGGGTGGTACAGTGGCAATTCCCTCACATGCCACAACTGGTTTAAAAACGATTTAGGCTGCAGTTATATGCACATTTTCCTGGTAATTAATCTCACAAAAGGCTTTCTTCTGAGTAGACATGCAGAGGATTGGGCTGTTAATTTAAAAGGTCTCTAAAGTGATAAATAGATCATTTCAGTTCATTAATTACATTAGCCATTGGCTAGCCATATCAGGGTTTTTTTAAAGAAATGGTTTGAATGGATACGGATTACACCCAAAGTCATAGAGCAAATGACATTCTCAAATGAATCACTGTCTTGAAAACAGTAGCAATAGATTCCAAATTATTTATGGGAAACAAAATTTAGTGCCATTAATGGATTTGCCAATCTTAATTGTGTATTGGAAGTGAGCCTGTTTTAGGATTTCTGCAGCTTGGTTTGCAGTCAGTAGGCACTTTAGTTTGTCTGTTGAATCAGCTACTTTAAAAATGAACTTCAATGGACGTTAGGTTTCTTCCATGGAAAACAGGGTAGTAATGTGAGGGAGCTAATTGAATACATATTATGTAGATTTGTTATTGTTTTTAAATTAACATCTGTGGGAGCTGTCCTCATTTGCTTGGCTTTGCCTACTGAATTTATTCTATAAGCACTTTGGGCATGGTGTTCCTTCCTTGTACTAATTTCTGTTAGTGTTATTTTGAAGCAGGAATGATAAAGGCTAATCTTTTAAAGATTTGTTGGTATAATAAACAATACCTCACTTCATCAAGTTTGGATGGTTTTCATGCTCTTCCTTCAGAGAGGCTTAAGAGGCCCCCATTGCTGTACCAAGGAGACCCAGTGCGCAATGCAGCATCTAGCAGACCTGTGGCAAGGAGCTCATAAGCATAGGAACTGGCATGTACCTGTGAGCTCTAGTCTAGAGTCTACTTCCATACAGAGAAGGCCAGCTCTGCAGCCTGTCCAGTGTATGCAGAGCTATGGATTAGATTGTGTTCTTTCTTAGCTGCTAAGTTTGTATCAAAAATTACTTCTTTACTTGCAAGTACCGTAAATGCCTCGGTGGTTTGGTCTTGGGCGGGATCCAGAATAGTCCTCTCTTGCATTGGGCACCCTATACATCCTTTACATAAAAGACCTTCCTACAAAACATTTTCAAAGAATGTTTAAAATTTCAAAGAGGAGGAGGCTTACTGCATTCCCACTGGCAGGGAATTCCATAATAGACCTAGAGCAGGCATCCCCAAACTGCGGCCCTCCAGATGTTTTGGCCTACAACTCCCATGATCCCTAGCTAACAGGACCAGTGGTCAGGGATGATGGGAATTGTAGTCCAAAACATCTGGAGGGCCGAAGTTTGGGGGTGCCTGACCTAGAGGCTGCTGGAAGAAATGTCCTGTTTCTTGTACTCGGTTGATGAGGCTAATTTAATGGGAGAAAGGGTAAAAACCACACGGAGATTTGGACTCTTGGTCAGTTCTGAAACATCCAAACTCCCTGCCACTAACATAAAAACTATAGGAGTCATCCTTTCTACTTTGCTTAATATCTTCTAAACGTTCAGTGCTCCTGCTTTTGTATGAAATTGTATTTGTACATAAGAAATTTGTTATCTTTCAAGTTGATTAAAGTGTCCAATCAGCATTTAACCATAATTGATCTGCTACGGCTTCTTAAATAAATCTAATAAGGTTAAGTAAATATATATATGTGTGTGTGTATTTTATTTTAGCTGGAATATTTTATGATACAAAGCTTGAATCAGAAATCTTCTGAAAAAATGAAGAAAAGGAAAAAGAACCATAAGTGCCATGGAGTTAAGCCACCTCAACTTGATCAGCCAGGTATACTTTCCAACAGAGCACATCTAAGTGGCAGGAGACGGAGGGAGAATTTATCAATTTCAAAGCCCTGCTGGCCTGTGCTGTCAGGGGTGGGGGGTGGGGGTGTCTTCTTTTTATGGTTCTTTTGAGTGTGTTTTTGACAAACCCTCTCATTTCAATGGAAGAGAAATTAACACAATAGCTCTATACTTGTGTAGTTGTTTATGGGTCTGATCCTAGGGGGATGGAGGGCTCTGGGAGACTATAGGCTGCCCTATCCCTGGAATGCCCTGTTTTGGGACTAACTCCTGGCAGACTTGCTGCAGCAGAGGGGCTTCAGGGCCTAGAGGAAAGTATGAACTACAACAAATAATTATAGTACTGGTGCCATTATCTGAATAGATGCTAGCTGTAAGTTCTCTGGCACCTAACAGCTTTCGTTATTCACTCTCCACTGGTATTATTTTCCACCCCACCCCACCATCCTCTACTGGCCAGATGGCAAAAGGGCCCTGGTCCATAATAAGGAATTGGGTGAGTTTATTGAACTCTGATTACGTTAAGTGCATGGCTGCCATCAAAAATGCTGTGCACCTCCTCAGACTCCTCTGGCATCTAGTACAATTTACCCTGACATCAGAATGTTCTGCATTTTTTTCACTATTATAAGCAGTTGCTGGTGATGTTCAGTATAAAACGTAGTTTGGCCTTTGTGAGTATGCAGCCTTCTATCCTCACAATCCTTTGGCTATATCGTTTAAAACTACTGCAATTCAAGCAATTCTCCAATGATTAATTTCAGAAACATCTAATTTTTTTAGTAAATGTTTTTACAATTTTTATTAACCTGAGAAGTTAGAGGAATTGTACTTCCTTTGATGGCCAAAGTGTAGTAAAGAAAAATGTATTTAGGGCAGTTAGGAAAACACTGTAATGTCCTCATTTAATCCAGTCCCAGGGAATAAAAATGCTTTTGTTTGCATTGTGCCTAGTGCAAATTTGGAGTTACAAACAGTTTATTCATGATTTCTATTTTTTTGGTTTTGTTTTAGAAAAAATGCCAATCTTAAAAGGTGAAGCCTCGCATTACGACTCTGATTTACATAACCTGCTGTTCTGTTGCCAGTGTGCAGATGTGGTGTTTTATTCTGAAGACTTGAAGGAAGTAGCAGAAGCTCACAGGATTGTTCTGTGCTCTGTTAGCCATGTGTTCATGTTACTCTTCAATGTGAAGAGTCCAGCAGACATTCAGGATTCCTCCATCATTCGAACTGCCCAGACCCTCTTTGCAGCAAAGCGGCAAGCTGTGCTTCCTGTTTTAAACCACAACTCATCATGCAATTCACCAGTAAGAGTCATTGTTAAAGACTCTTTCTTCTGTTCTTGTTTGTCAGACATTCTGCACTTCATTTACTCAGGTATCCTGTCAGAATGGTTCTGGCTGTTTTTTGTCTTTTAGCAAGAAAGAGCTAACCTACTGCAATGGGGCTGCATACCATCTCGCTAGAGGCCTAGTTCTCGTTGTTGTAATAAATCTGCACCTGAACTTAACCACTTCAGACTTGAAGTAGATGCATACAGATTACTAGCCTGTCAGGGAGTCGACTACCTGAAAACTTTTCTTCAGAAAATGTCTGGTGTTCTTTATGTAGGGATTTTTTTTTTAAATGAAGGAGATTTCAGTGGGAAGTGTAAATGTTGCCAGAACTTTTGTTTACACAATTTGAGTTGGTTGAGCACCAGACTATCCCATTCTCATCCTCTTTGTTGTTTTCTGATTATTACATATTTTAAGAACTTTTGCTGAATAGTGGTGATGGAGGAAAAGATGATAGACTTTGGCACTTGGTTCCTCTACTAAGGAGGTGCAATGAAGCAATCCACCAAGCTATTGTAGTCAATAGCCTTTGAAGGAGGAAATAAACAAACAAAATGGAAATAGTGCAATGCCACTCTTTGGTGGATTGTACCCAATTTTACTGCCCTAAGATTCTTTAAACTTAGGGTGCTCCTGTCTACACATGGAGTTCTTTCTCTTGAAAGGACTGTTCCTTTCAGTGTGTTTGAGGACAACTCCAGTCACATGCCTATTGGGTTTATTGCACTAGGTGGGGATGCTATATTGTCCAGGAAATCTGTTTATGCATCAAAACACATGCAGAGCTCTGAATCTGGGTGTCATGTTTTAACATATATTTTCTTCCAAGTCTGATGCTGAAATGTTGTTGTTGTGTATGTGTGCATTGAAGGGTGCAACTTCACAACCTTTGCAAGGCCAGTTCAAGGGCAAACAGATGTCTCCTCTCCAATTCTATTTATTTCTTTGCATTGCATACTTTTATTTAAAAGTCAGGAACTGCGGAGGTAGTTTTGTCACTTTTTGTTATTCACACCATAGGGGTGTCTTATTAGTGTCAATGACACCCACATTACTAACACCAAGCACAATAACAGTGACTTTGCTATTCAGGCATGTGGAGAGGCGAAAATTTCCTTTTCCCAGGTACCAAATATAGTTCATTCAGTGATATAAAATGCAGTGTCCCTGCGACAGAAATGCCACCCCCTGAGAAGATGATTGGGTTGTGTGCAGCGCATGTTGGTAATAACTGCATTTCTGGTGCTAAAAAGCTGATAGTCTGAGAGGAGCCATAGCCTAGAAGTATTGTTTGTCTCATCTCCACAGGTGCTTTCCAATGGGAACTATTAGAAGAACATATCAAAAAGAAGCTGAAGGATCTTGGGAACGTTGAGCTTGTTCTTGAGAGAGTAAAATGTATCTTGAAAATTCCAGGAAAGGTAAGCCACATTTTTTTTTTATCTTTCAGTTGCACTTATTGGATTGCAAAAAGGACCAGATGGAGTGGTTTGGATCCCTTAGATACAAGATTTATCAATGAAGGTTGTTAAGTCCAAATGACTCACCATTAAGTTCAGTATTAGTTAGGCTATAGAAATAAGGGAAGAGGGTGAATTCAACAACTGGAAAGATTATAAACTTTTTTAATACGTAGATTTAATAACTCACCGGGTGATGATGACAGAGTATTCAAAATGATCCTTATTAAACAATTATTTCTTAATTAATATTCTTCCTATCAATAAAAGAGTTTAAAATGCAGCTATGGGAAGCTTAAATGCTAACAACCGTGAGGTTTCAAAGGGGAAAATATTTGGTTCATATAAGGGAGCATTACTTAATTTTGTTTATGAATGCTGATGCAGAAGCAGGCCTGCCATCACACTAGGTGAAGTAGCTGTCTCAGGCTGCCAGCTTTTGGATACCTTTAAGAGCTGTTGGTTAAACCACTGAGCCCTAGGGCTTGCTGATCAGCATGTCGGCAGTTCGAATCCCCACGACGGGGTGAGCTCTTATTGCTCAGTCCCAGCTCCTGCCAACCTAACCGTTCGAAAGCACATCAAAGTGCAAGTAGATAAATAGGTACCTCTCCGGCGGGAAGGTAAATGGAATTTCCATGTGCTGTTCTGTTTTGCCAGAAGCAGCTTAGTCATGCTGGCCACATGACCTGGAAGCTGTACGCCGGCTCCCTCGGCCAATAATGCGAGATGAGCTCCGCAACCCCAGAGTCGGTCACCACTGGACCTAATGGTCAGGGGTCCCTTTACCTTTAAGAGAGACATACTCATCTGACCCAAGGCTGGGACACAATGTGCAAGGGTGGTCTTTTACACAACTCCTGTTTATTTCAACAAGATAAGTGCAGGATAACCTTGTCAGGGATTGTGCTCCATGGTCAGAAACAAAGTGTCATGTTCAGGATTCCGTGTATGCGTAGGAGAATGTTACATTTCTCCCCCCTTGATCTTCCCAATGTTAAGTGTCTAGCTAGAGGAACATCTCAAAAGGTGAGGGGCTAGAGTCTGCTACTGGAGGGAAAATATTGATTACAGTACTACCCTGTGCCAGAATTATGGCCTGTGGGACGCTATATGCATCCGGGGGAGGGGCGAGCTTACAATGGCATGATACATATTTAGAGTGAGAACCATTGTGAGATGCCTATTTATGGTAGTAGAAATAAAAATGGAGGAAGAGCTTTTGAAAGTGTGCAACAGATGTTGCTGATCAGTTGTGAACAACGTGAAAAAACAGGCTCAGTGGTTTCATATTGTTTGCTACAAAAGCAGGAACAAAGGTAGGCACTTAAAAAGCATTGTCACTCATATGTTCTCCTGTCTTTTCCTTTTTCAGGTTAACAGCTCAAGAAATTGCAGGTCATATTTGTCAAAAAGGCCCCTGCAGTTATGTAACAGCTCTCTCAGGCTCTTCTTTAACACAACTGTGTTAGCTGATGTCATGTTCAAAATACAAGGTATTAAACTTATCTCATTTGTTTTCCCACCTTTGCCCTTTAAGTAGTCAAACAATGATAAAATACCTCCTGGTGATAAATTGAATAACTTTTGCAATAAAAACAAGTAGCATCATCAATATGCTTTCATTATCTAGAATATAAGGGAGAATTCAATATGTAAGAGCATATCATAAGAAGAGCCTGCTGGATCAGGCCAATGGCCCATCTAGTCCAGCATTCTGTTCCCACAGTGACCAACTAGATGCCTGTGAAAAACTTTCAAGCAGGATTCGAGCACAAGAGCACTCTTCCCTCCTGTGGTTTCCAGCAATATTTATTATAGTGTTGCGAAAATGTTGCAAAGCCGGATATATGATAGGAGAGGAGGGAATCTCATTTGATATTTGATTATATTGCAAAATCCCAATTATGGCAGTGCCATAATCACAAAAGAGTTTCAAAGCTTCCAGGTCTCCCAGAACTTTTCAGCAGGCTAGATGGTAAATGGGAAGGAGGAAACTTTTTTTTTTAGCTGATATTAAAGTCATGGAGCCTGTACAGTTGAACCACAGTTGTCAAATGTAATCTGTTCTGGAAGACCTTTTGACTTCCAAAACATTCGACAATCAAGGTGCAATTGCCGGTTGGCAAAATCCATTGAAAAAAATGGAGAAACACACCTTGGAAGCCATTCGACTTCTGAGGCGCATTAAAAAAACGGAAGCATTCACTTCCAGGTTGTTGGAGTTTGAAAGCCGAAACATTCGACTTCTGAAGCGTTTGACAACCAAGGCTCCACTGTATCTTAGTCTCAAAACAATGGGGAAGGAGGTAGTATGTATGAGAATGGTTAGAGGCTATGTAGATTGCACCAAGGCCAGCTGGGGAAAATAATCATAAATGTGGCTGATTCCTGATCTCTCAAAACTCAAGAATTGTCTGTTATACAGGTCTGTCTCCAACCTAGGCAAAACACACAGGTTCCTTAGTAGGTGGAAACCAGGACGCAGGCCTTTTATAGCTTCTGGGGTTGACCAGGCATCCTATGTACTATTGCACACCTCCTCCCTGAGCTAGCAAGCCCCACCTGGACTGTGGGTCCTTGCCTGTCTTCCCTCAGAACTGACAGCTGTAAGTTCTGGAATCCTAAGATCAGGGGTGGTACATCCTATTTTGCCACTTAAGGCAAAACAGGAAGTGCCATACCATACTGTTCTGCCACACCACCAGTGGGACACTCACCACCACTTAGCCACCTGCCGGTGGCACTGCAGCTGTACCGCCAGTTGTGTCACCTCCGCTGCTTGTGGAGAAGCAGTGCTGGCATTGGTCTGTGAAAGAGCTTGCAATATTTCTCTCAAATCTCAATAGATATTTTGCTCTCCTAGACCTCTTGCAAGACTTTTCTGAGATCTCGCAAGATTTTGCAGGAAATCAGCAGGAAATCAACACCTATCCTGGCGCCACTTCTCGGCCAGGATGCAGGCCTTATATTAGTGAAGGTGAGAGTCATATAGCACCTAAATAAAGGTAAAGGGACCCCTGACCATTAGGTCCAGTCGTGGACGACTCTGGGGTTGTGGCGCTTTTCTTGCTTTACTGGCTGAGGGAGCCGGCGTACAGCTTCCGGGTCATGTGGCCAGCATGACTAAGCCACTTCTGGCGAACCAAAGCAGCGCACGGAAACACCATTTACCTTCCTGCCGGAGCGGTACCTATTTATCTACTTGCACTTTGACATGCTTTCGAATTGCTAGGTTGGCAGGAGCAGGGACCGAACAACGGGAGCTCACTCCGTCACGGGGATTCGAACCGCCGACCTTCTGATCGGCAAGCCCTAGGCTCTGTGGTTTAACCCACAGCGTCATGTTAATATCTGCTAGTGCCTCCTCCCCCTTTCCATCGTAAGACTGTGACCAGATGCAAACTCCATGTTTTCAACAGCAACCAAACAATAAAAAAGAAATCCCCCACCATGTCCCCATGTTGCTCTGTTTAGCTTGATGAACAGTTCTGTAGAACTCAAAAACTTGCAATTCTAACTTGTGCTATTTTGGTTGGCCTATTAAAGGTATTGGCCTAATTTTCTTATACGCCAGCACAGCTGCCTTTGCAGATGATACTAGCATTTCTTCATTTTTGCCTTGCCAGTCATGGACCTTTATTTGCTGTCCTGTGTACTATTAACAGTGCCTAATCTCATTGACTTCAGTGGGATTTAAGCAGGATTTTGTACAGAATTGCAACCCTTAGCTACTTCTACGCCTATACATAGACAGGAGTAGTGGCAAGAACCAGAAGAATCTTTATTTGGATCAGCCACTAGCCATAGCAATAAAATAAAATAAAATAATGTATGTACTGAGGAAAGAGGTAAAAACTTAACTATACCAAATACATTTTGGAGGTTTACATCAACAATCAAATAATAGATCTTATTCTAATTGCCTCCGTTAAAAACCTTGCAGTTTTTGCTGCAAGTAGTGGCAAGTATTTTTGATCAACTTCAAACTTCTGCTTCCGCAAGAATAAAGAGTTGTTTAATTATTTTGCTTTCAGCTTTGAAAAGCCACAGCCAAGTCTGAATCTCTATGAACTAGGCACATGCGTACAAGGGAATTCTTTTCTAGATGCCGCCTTCAGTATGCAGAGAAAACAAACAGTCCTTTGAAAGGAGAACAAAATACAAATGCACAGCTTGGTGAGACAGACAGCTCAGTTCTAAGGGCTACTCTTTGGACAATTCTTGTAGGAAGTTGAGGGAACAATAGGTTTCATTGCTTGTCTCAAACAAATGCCACAGAGGAATATATTCATATTAACAAGAGTGCAACCATCTATTACAAGCAGAACACAGTGATAATGAATTTGTAGTTTTTAAAGTGTTTCGTCTTTAGAGCTAAAAACACCTAATTTAAGAATGTACTGCACAAAAGAGTGCAGTTGTGTTTACCAGATTGTGTCCAGATTTTTGTCAGGACACAGAGATCAGTCCCTGAGACTTTTTAATTCCAGTAATAATAGGAGTACCTCTGAGGATGTGAAAAATGCTATTCCTTCCTTACTGAAGGATCCCAGGGATTAAACCAGTAGTTCCAAGTCATAGAGCATGGCACTAAGACAGTTTTGAGCCTGCAACAGTTATTTAAAAAAAAATCAGCCTCTGATTGTGCATTTTAAATACTTAAGTCCTCGTATGTGAAATGTTGGAGCCATTTAGACGTTTTTCTGTTGCAGAGCAAATGTCAGTTTGCTCCTATCAGTGCTTTTTCCAAAGAATTATCGGTAAACCCTATTCAGGCATTTTATTCAAAACTGAATTGATCATGTGAGGAAAGAGTGGGGCTGCAGCAAACAAGAACATAACTCTGCCCCTGATACCAGTGCTGAGTAGCCCTGCTCTCAGGCACCTCTGTGTACAGGACGCACATCGGCTGGGTGGGAAACTTTCCTCAAATAACTGAGTGCACAAAGCCTTCTATACTATATGGAACCCTGAATAGTTAGGGTTTTAGATGATGTGGAAACCTCCTTGCAGATGTTTGCATTATACACATGGATGCCATATTTACAGATCACAAAGTTTCAATGGGCAGCATTAATAGAAGCGCGCGCGCGCACACACACACACACACACACAGAGTCTTTTTCTTTGCTGGTGCAATAAATTATGGAATTTGGGTTCAGGCCAGTGTGCCATCTAATTTTAAGCACATTTACTCAAAACTAAAACCTACTGAATTAAATTGGACTGATTCCCGCAGTAAATGTGTAGAGGATTGTAAACTTATGTGTACTGAAGGCAACCAGAGTAGATCCAGATACCAAATGTTTCATCCTAAATGGTCAGTGGATTGAGATCCCATTAAATGAAGGCATCACTATAAGTCTTGTCACTTTATATTGTTTTATATTGTAAAATTTGTTAACCATGGCAGATTTTTCCTGAAACACCAGTGTTCAATAATTTAAGAAAACATCGCTCTTAAATTAGGGGTGAGAAACTGTGGCCCTTTGTGTGTTGTTATACTTGTAACTGTCATCAACTTTGTAGTCCAATGGCATCTGGAGTGCCACAGTTTCCGCATCCCTAACTTAAGTATATATCAGCATAAAAATGTTGAAATCATTGTCTTGGTTTTCTTTCTCTCCCCCACCAGGTGCTACAGTGCCAGCTCACAGAGCAGTCCTCGTGGCTCGCTGTGAGGTAATGGCGGCTATGTTCAACGGCAACTATGCAGAATCTAATAGTTTTCTGGTTCCAGTTTATGGGATTTCCAAAGACACTTTCTTGTCCTTTCTAGAGTATCTGTATACGGACTCCTGTTGTCCAGGTAAACAAATATTTAAGCTTTTTCTCTATATTCATATACTTCTGGTGCTCTGGTTGCTCCTTCATTGGTGAAAGAAGAGGGAAGAGAAGTAGATGCCATCATATCAAAAAGAAAAATAACTACCAGACTTTTAGAGGACATCTGAAGGCAGCCCTGTTTAGGGAAGTTTTTAATCTTTAGGAAATTAGTGTATTCTAATATTTCTGTTGGAAGCCGCCCAGAGTGGCTGGGGAAACCCAGCCAGATAGGCGAGGTATAAATAATTTATTATTATTATTATATCATTTTTCTTTTACGGCTGAGCAAGGCTGCAATCCTGTGCAGACTTCGCTGGTAATACCATATTTTTCCATGTATAAGACGCCCCCATGTATAAGATGCACCCTATTTTTTAGGACTCCAAATTAAGAAAACACCCCTCAGCACTACCCGTGTATAAGACGCACCCCAATTTTAAACCTTTTGTTGTTGTTGTTAAAAGAACCTAGTCTTATACATGGAAAAATACAGTAAAATTCCATTTAACACCATGGAATTTACTTCCAAGTTTACTTGCATATGATTGTTCTGCACAGCTGATCGTGAGTATATTTATTAAGAACTAAGTGGACTTGCTACTGAGTACATTTTGCATAGTGTTGTGCCTTTTGAATTTTCTGGTTCTTAACCTTGGATTTTTTGATATTGGGTAAAAATATTTCTGGGCGTTCCTGCATTACCTTTTAAAGGCTCAGTTCAGGCCAGCTTCAATATGAGTGACTCCTAGTGCTACTCAGTCACTGCTCTTTTGTTGGAAGCTACAGGCAGAATCATAATTGACTTTTCGCACTCTCAGGAGTATGATGCTTTTTCTATTATCCCTCCATGTTTTGTCCACAACAGTGTGGTGTAGTTGCTGTATATGGGAACAGTTTAACCTTAGTGTACATTTACTTTGTGGTGGACACCTTTTTATGATCTTCCTTATTTATTTATTTTATCAGTATTTTAATTATTAGTAAAATGTTTTTTCTAGCCCAGAGAGAGAGAGAGAGAGCGGTTTAGCATCATTATCACCAAAATGCTATAATGTTAATCTATTATGGTGATGTAATACTATAATATAATAATGTTAAATATTTTTTAAAGCTTTCTCATCATTTTATCGACATGGTTAATGGCGGTGTGACCAGAAAGGGGTAGGGATTGTTTAATCATTAAAAAACCACCATAGACTTACAGTACCGTGCCTCCCTTTCATTTTTTAAAAATACAGTCAGAAAAGTGTTCTAGTGATAATTAAGAGATTGATGTTTTTAAAAAGAAATGGGCCATAAAATGGCACTCACTGCAAATTTTATAATAAATGCCTGCTGAGCTGTGATAGGTCCTCTTTCTTAGTATGTCACTGTCCACATTTTTTTTAAAAAAAACTTTTAAAAAGGCAGAATGGTAATGCAAAAGGCATTTATTTTCACCTGGAGAGATTGCGCTGCTCTTCTGTTCCTCTGAAAAAAAAGACTTTCTGTGGTCTGAGAAAAGACAAAAGAACCACAGAGAAATACAATATAGCAATAATTGAATGATGTCATCATGTTGGAAGACTTTTAAAAAGTGAATGATTGTAAAATCTGTACCCCCAAAACAAATAGACAACAAAGTACACCGTTCAGATTTTTTTTGGCTCAGACCTAATGAAAACAAGTAAGACTAAAAGGCTGGAAAAAAACCACCTACAACATAGAACAGGCATCCCCAAACTGCGGCCCTCCAGATGTTTTGGCCTACAACTCCCATGATCCCTAGCTAGCAGGACCAGTGATCGGGGAAGATGGGAATTGTAGTCCAAAACATCTGGAGGGCCGAAGTTTGGGGATGCCTGACATAGAATATAGAAAACTACACTTCAAAATCTCCAGATTTCTCAAACCACTAATATCCATGTGTCTCACTGTGAGAGGAATACCCAACCTGCAAATTTCTACCCAGCATTGTGCAAGTAGAAATTTGCGGGTTGATAATTTATATCCAATCAATATGTGACATATGCCACCCACACCTTTATTTGTTACTCAGGGAATTTCCTCTACCCACACTGCCCCATTCCCAGCTAAATCATTCCTCTCTTCAGATCTCATTAAACAGTTGTTTACCAGACACACCCAGCTGTGTACTCAGTCTCCCTGACCCCATTTTAAAGAGACAGCAGACTAGCAAAAGATCTCCTTTTTGTGTGTGTCAGAATCAACACTGAAGTTGAGTTTGTACTAACTTCTATAAATTAACTTTTAATAATATTAATAATGGTTAAGGTATGTTCTCATAAAAAAAACCCTCAAAAGAAATGTTTCAGGTTGGTTTCTTGTTAAATATAAAGGGCGTGTTAATGTGAATATTTTATGGTATGACCTTGAAAACTACTGGATGTTGATTTGATAACTGTGTTGTAGATTGCAGTGGCAATCCCTAAAATTATATATGAGTTTCCCCAAGGGGGAAAGAAACAGCATGTTAAAAGAAAGAAATCACGTCTCTCTTTTTATTCCTTTCACCCTCTTTTCTTTAGTTTCTTTCTGCCATTTGAGGAAGCAGGCACTAAAATATTCTGAAACTACAGCTATGCTGCTGTCTGTGTGTGTCACAGGGTTTCCCAGTTGGCAGCTACAGGAAAAGAAAGGACCTTGTGTACTATTTGCAGTGGCCCTTTCTACAGCCAGCAACAGGAATTCCTTGATTATGCAGGACTCTGCAGCATGGGTCATACCTTGCCCTTAGTAAAATGAGTCTCCCAAAAGACATATTCACTACCCAGTTAAATACAAATAGTAGGATTTAAGTTTATTTAGTTCTATAGAGATTAAATCATACTTCAGCTAAAGTAGATTGTGGGCAGATCTCCCTTAGAACCACCCTTTATTGCAAGAAGGATGCTTTGTGATTGGTAAATGTAAGGGGACTCTTCTGATGGCTCTTGGCATAGCCATTTTGGACTCATAGCTAGTAAACTAGTCAATTATGTGTAGAGGAAGAGCAGCTTAAAAATGACCGCTGACCCATTTGAGTTAGGGAGCATAGAAGCGCACCGGCAACAGATGTGTAAGGGTCATAGCTGCCAAGTTATCCCTTTTTTTAAGGGATTTTCCCTTATGCTGAATAGGCTTCCTCGCGAGAAAAGGGAAAACTTGGCAGCTATGGTAAGGGTTGCACTGATTAGCCTGCTATCAAGTAGACAGTAATCTAACTCAGGTTTGATATTCTTACCAGCCAGCATTCTGCAAGCTATGTCGCTCTTGATTTGTGCTGAGATGTACCAGGTGTCGCGGCTTCAGCACATCTGTGAGCTGTATATCATCACACAGCTCCAGAGCATGCCTAGTAGGGAATTGGCATCAACAAGCCTGAGTGTTGTCAGCTTGCTTCGAAAAGCAAAGGTAAGTGCTAAGCATCAAATACATGCACATTAATACTTCAGTAAGGAAAAGGTTTCTCTCTGGCATTTTATTTCCTAGCCAGCGAAAGCTGGAGTGTTCCAAAGTATCTTTTTTGATGTCATGATCATGGTTGCCATCTGGCAGTAAACAACAATAACTGCAACTACTGTAATTGCCAGGGCTGCTCCTGTCACTTTAGCAATGCCTTGAAGAAATTAGCCAATTAGCCTTTTTCCAGAATTGAGCTAAGCATAGCATCTGTTAAATGGTCGGCTACAACAGTGAAAGAGCTATCAGGAAATGATACCTGCCTCACATATTAAGACCATAAAGCGGGGGTAGCTAACTTGTGACTGCCTTCCAGCTGTTGCCGGACTATCACTCCCATTATGCTGAACCATTGCCCATGCTGACTCGGGCCAGTGCACAACATCAGAAGTACCACAGGTCCACCACTCTTGTCATAAAGTAACCTATCGAAAGCCTCCACCCACTTCTAACTTGGCCTGTGATGTTCTCTTCACAAGTCTATGTTACCATTTCTTCTACCTCAGAATTATCAAATCACTTGGCTTTCTAAATCCTCTTGGTTTATTTGTTTTTCTTCTTCCTGTTAGGATAGGTTGTAATTTCTGCAAAAGTGCAGGAAGAATGTAGCCAGTGTTAGTTGTACTCATAGGTTGTAGCCAGTGTTAGTTGTACTCATAGTAGACCCATTATTACAATTAGTAGAGACAACTAACTTGGGTCCATTAACGGCAAAGGGTTTACTTTGAGTAGGACATAGTTGGATGCAGCACATTGTAACAGGCAAAATGAAGCATATGCATGTGCATATAAAAGGCGGACACTGGAGTAATAAGCAATTTCTATTAGCGTCAAATAGACTGAGTAAATGGGTGTTCCAGTCACAGCAAAGAGATGACATTTCTAGATAAATGTCTACCCATTTTAGTTAATGCTCTTGCCAAAATGTGTTTTTCTATAATACTCAAGTTCATCTCTATTTTATTTCCAATTCTTTTCTTGCAGTTTCACAACTCTGATTGCCTTTCAAACTGGCTTCTTCATTTTATTGCTTCTAACTACTTAATCTTCAGTCAAAAACCTGAATTTGAAGACCTTTCGGGTAATTTGCCAGTTTGCTTCCTAACCACAAAGAAGTTGATGTTTGGGCTAATGCTAGGGTGGATTGAAGCGACTCAGTCATGCTTAGAATAGGCACATTGATTTCAGTAGGTGTACTCTAAGCATGATGAGGTCTGGATCCAGCTCATTATCAATATGAGTGCACACTGTCACTGATGTTATTTTAGCAGTGATAGGATGATATCTCGCCCACCAACCTTTAAATCACCTAGAATCTGCCCTTCCAACTTTACTATGGAATTGATGGAGCTTTGTCAGACAAACAGGTAGTTTCATGAATGCATCAGGGGGACATCATATCTGTAATCGTTGATACCATATGCCACACTGTGGACATTCATGACATAAAAATTTGAAGAGGAATTATGAAGACTTAATTCTAGAAATTTACAGATGTAAAGAAAAATAGAGATTGGTGAATAACTTGTTCATACAAACCTACCCCCACTCCCTTGTTACATATCAAGAGTAATAAACATTTGTGGTTCTGGCTTCATTTTACTCAAACAAGCACCCCAAGATGAGGGAAACATGTAGCATAGAATGCTGAGAGTAGCATTTGTAGGAGGAGAAAGCTGGGAATCTGGTGAAAATTTCCCTTCTAGCAAGAATCCAAGTTGGGGGGGGGGGACCCTTCAAGGAATTTGTGCAGCAGGGAAAGCCTGGAACAGCCTCCAAGAACTTTGAGTCTGGAGGAAAATCGATCTATGCACTTTATTATCGGGTGCCAAGCTTTGGATCGGGAGGAGAAGGAAGGAGGCCCAGGTCTAGATAGAAGATAGAAACCAAATTTGGAAGAGGCCTGTGCTGTCCACTATCTGCTTCCACACTCAAGCAAAGCAAATTACAATAGCTAGCTTTCTAAATGCTTTACAGTCCAGCTCCGCATACCACTTTGCTTTTCATAAGAAACAAAATTATCTGGAACACCTATGACACTTATGTGAAATCCGAAAGTTCTGTAAGTCAGTATCTCATACCAGGAATAGCTGTATGTGTAAAGACTTCAACAGCACCTGGAACCCAGATTACGCAGGGTTCCAGTTTGTGTGGAAGCCTTTGCGCTTATAGTAGTACCTTTGAAGACTGCATCCCTGCAGATGTTTTTGCATTGTAAGTGGAGTCATCAATGGGCAGGATTAGCGCACATGATATTGAGGGCAGGGCTAGTTGGCGCAACCCCATTCATGTGCTTGGAGATCACATAAGTAGAATTTCTGAGTAGAGTTTTGGTGGTCGTCCAGGCACTGTAAAATATGATACTTTGGGTTCTAAAAGTCTTACAGAGTAGCACCCTTTGAATGTACATCAATTTTCTCTGCAGCCTTAAAAAAAGCCAGATTATATTGGGATGTTATAACTAGTATTGTATCTAGAGAAAGGAAGAAGGGCACTTTGAAGAATAACATGTAGTCATGGCTAAAACATTTTACCAATGGGTAAAAGAAAGCTTCCCTCCGTAAGAGAGCTTTATGGATTCCCATATCCTCTTTTTCTGCCACGCCCTCAGAAGATCCTGGGCAGGATCTTACCAACTTTTAGCAAGGATCTGTGATGCCCCACTGATTGGCAGTGCCCCCTTCCCCTCAAAATTTATCATTTCCCTGTATTTCAGTTTATCTTCTATAGTAACAAAATATATTGACAATTCATTTCTACCAAGTCCATTAAACATGGTGTTAGATGAAAGTACGTCACATATCATTTTCAAATCCGTAGTGTGTTAGAATCTTTTTACCCTGTCTGTTTCCAACCCAAGTTGAGTGCAGAATGTATGAAACTGCAATTCAGATCTGGTACAAGGTAGAACTACATATTTCTAGTTTAGAGAGAAAAAGCTTCTGAAGTTGTTTAGAAATAACACGCTGGACAGAGCAATCTTTTCACCTGATGAGAAATACATTTCCCTTTTTTCTCATTTTAGTGGAAGAACGCAACTTTGTTGAGATGCATAGATGGCCTTCTAGTATGTACCTGAAACAGCTTGCAGAGTACAGGAACTACATTCATTCTCGAAAATGCCATTGTGTAGTAATGTAAACTGAAAGCTGATCCATCTTTAGTTATGAAGAGAAGAAATTCAATTGCTTCAGGAATCTTACAACTTCACAAGACTGAAAGCAAATGCTGAGCTTACATGCTGTGAAACTATTATCTAATACTGCACTTGCTAATGAATAACTACTGTATTTTTTTAAAAGCATGTGAAACAAAATTTTAAAAAGCATAAGCATTTAACCAGGATGTTTCCCAATTCTGCTGCTGGGTCTAATTTCCTTGTATAGGGACATCAATTCATGTCATATTATTTCAGGTTTTTAGTGGAGTTTAGACTTATTTAGAGCCTGGAAATCTTGTCAGCCTCTGTGATTGAGATTTTAAGAGTCTGAAGGAGATTCCAAATTCATTAAATGTTTGTAGGTTCTCTTTGTCTGGAAACTGTAGAACCCAATTTTGTTTGCTAGTTAAGGATTTCTGTAATTTATTTTTGGGCCTTTTAAGAATTTTGCAAAAACATAGAGTATTATGTTTCTGTACTGGGAATTAGAAAAATGTACTTCCTGTTAGCATCATTAAATTCCTATGTTATGGTGTAAAATACATCACTATCTTTCTAGAAAATAATGATTTATGTTTTCCCCTCACTGAATGGTCTAATATATCTAAAATAGTGGTCTTTATCCTGCAATGCAAAAGAAATGATCAAGGGTAATAAGCATTCTTCCACATTGTATCTGGTTTGTGTATATATATATATCCTCTACAAATGTGTTTCCATGTGGAGAAAAACCAAAACATTGTCACAATCATGTAACGCTACTGCATTTTTTGCCAGCTCTTCCTGAGTAGATGACAAATTAAGTCCTAACATTTTCCACATGAATCCCTCCAGGAAAATTTTTCTCTAAAGGGGGCATGTGACAGAAACACTTTTCAAAAGTACATTGCATTCGGAGCTTAGCCAAGGGCATGAAAATGCAAGGGTTGGAAATCTGCAAGGCAAAGGTTATGGAGCAAGGTGACACTCAGCAGCCAGGTGTAGTCATTAAAACCCTGACCAGGGCCTGTTGCTTATACTTTGATGTCCCAGAGGCTGCAAGAGAGAAGAATGGAGCCAGCTGGACAGATGGGCTTTGGCCGCTTTCGAGCTAGATATTGCAGATTCCAGGGGATCCAGGCATGCTATTGCACTCAGACTGCCACCCCAGTCTCCCAGTCCCAAGCCCTGGCTTGTCTTTTTCACACATATCCAGACGTATGACGTCCCAGCAAGATTCTCCTGTCCTTTGTCAGTTTCTTCCAGAGGGGCCCTGCATGTAGTCAACCCGCATCCAGTGTGCATGCCTAGACTGGCCAGGATCCAGAGGGCTGCATGCCCTACTGGAAAGCAGGAGGTGCCTCCTATTGGTTTTCAGTGGCATGTCCCTGCTGAGACTATTGTCTGTTTTTGTGTGCATATGAGGCTATATATATTTATATGTGCCAGTATTTCCTCACCTATCCTCAACACCTGTGTGCACATCCAGAGGCTGCAACATTGTATCTTCCACATGCGCCAAACATGTAGGTGTAGGATCCTGTTGATGTCACCAGAGATGAGATTTACACCAAGCGTTCCTCCCTTACAGCCCACGTGCATTTCAGTGGCCCTTGTAAATAGTGTTTTCTATTAGGTTTTTAACCTTTTTTTTTAAAAAAAATGGAAGCATTTGTGGATCTCTTACTAGAAACCAATCTCATTCCAGCAGTGTGGTTTTGCAATTCATTTTCCGCAGGTCAGCAGGGCAAGCATGACAGTTCCCCTTCTAAATGTCTAATGATTTGCTAAGTATGCAAGCACACAAAATAGGCTGTAATTCCTTACTTGCACTCTGTACTTGCATGTATTAGATACAACATTGCATACTACAAACGAGCACAGCAACTCAAATGGATTTGATAATTTGTTGCAGCGATGTTGACAAGTAACCTTGGGAATAATGGGAGGAATTCTTTCTTGTGCTATGGCGACAGTTTTGTCATTTTGGCTTGCCAGACAGCTCCTTTCCCTGTATGCTGCTCTAGGGGTTCCCACAAGTAAATTTTGGGGGCATGGAGTGCGGGGAGGAGAAGAGGAAAGCCCCTTTGTGCAGGTGGAAGGCCTTGTGCTAGACTTCCACTAATGTGACTCATTCATTGAATTCCACCCGGGCTTGAACGTGTTTAAAATTAAGATTTATTGTAAACAATTTCTTCACTTGAAAGAGGATAGCCACACATAGGAGTTTGCTATTGATGTGCATGCTGCACTCAAAAATTGACCACCCCTAAGGCCCAATTCTGGCCTGCTATGGTGCAACGCTGTATATAGCAGTAATTGGATAGAACTGTGTGAGGGGAAAACCAGAGCACTAGTATTACTGCGATATGGCAAGTATAGCAATTTGAGAAGCTTCCTGGAACTGAGGGGAACTAGTTCGTTTTTTGGTGGTTTTTTTTTTTAGGATTAGAAACCACATATGGTGCACCTGTTTGTGTTCCTCGATGCTCATGCAGATGGTGTACGGCCTTAGATTAGGAAGAGTGCATAGTTGAATCAGTTTAGAATTAGTATGAACATACATGAATTAGTTTAGCTTGAAAATTAGCAAGCCATGATTTGGTTTTAATATATAAATTAACTGAGAAACTCTTGGGTAGCTTGATCTGCTGAATAAATGTCAAAAAGGCAAAAAAGCTTCCAGGTTCCTTTACAGGCACATGCATTGTACTGTACCATAATCCCTGCTCAGATAGTCAAATCCTGCCCTCCCATCTGCAAACACATGATAGCAACTTGTAACTTTCCTAAAGTTTCCTAAAGTGGTTTCATGGGGCAATTAATGCAAGTCTATTTTAGAAGACAACTAGTAGATTTCACATTTCTAATTATAGAATTATTTATTAATAAGCAGGCATTGTAAGTAGCATTCAAGAGAGTTCACACTGAAGGGATTACTTCGATGTCTATTTTTATTTAAATAATAATAATTTCTGATAACAGACTTATAATTTCTTAAAGTGAAATTATGAACATGGGCTAATGTCAAGCCAGCGTGGAGATGTGTAGAGAGCCAACCTTAAGATACAAGAATCTTTGTTGTAGTCTTGTCACATGGATGAGAGTGTTTGTAGCTCAAAGAAACACTTATTTTATTATGGCATGTGTTGGATATGTAATAATAATTTCACATGTTAGCTGGTGCTTAAAATTTACAAGATTTTAAATTTAATATTTAATTCAATAAAATGTTTCTACTTAGTGTTCATCTCATGTGCTTATTTATCCATTAAATAGCTATACAAACAATGCTCAGTGTGTATTTGATCATCTTTAGAAATGGAAAAAAATCAGTTCATGCTAAGTCAAAACTAACATATTCCACAGTAAATTTGTATTATATTGATACTTCATTGTGCCGCATACTAGGAGTGTGCAATGGATTCAAACAAAACTTCCAAGACAATGCACTCACCTCAGAAGGATTAAGGTCTTATCCAAAGCAAAATGGATAGCCTCACCCGACCCAGATGTGTCATATAAATTACTTGCCAGCTGTACTTGCTCTGGTAACCTCCAGATTGGATTACTGCGATGTCCTTTACATGGGACTGCCCTTGAAAACAATTCAGAAACTTCAAGGGTCCAAAATGCAGCAGCTTGATGACTATGATTCCATTTAAAATTCATATACCGTAACCCTTATTTTAAAATCACCACACTGGTTGCCAGTTTGTTTCTGGGCCTAATTCAACACACTCACATTGGTGTATAACAGGCACCCCCAAACTTCAGCCCTCCAGATGTTTTGGCCTACAACTCCCATGATCCCTAGCTAACAGGACCAGTGGTCGGGGAAGATGGGAATTGTAGTCCAAAACATCTGGAGGGCTGAAGTTTGGGGGTGCCTGGTGTATAAAGTCATAAATGACCCAAATATCTGAAAGACCGCCTCCATTTCTACAGATCCTCTTGGGTATTAAGATTGGCATTTTCACCAACCTCAGAAGTAGAGACAATGCCAGTACAGGAGAGGGCTTTCTCAGTGGCAGCCCCTAAGTTGCAGAACTTGCTTCCTGCAGAGGTGCATTGAACACCATACTTATTCAGTTTTCACTGTGCTAAAGATATACCTATACCTTTGACAGTTTCAAGTATTTTTGTGTTACCATACTTGCTGCATCGACAATTGTTTTACTTCCCTTTTTTTATAATTTATAAACTTTCATGGTTTTCAACTGTTTCAAATGTTGTTGTAACCTGCCTTGGGACCTTATGGCTTGTAGGTAGGTTCTTTCTATGATTTTCATCACAAGAATGACTTGTAGGTGCGGAACATAACACAGCAATCAGCCTTCAAAGTCCTGTTTTAGTTCTCCAGATGGAAATGGCCCGAGATGAAACGAAACAGTTTATTCATATTCAAGGTTATTATACAACCATTATGTTACGTGCTGACATACAAGAGCTTCAATTAGTATGTCGAAACACATATAATTGTACCTGAAGACAGCAACTTCAAAATAAAATCTGCAATTGCACAACTTGGCAGCATGCGCAAAATAATGGCCTCTCCCTTTGACAACAAAGCACAAACTTCAATGGCATTCATGGGTGGAAAAATTAAGTCACCTTGCATTTTGTACGGCTGTCAAGAAAATAGATTGCCACCAAGGTGTGTCAGACTTCAATCAGAGGCACTTGATATTTGCTAGCGCGTTCCAATAACTTAAAAATGCATGACTCAAATGCATACATGCATAAGAGACCAGTGCTTCTGTGAGGTCCCAGCGTAGGCTTATATTTGGGAAAGCATGTGCAGAGCATTCCAGAGCTAGACTCTGGTGGCAGTGTATGCTCCTCAGGATTCATGCGCATGCCCCAAGGGATGGATCCTGTGTCTTCCCACTCAGTTCTTTGTCAGTTTCAGCAATAGCATCAAGGAGGCATCTCAGGTGAAGGGCTGTGGAATGTTCTAGGCTCAATCTGTGGCATCTCTGGGTAGGTTGATGAAGGGTTGACTAAGAGACAGTGACTGGTCCTAACTCAGTCTGTGAGCTCAGTGGGGATTGGAATCCAAGTCTCCCCTGTACCAATTTGTACTCTCAAATTACTATAGCAGAAGTAAAGCTAAGGTAAATGGCCCCTGGACGGTTAAGTCCAGTCAAAGCTGACTATGGGGTGTGGCATTCATCTTGCTTCAGGCCAAGGGAACCGGCGTTTGTCCACAGACAGCTTTCCGGGTAATGTGGCCAGCATGACCAAACTGCTTCTGGCCGAATGGGACACTGTGTCAGAAACCAGAGCACACGGAAACACTGTTTATCTTCCCGTCACAGATGTACCTATTTATCTACTTGTGCTGGCTTGCTTTCAAACTGCTAGGTTGGAAGAAGCTGGGACAGATCAACAGGAGCTCACCCCATCATGTGGATTCGAACCACTAACCTTCTGATCAGCAATCCCAAGAGGTTCAGTGATTTAGACCACAGTGCCACCCGTTGTGTAGGAAAATTAGCTGTGTAGGAAATTAGTGGCATATCAGTTTGAGGGTGCTGTTGTTTTCAAATACAGGGAAATATTCCGACACTGAACTCATCACCTTGCTGGACTGTGCTACCCTTGTACAAAGCATAGGAGGCAACAACTGATCACAGCCCTTAAAAGCACAGGATTTAAGTTCCTTCTCTGCTGTTGCATTCCTGGGCGGCATGGAGTTAAGTGACTGCATCCTCTAAAATCCACCAGTGTATTGCAAACAGAGATGAAGCTTTTTTCCAGAAAGTAATTGTGAAGGTCAAGAGAACAGCTTCTAAGTGCTTTGCCATTAAGCACTATTAAATCTAAACATTAACTTTAGTGGGCAGGCATTGTACAGATCCCCTGCCCAGAGGCCTAACAATCCTAGGGCTCACTAGAAGGAAGAATGGAGAGGCGTAAAAATTGAAGTACGCTGACTGATGCCCCACAAACAATGCCCAAATGCACAGGAGGCAAGAGTCCCAAAAGGGTGCTTTAGGATGCAGCTGTAGCAAATAAAAATGGTTAAGAATGATTGTTGACTGAGAGGGAGATACTCTGCCTTGTACCACTTAAATCCCTTTTATGATGGATGGCCCAATAATGTATGAGGATGGGCAGATAAAAAGGGCTCTGTTATTCTCAGCCTGAAGAAGGACCAGCTAACTTTGAGAAGTGATTGAAGGAGGGGAGGATGCAGATAAATGGAACCAAATTTTACAAGGTGGAAAAAGCCAGGTGTCGATGTATGGACTCATCCATATTGGAAGGAAGTGAACAAAGCTAATTATATTGGTTGTATGAGAAGGAGAAGTACAACCTACAACAAAATGCTGCAGCATATTCTCCTGCTAAGAACTCCAGACATTGCATTCCCTCTCCTGCTGGTTTTTCCATTCCTACTCCATAGCTGCCAAGTTTTCCCTTTTCTCACGAGGAAGCCTATTCAGCATAATGGAATTTCCCTTTAAAAAAGGGATAACTTGGCAGCTATGCTACTCTCCAGAAATCAACTTGAATTCTGTGCCTCTTGCAGCATGCTCAAACCTCCCTGAGATGTTTTCTATGGCTCCCTTTAAGAGCCCCCCCCCCAATCTGCAAACTTTGCGGTTCTCCCAAGACCACTGATGCCTCCCCTATGTGCGTGGATTGGGCTAGGCAAGGACAGGCTCTTGGAGAATGAAGATTGCTACCAATGTATATATGCAGATAAATTATATAATAAAACTCATTCTTAGAACAAGCATTTTATTCCACTGCATCAGAATCTGACTGTCCCCATGTTAACTAGCAGAGATGGTGCATACTAAAACGTGCCAGAAGTTACAGTCACATGCTCAGCAAAACCAGACAGAGACCAAAGCCTTCGATCACCATTACTCTACATTGAAACGCACCACGAGCAACATAGTAGATGCAGGATAAAGCGAGAGGTAGGCAGCTGCGATTTCATTTCCAGAAGATAGTGCTGTAGCATGAGGTAGTGCCGTCCTCTAGTCCATTGCTGCTCTGAAAATTAAAAAAGGGACACATTATGAACACTGGAAGGTTACCATGAAATGACATTTGGCAGCTATAAAGATCTTGAGCAGTACTTTGGGAGAAAGCTTGGTTTCAAAAAATAAACCCATTGCCACTGAGACAATACTGGAAATGCAATACAGTGGTACCTTGGTTTTTTAATGTCTCCGTTGACGAACATTTCGGTTTTTGGACGCTGTAAACCTGGAAATAAATGCTTCAGTTTTCGAACACGCCTCAGAAGTCAAACATGCCATGCAGCTTCCACTGAGTGCAAGATCCTGGGGCCTAGCTGTTGGCTATTTAGTTTTTGGTTTTTGAATGTTTCAGAACTCGAATAGGTGCAAACCTATCCAAACTCTGTTTTCTGCACTCTCTCTGTTGGTGCAAAAGTGTGCCAAGATGGTTAGGGCTCTCACTTCTTTGCACACTAGGAACAGTTAGCATTTTTACTTCCTATTGCCTCCTGCAGTGAATGATGCCCCTCTGTTAAAAGCAGAGGCTTAAAGGTCACAATCATACCATACACTTAAAACACATTGCTTCTAACAAAGTATCCTGGGACATGTAGTTTGTTAAGGGTACTGGGGAACTGTATCTCTGTGAAGGGTAAACTACAAGGCCCAGGAAGGGTAAACTACAAGGCCCAGGAATCTTTGGGGAAAGCCGTTGCTTTCATTATATGGCGTGGATGTAAGTGCAACTTGAAACGAAGCAATGACTACAGTTGGCAAGGAATGGCACTTATTCTGCGGCACAGGGTTAGCATAAGCTACCTGTAGCAGCACCATCTCCAGCACCATATGGTGCTGGAGGAGACTCTTGAGAGTCCCATGGACTGCTAGAAGATCAAACCTATCAATTCTTAAGGAAATCAGCCCTGAGTGCTCCCTGGAAGGACAGATCGTGAAGCTGAGGCTCCAATACTTTGGCCACCTCATGAGAAGAGAAGAATCCTTGGAAAAGACTCTGATGTTGGGAAAGATTGAGGGCACTAGGAGAAGGGGACGACAGAGGACGAGATGGTTGGACAGTGTTCTCGAAGCTACGAACATGAGTTTGACCAAACTACGGGAGGCAGTGCAAGACAGGAGTGCCTGGCGTGCTCTGGTCCATGGGGTCACGAAGAGTCGGACACGACTAAACGACTAAACAACAACAACAACAACCTGTAGCAGACTTGGAGGGTGAAGTCACTGCTCTGTGGGAATGAGAAAGGTTAACAGGGTCTGCAGAACATATTGAAAAGACTTATGGGAAAAGATTTATAATGAATTGAAAAGAGTGCTGAAATACACTTTTGTTAAAAAACCAGAGGCCTTTTTGCTTGGAATTGTTGGAGAAGAAATCCCTATAAAAGACCGTACATTCTTTTTGTATGCCACAACAGCAGCTAGATTGTTAATAGCTAAACAGTGGAAGATGCAAGAGATACCAACTATCAATGACTGACAGATGAAGATGTTGGAATATATGGAACTCGCCAAGATGACTGGGAGACTTTGCGACCAAGAGGAGGAGGAGATAGAAGATTGGAAGAAATTTAGAATTTATTTGGAATTTTTTTTGTAATATATAAATTACCTTAGGGAAGTATATTTAGGTTTTCAGTTTATATTAGGATTTTGTTTGGTGAAAGGAACTAATTCCTTGTTAGTGATATGTATTTTAATATTTTAGAGGATGAACCTGCTAAAGATGATGGAGAATAATGAAACTCAGAAGGTGGGGACTGAGGGAAGTCCCCATATGATGTAAAGTAATAAGTGAGAAGGTTTAAGATTTTGTGTGTGTTTTGTTTGTGTTTATGTATACTTACTGTTTGTTTTCTTTTTTTCTTATTGTAAAATGAATATTTTTTTTAAGAACATATTGAAAAGCTCCTTTCTCCAGCTGTTGCTTCCAGCATTCCAAGCCAGACTCCCAGAGAGAAGAACATAGAGAATGCTTCCAAGGGCAACTGACCTGTGAAGCAGCTGTTCATTTCCAGAGATCAGGCATTTGCAAACCCCTGCATGTTTCCAACCCCATTATTTCAAGTGCCTAGGCCTTCAGAAGAGCTGTGTGCCTGGCCTAGAAAAAGTATCTCCCCCCCCCCCCCCCCCGCCTCGCCCTGGCCTCTGGTATGCCTCTTTTCAACTAATACAATTCAGGAAATCGACTGCCCTACAATATCTAGCTGCAAGCAAGATGCTGGCAAGCCTCGTTTCTCTTCATCTGATGCAGCAGGAGATGCCAACACACGTTCTTGCCATTTTAAAGTTGCCTTCTCATTCCTGCAGCAGGATTCCTCTGCACATTTTGAAAATACTTTTGGAGCAAGCTTTTCTCAAAATAAACCTCTGTGCAGATCAGGAATCCTTTATGGTGCTTGTGGGAGCCGCCAGTCACATGTTTATGCTTTGTGTGCAAGGAGTTGCACTGGAGCTACTTGAGCTAAGCTCGTCTTCCCCAACCTGGTGCCCTCCTGATGTTTTTTTGTTTGTGTGTGTGTTGTTTTTTTTACTGCAACTCCAGCCAGCACAGCCAACAACAACAACAACAACATTAGTTTTATTGGAGTCAAACAACATGCTATGTCAAATAGCACACCATGTCAAATTCAAAGCATGCAGCTACAAATTTTTATTAATATGGGGGAATTGTAACTGGTACCACAATGCATGGGGAAATGAAGTTTAAACCTTCCTTCCACCACCAGGATCATGGTCAGAGTCCCTTCCTGTCACAGCAGCTTGCTTTATTAAAAAGCACCCAGTTACGGCTAATGGTTACAGGGGGGTGCAATTGCAGCAAAGGAGGGAAGGTTTAAACCGCCTCTCCCTATGTGCTACCTGATACAATTCCACCCACCCCAGTGTTAGAAACTCAGATATATATAAGATGGGCAACAAATGGCTCCTTAAACCAGGGTTACAGTCGCCAAAACAGAATATCTAGTTGCTGTTTGGGGGCCAGAACATGGGCGTACCCAGGATCAAAACTAGGGGGGGGCAAGGGGAGGGGCCAAGGCACGGAAGGGGAGGGGCCACAAAGTGGGCGGGAACGGCGAACTCGCGCTCCGCCGGGCTGTGCCCCTCCCTAGAAGCAGGGCTGGTGGGCGGAGGCGGAGCCCAGCCCAGCGGAGCGCGAGTTCGGCATTCCCGCCCACCGCGCCGCGCTCCCTGGTTCCCCGCCGCGCTTGGCCTTGCCTGAGGGCGCGCCGGGGAGCTGGAGGGAGGGTGCGGCGCGGTGCGGCGGGAATGGCGAACTCGCGCTCCGCCGGGCTGTGCTCCGCCTCTGCCCACCAGCCCTGCTTCTAGAGTAGGGCAGCTGCCCTAACTTGCCGCATGGTGGGTACGCCCTTGGGCCAGAAGGCTGTCTTTCTCAATGCAATGTTTTGGTTTTGGTTCCTGAAATTCATTCTGATGGTGCAGATAAAATACCATGGATAGAATTCTAAAGGATATGTTGTTGTTACTGTGTGAAAACAGACAAGATCCAAGGACCTCCAGGCAGGCTCCTTCAGATCTTGGAGATGTCAGGCATCATCCTGGTATCTTCGTTTGGTCACAAGAGGCCAATAGCTGGTGAATTTTGAACGCTGCCAGAGACCACTTAGTATTAAGCAAAACAAAACACTAGATGCGCTGCTCTTTCTTATTGAATGTAACACATAGTTTGGCCCACAGGGTTGCAACTGCATTTCTTCCTTGTTCTCAAGTTGGCTGGATAGCTCATATCCAAACACTTACCTTCACAAGGCTCCAATCTTCTGCAAAATGGATTTAAGTTCTCCACTCCTATATAGAGCTTCCAGGTCTGTAAAGCCACCTATACACTTTTCTCCAATAAAGACACGAGGGACCTAGAAGAAGTAGTTAAAGTTGTTAGTTAGGATTACTCAGCAAAGAAAAAAGGATTTTAGGAGCATAGTCTCCTAGGGAGGCAGGAGCTTAAAACAGAGCTATAAGAACGACAGCAAAAGATAAACGGCAAGAGAGAGATGGCAGCTTGACTACTAAGTAAGAGGGATAAGGGTAGCGCAGGGCTGGAGAACCGGATCCGGCCAGCAGACCTGACCCTTATCTCCCCTACCTTTATGGGTGAAATTTAACAGGTGGGTGTGGCCAGACACCTGTCAATCACCCGGTGTCACAATTACATTGGGCGATGGGGTGCTTTGAAGTACCGACAATTGTTGGGACTTGGTAGTGCCACACAGGGCTTACATAGAATCCTGTGTGGTGCTTGGAAGTGCCAGGTAGCTGATAGTCAGAGTTCAAGGTGCAGAACAAGGCTCTTTGCAAGTCCTGACTGGCTACAGAGTTCCTCAGGGAGCTCCCAAACAGTTGATCCCAGAGACCTTGAAGTGCAAGGTCTGAGAGGCTGACAGGCGCTTGCTTGAAGTTCAGCTTTTCTCCTGTGTTCCCTTTGGGGAACTCCGTAATGCAGTCATTGTCAGCTGGTTCGCTCTCACTCTCAATCAGCTGACTCACAGTGACAACATGCCTCCCTTGCCAATGCACAATCAGGAGTGCATTTTAAGGTTCCCAACTGGGCATTGGCAGCCACATCCCCACCTGCCCCTCACCTGAACATTGTATGTGATGTCAGGTGCGTGCAGCCAGAGGCAAAGCAACCTGCTCTAGTACCCGGAGCGGTGCTCATTCCAGGGGGCGTGGCGCACATCCTGGTGTGTGTGTGTGTGTGTGCGCGCATTTTTTCACCCCTCCTTTGGAATGGTACCCAGTGTGGACCGCCCCCGCCCCCCCTTGGAACACCCCTGCATGCAGCAGGTTGGTGTGGGGAGGAGAGAAAAAAACACAGCCTCCCAGGGCAAATTGGGACTCATGCCAGGCCTAATTAAGCCTGTGGACTAGACCGTCCTTACTCCTGGGGTGAACAGGATTTCCAGGTACAAATCTGAAGACCCTTCCCCATCACTTAGGGTGCTAGAAGTTCCCAAGACAGTATACAATAATTTCTTCAATCTGATTCTCTTCCGTGCTGTGAACCATGGGATAGAATGGCAAGCAAATGGAACAGAACAGCAGGGCAAAAGTCCTGCAAAGTCACATATGTATCTTGCAGGCCAGGAAGACACATTCTTGCTGTGTGTGATGCTGTAAATTTAAGGGCAAGCAATACTAGAGGCAGGTCATCTCTTGAGGATGCAGAAAAGAGTGTTGTAACATGAGCTACTGCAGCTGAATCTCAGGTAACAGGAAATTTGCATGTGACGACTTTCCATCAGGTGCAGGTGTGGTTTACCCTCCCTAGAATTCTCCCATGCACTACGGCAAAGGTCACTGTGCCATAGGCCTTGGACTTCATCGCCCAGATTTGCATAACTTGCTTTTGCCAAGGAGGAAGTGCCTTCTTAGCACAAAGGATTCTTGTTGCAGCTTGCACTAACTACCAGAAGGCCCCTATCCAGAACATTTTAAGAAGACCAGTGACATTATAAACTAGTCAGCCAAGGTAACAGGACACTTTTGTGCCTGCCATCATTCTTGGCCTGAAGCTTATGTATCAGGAGGTTTTGCTAAACATCTGTTCTCTGTTGCTCACCAGCACAGTACGAAGCTCCTCACATGAAGCCCCATTTTGCGGCATTAAGCTGTGGATTTTAATCGGAGGTGCTGCTCTCAGTGCAATAATGTTAAGTTTAATTAGATATAGGTCCCCACAATGCAACAGGCACAGTCCCTCCTTCCTTCTGAAGTTCTGTGGTGCAAATCCCATTGAGGTGAATGGGATGGGCAACCACCCAACCATACTTCTATACAGGTTCTGTTCATTTCAGTGGGGCTTGCAAACAGGAAATTCCCAGGGGATTTGGCTTCTACCAGCTCTCCAAGAAGAAACCTCTGAAATCAGACAAAAGGTCCTTCAGGATTCTGCTGCCATAGTGGCCCACCTATGGGAGGTTCCCAGATATACCCCATCATGAGTGATAGCCACCAAAAGCTCTATCTATAAATTTATCTAATCCCCCTTTAAAGCCATTCAAGTTGGTAGCCAATCAATTATGCACTATGTGAAGTAGTGCTCCCATTTGTCTGTCATGAATCTTCCAACATTCATCTTCACTGGATGACGCCAGAGAGGAGACAAACTTTGTTTCTAAGCTAAAAGCCCCCCAAATGTTGCACTATAATTTGGGTTCCTCTTTCTTTGAACCTTTCTCCATTTCTACAGCGTCCGTTAAAAAATAATAATAGATGAGGCAACCAAGACTGTATACAGTATACCCAGTTGCCCCACAGATTTGTATGGAGCTATTATGACATGCAGTTAAGTGCAGCTGTTCCTTTGTATTACATCCAGCTCGGAAAGTGGAAACCAAAGTGCTGCCCATTAACTTTATGCATTATAGGCAGCCATTCAAGAGATAAGGGCAGGGCCAGCAGAAATGCTGGCAACCCACCAACGGACTGTACCAATTATCATCATGATTGACACGCCATGCGCCTCATTTACAACTGGGGTGGCTCCAAGAAGCTGTTGGGACTCTAAATTCCCATCAGGGCTAGCCAGCCTAGCTGATGGTCAGGGATGATGGGAGATGGAACCCAGAAACAAAAGGAGAGCCACTGAGGTAGAAATTCTGAAAACCTGTGCTCAGGGAAGCCAGCTTCATATGGCCTGGACACAAAACTCACAGACTCTTTGCCCTGCAATGCATGACTGAATAGAAGTCTGACTAATTGGGAATTTCAAAATCAATTTTCCTACCTTGCCAAACACCCTGCCCTGTTAAGAAATTTGAATTCCCTAAAGCGCCCCTGCTCCAGGCATGTTGCTCACCTTGAAAAGTTTGAAGGAAGCAGCTGCTTTAAGTTTCACAAAGGGAAGAAGTGGCAGAGGAAGGAAGACTTTATGGCTTCTCAAATACAACATGAGAATGAGCTTGTTACGTCTTAACTTACATTATAGTTGCCACATGTTCTTTTGGAAATAGTACACGGTTTTACAGGAGTGAACTATAAAGCTGCTAGTCTGGTCCACCCCTGGAGGGGATTGGTTTTAAGAACAGTACAGTACTTAAAATACACTGAAATGTTTCAAATTCTATGTACACTAGGTACAATATATTTTAAAACAGGGGTGTCAAACTCAAATTCATCGGGGGCCGCATCAGCAGTTTGGTCACCCTCAAAGGGCCGGTTGTGTCTGTAGGACTATGTGTCCACTCTTTATTATCATAAATTATTGTCACTGCATTCAATTATTACTGTTTTTTTGTAATAATGTAAGCTCATTCCCGCCCCCACGCGGATCACATTCCTGCGTCATGGCACGTGTGTGGGAGGGGATGTAAACGAGGGAAATTTGAACAAAAGGTGGGGATTGACGGCTTCCCGGGGGGGGGGAGCTCAACTAAACCTTCGGCAGAAAGGAGAAAGCCACTGCTGGGATTAAAAACCTGCAGATGGAAAGAGGGCTTCCCTCTCCCGCCCTGCGCACACCCAAACCCCGCTAGGCAGGATGCCACACGCTGCAACCCACCCCATGCTTTGGAGAGGGGCAGGAACATGCGGTGCAGTGCCAACTCCCCGCTTTGCTTTTGCATCCTCCCTCCTCAGCGCCAGAGTCCCTTCCCCTCGCGCTGAGGGAGGGCAGCGGATTTCCCGAGCAGGAAGGCGGCGGCAGCCCCAGCGGACGTGCATCTTCGCCTCAGAGCTGCTCTTCCCGCCACCTGCGCTGTTGCCGTCTTCACCGCTGCCTCTCCCTACCGGGACTGCAGGCAGAGGAGGCTTGAAAACCTCCCCCCCCAAAAAAATCCCCTCCCACCTACTCAAACCGCGAGGCGACTCCATCTGGAGCCCTACATCATGAGGGGCTGAGAGGAGGCGGCGGCAGAGCGGGAAGAGCAGGAACCCGTGCCGTCGCCGCCGCCTCCCTCCCGGCTGCCCCCCGGGGAGCAGCTCCGCCGGAACTGAGAAGCCAAAGGGCGGCTCGGGGGTGGGGGGCAGAGCAAAAGCCAGGCACCCTCCCAAGTGTCTATGAGGAGAAAACAGGGGAAGAGGGAAGAGAAACCCGGCTCCATCAAGAGAGTGACTGTTGCGCTTCGCCTACTTCCCCCTCAGGCTCACTCCGCGTCCCTTTCGCCCGCTCGCTCGCCCACCTCCCGGATGCAGCCAAGGAGAGGAAGGGAAGCAGCGGGCGGCAGCTCCCCAGTGCCGCCTCACTCGCTCTCGGAGACAACAGCAAAGCCCGCCAAAAAAAATCCAGCGCTGCTCCGTCCCGGCACCAACTTTGCCGGCGGTGCCTGTAGGGATTTCCTACCTCCTCGGCGGGCTTCCTCCTCCTCCTCCTGCATCTCACTTCCCCGTCTGGCCGCTGTGCCACCGCCTCCTTCAGCCTCATTCGAAATTGAAATTCCCTGGCCAAGGCCGTCAGCGCGGCTCCAGCGCCCCGGCCTCCGCCTGCAGCCCCGCCCCCGGTTTTGACCCTCAGCCAATCGCAGGCTCCAGAACTACTGTCAGTGGCTATTGGCGGCGGCTACGCGGGCCACATGACGAGGTCTGGCGGGCCGGATTAGGCCCCCGGGCCTTGTGTTTGACACCCGTGTTTTAAAAGATTCACACCTTACTAGTTGTTTCAAAAGACCCATGTCTTACTAGGTACAACGTTTCAAAAGACCCATTTCTTAATAGTTATGTCTCAAAAGACTTACATGTTACATTGTGAAAAATCTCTCACACCAATAGAAGAATTCTGGAAACTGTTCCGATGCACATTGTTGCTGTGAGTGTCAAGAATGATTTAGCTTACCCATCACATCTCATGTGACACTTGCTCATATATATATAATCACCATCATTTATACCTGTATACTGCTTGATTGTAAGAAAACTGAAAGCAGTTTACATGTGCCTACATGTCTATTTTTTTTTTTTTAAGGACCGCTTGGACTCTTAAATCCCACAATGGGGAAAAAAATAGAGCAGTACAGTACGGTGTGTTAGCTTGCTAACCGCATCATAGCCTAAATGAGCATGACTTTGGACCCATCTGCACTGCACATTTAAAGTGTTTTCAAACCACTATCGAACAGTAATGGCTTCCCCCAAAGAATCCTGGAAACCATAGTTTTTTTAAGGCTGCTGAGAATTTTTGGGAGACACCTGGTCTCCTCATAGAGTTAACAGTTAACACCTCCCTATGTAGCTCACCCCCTGACTTCAAGTGAGCTTCAAGCAAAAAAGAAATACCTCACAAGGGCATATGAAGGGCTTCCCTGGAAGAAGAGAGATCTTTGCAAAGCTGGGTAGCAGAAGTGGCCCTTAAGTTATAAGGGCCACCTCCGCTACCCAGCTTTGTTTCTATCCTATCATCACCCCCAGATGGAGCTTGATTTTCCCCACCCCACTGTATTCATACAACAACCCTTTGAGGTAGGTAACGAACACAAAAAACTCCCCATGGATCAGACCAAAAGTCTCTACAGTCCAGTATCCTGCTTCTCACAGAAAGCGGCTCTGGTGGGGATGGATGGGCGTTAACTCAAGATTCCCGCAATCCTCTCGTCATTACATCGCAGCAGCAGTGAGCGCAACGGTATGCAAAGACAGGCGCTCGTTCCTCACAAAGTCGCCCCCAGGGATCCATTGAGAGCTCGGAAGCTTTTGCAAGGGGCTTGCTGAAGCAGCTCAGGGCGGGGTCATTTCCTGAGCCCGGCGTAACAGACTTCTAACGCTGCTGTCCACACGTGGGAGAGCTTTTTCCAAGTGATGTCATGGAGGACGGGCGGGGAGCCACTTCCTACGGTAGGGTGGGGGAATCTAAAGAGAAATGCACGGCTAGAAAGTAGAAAAAAGCATATTGCTTTACTTCTCCCCCGCGCGCAAGAATGAGGATTATTGAAAGGAAACTCACTGTTCTGGCCCCCGTTATCTCCAAAAGATAGTCCTGGATAGCAGACATGTCGCTTCGAGTGGTGAGGTCCACATACTCCAAGTGCCCAGGCTTGAGATGAAGTCCTTCCAGGAGCTTGACAGCGTCGTGGCAATAAGGACAGCTCGACTTCCCGAATACAACCACCTTATCAGCTTTCAGCTTGCTGCTAACGAATTGCTGGGCCATTCTGGGACCTTTGCCGCCTCGCCACAAGCAGCCGCGCGCAACGGGAAGATTGCAGCAGCTCCCACCGCGTTGCTTGTGCGCTCTTTTATGAGTTACAGCCGTCGCTCCTCCTTTAAGGGACAACACCCTGTAGGAGGAGCCCTCTCCCTCTCTTATCTGCGGCTTTCTTTCTTTTTTCTTTCTTTTTAAAAAAAAGTCAGAAAGGACTATGAACGGTTGCCCAGAGGAAGCGTTATGGTGTGTATTCCCTATGCAAGCTGCGTGGTAAATAATTTGCTGGCGCGCCCTTAATCTATTTTGGACTGAAGTCGTTGCTTCACAGCATTTGCATGGCCTTTATTTGTTTTGGATAGAAGAGTCTTCATTGTAGCAGTCAAACTTGCTTCCTGAGGTGCAACTCCTACAGAACGGCGTGAGACCAACTTCCAAGTAAATATGCATAGTTTTCTGTGGGATCGAAAGGCAGGCTAGAAATCCCTCTAATGGAATCGGAAGGGACATTGAGGATCATTTAGTCCAACCCCTGCAATGCAGGGGGAATCAATCCTGTAACCTTGGCATTATCAGCACCGTGGTCTAACCAACCAAATGAAATGTTTGGTCTTCCTCTTCTTCCCTGGTGACATTGGCATTGTATTTCTGGCTCTGCTGGGCTTGTTCATGTGGCAAAATAGCTGCAGAGCTGGAAGCAACAGGTGCTTCGATACAATGCACTTTCAAAGACTGAAATCCTAAACTAGCATGGCCTGATGCAAAAGAAGACTGTGCAGAAAATAAATAATAATAATTCACCATACAGTGTATTTATATACTTATCTTTGGCCCAAAGGTTCCCATAGTGAACATGTTATTACAACAAAATATACAGTAAAGTAAATGCCATAAACCAAGCTAAGCAGGAAGCCTCATTGAACACAGTGGAGTTTACTTTGGAGTAAACATATACAGGACTGCACTCCTCAGATCCTGGAAATGGGAGGTGAGGTACCCACCTTGGCCTCCAGATTTATGTATTTATCACATTTTCATGTGTTTCTTTTTCTCATCAGGTATAACTGGACGCACACAACCTCTTATACTATGCATGGAGGCACAACAGAATAGATCTATTCTAAAGTCTCACTGAGAGCTAGCAGCTTCAGATTTTCACCTGCCTAGGATTTCCCTCATCTGATTGAGCTGGGTGCACACAACCGGTTTTGCCCAGATTGCAAGGGCTTCTCCTGTTATATCCTCCCACGATCATATGCTTATTCTGAGAATACTTACAGATCAAAAAGGGTGTAACTCCCAACACATAGATTGGATTTTTCCTTTCTAAAAACATGGAAGGAAGGAAGAAGTTTGGAGAAACAGAGGAAATAATTTATCTTAATATAATAATAATAATAATAATAATAATAATAATAATAATAATAATAATGTATAAAATAGAGTAAACCTGCAACAGATTTTAAATGAAAAGGATTGCATCCATTTTTAGTTTCCCTCAGAATAGACCCACTGAAATTAAAAGACCTAAGTTGATCATCATTAATTTCAGTGGGTTTACTCTGAGTAAACACAACAGTGGAGACAACCCAAAGACAACGACATTTTCACAGTGCATTTCGCACAGGTGACCTGAGGAACTCTCTGCCTCCAGAAGGAGTATCATGCTTGAGCTCAAAACTATTACATAAATCTATCAACATGATTATAAGATTATCAGTTAGGTAAGCTGCTCATTGTGTTATATACCGAACTGGAAAGCAGGAAAAGGATTGTCCCCTCTGATCTGAGTATTGCAGTACAGGATATTGGAATGAATGAATGATGCGTTGTTCTGACTCCCGGATTGACTAAGACTCCTAGCATGTGACAACTGCAGCTCTTGTGAGACTATTGTGAAACCTTTTTTGAAATGCAGTGTCACGAAACTTGGCATATTGCCAACATATAGCAATAGTGCCATCTCCACAGGCGTGCTAGGAAAGCCGTGTTGCATCTGTATGTTGCTGCTAAACAAGCCACAAAGTCAGCGAATAACTCTGGACCGCCATTGCCTGTCACACTTGCGGTCCCATGTTTGTCATGTACATAGCTTCTATAGCTATGTCGACAGGAAGCAGAATGCAGACAAAATATGCCAGATTGATATGGCGGGCATGTTGGCTTATGTGAAGAACAGTATACTTACTGTAAATGCTACTTATCACTTTAACTACAAACCTTCCCCAAACCCACATTTTCTGTATCTTCCAAGCTTTAAGCAGGCATAGTAGCATTTCCACACATTCTTTCCCTTGCTCAAGTCTGGCACCAGTCTTTGGAGGCCCTTGGCACAACGCTATCAGCTGGGGACATGTGGCTTCCCTGAGCCAGTAAATGCTCTCAGTTTAACCTAACTCACTTGTTGTGAGGATAAATCGGGATCACAGAAGCCTAGAACTGTAGAGTTGGAAAAGACCACGAGGGTCATCTAGTCCAACCCCCTGCTATGCAGGAATTCTTTGCCCAATGTGGGGCTCGAACCCACAACCCTGAGATTAGGAACCTCATGCTCTACCAACTGAGCTACCTGCTCCCCCACAATCTGCTTGATTGAAATGGGATACAAGCAAGTGTACTGACAAGGTGATACCAGGGTGCATACTTTAACCCAGATTTATAAGCTTTGGCCACCATCTGAAGGCCACTCTGACTCTCTCCACATGTTGCCAGCATTATGTTTGAAGCTGTTCCGCATGTGGATTAGGCACTTCTCATCAGCAGAAATCTTTTAAGAAGAGGGCACTGGAACGCCTCTCATATCTTCGTGCAAAACCTAGAGGATGAGTGGCGAAGCTTCTTGGGTCAGTGAGGGAGCACACAGGGAATTTTGAGGAACTGTAGACTGTGCCAGTCAGAAAATGCTGCCTTGGGGGCCTGTTGGAGATGACAACCCTGGGCAAACAGGAACTCAGCAGGAAGAGCATCTCTCACCCATTGTGGATTTTTGAGCTGATATTGACTTGGACCTTTCACAGGAGGTGCTAGCAAGCACACTTGCACATTGGCAACCCATTATCTAGAGTCTTTTGGGAGCACTGCAGGGCTGAGTTTTCTTACTGCCCTGAAACTAAATGCCAAGAATATTCATCTATGAAGTTTTCAGTTCTTCCAAGGCAAAGTGCCTTACTCAGAATCAAGAAAAAGACTTGCTTTCTTACTGATACAGTATTGATTTACCCTGTGACTTTAAATTGATGTGTAGTTTGACCAGCCTACTACTTGGGAACCCTGAAATTCTTACCATATGGAGATTTTGTTTTGTTTTGTTCTTGTTATTGAATTTTTTAAATATCATTGCCTGGAGTGAGTTTTTATTCAACATGAAAAGCACTCGTGAAGCCTGAGCTATCATTTTGGATTGACTTGTCTAACTTTGCATTAATAAAAAAAATTTGTTACCGGTATTAAGAAGGATAACAAATACAATAATATGCTCTGGCATTGAAATCACAAGGATTACATAGGCTGTGTTATTGCCTATTCAGCCTTTCAAGCCTGCAGACTCAACCCTCAGGAGGGATTAAGCTGATTGCAACCAATTTTTTAAATTGTGTCATGGCACAAACCTACTAATGCCAAGTTGCACTTTGACTGTGATCTATTCATCATCTGTAATATTTAGCACCCATGTGCCTGGTACAGAAAACACATCTAGGAGACTAGAGATGTGCTCTTGATTTAGGTACTCTGAAATCCCATGGGTCTCCTTGAATGGGTACAGTTCCTGCCACTGAAATGAATAGGGGAGCCTGCAAAAAGCATACACACACACACACAAACAAAAAAGAGATTCCAGGGTGCAGTGCAGTGTCCTGGAATCATGCAATGGTTTGTTTATTTTAATCAATTACAATTTTATGCCGCCCTTCCTCCAAAGAGCTCAGGGTGGCATTAATTGTTCTCCTCCTTCCTCATGACACCTCTGTTATATGCTGAATGGAGAGATTGTTACTAGCCAAACATCATCTTTTCAGATTCAGAGCTGAGCAGGTATTCAAACCATCTCAATCCTACTCTAACCCTTTAACTGCTACACCATACTACCTCTCAGTTTGCTAAGGAAGCAGCATTAAAATTTGTGGTGGGTGACGCTACTGTTCCATACCCACCAACATTTAGCCAATGAAAATAGGGAAGACCTATATAATAATAGTAATAATAATAATATTAATAATATACCCTGCTCATCTGACTGGGTTGCCCCAGCTACTCTGGGCGGCTTCAAACATATAAAAAACCATGATAAAATATTGAGCATTTAAAAAACTTATCTATGCAGGCTTCCTTCAGATGTCTTCCAAAGGTTGAATAGTTACTTTTCTCCTTGGCTTGGGGGGGGGGGGTAGCATAACTCCATATCCTCCAACATTTTTCTGGTGAAAATAGGGGCGACCTAAGGAAAAGCAGGACATTCCAGGATCAAGTCAGAAACCAGGATGGCTTCTGTAAATCCTGGATTGTCACTGGAAAATAGGGACACGGAGGGTTTTCTGTTTCAAATGCTGAATATTATTCCTATAGTTATATATCTGCACACTAATTCATTCAAAACTTTATTGATCTTGCTGCTTTGCTCTTTCAGATTCTGCACCCATTTGTCTGTTTCACCATTTCAATGTGGTTTCGTAGTTTCTCTCTTTCCAGTGTTTTAATTATTTCGTTCTGTCTTGCAAGCAGCATTTGAAGTGCTTGTAACCGCAAGGCAGGATGTGAGGAAATAAAGGAACGCACCCAGCTTGCACTTCCTTTCTGAGAGTAGAAATGCACATTCCTAGCTGTTATGGGAAGTTCCGCCAAGGCAGCTTAAAGTGTGTGAAGAGGAAATGGAACTCCCACAGCCCAGCATTCTGTCCCGTATAGGAACTCAGAGTCCTTTGCTGGGCTGAGGGCCATTTAAGAAGAAGCGGTAAATGTCACGTTCTCAGTTTGGATTGCTACGCCTTTGAAAGCCCTGTTTCCAGAGATGTAACCAGAGTGCCTTTCTCTAGACATGTACCAGCTTCATAAGTGACGTGAGAGTATTGTTATAGGTTGTTTTTGTGTTTTGGGGGGAACCTCTAAACACTAGAAATTAATAAATGGTAGGATTTTGATTTTTTGGGATATGAAGGGAATAAGTAAGTAAGTAAAACTTTATTTATTTGCGTGGCCTACAGGCCATTGCAACAAAGGATTCATATTACATAACCTGGTAAAAAGGAAAGAAAAAAGAAAAATGCTATATATAACAATAAAATGTGCTGTCTCGGGATTCAGCATAACACAATTAAAATGGGACAGATATGAAGGGAATATACAATCTGCAGTGGCGGAGCTTTATGCTCCGGCACTGGGGGCGGGGCTGGCGCCCGTTCTGGGGTTGGGGTGCTCATTCCAGCGCCGTGGCACGCCTCCCGGGGGCACGCTGCGCCTCCCAGAGGGGTGTGACGCACATCCCGGGGCCGTGGCGCGCGTTCCGGGGGTGTGGCAGGTTTTGGGGGTTGGGTGGGTGCCCGCGATGGCGCCCCTTGGAGCCCGCCACTCGGGGCGGCCCACCCCTATCTTCCTACGCCCCTGACAATCTGCAGAGGAATTCCTGGGCTAGCCTATGCACAGACCCTGGTTGAGGATTCAAAGACCCCTGGAATCCTGTGCATGGTTTGGCAGGGATTGGGGTGGCCTGTAATAGTATATTCTACTTGGGGACAAAGTGTGCAAATGTTCAAACACGCTTCAAACTATGTGCGTGCCAAGTTACTGCTTTCTACCTGCTGTGGAAGTAGCTTACTTATTTTTGGGTATAACATGACCTTTTTGTGTGGCAGAGTTCAGGAGGGCTACGGTAGCTTGGCCCTGAGACCATTGGTACCCGGAGCTGTGCGTGCCATGCAGCATGCATGGCCCTGCACCAAAATCTGTGTCACCTGGAATAACTTGAACCCTAAATAATTTGGGTGTGCACTTTGGGTCCTGCATTTTTTTTTGAGGGGGGGATACAAATGTTCAATTTTCAGATTTTTCTTCCTATTGTGGCATCTTAAACTATACTTGCCCCACTTTTCAGATTCTAGCACATCAGAAAATAACCTCATTATTTTGATATCCCTGGGAGTAAGGGAAACGAAAAAGAAAACACAAGCATATTGGTGCACCCAGAGTGCCATAATGTACCTAATTTCAACAGAGTTGACCTTTTAAAAAGTGGTTGTTTGATTGCTTATTTTATTATAAGATTATCACAGACAAACTATTTCATCCCTAGGTTTAATCATTGTGGTTGAGGAGACGGTGAAGGCATTTCAAGTTCATGTAACAACAATAATAAAACATATTCCTGAGGTGTTGCTATTAAAGATGGCATGAAACAGTCTGCTCCTTCCTACACCCTGCCATGTCGCCTTGCTTCATTTTGCAGAGATGAATATGGAACTGGAGCATGAGGTGTGGATAATTTCAGCAAGCACGGAGACTAGATTAAGATGCCAGTCTATCAATTGTGCAATTTTAGCTCGCTGTGGTTTCCATTACTAAAGTACCATGAGGAATTACAGCAGCTATAAATAACTCTGGGCTGTGAGTCAAAAGAAGGTGTATACAGCTGTCTTGTTGCTATAACAACCTCTTGTGACTGGGGAAGGGGGAAAAGGTGTGAGATATACATCCTGAGAACAGAAATAGGGTTTGTTTGTTTTTCAGGGAAATTAAGATAATGAAATACACGTTTAAGCTGTGGTACTAAGTTGGTGATGGTAACATTCTGAGACATTTCTCCTGAAAGACCTACATTGGCTCCTACATTGGAAATTGTAGAAGCTATCCCATTTAATTTTGGCCACTGACTGACTCATCTCAGAAGCCAGTTCAAGGAGGCTGGTCTAAAACTGACTTCTGCACTTGCTGGATTGGGTCATTTAAGTTTAAGAGTCGTCTTCTTCTTTGGCGATCACTCGTAGCCGAGTAAGATTGTCTTCCATAAACATGATTTTAAAAGTGAGTTCGTAAGTGACTGTGGAGGCCAATTCTGGATCCACACGTCCTTCCACAGTGGGGACATAGGTTTCTCGGTGGGAGTTGATCACGGTGAGAATTTGCCAAGTGTGCCTTCCTCTTAGCACATTTCTCCCTTTCATCCTGAGTTCGAGCGCCTTCAAAGCCCATAGTAAAGGCTGTTCTCCAATCGGAGCGCTTGCAGGCCAGTGTTCCCCAGCTGTCGATGTTTATACTACATTTTTAAAGACTTGCCTTGCATTTTTCACTAGCTGGAATGGGGGCATTTAAGTTTAAGAGCCGTTTAGTGTTGACATAAGGTGTCAAGAGGAAAGGAGCAGGTGGGAGCAGGGGCGGCAGGGGCAGACGAAGGGGTGTGTGGTGGGGGCGGACCACCCTGGGTGTCTTCGCTGAGGGGGGGTGGCATTTGGCCCACCCACGACTCCCAAGACTACCCCGAGCTGTCAGGGGAAGGGGGGGAGCTGTGCCACTTTGCCCCCCTTCCCTCTTTGTTTTTACAGCTGGGGAAGGTTTGGGAGTCGTGGGTGGGCGGTGTGCCAAATGTCCGCCATTGGCAGCTCGCTCTGCCCCTGGCTGCAGGGCGCGCACGCCGCTCAGTACATATCCAAGCATCTATCCCGCACCTGGGAGGGCACTCTCCATGCCCCGCCCCCCTCGGGAGCGTGGCCCACCCTAGGCAGCATGGGCATATGCTTTGCCACTAAGTGGCAGCAGCAGCGAGCAACAAGGGCAGCAGGTGGGGGCCCTTGGGCGCCTTCAGGATCAGTTCCAAACTCTGGTTCCAAGGTGGCAGCGGAGGGACCCTCTCCCCTCAGGGGCTGACTGGGATGGTGGCAGCAGTTGTTACTCGCAGCTGAAGAAGGATGTCAAGAGCAGGGCAGCAATAAATCACACAGCATCAATGAAGTTAACTCTTTATTCAAGGAAACTGGGTCGGCTCAGGAAGCCAGGCCTAATGAGCACAGCAACTCGTCAGGGAAGATCTTGCCCCTATGAGGCAGTTGTGTGGACTGAAGGTCCCTGACTTCCCACAGTTGTCTAAGTCTCCTCCTCCTGCTGGCTTTACGAGTTTGTTCGAAGAAGTATTTTCTCATGGTGCTATATATTCAAAGGTGCATACAGTATGCAGATTATCCACTAGGTGGCAGCATTGTATCGTTGCACCACATTTCCATTTTATTAAACAGCAGAAAGAATCGCTGCTTGCAATCAGCTTTGAGAATTGCCTTTTTCCTGGAGGATTGTTGATATCTCACTTGTGATATGCATAAATTCTACCTCCCCGAGATTTGCAGTCCTGGAGAGTACAACTGTTGGTCATCATGGGTCAGTGAATCATTGATCAATGGTCAGTGACTCCGGTCCAACTCTAATTGAGCTTTGTATGAGCAACTAATGGCCCACTCCTATCTTTCAAATTCAGCAGAGACCAGACAAACAGCACAGTGTGTGTAATACCCACCAGCGCTTCTGTATTGCTGTTTTGGTATATATTTTAGGAACAGCTTGGGGCCAGTTTACTTGCGGGATCTCCTTACCTCGTGAAATGAGTCTCGTTTTACAGAAGGCATGGCGGAGGTAGTTAGAATTCTCTTGGATCATGCAGAAAGAATGTGAATTTGCAGATTCTTGTCATAGAATTTGCACCTCCCAATTCCTCATTCTTTGATTGGCATAGAAGGTCTTCAATTACTGTACTTCTGCTGAAGAGCTGCTCTTAGGTATTGCGTCTGTTGTTAGCGTCCATCAGTCTCGAGAGACAATGGAGTGTGCCTCCAGGGGTGAAGTCAAACCACTGCATAAGTAGCACTGAAGTAACCTCCCTGGGACGCAACCTGGGCAGCGTGTATGGAGGCCCTGGCAGCCCAGACAACAAGAACCCTCTCTTGGCCTCGCTGATGTGGTCTAAAGGAAAGCAGAGCAATCTGTTTGGCACTGGCTTGGCTGCAGGAGTTGCTGGAAGGAAGCGCCCAAGGCACCATTCGACCGTCTTAAGGACTCTGCTGGATTTCGGCAGGCTTTATTCCTTAGCCTTTTCATCTCCTGAAGATGTCCTGCAAGGCAGCAGAGCTTTAGGATCAGAGTTTTCCTCCTGCTTGACTACCTTCCCCAGTTGACGAGCCCCACTTCCCTCTACAGCACATGCAGAAGCTGCCTTCTTCATCGCTGGACCCACTATTGGTCTCCTCTGCTCAATCTGCAAGAGTCTGTCTAGCCACGCAGGAGAAGTCTCTAACTCCCCGAGGGTTTGAGATGCATCGGCTACCCTCACCTGGTTTAGCTGGTCAGCCGAAGCTATTCCCCGGGGTTTGACTGCTGTTGCATATTGACAGCTTCTAGGAGCCATAGGTGAGAGTTGTGTTGACCCAAAAGGCAAGCTGGTCTGGAAGCCCTGCTTGCAGCATATTGATGATCAAGATAACCCCTGCCTAATTGATAGCAGCTGTGGTGCTGAGCTCATATGTGTTTCACAAGTCCCCCCCCATTTCGTTTCATTTCATTTCACTTTTAATTCGTATACCACCTTTCCATATTACTATACACAAGGAATTTTGCAAGCTGAAGAAACAACGAATATCGTACACCTTATAACAATCCGACCCAATGCAAAAATGTCACAATAAAAACATAACTTTAAAATAACTTATATCAAAGTAATATTCAATAACCCACAAGCATATAATAGTACACAATAAAATTAAATATCAGCAAATAATAATCAAACAGAAATTTATTCTTAAAAATCACAATAAATAATTTCTAAACTATAGCCAATAAAAATAACAGCAAGTCACAGTGCATAAAATAACACAATAAAAATTGAGAAGCAAAGACACACAATTTATCAAACTTTTTAAATATATATATATATATCCCTGAACTCCTCTTCTCTCTTCCCAGCTGCTTCTGCTGTTCCTAAAATCATGGTCTGGGAAAGGCTCCCAGGGCTGGAGAGGGTGGGGCAAAGCAGGTGGAAAAAGCCATTGCCTGATGGCCACACTTTGATGTATCCACAGGCCCCAGGCCAAGCTAGAGGAAGAGGCAATGGTTAAGATCAGCTCCTTGTGTTCCCATGTGATGTGACCTGCCTGGGCCTATAAAGGTTGTGTGTCTCTTTACTTGGGTATGGACAAGGCATCTCCTCGCGGTGGAGTCCGTCCCACATGAATGCTGTGAGCAGGGGCAAGGAGGAAGGCATTGGACCTTTGCTGTAAGTTTGTAGCCCTTTTTGATAAACTGTTATACCTGATCACTCTGGAAGTTTGGGCATCTTTCTTTGAAATTCCTGCGTATCCAAACTCCTTTGTGCCCTCCTCTGGCTCTTCCAGGGTGAGGGACTAAAGGTGGACAAGCTACCCCAGAAGGAGCATGATGTGCCTCTCCCCAACCAGAGGTGCTACGCTTCCCCTAACACCCCATACAAACTCATAGAGGAAGGGAACTAAATCCTTCTTCCCTGGATGAGAATATGTTTGCATACAAATTCAGCATTTACCGTATGTTCCCTTTGTGTGCAAGGGATAAAGAGCTATGAGGCAAGAAGGGACAAAATGTGAAGATGGGCGCTCTTAGTGGCACACATTGGACCGCAGCGTGCAAGTGGTTTCTCTCTTTGTACATGTATTGCCCTGTGTGAATCTCTGGTGCCAATTTTAGTGGAACAACTCACACCCTTACTTTGACTGGCACATCCTCCCTGACCTCCATTACGAATGCTTTGCTCTTTTTTTACTTTTGCCCTGTGCTTGTGGAAGTGTGGCGGTTTCCTTTGGCTGAAAGTCCCCACGAAACCAGTCATCAACAGTGGGGTGCTGTTTGCACCTGTCAGCTGCTGATGACCACTGCTTGGGATTAGTCATCTTTCCCCTTGTGTCTTTTTTAACCACCATATTATCCAAAGATCCTTTAGGGCGCAAGATGGGTAGACCAATAGGAGGTGAAGCCAGAGCCAACGACAGGCAAACTAATTCTACTTTTATCCCCATCCTCCTCCTTGCTCAGTTCTACAAGGGCAACGCTGAGACTAAAGTGGAGAGGTTGTCAGACAGCGCCACCTCCTGGACTGGAGGGTAGAGACAGGTTAGTGAGGCAGGGCCCATACTGACCAATCTCTACTAGCATTTTCTTTTTTTGGCACTACGTCTTTTGTTACCAAACTTTTTAACAATGTGACCTCACTTGAGCATGGAAGCCATCTCTCCTAAATCAAATAAACAACTCACAAACATATTCAAAGTCAGGAGGGGATGTCGATAGAAATAACCCCATTTCTATTAAACCCCATTGAGTATTTGGTACCAACAAGGGTTTGTGCAGATGTGTGTGTAACAGCTTTTCTCTCTCAAAACTTAGGAATACAATTAATGCAGCATGCAATGTGCTAAACAAGTGTTGCTAATTTGCACGGCGGTTCCTGGCAATGTGGGTATTGAATCTGAATAGCCTGGAAAATACATATAACCTTATTCCCCTGAGCAGGCACAGCTGTGTAGATCGATGTGCATTAAATTGGCATTTTTACATTGCATCTGGGTTCTCCTCCTGGGAACACAGTCTCTCTTATAGAAGAAGAAAGTGTTAGGTGTGGTATTTCTAAATATGCAAATAAGATGAAGTCTGAACAAGCATAACCTGGAGATGAGGCATCATCCCATAAATGTAGGAATCCTGTGACAAATTGTTTTTGCATCTGCTTGGAAGTCGCTTAAGCAGATACGAAGAGGCAAAGAAAAAAAGCAATGCAAATGCTGATCTAAATGTAGAATGTATGCTCCTAAGGCCGGGAACCTATTCTTTTCTATATACTGTATTTCTTGCCTGTGTGTAATTCTATAAAGCACAGGGTGTAAAGCAACTTTTTCCAGCCGGGTGCCTTCCAGCTGTTTGGGACTACATTCTCATTAGCCCAGCCAGTATGTCCAGTAGTCAGGGATGATGGGCATTTTAGTTCAAAAAAACTACCCAGGATGGAGAATGCTGGTGTAAATCAGTAGCACTATGTATAATTCCCACCTCTAACACATTTAAAAACCAATAACAGACCCTCCAAGTGTCCCTGTTTTCCAGGGACAGCCCTGGATTTACAGAAGCCGCCCCTGATTTGATCCTGGAATGTCCCACTTTTCCTTAGGCGGAGCCGTAGCTGCGGTGGGGCTAGCTGGTTTTTTTTGCCCCAGGTGAAGCCTCCAGAGAGGTTCCCAGCCTATGTGTGTGTGTGGGGGGGGGGGGCATGCTGGGTCTTAGACCTGTGAGAAATAAAGCCCAGTTTTACCCGTGCTTTAGGATGCCCCTATTTTCACCAGAGAATTGTTGGAGGCTGTGGTATTATGTGACTCCCAAGCCAAGGAGATAAGTAACTACTGTATTAACTTTACAGTAAGAAGACATCTGAAGGCAGCCATGTATAGGGAAGTTTAAAAATGTTTAATGTTTTATTATGTTTTATATATATGTTGGAAGCTGCCCAGAGTGGCTGGGGCAACCCAGTCAGATGGGCAGGGTATAAATATTATTGTTGTTGTTGAATAGGAAACCCCTCTTTTCCTCGGAGAAATGTTGGAGGGTATGGAGTTTTTAGTCCAAACTCTGCTGGGCACCAGGGGATGGGAAAGGCTGGTGTAAATGAGTAACACTAGGTATACTTCCCACCTCCAGCACATTTTTAAACCCATAAGCCAATCCAGTAAGAGACCCTCTTGGAGAAGGCCCATGAGGGGCACAGAGGCTGCCATCGCCAGAGAAGTGAGGTGAGGCGGCAGCTTCTGGGAAGACATTGTGAGAGAGTTCCATGAAAGGCCAGCTGGCAAGTGACATGGTGGGCAGCGGAAGCACCTTCCCATTTTGCCTCAGGTGGCAAAATGGGTTGAGCTGCCCCAGAGAGGCATCTTACTTCTTATTGGCTACCACATAGCAGCTAATCCATCACCATTTACTTCACGGGGAGGCTGTTGAGATCATTCTTTTGTTGCCAAACTCCATATTAAGGCGGTGACAGGGGACTACAAGAGTTTTGCACCAAAGCCCTGTCATGTCAGAGTGGATGTGTCAAAAGACCAGTATTTTTGTCTGTGTAATGGCTAGCAGGCTTTAAGATTAGGATATGAAAGTGATGGAGCCACAATATTTAACCTGCATTATGTGGGCAGTTGTTTTTTTTAAAAAAATAGCAGCCAAAAAAAAAGATCCTTCCCTGCCCCTCAAATATACAAGTGTAGTTTATTGTCAACCCCATTACTGTAGAATAGGACCTATGCCAGGGGTAGGCAACCTAAGGCCCGTGGGCCGGATGCGGCTCAATCACCTTCTCAATCTGGCCCACGGACGGTCTGGGAATCAGCACATTTTTACATGAGAAGAATGTGTCCTTTTATTTAAAATGCATCCCTGGGTTATTTGTGGGGCATAGGAATTCATTCATATATTTTTTCCAAAATATAGTCCGGCCCCCCTACAAGGTCTGAGGGACAGTGGACCGGCCGCTTGCTGAAAAAGTTTGCATTGGAGTGCATTACTACTCACAACAACACCTTCCACTCCTGGTTCTGTTGTGCAATTTTGGCTGGTTTCTGAAACTTCTGGTTCAGCAGCTGAGTCAGAATTCTCTTGCTTGGCTACAATGACCAACTGCATAGTTTACTTCAACTGCAGGTGTGGTGCTGGCAACTGGCTAGAAATGAATCAGGGAAATGTAAATGACAATTTATTTGATTTTTCTCTTCACCAAAGCAGGAGCTAATTAGGGCCAGGCAGACAGAAATAATAAAGGATTATTATTTTAAAACATTAGCCTTGTTGCTGCTGTGCATCCAATTTAGATAGCAGACTGCTGGCAGCAGAGCAAGGACGGGACGTGCTTTTCAAAGGAGGCTTGCCACACACCTTTGGCATGATATAAATCCTTACAATTTGCTTTGCTGAACAGATCAAGCTCCAGAACTTGCTTCTTAATTGCTCCAGTGCTTAGTTAAAAAGCTAGTGCTGCATTGGCTATCTTCCGGAAAAGACAGGAGGTACTTCCTGAGTCTGGGAGCTGGAGAGATGGCCTGTGCTTGATGGGGCTTCATACCTGTTGAAAGACCAGGGGCATTGTTTGGAAGTACTGTACTCCTTCATCCATACCTGTTGCTGGAAGTCCATGGGGCCTCCATAGCTAGGAGTGAGTGCCTGGTATTTCCAGCTATGGCTGCTTCACTATCTGTAGGCATTCCTGCATGAAGCTAGCCACAGTAATCCATGTTCTGGTAACCTCCAGCTTGGACTACTGTAATGCACTCTCAGTGGGGCTGCTCTTGAAGACAGGTTGGGGGAAGGAGGACGGCTAGAGGAAGCTACAGTCGTACCTTGGATCCCAAACGCCTTGGTACTCAGACATTTTGGCTCCTGAACGCTACAAACCTGGAAGTGAGCATTCCGGTTTGCGCACGTTCTTTGGAGCCCAAACGCCCGATGGGGCTTCTGCAGGTTCCGATTGGCTACAGGAGCTTCCTGCAGCCAATCAGAAGCTGCGCTTTTGGTTTCCAAACATTTTGGAGGTTGAACAGACTTCCGGAACGGATTCTGCCTTCTGAGGTATGGCTGTATTTGGATTCCAGAACTTGGAGTTCTTAATTTAGGGTTACCATATTTCTAGAAGTGAAATTCAGGACACAAAAGTTTAGACAATCAGCCTCTAAATCCCAGACATTTCCCCCTGGGATGCTATTTTAAATCCTGGTTAAATCCAAGAAAATTCCAGCTGTACGGCCCAATCTTAATTGCACATTTAGCTTGAAGCAGAATTGCAGTGATCAGGTGCAACTAAATTATTATCCAAGGGTTGTATCAAATGCACGACAGAACTTTCCCTTGCTCTCCTTCCCCTGAGTGTCCTCCCAAAATCTACTCTGGGGGTTCCTCTAACCTTCCAGAAAAGATCGGATGTTGGGGTGCACAGGGAGAGGAGTGGGAGAGGAAGTTCTGCTGTGCAAGTACTTGCATAAACAGAATGACCTTGTCAGATACAATCCATCAACCGGAAGCACCCAAAGGGTGAGTTGGTGAACACAACACGATCACAGTTAAAGAATCCACAGAGGTGTGCTCTCTCTCTCTCTCTCTCTCTCTCAAATTTCTAGTATCCACAAGGCAGGACAGGTTTCAAACAACTATCATTGCATCACACAACTTCCTGTCCCAGTTTGACAGATTCTGTTTTCTGTCCCTCCTAATTCCTTCTTCACAATCTGTGTCTTGCTGCCTATCTCTTTATCATCTGCTGAGTCGTCTTACATGCCCTCAGATTCTCAAGGAATAAGAATTTGGATAATGTTGTAAAGTGGTTATATTGGTCGGCATGTGACTGGGGAGATTCGGGTTCAAATTCCCACTCTATCACACAGGCTCTTCAGGTGATTTGGGGCCCAGTCACTGTCTCAGTCTCAGGCCTAACTCACCTGAAATGGGTGGGTAAGGGGAGAACCATCCTGTCCTTCGGAGGAAAGGTGGGATAAAAGCAATAATGTTACAATAATTTGCTGCCCATCCAACTGAGCGGCCCCAGCTATTCTGGGCAGCTTCCAGCAAAATATTTTAATACTGTATTTTAATCTGTATTTTAATCAATTTCTTTTTATGTTTTACTGTAATTTTATTGGTGTGAGCCGCCCTGAGCCCGGTTTTGACTGGGGAGGGCGGGGTATAAATAAATTATTATTATTATTATTATTATTATTATTATTATTATTATTATTAAAAAATATATAAAAACACAATAAAACATCAAACATTAAAAACTTCACTATACAGGGCTGTCATCAGATATCTTCTAAAAGTCATATTGTTGTTTATCTGTTTGACATCTGACAGGAGGCCATTCCACAGGGAGAGCACCAAGTGCCACTACTGGGAAGGCCTTCTGCCTGATCCCCTGTAACTTCTCACATTGAGGGAACCACCAGAAGTCCCTCGGAGCTGGACCTTTAAAACACATTTAATAAAAGTTACGATATTCAGCAGAATACAAAAGCACATACGGTAATGAATTATTAATTCTGAAAGGAGAATCTTGATTTCTTTGGCACAAAATTATGGGTCTGATTCACCTAACAAGGTCTCACTTATGCAATGAGGCTCTCCCCACTCTCTGCCCCCCACCCGTGCACCCCCTACACACCCTGCAAAATTGGGTTGAGTGGTTGAGGAAACCCCCAGAACTCCACACGGGGAAAGGAAAGAGCAGATAATTCCATCTAGCAAGCTGAAATGCTTACACTGATGGAATAATTAACTAAGCGCAATGTTGAATTCCTCCCTGTTCCCCCCCCCACACTGGGCACCCTCCCAACCTGTTTATATTTAAAAACACTGGCCATATACGGTATCATAGGTTTGACATAGCCATTCCAGGTTATCCTCTCTTCCAGTTGCCAGGGATTGATTACTCTTTAGAGCAGCATATAATACCAAGCACTGAAAGATAAACCTCCTTCTACTCCTGGATTTTTAAGGAGCAACACCTCCCCATTTGAACGATAATAATAAACAGAGTTAGTTACAGGTAGGTAGCCGTGTTGGTCTGAGTCGAAACAAAATAAAAAAATTCCTTCAGTAGCACCTTAAAGACCAACTAAGTTTTTATTTTGGTATGGGCTTTCGTGTGCATGCATGTGTATCTGATGAAGTGTGCATGCACACGAAAGCTCATACCAAAATAAAAACTTAGTTGGTCTTTAAGGTGCTACTGAAGGAATTTTTTTATTTTAATAATAAACAGAGTTATGTTGCGTTTTCATCGGCTGAACTTTTGCTTTTCCCTGTGCTTGCTATAGCTGCTTTCGAAAGTTGGCATTTTTGTCAAAGGAATTATTCATGCTGACGCAAGAGGATGCCCTCAGGGGCCGAGCCATTTCAAGAGGACAGAGGCGCTTGGGAAACCATGGGGAACCCCTGACGCAGATCCACAGGCTGAGGAGAATTTCATTCCAAGTTACTTTTTTGGGGGGGGGCAGTTTCTCATTAACTCCTTTGGAGGATGGAGTTTCTTCACCAGGTCCTTCAAATTCATATTTAAATGTTCCAATGACGGTGAGAGGCGGGGGACAATAGAATTTCGTTCACAACCTGCTTATTCCTTTTCTGTCGGTCCTGAGACCAATTCATGGAAAAACTAAGTTAGTTTCCTTGATTGACTTATTTTTTTAAAAAAAAATCCCTTCAAATCTTCCTTCCTGTGAAATTTGGTAGCCACTCTTAATCACAGTAGCCTGGGCTGGAGGCAGAGCTGGAGAGAGAATGAAAGCTGATAATGTTTCACTGCTTGAAGTAGAACTTAAACCTTCCTCTCTCCTTCAGATCCATCCCACATTTTGTTCCATCGATACACCTTGGTTCATAGGAAGTTGACACTATAAAAAGGAATTATAATTGCCTGGCCCAGGAAGATTCAGAGTTTCGGCTGAATGCAATCTGGCTTGCTAATTACAAACAGGCTATATACCTTCACCCACCCATTCAGTGAAATTTCCTGACCTACTACTATACTGCTAAATAGCTAGATGAGGCTGGGTTTTTAATAAGCCCTTTTGCTCAAGGGTTTGTCATCAGCTTCCTTTGCATCGGTTGTGATTCTTTGTTTTTAATGAGCTGGCGGCTCTACCTCGAGTGGCTCCTCCCTAGGAGGTGACGGGCAGCACAGTCAGACATGAAGGAGTGCTTACTGAGGAAGGAACCACCCACAGTCCATTTAGTCATATGGCCTATGAGTGCTGTTCTCATGGATTTCAAAGAATTTCAGGTTTCCTCTACACATTTACAACCGCACATAACAGCCCCGAATGCACACTCAACTTACAAATGGGTATCTTTTCTGTGGAGCGTTGCTCACAAGAACCTCACCTGTGACCTGTGCTACAAGTAGCATTTAGATGTGACAGGGAGACACGCAGTGTCATCTGCAAGCATATCTTTGGTACATGGAAGACAAGGCCATCAATGTTGGGCCATCAATGTTTAGCCTGGAAAAAGGCAACTGAAAGGAGATATGATAACCATCTTCCAATATCTCAAGCTTGCTTTCTCCTGCTCTGGAGGTTAGGACTTGAACCAATGGCTTCAAGTTTCACGAAGGGGGATTCTGATGAAATGTCAGAAAAAAACTTTGACAGTATGGGCTGTTCTCAGTGGAACAGTCTCCCTCAGGAGCTTTTAAGCAGAGGTTGGATGGCCATCTGCCATGGATGCTTTAGCTGAGATTCCTGCCTTGCAGGGGGTTGGACTAGATCAGGCATCCCCAAACTGTGGCCCTCCAGGTGTTTTGGCCTACAACTCCCATGATCCCTAGCTAACAGGACCAGTGGTCAGGGAATTGTAGTCTGAAACATCTGGAGGGCCAAAGTTTGGGGATGCCTGGACTAGATTACCCCCGTGGTCCCTTCCAACTCTACAATTCTATGATTCTAACAGCAGCATGCTGTAAGTGGCTTGGTTGCAAGCACCTATCTCTCCTGTTGCTTATTTTACTTTGTAGAACAGCCTCTACACTGAAGACACTCCATAAACCATATTAATGTGTAAGCTATATAAGAGATGCCTTTTTTGGGGTGTGTGTGTGTGCTCAGAATCACTTTATGAGACGTTCCTCTCAACTTCTTATAAATGCCCACCTGCTAATAATGATATTTAAATGTCTCTTGAGATACACACCTGCATCTTCCGGTGCTTCCTATCAGTTGCATCACCGCCAAGCTTGCTTGGCAACTGGGCTTCAAAGTGAGTGCAGGAAGCAAAGATGGTGATGAGTTAGCAAGCAGCCACGCTTCCTCCTACTTGAAGAGAAACAGGGCTGGATAATAAGACCTAAGATCAAGGCCCCTGACTAATTGTGGTAATTGAAAGGCCTTGTGAGCCTGTCCTGCTCCACTTCTCCTTGGGGGAAGCTACCATTCTGTTCTTTATTCCTATATTTGTTCAGAGGCACAGGAAAACGGCTCACAAGCAGGAGAAATGACAGGTGGCACCCGCAACAAAATCTTGCGGTGCAGAGTACACCTAACAGCCAGCCATGCCCTCTTTCAGGAAACTCCATTCCATTTCTCCTTCCTCTAGTTTTCTGTCTTCCTGCCCCCAACAGTCAGTATAACATGCCCACGGCATGTGCTTAGCCCTCAACAGATTGTTTTTCATTTACACCCCTTAGATTGCACCTCCTAAATATTTTTCTTTTTTTGCATTTCTTCAAATCTAGGGAGCCTCCTAGCCTGCTAATAACTCCCCCTTCTATGTGGATGGTGCTTTTTTTTTTTGCTACATATAGGACCCACAGGTTCACTACAAGTTACCGTAGTTATTTCTTAATTAAAAGTCTAAAATACTGGACGGCAAGCTTGTTGAATATCCCCTGTCCCCAGTGTATCTCATCTTCACTGGACATGCAGCAAACCAAAACAAGCTTGCAATTATAAAAGAAAAAGGGGGAGGAATGCCAAGTATTGGAATAAGGTTGTGCAAACTACCTGCTACAATTTACCAAAGGATTATTAGGACTGATTCAAAGAGAAGCTCGGAACCAGGAACCAGAACCAGTAGATCTGTACTTTGCCAGTTGGTTGGTGTTGATAAGAAGCCAGAAACCAGCAGAATAACCCACAACTGGTTGGCCTGCCAATCCCCTGGCCATCACAGGCTTGGGTGTTATGGTCAGCATGACATACACACCCAGTAGCAGAGCCAACAGCGCAACTGCTGCAGAAACAGAAGCTGCCAGCTTTTTCCTGGGTGCTCAGGTGGCTACAGTTGCTTGGAGGGGCTTTTATCAGCTTCAGCTGATATGCCAGATGTGACCACTATTACCTGGAGAAGGCAAATTTGGCTTCAGTCATCCATGCTTCAATTACTTCCAGGACTGGATTACCGTAATTCAAGGGTGGGGAACCTTAGGCCCAGGAACTAAATGAGGGGCTTCGGGCCCCTCTGTCTGGCCTCTGGGGTTGTCCCCTGTCATATGTGCCTCACTAGCCTTGCATTGTACCCTTACTCAACGTTTGGAACATGTCCTTTATTGTAATATACAGTTACTGACTCTCACTTGTGATGTACAAGTTCCCAGTATTAGTTTCTGGCTGTAGCAGAAGCACAGCTGAGACAGCAGGACCCACTCCATTAGCTCAGCGAAGAATCTAGCTGCCTTTGGGGTCCTCCTTTCCCTGCACTGTCTTCATTCAAGATGGCCATACTAACCACTATGTGGTGCCAGAGTTTGCTTGTTTTCCTTTTCCCTCCTCCACTCCTTTTCCCTTTGTGTTATCTCTTTTAGGTTACAGATGGGCATGCCCCAGACTTGCAGGATTTAATTTGTTACTTTACTAGGATTTAATTTGTTACTTACCAGAATCCCAAGGTCCACCAGCCTGAGCCAAGTCCAAATAGTGGCTTAGCAAGGGCAGGCATACACTAAGAAGGTACAACAGAGTGCTTCTGAGCATATGCTCAGCTCACAGATTTGTGATCAGTACTAGAAGTAAGGTTGTTGTTTCAGACCCAGGTGGCGCTGTGGGTTAAACCACAGAGTCTAGGGCTTGCTGATCAGAAGGTTGGCGGTTTGAATCCCTGCAACAGGGTGAGCTCCTGTTGCTCGGTCCCTGCTCCTGCCCACCTAGCAGTTCGAAAGCACATCAAAGTGCAAGTAGATAAATAGGGACCGCTCCGGCGGGAAGGTAAACTGCGTTTCCGTGCGCTGCTCTGGTTCGCCAGAAGCAGCTTTGTCATGCTGGCCACATGACCTGGAAGCTGTGTGCGGACAAACGCCGGCTCCCTCGGCCTATAGAGCGAGATGAGTGCCGCAACCCCAGAGTCGGACACGACTGGACCTGATGGTCAGGGGCCCCTTTACCTTTACCTTTTACTAGAAGTAAGGTGACGTATTGTTTCAGATGAAATGCACTCTAACCTAATTTGGGGCAGGGGAAATGCTTTTTAGTTGTTGCAGTTGTTGGGTAACTGGGAATCAAATGACCTTAGCTAATTTACTGCCAGTAACCCAGAGATCTACCAATATATTTTGATCTTGCCACCCCTATTTTAGAGATTGCACATTTGCAATAATACCTTGTTCTTTTTTTAATCTGCGTATTGCTTAGTAAATTTAGATGCCTTATAAATAATGGTGATGATTGCAGGAAGCCACTTGCCATCATGAAGACACAAGATTTATAAAGTGGGATTGCTGTGTTTACCTTTCTTTCTGCCTAACCCACCCACACAAAAGGTCATTTTTACATTAAGAGTTTCTGCCTCTCAAATCTATTACGGGCAATCACTGGAGCTTTGAAATGCAAATAGGTGAAGTTCAGAAAGCTGTCTAAGTTTGCTTTTGACCTCTAGTCAACAAACCACACTCTACCTCTTGGAAGAGCCGCTGACCTATTTTATACTGTCGCACCTTTGTGAAAGGTTTTGGCAGCCGTTCCAGGAAAACACTGAGTAATGGAATAAAACCTTGGTTTCAGAGAGAACTTTCCATGAAAATAAGTTTTCTGTAGCAGAGAACGCCTCTGATCACAGGGGGGACAGTAGTCAGCGCTCAGCCTTAATGTAAAAAGTGGCAAATGGTTATTTGAAAAGTAGGGCAGGAATCTACACATTGCATGTGTGGTGTGCATGTAATTCTGGAAGTGTTGCACCTCAAGCATAATGCATTTATGTTCCCCGCTCCTCTGATATAGGACACTGAATGTCATGCTTTAGGAAAAGAGAACAGATATATTTAAAAATTTTAATGGACAGGCTCGACCCAGTCAGGCATAAATAAAGAACTTCTGAGTTGCATGGCTAAAAGCAAATGGAAGACTTGAGTACATACTGTTGTAAACAAAAACTGCTCTCTTTCCCTTACGGGGTACAAGAGCCCTTATAGAGTCCTTTGTAGGTTCTCCATCGGTAGGAGAAAATAACAGAGGCCAACCAGAGAATATTGAGAATCTAGTAAGCCTGATCTTTATTAAAGCTGTTGCAACAGGGTGCTCCCCCCACACGCAGGAGAGAGGAGGAGGACCCAGGACAAAGGTGTGCAAGCCCTTATATAGACTTTTGAACTGCCCACTCTGTAGCTCAAGACCACCCCTCCATACATCATACATACATCACAGAAGGGGTGTAGCCCAAGAACACCCCCCCAAGTACACCATACGTACATCAGAGAAGGGGCAGACTACAACAGAAATCTGAGTGAGTTGTTTTTATGCTATAGGTAGGTAGCCGTGTTGGTCTGCCGTAGTCGAAACAAAATAAAAAAATCCTTCTAGTAGCACCTTAGAGACCAACTTAGTTGGTCTCTAAGGTGCTACTGGAAGGATTATTTAAATTTTGTTTTTATGCTGTCTGCCTGGTTACCTGATTGGATTACCTGGGCATCCTGGCCACTCTTTTGTTATGATAACTACTCAGTTCCTGAATCCAGGTCACAGGGCCCACCCTATTCATATCTTAAATGTGCCCTTGAGACAGGATTTGTGAGCAAAGAGACAATGGGGAGGCTTTCCCATTTCCTTCGACCTTGCAGAGAAATATTTGAGGTCAATTTGGAAGAGACAAGTGGTTTCAGGACATTTTCTGTGGGGTTTCAGACATGCGGTTTATACATTTATGAATATTTATTATATACAGTATATAAAAGACCTTAAGATTCTTATAACAATACAGTTCGAAAGCCCTAAAAAAACCTCTTCCCAAAACAATGAGATGCTTTAGGTGAGATTCCTGCATTCTACAATTCTGTGTAAGGCTGAACAATGGGCCTGATCCAGGTAAAACTGTTCCCTCCATTAGCACTACCAAATAACTTATTCCCAGGGCTGCTGGATGTGCTCACACAGCCCCCATTCACTTCAATTGCGCCCACCCACAATATTAGCCATGCTCTAGTTGGCGCAATGTCGGATAGCAGTCAAAGGAAAGGGGATCCTTTTACAGAGGAAGGAAACATTTAAGTATCAGTAGGCATAACAAACCACCTGCTTTTGCAACTGACAGTTTAAAGCCTTTCCATTCGCGGTATTTGCTTGTAGCTCAGCATTGCCCAAGTCTAACTGGAATAGTAACTAATTTTGCAATGTTCGTTGCTCAAATACTTATTGAAATGCTCTAGAAATGTGTTGGGGTTTTTTTGTGGGGAGTGGGTGGGGCTGGAGGAGAAGAGACTCTGGCAGTGCCAGTAAGCTTTGGAGAGGTATGTCAACACAAGATTTACTAGGCATAGCACCTCCCTGCCCCTCAATCCATTGGCAAGAACTGCTCCTAATTTACATATATTAACTTAGCCTAACCTACCTCACAGGGCTATTGTGATTTATTATTTATTATTTGATTTCTTGCCCACCCTTCACCTTAAGGTTTCAGGGCATGTTACAGCCATAAATAGATACCGCCGGAGTGGTATCTATTTATCTACTTGCACTTTGATGTGCTTTCGAACTGCTAGGCTGGCAGGAGCAGGGACCGAGCAACGGGAGCTCACCCCGTCGGCGGGGATTTGAACCGCCGACCTTCTGGTCGGCAACAGGTTTTTGTTTTTTTAAAAGCACCTTAGTTACAGGAATAGGCTGGATCCTATTGCAAAGATGAAAGCGGAAGAAGGGGGTGGGTAATTTACACAACCTTGAGCTTCTTTGTGGAAAAGCAAAATGCAAATATATAATGTAATTCACACTGGCCCCCTTGCTTTACTGGAAACATTTCGTAGTCCTTTAAGGAAAAGAAGAAAAAGAAAAGGGCCGACTCTGATAAGGAAAAATCTCTCTCTCTCTCTCTCTCTCTCTCTCTCTCTCTCTCTCTCTCTCTCTCTCTCTCTCTCTCTCTCTCTCTCTCTCTCTCTCTCTTGTAAGTTTCACTGCTTGGGTGTCTGAACTGCCAAATCCCAGTCTACCTAGCTTACCTCGCAGGGCTGTTGTAAACGGCGAAGAGGAAGACAATGTACACAGCCTGGAGCTCCTGGGAGTAAAATCAAGAGGCAAATCTACAAACATGAGTACAAGTCACAGCTCTCAGCAAAACACATACACAAAACTTTTATGAAAAATAAAAAAGGATCTTCGAGTTAATGCATAGCCTAGGAATTTTAGCTTGCTGCAGCCCTAGCATGTTTGCTGAGTCCTTGTGCATTTTCTATTTTGTTTCTGGTTATATTCATAAATAACAGCCCAGTGATGACAAACCAATCAACACCAGGGGTGTTGCAATAGCATCTTTTTTTAAAAAAAAAGCAGGAAGGAAGCTTCATTTATTTCAAGTGAGTTACTTCTGAGTAACACATATCCAAGTCAGCCAGTTGCCTTTTATTTTGTAAAGGCAGTGCACTTGGGGAGTGAATTAAATAATTTGAACGTAGAGGAAAGTGCTTAACCATTTCCCAGGATCCACCTCTGTCTAGCTTCAGGCTAGTACCGTGTTTCTCATATTATAAGACATGTCTTATATTTATTTTTTCCTCAAAAAAACACACTATGGCTTATTTTCAAGGGATGTCTTATTTTTTTCCTCCTCCTCCTGCCGCGGCCAGCATTGCTGCTGCGCCTATCACTATGTCTTATTTTCGGGGTATGGCTTATATTCCTTGAATGCTTAAAAATCCTGCTATGTCTTATTTTATGGGTATGTCTTAAAATATGAGAAACAGGGTAGCAGCCACCCCTCTTGCTGGGATGAGGGGGGCTGTTGGAGATTCATTCCCCGTGTCTGCTGTCATGGGATTGTTGACTATCACATGATGGTACAGTATATGTTTTGGCTCCACAGAATGGGAAGTGACGGGGACAGCTTTTGAAGCTCCCGAACGATCAGCCAGGAGGGAGGGAACATGCCAGTTGGGTATGTGTCTCTGCCAGGGTCCTACTCGAGTGTAAGAGATCCTAACAGGGGCATCCCAAGACCCTGGTGGGAGTGGTCAGTCTTTTTTACTTTGATTGTTTAGCAACAGTGATTAAATGTTCTTAGCAATGGTGCTGAAGTCTTAGAGCTGCCTCCTCATTTGGTGTGCTAACTTTTTTCAGAAATGTCTGACTGAAAAAAAACCAATTCTTTTTTTAGGAGTCTGAGGTCTCTGCTGGCTCACTACATGTGAAACCCCTGTGGTCCTGTTCAGGGATGAAGTAGAATCATAGAATCGTAAAGTTGGACAGGACCCCAAGGGTCATCTAGTCCAGTGTTTCTCAACCTTTTTTGGGCCACGGCACACTTGTTCCATGAAAAAAATCACGAGGTACACCACCATTAAAAAAGTTAAAAAATTTAACTCTGTGCCGCCCTATATTGACTATAGGAAGGAGGAAATTAATCTCCCTCCTGCCGCCCCATGGGAGGGGAGAAGCCTTCAGACCCCCAATTCTCCTCTCCCGCGGCCCGAAGTGGTACAGTCCAGGCAAGGCTCTGCCTGCCCCCGGATTACAAGGGCGCGCACACTTCCAGGGGAGCTGCGGGGCGGCTCAAAGGCGAAAGGTTACCTTGGCTGCTGCTTGCGAGTAATTCCGGACCGCGAAGCCCAGCGTCCGCTGCGCAGCCATGGCGAAGGACGGGCGAAGGAGGCAGGGGAGGCGGAGCAACCTCGATGCGGCTTAAGGGGTGCCGGCGGCGGATCTGGAGCGCGCCTCCCTAGGGGGTCTCCCTAGACTCTCAAACCACCCTCCAGTCGTTTGCACTGAGCTTTGGGAAAGAGGAGGAGAAATATTGCTTTCTGGCGGGTTAGTGTTGTGTATTGGCGGCCGCCAGGCACATAGAATCATAGAATCATAGAGTTGGAAGAGACCACAAGGGCCATCCAGTCCAACCCCCTGCCAAGCAGGAAACACCATCAAAGCATTCCTGACAGATGGCTGTCAAGCCTCTGCTTAAAGACCTCCAAAGAAGGAGACTCCACCACACTCCTTGGTAGCAAATTCCACTGCCGAACAGCTCTTACTGTCAGGAAGTTCTTCCTAATGTTTAGGTGGAATCTTCTTTCTTGTAGTTTGAATCCGTTGCTCCGTGTCCGCTTCTCTGGAGCAGCAGAAAACAACCTTTCTCCCTCCTCTATATGACATCCTTTTATATATTTGAACATGGCTATCATATCACCCCTTAACCTTCTCTTCTCCAGGCTAAACATACCCAGCTCCCTAAGACGTTCCTCATAAGGCATCGTTTCACGTGACAATGTAAATCGCCCTTCTCGTCGCCGCACGTCACGGCACACCAGCCAGCGTCTCGCGGCACACTAGTGTGCCGCGGAACAGCAGTTGAGAAACGCTGATCTAGTCCAATCCCCTGCAATGCAAAAATCTCAGCTAAAGGAGATGGAAGTGTTCCAACCTTCATTTCTCAGTGCTTATACCATGGTTATTAAAAGCCTAAGAAACAAATGATGCCAAGTTCACTGTAGACAAGAACACTACAGGCACTCTTGTGAAACCACCACAGCCTGGATAAATTGCAGAAAAACAAACATTAAGACTTACATTTGCGCAAGGTTATTAGGGGGAAAGCTAGTATTTGGAAACATGCATGCTCATGGTGGGCCAGTTGTTTTATCTGGCCCTGACACAAGCAAGCTATTTCATTATACACTTCCAGTTGCTGCTGGAGGAAATGTTTTTTGTTTCATTTTGAAAGCAACACATTTAAACATAAAGGAAATGTGCAGGTTGTATTCAAGTTTTTTAGTTTTTACCTAGGCAATTGCAGCCCTTCTTGCTGATGTTCCAGTAGTCTTTCACATTTACAGTGCAAGACTAAGATGTTAAGGTCCGTTGAAAGCACATTGCTCCCCACCCCACTGAATATTGGGAAGTGTAGTTTGCTAAGATTGCTGGGAATTGTAGCTCTGGGAGGGGTAAACTAGGATCCCCAGGATTCTTTGCTGGGGATGCCCTGTGCTTTTAATGTATGTTTAATGCCTTTGTGGGTTTCCCACAGACATCTGGTTGGGAACAGGATGTTGGACTAGGGGGGCCATTGGCCTGATCCGGCAGGCTGGTCTGCTTAGCCAAGAGGGTGGGGAAAGGATGAGAACAATGATTGTTTAAGCCAGGGGTTCCCAACAAAATTTTCTCGAGGACCCCCTCATCGAGCCCCTATTGTGACAAGGACCCCCATTAATTCCTAATCCTAAAATTAAAAAGTGAGAGCCAAATTAAGAGTCTTTTTATATTTTATATTTATACGGTTTTTACAGTTCTTCCTCTTCATCTGTAGGCCTTTGTCGTTTTAACGAACCACTTTTTAACCAATGGTCCATTTTTAACTACGCGAACTGTAGCTTCCGCGAAAAACAACGCTTTGTTTACAAACACTACTGTTTTGCAAAGAGGCAGCGCGTGCCAGGGAGGAGGGAGGGGAATGGAGAAGACAGGGTGCCTGCGCAGTAGCGCACAAATGAAGCCGACGCGCGCAAAGCATCTTGGGGAGGTGAGCGTTAGTAGAATGCGCGCGCTGCCTCTTTGCAAAACAGTAGTGTTTGTAAAGCGCCACCTAACGGCATACAGCAGAACTACTGCCTGTATCTAATTCTAGTTTAGCGCTAGACTCTGCTCATGCAGTAAACGGCCAAAACAAAAAATCTGTTATCATACGAAATGTATTTAATATATATTTTTATTCTAATAGCATCTTGCGGACCCCTCTGGCATAGCTCGCGGACCCCTGGGGGTCCCCGGACCACCTGTTGGGAACCACTGGTTTAAGCCATGAAGACTTGTTAAAATTCATTCAGGCCTCATCTAAAGGAAGGATCTCCAGATGTACAAAGCCTTGCCACATTGACATTTGGCCGAGATGCTAGCTCAACACATATTAAGTTAAAAGGTGCCACATTCTGGATAATCATCTTCTCAGCATGACTGATGGGAGGCCTTAAATGCTGCAGGAAGCAATCTTAAGCCGGCTAGTACATACTGTGTCTATTTGCAGCATATTCTGTGCAGAGATCTTCGGAGGTCATGTCCAAAGGTTTTTTGTTTTGAACTGCCTCTCGATTTAATTCAACTGGACATAGATCCATGATACAAATCCTGCCTTTTGTTCTTACCTTGGTTTATTACCGGTATATTAAACCCTTCCACAGAACCCATAGTCTCTGAAGTCCCCATTTTCAGCATCAACAGATCTGACTGAAAAATGTTTGTAATGTTTCCATTACAAAATAAAAAGCCGCCTGGTATTATTATTATTATTATTATTATTATTATTACAAGGGCATTTTAGTTAAGAGTAAAGCAGCTACATAGGCAAGACGCATGAAAATATCGTTACTGCCCTATAACTCATATTTTTAATCATGTTTGATTAGTGGTGTTAGTTTACCGTGAGAGAAACTGCACAAACTATCTAGTTAAAGAAACTGACAAGTTCACTATAGATTGTCAGGAAGGAAATTTTAATCGTGGACAGACATACTTGCATGCTAAATAAAACTTTGGATATGCCTTTTTTTACTGTAACTTATTTAGTAAAAGAAACAGCCATCACCTACTAGATAATACAGTTCATGCTATCCCTGTTTTATGTCATATCATACCTTGATAGCACATGGCTTCCCCCAAGGTATCCTGGGAACTATAGTTCACCCTACACAGAACTACAATTCCTAGCACCCTTAACAAATCAGAGCCCATTGAAGCCGTGTGCTTTCAATGTCCACAATGTGGATGTGACCTTGGTGAATGTGATTATTACCTGCACCCCTGATCTACTGGGATGTCCTAAGGACATTCTGTGCTGTTTCAGAGAAGTATGTATTTAAAATTTTAACAACAGAATTACACTATTGATGTTATCTCATTGACTCAGTGCATTGTCATTTTGATTGCTGGCCACAGCTTTGTAACACTATTATTAATTTGGCACTGTCAATATATGTGACCCTTAACATAACAGTTGCCATGTTAATCTTCTGAAGCAAAAACAGCACTTAAATGACAACAAAATCATATGCATTTGAAGTCTAAAGTTCACTTTGCCCAGCTGCGGGAAATGAATTTTGTTTGCAGAAATATTATGTTAAGGAGAATGTGGATTGAGAGGTTAGTGTGTAGAACTGGACATTTCCCAGGCCTCACGGAGAATGTGCACATAATCTGCCCACAAAGAAGGAATTGTGCACATTTCCCAGACAATATATGTAGTCTCCAACCAGCCTTTGAAAATACGCATATATCAACTGAATTTTGTCTATTCTCTGGTCATTATGCATTATGTCCAACAGGCTTTGAGAGTGTGTAGAGGCAAGGAGTGTGTAGAGAGGGAAAATGTAAGGTGGGGGTTCAATGGCAATGAGATGTAAAAATTACATTCAATGGTGTATCTTGTCTAAGGCCATTTAGTGGGTTCATGGGTGCACTGAAATTTGAACTTAGAACATTTTGTTCATAAATCACTTAGCTATACTGCTACAGCAATTCTCAAGTTCATTTAAAGTAGTTGTCAGCTTTCAAGGCATGTAATGATGGAACCTTAGAGAAATAATCACTCTTCAGCTACTTGTGAACAAACTTGTAAAATCATGAAGTGCATGCAACTTCACGGGTGGATTTATTTTGCATTATGATGTCTTACAAATGCAGCATTAGTGCTTTACAATCTCTCTGCCGATTAGCTGTATCACCACTTTGAGCTAAGTAACCATCATTCTGGTTTTACAGGGAGGAAATGAGATGGAGGAAGTGATTTGCCCAAGGACATGGCTGAGTTAGGTTACAAACCAAAGCTTCTCTGCCACTCAGGGCTGATGTCAATGCGCTTGCAGCAGAATGAGATTTTCCACTCCAGCAAGTCTCGTGAGTAACAAAACTACAAATGACAATTGGTCAAAAAGAAAAAAAAAGTTAACACTAATATGTAGTAGAGAAAAATGCCAAGTTTGATATTACTATTGGGTTCTCTATGCAAAAAACATTAACATAAAAAAAAATGTTGCCCAATGCAATTCAGAAATTTCTGCATCAGTTCACTAAGCCTTGAAAGCCTATACACCAAAAAAGTACTGAGGAAGAGGTTTGACTGTAAGAAGTCATAATATGTTTAAATGACTACACTAAAAAGCTGTGAAAATTTATGCTTTGTGACTAAAATAATGGGCTGTAGAGAGGGTTTCTCACATGCTAAATGGTTTCCTGTGAAAAATGTTCCTGATTTTTTTGGTTTTTAAAATCTGAGCCCAGCATTTCAGAGTCATATGTGTATAATGCTTAAGGTATTTGTAGGAAAATATACCATGTTCTGTTGTTCTGCTGTACAGCAACACACAACAACTGAGTTGATGCTGGAGACAAGTTTATTAAAGATACTACCAAAATTTTGGCAAACATTCCAAAAAATAAAATAAAATCAGACTTGTAAACATAATGCTTCCCTTTTCAATTGGCAGCACTTTTGAAAGAAATATATTAAGACAAAAGAAAAGACAAGTATAAGTCAATTTTGTGACCAAATAACTTATGTTCCCACATGATAAAGTGACGGTTTAACTTAAATTAAACCAATTAACTGCATGAAATGAAAGTTTGTGCTGTTTGATGATCACAGTATTTTATAGTTAAATACATCTTTGTTATATTCCTGACACACAGGAAGAAAAATCTTTAAATATACATTTCATGTAGGCAATAGCTTCATTGCATATTCTCTTCAAAAATACTTTTATAGCAGTATATAAATAGGTCACCTACATGTTAATTTTATAATTTTGCCCCAAAACTATAGAATATATTTTTTTGTAAAGTATCAATTTTTCCTGGATAAGAAAGCTGACAAATCGTTGAAATGGAAATATTTGTCTTCCAGAACAGATGCAGCAGTTTTATTGGAAAAAACCCTGCATTAACACTTATCAGTTGTCAACCTGAACATTTGGCCTATATAGCAGATTTACCCCCCAACTGTGTATGCACACAACCCCCTCCTCTCTCTCTCTCATGCACACACGCAGACACACACACACACACACACACACACACGTATTTCAGACACAGTAGTGCTTCCCATTTTAATGTACTGGGAAGCAGTGTTTATGGAGAAATGGATTAAGTACAATTCAGATACATAAGCAAACAATGTAAGGCAATCATTGCAGTGGGGGTTCAAATCACAGAAATAAGTTACCCTTGTTGATAGGTGTGTGCATGTGCACATATTCATTCACACCTCTGAACCCTCCAGAAACAACGTTTACTTTATTGTGCAAATTTTTAAACTTTCTACCATTTAAGGCAAATCGTTTTTGCATTAACAAGAAAAAGTCAGGAAAAAACAGGCTTGTAATTCATCCATAAGCATCTGCTTCTGCTAATATATATTAGCAGAACCTCAGAACTACAGAGACTGGATCCCCAGTACCCAATGGTAAAATGATTTCCATGGATAAATGAGTAAATGTTAAGGATAAAAAGGGACCAGGGAAAAAGCAGCTTCAACTATGCAGGGAAGCAACATCCTCACCATCAAGAAAAACAGCAACTCAGCCTGCTAATGCTGAAACTCCCGCATTAGAGATTTCACTTTGTTTTTAAACCTTAGAGCAAGTCTTATGGAATTTTAAATAAATAATCTTTAGTTTATTCACATCTTCTGGTCCAGAGCCCTAGTGCCATGACTCTGCGTGCCGTTGGTCAAATTCCCCTATAAGTCTCTTAATGTGAGCCAGCTTGTTGTGGAGATATTCACATCTGTACTTTTCTTCATGGTAGTTAGGACTAGACTGCAACAGAAACAAAAGTAAAATTCTAACAATGTACAATCTGACACTGACTGTATATAATCCGCAAAACATTGTTAAAAAGTAATGAAATGCAAGCCTATAAAACCACAGATAAAACAAAACCTAATCTGCCCGCCCCCCTGCAAGCATCTCCTGAAACCTACCAATTCAGAAAGAATTGGAACCATCACAAAGTTGGGCTCTTAAAGCCATCTCAGATACACAGTTCACGAGGATACCATGGCCGTTGGCACTGATGCCAAGAGGTCCTGCACAATAATCAGGGACATGCTTCCCCTGTTTAGGATCAGTCAGGGATGTTTCAGTCACAAAAGTGGGATAGAAAACAGACTGAGAAGATTCAGACAATCAAATTCCATAGAGGAAACTTTTGATTTCAGGTAGGTTTTTTTTAAGTTAGCATTTTTTTGCCCTTTGTATGTTATACAGCCCAGGCATTTTCCATAATTAATCAGATAACAAAAATCACGCAGTTACACAGTGTAATTCACTGTATTCTGTTCTCTATCAAGGAACTCATGTGTTTTGCTTAAGGCTGGTGACAGATCTGGCAACTACCATGTTTTAAAAAAAATAAAGGTACTTCCTTCTCAGAGAATCCATGGTGTAATCTGAAACTTACTGCACCTAGCAGAGACTATTCAAATGAAGTCTTCAATCTCCATCTTGAGACCTTACAGCCCAACACAGAGTTCCCTTAGCTCAGTTGGTTAAAGTGTGGTGCTGATAACACTGTCCCGTATGGGACAGCTGCGTATTCCTGCATTACAGGGGGTTGTATGACCCTCAGGGTCCCTTCCAACTGCACAATTCCATTCTACAACATCAAGCCATTTTGTTTTGTTGCTTTAGTTCTCTCTTGTCCTCATTCCCTACTTTGTCTAACACCCACCCTGATGGACAGTTCAGGAGAATGCGAAGCTCACTCTTTATTTTGTGACATTTTGGTTGGTCCTAATAAAAGGATTGCTAAACTGCAGCTTTCAGAATTTTTCATGGAGACCAACCAAGCCTCTTTTGGTTTTTATGCATAATTTGAGGCTACTGCAATCTTGAGAAAGTCAGAACTCTTGACATACACAGTATTCAAAAGGCACATCTAACTAATGCTACATAGAAACAAGCAATGTTTCAATACTAACGTGGCCTTTTGGTTACAGTGAAGGTTGGCTGCATATTGTACTGCAGTTGAAAGGACAAGTGCCATTTCGTTTCAAAACGGGACCAGCTGAGATGTTTGTGAAGTGCTTTATGTGGACCCAGGATGTGCTTCTGGAGACACAGTGCATACAAAGTGCCTGATGTGTCCACAAATACAGCCATGGGTTCCCAGAACTAATTTGATCACTGTGGTAACTGAAAAAAATGGTTACTGCACAAAAGAGAATTGGGCACAGCTATTGCTTTTGGACCCATGGCTGAACCAGATCATGTACTACTTCCTCCACATTGCTGGGTCCTTGCAGTCACTCTGTTTTAACATGGGTTTAAAACACCTGAATTGACCCAGAATTTTTAGGAACTCTGCAAAATTCTGGAAGCAGGAGGTACAATGCAGGGAATGCTAGGTACAGTCATACCTCGGTGTACGTCCGCTGCAGTTTGAGTACTTTTGGTCTGAGTACTCCACGGACCAGGAAGTGTTTACTTCCGGGTTCCGCAGCGCGTGCGTGTGCAGAAGCAATCTGCGCAGCACGCACACATGGAAGTGCCACTCCGTATAAGTACTTTTCGGGGAGTGAATGGCTCCCCGGAACCAATTGTGTACTTAAACTGAGGTACCACTGTACTTCTAAATCCTACTGTCCAGGGGGAGCCCAATGAACAAAGTTACATGCAATAAGATGAAGCCTCTTGCACTTCAGTGGGATTCAGACATTAATGCAGGCATCCCCAAACTTCAGCCCTCCAGATGTTTTGGACTACAATTCCCATCTTCCCTGACCACTGGTCCTGTTAGCTAAGGATCATGGGAGTTGTAGACCAAAACATCTGGTGTATGCAGTTTGGGGATGCCTGCATTAATGTATCTGGATTGCTCAGGTGAAAAACACTTGTTGGGGGGTTTATTCCACCCTCATCTGCCTCTCTCCACCTCCGCCAATGGGACCAGCTGATGTCCTTCTCAGTTCATGCCTCTCTGGCAGAAGACTCCTCCCCAATCCTCAACAGATAGTTCTTCTAAGGCCCGAGTGACTGTCACTTCCCTTCCCAGCTCTGCTCTGCTCTGCTTCCTAAGTTATGTGCCCAGGCTCAGAAAGTGATGCAGCCACATAAGGCATACAGCTGCTCAGTACCACATTAGCAATTACTCCTTCAGTTTTAAGCAGCAAATGAGGGAGAGCACATAAGAGGCATATGGTCAATTAGAGCCTCACTTCTAAGTCACATTTCTAAAATTCTCATTGTTTTAAGAGCACTATTTATAATTCTGAATATCTGGGATCAATACCAAATCTTGGCTTGTCACTATGGCTAGAGGATTCAGTTGGAAAGTGAAATGCTATAGAAGGCAGGACAAAAATGTACTTCACTCATATGAAGATTCTCAATTCACAATGATCATAGAAGCCAAAACAAAACATTTGCCCCAAACATATTAAAAACAGACAAATAGAAGCATTTGTCCAGACTGAAAAGCAAGCGCAATGCAATGAGAATCCAAGAGGCAATGATCCAACATGGTTTCAGTATTTAAATACACGTCACCTAAATATGTGTTTTAATCCATTTCACTGTAAAATTAGAAGTGCTAGAATTATATACAGTGAAGCCAATATGAGTACAGGAATTAGGTCTTTTTGATGTTAACTTTGAGCTCTGATTAATCCTATTCAGCTGGAATGGCATAGTTTTATACATACACCATACACAATAATTAAGTATAAGTTATACAAACCTGTTTGATCTTCCGATATTCTTGTAAAACTTCGTCATGAAGGATCTACAAGTTTAAGGATAAATTTATGGTTACTAAGTACAGCTAGCAATTAACAATTACCTTAAGATTAACTGAAGACAGTGTACCACACCTGTACAGTAAGAACATCCATCTTACACATCCCTGGATCACACATTCATTTTACCAAAAACTCCCACTCTCCCCTCAAGAATTGGGATGGTGTGAATCTGGTATTGTAGTTTGAAAACCCAATTTGTAGAGCCCCTCATTTCTGCCTTCTCTGCAGAGAAAAATAATCGCTCACTAATGGAGAAGAACAGTCAGTAACAAAGAGTTACTGAGCCAGTTCAGACAATCATATCTCAGCTTACTAGGCTGAAATATGAATAAGACTTTAAACCAACTTCAAACTGTTGCTTAATGTCTTGGCTTGTTCTGGAGCTGGTATCCACCCCAATCACAACGGAACAACAATACAGTGGTACCTCAGTTTACGAACTTAATCCGTTGTGGAAGTCCATTCTTAAACCAAAACCGTTCTTAAACCGAGGCAGACTTTCCCTAATGAGGCCTCCCGCTGCTGGTGCCCTTCCACTGTTCGGATTCTGTTCTTAGACCGAGGTAAAGTTCGCAAACCGGGAGTTTGTAAACTGAATCGTTCGTAAACAGGACTGTTCTTAAACTGAGGTACCACTGTATTGTGACCAGCCAGCAAAGAATGCAGTTTAAAACATCAATGGCAGACACACAAGACCAATGAATGTCAACAACTGGATTTATCAGATCACATCTGGACTGAAAAGAAAAATTGCTCCTCACTTGATGTTATATGAAAAGTTAAATAATATAATACAATGAATAGAAATCATTAAGAGTGCAGTTGTTGAATAAGTGATAATTTTGTAAAATGGAATGTAACCAGAGGTAAATAGGAGTATGAAGCCCAATAATAGTAGATGATAAAGACGCATCAAGAATGGTGTACGGGAATTAATTTGGAAATAATTTGTATAATTTGCATAATCAGGCTAAAATTTGGAAAACCAATAAAATTAATTGACAAAAAAGAAACAGGAAGCTATGGCTAGTTAGAGGCTTTCTGGTTGGTTGGTTTACACTGTATGCACACAGTCCCTTTGCTCTCCCATTTGCAGTGTGAGCAAATGTCCATCTCAGTTTATTAAACCAAGATATGCTAATCTGAATGTGGGCATTGCCTTTCAGCATCAGAGAGCTTTTTGACTAGACACTTTAGGAAGTCTTCTCTCCTCCTGTTCTGTTTGTGCTAAGCAACACTCCAGGGGTTAGAGGCTAGGACAAAAGAACCAAGTTTATACAAATATCTTGTTGATCCTATCACAACATGAGCGTCATCCTGCTCTTGCACAACCCTTTGCCATCACTAATCATTGGGTTGTAAGACTCAGCAGCAAGTACTTCTCATTTATTTTAAAGTAATCTGAAGGCACAAGACTGATGAACCTATATCCCTTATCACTATATTGGTTTGAACCAGAGAATGGGAGTAAACACTGCAGATCAGTTCATGATTGATATATAAATAATTCTCCTAAAATAATACAATACTTGTTTAAGCCTTGCCAAGGAAAGTAAAGATCCATCACTTCCCAAGATAAAAAGATGTGATGAGGTTTACAAAATAGAACCAGCCTCTGCCAAGTCTGCAGGACAGGAATGATCACAATTGTGGAACATTTCCCAGGAGTTCTTCTCTATAAGGCAGGGGTCAGCAACCTTTTCCCACCGTCTCTCAGACCATGTGGTGGGCCGGACTAGATTTTTTTGGGGGAAATTAAACGAATTCCTATGCCCCACAAATAACCCAGAGATGCATTTTAAATAAAAGCACACCTTCTACTCATGTAAAAACACCAGGCAACCCCCACAAATAACCCAGAGATACATTTTAAATAAAAGGACACATTCTACTTATGTAAAAACATGCTGATTCCCGGACCATCCGCGGGCCGGATTGAGATGGCGATTGGGCCGCATCCGGCCCACAGGCCTTAGGTTGCCTACCCCTGCTTTAAGGCCTCCATGGAGGGATCTGGCACATTCAAGGTACAGTCAGGTTCTTTTAGAACTTAAAATTATGGCCATACCATGGGGAACAGATGTAATGTGCACCCAACAATTCTAATCCAAATCATCAGGCATACTTGGATGAAGGTTAAAGCTACATTAACATCAGAGGAAGGTGGAAAGCAGGTTTTACCTGATATTCTTTTGATCCTGGAGAAAGCAGTTTACGCTTTGCATCTAGTTTCATAAACTTTCTAGTAACACTCTCCATCCTTGCATGCAAGGTTCTATATTCATCATATTCTGCGTTGAAGTCATCCTTGTAACTTTGTCGTTGTTCATAAGAGATAATACCTATGTATTTCCTTTTTTAAAATAAAATAAAATAAACAAGATTTAAAATTCATGGTATTGTAATTTTTTAAAAAGTTTATCATAATTCACTTCCCCTTTAAAACTTATTAAGAGGTATAAATTACTTAATTCCCCCTTCACTGTCATGGTGATCTAACCACCTTTTAACTAGTCAGAATTTAAGGTAGTTTCTGCAATCTCCAGGTTACCGGTTATTTTCTTTTTTAAAAAATGTTCACAACAACATGCATTTTTACATAGGAACCAAGATATTAAAATCAAAGACTGCGGATTTTTAAAATTCTTCTGTGAATTTGATTATAGTTTATATTTCCTACAATTAATACAACTGAAGGACCTTTTAAATATCAGGCAAAATCTCATGACTTTGGTGGACTAAAGAAGTTAACAAAAAGCCCTGGTGGCTAAGACTTAAGAAATAGTTACAGTATTGTATCATACGATTGTGTTGGAGAAAAGATAAACAGCTTCCACCTCACTGAAGATGTTTCAGTGGAAATACATTTTATGCCATCAACCTAATTGCTGCCTATTGCTACATATCTCCAAGCATCCCTCTCTGCTGGGTTAGGGCAATTAGAAGGAACAATATTATAGATTGTCTCCTTTCTGTTCTTGCATTGTCCTACGTTTTATCCTTCACTTTATCATTATTCACTTTTCATTGCTCTGACCATGCAACAGCCCTTTAATTCCCTAAACTGGCTTCCTGTTTGCTCCTAGATCATGCACAAGATTCTTATCCGTACCTTCACAACCCTCCACAGCCTTCGCCTTTCCATATTCAGTTCTTGTATCTTGACACAACCCTAACTGTAGCTATTACTCATCCAGCTCCACCCTCCTCAACTATCTGAAGGTCTTCTCCTACCTGAAATAACTTCCCTCTTTGCTGCCTCTTCTACCCAAAACTGTCTCCCTGAACACCTCCATGCTGTTTACTCTCCAAGCACTTCCTCAAAACCTGCTTTCGCCATGTTCTCAAGCCTCTGGGAAAACCCCCAGTCCCAATAGCTGATTGTAACTAAACCAAACTACATTTATGAGAAATAATGGTACATTCTACTTCCATTTACTGCTGCCTCCAACACTCTCCACTTCCTCTATTTCCCTTGTGCCTATTCTTAGACTGCAGGTGCTTAAAGACCTGTTTTCTCTCTTTTTGTAAAACACCATGTACTTAGGCAGCACTGTACATTAAAAAAACATTATTCCACTGGCCTTAGTAGCCTTTATCTGTTTTCTGCATGACTGCTAACAAACAGTGCCTTTGGGAGAGAAATTGCTAGCCACACCATCAAATGAGTTTTTACAGGAATGCAAGACACCATCGTCTCAGATTTTTCTGCACAAAAGGAGTGTGTGCTGCCCAAGTAGAACAAAACAGGGCTCTGTGCCAGATACAGCTGATATGCGATAGACATGTGCAGGCAGCGTGATTCCAGGGACAAGGGTCATGTGAACATGACTTGGAGTCATTGCACTCTCACCGCCCTGTTGTACAGTAGCACTACTGGGCAAGGTTGTGTCAGCATTTTGATTCACAACATTCAAAAGCACACACTGCTCTTTCTTTCTTTTTACACCAAGGGTTATTAGGTTTACTGCATGTATTTAAATCCCCAGTACGGATGGCTTTTTAAAACATCTTGCTAGAGAATGAGAAGTAAATCTCTTTCCAACACAGACGGGTGTTGGAAAAGCATTTCAAGTAACTCATAAAAATGTTCATTTCATTTTCTTTGTCTCAAGAAACAATTACAAACAGGACATACTGAAAATCATCAAACAGGTGTTTGAAAATAGTTACTTTTCAGCATGATTTCTACAATAGCACTAACTAGTTAGGTAAAGGGACCCCTGACCATTAGGTCCAGTCGCGGACGACTCTGGGGTTGCGGCGCTCATTTCGCTTTATTGGCCAAGGGAGCCGGCGTACAGCTTCCGGGTCATGTGGACAGCATGACTTAAGCTGCTTTCTGGCGAACCAGAGCAGTGCACGGAAACACCGTTTACCTTCCTGCTGGAGCGGTTCCTATTTATCTACTTGCACTTTGGCATGCTTTCGAACTGCTAGGTTGGCAGGAGCTGGGACTGAGCAACAGGAGCTCACCCCGTTGCGGGGATTCGAACCACCGACCTTCTGATCGGCAAGCCCTAGGCTCTGTGGTTTAATCCACAGCACCACCCGCGTCCCAGTTAATTATTACTTAATAGCTAAATTTGTGACTGCTGCAAACTGGACATCTACCAAGAGGAGATGTTATGTCCGAACAGTGCAAACTTCTAGTTGTAGAAACCTTTACACCCCAAGCAGGCTGCAGTTCCACACCATTGGCACTGCTGAGAAGCCAGCTCCACCAGATGTTTCAGCTTCCTCCACTATCAACTGACAGCAGCTATTCCATCAGGTTGCAGGAAAGAGCAAGACTGAAGCAGAAGAGGAGCAACTTTTGGCTCCTCCTCTCCTTGAACCATTTCTGTCTCAGCTGGTCATTAGAAAAAGTTCTTAACTGAGAACTAATGCCTGAATTCTCTCCCCCCCCCCTTTCCTTCATCCTAATCTCTTTTTCTTTTGTGTCTCTTTTTAAGCCTGAGGGCAGAGACTGTCTTATCACTGGTCTTTGTGAGGCACTCTGGGAGCCTTTTCAGATGAACAGCTGGGTGGGAATGCTTTAAAAAAATAAATGAGCTTAGCTGATTGGACAATATTTTTGTTTTTTACATCCCCCACCACTATCTCATCTAAGGAGCACACACACTCCACATTATCTATGTCAACTTTTAGAAAAACAACAATGATTTTGAAGCACAGACATATTCTGGGGAAGAGGAGCAAAAAAAAGTCACAACAATAGTATTTTTTACATGAAGAGTTTTGCTATTTTTATTGCAAACAGTCATAACCCAGTCTGCATCGCAATGGCTTTTTCAAAACATTCATGTTGTTTTGATGTTGTTTTGATGCCCATTTGTTTCCTTGACTGTAATGGCTTTTGTGTGCCATTATTCTTTTTCACTCCCTTTTGCTTTCGATGCCATGTATCAAGGGTGACCCATGCGATTTTGTTTGCATCTGTGCTACAAAATTGCAAGACATACTAGTATGCCATTGTCAACAAAATCACATGGATTGCCACGGCCAAATTAAATGGCAAAAGGGGAAAGGAGAAAAAATGGTGTTTATAATCAGCCGCTGCCAAGGGAGCAAAATGGATGCAGAACATACCAAAAAACAAAAACAAAAAACAAAAAAAACCCCAAAACAAATAAGTTCAGAAACAGTGTCAGAAATCACTGAAAATATGAAGTGCTTTTCAACAGAAAGATATGAAGTGATACTACGATGCAAACTACAAAGTTGTGAAGGAGCAGACATGACTCACAGAGTGGGGTGGAGCCACAGCAACAGCCTCTGGGAAGCAGCATCACTGTTGCTTACGAGGGGTGAAATGGCGGTGAGGTTGAGGTTCTGTGCGCACCCCTTCGGGAATGCGAATTAGCTCCACCAGTGTGTCCGCACAGCCCCAACCGTGCCACCGCCTCCCCACTCCCAGTACACTTACTTTGCACGCTTCTCTGAGTGTAGGAAAAGCAGCATACAAATGCCGAGAATGAATTAAGTTGAACCTTTGCTCTATCACTATGACAGCTGATGCTAAAGCCAAGATACATACATAGAAGGGAGCAAACTGCATAGAAGCTGGCTTATACTACTTTGCAAGATCCGAATCATATGTGGTCATATGCATTCCTATGGGATTCGCTAGACGAATTTTTCGCTATAAGAAAAGACCCGTGGAACGAATTAATTTCGTCTAGCGAGGCACCACTGTAAGAGACTTTTCTCTTCAGCGCGGGAATCGGAGGGAAAGTCAAGGCAGAGCTGCAATAACATAAGTCTACTTGAAATCTTACACAGAGCAACATTTCCAGGCAGCTTCCCCCTCTTTACTTAGTAACTTTCTTAGTTACCAAGTGCTTTTTCACTTTGAGGGAGGACTGCATAAATTGTTTCCTGCCGCTCTATCCCCTTTCTCCAGTATTATCCTACTTACACAAAGTAGTCCGGTAGTTCACTTGTTGACAAAGGATCTGCGGTGGAAGTGCAAGTCTCTTCAACACCTATAAAGAAATACAAGTTTACACACTTTGATAAGAGATTGTTCCCAAACCAAACTGGATTTGACTTTCAAGTGCCTACACAGAGTGTTCCTTTCTAGGGATTAGCTTTAAGAGACAATTAAGAGCAAACCACTCTGTTGAATATTTATAATAGTAGTTGCATGACAAATTCTGAATCGGCCAATGGCAGGAACTTAAAATGCAAAAGGAACTTTGGTTTGCGTACAATAAAAGCAGTTCAGTCTTAACCCAAGGTCAGCCTTCTATTATTTCAAGACAAGTTGTGGCATCTGCACAGCAATTCAAGAATTTCTGTGGCAGATGTCGGTGGACAAAAGGAGATGGGAGTTTTACATCAACATCCAGCTTTCACTAGGGCACAATAAATAACAATGGAGTGGAATGCCAAAGTGCTTTTCTTTCTGCTAATACTTCCCCTTCAAACAAAGTTATGAATATGCAAAGATAATCAAATAATTTACTATAAAATAAGCTGACAAGCAATTACTGGGTTGAATCTATCTCTCATCAGAATGGCAGGGTTAAAAATAATTGCTTGGATGTAAAGAATTTCTTGTATGAACAGAAGGAACTTGCACTTACATGTGAGGCCATATATATATATATATATATATATATATATATATATATATATATATATATATATATATATACACACATACATACACACACATACATACACATATAGAATTCATACAATGCTGCCAAACACACACAATCAAATATAGTGGTAGGTTAATGTATTTCATATCAATATATAATCCAAGTTATCACATTAGAAAAGGAAAAGCTTATTTTGTATTCCTAAAAATATAATTAAAAAATGTGTGTTTCACCCCCTCTTAAGCTGGACTTAGTCTTATAAAGAAGACCAAGAATCTGTGTGACCAAGCAACTAAACAAAGACAATTCAAATTGTCCCAGGCCCTGACTAGGACAACCATGTCATGAGCCTCAGTGAATTGGAAATATATTGTATCTAGTCAGAAATAATATTTAAACAGGAATTTGTTCAAGGATGTAGTCAACTTTTTATTAACTTCACAAAATAGTTTTAAAATAGTTCACAACTAAATTTGGCTCTACAAAGTGTGTCATAGGTCCTTTAGAAAAAGTTACAAATCACAGTCCCCTTGCTGATATTCAATAACTTTTTTTAAAAAATAGCAGCTACATTTCCTCCTTGTCTGGGTTTTTCTAACCACAGCATCTTTGTATCCTTTCTAAAATAGGGAAGGCAACAGATAGGTCAGGGGTCAGCAAACTTTTTCAGCAGGGGGCCGGTCCACTGTCCCTCAGACCTGGTGGGGGGCCGGACTATATTTTGAAAAATAATATGAACGAATTCCTATGCCCCACAAATAACCCAGAGATGTATTTTAAATAAAAGGACACATTCTACTCATGTAAAAACATGCTGATTCCCAGACCAACCTGGGGCCGGATTGAGAAGGCAATTGGGCCGCATCTGGCCCCTGGGCCTTAGTTTGGGGACCCCTGAGATAGGTGGTCAATTTTCGGGATAACAACTCAAGTTCCCTGAGCGGCTGTCACTACAACTATTAGGGGAAGCCCGGAATTCTGTATCTAAATAGGGTGGGACCTCTGGTTAAGAACTTCATTCGTTCTGGAGGTCCGTTCTTAATCTGAAACTGTTCTTGACCTGAAGCACCACTTTAGCTAATGGGGCCTCCTGCTGCCACCGTGCCACCGGAGCACAATTTCTGTTCTCATCCTGAAGCAAAGTTCTTAACCCAAGGTACTATTTCTGGGTTAGCGGAGTCTGTAACCTGAAGCGTTTGTAACCTGAAGTGTTTGTAATCCAAGGTACCACTGTACTGTGTCTTGAGACAATGTCAAATCTAACAGTTGAGAAATTAAAAGAATGGTATTCTTTCTAGCTATTTACTAATGGAATGCCTATGTACTTTAATACCCTACTTTTCAGTTGCAAGCATGCTGGGGCTTACCTCTAAGTAATGTGATTTCAATAACACCCCACTAGACCTTCTCAAAGCTCAACTCCGAGGTGAGACAGTGTCCTGGTGACTGTAAGTTTGCGGCTGGTAATAAAGGCCAGCCAAAATTTGTAAACTGCTGCATACTGGGTTCATTACTGTCAATGATTTAAATATTATTCCTGTCCCACCCACTATATTAAATCTCAAATAAATCAATACGAAGGAAATCTGTGGGGCAGGTTAGAATAAATGATGGTCAGAGTACATTCCCACAGCTTTTTGCAGCTGTTACTTCTCTCCAACACTGAAACTGTGTATGCACGTTTATAAAGAGAAAAACAACCTTACAAGAACAGGCTTACGAATATATACTTCAGCTGATTAGAGAAATTGTTCGGAGGCAAGATATATACACCGTATAAGGCTTTCATTCATGTGGCTCTGAATATGTATTGGTCATTGGCAACAGATTTCAAATTCAGGCAAAAGGAACGAGACAGGGAATTTCCATGTACAGTGGTGCCTCGCTTAACGAATGCCCTGCTTAACGAAATTTCCGCTTAACGAAAGGTTTTTTCTAGCGGAGGTTGCCTCGCTAGACGAATGCGTTTTATGAAAAATTCGTCTAGCGAATCACGGTTTCCCATAGGAATGCATTGAAATTCAATTAATGTGTTCCTATGGGCAAAAAAAATAAAATTCAATGCATTCCTATGGGATTCACTAGACGAATTTTTCGTTATAAGAAAAGACCCGTGGAACGAATTAAATTTGTCTAGCGAGGCACCACTGTATTACATCTGCATTGGTTTAACTGCTTGTGGGCTGGCTCCATTCTGCACTAATAACAGTAATGTCTGCATCCTGGAGACAAGGGAGGGCTTGGCATGGGAGGTAACCACTTCATTCAACTATCCCTTGTGTCTACCTGCATGCAGGTATTACTGTATGCAGGTATTACTATGGGCAAATAACTCCCATGCTTCAGTGCTATTGTAATTATAGGGCATAGGTGCCTTGGTCGTCCAAAGTGAAAAGCAATGGCAATACCTTCAATCAATTTCAGGCTGGAGTTCTTCAGTTTGACAATTTCCTTCTTTTCACGGTCTCTCTCCTTCTCTGCAGCATTCCCAGTGTTGTGGTCTTTGATTTGGTCCTTCTCCTTATGCTTCTTTGACTTCTTCTTGGATTTTTTGTGCAACGCTGAATGTTTCTCATCCATAGACTTTGGGCACACTGACAGATCTTCAGCAGGTGCTGGGATTTCCAGCGGAGTCCTAGAAGTGTATTTCTGATGCTGGTCCCCATAAATGCTGCCATTCTGACTCAAAGTGTCAACAGGCAGGTCTTGAGTCCCCCGGCCTTCAGGAGTGCTCGGGGAATTGGAGTTAGAATTCACAGTCCGAGGAGGATTTGAAACAGGAAGGCAAGTTGGAGGAAGTGGCAGAGCAGCTGGTGTTGCAGCAACTGCAGGGGGAGGGGGAGGCTGAGAAGCTTCAGCATTCTTTTCACCAGAAGCAGTCAAGTGACCATTTAGTGTTGGTTGAACTCTATTGGTAAGATGAGATATCCTTGGTTTTTTGCTCATTAAAGGATCAATAAAATCAGAATCCAAAAGCCGTTTCTGCAATAAATTGAGGCGCACAAACAGAACTGTTATTTTTGCAGTTATTAAGAAATGACAATTAGAAATAGTTATAAAGGAAACATTATTTCAAGCTTTAGAAGAGTTGTGTGAGCAGAAGGGAGCTCCCGCAATGGATTTTATTTATGGTGCCATGGGAATTCTCCATTGGACATGGATTCATTCCTTAAGAAAACCAAATAATTCACACTGTGATAATTTAGATCAGGGGTCAGCAAACTTGTTCAGCAGGGGGCCGGTCCACTGTCTCTCAGACCTTGTGGGGAGCCGGACTATATTTTGAAAAAAAAAATGAATGAATTCCTATGCCCCACAAATAACCCAGAGATGCATTTTAAATAAAAGGACACATTCTACTCATGTAAAAACACCAGGCAGGCCCCACAAATAACCCAGAAATGCGTTTTAAATAAAAGAACACATTCTACTCATGTAAAAACATGCTGATTCCCGGGCCGGATTTAGAAGGTGATTGGGCCGTATCCAGCCCCCAGGCCTTAGTTTGGGGACCCCTGATTCAGTATTAAAGGAACAATGTTTGTACTTAACATGTCAATTGGTGCTAAATTAATTTTCTGTAACCACGAAACACACTTTTCTTGTCCTAATTTCTCGTGTCCACATGCAGCCATTACCAGTACCCAAAATATTTTGCTGCCTCAAGCAAAGCATCAAATCGTGACTCCCCACCATGATAGAACCAACACTTTAAAAAAGTTTTGCTACACTCTTCAAACATTAATTTCTGCATTTATCAATCCCTTTCACCTATACTATCTGAAGTGGTCAGCTTCACCTTGCTGCAGGATAGGATCAGACTTTTTCACATGGGAGGAAAGAATAATTCCAATATTGTCTAAAGTCACTCTCACCCAATAGTGGAGTTTTTTTTTAAAAACAACAACACAGACTGAATACATGCCCAAGAGCATGCATGTACACACCCAAGCTAGATGCTACTTTGCTAAATCAGCACTTTCCCGGGGAAACAACAAGCCACATTTTGAAACTGAAAAGCTTAAAATGCGCTTTGGTGGCACAGGGCTGCCAAACTGGAAAGACAACTAATGCCAGGTGTATGTGTGCTCAAGTAGTCAAGTGGGTTGTGTCCAATGACTCATATCTATAAGGACATGGACTGTTTCAGTACAGTGCAGGAAATCTTACCAGAAGGGCTCAGCACCAATATACACAACAGATTTAAATTAGATGTGAGTCAGAGAGAGTGCACAGAAGAGACAGAAACCAGAAGACCCAAAAGCAAGCACAAAAAGTCATTCTTCCTCCTTAAGGCAGATTAGAACTGCTCCTGATTCTTTTTCTCTTGGAACACTTATTAGGAATTTTAAGCCACTCTATAAGTGCAGTATTTTCAATTTTGGAATACTGTTGTAATTCCCTCTCCAAAACAGGTGTTACCATAATATAGATATCTAAATAATTACTTCAGAGAAAAAGAAGCTGCCTTATATCAAACTGGAACACTCAACCTTCTAGTTCAGTGTTGTCTATAGTGGCTAGTAGCAGCCAGGGGCGTAGTGTGGTGGGTGCCGTGGCTGCCATGGACCTGGGTGCAATTTTGAAACGGGCTCCTTCCTCAGACCCTGGCTCCTTGCCAGAAGAAGCTATGCCTTGGCTGCAACACTTGTGCCTGTTGCAGTTCCACCCCCTGGGTCAGGCCTGAACCGGGGGAAGGAGAGCAGGCAAGTGGGAGGAAGAGCTGCTGCCCACCCTCCTCAGCACACCTTGAGCCTGGCAGCAACAGCTCTGCCACTGGGTCATTTCTGGAGAGCGGCTGCCACCCACCCGCCTTGGCTGTGACTTGCCTCGAGCCTGGCTGCAGTAGCTCCACTGCCAAGTCACGTCTGACCCAGAGGCAGAGAGCTGTAGGAGAGTGGGCAGGAGCTTCCTGCCCTTTTCCAATCCTGAACTCTGTGCCCTGCCCGCCCCAGGCAGCGCGGGCATACGCTCCAAAACTGGTAGCAGCTCTTTCAAACTTCAGACAAGAAGATGCCAGGATTGAAGCTAGGACCTTTTTGCATGCCAAGTGAGTGTGCTCTACCACTGACATGGCTTTTCCCCACTAGTCAACTGAATCTTCCAAACATACATCAGCATTTGTCATGTGTTGCCTTATTGGATGAATCAGGGTATAAAGAGTGACAAATAAAATACCTGGGAAGGAGAAGCAGATGCAGCATCTTTTTGAGAACCCAGAGGAGATTCCAAGTGACCGGTGCTGGTGACATTCTGAGATGAATTTAGTTTCCTGTAAAGATCACCCACATTCCAGGTTACAAGGAATATCAAGTTAACGATGCTCTAGCAGTTATTATTTGTAGGAAGCAAATAGCTTTTGTTTTCAAATCAACATATTACAAAGAAGGGATTGAACTTACCGGGAGAGTATTAATTCCAGTGACTGTTTATCTATTTCATTGTACCCAGGCCAGTCTTTCTGAACTTCCTTATAAACATATTCTTTCAGTGTATAAGAGTTGTCCTTTGGATTCAAATTGGCTACCTACAGATAAAGAGATAAAAATACAAACAGTATCAGCAAGTTGACAGAACCTGGTGTTCAACACAACAAACCATGAAGGCAGGTCTCCTCCACAGTGGTGCCTACTCTATAGAATGCCTTCCCCCAATTCCAATGTTTGGGAGGCACAGACTGTTGGGTTTGTCCATTGTTTCCTAAAATCCCACTTAATCAGACTTTCCCTGACTGGTAGCACTACACCCTTCCTAGTTTTATTCCTGTGATTGGGCTTCTCAGTATTATTTACTCTTGTAAATCACTTTGCAAGTGGTATAGAAATATTATTAAAGAAATAAGCTACAGATAAAATTTGGGTAAGACCATGCAAGACTGATGTAAAAGCCACAACAGCTACATATAGATTTATCCCAAGAGTTTAGAGAGAATATAAATACCATGTTAAAAATAGTTTTGCTTATTTAGTGTATGTGTTTGCACACAGACTCATAGAAATGTTTTAAATACAAAACATATAACATATACATACACATGATTACACACAGACATATGATCTGATATGACTGAATACATCCAGACTCCATCCTAAGCACAAATTTGGTTCAAATTATCACATACCTAGGTCACACAGTTTTGAAATATGTGTGAATGTATTTACCGTAATCTGAAAAAGAGGTGGCTGACATTGCATATTCCCTTCATAGGTATTAACCTGTACAATTCAACATATTAGTCTAATCCTGCATTTCTCTACACCTGGACATTACCTAATTATCCTCCTAAATTGCTTTGGTTACTGAAACTATTGCAAAAAATAGCTGGTGTTCTTTCTTATGTTTATCCCACTTGTTTTTTAAGACATATACAGTATTTATTTCCCTCCTTATTCTTCCTAGATAACGAAAAGCAGAATTTTTAGCTAACCCTAACTGATCTCTCAACTGGCCTAAGATATCTGCTTTCTTCCCTAAATCACTACACCATCCATCAGAGCATTTCAGATTCATAAAACTTGTGTAAACCATGGAATCTTTTCACTTTCTAGAGTCAGTGGCGGAGCATATGCCCACGCTGCCCAGGGGTATGGAGGGTGGCCTCCCAGGCGCAGGATAGCCGCGTGCGCGCACCCACCAATCCCACTTCCTTCATCTCCCCTTCCCGCTCGCCTGCCTCCCTCCCGTCCTCTCCCCTGTCTGCCTGCCTCCTCCAGCCAGGAGCACGGAGCAACGGCGCACTGCCTGCCTGTGACTCCCACGCCTACCACCAGCCATCAGGGGAAGGGGGAAGCTGCTGCCCCATACTCCTGGCTGGAGGAGGCAAGCAGGCAGGCGAGCGGGAAGGGGAGAGGAAGGAACCGGCAAAGCGGTGCAGGAGCTCTCCCCTTCCCCCGACAGCTCGTGTTAGGCGTGGGAGTCTGAGTTGTGGGCAGGCGGGCGGAGCACCGAATGTCACCCACGCTCAGGGATGACACTCAGAGTGGTGGGCCACCCCCACCCGCCAGTGTCTAGAGTGATATATATATAAGTGCTTAAAAGATAACCGACTATGAAATTATTCAACTATTTTATGCAATCACTTTTAAACACCAATCAAGTATAGCTGTCTATCCCAGATACCTAAACTATGGCTACATTCCAAAGAAAAGATCTGCATATGCAGGAGCGAATTGCACATGAAGCTGGAACTTTGCTTATTGTTTCTGGCGCAGCAGTTTCTGAAGAAGCAAACTGCTGTTTAGCTTAAAAACCAGGTTGCCTCTCTGGCAGTGAGAGCTGCATTAGTAGGAGTTAAGACTTCTGAAATATACTTCTCAGCTACCTTGTAGTTCCTGCAGAAAGAAGAGTCTACATTTTTACACACGTGGAATTACTTCATTGATCCCACTTTGAAGGCTTGCATTTAGCAAAAGAGTTCTATTCTACCCACTCTTTTTCTAAATTCTTTTGGAAGTAGCTTATTAGTCTTATTTTCTATTTCCTTATTCTTGTCAATTTAAAGACCCCATTATAATCACTTCCTATGTAAGATTTCTCTTTCAGCTAATTAAATTAATTTAGCTGGGGGGGTTATAGAAGTTCTCATTGATTCAAGTTTAAAGCATTCTCCCTCTTTAAAATACCAGGAGAAAAATTTCTTGAGGAGTTTGTTTTCTCAATTCTTAAAATGAGAATTTTGAGGGGGGAATGCTCTTTTTAACTGGGTTGTTTAAATCCATTGGCTTGTAACATACTTGGCAAACATACTTGGTACACTTTGCCCTGTGAATCTTTGCTGACGAAGAATAGTTGAAACAGGGCCTTGTCCTGATTTTTACTGGAATTTATCTTTATTTGCCTTCAACATTGGGATTGATTCCCATTTAAACTCCGCATCACATCAATAAAACCTTGTGAATATTTTTTTGGAATCCATCTTCTTTTGGCTGAGTTCTTGCAATATATCGTTTATTCCTGATGCCTTCCTTCACTTTTTCACATTCCAGTGCTCTTTCTGGCCAAGCATAAATGTGCTTGGTCATGGAAAATGTGACCCCAGATTCAAAGTAGTCCTCCCATTTGAGCAAGCTGATGCACAAGCTTTATCTCAAGAGCTTTTACACAAGAGTCTTTAGGTTTAGACCCAAACTTGCAGTTTTTTTATATAGATGGATGTTGGCAAAACTGGAGGCATATTCAAGATATGCAAAAGAAAAACAAACAAAAACAAAAACTAATTTGGCATAAGAACACTAGTTTAAGCATGGCAATATACGTACCATAACCACTGAAAACAGAAATATGAGAAAGGATAGGAGAGTAAAACAAATAATCTCACCTGCTGAAGAATAATTGCAAGGGAATTCCTGTCTTTTTGACTAACACCATCTTTGAGTAAGCGAGCAAGAAGCTCCGGTTTTTTATAGGTTTTCAGTGCCAATAAGTGAATCACTCTGTCCCTATATGGCCGCTGAGAAATACTGTTGTTTGTATGCATCTTGCGTATTGTACTTGCTGGGTTGATGGGAGTGGACCTTTTCCTCTCAGGCACTGCATCTGGAATACTTTGTGGCGCTTTCCGAATTTGTACTCTTTTACCTATATGCAAGATAAACAACTGTTTTCATTTCTCTCCACCTTAGACACAAACGAGTTACCCAACATTTACTTCCAAACTGACTGCTGGAGTAAAAAGGTTCATTGACTCAAGTTTTTATGACATACTAGAGATTTAAAATAAAATAAAATTAGATTTTAGAGATGTGTTCCTTCTTTGTACCTATCTATATACATAAAAATGTAGGCATTGTGCACACAGATGTAACAGCCTTTCTCCGTAACCGCTGAACTGTAATTTAACAAATTTGGCCACAACGTTCCATGCCCATCAGTAAGGGATCTGGCATAATCCCCCCCAAAAGCAAGCCTTTCATACCTAAAATAATGATTAAACACAAAAAGTGGCGCCCAAATTAGACGTCATCAGCAGAAGCTCTGAAGACTCTAGCAGCATTCAATAGAAGGGCAGATCGCCCACTGCTGCCTGCAAAGCCGCGCCACCAGATGACACCACAAAATTCCACAGCAACCAACTGAAAACAGGCCTTTTGCAGCAACAAGGCCCAACATTGCCAGGTGGAGGTAGGGGCCTGCCTGGGGTCCCCGAATAGGGGGCAGGGATAGGTAATGGGTCAGAACAGGGTGGGGGGAGACACAGGGATGAAACCTGCCCTCTCCACAGTATCTCGCCTCGGCTTTGCAGACTAGGCTGAGTGGATTTAGGGGTCTGCCTGGGTGGGGGATGGGGGGGCGAATAGGCCGCAGCATAGAATCAACTGAATATGGGCCTTTTACAGGACCGTGCCTTTGGTTAGAATGTTATTTCACATAACACATGGGGGTAGGGGAGTCAGGGTTGGGACAGGGCAAAATTTTACAGAACATGCACATTGGGGGAATGATTGTGTGCAAAATGAACGGGTCACAGGGATAACCTAGCAGTTTCTTACTAGCAGTTTCTTGGCAGCTATAAATAAAATAATTGATCCTTTGATAGCTGATAGATACTACTTAAAGACTTTCTACTGCTTCATTTATACTAGAAGGAGATGCTAATAAGCTATTCCTAGGAAATAAGAGTTCAAAGCCATGCATGGCTAAACTCACCAGGTTGCTTTGAACAAGTTTATTGTGGGATATGATTTATTTATATACTGTTTTTAGTCCAAAGGCCCCCAAAGTGGTGAACTATATTGATATTACTACAATATGACTGCGATGATATTGCTCACTCAGAGCACTAAAGATGATAAGCAAATATGTTTCTCGTTAATATTACAGAATCCAATATGTCTACCATAATGATTTCCACAGCCAGTCAAAATAGTTGCTATGAAGTTTCTCTGAAGAACCCACAACTAGCATGTTTTGGTTCTGGAGCTTTGCTGTATCTTTCCAGGAAAAGAGCTTTGCATCACCACAAGCATTCAAAATTATTTGGCAAGAGATCTCTCTTTTTAAAAAAGTTCTGCAGTGCTTCATCCCTTGTATAAATCTTGGTAACTGTGTGGAAGGAGGAGTTCTAATGAAAACCATCTGAACTCCTTCCACATACACACAGATCCCAGATTTGAACAAGGGATGAACAGCTACTAATGCTTGGGAACATGGCTATTTAAGATTTCTTTGGTGTTGTGAGTTAGGAGATGACTTGCTGAGAAAGTGGATGACAATGTTTTGTAGAGCTGGATTATACTAGGAAACTCACTGCTTTGGAGGCCAATTAAAGGTAAAAGACAGAAAACTAGATGATTTTATTACTGCTATATTAAAACCTTTGTTAGTTTTTATAAACAAATCTAACACACTTTAACCAAACACAGATAAAACCTATGTTATTTAAAGAAACTATTATCTTATTTCAGCCATCCTGTGATAACACTTCAGTAAGTGTTCTCTCATAAATCAGGTTGTTATTTTCTTGTTTTAGAAATAGCTTCCTCCCAGTTAACGTAATAGCTTACCAGTTATTATGAAATATATTGGCAACTTGACTAGCATTTTACTATTGCAAAAAAGACCCAAATGCTTCTCTAATTCTAATCTACTGCAAACAACAAATTCACCAGAACCAAAGCACTCTTTGGAAGTTAAATGTTTACTGCTAATAGTGAATACAGATTAAATGATCTGTTTACATCATGACACAGCTTGCTTGAGAACTGCTAGAAAATTACTATTCCTCTAGGTTTCACTTGGCAAAAATATGTTTGCATGAACAAGTCTGGAGTTTTGGCATCCTTTGCCCATCTGTGAAGTGAGAATATACAGATTGCCAAAGAGAAAAATAAAAGAAGACTAATGTGACTAGAAATTAAGACAGTTACAAAAATATTATTTCTAATTTTATAAAATTTAGCTTTTCTTCCAAAAGATGTTTAATGATTTGCCAAGTGGACAGCGCATTACAAAGAATGCCATTCTGAGCATGTACAACCCAAGTTTCTAAAGTCAATAAAGTAAAAGATAACCTGAAGCTCATATACAACATGCAGCAACTTGAATTTCTGCTACAGAGCATTAAAATAGCCACATAAATGGGAATTTTTTTAAAAAGGACTAATCCGAATGAATTAACTGCAGTTGATTCCTATTATCCTATGCAGCTTAATCCTCACCACTGTGTTCCTTCAAACTCCTGAAGAGCCATAGAGATAAGGTAGGATAGAGAAGGAAGAGTCCTTCTCTATCCTACCTTATCTCTATGGTTTTTCAGGAAGCCAAGCCTTCCTTGGCACATTACCCAACAGCCAAAGAGTATCAAATGGTACAGATTACATATGGAGTCCCTCCATTTTCCTTCACTCAGGCTACAGATCCTATACTCCCTTGCTTGAGAACAAGCCCCACTGAATTCAGTAAGTCTTACTCCTGAATAAACATAAATAGGATTGTGAAGGAAGCCATACCACAACAACTGAATGCCAATCCACCTATTATCACAATTACCGTCATTAGTAATCCTGTAGCTACCACTGGTATAAGAACTAGCAGACACCAGCATAAATATTCTAGCCTTAATACCTACGCACTTGATATGTCAGATGCAGCTGTCAAAAACATCAGCTGGCAGAACTTCTGCAGGCACTGGACATACTTTTTAATAAAAAATGCACACAGAAATGTCTGGATCAAAGTATCTCTGCATATTATTGTTTAACTTATTTAACACATCTGACAGAATATAAATTGGCAACATTGGTGTCTCAATCTCTCTTCTTCATCTCTCTCTTCCATCACTGTACACTCTAGCTGCTAGTGTCATCTAAAATCCTGTTAAAATACTGCTTCCAACATAAATTTGGACACTGAACTAAATAACCTCTGAGATCCCTTCTAACTCCAGTACTGTACTATGATTTAAAGATACTATCTACTCCTTAAAATCAGAAAGATATTAAAACAGCAACTTATATCTACTGCAGATTCCTGAAATGCATTAAAAATATTGTTCAAACGGTAACTATGGTATTCAGCAGCAGAATTCAGATGAACCTGACATGATGCCATCAGGATCAAGAGATACATCACTAACGGATAGTCATTCCCATAGCATAAATGTCAACCAGCATTTCCTCTCAAACAATGTACAATACTCTGGTGCCACATGGATGCTTTCAAAAAAGGCAACATATGAACGTTGCAGTCCTATATATGTTTACATAGCAGTAAGGTACACTGAAACCAACAGATTATACTTCAACCGTGACAACAGTTAGCATCAGGCTGTTACAGAGGGAGAGAAAAAAGAAGACAGTCATACCTACATATGGTCCACCAGGTTTTATGACCTTTGTACTTCGATTGCGAGACTCCTCTTCTGCTTGGGTCATACGTTCTCTAGTCATTTGGTAAGAATCATTTGTTGCACATACTGTAATTTTGTCCTGTATAAACCCCAAGCAATTGAGCTGGGAAGATCCGGTACTAAGCAATAATGAGGGGGAAAGAATCCTTATTTAAAACATTTGGGTGTAGATGCAAAGATACAGTATAGCAAAACTAAGTATGAAAAGATACTATTTTATTTCCTTCTGGTCATTTAAAGTCAAGTTATGGACTGTAACATATTCATGTTTGCCAGTTTTGTATATAAATCTGTAATAGATGTTTTTGTAACAGAGAACTCAGGCAACAAGATAAAACAGCATAGTGGTTTATACACATATACTGCAGCAGGGAAGCGAATTGAATAGATTTCTTAAAGCAAAAGCAATGAATGTGGTGAAAAAATTAAGTGCAGCCTTGATGGATCAGATCAAAAATTGAATCAGGGCTAGAAAACAAAAGTCTTCTCCTGTTGTTGATCCTAGACAATTCTTAGTGGTCTAGTTTGTACATAATGCTAAACTATAGTTAAGTGCTCTGGGTATAAAGAGGATAGATTCACCATGAGTCTTGGTCTCACACAATGCTCATTCCTCCCTGGTGACTGAAAGTCAGGGTTGACGAACTCTTCTTCCTCTTCGGCCAGAGCCCAAGACTCATAGCAGCTCATCCCTGATTCTGCACATAGCTAACCTATGGTTTAGCACAGGGGGTCAGCAAACTTTTTCAGCAGGGGGCCGGTCCACTGTCCCTCAGACCTTGTGGGGGCCGGACTATATATTTTTTTGGGGGGGGGGGGGAAATATGAACGAATTCCTATGCCCTACAAATAACCCAGAGATGCATTTTAAATAAAAGGACACATTCTACACATGTAAAAACATGCTGATTCCGCAGACCGGATTGAGAAGGCGATTGGGCCGCATCCGGCCCCCGGCCCTTAGTTTGGTGACCCCTGGTTTAGCAGGACTGGGCCAATGTTTTTAGTTAGCTGCCCATTATGAAGAGGCATTTGAGCCAGACTGAAGAACTAGATTTGACACTTAAAATTTACAAAAATGATCCTAAACATTTTCTCAGAAATCAGTATACATAGATGTGTACACTTCTCCATAACCCACCAACTCACAGTAATATTTACAGATGCTTCAAGATCAAGAATTGCCACAATAAGTACGTAGTTTATAAGAGGCTGCAGCCTTAGAAATTTGTACTGAATTTTATAATACACACAAAGCATTTGTGCCAAGAATACATATTAACATTCCTTTCATTCCATTCTATAGCAAAGTCATGATTCATCGGTAGTATCCTGGGTGCATCTGCCATATTTAGCAGGCTGAGTAACAAAAGTAAACAGCTCTTCCTGTCTGCTCTTTATTAAACGTGTGAGCACTGTGGATAATCTCTAAGTATCACGCGTCTATGCCTGGTAGAAAAGAACTCTATAATGTAAATTGGACAGGATACTTTGGCACATTTATAGGATAAAGAGTGAAAGCCCCTTCATATCAAATAGCAGAAGGGGAAGAAGTGGCATTTTTTGTCAAACACTAAGTTTCAACAAGATTATTTCCCACAGACAGGTAACTGCATTCTGCAGCAGATTGTAGCACATTTTAAAGTAATGTTTAAATTAGGAGAGGGATTTTTCATCAATAGTTCATTGCAATTACTCTTCAAATCATAGCAGCAATTAAAAAACAAACAATTTCGTTTCCCTTTCATAAACATTACGTACCTTGAAACAGTTTGCTGGACGCAGTCAAAGCTTCCCTGAGGATTATCTTTGCCAACATTTGACAAATAGAAATTAAAGGTATGCACTTCATTTGGGAGATCAGTTTTGGGAATCTTGACAAGCTGAAAAAGCAATAAAAAAAGACTCAGGTATGCTTACTTCACGGAAAAGTACCATATTTGATCATTAATAATGAATAATACAGCAAACCTGCAGTGTCAGCCGCATATTGTAACAGATGCAACTGAAAGATGACAACTTGCCAAAGGGACACCCACTGAGTGATATCCAACCAAGTCATAGAGTAGATCTTCCGAAATCAATGGACTAAAGTTCACTGATTTCAATAGATTTATTCCGAGTATGAATAACACTATATCCCACACACTGAGTCTAAGAAAGAACCACAATCTAATCACAAAAGCACAAGGAAAAATATTTCTGCACATAGAAATATTATAGAGTTCACAATTTATTTTCCTTTTACTGGTTTATTAATCCATAATAAGCCATACAACAAACCCGACATTTCTTGCAAGGTATAGTAGCCCTAAATGCACCTTTACATAATTCATTTACATTTAAAGTCCCAATGATCCCATGTACACACACAAGGGGGGGTGTTTGTAATTGTTTTGTTCTTGTTTTTATTATGTATTTTGATTCTGTAGGTTTATGCTGTGAACTGCCTGATATCTTCAGATGAAGGGTGGTATACAAATTTAATAAATATAAATAAATGAATAAATGCAGGCACAACAGACGTCTTCCAAATTTATTGGCTATAGGACACAACAGTAGGGATTCCAAGCAGCTTGGCCACTCAGCATTATCTACAAACCCAGAGTATTTCATTTGGGTCCAGAGGGCCATTTTGGACTTGACATATGTCCACTCAGATGCCAAGCTAAAGTTGCTAGGATTTTCTTCTTAATAAAAACTGAAGATATAGCTAAGATAAAATATGGTAACTATGTTCCAAATCTTGACTAGCATAAATGTCAACAGTATTACTTTCTTTTTAAAATATTTTTCATTAACGCAGTACATTTCATAGATTTATAGGCCAGTATTTCATGGAATTATAAGCCTAATTAGATAGGTATTTCCAACAGAAGTTCAATGGGGTGAGGACTTTAATCGCATCTTCTTTCTTGCTCTGTAGTTGTTGCTATTGTCAAAAGGTAAATGGCAAGAGAGCCAAGAAATTAAAACGAGGCTGATAGAAACATTGATACCTGCCCACTACAGCAAACATTCCAGTGGGTTCACAAGTAACCCTGCTACTAAAATCACTCTGAGGACCCAGCAACTTCTATCAACAGCTTTTGTACAAAAGCATAATGGGGCCAGCATAATGCAGCTATGCTGTTCCACTGACTGCAACTGATACCGTATTCTAGTAGAGATTATAAAGTACTGTACTGTGCAAGCACAGATAATGTATACAAAAGGGGGGGAGACACTCTGTCATGTGGTCTACTATACAAAGGCATATCTTATGGAGCAAGTATTTTTGAATAGGTAAGCAACACTAGAAAATGTCTAAATAAATTAAGCAAATGGGATCTATTTCAAAGATGATGTCTATGTCTAACAAGAGTGATCTATATGGGGTTTCTTCCATACCTGGGGTATCACACCCAACAGTTTTCTTGTACACTTAAGCACAGCTTAGCAAGAAGAGTGTGCACAACCATGTGTTCTAAAACAGAAGCAGGAGAAGGAAGGGAGACACACAGAAGGTTCACCCTGGCTGCTCCTCTTCTTTAGGGAAACAGAAATTGGGTATGGAGTAAGACCCCTTCTTTGGGGTGTCAGGCAAAAAGACTTCACTCAGAATCCCCTCACGATGCAGATATGCTGGGGCATTTATCGGAGGGGAAGGCAGGGTTTGGGAGCCTTCTGAATATCAGCTTCAATCTACTCCAGGGTTCCCCAAACTAAGGCCTGGGGGCCGGATGCGGCCCAAACACCTTCTAAATCCGTCCCACGGACGGTCTGGGAATCAGCATATTTTTACATGAGTAGAATGTGTCCTTTTATTTAAAATGCATCTCTGGGTTATTTGTGGGGCATAGGAATTCATTCATATATATTTTTCAAAATATAGTCCAGCCCCCCACAAGGTCTATGGGACAGTGGACCGGCCCCCTGCTGAAAAAGTTTGCTGACCCCTGATCTACTCTATGAGAATATAACTACAACAGTGGTTGCATAGTTCTCTGTGCTTGTGGCTCCTTGTTTTGGAACCTTTATGCAGTATTGCCAACTGAAATATTTTTCTTGCATGTGTGTTCTCTTCCCAAAACGTCTGTGTGTGTTTTAGATTAAATTCCATTCAATATTACTATTGTAGACTGCTCTTTCTAAGATAATAGGGGGTTCTTAATGGGACCAAAAAGTGGTATAAAAATGTCTTTACAAACAGATGTATAAATAAATAGTTGCACCTACTGGTTAACATTTAAACAGGTTCTGCAATACATTGATCTTTTGGGTTAAATCTGATTTTGCTTCCTGTAATATTTATAAAAGTATCATGGAAGATAGCCAATGTGGTGCACTGCTTAGACTAAGTGTTGGCTGCAACCCAGTCATGATGCTCACTGGGTGACCTTGCACCAGTCACTGTAAGATGAGAGAAACCATGTATGCCACCCTTCCCTTCTTTTTCCTCCAAGGAAAATGGGATGTAAATGTAATAATTAATAAAGATGGGGAGGGCACAACAGTCCATGAGTACATGAAGGCATTTCAGCCCCCTTCCCAATTAAGCTCCTTCTGCCTCCCCAAAAGGTGTTCCTGGAGATCAGAGGTGCCATTTGATATGACTACAGTGACATCTGATATGACTACAACCAAATGGAAAAATTGTGTGTGTAAAATAACACATTGTAAGTGATATAATTTAGCATTAAGGTAACTTAAATGATTGTGTAGAATTTGCATATTTGGAAAATTCTTTCCATGGACCTCTTTTCTTTTTGCTTCCTAAGGTATTTTCCTAAAGGTTCAAGTTCTCTGCATATTCACTGAAGTCTTCCAGAAACAAGGACAAATAAGCAGCAACTACATGTGCTTGCTTACAAACTCCCATACAATTTGGGCATAACATATATAAGGAAATGTTTCTAGTTCCTGTAATTCTCTGCACTCCAAGGCAACAAGGACTGAGCATATAGAGAAGAACTCTATGTGCCTGTCTGCCCCACTCCTCTAGGCAACTTGCTGAAGACCAGACCTAGACACCACCTGGAAGCATTTTTTATTTGGAACTAGCAGTTTTGTACCCAGTGTTGCACTGTAATTCTACACTCCTACTATCAGTGCAGTGCAGTTTTATCAATGGTTAAAGGCAGTAGAGTTTTCAATTGTGCAGTCCATCATTTTGATTCAAAATGGCACCCAACTGTATCCAAGTAGAGACAAAAACATGCTCCTTGATCTTGGGAATCATCATGCACAATTTGGTTATGACACCTTAAGGGGTGTTCAAATGCACAGTAAAAGAACCACTTTGCAAAATATGGTAGATGTTAATGGGCTTAAAGGATTGAATTGATGTATTGCCTCTTTTAATATCAATGGCTTGGATCCAATGATAAGGGAGGAAAGCTTACCATTCATTCAGCCCCACGGCAACCCTCTGAATAACATATACATAGGAATATGTGTGTGTGCATGTTCTCTTGAAAAATGCAAAATGCCATAGGAGAAAGAGAGTATAACTGTATTCCTTTGTATAACTGTGTAATCCTATTTACATTTATTGGAGTAAGACCCTCTGTACTCAAGGAAACTTACTTCTAAGTAGATAAATATAGGACTGGATGTTCAATCTCCATTTCCAAGGAGAACTGTAAGAAGATCCCACCTTGTTTGAGACCCTGGAAAGTCACTTCTTGTCAACTGAGACAATGCTGCACTAGACAGATGGATATTCATTTAAAAGGGGGGGGGGAGCAACATGCCGTGAATCTGCTACTGTCTGCTTCAGGTCAGTACAGAAATTTTTAGAAGTATATCCTTTGGCAAGAGAAATACAACATTCCTTATATTTCTGCCAGGCACAATAAACTGGATAGCTAGGGGTTCCCATACCAGCAAAAATGAAGTAGTTATTAGTCACCACGTTACAGGGAGATTCACACACCATTTCTTTAATTACAGCAGAAGGTGTCATTTTCAAAAAGGTTTTTAATTTGGGGAGTTTCTTTATACATTACTAACAATTTTAGAAGTGGTATTGCAAAAGATAATATTTGGTATGACTCACAAATAGTATGTGAAATTCTTCAGATGTATCTTATCTACCACTGAGAGGAATCTATGCCAGTCGAAACAGAACCAACATTGGAACTGTATCTAATTACTATTAAATGCTTAACTTCTTTAGTTGTTCTTAGACTCTCAATATTTGGGTATATACAGGGCAATCCAGTCCTCAAAATCTGGCTTTAAACCTAATGAAACTCTGAAGGCTGTAAAACAGCAGATGGCATCATCTTTGTAAATAGATCATCAGTAAGTCAATTCTGGGGAAGACATTTAGGTACTGCGGCCTGCTTAGTTCAGCTAACCAACCAATGTGGTTAAACAGTAACTATGATGTGCAAGCAGAGAGACGGACAGAAAAGTACATGCCTTCAACTTCAGACTCAATCCAAAATTTAAGATAAGACCAACCAAAGAAAGAAAATACTTGCCAACCGTCTAGTGGCTTATGGAGAAGCAGAGCAGTGGTTACTTTCCATGCTAAAATTTAAGATGCATATTCACAAAATCTACAGAGTTTCATACAGTGTTTCTAGCTATTGCCAGCAAAGAATTTTGTACTGCCTTATTTTTCCAAGTGTTCATACCTATTATAAGAGGTAATCACATGAAGCAGCCACAGTCATAGTACAGTGGTACCTCGGGTTACAAACACCTCGGGTTACAAACACTTCGGGTTACAAACTCCACTATCCCAGTAGTAGTACCTCGGGTTAAGAACTTTGCCCCAGGATGAGAACGGAAATTGTGCCCTGTAAGATGAATGCCTCCGAAGCCTCCGAAACTGCACCCCATGCCGGCTTTGCGCTGCGACTTTCTCAGGGAAAGCAAGCGGGCGGGCTAGGTGTCCCCCGCTTGCGTTCCCTGAGAAGGCACCCGGCTTTCTCAGCGAAGGCAAGCGGGGGACACCTAGCCCGCCCGCTTGCGTTCCCTGAGAAAGCCGAGTGTCGGGGGAGGCAGGCGGGAGGCGGCGACGGGAGGTGTCCCCCCCCCGCCTCTTGCCCCGCACCCCCGGCACAGAGCGCAACTTCGGGCGTCTCCGAAGTTCAGTGTCGGGGGAGGCAGGCGCTGCGGGGGGCTTTTTGCCATTTGCCCTCCCCGAGCCAAGGGGGAGGCAAACTGCGAAAAGCCCCCGGCGGCAGCGCCACACTTCGGCTCTGGCACTGGCTTGGCGGCGGTGGGGGAAAGGCGCAGGATCGTTCCTTCGCCTTTCCCCCACACCTCCCGACAGAGCTGGATCCGACGAAGCTTCTGAAGCTTCGTCCGATCCGGCTCTGTCGCTGGCAGCAGCGGCGCTTGCTCTCTTGGCTCGGGGAAGCGCCTGCCTGCCTTCCCCGAGCCAAGAGAGCAAGCGCCGCCGCCGCCACCAGTTCCCCCGGAGCCCATAGGAACGCATTAATTTACTTTTAATGCATTCCTATGGGAAACGGTGCCTCGTTATACAAAATTTTCGTAGGACGAATTGAGTCCTGGAACGAATTAATTTCGTCTAGCGAGGCACCACTGTATAAGAATGCCCTCTGTTTAAAATGATGGTCTATATTGTTGTAGTAGTTGTTAACAACCAGTCCCAGAGATCAGAGAAAGCCACCTGACATATCCATGGGTAGCCATCATAGTGCCCTCCAGATGTTGTTAGACTAAAACTCCCATCATTCCTTACCGCTGGCAGTGTTGATGGGAGCTACCCTGCTCTGAATAACCAACAACTGAGCTGTCACTTCTCAGCCTAATATTTACCTATATTGAAACTGGAGTGTCATGAATTCTAGCAAACACACCTATTAAATCTTCCCCATGTCTTGCCTTCATATTTAATCTAGTCCCCCCCCTTCCATCATTTGACTAGGAGAGTCCAAAGCACACTGGCATTTAGAGCAATGTTGGTGGTTTGGAATAGTAAGTACACTGACCATAAGACCAGTGTATTCAGGAAACACCTTTATTTATTGCATGTATGTGTACCCCACCTTATATCCAGAAAGACCAAGCAGACATACTTAAGGTTCCCAAGTTCCAATCCTCCCTGCCCCATTTGTTTGCCTTAGACTTCAAAACCTATCTGACATACTAAGGAAAAGCCTCTATACATCTTCCCTCCCAAGTCTATCCTTCCACATTTCCAAAAAAGTTGAATGAAAAACATTATAGCAAAAATATTAGGTAACTATGAAAAATGCACTTTCACATATTTCAGTTTTCCATATATTAATGTCTCTCCCCCCGTTTCTTCCAAACACTCTGTTCTGAGAGTGCTAGTCTCACATATCCCGGAAAGACAGTTTATGGAGGTACTACAGGCCAGAAGAGAGAAGCTTTTGTTAACATGATAATACCAGTAGTTTTTTTTTTTAAGTAAATACTCACCCCTTGGAGTCCTTGAAATTGGATGGAAGGTCGAGAAGGAACCAGATTCTAAAGAAAAACAAGGAACAATGAGCTCTCAAAGAAGAAGAAAAGCAAAGCTACTTCAACAATCATCTGAAGTATTTTGTTCATGCTTGTAATTATTATACAAAAAAAACAATGGTTAATACACATTAAGTCTGATCTCTGAAATGGCATTAGTTAGGGTCAGATGCAATGTCAAACCATGGCTTAGTGTTACAGGAATGAGTTGCAGCAAGGCTTGGGTTTCTGCATTATGCCCATCCCTGCCTCTCATGCTGTCAAGAGGACTTCTGCAGTATTGACTTTTAGTTTTCTTGAACCCTGACTTCCACTACACTCAAACCCAGGATTATGGTTTATCCCAACCTATGGTCAGTTTGAAATAATGACAAGTTCAAAACATGGGTCCACCTTCTAGCTTCATGGAAAGAAGAAGAGGGAGCAAGCTCATTCAGGTAGTACTAAACCATGGCTGATCATTACATCCATAGTATGCACTCTGAATGAAACATAATGTTGCTGTTCCACTTGCAGCAACAAGTGGAACTAATGTAAAGTGAAGGGAAAGCAGTTCTCAATCATTTCTTCTGGCCTCTAACATCTCCACTGCTCTGAATAGGCTTTCAGGGGTCTGCAGCAGAAAGAAGTGAAAAGCACCTTCTCACCTTCTCTCTCCTTAGCAAAATAGCCACACTGAACATCACCCATTATCTTTATCTCAGCTGGTCTAACACAAATGTAATTTGATTCAGCTAACTTAGCTGGGAAAGCATTAGATCCCACAAAAATGTAAACAGAATGAATCAGGTAAAGTTCTTCACAAAAAACTAAAACAAGACACAACTGTGGGACACATATCCCTTTCCATTAATTCAGAAAAAAGACTATGAAAAACATTTTAAGCATTTAATAGTGAATGGTTTGTTACCTTTCAGCAGGCTTATTTAATATATATAAACAAAAAGCTGTCTGCTATTCCCAATTTGTTTTGGTACAAGAAAAACCTACGACAGCGAATGGAACCTTTGGAACTTATCCAAATACAATAAAATCGAATGAATGGCTTTATTGTAAGGATACTGAACATGCTTTGCAGAAAACGACAAAAACAGTGATACTTTACTAATTGTTAAAGATCTAATTTGATGGTGCCTCATATAAGATGAATTACAGCTTTACTGTTGCAATACTCGGCTTTAGGCCATAAAAAGGCAGAGGAACTGAAGAAAAGAATTTCTACAGCCCAATCCCAAATTGCTCAAAATGGTTCATATAGCTGGATCTTTCTATTTGATGTTTTGTAACAACCACCAAAACCTAACTAGATTTGATTTTGACAATGTTGCATCAAACCAATTTAGCAGCTTAGGCAATTGTTTTTGCAACACCAGTGGGGAAGCTCAGGCCCAGGATTGAATGTGGCCCTATAGCCCTTTTTATCTGGTCTTTGCAACTCTCCCCAAGCTACACCCTCTTTTCCTGGGCCACACCCTTTGCCAGCTCTGCTTCAAGCCCTGCCTCATTTCCGCCCTTTTGTCTGGTTGGTGATAATACATTCTGGTTGATTGGATGGAAGGATGTGCCTGGGGGGTTTGTGTAGAAATATTTGAGGTTGACTAGGAGGAAATGTGGCCTTCAAACTGAAAAGAGCCCCTCAGCTTTAATCTAAAAGCACCTCAGTGGACAAGTTCAAGACACCTCAACAAACACTGCCAACAAATGAAATTAGGTTACATATGACAAAACAGTTTAGGTTCTAGTTCTGCAATTCTGTTAGTTATGCCATGGAATAGTCATTTTAAAAAGGGCAAGTCTTCTGTACATGAAACAAAATTTTAAAAAATCCTTCCAGTAGCACCTTAGAGACCAACTAAGTTTGTTATTGGTATGAGCTTTTGTGTGCATGCACTCATCTTCAGAAACACATATCTGCACATATTTGCATTCCTCAACAAGCACCTCACTATTCATTGCTCTAGTGTGGATGCATAAACTATGGTTTTTGTGAGATTCAAAATCCTCAGGCGTGTGCACTGCCCTATTATATATGCTGTGGCCATAAGGAGACTGGAAGCTTTCAGGGAAGTTTTCAATTAACTGCATTTTATAATTATATTTGAGCCACAAACTGTGGTTCATCTTTTAACTACATTTTATTGAAACAAGTCAACTTAATAAACCATGGCTTGAAGTTGGCTTATTTCCATAAACCATAGCTTGGCTAACCAGAGTTTGTCCAGATTCAACCAAACACTAAAATGTATTTATCTAAAAATCAAAATGAAAGCTTTGGCTCCCCTCTCCCTGCTGTACAAGAGACTTGATGAAACAAGATTCTTTTGCATAACACTAATGTGGAGTTTAATGTTACAGTCAAACAAGACCAATATCTGCAGCTGATGCCTGTCTTAGCCTTGTGTGAAGCAGGTACCTGCTTCCACCTTCATTTTCTTAATCTTCTACGCATGTTTAATTTCAACACAAGCAATACTATAGCTTACTCAGAAATAAGGCTGTGTTCAGTGGAGCATGTTTTGAGGAAAGCACAACAGTACAAAATATACTTTTATTTTATACATGAATTCTTAAATTCATGACGCATATTCAAATATTTGTTAAATATGAAATGACAACTCAAATATGCTTGTTTAGAGTTTTCAGACTCTATTCCATTCAGATTCACAATATAAACTGTAATTATATTTGATGCTTCAAGGGGTGTGTTACATCACTTGAGTTGATTAGGAACTCAAATAACTTTTTGATTAAGAAAAATGAAGACATCAGCCTAGGAGTTGAAATGGGGAAACATTTTGAAAACCTTGTCCTGCGTGAAGTGTCAAACTACCCACATATTAGAAACATATTAAATATTGAAAAACTATACAATAAAAATCAGCCACAGCTTGATTGCTTAATTCTGTTGCCTTTAAACTATTGTATTCTCACTGTGTTACATAGGTAGGCATTAAATGAAATACAGCTCTTCATAGAAAAGAGATAGTAAAACCAAGCACCTTTTAAACCAAGTGTCCCCTTAATCTCCATACTATTGTTCTCAATTCCCTCCATTTTCCTGTACTCTGTTGCCTATTTATTTTTAGATTTTAAGCTGCTTTGGGCAGAGGTCTGTCTGTATTACCTTTTGTAAAGCTCTCAGTATATTTTTAGGTGCTCCATAATCAACCTAGAAGAACGATATATATTACAAAGTGCAACACCCCCCCAACTTGTATTAAAAGGGTCACTTTAGGACTTTTGCATGTAGTTTATATACTAATAAGCAAGTTGCCTGAACCCAAAGGATCCACATGACACAATGGTACAATCATTTGGGCACCAGGTTAAAACTCATTTATTTGCCTGGGCAATTTAAAGTCCAAAGTTTTAAAGTTGATCAGTACCCAGCCTGTTGCTTGCTTTTAAAACTGTCTCCATTGTTTTTATGTTGTTGTTTTATCTTCCATAGTATTATATTGTTTTTATTTTTTTAATTAACCTTTGTATGCCATCCAGGTAACTCTGTAAATGAAGGGCACCCTAGGAGCATTTATAATAAATAAATAATCAGAAACAAGTACGAAAGCTTGACATCAACATTATTAAAGTATTACAATTCTAAAAATGTTATGTGAAGAGAAAAAGGGACTACGGTAGCACAGTGATCAGACTTTTAGTAGATTAGAAGAATTATTAACACCTGCCCTGACCCCGAAGTTCCTACTGGTTATTTATGGGCACATAAAAAGCTGGCCTTGACACAAATCAGATTCCTGCAAGTATTAGTTGTGAGGCCATCCTTCAAGAGAGTGATCACGTTTAGAATAGTGGCAGTGCCAGCTTGTAAGCAGTTATAGTCTGATCACCGATCAGCAGCAGGAGCCAATCTGGTCCTCTGAAGAACCCGCTTCATGAACTATTCTGAATTTCCTATTCAAACTAAAGAAATAAAATAAAAAGACAGGCTGCTGGAATGATCTGATTAAAAAGGCACAAGATGTGTTTGCACCATAATGAGATTTTATTGCATATATGATGTTTCAGCTTAGCTAAACGTTTTGACAGTACCTATAAATGATACCTACATTACAAGCAAATGCTTTGCACCCACATCAAGTTTATGACTATAAGCGTTTGAAGATAATATTTCTTAAATACCTTACACAGTGCCTATGGCTTCTTTCAATATTTGAATTTATTTTATTTTTCAGGAGGCTATTCATGCAGGCAAAAACATTTTTCTTCTCCCAGGCAGGCCTTTAGCTAATTAAACAACCTATGGCCTTTTAAACTGTATGTGTGTGCGCTCGCTATTGTTTTTGTTATTATGGCAAGTATTGTTTTGTTTTCATATTGTAAAACTGCCCTGTGCTTTTTGGATGAATTTAATGGCAATAATATCTAACTACTGTGATATAGCAAGAATAAAAAGAAATTAACTACAAATTTCCCTGTGTTTTGGACAGCTGGAAGAACTGTTCAAGTTAAGAGATGTTTTGCTGTTTAATTAATTAGGAAAATGGGCATAGGGAAAGCTGGTGAAGATTACCAATGCAGGCAGCTAAAAGCCAAAACTGACTTTTGTTCATCAAACTGTCACTTTAATAGCTACTTTATGACTCTGCAGGCAGCTGATCAAATGGTGGGCAAGTTCTGTTCCCTTCCGTTACAAATTCCCGGTATGTTGCATATTGCAGAACTCACTTTGGACATACCGGTATTTGCACAGTAATATTTTACCAGACAAGGAAACAGCAACTAGGTTTGTTACTTCAAATTTTATTTATCTCAATTATAGGTAAATAACATCTGTATACACATGATAATTCTGTACGTAAAGTAAACTCCAGGAAATTAAATGATATTTATTCTCATGTAACTGAAAGCAGGATTGCAACTGCCTTCTCTGTGACATTTCACATTCTAAATCACTAAAAAATGTTGCAGCTAAGCTCCTGTTTTTAAGTTAATCACATTTGATTTTACACCGCTTGGGCAATTATCTTTCTCGATGATGCATTTACCTACAAAATGTAGACTAGCTGAACTCAGCACAAATTTTAAATAGTCATGTGTTGTAACATGCAAGAGTGTCACTACGTTCAGGTTAAATTAGGTACCGTATTACGTACATGAGGCCCTATTCATAAGAGACTCCAGAAGAATGCTTAAAATTAAACTCAAATCTACAGTTTTATATATATTTTACATTTTATAGGAAATTAAGTTGATTCGAAAATTATGTATTTTACAATTACTACTTCAGAAAGTTTATTCTGTGCCACAAAGTAATATGTCTTACATTATGGAAACCTAAAGCATTATGGAAATTTAAAAGCTAGCAATTTCAGCCTCAAGAAAGCCTTTGGTTTCTTTAAACTCTACAAAATAGGCAAAATTATTTAATATTTATGTTCTAAATATTGACCGAAGTTAGTTTCAAGACAGGAGAATGATATTTAAAACTGAACATAAAATTTGTATACTATGCAACTCAATTTTTTATATTAAAGAACTGCTATAACTCAATCTCACTTTAAGAGGTTAAGTCTGAACAACAAAAAATCCTCTGAAGATATTTACTCTAAAACTTTCTTTATAAGCAGTTTGGTTCAAAAGTTAGAGTTTATTTATTTAAAACACAGAGTATGAAAAATAATTATACCTCCAACCACACGCTGCTCACTCCAAAGTTCTAACTTTTCTTAATTATTAAAAGATGGGGGAGGGGAACACAAGCAACTCTCTACATTTAAAGCAGAAATCAAGTGTTTAAAACTGTCCCATTCCAAAATATGAGCCTTAAAGCAGGCTTGACATAGCAATAACAGTTTGCAGTTCTTCAAGAAACATATGCAGTGGAAAGCTGCAATTTGAAGTTGATTTTGAAGGATCATTTGGCAGAAGTAATGATTTCCACTCAGGTTTAACAAGGGAAACAGCTGATGTACTGCATAATTATGCAGTACAAAACCCAGTGTTGGCTATAATACTCTGTTCAATGGCTAAGGGGCAGAGAGAATGATGGCCCAGACACACTAGAATAGAAGGGGCAAACTCAGTGAAGGAAGCTTACTCGCTTACTCTATTTTAGATTCACCTACTTATTATGAAAAACATCCATTAGTCATAAGAAAAGGCACAATTTGGAGGTCAATTCTGGGAAAACCATGTCTGAGTCATCTTTTTACATGAAGAACTACATAAGGAAAGCAGCACGGAGACTGAGAAGAGAGACTGTTGTCTGTCAAGAACCTGTTATTTAAATTTTGTCTGGTTTTAGTATGTTCCTGGCTTATCTTTTAAGAATTGCTCCTAGAACTGTTTCAAAGGAAATCTTTTGGAAGAAAGCCTGCTGGCACTACAAAAGACATAGAATATTTTTTTTTAAGAAAAGAAAAAAGAAGACTCGATCAGCACCTTTTCTTGGGATTCATTGTACTCAAAGTAACAATCCTCCAAGATTTCTCAGAACAGTAAGGGAGAGGGGAGAGAGTAACAAATGGGCCTTAGGGAGGAAAAAATGAGACAAGCAACATTTAATTTGAAATTCCATGTTAAAACACCAGCTAATTAGAGCTTAATCCTCCTTGCTGGGACATATAGCCACTTTTAATGTGCCCTGAACAAACACAAGCGGAGGCTCAAGTTTCCAATGGAAAGCTACAGTAAGGAAAAACTAAAGAAGACTATCAATTCTCCTGTCCCCTACTTTTGCAAGAGAAGCCTGACAGAGAGAGATTTATCACATGTTCTTTTTAACTGACCCATTCCCCCCCAAGTCTAAAATGCCCTTCCCCTATGATGCTTTTGGTGGGGGGGGGTAGTGTAGGGTGTTAATCCCCCAAACAAAGACAACATTGCATGAATCTAACATATCTCCAGAATATAAATGAAAAGGGGAATACAATCCAGATATAAACCGATTTAAAACATTTCTACATTATCTCCGATGTGCTGAACAATTTATACAGCTGGTGTTACCACTGGAATGTGCTGTGGAATTTGTCCCCATCAGGATTTCTCACAAGGCAGCTGTTATGGATGGGGGTGGGAGAGGGACAAGGTATTGGTGGTGGTGGTGGGGACACAGGAAGACAGTGAGAAAGTTTTCCTGACAGCATGATAAAGATGTACAATAAATCTGTCATAGTTGCCATTGTCCCTTAAAAAACAACAACCAGGCCACTTCACATTTTCGGGGTGGGCAGGCTGAGAAGCTGGGCCTAGGGAAAAGCTCAGCCCATCCCTCTCTCCCTGCCCCGGGGAGGGAGAGCGAGCGAGATCAGCAGGCAGAAGAACTAAGCCCATAAATAAATGACAGCTCAGCAGAATCGGCCTCATCTGGGAACGGCTGGCTCCGGTCACCGCCAGCTCCAGAGGCACTAGCTGGCACCGACACCGAGAAAAATGACTTTCTTGTGTAAATGCCATTTTCAAAGGATCGCCCTCTGCCACGGCCAACCTCCTCCTCCTCCTCCCTTCTGCGTGAGGTACATACAGGGCAGCTGGGGCATTTGTTGCCCCGCAAAACTTTTTTTCCCCCTTACGCGAAAGGAAAAGAAAAAAGAAAGAGAGGGGGATCTTAAGTTGGTGGGGAGGAAGAATGTGGAATTAGTATTCTTATTCCACCCCCCCCACATGCCTATAAATAGGCACGAACCATATGGAGAGACGGTCCCATGGAAAGGGGGGGGGAGAGAAGAGCAGACTAAGGGATCCTCAGCCGGACCCAGACTGAGCACAGTGGGGGGCGAGATTTCACGCCCTGGGATGAGTGGGGTGCGTGGAATTCCTCGAGGAAGCAGCCCCTCCGCGCCCCTTGTGCCGGGTGGTGTGTGTCCCTCTTCTTCCCTTCCCGGGCGTCCCACCTCGGGCGAGTGAGGCCGACCAGCGACCCCGGGGCGCCCCTCACCTTGCTCCCCTGGTAGCTCTCCAGCGCTCGGAAGGCGGTCTCGGTCAGCTTGACATGTAGCACCGTGATGTTGTCCTGGGTGACTCTGCCGCAGGACACGCCATACCTGCCCCCTTCCTGCAGCGCCGCCATCTTACCAATCCGCCGCCAACGCCGCCGCCACCTCCCGCCCCACAGCCACCACTGCCACCGCTGGGGCCGCCAAGCCGCCACCGGAGCCTGCTACTGTTGCTGCTGCTGGGTCAACAGCTACAGCCATCCTGCCGCTGACGTACCAGCCAAGCCCGCCAGCGCGCAGACGCCACCGCCGCGCCGCCGCCGCCGCCGCGGCACCCCGCCCACTCAGCGCAACGGCCGCCCTTCCCTCTCCTCCTCCCCTCCCTCTACGCACACGTTAGCCACGCCCCCTTTCTTCCCCCCACGCGACAGGCCCGCTGCCAGGCCGCGACACGCACGCCACGCCCCCCTCCCCACGCGAAGACGCCTCGCGCCGCCGGCCTAGCTGATTGGCCGAAGCTTCCCCAGCCGGGATCCGCGCGAAAGAGGCTTACCCGAGGTCAGCCGGAGAGGACGGGGGCGGGGCTGCACGCTGACGTCAGCGCAGGCGGCGTTCAAGCGCGTTTATATCATTATTGACGCTTAGGGTTGAGTCACCTGTAGGACCATTATGTACCCAGGGCTGTCAGCGGCCGTGCTCTGTGCCGCCTCTGCCGCCTGTTTACCCACAACAGTGTTTGCTCTCCTCCAGGATGCTATTTCTCCCCACATCTGGATCCACGAGGCTGCATGTGTGTGGGGGGGGGGCTTGTGCTCTTATATTGCAGGGTTAGGGAGCCTGGGGTTCTCCAGATGTTGAGGCTTTCAACCTCCATTGTCCCAGACCATTGGCCATGCATGCTGGCTGGGGCTGATCGGAATTGGAGTCCAACGATCTGCCTCACAGGGTCCTTGTGAGGATAAAATGGGGAGTGGGGGGGGGAAATACCACATGTTCGCCACATTGAGCTCCTTTCAGGAAAAATCAAATAAATAAGCCTCTAGAGGAGAGCCTTCTCCAAGCTGGTGACCTACAGCTGTTTTGAGCTACGGTACTAAATCTAAGCTATGCTGGTTGGGATTGATGGGTGCTGGAGTTTGAAACAACTGGAGAGCACTGGGTGAGGGAAGGCTGGTTTGGAGGATCACAGGATTCCCATCCTCACTGCTTAGCCAAGTGACTCGCTAGGTGGCACAGAATTTAGTTATAGGTGGGTGAAATCAGGAGTTTCCTATGCCTGATTTGTTCTTCGTTGAAAGTCTAAATATCAGTTAAGTAAATGTGTGGTGGGGGCAGCTAGAATGGATGTACTACCTTTGCCCCATTACCACTCAGTCTCGACAAGATGCTGGGCAAATGTCTGAAGCAGAGAGTCTCTTATACTTGGTTGTATATATTTAAAGTACATTTAAAGACTTCATGGCCTTCATGACGACCCTGGGGCTATCTCAGATGGTCATTGGTCCAACACACCGGGCAGGGCATACTCTTGATGCTTGATGCCATCCCTCTAAATGTAGCTCTCAAAGTAATCTGGAATAATAAATATATTATGGAATGATTTATATAGTTCATTTTTTAATTGTGCAAAACGCTTCAGAATTCTTATTTTACGTATCATCATTTATTGTTTCCATACTGTCCCATATACAGATAAAAATCTCCACTGTATCCGTAAGCAGGTAATGAAAGAGGCTTAGAGTTAATCATTTAGTGACATTTTAACTATTCAGTTTAGCTCCCTTCATGCTCATCTCAGGGAGCTTGGAAGACATCCCTCCCTTCCATGAGTTCAAGGGATATATGAGAGGTGCCCATGCTTGGCTAGCTCCTTGCTTTCCTAGCATTGCACTTGGTGCATTGGGGAAGTGGCAATCACACCTAAAGCCCTTTCTCGTGGATCAGATGTGTGACTGAGGGCTTAATCCCCCTTGTGTGAAAGGGGCAGTGTGTCTGGCTGTGAAAGTGCAGTTCCCTGGCTTGCCCTCCTTGACATTCATGCATTGAGTGTAAACTTCTACAGGTCCAGTAGCAGAGTTTCACCACTCATGGTCTATGCATGTTGCTCTCCTCTTCTCAAGGGTACATTCATGATTCCCCCCTCCCCATTTTTTTATCCTCTCAAGAATTCTGTGAGGTAGGTTATAGACTGAGAGATGATTGGCCCAAGGTCACCCAGCAAAGTTTATGGCCGAGTGGAGATTTAAACCCTGGTCTCTCAGGTCCTCTTCTGAAGCTGAAGCCGTACACTACTGTGACTCTCTTCAGATCTAGGATAAAGGCAGAAAGGGTGTTATGAATGTAATCCCAATGGGGGTTACAAATTTAATCCCAAATGTTTCTTATGTCATGCAATCTTCTTACATTTGCCATATAAGGGCATAGATGATAGCTAAGAATAAAAGCGGGTGGAACGTATTTTTGGAGACATCAGTGTGCTTATCCCAAAACTGGAAATATCTTGAGAAATCAGGACTGTGTGTAATGTTAGAATCCTAGAGTTGTAGAGTTGGAAGGGACCCTGAGAATCATCTAGTCCAGGCACGTCCAACAGGTATGTCGTGATCTACCGGTAGATCACTGATCCACTGGTAGATCACTGGTTGTGATCCACTGGTAGATCACTGGTAGATCACTGGCTCCCCTCAAAGAAGCTCAACAACTTTGACTCTCCTAAAAAAGCTCAACAACTTTGACCCGAACCCCTAAAAACAGGCTTTCCTCCCTAAAAAAGCTCAACAACCTGAACCCCCCAAAATGGGGTAGATCAGTGCCTGTTTTTAACTCTGTGAGTAGATCGCAGTCTCTTGGGAGTTGGCCACCCCTGATCTAGTCCAACACTCTGCAAAGCAGGAATATGCAGCTGTCCCATTCGCGGATCGAACCTGCAACATTGGCATTATCAGCACCATGTTTTGTTGTCCTCGTTTTGAAATTCTGCATGTTTTTGTTTGTTTGTTTGTTTTAACATGCTAGCTAATATGTACATTCTGGTGTTAAAGGAAGACGGCAGATTACTACAGTACTAGCAATAGCTGGGCTTGGGGAATCAGCTACTGTTTTAATACAAATTCAGTACATTCCAGCATTTGATACACATACTGAGAAAGGGAGGATGTGTGATTTGGTGGCGGGTTGCAACAGATGGTTGCATAATCCTGTTTGTCTCCATTCTTCCAGGGTCAGGTACTATTTCTCCTTGCCAGGGTTTTTGTTTTCTTTTTAATATGAAGTCTTAAACAGTTGGATGAACCATTCTGCACTAATTTCTTCCCAGGATAAAAGGCTGCCTCTCTGTGACGACAATGGCATATGGCACAGACAATGATTAAAACAAAGGAAGAATCACAGAGAATTGTTTGTGCTGAAGTTGGTAGCCTCCAGAGCTGCATGTACTCAGTTTCCAAAAGCCTGCGCCAGGTTATTCACATTCCACTACAGGAAAAATAAACACATTTGAATGGTTTCTGTGATGCTAGTGTTTTAATGTAAGATTATTTTGCTTGTGAAGGAATAATCCAGGAGCAATGTAGGACACTGGAGCCTTGTTCTCTGGCTTCCAAAGGCTAAACTACAGGTAACACTGCTGTTTGCTATTAGCATCCAATCAGGATTGGGAAATCTGAAACACAGAGAAGGCTGCTGCTGCTGTTTTTAATCCCTCTCCTCTTGTCTGAGGCACCTCTGAAACGGCTATTTAACAAAGAATGCTGCAGCACGATTGCTGACAGGAGCGAGGTCTTGCTCAGAGATCAAGAAGAATCCTGATAACTAGTTTGTTAAGGGCAGTGCTTTTTTCTGGGGGTACACAGGGGTACACATACCCCTAAACATTTTGTGAATCTAAATGGAGAAGAAACTAATTTTTTTTAAAAAAAGTTTCTTCTCCACGGTGAATTGTCAGTTCTGTTGCCACCCCAATGGTTGCCTTATTTCCTGTCACGGTGTTTCCTGAGTCTTGGACAGAAGTGATCATTTAATGTGTGAAGTAGGAGTTGGAATCTAGCACGGTGATTGGTCAGTTTCATTGTTACCACCCTTGGTGGTGGCTTCCTTTCCTTTCCCGGTATAATACATGTTCTTTGTACTTTTTTCCATTTATTGTATTTATTTCCGCCAATTTGAACTATAAAATGGTGATTTTCTTGAGCCAAAACAAGAGTACAGTACTCTTTTTTAAAAATAGAAAAAAGGCACTGGTTAAGGGTGCTTGGAATGGTGGCTCTGTGACGTCTAAACTACAGTTCCCAGGATTCTTTGAGCGGTGCTGGGAATGTGTTTTAAATGTATGGTCTCTGTCCGCAGCCTCTGAGATAACTGAAAGAAAAATGGATCCAGTTTACAGCCTGGCCAACATGCCGATTTTCCAGGAAGGAAGTTCCGCTGTGTTCAAGTAAATGTGCATAGGGCTGCAGTCTTAGGTGTACACAGTGATACTAGCACCATAGCAACAAACAACAACAACAACAACAACAACAACAACAACAACAACAACAACAACACTACTTCCTAGAATTGAAATAGGATGAAAGCAGCCTTGCACCCAATTATGCACACTTAAGTCCCATTCAGGTTGATAGAACAGCTTCAATCAGTGGGACTGAATCATGCATAGTTGCATGCTGGATTACAGCCATTGTGATTTATTCCTCCTGACAACTGCTCCTTAATTCTCCTAAGTACTGAAGTGAGCACCATTTTTTTAAAAAAAACTTGCACTGACTTTGAAAGCGTAAAAGCTTAATGAACAGGCAGAAGTGTCCATTGCACTGCATCCCTGTTAATAGCATGTATGTTTCTTGCTAGACCGCTTGATTTTATTTTATTTTTTTCCCTGAAAACAGGCTGCAGTTGCTGTGGTCCATTTGTCCCATGGCTGCAAATCAGGATGACTTTGTTCAGAACAGGACAAAAGGCTTCGAATCCTGCTTTGGAAACATGTTTTGTCTGTAGAAAGGGATTTCCTAAAGTACTTTAGCATCTGATTTGGAGAGTTCCCATCTGGAGGGGAGCATTGTTAAAGTCACACTGGTGCCAGAAAGTGCAGTGATAAGCACTACAAAAGAGATCAATTGAACCTTCAAAAGTCAGACAATGAATACAAAGAACTTTTACAATGGAGACCATTTGATAGGAGTCTTCTCTCACCAAGGTCACTGGCAAAGTGTCCATACACACAGGTTTTAGGCTTAGATTTGAGAGGTTAATCGTATTTTAAGCTTGTGAAACACCTGCTACACAAAATGCAATGCAGTGTTGCTGTTGTTTTGTTTATTTTCGTTGTGCAACATTCTTGTGGAGGGTTCACACCAAAGGTGAAAAGGGTTTCCATGGAGCAGCCCTCACAGCATGTTAGGCTACTGCTGGAACTCATTTGCATCTCACTCAGTTGACCCTCTAGATTGTAAGGTAGACTGCCACCACCCTGGGGAAGCTCATGCCCTAAGGTTGGGAAAAAGGTTGGTCTATTTCCTGTACTACATACTGGTTTTCGTGGGAATATGAACATGGAGTAAGGTGGGCCAACTTGGGTGTAACAATTCACCTATCAATCACCTGCCATCATTAGGATGTCTGATGGATGGGCAGCCAATCCAGCTGTGTCTCTCCCTGTTCACATATGATGTAAGGTGTAGGGCAGTTGGGTGTGGTTTGGGGAAATTGCCTCCCGGGCCAAATTTGGATCAGTGGTTCCCGTCCTTAAGGTAAAGGGACCCCTGACCATTAGGTCCAGTCGTGTCCGACTCTGGGGTTGCGCGCTCATCTCGCATTATTGGCCGAGGGAGCCGTTGTATAGCTTCCAGGTCATGTGGCCAGCATGACAAAGCCGCTTCTGGCAAAGCAGAGCAGCACATGGAAACGCCGTTTACCTTCCCGCTGTAGCGGTTCCTATTTATCTACTTGCATTTTGATGTGCTTTCGAACTGCTAGGTTAGCAGGAGCTGGGACCAAGCAACGGGAGCTCACCCCGTCACAGGGATTCGAACCGCCGACCTTCTGATCAGCAAGCCCTAGGCTCAGTGGTTTAACCACAGCGCCACCTGGGTCCCTCAGGTTCCCGTCCTTAGGCACACCAAAAACCAACCGAAGTTTCAGCTGGATCTTCACTTTGTCTTACTTTGCTAGACAGTTATAACTGACCTTGTTTGACAAAATGTCACTTTTTGAGGTGCAACCTAGAACAAACTTTGGCTTGTAGTTAGTGAGGAAAAAGCTTAACCACAAGCCCAGGATTGGATGATATGCTCAGCCATAGCTTAGCCGGGGTGGACTTGGGTCTTTCAAATTGCAGCGGCGCCCTGTTCAAGGCCAAAATTCGGCGCCCCATCCTGCCTCTGGCCTTCTGTTCAGTTCACTATGCCGTAGTTGCAATGCTCTGCAGTGCCTCTTAGGCTCAGTGCCCAGTGCGGGGAAGCCAGTCATGCTGCTCTTAAATCTGCCTCGGAGCTTGACTTAGCTGTCAGGGCTTCAGAAAGGCGTAGGTCAGCAATCAAAAACAATAAATCACCCAGGGCCAGTGAAGTTAAATCTTTATCCAAGGAAACAAACCACAGATCAGGCCTCTTTCTTGGAAGTCTTGCCCCAATGACATAGTTGCGAGGACTGAAGGGCCCCGCCTTCCTACCTCTCTCTAAGGCTCCTCCTCTCCAGGGTTTCCCTCACACAACCTCAAACTGTGTCTGCAGAGGTGTCTGCACACCTCTGTTCTGCTCTCCTCATTATTCTGTGCCTTCTTGGGGAGATTGTCACTGCAGGAGGCAGAGAATCCCTGGCTTCATCAGGAGCCTCTTGACCCCCCTCCTCTCCAGCCTCTGCTTCTGCCTCAGAGTCTGAGCTGCATTCAGCCACAGACTCTTCCTGCTCACTAAACCCTGTTGCCCCTCCATCTTCCAACACCTCTCCACCCCCTGTCTTCTCCTGCTGACCACTCATCATCGTCCCACCACCAATCCCCTGGCTCTGAGTCCCACCACTCTTCTGTATCCAGACAGTTCATGACATTAGCTCATCATGGTGTGGTGGCAAAAAGGGCTTGGGAGCAGCAAAGCAGCTGCAAGCTCCTTTCTAAGGGCCCACAGGTATGTTGTCCAGCCAAGCCTTGGTTTAGCATGCTATGAGAACCAGGCTAGGATTGTAGCCTTAAAAAAAAACCTTGTACATCCCTCAGCCCTCTGGATCAAAAATGCGAATTTGTTTTTTTCGGTACAATGTGTCCCCACCAGAAAATCATTAAACCAATTAGAGGGGAAGGAATTTGTTTAAAACTATAATTGCTTAAGTCTGGTGGACTGCAGGTAGGTAATTTAGCACGTAGCAACAGGTTCAGTTTACTATTCCATTTTAAAATATATAATTGTGCCCAGTGTTTAGATATTGTTCCTTAAATAGGAGCCCTGCTGTTCTGGTTTTGTATTTGAAAGTCTCTGTTGTTGTTGAAGCAATAGCATTTTTGTTTCTTTTGCTGGAAGTCACCACTTAAGCCCCCATTAGTTCTGTCAAAACACTATAACTGCCGTGTTTTCTAGGAAGACTAAGTTTTGTCATTATTTATAGAACTGACGCTTGTAAAAAGGGGCATTTCTTATCTTTCATAAACACTATGAACACAGTAGCCAGCAAAATGGAGTACTTGAAAATAAAATGTGGACCTTCTTTTATGTGAATATTTTATTACACCGGAGTGAAGTTTAGGCTGCAATCTTGTACACACTTACTTGGGAGTGAGCCATACTAAAAACATCTATAGGATTGTGCTGTTAGGGCACAGTCTTTAAATGCACTTTCTAAGACCATTTGAATGCAGTGGGACTAAACTCTACATCCCTCCCACCTTTCCATGCCTCACAAATTGGCCTTTTAACCATCAATCCCTCTTCACAGGAAACTCCGAGAATTATAGCTCTGTGAAGGGAATAGGAGTTGCCTAACAATTCTCACCACGCTTAACAAACTACAGTTCCCAGGATTCTTTTGGGGAAGCCATGAAAGTGGTACAATGCCTATTTAAAATGTAAGTTGCAAAGTGTGGCATTAATTTTTTTAATGCTGCTTATAGTTTCGCTGTGTGCACTGCAAACCATTGTGTTGATAAAACACAAACCATCTAAAACCAGAATATAGCATTTCACTACCCCAGAGACAATCTATACATATACATTGTGTATACATTTATATACATGTGCATATGTAGACTTTATGCACCTTTCTGTCATGCCTCTGTACCCAAGTTCTGCCCTCACCTGGGCTATATGCCTACGTAAAGTGATTCCAATGTGATTTTGTAATTAATTAACTATTTGTAGGGTTGCTATATTTCAAAAAGGAAAAACCAGGACACCCCCAAAGTCGTTGAGCTTTATTTTACAGAAACTCCAAAAAACCCACAATTTTTTAATTGACTTGCCTAAGATCCTGGATGAAGTGCCACCTTTCGGAAATTGAAATCTTGGACGTGTCCGGGAAAATTCAGATGTATGGCAGCCCTACTATTTACACAATGTTTGTATACTCAAAATGCTTGAAGTATTTTATCCAAAAGTCCCCCCCTTTGGCTTGAGGAATACCACTTTTCATGATTTAATGCTGGATCTAATCATTGTTGTATATGCCAAGTTTACAAATATGGAGATTTGTGATATTTTAATGTCATTTCTTTCTTGACTTGTGTGGAAATACGTATTTCAAAATAAGGCTTTCTAAAAAATTTCAGCCGTTGGAACCCTTAGCTAAGGCTTACTCACTAGCCAGCTATGTCTCACCTAATGTAAAACAAATATATCAAAGTTCATCTAGCAAATGTTAAGAGTTTTGCTCAGCCCAAGTGTACAGAAGTTTGAGAAACAATTTTGAAATTAGGTTAAGAGGCCCCAAACATATTAAAAGTCTGGATGCATCCTGGACAGCACTTTCACTTTTTGTTCTTATGAATATAAACATGCTTTCACCACTTGGCAATGTTGGCTCAGGGTTTTTTTTTTAAACAACACCACTGAATTTGTGCAATTATATTTGCATCCTCAGGAGATGTGTGCCAGATGAGTCTGATGCATTGCACATTGGTGGAAAAATGGAGGATGGGGAGACTTCAGATGGGCCGGGTGAAATTTCCACATGGGACAATAGTGCAAACTCATAATAGGAATGGATCTGATGATTAAAGAAGAGGGATGAGACGATGGCAAGGAAGACAGACAGCAAAACACAGAAAGGTTTGTACTTCTTCAGGCTGCAAGTGGAGCACTTAGTAATATCATATAAATCATTGCAGACTGCACCACTGGCACACAAATATCAGTGGAATATCGTTCAAAAACCATGCTATCTATGTGCAACAGCTGACTTGTCAGCTGAGGAATCCAGAGTCAGACTATTGTATTTCAGGAGGCTAGAGAAGGTTATGTGAATGAAATATTGCATATTAGAGCTGATTCACTGACAGATATGATGAATGTTAAGTCTCTGAAAGATGCATTAAATGGGGAGAGCCTCCATGCACCTGTAACGGCCACTAGTTTCAATACTACAGAAGCCTCCCTCTAGCTATCTCTTGCTCTGGGCTCCCAGGAAGGACAGAGTTTAGCATTTGCTCGCTTTGGCATTAGCGTTGCATTTTCTTGTTATTGAGAACCCAAATAGTGCCAAAGCTGGTACTCTTTGTTAGTCTCTCCTTGAAGCTACAGGCAGCTGTACTAACTCTTGGAACTTGGTAGTCACTACAAGTGTATGGAGTGTTCTATATGTATTAGGCTCCCCAATGCGACTGGACATAATGGTCAGGGGTCCCTTTACCTTTACCTTTAATGTCTATTAAGTGTGTGGGGTTCCCCCCCCCACTATGCTTGCAGACTTTCACCTACATAAATATTGCACATTTTCACCATGTAGGACAGTGGTTCCCAGTTAGCTAAGTACTGCAGAACCCCTGCTTTTCAAAAGCCAAGCCATGGACCCCCTACTTTCGAAAATTTTGGTATCTCTATGGTAGGTTTTTTTTTTTAAAAAAAAATGTGAATGGTGTCACGGACCCCCTGGGTGGGTTATGCAGATGCCTTGGGATCCACGGACCACCAATTTGAAACCGATGATGTAGGGTATTTATGCAATGAATTGCATAGCCTGCCTTGGACAATGTGAAATCCCTAAGGTATCTCACCTGATTCTTGCAAAGAAATTGACTACAAGCAAATCCAATAGCTAAGTAACCCTTGTTCAGAATTTTAGCAACTGAGGAGTGACTCTAATTAACTTTGTGGTGTTAACCTGGAAGGTTTGCCAGAAGTGCTCCAACCAGAAAGCTTACTTAAGATAAGAACCTTGCCCATGCAAGGACACAAGATATTAAAGCAAAACCAGCATGCTGCAGATGCATGTCTCTGTTTCCACAGCTAAATCCGGTCTTTTAGCTTTCCTTTCAGTGTAATTTTGCTTTTTCTTATAGATCTTATGGGTTTAGGGAATTAGATGTTTTGCTGGTTATTAGCAACCAGTATTCAATTCATAATGGGTATCTCAGAATGTTGGAATATGTTTAGCTAGCCAATTGCCGAAGATAAGATTTGTGTGAAGTTTTCAATACAATTTTAGGTCTACCTCCTTACAGTAAGCAAAAACTGCTTACACTGCAAGTGTACACCTTATACATGTCTACTCTGGTAAACCCAGTTAAGATCAATAGGACTTAATCTCTAGCAAGTACAGTATGCAGACTGAATCAGGCTAGCCTAGCCTCTTTGAGGCCATATTCACACTAAACATTTTAAACAAAGAATACCGGGAGCTGCAGTTTTGGAAGGGTGCTGAGAGTTGGTATGAGGCTGCTACAGTGTTTCCCATGCAGAAGTTCAATTCCAAGAGTTCTCTGTTAAGAGGGATTGATTGTTAAAACCACTTAGTTTTAGCTCACATTCCTAAACCTTCTAGGTTGAAATCAGAGAGTTTAACCACTGGTCCCAGAATTTTTTATCCATGCCATTCTTTACAGATGATATAATAAATCCACCGGGTATAAGGCGGTATATAAATTCTAATAATAATAATAATAATAATAATAATAATGGCAACTTTGACAGTCCACCAATTTCCAATGTTTCTCTTGTTTTATATTTGTGTGTGTGTGTGTAAAATCCTAGTATATTTGCTAGGATTTGTAATTGTTTAATAACTGTACATATTAAATGATTTAAACATGCATACATTCAGTTTGCCTTTTTGCTAGTTTCAAGGGTAAATTGTAAAAAAAAAAAATCTAGGTTGCAAAAAGATCTGCTCCGTTATAGGAGCTTTAACAGTGCGATCTGTATCAGGTAAAGCATATAGGAGTGCAGTCTAAGTGTACTTAGTCTGAATGCCCCTTCAAAGGAATGTAAGGGGGGAGGGCATTTACTTAACAGGTGTGTCTTGCTTGCTTAATAAATGGGCTTGTTATTATATAAATATGGGCTGTGAGATAGTTAACAGCGTTATCATATAAGAGGCAATAACAGGACTTCAAAGTTAACTTTCATGAATGGGAGGAACATGCACATTCTACAGCTGCTGTTTTTATCTGAACTAGAATTAGATCAGAAGACAACATTGTTTGAGTTCACATTGTAATCAGGACCAGATTAAGGGATTACAAGGACACATGGCTATAAAATTTGGGGAGGGGTGTTCTTTCTTGCTTAAAGTGTCTTTTTAAATGGGTAATCACGTGAGAATGACCTGAGAAGATTCACTGCTTTTTGTCGGCCTCTGTCCATCACCCATCCATTCATCACAGAATGTTAGCCTTGTGGTAGTCTCAAATATATAGTTACATATTTATTTCATTTATGAATCGCTTCCCATAAAATATCCAGAAGCAATTTCACAATTTAAAACATCTGCAATAAAAACAATCACAGAGTTTTGTATATAAAAACAATGACAACATTTAGCAACACTTTCACATATGAAAATAGTTTCAAATCATGTTAAGTAATATTGTTATATATATATATATAGTCTTGAAATGTAGTTTTTTGTATTTTCTTCTAGGGGACAGCAATATGAAACATCTACAACAATGCAAAAATCTATGCAACAAGCAGCCAAGGACATCACAAGTGGGAAACTTTTTATGGCATAGGGAATTCTGAAGAAACATCTGTTCTGCTCTTCCTGAAAGAGTTATATGAATATTTGTTGCCTAATAGACCTATTCACTTAGTGGCATGACCTCTTTGGCAGTACTCAGAACTGCATATCTAATATTGAGAAATACACAAGACTAATCAAGACTCAAGTCTAAGTGCACGTCTCAAAAAGGAGAGTCACAGGATTCTCTGCAGTTTAATTTAAGAAATTTGCGAGTCCTTGCACAGTTCTGACAATTTTCCATTTACCCATTGCTATGCCCAAGTTCCATCCACATGGGCATTTGAAGCATACAAATTGATTCCTAATATATATTTTGGTTATGAAACACGGAAAGAACGGACAGTGAGTTCTGGGCTAGATGCCATCGCTTCATGATGTTCTGCAACACTTATCAGCAACAAGCACTTCATAAAGACACCACACTTATTCATCCTGGCCCCGCACTGGTCTTAAAATCTGTGCAAGGATTGGGTGGAAAGGGATTCCCCCGCCCCCGGGTCCCTTTTAGGCAGGACGTGAGAGCCTTCATGACTTTCAGCAGCGACTTCCCAGGAGTACCACTACCATTAAGAATACTTTCTCTCCAAGAAGGCCCGCCAGGCCACTTCCTTAGGGATGCAGGAGATGACATGCAGGATGCTCCTTGGATTTTTGTTTGTTTTTAAGTTAGTAGCAGCTATAAGACCATGATGCTAGAGAAGGGTTATTTTGAAGACTTTCTGTTTTGCACCATTTTCCCAATTAAAAATGTTCCTCCCTCTTGCATTGTTAATTTTCCTCCTATTGAAACCAATGGGAGGGTGTTTTTTTTTAAAAGAAAGGATTAAATAAGTTTTAAAAAATAGGAACAGGGAGGAAAGCTGCTTCCTCCTCCTCCTCCTCCTCCTCCTCCTCCCCCTCCTTCTTCCTTCTTCCTTCCTCCATCTTCTAATCTGGTGGCACAAGTTCACCAGGGCCATAAGAGCCAACTCCAGGTTGAGGCTGAGGGGTATTTGAGGCCTCCAATAAAATATTTGAGGGGGTCCAGCCCCCCAGTTGATTGGCATGTACTGCATCATGTGATTGATTATGCATGGTGGGGCTTACGTGCCCCCCAATATTTTATTCAACCTTGCACCTCTGACCAGGGATAAGGAAATAATGGTTTCTCTGATAAAGCATTGCTCTACTAGTGTTTTGGATCTCTTGAGGAGAGTGAAATATTTTATCCATTTCTTTTTTAAAAACTTGTTTGTGTGTTTCTACGGTAGTATACCGATTTTATAATGTTTCTTAAACGTCTTTAGATATTCAGTTTATATATAAAATAAAAATGAGTGTGAGTATATTATTGGCCCCATTCTTTAGTCCTGATTGTCTCCTTGGCTGTCTAGTTTACTCTGGAATACTTTGTATCTAGCTTGCATTTTAATGCTATTATTATTGAATTATACACTAGATTGAAATGATTGAAATGATTAAACAAACATTCATTATTCACAGATTGAAATGATTAAACAAACAATGATTAAACAAACATTCATTATTCACACTATTAATTGTTTCTTGCTATTATACCATTGGATTTAATTAAAAAACCTGTATTTACATAAGTGATTGGCAGCCACACGGCTACATGAGGAAGTGCCTCCTGACTTCGGTGGAGACATTTGGATTAATGTGTTAAAGGCTGCTTATGTATTTATTTTGATCCCTCAACCCCAGCTCTACTGTAGTTGACTGGACGAACGTTCTTGAACGAGAGATGCAAGGTGGCACATGCATGTTCAGAATTAAACAGATGGTGCTGATTTTCACCCACATTAAATAGCTGATACCTCCTGACAGAAAAAGTAGCCTGTTAAAAACTTGTATATGAGAAATGAAATAAGTTGTCTTGCTGCATACAAAATGTAAAGCAAAACACTCAACACATTAGACTTAGCTCGAGGACCGGCTCCAGATGGTGACAAATGCTGGACAGGACTTGTCACAATAATATCAGAAGTCCCACTAACCCTAACAGTGCTGCCATTTCCACTTTGCACAGAGCATCCAAGAAGATCAGATACAACTTAAGAGAATTCTCAGGGCTCATGTCCTATCTCTACCAGGTTCAGGGGTTTCATGACAGAGAAGCCCTCAAAATCCTGAAGCTACTTAGACCAGGGTCCCCACACAGAAGGAAGATAGCTCTTCTCAGCACCTGAAGCTCAAGAAGAATTAAAGAAAAATGCATTCTTCCCTCATTCTTCCTGTGTTGGTGGACAGTAGTTGCACACTGCTGCTTAAACTAGGCATCTGATGTCCACACATTATATGATATAAGGGTACATGCATCAGAAAGGCAATGTGACCACTTTGTACCACTGACTTTTATACATACATAAAAAAATGAGAGGAAAACCCCCATAACAACTCTTTTTCATTTTAAATAGGTGGCAAAGTCTACAGCTCGGTGCTCAGGAATGCCAAAGGGGCATTAAACAGCAATGAGCCAAGTGACCTCTTTTCAAGATCTATGGTTTAATAATTTGCTTTTAGCTTTCTTCATTGTCTGAAAAGAACAACAACAGGAAACGTTCCAGGTAATAAGCTACAGTACCTGTTAAAAGTCTGAGAGCTATTACCCTGACACAGCCAATTGCTTTCTCCTCGCACCTGTGTTTTTCAGTTTCAAAGTCACACAGTGACAATGGCAAAGTATTCAACAGCTGTTTTGTCAATTGCTAAATCTTACTCCAATTTATTGATACCACTGGAGTTTTATTTACGATGTTTTGTAGTTAATGTGTATTTAAAAGGAAACATTCACTGCGTTTTTTAAAAATGCCTACCTTCATGGCATAGTAAGAGGGGATAACATTTCAATAAGAGTTTACTGACTTTGCTGGTTACTGTGAATTGGCCGTTCACTTCCTGGATTAAAAAAAATGTTAATGTTTCTTAATGGATGTTTGCTAAAAGGGGCAATTTACCTGCAGAGGTGAGGCCTGAGACAAAGGCACAGCAGATTATATTCAAGCGTAGTAGTTTAGGGCAGAAACAGAGAAGAAAACCTGTTAGCTGGCTGAATATAAAGTACTTTGAATCTAATATGGGGTAGACTAGACTAGGGGTGCCCAAACGTTTTTCAAAGAGGGCCAGATTTGATGAAGTGAACATTGTTGAGTTTTTTTGTTTTTGTTTTAGGATTGAAGTTGCTGAGCTTTTTTTAGGATTTACCCCCAGGACATATAATGTCATGGGGGGCTGGATTAAATCGACCCGTGGGCCAGATTAGGCCCCCCAAATGGACTTTGGACCTACTCCTTTGTAAGAGTGCCTCTTTGCATCCACTTATGTTCCACTTGTATTGTTATGAGTTTTTTAGGGGGCAGACTCCCCATAAGATTTGGTAAATGTTAGAATTAATCAAGGTTTGATTGAACTGTGCCAAACCCTGACACACACACTCCCCTGCCATGGATTTAGTTTGTGCTAACAACCCAGTGCAAGTAGATAATGGCGTTTCCATGCGCTGCTCTGGCTTCGCCAAAAGCGGCTTAGTCATGGCTGGCCACATGACCCAGAAAAACTGTCTGCAGAAGTGGACAAACGCTGGCTCCCTCGGCCTGTAGAGCGAGAGGAGCGCTGCAACCCCAGAGTCGTTCGCGACTGGACTTAACTGTCAGGGGTACCTTTACCTTTACCTTAACAACCCAGGCCAACTTGGCCTAGCCTCTAAGATGAGCCATCAGCATGGGGCAATCATCAGAGTGCAAGACAGCAAGACAAGGAAGGGAGGGGCTCTTCCTCCCGGTGCATATGTTAGTGGGCAAGGGAATAAAAGGTTTAAGTGCTGGATGACGTGGCCTGAAGGAAAATAGTGATGCTTTTCAATAGGTTAGAAAAGTGGGAGAGAAGGTGGGCCGGCAGAACTCTTGTAACAAAAGGGACAGGCAGCATGGGTGTTTTCTCCGCTTGTAGACCTAAGCCTGTTGCTCCTAAGAGCGGAGCAAAGAATCATCAGGAGATGCGAATGCCGGAAATCCCCTCACAGTAGACTCAGGTTGTAAATATGTGCAATTTGTAGATAAACCATATATTATAAAGGCAGTCTCTGTAGTGCCTGATTTCCAAAGGAAACAGGAACCCTGGATAAGTGCCAAGACTCCCGGAATTTTACACTGCTCAGAGAGTGGGGTGACGTTTTACAGTATGTTTTTTTATGAAGTCATACCTCACGTGTCTCCGGTGCTCTCTCACCTGAAGGAAACAAAACTAGGCGATGCTGTCCCTAGAAGTTCTCTCACCAACCATGGAAGCTGGCAGCATGTAAGAGTATTAATTGGCAGCATGGGTGTGCCTATTACCTCAAGGGCACACCTCAGCATAACTCTGTATTGAACAGACGTTGCAATACATGCTTAGGCCCTGTAATTATCCCCTTCCTATTGTTCGACCTCAGCTTTCTGTCGTGAGCGAAGTAGAGCATTCGTTGTGTCTGTGCAAACATAATCTTTGTGATATAATCAATTTGTACCAGAGCGTCTTTGGAAATCTATATTGCTCAAGATGCCACTATATCACTAGCAACCTGTAGCCCAAGTTTAATCTTTTGATAGACTCTTCCCAGGGAGGCTCACCTGGTGCCTTCATTCTGGATCTTTATGCGTCAGAAGAAAATGTTTCTCTTCAACCATGAATTTGGCTCATTAACATTTTGTGGCTTTTAAAATGTGTTTGTGGGAGAGAGTTTATTGGTTTGTTTTTGTCTTATTATGTATTTTGTATTCTCATTTTGTATTTTTCTGTTGTGAACCACCCTGGGATCTTCAGGTGAAGGGCGCTATAATAACAATAACAATAATGCAAGTCAGGTTTTGTGTTTTGTTTTTACTTTGGTTGCTTACGCAGTTTCTTGCTTGTTATAAGGTGGAGTAATCTGGGGTAGAGACAAATGGGATAGAATCCGAAATAGGTCCTTACATGCACTGCTCAGGGTCCTGAGTTGCCCTTTTATTTTGTTCATCTGTTAACACAAGAGTGACATAGCCAGTCCTGAATGAGGAAAACAAAACTTTCAGTACCTTGTTTTTCGCCTTGGCAGTGCTCTCTGTGTCACTGCTTGCTGTTCCACCATATTAGCATTTTAATAATAACCACCTTTGAAGTTCTGTTGTTCCAAGCAGGTTTTTGGAGAAGGCTTATTTACACACCTCTAGTTGACAAGCAACATTGTGTGTGGTGTGGTGGTGTGGGGGGGGGGGTGGAACCCTTTTTATTAGATCAGCAAAGAGCAACTCTGGTGATGGGGATGGGACCAGTCATGTCCAATGTTGTTTCAAGTTGGTTTTAAGGTAAAACCCTTTTGCCACGACTGCGTGATTATGGTCAGCCTTGTGTTCCTTAACATGACTCACTGTGGTTTTATGTTGATGCAATTTTCAAGGGAAGTCAGTCCCTAAGGGAAAAAATAGTTTTAATTTTTTTTGTTCTCCAGACAGCTTTATTCCATTTATGCTTGCCTTTTTATGTTGTAATCGACGCCTCACCTGAGGGAATTTGTCCCTCCCCACTTTTACACAATGTCTTTAAATTCTGAATACTTTGCACAGTGGTTGCTGCCAACAGCCCCCTGTGGACAGTTTCTCTGTCCTAAGGTACATTTTGAGGGAAGACCAGGGGAGTATACAATAATGAGACTTATGCCCTCCCACCACCACATTGTCTCGGTGCTGGTCTTCCCAACCCCACTAGCATCCTTTCTTATTTGTTCTAAATGTTATGTCATGTTGCAGAACATCTAGGCATGACGGTTAGGCTCCAGTTTAACATCTGTCACAGAAGTTAAAACAAAAAGGGATTTTCATTTATTTATTTATACGTGAACCACATAGGTACAAAGGGGCAATTTGGAAAGGGAAGGTAAAACAATTTCCGGGGGTGTAGTGTACACTACAAACTTATGTAGTGTAGTTTTGCATCAATGTTCATTCAAGCCGGCTCCAAGACTGTTGCAATGAGCTCTGTGAAAAGCTGCACTTAAAGACCATTTGGAAGCTGCAACTGCTGCAGAACGTAGCAGCCAGGTTGTTGGCAAAAATGCATCAAACACCTGATTTAAAGCAGTTGCACTGGTTGTCTATTAGATTCCAAGCCCACTTTAAGGCTCTTAATCAGTTTTAAGTCCAACTAGCTGAAAGAGTGCCTCTTTCTATACAAACCAGTTCAGAGACTGAGATCAGTGAAGGAGGCCCTCCCGGTGGTTCTGCCGCTTTCAGTGGTCAGTGGTAGCAGCGGCAGCTTGTGAGAGTGACTCAATAAATATGGAACTCCCTTTCTATAGAGGTGCATCTGACCATAGCTGTCAACTTCCGGATTGTAAATAAGGGATCAGCAGCGGCCCGGCACCGGAAGTCGCTTCTGCGCATGTCCAGATATGCACAGAAGCGACTTCCGGTGCTGGCTCTGCCTGATTTCCAGTGCCTAGACATGGGCAGAGCGGCACCGGAAGTCGCTTCTGCGCATGTCCAGACATGCGCAGAAGCGACTTCCGGTGCCGGGCTGCCCAGTCCGCATGTCTGGGCACCAGAAATCGCTTCTGCGCATGCCCGGGCATGCGCAGAGGCAATTTTCGGCTGGCAAGAGCGGCTTCCTTATAAATCCAGGGGAATTACGGTATATTTTGCCATTCAGGATAACAGCGGGAAACGGATTTAAATACGGGGGTTTCCCCACGAAAAACGGGAGACTTGATAGCTATACATCTGACACCATCTCTTTATAGCTTTCACCACTTGTTGAAGAGGCACCTCTTTACCCTGAAAATTGAAGAAATTGATTTTGTTGTCCTCCCTGTAATGTGCTTTATATAATCATTGTTCTGTGGTTACTAGTTTGTTTGTTTTTAAATAAACAAATCCGTGGCATTTTTTAATTTCTTGGGTTTACCCCAAATCTCTAACAATATGCTGTAAAGGTAAAGGTAGAGGGGCCTCTGACCATCAGGTCCAGTTGTGTCCGACTCAGGGGTTGCAGCGCTCATCTCACTTTATAGGCCGAGGGAGCCGGCGTTTGTCTACAGACAGCTTCCAGGTCATGTGGCCAGCATGACAAAGCTGCTTCTGGCGAACCAGAGCAGCGCACGGAAACGCCGTTTACCTTCCCGCCGGAGCGGTCCCTATTTATCTACTTGCACTTTGATGTGCTTTCGAACTGCTAAGTGGGCAGGAGCTGGGACCGAGCAACGGGAGCTCACCCCGTGGCAGGGATTTGAACCGCCGACCTTCTGATCAGCAAGCCCTGGACTCTGTGGTTTAACCCACAGCGCCACCTGGGTCAACAATATGCTGTAACATACCCCAAATCTCTAACAATATACTGTAACCATCTTCTAGCTAAGGGCTGGTAAAAAAATACAACAACAACAACACATGTGTTTATAGTAATCCACATACTCACATCCTTTTATGTGAGACATCTAGGAAAACCAATGTTTGAGGCCTCTCCATAGGCCAAACATCGCTTTTTCAAGTGAATATTTACAGAAGATGAAGTCATTTCCCCCCCTGTCAAGCCCCAATTAGGCTTGACAACACTTGCAAATTTGAACCAGTTCCTGGGCTTTTAAGTGGGCATTTAAAGTCTGGGTAATCACTGAAGACAGATGAGATCAGGAAAGGATATTAGAGCTATCAGGGCAGTGACCTTCCTAAACTGTCAACAGTTCTTGCCCATTATATCAATCAGGGCTTGGGGAAGACATATACTAGCAGTCAGAAATCCTAAGATTGTGCAAGAAACAGAAGCCATGATTACGTCAAGTAATCTCAGTGAAATCTTGGGCTCAGTTTTACTATCTGTTTAGCTGGTGTATAAAAATGGCAATCCAAAGGGCTTTTCCATCGCAATATTATTTTCCACCTCCCTCCCCACACCCTTAACTAAGCAATATAGCTAATCTATCAAATACTGCAAATAAGGATGAGAACAATGTGAGCCAGCAACTCAGAATGTAAAATTCTGTTTACAAAAAGGTAATGAAATTAGTAACACATTTTCAAAATGGTCAAAGGCCTGGAAACGATGCCTTATGAGGAACGGCTTAGGGAGCTGGGTATGTTTAGCCTGGAGAAGAGAAGGTTAAGGGGTGATATGATAACCATGTTCAAATATATAAAAGGATGTCATATAGAGGAGGGAGAACGGTTGTTTTCTGCTGCTCCAGAGAAGCGGACACGGAGCAACGGATTCAAACTACAAGAAAGAAAATTCCACCTAAACATTAGGAAGAACTTCCTGACAGTAAGAGCTGTTCGGCAGTGGAATTTGCTGCCAAGGAGTGTGGTGGAGTCTCCTTCTTTGGAGGTCTTTAAGCAGAGGCTTGACAGCCATCTGTCAGGAATGCTTTGATGGTGTTTCCTGCTTGGCAGGGGGTTGGACTGGATGGCCCTTGTGGTCTCTTCCAACTCTATGATTCTATGATTCTATGATTCTATGATTCTATGATTCAGCTCCTGTTGTAGAATTCAGGGCACAATGTACCTTAACAAAGTATATGTTCTGTGTGTGTGTGTGTGTATATATATATATATATAAAACCCCTGAGGCTTCCATTTAATCATTTACTTCTTGATGACTAACTGCTGTTGTTCAGCCCATGGCGTCAGTGTTGCAAGTGGATCCTCTCGCCTCCAGGAGGGAAAGGACGTCAGCATTCCCTGCTAGTGCTGCTTGCTTTGGGCTTTGTAGCATTTCCCCTGTGGGATTAGCAGATCTAAAGGAACAGAGGTTAAGCCATTTCAGTTTTAAATAGGTTAAAAGGAGGACGTGCTTGCCTGACATTCCGACAAGTCAAATGAAATGACAGCTCTGAACATTGGGAAAGAGTGGAGTCGCAATCTTGATTTTCCTGTTTAATCATCCCTGTATACAAATACTATTATCTAGCTTCTGCTTCTGTTAAATGTCAGCAGCAGCAGCAGCAGCAAAGGCAGCAAATTAACTTTTCTATGACCCATCAGCATGCGCCCAGCATGCCCTGTAAGGGAGGTGGATTAAGGCGAGTTCAGATCTGAAAATTAATTCACATGCCTTTTATAAATATTCTGAGTCCTCACTCAAGATAGTGAGCTGGGCATTTGTGAGTCATAGGTCTTTCAGTTCCTTCTCTCTTCTCTTTGCCCCTCAGATAACACAGTGGTATGACCTAGTGGTCAAAGTGTAGATCACACATACTGTACGTGTGTGTGTGTGTGTGTGTGTGTGTGTGTGTGTGAGAGAGAGAGAGAGAGAGAGAGAGAGAGAGAGAGAGAGAGAGAGAGAGATCAGGTTACAGTATTATTTTCCTGCTGCACTGTTAACAATGTTATATTAGCTGCCTCTTCAGTGAAAGGTCTGTGAATTCTTTGCTTCTAAAGCTTGAAATCTATACTTTAGACGTACTTGGTCCTGTGCTGCAGTTTGCTGTGTAGCCAACACAAGAAAAAAAGATCATGGGAAGTGGTAACAAATAAGAAGGGCTGTGGGTCTCCACATGCTTCCCAATTTCTGTTATGAAATTGCATAGAAGGCAGTAAGATCTTGCCTTGGAGAAAGAGAATATTTGCAATGCTTTTTCTTAGAAGATAAAAGCAAGTCTTTTTTTAAATTGTTTTTTAAACATATAACAACAAAACATCACCAACACACCAAACCCTAGCAATACCTAAAAGAGAAAACAAGAAACACATAAAACACATAAAACAAAAAACACAATAAAAACATTAACATAAACATAATAAAAAAACAAAAACATACATATACAATACTGTAATTCAAAAACCATTAATCTTTTCTGACATTGTAGGTTGACTTCCTCAGCCCCCCTTCCTGTGGTTCATCTTATACTCTCTTTGGCAATTTCATACTCATCATCTTAACATTGTTTCTTTCTATCTTAAACATGTTTATACACTTTAAATTTTAAACCAAAATTATATAATTATCCTTTTCATTATAGTTTACATATTTATTTTCTATGACAACATCATACTCCTCACTTATGCCCATCTCTATAGGCAGGGCCTCTGAGAGGAATTTTATCGGGGCATTGCAAGGGGTTGGGCTAGATGACCCTTGGGGTCCCTTCCAGCTCTACAATTCTATGGTTTTACGAATAAATATAAAAATAAATATGAAAGAGGATCAGAGATAAGAAAGCACATTTGATTTGAACATTTTTGCTTATGCTGCAATACAGATAAGGTGAAACGATTCACAATGAAACATCCTTTCATATTGCAGTGCAGATCAGATCATCATAAGAGATTAGAATTAGTAAAAAAAAAAAAGGTAGATTATTAAAAATCGAGCTTTTCCAGGGGTTTGTGAAAAAAATTCAAATTGTAGCATGAACATTAATTGTTCTTTGTTTTTCTGTTGCATCAGCTCAGGGCTTTTTGGGCTCCTAGTAGTTGGCTTGGCTGGTTTATATTTGGAAATGATTTATTGATGTATGCATGTATACCTTATGGGGTTTGTATAGAAGACAATTAATAAATCAGTGATGATGGTGATAAGGTAAAGGTAAAGGGACCCCTGACCATTAGGTCCAGTCGTGACCGACTCTGGGGTTGCGTGCTCATCTCGCATTATTGGCCGAGGGAGCCGGCGTATAGCTTCCAGGTCATGTGGCCAGCATGACAAAGCCGCTTCTGGCAAATCAGAGCAGCACATGGAAACGCCGTTTACCTTCCCGCTGTAGCGGTTCCTATTTATCTACTTGCATTTTGATGTGCTTTCGAACTGCTAGGTTGGCAGGAGCTGGGACCAAGCAATGGGAGCTCACCCCGTCACAGGGATTCGAACTGCCGACCTTCTGATCGGCAAGCCCTAGGCTCTGTGGTTTAACCCACAGCGCCACCTGGGTCCCTAGTGATGATGATGGTGATAATATGTATTAAAAACTGTATACAATACTACTGTAGATAATAACTATTATCATCTTGTAGGGTGCAGACTTTGTTTTAAAAGAGGATGCAATTGTCTCTCATTCTGATAGGTCAAACGGAAAGGACAGTTTGAAATACTGTATTGGGAAAGAGAGAATCAGTGAACCTAATTGCTCTGTTTAGTCCTAGAATCACAGAATCATAGAGTAAGAAGAGACCACAAGGGCCATCCAGTCCAACCCCCTGCCAAGCAAATAGTATTATTTTGTTTTCCTCTCGGTATACAAATAGTATTATTTTGATTTTGTCTATGCTACATGCCCAACCAATTAAAGCACTTCCGTTATTTCATGAATGAGGGCAATTTCTCATTGTTTGGTCTGAGAATTAAGGGATCACTTGTTTTTACTGCAGCAGATTAATAAAGCTACCACACAGGAGTGGGGGTGGTGCTGGGGAAGGCCAACAGAGTCATATGGCACCTTTAAATATGATTACATTTCATTGTCGTGTAAGTTTTTGTGGAGAACAGTCCCAGTCATCAGATACATGAAGTGTTATTATAGGAATACACTCCACCCTGTTTTTATTGTAGCTGTTATGGCTCTGTGGATTACAATATGAAATAATAATAGTAATAATTATAATAGTATCAATAAACATTAAATATGGCTTTTCCTTCTAACAGAGTGCCCAATCCATCCACAGAAAATACTTTGATTTCAATATGAGATAGTTAAGTACTTGTCACAAAATCACGAGGAGATGTCGTGGAGGAAATGGTCCGATCCTGGGAAAGAATGAGAAGAGCTCAGAAAGTTGGAGTTTGATGACGCTGTGAAGGGGCTCAGTAGGTCGGAGAGGCAAAAACTGCTCCCCAAGAAATGTCAGAACCTGAGGAGCGGGCCAGTGATCCAGACAGTAAGAAGTTGGATGCAGGAATGGGACTAAGTGGCTTGACGGAGAAATGCTCTAACTCTGTGATTTTGACTCCCTCTGGTTAGATACCTGTTGTGGAGCCTCTCTTCTGGGGAGCCTAATGGAGTGAGACTAAATCCGTGCCGATTCCACTCCTGTGTTCATGGACACAGAAACGCCCAACCCCCTTGAAGGAATGCCCAGTCCCTGGGTTCCAGCTGCTTGCTGCACTGAGAGCTATGCCCGCTCCACTCTGAAAAGAAGGTGCAGGAGGCATGTCACTTGTTGGATCAATGCATTAATTCTTAGCCATGCAACTATTCTTTTCTTGCACCTGCTAAACCTTGTAATCACTCCCTTGCCTATGTACTGATCTGTCACGTGCATTAAAATCTTCAACAGAAACAGAAGTGGACGTTCTTCATCTGAAAGTAAATCAGACAGGCCTTCTCCATTGCCTGAATTTAGAGAGAAACAAAGAAAGAGCTTCAAAGTCCCTTCCCCATTGTATGCCCCCCTGCCCCCTGGTCAGGTCTGGGCCCTGAACCCCCTCTAGCCTGTCTTGACAGCCTTGCTGTCCTTCATAGCAACCATACAAGTCTGCAAATGTATCTCATAAGATGCTTTCACCATGACTGTTGAAAGTGAGCCTTTGTCACACTCTCTTTCAGTTTATCAGTGTCTTAACTTTTCAAGAATACATTCATAACAATACATTTGACTTTTCAAGATTAGTAATACATTCCTAAGGGACGGAAGTGATTCTAGGGACGGAAGTGATTCTAATATCTCTGAGGTAGTTTCCTAGTTACTCTCTTGCCTTTTTGAAGTTTCTGAATTCTTGGCCCAGTAGTACAGTGAGTCTATTCTCTCTTGTGGGAATTCCTGTGGTGACGTCTCAATATAACATCTCTCTCCATCTGTATTGGGGTTTTCTGTTGCACACTAATGAGTAAATATGTTGTGTATGCAGTCCTACTGACTCACTGTTAATGATCAAATGAAGTGTGATATATTTTGTGAGGTTCACTTTTTTAAAAAAAAAATGCAGTTGTGGGGTGCGCAAATGAGATCAGAACTGCAACTTTCTTTATGTGGTTGGGTGTTAACTGCTTTCTTACTTGCTATCATTTTGATTTCACCTCACCACCACCCCCCCACAGAACTGCTATTTGTCCCACAGATGAAAACAGATGTATCCCTGTGTCAAGGGACTGACCTAGATTGGGGGAAAGGAAAGCTATGAAGGGAAAGGGTTAAACGCCTTTGTCCAGTTCTATAGACTCAGTCTTAGATCCACCCCCAGCTGCTTTTATCTTGTAAAAATGCAGATCTCCCACAGCCTGGCTTGTGGTGCCCAAAGTCTCTTATCTGTTACACTACAGCAGCTTAGCTGTTGTCCAATGTTTCCTTATCGCTTACTTGTTCTAGAGGCACACTCATTTTGGAGACATGGATACAGAACTGGATAAGAATCCTATCTCCAGCTATGAACTCTGCAAGCAGGTGTTTTGATCATAATGCCACAGATTAGTCCCAGAATTTGAACACCAAGTTTATATATTAGTTCCACCTCTAACCTAAACATTTGGTGCTCTGCTGCCTTCTTTTAGGACACATCTAAGGTTGCTAGGTTTTCTTGGCAAAATATATGTAGCTTTCAGAGTTCCTTGTCGGGTAGCCTCTTCCCACATATAGGTGTATTGATGGGCAAGCCAAACCTATTGAATTTCTGCCTGTTGTGCAGCTTTTAAAGTCACAGCAGTGTTACAGGGGGTGGGGGGTGGGGAGCAAAAACCCTGAACCGATTGCATTAATTTCATTGCATAAAGCTTATAAAAGACAGAAGAAACACTATGGTAAATCACTAGAGCTGTATGAAAACTATAGCTAAGACAAATGGCCCAAAGCGATGAGTTGGTACCTGGAGTTGTGATCATTGTGCTCTGAGAAAAAGCCCTTATGGCTAAGAATGGGTGGATGAGCCCCTTTGCATTATGTGACAGTTTTGTATCCTCTCAGTCAAAGATCTGCTGGGAAAGACAAACCCCTCTGGAGATGTAAATGCTGTTAACTCTTTCGCCATAAAAACTCAGGTGTAAATATGTGTGAATAAACTATATTTCATAAAGGCACTAGTTTCCCCTGTGCCTCATTGCAGAGGAACACAAACCCTGGATAAGGGCCAAGACCCATGGAATCTCACATCGGTCAGAAACGATTGGTGTGGCTTGTAACAGTATTTTAATCTTCCCATTTAAACCATGTTCATAATGGAAGTTAAAAGCATCAAAAAATCTAAAACGTAAGTAGTGCTTTGGAGCTGAGCAGTGGAGTCCCAGGCTTTGCTAGGTGCTAAAGAAATGAAGTTGGAAATGCATTAATTTAGAAACTTTTCTAACCCCTAGTGGTTCAGAACTAAAGACTTGCATGGTGGCAGTTGCAAGATCTGAGTTCTGAATTGTTTTGCTGCTCAGACCTACCATAGCTAAGTTATGCTAATTTAAATACAAATGAGCTGTTGTAAAGGACCTGAGTTGTTGTGCTGTGTCCTGGTGCAATGTACCGTAGCCAACAATAGCATTACAGGATGCCACAACAAAAGTGATTCTGACCTGAACAAGGCAGAGTCCAAAGATCAGTTTTCAAGAAGGAGAGAAAGAGGTAACTTTCTTAGCCAAAGCTGAACTGTGGACACTTATGAATAAAACCCACCTTCCTCTCTTTCTCTATCCAAGGGGCCAGCGATAGGAAAGGAGGGAAAGGGCTCCACAGCCCCATCTTAACCCTGGGTCACTGCTCGCTTGTTGAAGTGGCTTTCCTTTCTCCCTGACTGGCTGGCATACAGCTTCTCAACTCTGGGGCAATGGGTGTCCTGCAGAAGTTGTAAACTCTGAACACCATATACTTTGCAACCTGCCCTCCCTGTTTCAGACCAAGCCAGACTTTAAGATATTATGAGCATCTGGTCATCCTCAATTACTGGATTGTCACTTGATGACAGCATGGCATCACGCCTTCTTGGCAATAGCATTCCCACTCTGAGATGCCCTTCTTCATTTGTGAAGTAGAGTCAGTTTAAATGACTTCAACCCCCCCTCCCCCGAGTTTACCCACACTTTCCTAGACTTGGATTTTTTAATGTTTCCTTTTTTTGTTTTGAATACTCCTCAGTTTTCTTTTTACTTGTGATGTAGAGTTGAATTATTATTATTATTATTATTATTATTATTATTATTATTATTATTATTATTATTATTATCCTGGCTTAAGGATTTTTTTAATGTTTGCATTTTTATTGTAATTGTATTTTTTTTGAGAAGTTTATTACATTAAGTTGTACATTGAAATAATTAAATATAAGTTACGTCACAGCAGTGAGGTTGCTAAATTTTGCATTGGAAACGTTGCAGCTTTCTTCCTATGTGCAGTGGTACCTCGACTTACGAATGACTCGACTTACGTATGTTTCAAGTTACGAACAGAGTTCCGTCTGCCATTTTGGATGCGGTTTAGATAGGATTTTTTCGATTTAGGAATTTTTTTAATCCCCCCCATTGGCTTCGACTTACGAATTTTTCGACTTATGAAGGTCCATTCGGAACGGATTAAATTCGTAAGTCGATGTACCACTGTATACAGATGGCAAAAAGTACTCATACTGAAGACAGAGATGCAGCAGTGGATCCAGGAATACCTCAAGGCTGCTAATCTGAGTGACTAGGTGAATCCCGCCTTAGTCAGGCTCTATCTTTTATTGGTTCATCCATAAATACCCCTGACTGGAGCTAAACATCCAGACCTGCATAACCATGAACAGACAGAGGTGCCAAAAGTTTCTGTTTTGAAAATCATTTTCAGAGAATTAATTTGATTCAGTGTTGGTCATCTGCTCTGTTTCATTATTTTATATTTTAAAGATGTTTTAATTTTTTTCTTTTACACTGCCATGATATATATGTGTGTATATAAGAGTTGGTGGTTTAGAAATACTCTTATAAATAGAATAAAATATAAAATAAAAGCTGGCTTATTGAGCAAGAGGATACACAACCAAGACATAAGGAAGTCCTGGTGGTCCAGTAATTGCACTGCATTTTTCCTTGTGCCTCATCTCACACACTGTTCCCAGTTCTTCTGTCATGCATCAATTATATGGTATACTTCATATCAATGAAATGTGGGTTAGAAATCTCTTTAATAACAGCAGCAGCAGCAGCAATAATTTTGTGAAAATGCACTTTTTAAACTGATTTTTTTCACTCGAGTCAGTCAGCAGAGTCAGCTTTAATTATTTCTGACTTAACGGCCAATGTAACTGAGAAGTTTCCAAGTTCTATTTTTTGGCAGAGATATGAGTCAGCTAAACTGTGAAAGCTGACTACACACAACAGCTGTTTAAATTATCTTGTCAATTCAGAGATGGCCTCTTCTGTTTCCGTCTTGCTTGTATGTCACTGTGAGAATTTGTCATGAAAGGCTGTGGCCTATCGGACTCACTATATTTAGCCATTTGAAGCTTCTCTTGCTGCCTACCTTTGGGACTTTGGCCTCCGGCCATCGTGATTGCCTGGAGAGGCTGTGCCAAGGTTTTCCCTCAGCTATACATGGATGGGTACGTCAGCCTTTCTCCAAAAGGAGCTTGTGCCACTGAAAAAAAGTGCCACCCAGCTATGTGGCCGGGCCAGATATTTGACATGCATATTTGTTGTGTGCCATCACCCTGCAGTATGGCATCATCAAAAATACTTTGTCTTTGAAAAATGATCTGCATGAACTGGAGATCCAGGAAATCAAAAATGCATTTGCTGTTCTCTGTTTTCATTGAACGCAGGCAGTCATCTCTGCGAGGAGGTACGCTAGCATTCATAAAGAGAGAAGTTTTGTACCTGATCTCCACCATTAACTCTTAGCTCATCATCTGCATAGTTTATGGATGCCTTGGGGGAAATCTAATAGGGTCTGTCTGCCAGAAGAATGGACACCAATGGTGGAATGAATTCCCCATCCCTCCTGCAGCTCCCTGTGTGTGCCCAAAATCTTCTCTAAAGCAAATTTGTGGTGTGTGTGTGTGTGTGTATGTGTATGTTTGAAAGGCTGCAGAGGGGATGAGAGGAAGGAGAACTCCATCACATGAGTGGAAGTCAAGTTCAATCTGAAAGTTACCAATGCATGTATGAGAGCAGAAAGCTAAGGTAGCAGCAATTACTCAAGGATCCATCTGTATGTCTAGCCGTGAGCATCTTTAGAATTCTCGTAATTCTCCTGTGCTGGCCTGCTCCTTTCTACTTTGGCTTCCTCCTCCTTTGTTGAGTGCATCTGACAACCATGACATCCTGTCCTCCTAAGCCGTAGATTTTGCTGAACCTCCTGCTTGATGGTCCAGCCTTGCTTGTTAATGCCATTGGATTATATGCTTTGATATGATAATATCAGACCTGCGTTACAACCCCAACAAGTGAGCCAGCTGCCTGGTGTCAGCGTTGCGAGACTCTCTTTGACACCAGTGAACTTGATGGTGGCTCCAGAGATGTCACTGGCTGCCACTGTTTCCATTGCTTTGATATTCCAGAGAGTTTTGCAAGGACAGCTGGATAGCTGGGCTGGACAGCTCACTGCTTGGGGGCAGTGGGGGAATCCTTTGATTCTGAATGCTAAGATTTACAGAAAACCTCTCACTAAAGAACACCTTGTTGATGACACCTTGTTTGGGCAGATTGGCCTCAAAGCCTTTTATCAGAAATAGACTTCTCTTGCTGCTTCCCTATTATGTCCACCTAATGGTAATATTTTGCCTTGCTGGGATGAATAATCTAAATGGTGTACTGAATGTGTACTGGACCGCATTGTTTACAAAAATGTTGCAAACTGCTTCTCCTCTCTAGAATTAACTGAGTAAAGGAATTTGAAGACTTTACAATGTAGAGGATAATTTCAGGCAGGTATTAGTAGTGTGTGCCAGGTGCAAGAGCTACTGATCCATATTAGTATTAAACAACTTGAAACATAAGAATTCACAATAGTTGGTGTCAAAACCCACTCTCAAATCAAACAGATAATTCTCCCAAAAGAGCATGCACTTGTAGATTTATATGCATTAATACCAACAATTTTAATATTTTTTTAGCCTCTCGGTGGGTCACAAGCTGCTTATTCCTATTGTTCACAAGTCATCAACTTTGCCACTTGAGTAGTTACATAATATTGAACCAATTTCTAAAGTGGTTGCTGAAATCAACACAATGCAAGACGGGCTTGATAGCACAAACACTTTGTGTTGGATTGTGGATGCTATGTATTGTCACAGAAAGAATTGCCTAGGATGCAGCATATATCCTGACTTTCTCACTCTGCAGACTTCTCTACCCTCCCCTTTCAATTCCTACTTGTACTATCGACACTGCCTAATCTGTTGCATATTGAAGGTTAACACTGAATATGTGTCAAAGATGGATTCTTCTTTACCTGTATTCCTTGTTCATGTATGAGCATGGTCACTGAAATTTCTATTTAAATAACAGACCACAATTTTATAGGTTTTAGGAGAAGACAACTCCTATTCCTGGAAAGTTTTCCTCATTATGGTTGACTGAGTTCAAATGTGGTTTTTGAAAAAATGCCACACTAGTTTCCAATCGTTGTTTCCCCCCCTTAAAATTTGAAAATCATTGTATTCTTTTTACAATGAGTAAGGCACATAGGAAACTTTGTTATAAACTTTATTATTAATTAATTTTTTCCAGATCACTCAAGAGATCCATTTCTCCCTTGTATTTTTTCCAGTTAGGTTTTCACCCAAGAGTGCCTTCTGTTTGGCTTATCACAAGTTTGTTTATTTGTGTTTTCTGCAAACACACACACACACACACACACACACACACACACACACACAGAGATTTATCTTGTTTTATGTCCTGTTTTTCTGTCCCAGCAACAGTCACAGCTGTGCTGCAAATATTTACATCAAAGGTTGGCAAATAAATCCTTAAAACAAATAGGGCAGGCCCAAGACATTTCATTGCCCGAGGCAGCACAGCGCAGCTCCCTCCTCCCACCACTGGTGCCAGGCTGACATTGTTAGTTGGGGACCTGAACAAAAACACCATAACAACAAACATACAGTAACCATTTGCCGCCTTTTCATGACACTCAAAATCTGATGTCTGAGGATATTTCACTGATATGAAAAATCAGTATCCTATACACATATGCCTTTTTACCCCAATTGTTAATTTTCTACATATCTTTGACTAAACTGCTTATTAACAGTAAACAATATATTCCTGGAAGAGGATCTGGCCCTGAATCTGAATTTATAAAGAATCTCTGCACACTTCAGAAGATCATCACAGAAGGACTTCCGGCGAGCCAAGATGGCGAGCGGCACGGCAACGCATAGCTCCTGAGAGCAATCAGCCTGCCCGTGCCGCCTGGCCAGCCCCCGGACCTCAAAAACCGCCGAGATAGCCGCCGCCGTTGCACGGGCGCCCGGAGAGCCTGGTGGAGCAACCGGGGAGCCGCTGGAGGCCCCCCGGCGACCCCACCGGACCGAAGCTGAGGGCGCCCGGCCGGCGGCCCAACAAAGCTCCAACGCGGCGACGGCCGCGATCACCCACGGCCCCAGCAACAGCCGCGCGGGTGTCGGAGACACCCGGCGGATCGAGCGGAGAGCCGCTGAGGCTCCCCCGCGGGCCTGCCGGGCCGAAGACGGGAGCTCCAGTCGGGAGCTCCAGACCAGCAACCGGGCGAGATCCGGAGACCCCGAGGCCTCTGACCGCCCTCCACGTGGCGACCCGGAGAGGGCCTGCCTCACGGCCGCGGCCACTGCCACCGCTACATCAGACACCCCAGAGGGGGAGAAGAAGGAGAAAGACCCCCCCCCGGAGAGAAAGGCCCTGACCCAATAGCTTCTGCGCCGCCGCAACGGGGAGCCTTGCTAGGCACCGGCGCGCCAGAAGCAGAAGAGCACACCACCCCCATCGTCGCTGCCGCCGCCACCGCATCAAACCCCAAGGAGGAAGAAACAGAAAGGTGAAGGGAGAGGAGAGAGGGGGGGGAAGGGAAAAGGGAGAAGAGGACCCCTCGCCACCCACAAGCCAAACGAGGGGGAAGAACCCCCCCCGGAAACCCCCCTACCCCCTACGGCCATAGTCGCTGCTACCACCACCAAGGCCTCCATCGCACTGCTCCCCCCCCCAGGTGAAAACCCAAACCTATACTCCAGAACCACAGCTACCAAGTGGGAAGGAGGGAGAGGGGGGAGAGGAGAGGAAGAGGAGAAAGAGGCAGAAGAAGGGCACATAAAATAGCTGGCCCAGCCTAGGCCTACCTCCGCAACCACTGGCGCACCAAGAAAAAGCCACCCCCTGGGAGGACACCACGTCCCCTGGCTCTCTATTTTCCCTCTTACATATTGGTACTCCTATCCTCACCCTCATTTTATTTTATCTTTTACCTTATTTTCATCTCATTTTTTAAAGTGTTATCTATCCAGACTCTTCTTTCATCTTTTTTAACGCTTACTTTACTTCATTTTACTTAATCCCACATACACATATTTCCCTCCTCTAACCCCCTCCCCGCATCCAGATCTTATCCATATCAACAGCATATTTGCCTGCTCAGTTGTCCCCCTGCTCTTCTCCTTCCCTCTCCCTTCCCCTGTATAATCTTCACTCTCTTTTCCTTTATTCACTTCCCCCACCCCCTACACCAACCAAGAGGAAAAAAGAGGAAAACCAACTAAAAAACAACTAAACTTAAAAACAACAACAACAAAACGCTGCCTAAACCCTCTCCCTTCCTTCCACCCCTATCTTCTCCTCTCCTTTTCTTTCCCTCCTTCTTTCTTTCCTTCCTTCCTCCCTTCCTTCCCTCCCTCCTTCGTTCCTTTTCCCCTCCTTATTCCTCTCTCCTTTTCCTCTCTCTCCCTCTCCCTCACTCTCTTTCCGCCTCCATCTCATCTCACTCTACTTTAACCACCATCAGTCCAGTTACTCGCCCCCCAACCCGGCGACGCTACTGAGACGAACACAGAAACCTTAAAGCAGTTCCTAAGCCACAGCCAGGAAGTAACTCAAATGGCTGCCTAAACCAAACGCTCTGCCAAAGCCACCAATCAACATCGCCTGACCAACTCAACAACAACAACAACAAAACCCACCAACGCCACAAGTCTTGACCACAACACATCACACCACAAAAAGAAACCAAGCAGACCTCAAGCCCCAAACCAAAACCAGCAAAGAGACCGAGGAGACATCAACCAAAGAGATGGCGAATCATGCCGAAGCCGCACAACCCCACCAAGGAACCGATCACCCAGCAACGCTAAATGAAATGAGAGAAGAAATGATAGAAATGGAAAAGAGACTAAAAACAGCACTGCAAGCCGCAGTAGAAACCGCAGTGACCCCCCTGAAGGCTCTTATCAATGAGCTGACCTCCAAAGTGATAGACCTAGAGAACAAAAATCAATCGCAGGAGAGAATAATAGAACAGTACCAGGAGGAAAACACACTCATGAAAGAAAAACTGAACAAACTGGAAACAGAAAATGAAGAAATGAGAATCAAACAAGCGGACCTGGAAGATCGAAGCAGACGCTGCAATATCCGCTTTCGCAACTTCCCCGAAAATGCAGAAGAGAGAAGTCCAGCCGACCTAATTGTAGGCTGGCTGAAAAACACAATCCCAGGTCTGAAGCTCGAGATACACGACCTGGAAAGGGCTCACAGAGCCCTACGAGCCAAGCCGAAAGCTGACTCCCCCCCCAGAGACATCATCGTATGCTTTGCGCGCTACAGGAAGAAAGAAGAGGTTTGGAATAACCTCAGAAACTCAAACAACCTCCAATACAAAGGAAACAACATATCGGCCTTCCAAGATCTATCACAAGACACCCTAAAACGGAGGAAAAACTTACGCCCATACACCCAGCGCATCCTGCAAGCAGGTTACAAATACCGATGGGGCTTCCCCTTCCGCCTCATCGTAACAACCAGCACAACACAACACATGGCAACCAACGTACCAGAAGCCAAGCAACTACTGGAAGACCTCGGAATTGACCTTCCACCGGAAGAGCAACAGGAAGACTCACCAAGCAACAGCCAGGATCAGGACCACGGCAATGAAACAACAGCAAACAAATGGACAAGAGTGGAACGAAAAGGAAGGCAACGAAAGCGACCCAACAAGACGTATCAATACAACCAAAGACGGACACGCACAGAATCACCCCGCCGAGGAGTCAGCACTAGAAACCAGACCAAGATCACCCAGATCTACTCTTCACAGAGGAACAACAACTACAACAACAACAACACCCAATGAAGCAACCGGAATACATCCCAAATCGCAGGACTGGTGATTCCCCCTCCCTTCTCCCCTCCCTCCCTAAGCTACAAAATTAGCTAACAACAGCACCCCCCCCCACTAACACCACATCCCCACAGAAAACCCCCCAACACCAGTCCAGACAACCCCGACTACATTCCCACCACCCGACAACCCACACCCTCATTACCCCCCTCAGTCACACTAGGAAAAACCAACCCGTACAACGTTCAAAACACAACCCAAAATCAGGCAAAATTTGATACCTAACCTACAAAACGGTGGCACTAGAGCGTACCAATACACACACACCCCAAAAGATGTTGCTGTTTTCACGGGCAACATCGCCTTTGAACCTCATACAAGTCATTGGCGTCACAAAGACGCCTCAAATCGTCTCGCTGGACACCTCCCTTCACAAAAGACAAGGGGGCCGGCTTGTTCTTGTACATGCCCCCACACACCAGCTGAGACCCAGGACCAACCGGCTAATCGCCAAAAGGTCCAAAACTCCCCCAACAAACGCCTATATGACTACATATAGGAAACCCTCTACAACCTACCCTCCACCCCTCAACCCAAATCTAACTCCAACCCCACTATTCCCCTACCCAACACACCCTAGGTCAGCGCAACTCCAGTGGTTCTCCAAACAACACAAGGAGAGAGGCAGGACGACCCGGACGGGTTGGCAAGTAATCACCCTACACAACAGAGAAGCAAGATGGCTAACTTAAAAGCAATTACACTAAATGTGAGGGGGTTGGGAAACCCCATCAAAAGAAAACGCATCACCACATACATAAACTCCATGAAACCACACATCACCTTTCTACAAGAAATACACAATCCACCCAAAGGGAGCAAACTCCTGAACGACCCCCGCTTCAGTCAACAGTGGGTGGCAAACGGCTCAGGAAAAGCCCGAGGGGTAGCAGTGATACTCAGTAGAGACCTAAACTTTAAAGCCACAACAATCCTAAAGGACAAAAGAGGCAGATTCATCTTTGTCAAAGGGGCACTAGACGGCAAAACTAAACTGACAATAGGCTCTATATACGCCCCAAATTCGAAACAACTAGACTTCTTCCAAAAGACACTAAACAAATTCCTCTCCTTCACGGAAGGGGAAGCAATCCTGGGAGGTGACCTCAACCTAAATATGAAAGGCATATCCCTGAAAGACACTCACCCTACAACCTCACGGGCAAACCTCCTCAAAAAAACTCCCCCAATAAATAGGGACTCTTATAAATTACTAAAAATGCTAAAAAACAGGGGTCTCTATGACATTTGGGGTGCAAAAAACCCAGGAGACACCACTCATACATTCCAATCTGGACGCCATGGCACAAGGTCCAGACTGGACAGCATTCTGCTCACACAGGGCCTGATCCCTCTAGTAGAATCAACAAACATAGGCAACATCAAAATCACAGACCACGCCCCAGTAGAAGCCACTATTAGAATAGGAGAGGGAACGCAAACCACCCCATCATGGTCCTTCAGTCCCATCCTAACTACAAACAAAGAAATTAGAGAGAGGCTCACAAAAACTCTCCAGGACTACTTCAAGGAAAACGATGTAGACAATACATCAACCCCCCTCTTATGGGACGCAATGAAAGCGGTCACCAGAGGAGTGTGCATAAAAGAAAAAGCACTCCTCAAAAAACAAACCTCTTCAAAAATCAATAAGATAGAACAAGACATCAACATTCTCTCATCTCGCTACAAACAAACAGGTTCTAAAAAAATACTTAAACTTATAGAACAAAAAAGAAGAGAAATAGACTCCCTAGAAATCAATAAAACAATGATCAACATCTTATACTCTAAGCAACGCTTCTACGAACACGGGGGGAAAAACTCCAGACTATTAGCGAACAGATGTAGGAAAAAAGCACTCAAAACAAGAATACACTGCATCACCAAAAAAGATGGCAACATAACATTCTCCCCTAAAGAAATAACTTCAGAATTTGCAGAATTCTACTCCATCCTATACACCTCCCATAACCCATCAGAGAAGGAAATCAGACAATTCCTAGCAGGACTGACCATGCCTACCTTAACCGAGGAAGAACAGGAATTCATGGACAGCCCTATCACCCCAGAAGAAATAGACACAGTCCTCAAAAACCTGAAACCACACAAAGCCCCAGGTCCAGACGGCTTCACAACAGAATTCTATAAGAAATTCAAAGAACCCCTAATGCCGTACATGACACGCCTATTTAACGACATCATGAAAGGAAAATCCATCCCCCAAACCTGGACACACTCCAAAATAATCTCCATCCCAAAACCCCTGAAGGACAGCCTCAAAGCAGAATCATACCGCCCGATCTCACTAATAAACCAAGACTACAAGATATTCACATCAATCTTGGCCAACCGCCTAAAAACATTCCTATCCAAACTAATAGCCCCAGACCAGACTGGCTTCGTCCCCGGTCGCAACATTACAGACCCTATCAGGAAACTACTGAACCTGATTGAACATAGCAAGGCAACTAAACTCCCACTAACAATCATGTCACTAGACATCCTCAAAGCGTTCGACTGCTTAGAGTGGAAATACCTACTAGAAGTACTAAATAGCATGAGATTCGGCCCCAATTTCCTACAAACTCTAAAGCAAATATACTCCCAAGCCTCAGCAAAATGCAGAATCAATAACATGGACTCAAATACCATAGTAATCCAAAGAGGCACAAAGCAAGGATGCCCACTGTCACCTTTCCTCTTTATCCTGGCTCTGGAACCCCTAGCAATACGTATTCGAGCAGCCCCAGACATCAAGGGAATGGAAATAAAAGGCAGAACCTACAAACTAGGGCTATTCGCTGACGACCTAATGGTCACAACACCAGATCCCTTAAACACTGCAACTTCCCTAATCAGAGAACTCAACACTTTCGCAACAGTGTCGGGACTACGAGTAAACTTTACAAAATCAGAAGCCATGTGCTTCAACACCCCCCCACATATTCAAAGAAAACTCACCAACACCACCAAGATAAAACTCTGTCATACCAAATTTAGATATCTAGGGGTACAAATAACCAAAAACCTCAACAAATTATACCTACACAACTACAAACCCCTGTGGCAACAAATAAACAAAGACCTAAAGAGATGGAGCAGCATGAACTTCACCCTCTCAGACAAGATAGCCACGATCAAAATGATCACCCTCCCGAAACTAACCTACCTATTCCAAACCCTCCCAATCTGGATACCCCCAACCCAGCTTCAAAGATGGCAACGAAAACTACACTCCTTTATCTTCTCACACAAAAAACCAAGAGTAAGCACCAAATACCTGCACCTCCCCACCTCAGAAGGAGGTTGGGGGATCCCCAACATACAAGCATATTACAGTGCCAACCAAATACGACATATAATCCCATATATACTAGAAGATGAGACAAAACAATGGACACACCTTGAGAGGGAGACAATCGAAAATATCAGCACCACGGCATACCCACTCCTCCCAAACAAAATAAGGAAAATCCCCACAAAGCTTACCAGGTACACACAAACCATGTTCAGAGCATGGAAAACAGAAATAGGCAAACTGTGCCCAACCCCGTCCCCACTAATTCCCCTGACCTACCACCCAGTATTCCACCATGCAGCACAAAACCTCCAAATAAAAACCTGGCAAACCAAAGGCCTATATCGCCTAACCGACTTCTATAAAAACAACAAACCCCTGTCAGCACAAGAAATACAAACCAAACTAGAAGACACCCAAATACCCTGGTTGGCACAAAACCAAATCCATACACTCCTAAACAATCCAGCAATAAAATCAGCGGCAACCAGACTCCCTACAACATTTGAAAACCTCCTACTAACGACAAAGGGACACGGCAAAGGACTGGTATCCGCAATATACAAAATACTACTCAAAAGCCCCACGAACCCCCTAAACGCTATCAAACAACAATGGGAGGATGACATAGGATATGAAATAAACCCCACCCAGTGGACCAAAATGTGGTCTAAACCCCCCTTCAAATCCATATCAACAAAAAGAAAAGAACTCTCCATGAAACTAACCTACAGGTGGTACCTAACCCCAAGAAAACTAGCACTAATACACCCAGGAACCCCACCAAAATGCTGGAGAGGGTGCACCTCCACAGGAACATACCTCCACATGTGGTGGGAATGCCCCAAAATCCAATCATTCTGGACAATAACCATAAGAGAAATTTGTAAGATAACCAAGCAAGTACTAGAAATCACCCCAGAACTGGCCTTATTAAACATCTTTCAAGACAACAACGCCCACGCAGATTACAAAGAACTCATAACCCACCTATTGTCAGCAACCAGAAACATCATAACCAGACACTGGAAAGACCTGTCAGGAGCAAACATGGACCAATGGTATCAAGTAGTATGGGAAACGGCCCTACTAGAAAAACTAACCAGTAAGCTGAAACTAGCACGGGGACAAACAGAAGAAGACACATTCACCCCAGTATGGTTCCCCTTCATCACTTACACAGCCCAACAGGATAATGACAAAAATCCACCGTCAGCATTCAAATCAATATGGTTAAACTAACCAAAACACCCACCCAACCCACTCACACAAGAAACCAAAGACCACCACAGCCATCCAAAAATGAACAACCACACCCTACGCCAACCCCCATCCTCTCTCGGCAACAAAGGAGTACAAGCGAACAACAGAGAACCCGCACAAACAACGCTGACACTGAACGCCTACATATATCTAGGAAAACAGAAACATAGGCATCCCACCCCACCCACCCACCCCACCCACCTCTACCCCCCTTCCTCCTAATGTCTCAACAAGCAAGATTGATGTATAACAATGGAAAAAAAAATATGAGACTGCATTACCTTTGTAAACCAAGAAAATCCTCAATAAAAACTTTAAAAAAAAAAAAAAGAAGATCATCACAGAAGAACTGACCGACTTAACCTAACCTTGTTAAACCTGGTCTAGTGTCAGGAATTTAATGCATCTCTAAGCATGTGATATGATGTAGGGGTAGGAATAGATCCAGCATTTTATAGCAAAAGATATTATAGCAGTATATATATCTTCTGGTGCATTTTTTCCCTCCCTTCAGGTGGCACCGATGCAAAGAACAATATACCAGTCAGAGCAACAAACACAAATTTATGTAATAGCTTGGGGGTACTTCTGAATCCAACTGCTATCACTTGAGGCCAGAGAGGCATAGGAAGGGGGGTGCAGGTGGGGGCAGAATGCCCTGGGTGTCATTGCTGAGGGGGCTGACATTCGGTGCACCGCCTGCCCGCGACTCCCAAGCCTCTCCCGAGCTGTCAAAATGAAGCTTTGCCGGCGGCCTTCCCCCTTTGTTTTGACATCTCAGGGGAGGCTTGGGAGTCGCGGGTGGGTGGTGCACCTGGAGCTGACATTCGGCTCACTGCCTGCCCGAGACTCCCAAGCCTACCCCGAGCCGTCAACGTGGGGGCGGGGTTGACATAAAACATTCTGCACCGGGTACCACCTGACCTTGCTACGTCTCTCCTTGAGGCTCAAGTGGCTTGGCTGCCATAGAGCACCAGCGTGGGCTGGTGGCTCAGCTGCACTCTTGTCTGGACAGGTGTAGCCTAACTTCTGTTGTCTAGGCTCTGGTAACCTCTAGGTTAGATTACTGCAATGCATTATATGTGGGGTTGCCTTTGAAAATGGTTCAGAAACCGCAGCTGGTGCAAAATTCAGTGGCCAGGTTGCTCATTGGGGCAGCACAGTGTGAGCACATACGGTAGCACTAATCCTGGCCCGACTGCACTGGCTACAGATTAGGTTCTGAACTCAATTTAAAGTGCTGATTGTAACCTATAAAGCTTTATGTGGCACTGCATCCCAATTTCTCAAGAACCGCCTCTCTCCATATGAACTGACCTGGACCATGTGATCATCATCTGAGGCCCTTCTTTGTGTGCACCTCAGGAGGTGCAGAGGGTGACAATGCGATAATGGGCCTTTTCAGTGGTGGCTCCCTGCTTGTGGAATGCTTTCCCCATGAAGGCTCACCTGGTGCCATCATCACATATTTTTAGGCCCCAGGAAAAAGCATTCCTTTTCCATTAGGCCTTTGGGTTTTAATTATCTATGGCCTTTTCTGTAGGTGTGATGTTTTAATCTATTTTTTAAAAATAGATTTGTATTTTAGGTTGTTTAAAATCCAGGTTTTAATAGCACTGTTTTGCAGGTGTTCCAGTGTAGATGAAGAGTTATCTTTCTTTTAAGGACTGCACCACTGACTCTAGTGGATTGGGCATCTGTGTATGCTAAATTGCTCCCTCTACTAAAACAGAAAAATGTCTGGGTTTTTGCCACCTGCAAACGTGCATTCGAGTATCACTCTTTGCCTTTTTCGGGTGAATTCCCAAGAAAGCCCAACAACTCTGAGGTTGATTTCCCGAAAAAAGCTCAACAACTTTTGTGTCCGGATTTTTACTTCTTGTAATATGGCAACCCATCTTTATCGAAATGAATGGGACTTTAGGCACAGGAGCTCCATGCCTGCTTTGGAGTGGATACACAGCTCTGGATTAATGCAATCAAGTTGTTTATATCATATGATTTTTCTTCCTGTGCTTTATTACTCTAAAAATGTAACATAGGGAAAGTTAAAATATGCATGTAGCTCTAAGCCACTTCCAGGACCCCAGTATATCTGTGGGGCTATTTTAAATGGTTAATCTGAAACAATGAGTCAATCCTTCTTTTGGTGTTCTGTTTGAAGGTCACTGAAGATATGGGAGCATCGTGTAGGAACACTTCTGTGTTTAAGCCAGATAATGAGGGAAGCATTCCTGAGTTCAGCACTTTGAACTAAAGCTTGGGTGTAAAATGTTGCGTGGATCCACCCAAATGTGTTGGTTCTCATGAGCCAGAGGAGTTTTTCTGGTATAACGTGCATCAGAAGCATAAAAAGGATGTGTAATCACCACCAGTGGGGCTGTTTCTGCTGACCTATCAAGTGTAGAAAACACCTAGCAACTTGGGCTGATCAGTGTAATTCTCCTACAAGGGATATGCCTCACCTTCAAATTTATGTTTTAAGATTTGGCAACTTGTGCGAATGCCCCCCCCCCCCCCTGATAAATACCTTAGTGGTGCACTTTGCTAACAGCATAATGGTTATCTATGTCATGCTAAACAAATGTAAAAATGTCCATCAGGGTGGGTGGCAGAAGTGGAAGGTGATCAAGGAAATGTTGAGCTAACTTAAAACCAATTCTTGAGCTAGATGCAATGAGAAAATTCTGACATTTTGCCTTGCAGTTGTTGCCATTTGGGAAATCTTAAGAAAGGAGTTAATTTATAAATTATATGGAAGGTTTTCAAATGAAATCTCCAAGGAGTGTGTAGATGTAATCTGTTGGTTTTTTTTATCCCTGTGTACTGTTATTGGTTTCAGCGGAATACACTGGTATATGTGTGATTTGCCACAGTGCCTTCACTTCTGTTAGGTATCCTTATTAGCTCAGTTAGCAGAGCATGAGACTCTTATCCTCAGGGTCGTGGGTTTGAGCCCCACGTTGGGGAAATGATTCCTGTATTGCAGGGGGTTGGACTAGAGGACCCTCATGGTCCCTTCCAACTCTACAATTTCTGCTTGTGCAACATGACTTTCCCCGCCTCTCCTTCCCCTATGCCCTTCCCTAAATCAGCTCCAGGGGAACCCCTGAAACAGATTTTGGGGGCATGCAGGGGTGGGGGCAGCAGTCCATTGTGCAAGGAGAAGAGTTGCCTTAGTGAGCTCTACCCATTACCTGGGTCCAGCGCTAGTAATTGGACCAACTTACAATCCAGCACATTCTTGGCAGGCCTAGTTCAACCTCCAAAATGTCTCCTTTGGGGGGCTCACACTGGTTACCAGTAGCAAGCAAATTGCCAGTATTAGTTTTCTCCAGCCAAGCTTTTGTGGGGTGCAGCAGGGCCCTTTATGCCAGCAGAATTGAGCTAAGCCAGGCTGAAGGAGGTCTCCACCATATCAAATTTGTCTTAAGTGTGGTGGATCAGGGGTCTGTCTTGCTCTCCCTGGCTGTTTACATCAGTGGTAACTAAATTGTGGTCCTCCAGATGTTGGTGAAGTACAACTCCCATCGTCCTGTCCATTGGCCATGCTGACTGGGTCTCATGAGATATGGCATCCAGCCACACTGGAGGGCATCACATTGGCTATTCTTGACCTGGCCTGTTTAGATGTACCGTAACTGTCACCCATAATTTCTTCTTAAGTTTCAACCTTTTGATTCCCAGACCTGAGTTATACATTTTTCTCATACAAAAATGCATCTTCCCTCCTCCTAATAGGGAAATTTTTACATGGAATTTCTGACAGTAAACACATAATGAATTAATCACCAACCTGATCCTGACAAAGTTGGGATTAGGTACATCCATGATGCGACAAGCATACATGTTATCTGAAAAGTCTGATCAGCTTTAAATAACGATTCCCCCTTCCTGCCACAGACAATCTGAAGCAAGTTATGTGGGAGCAACATCTATACAGAGGAGTACAATGTGAATCTCCTCATCTTCAGTATATGCCATAATTTCATATTATTAATGTTTATTATTTTTTTATTATTTAAAGTATGTTTAAAGCTGTAAAAAGATTTATACTGTCTAATTTCTAATGTCTACAACACATCCTTTCTTTTTAAAAGAAGGTTGCAGCACCTTCCAATTCTACATTTCCCCCCTCCTGCTAGAAATCACCCCACTTAACATGCAAGAAGCTGCCTGTAAAGCAAAGAGCACTTGAAGTAAATGAAATATAATTGTTCCCTAAAGCTGCATGAATTTTATAAATCACAGGCAGGCATAGAGTCTATTTTGGGACTTTGACATATCTGATGATGAGTGATCTGTCAGGAGTACACCTGGCTTGGTGGATAGAATAATTGAAGGTTCACGCTGGAAGGAAAAAGCAGGCTGTTAGTCTTCCAGGGGCATTACTGTTACAGGCCTATATTGCATTGAAGTCTCATTAAAACTGGTGAAATTCTTATACAGAAGTGAGCTCCATGGAGAAATTTGTACGCCTCTTTATACAGATCACTGTGCCACATGTTTATTGTAACACATACCGTGTTTCTCATATTATAAGACATGTCTTATATTTATTTTTTCCTCAAAAAAACACACTATGGCTTATTTTCAAGGGATGTCTTATTTTTTTCCTCCTCCTCCTTGCCGTGGCCGGCATTGCTGCTGCGCCTATCACTATGTCTTATTTTCGGGGTATGGCTTATATTCCTTGAATGCTTAAAAATCCTGCTATGGCTTATTTTATGGGTATGTCTTAAAATATGAGAAACAGGGTACATCCTCATCCTTGTCTTCACTTCTTAGATGCTTGCTACAAAAAAAAAAGTAGATATGGGAATTACAATACAAAAACACACCACAAAATATAAATTATGCAAGAGAATGAAAAACTACAACACCAAGCCACAGACAGAATCTCTCCTTCCCTCCAAGCACATACACATTCTTGGTCACCAAGAAATTAGCCAGCTAAAGCACCACAAAGATTCACTGGAAAGAATGATGGAAAGGGAGGGGCAAAGGTAGTAGCAGATGCAGTGAAATCACCATGCAGTTAATCATGTGAGGATCATGGCAATGTTGCCTACAGATGTAAATGAACTGCAATAATGGCAAGCAAAGTCTCTGCCAATTTGCTCTGCCAATTTTAGTAGTGCTTGTGTAACAGAATTAAACTGTGTGGTGGTCATCTCTAGGACACAAATATATTTAAATGGGGCTTGGGAATGTATTGGGAGCCAGCGTAGCTATACTGAGAAATTGCAATGAGCAGAAATTTGCCACTGAATGCACACCATGAATGCAGAGAATTATTGCGTGCCGAGGCACCAAGATATCCCCCCAATAACTCACACCAAACACGGTACTTTTAGTTTAAGGTTTTTTGGCATTAAATTTGGCCACAACTTTATTAAAATACAAATAATAATGTGAGTGGTTGCTTCTTAGGCATTGGTTCCCCAGCCATCTGTCCCCCGCCTGGGACAGATCTGACTCCCTCTAGCCTAGTAGGGGAGCCAGTAAGTAAGCACCCCCTGAGAGAGGACGGGGCAGGGGGCACAAGCCCTTCTTGTCCTCTCCCCAGATGCTCCCCAAGGCTCATGCGCGGTCCTGGCCCCAAGCGGGGATAAACAGACAAACATGTGGAGCCCCAGGATTCCTTTAACGGTATACTTCTATATGGCAGCAACAATCATTGAGGGTCAGGCCCAGCCAAAATCCATACCCCTCATCCATTTTATTTGAACCAATGCCTAACCGCAACCTTACAAGTTGTGACTAATTGCAGCGTAGTAGGCAAAAACCATCTGGCACCAGCCAATCAGCCAAGTGGCAAAATTCCTACCAGGCCCCTGAATGCAGGCGACCCCCTGACAGGCGCCGCAAGGTCAGTGCAAAGGGCCTAAACATAGCGGAGGGCGGGCGGGAGATTCGATGCGAGCAGCAAAGAGGTGGCACAAGCTGCTCAGTATGCATATATATTGCCAGGGCTGTCAATCAAGCAATTGCAACATGCTAAATTCCCCAGCAACAACCATTCCCTGCAATCAGATACCAGAGGTCATCCAAACTGACCCGTCCGCCCAGGCCCTGGAATATCTTGTTAGCCCTTCCGCAACCCATGTTCTATCCTATGGACAGAACCTGCTTTATGGCACCATCTAGTCGGCATTCCATGCATCTTTGTGAACTTGGCTTCCAGGTAGGAATTCACATTAGATGAGATTGTGGAAGGGGAACTGCTGATGAAGGAGGCAACAAGGAACTGATCTCAATGAATCTGCCAGAAAAGGAATATGTGTTTATTTGACTAGTCACTGTATGACCTGAGCCATTTTTGAAAGTAATATTTGAGAGGCAATGGGAATAACACGGGAGGGAGAAGGAAGGTAAGGTCACTCTGTGAACAAAATGCAGTGTGCAATGTTCTGATAAAGGCTTGCATGCGTCTGAGAGTCACACGCCACCCATGACTTCAAATGATTATGCAAGGAAGTTTGAGAAGGATTTGAAAGGTTAGAGTAGTTTGGTAAACATGGAATGAAAGACCCTTTGCATGGGCTGAAATTGGACACCCCATACTGAGATCCTTCCTGATTTCAGAAGAATCAGCCCTGTCAATAAATGCCTACTGTTTCACTAGTATGAATTAATACTCAATGATAGTAAAACTGAGTATTAATCTCAATTCATCGTTTGAGCACTAGCTGAATTAAGCACAACAGTGGTTTCAGGGAATAAGTTGTTGAGCCTGTATCGTAGTACCTGTATATGGTGATGATTAAGTTCTAACTCATCTGGCCTTTGTTTTCGGGACCACACCCACACTCTTACATGTTGAGACAGAAAAGGATGAAAATGCTGTGGCCCTTACTTCAGTTTTTCATTTAGCAGAGTTCTTGAAAACTGTGTTCAGGTTCTGAGCCACAACTGATAACATGAGAAAATGTTGTAGCACAAGAAAAAGATGTCCAGATTTTGCTATTTTATTTGTCCTTTCACATTCAGTTGATGCAACTCTTTAATCTAGCAAGGATGGAATATAATGAAGTTTTTATTTTGTTTTTAATTAGGACACATTTGCACGGTACACTTTTTCTTGGAAGGGGATGGATTTGCATCCACACTCTTGTGAAGAAACACATCATGCAACCACTTCTCGATCATTTTCCTGCAACCTCTCGAGGTTCTTGCCAGGGACCAGGAGAGAAAGAGAGAAAGAGAAAGACAGAAGGAGAGACAGAGACAAGCAGTCCTCTTTTTCATTCATCTCTGCTTCCCTGCAAAGCATTGCCTAGTCTCAGGTAAATACTGGCCACCTTATGTACCCAACATCTCCCGGTCTTTTAGGTGTGTAGTTTCTTTCACTGAAATGAGTGTATGTGTAGTATTTTAAAAAAATATTATACAGTTCAACTTTTATGGATCCATAGCCAGGGTGCACATCTTTTGGGATGAGTTCCTGGGTGTGTCACATGATGTGCTTTGTGCTCTAGCCCTCCCCCAGTGCTTTTTTGGGGGCTAGAGAAGTGTGCAAGATCATGGCACCTAAAATGGACACCGAGATATTGTGTGAAAAAAACGAGATGTCCCTTTTTTCCAGGTCACTTGGCAGGTATGCAACTGTTTCACTGCATTTATTAGGTTGTTAAAGAGGGTACAACCACCTTGTGATGGCCCTGTTGTGTTTGGACACTGTTGATCTTTTGGATCACAAATAAGATATTAGGGTTTTTTTTTTAAAAAAAGAACAAAAAGCAAAAAAGCAAAAGCAAAACACTGGCTAATGAAAATTCTGCTTTCCCCTAGCTAAGAAGAGAGGACGCTTCAAATATAGGACCTTGGAAGGGCACCAATGTACTCAGCTCACACCCACACCATACATTTCAAGCACATTTTCCAGAGTGTGTGCAAAATGGCATTGGGGGATTGGCTGAAAGAATGCTCCCCAAAGCACCTTTTCTATGGATTGAATGGTCCCACATATCCAGGGAATAAGGGGGACCTTGTCTTGAATACTTCTGTGACAATCCTGTTCATATTCATGAGTTCATGAGGAGATGGTCATTTTTTGAAAACTTACTGTTATATTTTCAGCCTTTGTGTAGAGACAAATGGATTTCTTCATAATGGATGCCACGTGGCAGAAAAAGTGGAGACAGTAAAGAAGGACACACTGAGATGGAATGATTTATCCAGGCTTTTTTATTATTATTTTCAGAGAAAGTGAAAACAGGGAATAAAAATGTTTTTACTCTCAGTCCTGCACTTTCTTCAGACAATCTTCCTACAATCTCTGTTGAAAATCCAGTGCCAAGGTATCAGGACGATCAGCCATCTATTTCATCCGCCTTTGTTGGCGTCAGGAATCTCAGCCTATCTTTAAAAAGCTCTCGGTGGCTTTGTACTGATGTCTCACTTGGTTTGCCTGAAGCATCATCCTGTGTGATAGTGTCGAGAGCTTCCACACCCAGAGCATTAAATTCGTAGAACAGCAACCAGCCATACTAGTCCTCATTAAAATGTCAATGTACATTTTGGTCATGGATAAAAAGTGGTGCTAAAGTGGCAATTTATCTCTATTATAGGAAGCTTACTAGAGCTGGCATGCCTGCCATATGTTTTTCATTATGTTCCTTTATGATGGGAAAAAATCGCATTGGATGTTGGAGGGGAAAGGCAATTCTTTTCACATTGGTTCACGGTCGCCCTTCCTCAGCTTGATTTAAGACTGCTCAGTTCAAGACCATTTCCCCATTAGTGAAGATGTACCACATTGCTAACTTTTCTTTGTGTGTCTACATTCAACGAGTGGCATTTATTATAATTGGCACCATTGTGCGGAGATAAATTAAGATGCCCAAAGTTAGAACACAACGTAACAGCTGAATAGTATAAGGCTTTTAGATCGCTCTTTCTACTTCCTTTAAAATAAAAAATGCTCTCATCATACCCCCAAAGAAAAACCCACCAGAAAGAAAGGAAAAGAAAGGTCAAATAAGATGGGGTGGGGTGGGGAGCAATAATGCAATGTAATTTGCATACAGCCTAGTTGTCCCATCAACCTGTCTCCGGGGAGATTTATGAGTCATAGCAGAAAAGAGAGGATAACAAACAACTCAGTCATTGGCTTCAACTGATTTGTAAGCATTTGTAACAAAGGAATCCCAGAGCAAGTTACACTGCATTTTACTCACTTACAATGTACAGTTTGTATCTGTCAGCAGAAAGCATTATTGCTCGAGCCACGCTAAGGGAAGGAAGAACCTTGCTTAACCAGTTTTTAATCACTGTAGTTCTGCTAGTCAGAAACATGGTCAATAAGCACATTTTATGTGGTGGTTGAATGAGATACGTTTCTCTAGTTCCCTGGTACAATATGTGGTGCGTGTGTAGGTCTTATGTTTGTTATAGTTTTGCTCCAACTATGTCACAGATAAAGCTTTGCAAGGCTGGCGAATGTGAAATAGGAGTAGCTAAAGTACTACAGAAATGTGAATTAAGCATTTTGTCTCTGCCTTACAGGTACCCACCCGCTGCCCCCGGATCAGCTGTTTTGTTGGAAAACAGGTTCCATTGTCCCACTATGGGTGTAGCCAGGATTTACGCTGGGGGCGGGGGCAAGACTTTTGTAGGGGGTGCAGAACCAAGCTATCTGTGACTTGAGTGGTCAGTTAGTTAAGTATTTTCATTTATTTACTTGATTTAGGGGTGCATCTGCCCCCCTGGCTACACCCATGTGTCCCACAAGGAATGGCTAATTACCCACTTTAATACATTCCTATTTTATATTGCCACATAAAATTATCTGCTTAAGCGTGTTCCCATTTGCATGCTTGAACTCTAGTAAAGTATGATATGGCATTACTGACATGTTTTGACAGATAGGGTGATCCATTAAATATGTTTGTGCTGCCCGAGGCTCCCTACCCCACCAAATCATTATTCTCAGGAAGGCAAGGAATCCCACTGAAAACATGACTGGACTAATTTTTTTGTTAAAAGATAAAAATTATGTTCCTGAAGATGTGTACAGATACAGCCTCTAAGTCTACAAAGGCATACTTCGTGAAACCCTGATTTTTTTTTTCTAGCACAAGTTATAGAGTGGCTGTCAACTTGGATGGCTTTGAAAGGGGGAAGGGTTAGACAATTTTTTGGAAAATAAATTATCAATGGCTTCTAGTCATGATGGCTATCTATAGTATCAGAGGCAGTCATTTACATCCCTTGCCTGCAATATAATTTTATGTTGTAAGAATAGAGCAGTAAAAAGCTAACAGGGTAGTAAGGAGCACAAGTACAATTTATTCCATTTGTAGTTAAATAATAAAAAGGTAAAGAGACCCCTGACCATTAGGTCCAGTTGTGACCGACTCTGGGGTTGCGGCGCTCATCTCGCGTTATTGGCCGAGGGAGCTGGCGTACAGCTTCCAGGTCATGTGGCCAGCATGACAAAGCCGCTTCTGGCAAACCAGAGCAGCACATGGAAACACCGTTTACCTTCCCGCTTTGACGTGCTTTCAAACTGCTAGGTTGGCAGGAGCTGGGACTGAGCAATGGGAGCTCACCCCGTTGCGGGGATTTGAACCGCCGACCTTCCGATCGGCAAGCCCTAGGCTCAGTGGTTTAACCTACAGCGCCACCTGCGTCCCTCAGTTAAATAATAATTACTATTAAATTTGCACCTATACTTATTAATACATATTAATACATTAATACATATTAATTAGTATGTGCACAACTCACCACATGCAGGAGGGAGGAGAACCCTGAACAATGGTGCACACAGTGGAGGAGCTTAATGCTGCAGCACCTGGGGGGCAGAGAGCAGGCATGGGCGTGGCTGGTGCATGTCCCAGGGGGCGTGGTGTGTGTCCCAGGGGCATGGCCTGATGCCTGCAAGGGCGTAGTGCGCCACCTGTGGGGGTGTGGTGCCCTGCGCGGGTGGGCGGCAGCCACAATGGCACCCCACCAGGATCGCGCTGCCGGGGCAGTGCACTGCCCTGCTCCCCTCTTCCTCCGCCAGTGGGTTCACAAGCCCTTATATAGACTTTTGAAATTGTCCACCCTGTAGCCGAAGCCCCCTCCCAACATAATACATACATCAAAGAAGGAGGCGGTCTACAGCCGAAATCCTGTCTTCCAGCATACCTGATAATGGTCACTGATTTCATTACCTGGGCAGCCTGGCCATTCTTTTGTGATGGTTAATACTTTAGTTCCTGAGTCCAGGTCACAGGCTCACCCTATTCATACACAAATACGCCCTTAAGACAGGATTTGCAAGCGAAAAGACAATGGGAAGGCCTTCCCCATTTGCATCTCTTATTGCAGACGAATATTTGAGGTCATTGGGAGAGTCAAAATGGCTTCAGGATTGCCCTCCTGTACTACTAGTTACAGGTAGGTAGCCGTGTTGGTCTGATGCAGTCAAAACAAAATAAAAAATTCCTTCCAGTAGCACCTTTGAGACCAACTAAGTTTGTCATAGGTATGAGCTTTCGCGTGCATGCACACTTCTTCAGATACCCTGTTTCTCATATTTTAAGACATACCCATAAAATAAGCCATAGCAGGATTTTTAAGCATTCAAGGAATATAAGCCATACCCCGAAAATAAGACATAGTGATAGGCGCAGCAGCAATGCCGGCCGCGGCAGGAAGAGGAGGAAAAAAATAAGACATCCCTTGAAAATAAGCCATAGTGTGTTTTTTTGAGGAAAAAATAAATATAAGACATGTCTTATAATATGAGAAACACGGTACATGGTCCATATATTTAGTTATGCATGCATTTAAGAATATTTATTCTATGTCCGAGACCCTAAAATTCTTGTAACAGTATTAAAACATTAAGAGATAGCCGGCCACATGAAATTCTTTCAGTACTCCCCCAGGAGGTAGTGATGGCTAACTTGGATGGCTTTCAAAGAGGATTAGACAAATTCATGGAGGAGAGGACTATTAGTGGCTACTAGCCAGGATGGCTATGCTCTGCCTTCACAGTTGGAGGCAGCAATGCTTCTGAATCTGAATGCCAGTTGCTGGAAACAGTGGCGAAGCTGAATGCTCCGCTACTGGGGGTGGAAAGCAGGTGTGTTTGTGGCTGGCGCCCCCGGGGGTGTGGCATGCCGCCTGCGGGAGTGTGTCATGCCACCCACAGGGGTGTGTCATGCATTCTGGCGTGTGTGTGACGGGTTGCCTGGTGCGCATGTGGGTGCGCGGCGCGTGTCCAGGGGGCCACCGCGATGGCACCCTACCGGAATAGTGGTGCGGGGGGGGGGGCGGTCCACTCCTTCCACACTCCCGTTCCTCCACCAGTGGCTGGAAACCACAGGAAAAGAGAGGGTTCTTGTGCTCATGTTCTGCTTGCCACAGACATCTGGTTGGCTACTGAGAGAACAGGATATTCAACTCTATGGGCCATTGGCCTGATCCAGAAGGCTGTTCTTGTGCACGTAACTTGTGGATATGAAAGTTTACTATGTTCCCTAATGCCTTTTAAGCTGTCTGGCTTTTCAGATCCGATCAGGGCTAACTGGGAAGGAAAAAAAGGTTATTGTTGCCTCTCCCATTTATAGGCTTATCACTTTAATGGTGCTTGGTAATTCATCCCCTATTCTGTTTGGGATTTTGTGTGCAGAATCAAATAACACAAAGCAAATACAAGACAGGCCCTGCTTTACCAGTGACGGGATTGATTCTCACAGATTGTTGCATAGATAGCGATGGGTGGTGTGCTTGACTGTATTGGCACATCAAACATCAAGTAAGCGAATGAAGCTGGAAAGCTCAAGCAAATGCCAGTGTAAACTTGTTAACAGAACATGCTCTGAGATGCTCTTTTCTTTCTTCCCCACTCTTTCTTGGGGAAAACTATCCACTTTGTCACCATTATTCAGTTCATAGCACCACCTGTCTGGGGCCTAACAAACTGCAGCATCATGATGACGCTCTTAGATTTTTATTATATAGATAGATAAATATTGCTGTGCTATATTGAAAGTGCAGCCAATAAATATTTAAATAAATAAAATATTTAACTATATGAAAACTAGATCCACAGTTGTGCACATGGTTGGCAAAAATGGGGCAGCCGTTTTTCTTTGCCTAACATTCAATTGCTGAATATACTCCAGGGGAGTGATGAAATTCCCCAGCAGTTCAGGAGGAGCTCAAAAATTTATAAAATCTAGCCCAAAACTGTTTTCTGAGACACTTCAGGTAGTCCCTAATCTTAACCAACATACATTACTACATTACTATATTATATACTAATACTAATACTACTAATAATTTATTATTTATACCCCGCCCATCTGGCTGGGTTTCCCCAGCCACTCTGGGCGGCTTCCAACAGAAAAATAAAACACAGTAATCTATTAATCATTAAAAGCCTCCCTGAACAGGGCTGCCTTCAGATGTCTTCTAAAAGTCTGGTAGTTGTTTTCCTCTTTGACATCTGTTGGGAGGGCGTTCCAAAGGGCAGGCGCCACCACCGAGAAGGCCTCTGCCTAGTTCCCTGCAACTTGGCTTCTCGCAACGAGGGAACCACCAGAAGGCCCTCGGTGCTGGACCTCAGTGTCCGGGCAGAATGATGGAGGTGGAGACGCTCCTTCAGGTATACTGGACCGAGGCCATTTAGGGCTTTAAAGGTCAGCACCAACACTTTGAATTGTGCTCGGAAACATACTGGGAGCCAATGTAGATCTTTCAAGACCGGTGTTATGTGGTCTGCTCCTAGTCACCAGTCTAGCTGCCGCATTCTGGATTAGTTGTAGTTTCCGAGTCACCTTCAAATGTAGCCCCACGTAGAGCGCATTGCAGTAGTCCAAGCAGGAGATAACTAGAGCATGTACCACTCTTGCTAGACAGTCTGCAGGCAGGTAGGGTCTCAGCCTGCGTACCAGATGGAGCAGATAGACAGCTGCCCTGGACACAGAATTGACCTGCACCTCCATGGACAGCTGTGAGTCCAAAATGACTCCCAGGCTGCGCACCTGGTCCTTCAGGGGCACAGTTACCCCATTCAGAACCAGGGAATCCTCCAGACCTGCCCGCCTCCTGTCCCCCACGAACAGTACTTCTGTCTTGTCAGGATTCAACCTCAATCTGTTAGCCACCATCCAACATCCAACATTACAAAAAACAGGTACATTAGCAAAACAAAAAACACCTTGGCAACTTCAGAAAACCTTTGTTAGGAAGAACTTTGAAAACAGAAAAAGGCTGAATTTGAATCAAAAGAATGGATCAGTAAATATTGGGTAAAAGGGACCCCTGACCATTAGGTCCAGTCTGACCGACTTTGGGGTTGCTGCGCTCATCTCGCGTTATTGGCCGAGGGAGCCGGCGTACAGCTTCCAGGTCATGTGGCCAGCATGACAAAGCCACTTCGGGCGAACCAGAGCAGCACACGGAAACGCCATTTACCTTCCCGCTGTAGCAGTACCTATTTATCTACTTGCACTTTGACGTGCTTTCAAACTGCTACCGTAGGTTAGCAGGAGCTGGGACCAAGCAACAGGAGCTCACCCAGTCATGGGGATTTGAACTGCTGACTTTCTGATCAGCAAGCCCTAGGCTCTGTGGTTTAACTCTGTGGTTTATATAATATCTATATTGGGTAAAGGTAAAGGTAAAGGGGCCCCTGACCAGCAGGTCCAGTCGTGTCCGACTCTGGGGTTGCAGCGCTCATCTCGCTCTATAGGCCGAGGGAGCCAGTGTTTGTCTGCAGACAGCTTCCGGGTCATGTGGCCACCATGACAAAGCTGCTTCTAGCGAACCAGAGCAGCACACGGAAACGCCGTTTACCTTCCCACCGGAGCGGTCCCTATTTATCTACTTGCACTTTGATGTGCTTTCGAACTGCTAGGTGGGCAGGAGCTGGGACCGAACAACAGGAGCTCACCCTGTTGCAGGTATTCAAACCGCCGACCTTCTGATCAGCAAGCCCTAGACACTGTGGTTTAACCCACAGTGCCTCCTGGGTCCTATCTATATTGGGTAGATATTAGCTATTACCAGATCTTAACTTTATGATCCTTTTTTTCATTCCAAGTCAAATCAATAGTTTGGTTTGCCATCTCTCCAATGTGAGCTTTTGAAAAAGCTGGTGTTACCCACTGAACTGAAAACCTTTCCATATACAAGGTTCCTGCTTTTCTAAAAGCCACACCTCTCTTCATGATAGCCTCGCTAGACTATTTGCAGCTTTTCTATTCAGGTAACTTAAAAAGATTGATGCCAATTGCAGTCTACTGTAATTCGAAAATGGCCAAATGAATATAATGTAATAATATAAACAGAACTGGGGGTGTGAAGGTTAACAATGCTTGCCTACTCAGCATTAAGGCATAAAATTTACTCCCAGAGAGGTGTGTATTGCACTGTTTGCCCTAAGAGAGTATAGGATTGCAGCCTAAATTCCACTTCATTAACCAAATATGTACAAAGGTAAAGTTTGTAAGGATAAAATAGGGGAAACTGAGATACTTCCCCCTGAACTCCTGAAGATGGGAAGGTTAATACAGTTGGTTATACTGTGGTGATGATAACACCAAAGTTGCAGGTTCGATCCCCGTATGGGACAGCTACATATTCCTGCATTGCAGGGGGTTGGACTAGATGATCCTCAGGGTCCCTTCCAGCTCTACAATTCTATGAAATAATGTGATCAATATATGATTACACACTGTACCAGCATATTAAAAAACTGTGAATTAAATGTATATTATCTAGGGAGCTAATCCTGCAAATGATAATTCTAGTGAACTGTAACTGAACTCACAGCATTACACACATTCTGCCCTGGAAGTACCAAATATTAATCTCGTTATGAACATTCTAATTGAAAAGTTGAAATGAAATAACACCAGCCAGCTTTCTTAAGGCACTCTATTCTTAGTATAATGTGATTGAAATATTTTGCCAGTGTGCCAATTTGTTGTTTATCACAAAAAATTAAAATTAAAAAATGGCAATAGTTCTACTAGGATTAATTTTTTTTATTCGCCTATGTCTTCTCTGCCTGCCACATATCAGTATGAAAAGAAAATGAAATTTGGAGGACAGAAGTAGCATGAATTTGACAATGGAAGCTTGGTTCGTGTTAACAGGAACATCATATCTTATCTGTTTATTGGGTTTTCAAGGTAAATTATAACTGTTCCAAAGAAAAAGAGACAGCATACCGGTAAATCAATTTTCCAGTAATGCTACTACTAGACAATTAAAAAAAGAAAAAGAAAAAGGATTGTCACATGTACATTCTTCCTGCCTTGCTCCTATTCTGTTAACATCAGAATGACAGGAAGAATTCTAATAAGTGAAGCTCCCAAATAAATTCATCCAAGACAGGAAAAGCAGCACGAACTGAATTTCTGCCTGCCATTAAAGAAATTGGAACCCTGCAAGAAGAAAAGTGGCTTAGCAGTGCCTCTTCCACCTCCTGTCTGCTTACCTGTTGAGTCACAAAAGAGAAAAAGACAGCTTATAGCTGCTTCTGGTATACTCAGAGCGTTTTTACCAAAGAGAGGGGGAGGAACGGTGGGATAAGCATATAAGCATATCCCATATATATATGCATCTCATATAAGCAACATGCTTATTGCGCAAGGGGTTAATGCCATAGAGTAAGCTATCATGCCAGGCTTAGGTATATCACTTCCCTTACCTTGGGAGGAGATCAAGCCTATTGTTGCCCCTCATTCTACCTGAGAAGCTCAACATGTGAAGAGGTTTGAGTTGGTTGCTCCAGCGAAGCTGCATGACTTTCACAAGTTCTTATACAGTACCAATAATCTAAGAACTTTTACTACTTTATAACTAAGCTAAGTTTTACTGCCTGTGCAACTTTTCCGACCGATCTGTGGAAAAGCACATGAAGTGGACCTTTGGAGAGTTTGTAAGTAAACCATTTTTTAAAACTTAACAAATGTGTAGTCTTTTCCTGTGCTAGGGGAAGAGGAAAAGATTTTAAATCTTTGCAGGGATTCCCTCACCAAAGAGTACTTACTCCAAACCTGGATCTTGGCATCAAGAAACTCTTATTTTTTTGCACCAACAAGAACTGCACAGAAAACCAAATGACCCAGAGTTTCCTATAGCTGGGTCCATTAGGCCCCAAGGCTATCTGTGCCTAATGTTGTGGGAGACTTCAGCAAATTAAACGTACTTTAAAAAGGAAAAGATGGTAGCACTGATGCCCTTCTGACCCACTAAGTCAGGTGGTGACTCAGCTGTGGGCTGCCATCTACCTGTTGAAAACAAGGGGCACAGTGTGTCCAGGAAAAGGCACCTAACCCTTCACCTGAAATACTTTCTACAATTACAGTTTTAACACTCAAGTGCTCTAGGAATCTGCCTTGAAGGTATGAAGACAACTTCTTGCATGCATAAACTCCAGCTTCTCCCATCACCAAATTTTACTGTTATTTTAGAGCGTTTGAAATGATAGATTTCCACTTTCCCTTTTCATACATACGGTAATTATTATGCAGACCAATAATGTTCCCTGAAGGAAAACCGCATATGAAAAGAACAGAGGTGGGGGTGGGGAAACTGGAACAACAGATGTCTTTCATCTATAGCTGACAATTATCTGAAGATTGGAGAACAGCAATTTTATAGCTGAAAGACTTTTCGGCTCACATTGCTGCAGGGCACACTGCTAAAGCACCCCATATACAGCATAATACCCAGGCCCCATTTCACATACGGTACTATTGCACCCCAAGGCTACCATATGAGTCTTGGATGTTTTCATGTATTGGATTAACATGGCCACGCGATCTAAGCACAGCAAGGAATGAAACTTAGAGGAAGGATGGCACAGAGTTTCTGGGATTCTGCAAACAAAATTCTGTGAAACACTCTTTAACATGTGCCAGTTATGGGAACAAGCCTTTTCTGAGGTGACGTGTATCATCCAGATTGTTTATCATGAGCGCAAACCATAATTTTCTATTCTCATCCTTAACCCGCAATAAGAAAGCATGCAGTATAATGCAGGGTCACGTTGCAACAATTCAGACCAGATGTTCATGCTGTAATCTATACTCGCCCAACCATGGGCAGAGTGCTTGTGTGATAGACATTCATCTGAAAATTTCATTTTTTTTAAAAAAGGAATTATGTTCTATATGCAGCTGTTTAAGTAGATGCTTTGACTACACAGCTTATTTTTTCATTAGCTATAGATACATGGAGGGACGCAGGTGGCGCTGTGGGTTAAACCACAGAGCCTAGGGCTTGCCAATCAGAAGGTTGGTGGTTCGAATCCCCGCAATGGGGTGAGCTCCCGTTGTTCGGTCCCTGCTCCTGCCAACCTAGCAGTTCGAAAGCACAAAGTGCAAGTAGATAAATAGGTACTGCTCCAGTGGGAAGGTAAACGGTGTTTCCGTGTGCTGCTCTGTTTCACCAGAACTGGCTTAGTCATGTTGGCCACATGACCTGGAAGCTGTATGCCGGCTCCCTCGGCCAAAAAAGCGAGATGAGTGCCGCAACCCCAGAGTCGTCTATGAGTGGACCTAATGGTCAGGGGTCCCTTTACCTTTATAGATACATGGATACCTTACAGAAGCCCTCATTCACTTATTGTCAGGCTATGTTTCAGTTCACTCTGTTTTCCGCTGAACTAGATTTATGGTATCTCATATTTAGTATAGAAAAAGAAAATGAGCCAAAATACGTGTCCAGTTAGTAGATATCCTTGGGTCCAGGACTGTTGACAGCAGAATGAGAGTCACAAGAACAAGAGGAGGAATCTCTTCAACAAAAATCAAGAGTTCACATCACTGCCAGGGCAAAAGCCACTGTCAGGTCAGTTGCTGAACTGGGTCAACATCAGTTGGACACAGCCCAGCAATTAATGGGGTTCTCTTTGCCTGCAAAAGCTTTTCCTTCCTCTCTGTGAATTTGAACAATAAGACCCTATATAGACATGTAAATGAATCTGCTCCCGGTAGATAATGTGCTCATGTAACTGTGCACCTTCAAATATCTGAGCCATGATACCAATGTATATGCATGTTTATTTCTGAATTCATGATTCTTTGGATATTGCAAATGGAAAAAAAATGTTCAGAGGTCTGTGGTTTGTGGTTGCAGCAGTTACAGAAATTAGTGCCTTCGGGTTGTTAGAAACCCAAGGAAGGGTAACTGAAGTACTCCTAGAGAAGTTTATTTTGGTTTTCAATTGGTTAAAACCCACATTTTTGTTTGACAGGTCTAATTGGCACACATTTTTAGTTTTTATCACTAGGCTAGACACTGGATCACTCCTTTTCAATTAAGTATATGAAGTGCTTTGAAGATTAAAAGCACTGTGTATGTATTATTGTAATTATATGAAGAGACGAAACCATTATATTAGTCATTATGGTCTGTAAAGCAATAAAGCTGCAGAAGCTTCTAAGAGTCTATATGTAATTCTAGTAGTCTGGTTGTCCAAGTCTACCACTTTTAACCTTATGACTTACTGTGGAGCTCATTAGAATCATCCTGAATAAAATAAAATAGAACTCCCTTCACATTAGGCATTGTCATTTGAAACTCTGCATTATCTGATGTAGCTGTTTGCCTTCCATATCGATGTCTTTACACTAATATGTTTCTATGAAATAGAAATAGCTCCCAAGTTTACCTGAAGTTCTCATTATCCAAATGTTTGGGCCATCTTTGAGGGCACCAGGTTATAGCAGTATGCTCTGTTTATGAATTAAATATCCGCAAAGTTGCCTTTAGAAAAGCTGGAGACATACTAAATTTGTGTGGGTATGTCTCCTTCCCATTTGGTATGCCTGCCTTTAATTATGTCTAGGCATTCATCTGCAGTGTAAACACTGGACTGCAAGAAAGAAAAAAAGAAGAAGACAATGAGTATATTTGAGAGAGAAAAGGATTATATCCTGTTACATTTTTAGATGACGATAGTATTCTGAACTTTTTCTTTTTGCTGGCTCATCAGTGCAGTATTGTACTCAAAGAAATTCTTGTGAGTCCCTGTTCTGCCTTATTTCTAAGGCTTGGGTTTAGAAAAAAAACTCCCATGGAATAAAACTAAACCAAATATAGACCATTCAAAATAACATTTTAAATTAAAATGCCAACTACTCTCCATCTTTTCCATCATCTGTGGCAGAATAACCGTAGCCATCTCAAACAAAAAACGGCTCCATTTCGAGAAGATGCTCAACCAGATGTGTCTCTTAAGAGAAAGAGCTCTATGATTCTGGGACTTTCGGGGGGGGGGGGCAAAGAAGGTTCCTGGTGGGTGGTTGTATAATACTCCTGGGAAACCCCAACGTACCCCTTTTCATTGTCTGTGGCTGCTTCCTCTTGATCCTCTCCTGAATCCTGTTTTCTTTCTCCCCCCCCACCAGCGTGAACTTAATCTATTAGAGATCCAGTGGCAAGTGAATTTATATCCCCAAGCTATGTAACCAATCAGATTTGGCTCCTTAGCAGTGTCACTGAGGGCAAATGAAGCGGCACTGACGTCACCCAGGAGGGAGGAGGGAAAACATACCATGCTGAGGCAGCAGACTCTGTCCTGTGGTGGTTTTATTGCCTGGCTGCACAATACACAGTGACAAGAATGGTCATGTTCCTTAGTTGTCTCAGCGATGCCAGGAAACGTTCTTTGCCTTGTGCCGAGCTGTGAGGATGGGCAATAAAACTGCCACAGCGGAGTTTGGGAAAACAGGGTTGCCTTGACAACACAGGGTCCTATTCTCTGTGCTCCACACAGCAGCTGGACATTTTCACCCTGGTTTAAGACCCATTCCAAAACTTCTGGATTAGGATGACTTTTGCAGGGAGCAAAAGCGTTATCAAAACATACCCACTCCATTTGGGGGTCAGCTGTAGGGGCAGTCACCACGAACACTTACCTTATCCATGGCAGCGCTTGTTTGGGGAACTTTACCACAATGCTGCTGGCCAAATATATTTTGCTGCTGGGCGTGAAGTCCAAATTCTTCTTCTGTTAGGGCCAACACTTAAAAAATACTTTCCACAGCATCTTTTTTCTACTCGCATCTATTGCTCCCTCATGGTGTGGCTTGAACCAGGATGCTTTACCCTCCTGGATGGCAGGGCTGGTGTTACTGGGTAGAGGGCAAGGCAGACACGAAATAACCATAGCAATTTTTGTGATTGCTGTGGCTGGGGAAAAAATGTAGCCATGATAATCAGAGTCAGATTAAGACCTTTAGAAGAAGCCCTAAGCCAGGGGTCAGCAAACTTTTTCAGCAGGGGGCCGGTCCACTGTCCCTCAGACCTTGTGGGGGGCCGGACTATATTTTGGGGAAAAATATGAAGCAATTCCTATGCCCCACAAATAACCCAGAGATGCATTTTAAATAAAAGGACACATTCTACTCATGTAAAAACATGCTGATTCCCAGACTGTCCGCAGGCCGGATTTAGAAGGCGTTTTAGAAGGCCTTAGTTTGGGGACCCCTGCCCTAAGCACTTAAAAGTTTTTGGTGCCCCCATACATATATATATTTCCAAATATAAACAACAATTCTTCATTGTGGTCCAAATAAAATAAAATAAAATATTCATTTTTTTTTCCAAAATGAAGCAAAACCTACAGTAAGATGGATGTATACTTCCATTTTATTTATTTTTGCAACTGTTTGGCTAATCTGGTAGTGGGGGTGGAAAGCAGCACAGGATGTTAGAAGGCTGTCATTTTAATTTCCAGTAATGCTCCCAGCAATGCTATGGCATCGGGGGAAGTTAAAATGGCAGCTAGACCCAGCCTCCCCATGCAGTTTACAGCAATTTTAAAAAGAGGGTTCCAGTCAATGGTGGGCTCTGCCAGGTCATTGGGCTCTTGACAGCTGCCCAAGATTACCAAGAGTTGATGCCAATCCTGACAGTAGTCACAGCCTATTAAATTCACAGTTTGCAAATACAAGTACTTTTGCGTGTGAAAATACCAGGGGCTCATTTTCTCTCAGCTTCCCCTCTCCAAGTGGCTGAAGTAGCAGCTGTTGTGCAAATGGTGTTTATTCCTTAGTTATACCACAGTATTCCTTCAAGCTTTCCCATATGTTCCACAGGCGACAGAAATCTCACTTTCCTGTTTTTCACTGTAATCCCATCCCCGGTATACAGTCATTAAATGTCAAGCAAATTTTGGACTATATGATAAAGGAAACTCCTTAGAACATTCCTGTTCTTCTTTGGAATGTGAAGTTGGCATTTATCTAGATTGCTGCTAATAGAACGGGGGATCCAGTGCATTCTGCAGAGAACACTGCAGATGTGAAGAGAAGCTTAATGTCAGTGGAATGACAAGTGGCCCATACAGAAGGGGGGGGGGAGAGAATCAGTGCAAACTGGGTGGAAAATGAGAAATTTCCAGTACTGTTCAAAGAACAGTCTTTTGTCTGCTGCCGGATTATGAGAAAACCACCGCATACACTCTCTTTCTCTAATTTATGGTGTAGTTTCAATCGTTTTAATATGGCACAAGGTTATTTGGAGTAAATAAGGAAGGAATGTTAATTTGCCTTTACACATTTGCAACTCTGGAGGTGATGAAGAGGAATCTCCAACAAAAAAAACACACATGGGTACCAGGAATGGTTGGTGAGCGAGCAGCACCACCACCACCACATATTTGCTCTCCTAGCAGTGGAATCAATGCTGCCTAGTGGGAAGCAGGAGGCGATGGGGAGGTTGTTGCAATGGCAGGAGTGCTGAACTGGTTCTGCTGGTGCACCTGCGCAACACAAACCTCCCTACCACCTCACTCCTTTCCAATGACTCTGCTGGTGTGAGGCCAGGAGCATGCCTCCACCTCTCCCACTGGCCATTCCTGGTGGGTCCAAAAAAATCTCATTTTGTGTGCAAACTCTTTTTGAACCTAAGAGTTGAACCAAGGCCCCACATGCTCCAGCAACCTCTTTCCCACTGTGGCGAACGAGGTGGTTCAGGGAAGTCCCTAAATAGGACACAACATCAATAACTACTCTTACCTACTACCACAGCTTTCAGCGTCCTGGGGGAAAGCATTTTGGGGAGCCAGTAAGGGGAGGCACTTTGGCTTCTCCGACCACTTGCCATGAAGCTCAGCATAACCAGGGCTGGATTTAGATGAAGAGAGGCCCTAGGCTACTCCACTTGTGAGGCCCCTCCCCATCCCCTACCCGCATGACTAGAAGAAAATGGAAGAGTGTTATAAACAAAATTGAGTGAAGCCAAGGATGATGGCGGGTATTTAAAATTCTGCAATTCACAATTTCTCCTCTAAAGGACGTAAGATGTTATTGTTAAACACCATGGTGATTTTTTAAAAATGCATAAAATTAACTTTTGCAATAACTGAACTTTGTAAACATTGTAAGCATTATTTCTCAGGGGCAGGGCACAGGCCTGGTCTTCCTGTTATATACCTGCTGGGATTGACAAGGCATATGACCCTCACCTGAATCTCATAGCTCTCCTGACAGGTGGTTTGGTCTGCAGCCATAGTGTGGAAATAAAGGAGGAGATTGCCCACCAGATACCAGGCACTCTATTATTCAAATTAGGCCCAGTTTTTTTCTTACAATCACCTTCTCAATTAAGTATTCCATTTTAATCTAGAATTTAAATTCTCAAAACTTTCTTATTTGTTAATTCGAGCAAGTAAACCACTGCTCTCACTTCATTACAAACAGGATTTCTACCTGCAACACACTTGAGCAAACCTGCTCCTCTTCCTTTCACATATATTTGTTGCCATTTGCAACTGTAGCTGCCTCTGATTAGTTATCATTTAACTCTTGGGTGAAATAATTAGCATCACACGTCATGTGCAATTAACCAGCTAGTAGAAGGATTACTGTTAATAGCACCAGTTTTCCTATAACTTGATATTGCTGGATAGTTTTGATGAACTGCAAAAGCATTTTTAGTTTGCTTTCTGTTGCCACCCTGGAACTTTTCTTTATTATTGCCACTTTGTTTTGTACGATTCCTTGAAAATGAAGGAAAAGAACTTTTCTGCTTGTATATGTTGAAAATACAATTTTGGTTACTGAGAACAAACAAGATTGTACAAAACCAAGATTGGGTGCAGGCCTGGCCAGGACATAGGCGTCCTGACTGTAACAAAGGTGACATGTGTGCCTGCTTGATTGATTAACAGCTGTTGGGAACTTCAAGGTCCCTGCTCTCCCTTCTTATGGTCTTTGTACTGGACCTGGAGACTCCAACAGAGAGCATTCCATGTCAAGAAGGGCCCAAGACAGGGCAGGAGTTACACGGAGCAGGGCCTTTTCACTGGTGGTTCCGATTGTATGCCTTGCTCTTCCCAGACCTGCTCCCTTTTGGCCTGTATTTTGGAGCTTTATGATTTAGGAAGACTTTGGAAGAACTGGTTGACAGTCTTATCTGTCTCTGGTGTATGAGCGGATTTTATTTGCTGCTATTCTGGGCTCCTGGTGCACCAGGGTTTACACCAGCGTAATAGAGTTGGCCAGGATGCCAGAAGGGAAACAATTTATGAGCTTTCTCCATTATCTGCACAGCAGGGGGTGTTCAGTCAACAGTGGAAAGGGTGAGCTGAAGCGTTTCCTGCTGGTGAGGCCCCCTAGATTTAGAGGCTCAAGTTGCCCTGCCCTCACATGAAGTCTTGGGTTTGCAATTTTAGGAGAGGGGAGGTTGCCTGCTGGGGAGCGGGCGGGCTGGTGAGGCCCCCTAGATTTAGAGGCCCTAGGCATCAGCCTACTTAGCCTATACATAAATCCGGCACTGAGCGTAACCAAGGCATGGAACGGCAGAGCCAGTTCCAGAGGATGGTATGAACAAGGCAGGGGCGTAGGAAGGGAGGGGCAATGGGGGCGCTCTGTCCCGGGCAGCGCGATCCCGAGGGTGCCATGGCGGCTGCTACCCTGCCCACGCTGGGCGCCCCGCCGCCAGAATGCACGCCAGCCCCGCCCCGCCCCCAGTGCTGGAATATGAAGCTCCGCCAGTGGACCAAGGCCCCAAGATTGGCAAAAGGCCCTTAACCAAGTGTCTCCACCAGTCCCAAGAGCACCCAACAAGGTCACATGAAGTTTAAGAAAACTCTCTGTTTGCATGCCCCACTTTGGGGGGCTAAGGGGACTCACTGAAAATGCTCTGCTTGAGCACCTCCAAAGATGTAGCTGCCATATATATCCAACACTGCTATGTGTGCAACGGAACCTTGCTTTCCTCTCCCATACAGCCCTCTGGAGCAGATTTTGGGTAAGAGGAAAGGAAGTTCCATTGCATGAGTGGAACATTGCTCATGGCCATTGATACAACCCATTGTGTCTGAGTGTCTGGGTTTTTTTTTGGATGGGAGAGGATCTTCTTGAATGAATCCTCAGTACCCTCAGTAGTGCTTGCACCTCACTAAGCACATAGTGACACCATGGCTTAGTATTCTTCCGAGACTGAAAGTGTTCTGATGAATTCCTTTTCAGTGCAAAAAGTCTGATTCACCACTGAAATCCTCTTAGTCAGAAAAGATAATAAAGTGGCAGCAACTCCCAAACTCTTTTCTCAGGGGATACACGCACCCATGAAATGGTCTGTTGAAAAACCACCAGAGTTTCATTCCCCGTTGCCTCCTGTTTTAGCAGGGATATTGGCAACCCACCCATTGTGCTTTTGTAGCCCACTGATGAGACCTGACTCACAATTTGCTTTGAGATAAATGTTCTATTCTTCATCTTCAGTGACTAGAGAAGGTTAAGTTCTCTTTGCATATTTTGCAAATAGTAAGTAAGATCCTGGACTAATAAGGTTAAACTGACATAATATTCAACTAGATAAATACTGGATAGGCATAATCCAGAACAGTGTGTTCAGTTTTGATTACCACCTTTTAAGAAGGACATGGAAAGACTGTAAGGAAATTTGAGGATAGATAAAAAAAAAATCTTTTGGTTTAAGGCAGGCATGTCAAACCTGCGGCCCTCCAGATGTTTTGGACTACAATTCCCATCTTCCCCAACCACTGGTCCTGCTAGCTTGGGATCATGGGAGTTGTAGGCCAAAACATCTGGAGGGCCGCAGGTTTGACATGCCTGGTTTAAGGGAACAGTTAAGCCCTTGACAAATTCACTCACGCACCAAAAATACAACTAAAAATGGAAATGTTAAGCTGAGCCTTAGCATCCTGCCTTAACTTTCACACTATGCCAGCAATAAAACACACTCTGCTATGCACAGTCCCAACATAGCATCCATGAACTCAGACTTCTACAGTACTTGGAAACCTCATAACTTCAGGAATTCAGAACAGATTTCAGGGTGGACAGGACCCCTACAAGATACCTGCATTTTTGGTGTTATATCCAAACAGATGGAGTAGTTTAGTCTTAGAGATTTAAAACCACATTAAGCTAATATTTAGAAAGGTTGGGGAAAACATCTGGTGCTGGAATAGCAGAAGAGCAGGTACCAGATAAACTTTCCTATGGAAAGCAGTGCATAGGTTGGTGTGTCAGCTACAGCTTGGTCACTGTGATTCATGTGTTGGTAACCTTACAATTGGACTACTGTAATACACTCTACATGGGGATTCCTTTGGGATTGGTTTGGAAGGTGCAGCTGATGCAGTCAGGCTGTTGAGTGGAACACCTGAATGTTCACAACCGACATCTGTGCTGAAGGAACTGCAATGGCTGTCAGCTGCTGTGCCATGCCAAATGTCTTGTGGTTATCATATATAGCTCTGGCCAACTTGGGACCACATTACCTGAAAGACCACTTGCTACTATACAGACCTGCAAGATCACCTAGATCACCTGGGGCCGTCTTAACTATACGCATTACTGGCATAGCTGCCAAGTTATCCCTTTTTTTCAGGGATTTTCCATTATGCTGAATAGGCTTCCTCGTGAGAAAAGGGAAAACTTGGCAGCTATGATTACTGGTGCGGGGCGCCAGAGCGCTGGGCTCTCAGGGGCGCCTGGCCGAGAGTCTGGTGCCAAGATTTGGAGTCCGGGGAAGAGTCCGTTGAAGTGCCACAGGCTATTCTGCTACGGCTGCAGCCACTGCCTCTCACCAGTCAGGGGCTGGGGAAGGCAAGCACTACTGCATGGAGCTGCTGCAGTGAGTCCCTGCGAAGAGCTTTTCCCCACCCAGATTCCTCCTACTCGTGGCTCAGATTTTTCATGAGCTCCCTAACCCTAACCCTATCAGTAGATTTTTTTCTTTCTATTAGACGCAAGGATTTCACATTTTGAGGAAAGTGAGGAGAAGGAACAGGGAGAATGCAGGAGAAGCAGCACGCGAGGCTGCAATCTTACACCTGCTTACTTGGGAGTAAGTCCAGTTGAGCACAGTGGGGCTTACTTCTGAGTAGACATGCTTGGCATTGCACGGTCAGTTTATTAACATTACACTAGAAAAGGAAGCTGTCAATTAATAGAGTACTTTCCATCTTTTTAAGTACAGCATCTTAAACAATTTAAGATCAGTGGGGCATAGACAGGTTTGGGGAAACATAAGACCTGTCTGTAGGGCAAAATCCTCAAAACTCTGCAGTTATAATATTCTATTTGCAGCTGTCATTCCTTCTTTGTTACTGATAAACTTATGAAATGGAAAGCTTTCCATTGAAATTTTAATGGAATATAATAAAGTGTTATTATCAGCCCTTTAAACTAATTGTGTATAATTCAGTGTATAATGCAATTGCATATAATGCAGTCTATTGGAAACGTTCATTGACCAGCAAGCCTAAGTTTCTTTACTTAGAAGTAAATCCCATTGAGTTCAATGATTATTATTTCCAAGTAACCCATCTGTGTTAAGGATCCATGAAAAGCATGGTTTCTGAAGTGGTGCATTTATTACTTGTACTTGTGCCACCCTGGGTTTCAAAAAGAATGTTATTTATCTGAAAGTGCTTCGTTGTGAAAAGGCTTATACATCAAAGAGGTGCCTAGGTTGGGCATAACATACGTACTCAGCCAAGCAATCAACAGATTTTGAAATTATATTATTCCCATTACATGTTACTGTCTACACAGATTGAGCAGTGATCCGTTTAACGTTTGCAGGATAAGCAATCTCTGCTAAAATAGTTCAGGACAACTACAGTAACTACAACATTCATATGTATGACCTACATTACAGTTTTGTAAACCAAAATAACACAGTTGCCCAAAACTGTCTAAGAATTCCCATATGGCATCTATTCATGCAAAGTTTTATTTTTATAAATTGTTGGGAAGCATCCAAATGAGCCATAGTTTGACTGTAAAGCTTTGGCTGATTATACCATTGCTAGTTGTTGGTCTGTAATCACCACGTCGTATAGAGGGCAGTAACCTGCCTTACAGACGTCTGTGGTATAGTGTTTCAATTACTTTTCATTTTCTCCCATAGCTTGTCTGCTTTTCTCATCTGATCCACAAGTTGAAACCCCATATTTCTGTCTGTGATACCATTTTGTGGATAGAGCCCTTGAGATCTGCTGCCCTAGCCATTATCAATCATGTATGGCTATTATTTTTCAAACTCATGTTAAGTTCCCGTAAACAGATGGCAATAGTCAATTGAATGGTTTCTTTTAAGTACCATATTCTTAATGTGCATTTAACAATAGCAAGAAACTTGTTTAAAGGGCATGGAAAGATGAGAACATCATATTAACCACATTTTCAGCACTGTGCACCTTTGGCGACAAAATAATGGTTATTCCAGAGAAATATATTTCATTGTTGCAGGCACTTTCATAAGCATTTATTTCATCAGGTGCAAAAAGAATATTTCATGGACACTAAAAATTTATCACAAAATTGTACTGCATCACAGAAAACAAAGACAAGAGTGGTCATTTTATGGCCCTCGTTCTCTAAGAGTGGATCCCTTTGTGGCCAAAATTGCACTGTCAATGCACAACTGAGGGAAACTCAAGGTTTTCAGAAGTAGAGAAGCAACACACAATCTTTAGGAAGCAACCCTGAAGGTGTGAAGACCCCATATCAGTGCAATAAGGACTGAGCATGCTCAGTAGCCAGGGAATAATGGCTGGCTGTTGCGGGAGGCGAGGTGAGGAGAAATGGAAGAGAGGAGATTGCTGGCCGGCAGGCACCATAAATGAGAGCATCCCATCATGGTGCAGGTCCTATATGTGTTCTCAGAATGTGAAGATATTAGACACTTTGTTGGTTTTAGCAGGGAAGTGCTATGGCTTGCCTGAGTTCATAGAAAAAGGGCAGCGGTGTATACTGTAAATTGTTGTAAATATATTGTAAATATTCTGTATATTGTTGCACCCCATCCCAATCTCTGAGGTATGCGAGATTCCAGGGGTTCCAGGCGCTTACCCAGGGTTGCGTTTCCATCGCAATGAGGCACTGTATGTCATACATATACGTACGGTATATGCATATATACAACCTGTGTCTAGGACCCCAAAAGGCTCTAGCTTCTCTCATTGCCCTAGCCTTGAATTCAAATAGAAATCAACCCCCCCCCTTCCCAGTTTGTTGCTTTTCTTCTAGCTCACCTCATGCTATCTTGGCTCTCAACCCTGGCTTTGACTTTCTAACTACCTGTGAGTTGGGGGCTGGCCCCCTCACCCATTCGCCATCTCACACAGATCCACTTCTTTTGTTTCCCTTAATAGCTCATTATCCAAGCCATCACCTCATTAGGAAGCTAGCCTGGTTATTCCAGGAATCAGAAGGGGTGGGGGTCCAAGACATTAGACATCATTTTTGCCAGTATCGTTGTTACTGAGCATACGAACCACTCTGCACTTCTTCCTCCACCCCCACATTGTTGTTCCAACCTACAGCCTACTCCCCCTCTCCCAAACTTATTACATGATAAAAAATATTAGTAAATCCATAGTTTGAGATTCTGCTGAGAAGGTTCAAATGCGAATGGAGACTTGTACTTGCACAAGAGTTTATACTTCCAAAATCTGATCCCAGGCTGCTGATGTACTGCTTACTGGAGCTATTGATACTGCTAAACAAAGCCCCTTCTGCATGGCTCATGAGCTCAACTTGATGAGTTTGTGCTTTACGTTTCTCCATTCTGGCTTGCAAAACAGAATTGGCTGTAACCAAACACTGAGCTTGGATAAATGTGCTGGAAATGATGTCGACCTTTCCTAAATCCAGGAACAACAATCTGGGGGCAGAGGAAGAAGTGCAGTGTGGTTCATATGCTCAGTAACAACAATACTGGCAAAAATGTATTTTCATGAATCCCATTCTCTCGGACTCTGTCTTGCTTTGCTAATAAAGTTTTAAAAACTGTGTATTAGGCAAAATTGATCTCTGGTGACTTTAGCTGTCACATTACTAGCAATGGACAAAACTGTCAATTTAGGTTTGTCTCATTTTCTTGTTATCGGTTCTCCACATTTCCACATCTGTATACAATTTTGCTGAATATGCACACTTTTGCAAAGCAATTCCCCTAATTTAATACATTTAGTTTTCACTAATATACACATTTATACACACACTTTATCCCACTATGTGCATTTGTGTACACATTACTTGTGATGGAGAACAACATTGCAAGATTTAGAAAAATGCAAATTTTGAAGAACAGATGTTTTGGTTCATTTATTGTTTCAGAAAGCATGAATTAGGTAGGTTCACCTTTAATTGTGAGCTGATTCAAGTTATGTGCCCTTCCTACACATCATATGAAAATAAAACTCCCAATATCTTTTTCAACAGTCCCACCCCCTTGCATATTACTTAGGGATTAAATTTTCTGAAAATCTTGATACTGATTATCTGTGTGGATTTTTTAAAAATTCCCATCTCACTCCTTAACTTTTCTTAAAACAAGCCCCAAGCTCTCCTAAAAGTAGGAGCATTTTTTGCATATACTGTAATATAATTATGCACATACACTTCAGGTTCCTAAAATATCCAGCACATAAACAGACACATACAAAAATGCATATAGCTGTATAAAAATGTGCATGCATTTATATAAAATTAAGCTACAGAAGTGTAATACAGCAAGGGTCTTGACTTTTATATGCATTGTGCACATATTTTTGCAGTTAATTATTCAAGCTTTTGTTGTTAAGTGCATTAGTGACTGAGACATAATACAAGAGGCAGTCTAGTGTGAGCTAAGCCCAATGGATTCAGAACCACCAAATTCCATTTATGAAACTCCTCCTCCTCCCTCCTAATGGTATTTATTCTTTTTCACAAAAATCGTCCCTACTTTGAGCCACACATAACAGGGAATTGCAGAAAGGCTCACTGTTATGTCTATACTCTGTTGCAAACTGAGTAAATTATGAGTGCTATTTCTGCTTTCCAAGATATTTTTCATGTATTAGCCTGCGGTAAGGGAAGGCGAAGAGAGTTGTGTGTAGGTTGAGGCGATGATTAGAAGCCCTGTGTTTTTGTTTCCAAAAAGGCTTCAGAGAATGAAATAAAGTGCCTGCGTGGATCAAATTCACGTTGCATAAAGAGGGGCAATTTGGCGGCGGCAGCAAAGAGGAAATGCAAATGGTGTTTGCGTATTCTTTGGCTCCGAATGCCTTACAGTTCACTGCTAATATTTGCATTGGCTCTTAATTATGTTAAGCAGTGTCATCATATTACAGTTTCAAAATGTGACAATAACCTCAAGTGAACTTTGGCAGATAAGAACTTTGAAATGGATGCGAGCATTTCAAACTGGGCCAAGTCTGTTCCATTTCATTAGCAGGACTAGATAGAAGGGCAAGGAAGCACAGGCAGAGTGACAGGAAGTTGCTTGCAAGGTAGCAAAAGCTAGTTTGTAAACACATGGAATGGCTATAGTTAGTACAGTTCCACTGTCCAAACTAGCATGGACTCTGTAACATGACTCAAAGATATGCTGCCACAGCCTACCCCCAGAATTACCATTTTCTTGCAAGCCATTCTGGAGATACCTGTATGGGTCAAAACAGTGATGGCAGCAGAGGACAGGGGAACTGTGCACAGCCTAGAATGGTAGTATGGATTCCGAACTTGTTCAAGTGAATTTGAAGTCATACCCTCCAACTGTAATGATTCATCACGGTTTTTGGCTCGGTTTTTGGCTCCTATCCCAGAAGAACCACTGCCTCCGGAAAATACCAATTTTCTCCTCTTGGCAAGAACCATTAAAAAAAAAAGCTGCCAAGAAAAATAAAAATGGCGACACTCATAACTCTTTTTGAGGACCAAACTAGATGGGATAGGGCAGTCATGCGCACACCGATCCTTCACCCCTTACCCCACCTTAGCTTACTGTGTTCTGCTGTGTTAAACAGTTATTCCTGAACCCAGCTACAATATGGGTAATAAGCCAGAAAGGGATAAAATGTGCTTAAAGCAATGGAGTTCAGTATTCTTATTCTTATCCTGCCAATCTGACTGGGTTGCCCCAGCCACTCTGGGTGGCTTCCAGCAAAATATAACATCAAACTTAAAAAAGCTTCCCTAAACAGGGCTGCCTTCAGATGTCTTCTAAAAGTCAGATAGTTGTTTATTTCCTTGACATCAGATGGGAGGGCATTCCACAGGGCAGGTGCCACTACCGAGAAGGCCCTCTGCCTGGTTCCCTGTAACCTCACTTCTCGCAGTGAGGGAACCGCCAGAAGGCCCTCAGAGCTGGACCTCAGTGTCTGGGCTGATCAATGAAGGTGGAGAAGCTCCTTCAGGTATACTGGGTGAAGGCTGTTTAGGGGTAAGGTGTGGGAAGAGGGTGGGTTTAGCTGCTCTCTCCACACATTCCGTTTCAAAAACAAAGGCTAATGTTCGGTGGAAAATGATATTGCACCAGCAATTCTGATTCACCAGTCCTTTCTCATGCTGAACTCATTGATGAGATATGGAACACTAATTTTAATTTAACCATAAGAATAGATTCCTGAATGATACCTTACATGGACTACTGACCAAATATGAAAAAATGTAACAACAGCCACAATGTTTGGGAAAATAACATCACTTTTAAATTGCTTCCATGAGAACACCTTAAAAGTATTGTTGTTTTCAAATATATGCAGATGCTATGACAAAAGCCATCAATAACAGTTGCAAATTATTTCCAGCACACTTCAACACTTCTCTTGTTATATTTCAAGAAGTTGTTGATCAAATTATATATTCTTTGTGTTTCTAAAGTGTTCTGGGCACTGAGAGGTGTTTTTTTTTTAAAGAGCTGGCCTACTCCCATAACGAAAGGCTCTTGCGAGGGGAATAGTTCAAAAGTCCCTGATGGATGGAAGCAAAAGTGACTGAGAAGTCTATCTGCCTCAGTTTGAGATCATCCCAAGTATAAGCGACTGGAATATTGAAGGGAAAGAAGAAGTAGTGACAACACAAGTAGAATGTTATTGAGGGCCAACATGAGGAAATGAAACTCCAGCCATTATGCATTTGTTTGTAGTTATAATCGGTTACTTTTGGTTTAGACAAGGTTATTTAGCCATTACGGTAGAGTCAAAAGGTCACAAAAGGTACAGCTGGTCAGCCTAGGAAATGGCTGGGGTCAGCCAGTCAGATGGACAGGGACAGGGTAATAATAATAATAATAATAATAATACAGTAATAACAACAACAATAATACAGTTATAGTAATAGTAATAGTAATAGTAATAATAATAATAATAATAATAATAATAATAATAATAATAAATTATTATTATTATTATTTATACCCCACCCATCTGGCTGAGTTTCCCCAGCCACTCTGGGCGGCTTCCAACAGAACAGTACATTAATTTATTATTATTATTATTATTATTATTATTATTATTTAAAAACCGAGTGGTAAGGGAGAAAGAAATCTGGTTACTTTAGGAGCCAGACTCTTGGCAAAACTCTTTTTATTTATTTATTTTTAATTGATTAAATGTATATAAACTGAAACTGTGCAAAACCTGGTGTGGAGAGTATTACAGAGACCTCAGACTCCAGAGACAAAAGACGTTTGGGAGAAAGCAAGAAGACTGGAAGCTACAACTGTCATAGGACTAGTATGTATCTGAATATACATAAGGGTCTGGCTCTTCTGTTTCAGTGTATCTGACGAAGTGTGCATGCACACGAAAGCTCATACCAAAATATAAACTTAGTTGGTCTTTAAGGTGCTACTGAAGGAATTTTTTTATTTTGCTTCGACTCAGACCAACACGGCTACCTACCTGTAAATAGGACTAGTAATCGCTGAAAGAAATTGTTTTATTGCTAGGTTTTGGCTAAAGCAGGGAAATAACCTAGGAATTTGTAGTTAGATGCATTTTTCAATGGTCTTTTCATTTCTTAATTGTGCTTACAGTTAACTCTTAAAACTGTTGTGAAATCTGCCCCCCCCCCATATTACATCTTTTAAAAAACTAAATGCGTTCTTGGTTAACCTTGGTTTGATGCCTTGCTTCCTCCCCCTTCACCTCAATGCCTAATTGCCTCCCCACTCTACCCATTACAGTGAGTTGGCTGTTTCAGTAAAAGAGACAACGTAGTCCACAGGAGACAACAAAATGAAAGAAAGCATGTAAACTAAAGACATTGATTTGGTGGCCAGGAATGGCAAATAGCAAAGTTAGTTGGTTTGCTAGCCTCTTCCACCATTCGGTGCAGGTCTAGCTTCTTAGACTTATGTGATGCCTGTGCATGATTGACCCGGCATAATAATAATAATAATAATAATAATAATAATAATAATAATAATACTTTATTTATGCCCCGCCCATCTAGCTGGGCTTCCCCTGCCACTCTGGGAGGCTTCCAACAAACATTAAAATACATCAAATATCACAGATTAAAAACTTCCCTAAACAGGGCTGCCTTTAGGAATTTTCTAAATGTCAGGTAGTTGTTTATCTCTCTGACCTCTGATGGGAGGATGTTCCACAGGGCGGGTGCCACTACCGAGAAGGCCCTCTGCCTGGTTCCCTGTAGCTTTGCTTCTCGCAGTGAGGGAACCTAAGATGTGAAGCAAAGTTACCTGGGTTTTGCAAAGGTGCAGATGGAATTTGGATTGCTCTGCTACTTGCTGAATATAGTGAGAATCCAATGGAAGAGGAGAAAAAACAAAACTGCTTTAGATTGTTAGATTGTGTGGGAATGTTCAGGAATGTGGATGAGGAGATATTGTTTAATATATCCTATCCCCGCTTGCGCTAGCAAGCACAAAACTTTAGCAGAGTAAAACATTCCCCTTTTGCAAAATACACAGCAGAAGAACGTTTGCGCAGGCTTGATTTAAGCCACTAAAATAAAGTGTATTTTCCTGGTATTTCCCCTTTTTCCCTCTTAAAAGAAAAGACACAACACAATGCTCTTAAAAGTATAAAAGATGTTTACTTACAAGCATCTCGAGGTACAGCACACTCAAGAGGTAGACTTGCTTAGTTAAAAGGTAATATATACATTGTGAAGTTCACTTATAAGAAGTGAGACTCCATCTCATCTCTCTCTCTAGGCTGGAGGCCTTGAGGGAGAGACTCACTAAGATGTGTGTAGTCCAAGAGGTCTGGTCCAAGAGAGGGAAAATGGCTGTTTCCTTCAGGATTTATCTGCCACTTCCTCAACTCATTTGCATGTGAAGGAAGAGGAAACTACGCTTAGTCATATCCTCCTCCTCAGTCCTCCAAGTGGACTATCTAGGGATTGTTGTGACTTGACTGCACTTAACCCTTTGCATCCCACAAACCCCTTCTCAGGCAATTCACAACATACACAAAAACATACATAAATAACTTTAATCAACCACCCAAGAGTCCCAGCTTGCCACGAAGATCCTGGAACTTCTCTCTTGGCAGGGGCTTTGTTAGGACATCTGCAGTCATCTGGTCAGTGTTGCAGTAACACATTTCAACAAGTCCATCCTCGATCACCTGGCGTATGTAGTGGTACCTGACCCCAATGTGTTTGGTGCGTGCAAGGAACTTTTCACTTTGTGTCAGCTTCATACTGCTCTGATTGTCCTCCATCAAGCTGACAGGTCCCGTTCTTGGCACGCCAAAGTCCTTCAGGAGCTGATCCAGCCAGGGGATCTCTCTGCAAGCTTCCGAAGCCGCAATGTACTCAGATTCTGTGGACGATAAAGCTACACATTTCTGTTTATAGCTGCCCCATGCAATAGCTCCGTCCCCATACATAAAAACATAGCCACTTGTGGATTTATAATCCTTATTGTCCCCAGCCCAATCCGCATCAGTGTACCCAAGCAGTTTAGGGTCTCTGACAGCTGGCAGTTTTAATTTACAGTCCATGGTTCCCTTTAGATAACGAACAACCCTCTTAACTCCAGCCCAATCATGCTCAGTGGGACAACTTACTTTCCTACTTAGGATCCCCACTGCACTTGCCAGGTCAGGTCTGCATGTGGTAACCAAATACAAAAGTTTGCCGACCGCTGACCTGTATTGCGTGTTGTTTGGCAGCAACTTCGAACCTTGTTGATTCTTCAAGAAGTCTGTGGCCATCGGTGTCGCAACTGGGTGTGCGTCCTGCATCTGCATGCTTTCAATCAGTTCAGTTATCTTTTGCCTTTGGCTGAGTAAGAACGATCCATCCTCTTCTCTCTCAACTTGAATTCCCAAGTAGTATTTCACTTTTCCAAGTTCCTTGACCTCTACTTCCCTGTTGAGGTGTTTGACTATGTCTTTATAGTCTTTCTCATTTGACGTAGAAATTAAAAGGTCGTCAACAAAGGCTAAAATGTACGAAGACTGTCCATTCCTTTGTTTGGTGTACAAGCACTTATCAGCAGTCCCTTGCTTGTACCCAAGCTGCACCAGCATCTCATGGAGTTTCTGGTTCCAAGCCCTCGCTGCTTGCTTCAAACCATAAAGTCCTTTCTGCAGCTTGCACACTAGATGTGCCTCATTTGGTTTAATGAAACCTTTGGGCTGCTTCATATAAATCTGCTCAGAAATTTCGCCGTGAAGAAAGGCTGTCGCAATGTCAATATGGTAAACTGACATTTGCTTAGATGCTGCAATACTTAAAAGTAGTCTGACACTGCTGTATCGAACTGTCGGTGCAAACACTTGATCGTAATCCTCTCCATACTTCTGGGAAAAACCTTGTGCCACAAGCCTAGCTTTGTAGCGTTGCACCTCCCCTTCTGAACCCTTTTTAACCTTGAACACCCATTTACTTCCAATTGCTTCCTTACCAGGAGGTAGTTCTGTGAGTGTCCAGGTCCTGTTCCGATGAAGTGCATCTATCTCCTCCTGAGCAGCTTTCCTCCAGAGACTGGCTTCATCTGGTGGCATCCTCTCTATCTCTTCCCATTTGGAAGGTTCCTGTGGAGACGCCGACCTTGTAAGGTAGGACAGCCGTAATGGTGGAACACCTCTGTTGGTTCTGGATGAGCGTCTGACCTCTGGTCTTTCGACCGCATCAGCTTCCTCATCCTCCTCCAGCAGTGGCATATCCCCATACAGCTGCTCGTCATCATCTTCGTCTCTGGTGCTGCCAGGGGCCTGGACCTCCACGTCTTCTCGGGTGTCACCTATAGGGGGTGCTACGACACTAGAAGTTGGATTAGTACTTTGTATTGGTTCAAAAGGAAAAATCACAAATTCCTCATCCTGTGGCTCCTTGGAACAATCAATGGCAGTGTCCTTTGTATCAACTTTGCCTTGCTCATCGAAGTAAATTACATGCTGCGAACTTGTCTTGCCAGTTTGCGGATCCAAGACTCTATATCCTTTTCCTCCAGAAGCGTACCCAACTAGGATCCCTGCCTTCGCTCTGGAATCAAGTTTGTGTCTGTGCTCCTTGGGCACATGATAGTAGCACAAACTTCCAAATACACGTATATGTGACAAATTTGGGGCTTTTCCATGCCAAAGTTCAAATGGTGTGCGCTCTGCGCCTTTTGTGGGCAGTCTGTTCTGAAGATAGACTGAGCAACGAGCCGCTTCACCCCACAGCCTGTGTGACAAGTTAGCTTCCTTTAGCATGCACCTTGTCATTTCCAAAATGGATCTAAATTTCCTCTCTGCAATTGAGTTTTGTTGGGGTGTGTAGGCAACTGTGGTCACGTGTGATATGCCTTCTCTAGCCATGACGGCCTGCATCTCATGTGAACAAAATTCCCCACCATTATCGGACATTAAAATGGAAGGGGCTCGCTGGAACTTGTTCTTGACCATGTTAAGATAGTCCCTGAACAATTCCACTGTCTCACTCTTCTCCTTGATAAAGTAGGCTACGCAGAATCTCGAGAAATCGTCCAAAAATATCAAAATATATTTATTACCTCCTAGAGAAGACACATTCATTGGTCCACATAGATCTGTATGGACAATGTCCAATACTTTAGTGCTTCTCTTCTCTGCACAACGTGGGAAAGAAGGTTTAGTTGCTTTCTCACTAACACAAGTTATACATTTTGATGTTGGTGTATTTGTGTTGCTTTGCTTTACCTGCAGACCTCTCACAAGATCACCTTTCTGTAGTTCCAGAATAACGTTGGTGTCTCTGTGTCCAAGTCTCTTGTGCCAGAGTTCCAGACTTCCTTCGTCCTTTTGACTTGGTTGCGCCACCTTTGCAGACTGGTTCTGCTGGTTCTCTGAAACATTAAGCTCATATACACCATCCTTTAGTGTGCCTTGAACATAAACTTCATCATGCTTAGTCACAATACATTGTCCTTTTTCAAATGTAATTTTAAAACCTTTCCTGTCCAAACTGGACACGCTGAGTAAGTTGCAATTAAGCTTTGGTGCAAACTTAACTTCAGTTATCTTAGTATTAATTGTTTCATGATCTACGTTGAATTTCAAATTCACAGTTCCTGAACCAATTGCCTTTACAATGTTGCCATCAGCAATCTCAATTTCAGAGGTTTCATCCCCATTAATCTCATTAAAATACTCCTTTTCATAACAGAAATGAGAACTCGCTCCACTGTCAAGAATCCACTTATTGCGCTTATTTTCACAATCCTGGACAGCTAAACTCCTCTCCTGCATCAACATGGTTTGCTCATGACTCCCCTTCTTAACACCTTGTGGTTTTGAGGGGTGGGATTCAACTTTATCCCCATTTTGACTCTTGCAGTTCCTTGCTATGTGGTTTTTCCCATTGCATTTAAAACAAATTATTTCTCTAGATGTCTGTCTGGACTTTCCAAAATGCTTGGATGCATAGCTGCTATCCTTCCTCCTTGGATTCCTTTCTTGAGAATCAAGGCTATCTCTGCATTCCTCTCTTAAATGGTTGATAAGCTCATTAAAAGTTAAATCCTTTGTGTGATCCATTATACTTTTAAATGGAGCAAACGTAGGTCCCAATGATGCAAGCATAAACGTTACTTTAGTCACATCATCAAAGGCTCTGGGAGTAAGGGCAATTCTTTGAACAATCTCAGAAAAATTCTTAAAATGCTCTGTAAACTCTTCTCTAGAATTCATCTTCAACTTGAGTAACTTATCCAACAAGTATCTATAGGAACTCTCTGTAGATTGTGCATAAATGCGTTCAATGTCCTCTAGGATCTTAGATGCATCATCTTCAAAATTTATCATTGATAGATGCTCATTCCTCAAACTGCTCAAAATTATGTGCTTGGCTTCATCATTTTTAATACTCCAAGCTTCTATCTTAGCTAAAGCTTCTGCATCGGTTCCTGTAGGCTTTTCTTCCTTAATGGCCTGCAGAACACGCCTAGCAGCAAGATAAACTAAAACGCGCTGCTTCCACTGCACAAAATTATTGTCATCCAGCAGCATAAAACTTGGTCTTGCCTCACTATCAAAACTGGAGCTTGCCATCTTAAAACTTCAAAAATTTCCAAAATTCAAAAATCTTTCAAAAATCAAATTCAAAATCTCAAAAATATCTTCACTACCTCTGATCTTTCTCAGTGCTGTAAACTCTGAGGGAGGGGAGGGGTAGTTAATCCCCCAAGCACACTGCAGAACAAAGAGACCATGTGCTCAACCAGGAAATCCTAACTGGAAAAATCCTACAGAGTTCAAAATCACAATCCAAATCAATCCTTCAAAAATACACAAAATACGCAACTCTGGGCCGCAATAACCCTTTGTGGGAATGTTCAGGAATGTGGATGAGGAGATATTGTTTAATATATCCTATCCCCGCTTGCGCTAGCAAGCACAAAACTTTAGCAGAGTAAAACATTCCCCTTTTGCAAAATACACAGCAGAAGAACGTTTGCGCAGGCTTGATTTAAGCCACTAAAATAAAGTGTATTTTCCTGGTATTTCCCCTTTTTCCCTCTTAAAAGAAAAGACACAACACAATGCTCTTAAAAGTATAAAAGATGTTTACTTACAAGCATCTCGAGGTACAGCACACTCAAGAGGTAGACTTGCTTAGTTAAAAGGTAATATATACATTGTGAAGTTCACTTATAAGAAGTGAGACTCCATCTCATCTCTCTCTCTAGGCTGGAGGCCTTGAGGGAGAGACTCACTAAGATGTGTGTAGTCCAAGAGGTCTGGTCCAAGAGAGGGAAAATGGCTGTTTCCTTCAGGATTTATCTGCCACTTCCTCAACTCATTTGCATGTGAAGGAAGAGGAAACTACGCTTAGTCATATCCTCCTCCTCAGTCCTCCAAGTGGACTATCTAGGGATTGTTGTGACTTGACTGCACTTAACCCTTTGCATCCCACAGATTGTACAAAAACCAAATGGCCTTTATGAATTTTGGCGTTTTTCTTTGTGGAATGCAGTCCTGATGGCATTGATGAAAATCTTTTTTTCCTTGCCCTACCTATCACAGCGAACCGTCAACTTAGAAATACAGGAGCCATTAAGGTTAGGGAAGTCTAACCTGTCCAAGAACATTAAGAAAGAACACTGGGAGGCTAAAGAGATGTCTATCTTCATGAATACAATTGGGTGCCCATGACTGGGATGATGGTGTGTGTACATAAGACTGGGACAATGTGTAAATGGGTCAAACTTATCCTTTGTTTTGTCAATGGGATGGTGTGAATGGGGACAATTATGTCAAAAGGGGGGGGGGAGAATAGTGATGGAAAAACTGATTGCATATTCAGGGAAAAGAGAGCATTGCTTAATGTTTGAGTAGTTACCAATGGAGCAACTTGTACATAAGTTCTGAATTTTTGTTACGCATATTTATTTCCCAGGAAGGGTTTAAGATTTCCGGCAACTAGCTCCTTTTGGAAAGTGGAATGATGGTATCAACTTGGGCTGTCACAGTTCACATGAATGAGCCCACCCCAGCAGTTCTGCCTGACAAACTTGACAAGAGAACAGGGATTTAGCAAGAGTTTTAATGGTTCTTCGTTTCCTGGCTGATATACATGAACAAGATATTTCCCACCCAGCATGTTGACCATCCACAGTCTGTTGTAATAAGGCTGTGTTTTCCTCAGCTACCCTCTGCCAGTCTTGCTTGATGAGCAGCACCTACAAACAGAAGAGACATACCATACATCAATGGGAAGTACTGGAAATGTTGCATTTGGCATGAAATTGGGCTGTTTGTTTCCTTTTTTTAATGCTGGGATGGAAGTGTCCTGGCTCTCACTCGCAGACACAGTAGTTTGACTCCCAGCTCAATTATTCCTGAAGGATTTAGTCCTAAAAGTCTGAAAGGGAAACGTGGGCTTAGGAAAGCACATATTTGTTTGAAACTTTATCCTGCCATGTGATACCCAAATCTTTCTGAAGGAGATATGGAAGGAGTTGAGACACGGACAGAATCATACTGCATTTCTTCAAGGAATATCGTGTGGAGGTGATTACTTCTGGCTTTCATTGAATATTACACTCCAGGAAGACTTGTTTCTGTATGGCATTTGATAAATATACAGTATCTAAACAAAAAAGCTTTGCATGGGCTAGAGTCCATTTGCACAACCAAATTGCACCAGTGACATTCCATATTACCTAGCTAATCTCTAGAGAAAGATGATCATTTTACTAATGCTTTATTGACTTTTCCTATTCACCAGGCTGGGGGGCATTAATGGATGAGATATTGACTTTTGTGTTTTTGTTGCAAATGGACATTTAAAAAAGCCTGCAGTTGTATGTTATAAGACTTAGGAAGTTTTCAGATCCAAATTCTCAGCAATGCCAAATGTACTTTCCCTGTTTGTCCTATAAAACTAGATAATGGAGAAAACAAATGGCGCTCTCTGAACTTCAGCCTAGGCCGACGTATTAGATTTAGCATGCAGGGGGGTGGGGGCATTTGAACAGAAAGCTCTTTGTCAAACAAAGGGTACCACTAAACCTTTGGCAGAGTTTTCCTTTTTCTCCATTGACCTATTCTTTAAAGCAACAGTTTAGTGGGTGAATTTAATTACACGGTAGTAACAATGAGGGGTTCTTTTCGGAATTGTTAGTGACAAGAGGAAGCAAAAAAGCAACAACACACACACAAAAACATGGTCAGGTTTCTTCTGCTTGATCAAAAGGGAAGCAGATAACCTGTGCATGTCTCACTGTCTGATAGAACTGATTGCTCTCCTGGCTTTGAGTTAATCAGCTTTTTAATTGGTTGGTGTTGTTTGCCTTTTTAGAGGCATCTAGCATTCCCTCTCCCAGTGGGTCGGGTGCCATTGTTAGGGTATAACCCAACCAAGTTCATGTTATGGAGTGTCTTCAACAAAGGCTGAGTTAACGGGCAGTTGTGCAATGCTTTTTGCTCACTATGCCTGCATGTACCCCTTCACTTTTGTAGCTGCTTGGTTTTCCTTAGTTGCTTCTGGTAAACAAAAGCTTATGCTGTAATAAATGTGTTTGTCTTTAAGGTACCTCCAGACTACTGTTTTTGTCCTTTAAGTCAGGTTTTGCACATTAAGGCTGCAATCCTAGACATACCCATCTAGGAATAAGTCCCACGAAACTGAGTGGTGCTTACTTCAGCATAAATTTGATATAATAAGTATTCTGAAAATAACTTCTGTATTACTTTTGTGTCACACACTAACGCCTTCTCCAAACAAACTATTCACTGAGCATCCACCCTGATTTGTTTGCACAGATCTAACCTTATGAGGGGATTAGATTATATCCGGTCTTTGAATGTAACAGCTGCCTCTGGTCCTCGCTTACCTTTGGTTCCCATTTGATCTATAGATTGCCCCTTTCCCCACATAAACTATTAGAGTTTGGATTTGATATCCTGCTTTATCACTACCCGAAGGAGTCTCAAAGTGGCTAACATTCTCCTTTCCCTTCTTCCCCCACAACAAACACTCTGTGAGGTGAGTGGGGCTGAGAGACTTCAGAGAAGTATGACTAGCCCAAGGTCACCCAGCAGCTGCATGTGGAGGAGCGGAGACGCGAACCCGGTCCCCCAGATTACCAGACTACCGCTGTTAACCACTACACCACACTGGCTCAGCTATAAATGCAATGCATTTTTTTTACTCCTATCATTCAGAAATTGCAAGCCAGGATCAGTTTATCAAACATGGGAAGCAAGGAGATTTGAGTTTCAACTTGTGTACTGCTTGTACAGCCAATTCTTCCTTTTGTCCTGTACATATTTATATCTGGAAGATCCTCCAGGAAATGATCACATTCAAATAATGCCATCTTAATGAACACTTTGCCTTGCATATTATCTACTTCCTTATTATTTATAGGAATCATTTATACCAAGTTACAAAGCTGCCTGGTTTGTTTCATAATGAACTGTGACATGTATTACAATAATTTGAATACTCTGGAAATAAGACTGCACACACACACAAGCCCATTCATCTTGTTTCTGCCATATTGGTCTGGATTCATCCTATCAAACAGGTGGGAAAGCTGGGATGTCAGAATGATGAATAAAACAAAATGGTGTTTTTTTTGGCTTGTTAGCCTCGCAGTGCAAACTAAATCTGATCATATGAGAATAGCCATAAAGCGGTATATAAAGATGGCATTGTTGCTTTAAAATAATCTCCAGCCATCCGCCATGCATTTGATAAAGACATATGAGCTATTTAAAGGCCTGTGTTCTGAAACTGACTAGAGAAAGAGGAGCAAGCTCGGTCTCTGACAAGAGCTGGAATCTGGTGTAGGTCAGTGATAATAAAAAAAAATGGTGCCGTGAAGTTAACTGTTTATTCAAAGAAACCAAAACAGTGCAGGTCTAGTGATGCCAGCAACTCTTCCCAGTAGGTCTTGCTCCAACAATACAGCTGCCTAAATGCCCTCCTCTCCAGGCTTTCCCCCAAGCTCAGTCTCCTGGATCCAAACCAGACAGATGTGTGGTTATTAAACACGTTGGCTCTTTTACCTGTAAAGTGAGGATAAGGGTAACTCTTTATACTAAGAGGAATATGCACAGGAGCAATGGTAATTTTGGACTCTGGGATTACTGGTTTTACTAGGGACTTCATTACTTCAGTTGTGAAGGGCTCAATGCTTTCCCCATCCTCACCATGTCATTTCAGGCTTTATAGCTGCTTAAAGGTAAAGGGACCCCTGACCATTACCGGTAGGTCCAGTCATGACCGACTCTGGGATTGCGGCGCCCATCTCGCGTTATTGGCCGAGGGAGCTGGCGTACAGCTTCTGGGTCATGTGGCCAGCATGACAAAGCCACTTCTGGTGAACCAGAGCAGCACATGGAAATACCGTTTACCTTCCCGCTGTAGTGGTACCCATTTACTTGCACTTTGACGTGCTTTCGAACTGCTAGGTTGGCAGGAGCTGGGACCGAGCAACGGGAGCTCACCCCGTCGCAGGGATTTGAACCGCCAACCTTCTGACCGACAAGCCCTAGGCTCAGTGGTTTAACCCACAGCGCCACCTGCGTCCCATAGCTGCTTAGTGAAAACCAAAACCAAAACCAAACCAGTTGACTTACCTTGATTAAAATGAAAATGAAATACAGTCATACCTTGGGTTAAGTACGCTTCAGCTTGAGTACTTTCAAGTTAAGTACTCCGCAGACCCGTCTGGAATGGATTAATCCACTTTCCATTACTTTCAATGGGAAAGTTCACTTCAGGTTAAGTGCGCTTCAAGTTAAGTAAGGACTTCCAGAACCAATTAAGTACTTAACCTGAGGTACCACTGTACTCCAGGCATGTCTGGTTTTGCATTTTAAGCTCCCTTACATCACAGAATCATCCTAAACTCACTGAAGCTGGGCTTGTTTGTCATTGCCCTCAGCATCTGCCATGCTCTGGGTGGTCATTTGTCCCTGCTCTGGGATGCAGGACTCAGGATTTTGGCTCCAAGGTCCAGTCATAGCTGCAGCACTGTCTGAACTCATTGCTTTCCATTGCTTTAACACACACACACACACACACACACACACACACACACACACACACACACACACTCCAAGTCCAGATTTGGTTTTGGGAAGTGAGCTGGGAGAAAAAAAATGGCTCAATACAGCCAAATAAAGTGCAGGAGAGAGAGACTTCCATCGTGTACACTGTACACTTCTTATAGTACACAAAGTTGATGTCCAGCCCCAATTTATAGCCCAATAGACCACAGCATGATCAACTAGATACAATGTTTGCTGTGGCCCTTGGACACTAGCACTATCTCTTACATGTATATCCCACTTTCTTCCCAAAAGATTTGGATTATCTTTTGTCCTCGCTTTCTCCCAAAGACCTCCATGGTATTCTGGAATGACTGTCTTCTTTTAGGAGTAGGGATTGGGGAGAAATTGGGTTCAGTTCACATTTAAAGGCAAAGCAACTAAATTTGTACTTCCCAAAACTGAAATGCTGCCATCCTTTGAAATTCCAAATTTTGCAGTGCAGTGCTCTTGCCAAGTAATATGTACAGAAATGTATATACCATGGTAACATGTGCATAAAAATAATATATTAGTGAAAATAACATACACAAATGCCTTATATTGGAGGAAATTGCCTGCAAATACATGTATATTGGGCAGAATTGCATACAAGAATGCGCATTTTGGATGAAAACTGCACTAAAAGCCGGGTGATTTTCATGAGGATTTTTTAAAATAAAAAAATATGGAAACCTGGAGAACTGATTTTAATACTGGGAGAATGAAGGAAAGAAATTGAAACTGAGATTCACCCATCCCTACATATGAGGAAGCTATTTATCTGCTTTGCACGCCTGTTTTATTCCCAGCTGTCAAAGCTTGCAAAGAGGGCCTTTTGACATCTGCATAGGCTTCAGCAGTCAAGCCAAGAGGCCCATGCCAGGAATGTCTATGACACTGCAGAAGATGCTGAGGCACTAAGCTTATGCATAGCATTGCCAGCTCCATTTCCCTTGGCTATTTCAAAGAAAGAGCTGGCAAGAAGGATGCTGCAGCCTGGATCCGTGAGGAATGGGACCACAGGTAGGACAAGGAAAGGAAAGGTAGGCAAGCTAAGTCCACAGGACCCAGTTGCTCAGCGAAGGCACTTCAGTTTGTGCACCTTTCTCACAAGCTATTCCTTAAAAGTCTGTGAATAACTCTTTTTTTGTAAAAAGGGGTTTACAAAATCGAGCCAGCACAATAATTTACAACAACTGGAAATTCTTGGGCCGTGGTTTATAGCATATCTTCAACCAGCAACACGGAACAATTTCTGATTCAAAGCCTGGAATGTAGTGGGAACTGATGGTAAAACAGAGGAATGTTATGGCTGGAACAGCTGAGCAAAAATCCTTTCCAAGCCTGTCAGTTGTATTTATATGAAATTGAAAAATAAAAGCAGACTGGGGGAGGCAGGGATGTTAAGCTCGATTCTTCTCATAACCAAATGGTACAAGCCTGAGTATATTTGTTAATGCAGCTGGACTAATGCCTTTATAAATTGACATGCAGTCTTGGTTGGAAGATGAGAAATGTATTTCTTAACTGCCATTTGTTGGTGATTAATGTTTATCTTAGCTTTATAGGAAACCTATTCAGCCTTCACATTCCACGGAAAATCAACACCTGGTGGGAGAAATATGGGTTCATGCTCGCTGTCCATGCCTTGCCTCGTATTGGTCAATCCTTTGGGACACAGCCTTTCTCCACAAGATCTGGAACCTGAAGAAAGCATGTGGGGAGACCATACATGTTTGGAGATGTCCTATCTGTGTTCTATGCGAGATCAAGACAGGGACAGCAGGAATGATCTCATTTGCCTTCTCTGTGCATGTAATTGAAAGGTCTAAAATGACCTATTCTGTGGTCCCATTGATTTCCAAAACTGTAGATTCTACAGTTCTGTGGGTAGGGACACTCAGACCTGCCGAGTGCCCCTATTTTCCGGGGACAGTCTCGGTTTTACAGAAGGCGCCCCAGTTCCTGGTTTGATTCTGGAATGTCTGGCTTTTCTTTAGTTTAGGACATCCCTATTTTCATGGGAGAAATGTTGGAAGGTGTGGTAACGTGAACCCCCGAGCCAAGGAGATAAGTAACTATACAACCTTAAGAAGAAATCTGAAAGGCAGCCCTGTATAAGAAATTAAATGTTTTTAAAAATTAAAATTAAATAAAGCTGCCCAGATTTGATGAAGTGAACGTGCACCGACCAAAGTTGTTGAGCTTTTTTAAAGGATTTTTTTTAGCATTGGGCCCCGAAATGGGCTTTGGACATGCCTGCCTTACACAGTTGTGTATATTTTAAAATATATGGTAAGGGGAGGACTGAGCATGATCAGAATGGGAGTATGAGCCAGGGAAGAGAATGTGAGCATCTCACTTGCATTTGACAAAGCACACCTATTCACCCATTTGTGTCTAGAGAATTCTACTAATAAATCCACTGGGGTGTCTTCCTTGCCATCTTTGGTTTGTAGGCCTGATTGCTCCAGCATATCTGAGGTTTTACTTCCTATTAGTAACATGCTTCTTTCTTTCTTTCTTTCTTTCTTTCTTTCTTTTTTGCAATGCTAGAGCTTTAATCCTTCAAGTCTTGTAACATACTTCTGCCAGTAATTGATATTTTATGGGCCTGCAGGTCAAGGTGCTTGTTGCTTTCTCATGATTTATGGTGCTGGTTGTGCAAAAGCATGTGTCTGTGAGAGAAGGAAAATTCCCTCCTGCAATTCTTCTTTCCTTCTCCTCTCTAACTGATTTACATTAATGTAATATTTTCCTTTAAAAGTCCTCTAGCTAGATTCCATGCTCTGATCATTGCAGGTTGCATTTTTCATTAATCCCGTATATTTAAATTTGTAATCAACATTATTCCATAATACATATAGGCACCGAGAGAGAGAGAGAGAGAGAGAGAGAGAGAGAGAGAGAGAGAGAGAGAGAGAGAGAGAGAGAGAGAGAGATGAGCACCCCTCCGATGTGAAATTATGCTAGAATGCAATGTTTTCAAAAGATCTTGATATGTTTCCAAAAGATAATAATGCTTTTCCTTTAAAGAACATAGAAGGTAGGAAGGGGCAGACTTCAGGGTTGTAAGATCAACTTTGCCATTTATTGGAACTTTTAGATCCACCAACAAAAGCCAGGAGCAAAATGGTGGCTGGGAAAAAGAGATTGGTGCAAAATAAGGGTCAAAGAGGGAAAGTAAATTATCCACAGCATCCCAGGAGCACAGAATAATAGACAGATACCCTCATCTTTTTATTTGGTGCCTGGAAGTGTTGCCAAGCAAGCACTCTAAGACCACGCAAACCATGACCTAAGCACATATGCACATAGCTAATTCTTAATGTTTGAAGAAGTCCTATGCCTGGGCATTTTCAACGCCATCTGTGGGATACATACCTAGAGCTCAAGTAATGGAGAACCATACCAGAATGGAGTGAGACATGAATGCAGACATGGCCATAATATGATTTCGTTATATAAGCAGGAGGTTCTGTAATAATGAATCACTTTTATCATACTTATGGTCCTTGTTTAGTTCCATTACATCAAATCAGTACATTTAAGTGAAGAAGGGAAACTCGGGGTATTATGTTTATTTTTCCTTTAGACAAAAGGAAATTTTGGTCAAGAAATGAAAAAGGTTACAATGTAATAACTGTAGAATATGTGTTTATTCTCTTTGTCCATAATCAGTCCAGGGAAACAAGCACAATGATGCTGCTTTAATTATTGGTGTTGTAGCTTAAGGGAGGTTTCCAGTAGGTCTAAAATGAAGTAGTGCAAATGCCACGACTCAGCAAATATTCTAAACTGGATGCAGTGACTCAGCTTCCCACACCCATGCAGAATGTATCAACTCAAGGGGTTAGCTTGGTCCATAGATAATTCTCTTTCTCTCCCCTCACCCCCGCTGGTGCTGCAGAAGTTCTCCGTGAATGCAACAATTTACAATAAAATATTTATTGGTAAAACACAGAAACAGAAATATGAAGTGACCAAAATGGAGACAATGTACTTCCTTCTTCTTCTTCTTCTTAGTTCCCTGCATGTGGTTTCAAGCGTTTGATTTTGGCCATTATAGAACGAATACAAATGAGGAGAAAGTCTTAAAATGACCTTTTAATGTAAGTAGAACCAGACCTCAAGGAACAGAAGAAAACTGTGACGACTGCCTTAGCATAATCAGAAAACACAGGAAGCTTAAATCAGGGGTGGAGGAAGCCGCTCCGGCACCTGGGGTGTGCACCTGGGGGCGGGGCATTGCCACACAGCATGCATGTGTGGCGTTGCCGTGCACAATGCATGCATCGTACGCAGCGGCGCCACACATGCGCGTTACGAAGTGGTGCCACCAGCAAACCGTCCCAGTCCCGTACGGGGATAGTGCTGGGATGAATCATCTGTTTGTGGCTGAAGCTGCGAGCAGAGGACCCTGGTACTGTATGTATGGCGCTGGAGCAGCGGCACCAGCAAACCGCCCCAGCACCGTACGAGATTTTTTACCGGGCAGCTTGGGAGGTGCCATTGCCCTGCCGCCCGCCTGGTAAAAAGTCTCACTCTGCAGCTTGCTTGCTCACCTGCTCAGTGCACACTTTGCTTCTTCCTGCTCTGAGGAGCGGGCCACGGAGGGCCCACCCCTCGCCCCCGCCCAAGCAGGAAGAAGCAAAGTGTGCGCCGGCCGAGCAAGTGAGCAAGCAGCCAGCTGCTGAGCGAGGCATTTTACTCGTGGGGGGCACTAAGTGTCACCCTCCCCAGAGTGGAACCTGGGGCACCCCACCCCCATCGCCCCCCTTGCTACGCCCCTGGCTTAAATCACTTTTGAACCTTTTTTTTTTACATTAACATCTTGGTTTCTTTTTCATGCAGAGAAAGACAAAGTGAAGACGAGGCATTTGTAAAGTAAATGAGATTTCTGGCGACTGTTTATATTCACATTATGAATCTAATTGAAGCAAAAAACATTTTAAGCATCATGCGTCATAAAATAGTTCCAATGGCTCCTTAGATTTTGTTCAAGTGACCCTAAAGAGTAAACATGCACAGGTGCCCTGTCACATATAGTTGCATCCTCAGTGTGGAACAGGGGAGGGGCTGGGGTGTTTTTCTGTTTTGGGGGGTGCCACACTCCCCTAAGCACATCACACCAGCAGCACCAGTCACTTCTACACTGCACACTTAAAGCACTCCCATTCCACTTTAAGAGTCATGGCTACCTCTCCCAAAGAATCCTGGGAACAGCAGTTAATTAATTTCATGACAGTTAGTTAGAAAACCCCTAACTAACCACAATTCCTGGGATTTGGAGCAAGGGGAGCCCGGACTCTTAAAGTGGAATAAAAGTGCTTTAAATGCATGGTGTTGATGAGGCCCAAGACAGAAAATGGCTTCAAAATGGCCACAACTTTATTACCGGTAGTAAAGATTTTGGTCATATGCACAATATCAGCGCTAAGTGTTATTCGTAGGTTAGTGAAATGGCTACAATCTCATATAACTGGGAGGAAACACTATTGAATATATCGAAGGCCTTACATAAGAATGGACTGCAATGTGATGTGCTGCTGTGCTTTCTCCTCCTTTTATTTAATGACTGTGAAGTCACAGCAGAAAATGACAGGAAAGGTAACTAAGCTGGGTTCATTTTTTTTAATTCTGAGAATGTTTCAACTCTCCTTTTCTGTTTAGGAGCTTCCTGTTATCTGAGCAGAGTTCCTCATGTCACTTGCAGATGACAGCCTTGATCGGGGTCTGTTTCAGTTGCTCTGTACCACACCCAGCTGCAACCATCAGATAGGTGCTACCCCAGAGCTTTAAGGAAAAAAAGAGAGATTTCGGCCTTTTAAAAAACACCAAGTATTTCATTTTAAAAAACAAGCAAGTAAACCTCAAAAGGCAGGTACGGTAAGCAAAACAGAAACCACTTCATTATCTGAAACTTTGCTCTTTCCAGAAATTCACCGTGTCACTCTTGACCTATGTCACTGAAAAAATGTCATGTCATGTTTGAGTTTGCTGTTTTGCATCACTGATCTTCAAAAGACAAGTTTATTTCAGTATATATTACGGTAAGCAGAAACTGTAACGAACCGTGATTGAAATGTATGCAAAGGAAGATACTTGTAGCCTTAACACTGCTTGGGAATTCTTACTTCTCAGTGCATTTAAAGCTGCCACGCTGCTCTTATGGCTCCATATCGTTCAGAATGGCAGCAAGGTTTGGAGGAAACCTTTAATGGTATATTTAGAGGACAGTACTTTTGCCTTATTTTAAGCTGATGTGCCATTTAATCTGTTTTAAGATACCAAACGAGGCACTTTAGCAGATGCTGCTTTCCATGGCACAAATGCTTGTGGTTGACTCAAGGCTTTCATTTACAACCTAACCTTGCTTTTAAGACTTTCTTCCTTTTTTTTACTGAAATACCCAACAGCTTTAATTATATCAGTGGGGGAGTAGGGATGTTCTTCATACTCCTTTTTGAGACAACCAACCCAACTCTGATAGCAAAGACCTGTTGTGACAAGGCAGTGTTGAACAGATTGGGATTTCAACCTAGTCATAGAAATGAAAGGGGATTTATGGCAGAACGGAAAAAGAAGTGTCCTATAATTAAAAGCATGGGTAGAGAAACTGGGCCTCCAGATGTTGCTGGGCTCCAACTCCCATTATCCCATACCATTTGCCATGCTGGCAGGGGCTGATGGGAGTTGGAGTCCAGCAATATCTGGAGGGTGTCAGGTTCCCCACACATGAATTTAAGGAAATACCCAGATGCAAAATGTTAATGTTTGTTTAATAAAAAGTTGCCACTTTGAATTGAGAAGTGCTGTGGTGTTTATGGATAATCATTTTCCTGCTGGCCTTCTTTCTACTCCAGCCTCCTACCCGATCATCACCCCACTCCATGCCAGATTCAATACATTTTGTTGTTTAGTCATTTAGTCGTGTCCGACTCTTCGTGACCCCATGGACCATAGCACGCCAGGCACTCCTGTCTTGCACTGCCTCCCGCAGTTTGGTCAGACTCATGTTGGTAGCTTCGAGAACACTGTCCAACCATCTCGTCCTCTGTCGTCCCCTTCTCCTTGTGCCCTCAATCTTTCCCAACATCAGGGTCTTTTCCAAGGATTCTTCTCTTCTCATGAGGTGGCCAAAGTATTGGAGCCTCAGCTTCACGATCTGTCTTTCCAGTGAGCACTCAGGGCTGATTTCCTTCAGAATGGATAGGTTTGATCTTCTTGTAGTCCATGGGACTCTCAAGAGTCTCCTCCTGCACCATAATTCAAAAGCATCAGTTCTTGGGCGATCAGCCTTCTTTATGGTCCAGCTCTCACTTCCATACATCACTACTGGGAAAACCATAGCTTTAACTATACAGACCTTTGTAGGCAAGGTGATGTCTCTGCTTTTTTAAAGATGCTGTCTAGGTTTGTCATTACTTATATATGCTTACAAAATCATATCTAGTACCCCACATGTAAGGAGAAGGGGTCAAGCTTGGAGTGGGGGTTAGTTTGGAACATAAAATGGTTGGTGTGCCATTTTAAAAATAGAGATGTGAGACTGGGGCAAGGGTAGGGGGAATAAAACAACAACAACAACAACAACAACAACAACAACAACAACAACAACAACAAATACTACTACTACTACAATATATATATATATATATATATATATATATATATATATATATATGCTACCCATCTGACTGGGTATCTCCAGCTACTGTGGGCATCTTCCACCAAATTATAAAGCCACAGTAAAACATTGTACATATATTAAAAACTTCCCTATTCAGGGCTGCCTTCAGATTTCTTCTATAAGTCAGATAGTTCTTTATTTCCTTGACATCTGCACCACAGGGCAGGCGCCACTACCGAGAAGGCTCTCTGCCTGGTTCCCTGTAACCTCACAGTGAGGAAACTGTGAGAAGTCCCCCAATAGATGGTTCTCAGTGTCCAGGCTGAACAATGGAGATGGAGACCCTCCTTCAGGTAAGCACAGTTAGCTGACAAAAGGTAAGATGTATATCCAGGTCTTCATGATTGAAGCCCCATTGACTATGCATGGGGCCATTTTGATGCTCCTATTATTGCCTCTGGAGCTGACCTTATAATCTGACAATTGTAAATCAATCTACTTCTAAACCTTCTGCAAAAAAAATAATTGCAGTTTGAAAATGAAATTCCACATGGGAGTTGAGCCCGTTGGGATTCAGTGGGACTCATTTTCCATGTATATGATAGGGCTGCACTTGCCTGCTGCTGCTTTCCTTCTCGGTCAGGGATGGGAACGCCTTTCAGCCTAGGGTGCCACATTCCCTTGTGAGGAACCTCCCAGGGGCCACTTCATAGCAGTGGGCAGGGCCAGAGTCAAAAGTGGGCCGAGCAAGAGATGTGACCTTTGGGCAGTTGACTAGTCACACAGTTAGAGGTTTCTACACCCTCCCCTCTGATTTTCCCACCGCTCATTCAGGCAAGCAAGAGGCATCAATCTTGTTCAAGAGCAGCTTCCAGCCAACCAAAAGCATTCAAGGATGGTGTGGAGGTGGAGCAGGGCAAGTAAAGGATATGACCTGGGGAGACAGAGGGCCAGCTAGAAAGCCTTGGAGGTCCACATTTAACCCTCAGCTCTGATATTCCCTACCACTCTTCCAAGACATTCTTTAGCTTCTGCTTTGATTCAAATTAATCTAAAAGAATGGATTTATGCTATACGTCACAGAGCACCTGGATAATACCAGGCCCAGTTAATACTGCGAACTACAGGGAAGCCTTTACAAGGAGAGGGGTGGCCATGCAAGCTTTAAAGTGCCTCAGTAGGTTCCTAGATAAGGAAAGGCAAAGAAAACTAGAGCAGGATTCTAACGGCTGGCAAATGCGACAGAATATATTTGCTGGGAGTGGGATAGGGAATATGCCTAGTGCTCTGTTTTTTTTGTTTTTGTTTTAAAGAGGATTCTGTTGAGACAACCCAAGCAGAGGCTGGAAATAACAATGCTTTTGCATGCAGAACAATTCAAAGCACAGGCTTGTCATCATTTTGCAACGTCCTGCTGGCATCTGCTCAAAAACGCACTGGAAATTCCTGAAAGGTGATCCGCGAAGCTGGTGGTGAGAAAGAGCCAAACATGGCCGAGTGCCTTTTAAAAACACATCACTAAGAAACATAATAATTAGGAGTGTTGTCTAAAGTTTTTTGAGCTGAGGAAATGTGTCTGCTTTATCCAATCTGTCAATTAATCCCTTAAAAAGCCCATTTATTGTTGTATCTATCTTCCAACGGTCTTATAAATACTTGAATCTCCAGGCACCAGAGAGCTTGCTGCAGTTGTGGGGCTAGAAACTTTCCCTCTAACGTGCTCATGCTTTGCACATGTAGGGGAATTTAAGAAAGGGAGTCATTCAGTCATGCAATTCTCCACAGGCATTTTGGAAGTTATTAGAGTCTCATTCAGGACATGTACTATTGAATTCTGGGTAACCCCTTTGGGTCTGGACCCAACAACAAAAAATGTAAACCTCACTGGCAAACTTTGAAAACTCTGTTCCAGCCAGTATGGTGAGTGATGAGGGCGATGGCAGCCATAGTCCAACAAAATATGGAGTGTCACATCTTCCTCATCACCATCACAGAGCCAACTGGCAGCATGTAGAGCCAGAAAATTAGATAAGCCTAATTCATGGGTATGGGGACCCAGGTGGCGCTGTGGTTAAACCACTGAGCCTAGGGCTTGCCGATCAGAAGGTCGGCGGTTCGAATCCCTGTGACGGGGTGTGTGTGTTGTTGGCACATTATTATTTTTTGAACATCTGATTTCAATGGAAAGAGTAAATCCAGATTAAATGAGGAAAAAATATATTTTGGCATTTTGATCACTATGTTATCTTGTGGATGCTGTGAAAAAAGAGTTACATGAATGAGATGCACTACCTAAAAGAAGCACCAGTCTGGAAGCACCCCTAGAATTCAAGGAATGGCAGAGAGACCTGGCAGGTGACACTGGTAATGCCATTTCAATGATCCAGCAAGGGATTTTCCTCCCCAGCCCAAGGTCCAGATGAAGAATCAGCTCACACCTCCATGGGCCATTTCTTATAGGTGAGCTGAGCCATGCACCTGAAATCGTTCTTCAAAGGGGCTCAATGATGGTGAGCTGGCTTTGGCCATTTGCAGACTCAGTGTTGATTCAAAGGTACGCAAAACTGTTTGCAAAGGAAAACATGCCTCTTTGAATTCAAACCACACCTGAAAGTGGACTGCTTCAAAGGGGCTTGCTGTCAGTGCCCACTAGCCAATCAGTGCTGTCAGCAAAACTTACTTGCCAAGGAGCCACTGGGAGTGGACTTTAAGCATCTGATTGTTCTTTTGCAGCTGAGTCATTATCTGCCCTACATTTGATGTCACTTATGAGGTCTGGTATGGAAAAAAATGGCTTTGCAGACCCCTGGCAGGCCTAATTAGGCTGGAGATTCCTCACCTCTGACATCTAGGTTTGGAGTTACATCATGCAGTGAAAAAGATCAGGGAGCATTCAGATTGGAGGAATGCCAAGTAGCACTGTGATGAATATATCTGAGCTGAAGCTGGAGGTTGTGCAGCAAACAGATACAAGCAGTTTGGAGGGAAGCACAATCTGGATCCATTGATGCAACCTGCAATTTTAATCGGTTGCACAGACAATAGAGCGCAGCATGATCATGATGCTTGGAGCACAGAAAAGCAGCCCAGTTATGTTTGCTGGAGTTAAGGAACAATTGTAGATGTTCCTGGGGCTGATAAGTTGTTACCCGGCCCAGTGAGTCCTCAAAATAATTTTATAAGTGGTTTTTCACCATGACTAACTGCCAAAGAGTGCTTAAGAAGTGTGGAAACATTTTCTCTCTATCTTCTTACCTCCGCATGCTGCATCTGAACCACTCCTGAAGATCCTTGAAGTTTCAGAAGCCTACTGGGTGTTGTGTAGACCTGCTTTCAAGAAGAGGTTTTCAGAAGTTCTTGCTCCTGTGTAAAGTTTATCTTGCTCCTCTTTGGATCATGGACCTTGTCATCATGCCTGCACTTACGATGATTCAGAAGCAGTGAAAATGCATGGGGTAATCTTCCTCCCAGGATTTTACTGCTTCAGACTTCAAACAGGAACATAGGAAGCTATCTTATGCTGCTCCGGTTTCTGATTTGATCCCAGAATGGCCCACTTTTCCTTAGTACATCCCTATTTTCATTGGAGAAATGTTGGAGACATGGGTGTAGTCAAGGTGAGCCAGGGAGAGGCAGCTGCCCTGCAAACCAATAACAATATAAATACATAGTTAACTGAGGTTCTCCCCCCCCCAACATAAGGCCTGCTGTTGCCCGCCACAAAAATCCTGGCTACACCCATGGTTGGAGGGTATGGAATAGAATGTCCCTATTTTCATCAAAGAAATGTTGCAGGGCATGGGATTTTCTTTGAAAATGAAAACATCTAAACATGGGATCCCTTACAAGGTAATACAATCATAGGCAGGTAATACTGTAAGGGTTTTGTGGCCAGAATCAGCAGAACTCCTGATCAAAACAAGGACATCTACCCAGCATGTTTAGTTTGAGGTACCAGTCGAACAAGGGATGCGGGTGGCACTGTGGGTTAAATCACAGAGCGCTTGCTGATCAGAAGGTCGGCGGTTCGAATCCCTGTGACGGGGTGAGCTCCCGTTGTTCAGTCCCTGCTTCTGCCAACCTAGCAGTTCAAAAGCAGGTCAAAGTGCAAGTAGATAAATAGGTACTGCTCCAGCGGGAAGGTAAATGGCGTTTCTGTGCGCTGCTCTGGTTGCCCAGAAGCGGCTTTGTCATGCTGGCCACATGACCCGGAAGCTGTACGCCGGCTCCCTCGGCCAATAATGCGAGATGAGCACGCAACCCCAGAGTTGGTCACGACTGGACCTAATGGTCAGGGGTCCCTTTACCTTTACATTTACCAGTAGAACATCAAGAAAGAAATGTTTGTGGTATAGGATAAATGTGGAAAATCAGATTTGGGAGTAATCAAGGAAAGATAGTAAATGAAGCCATGAAAACCGGCAAGAGGAGAATTTGTCTCTATTATACATTCCTTCTAGGGAACATTCCGTTTTCAGCATAATCATATTATGCGGATTTAGAAAAGCATTGTACTAACTTGTATATTGTGAATGATGTCAGCTAGCAGGTATGCGCCTTAATGTGAGGACATTCTCGTTTTAGTTGTTAGCTCCTTTGTACATGTTAAAAATGTTCTGCTCGTTTGTTATATATGTGGGCTCCTTTTCCCATTCTTCTGGCACCATACCTCCTCCCACTTTTTTTTTAGGTCAAAGCCAAACGAAGGCCTCAAAAGAAAAGCCCCAGGGTGTCATGAGAAATGGAGAGTGTCAGTGAGCACAAGACGGACAATTGTGACGTGCATTTTCCTTTGCCCAAACATTTCCTCATATTTCCAAAGCCACGTCCGACATCCTCCGCTTGCTTGCTGTGACCTGGCTGAGATGCTTGTGCCCAATACTTTGGCAACGGTGATGATGCACATTGTGCTGTGAGGATGAGGAGGAGATGACGAGTAGCTTCTGAAGTCTGTCAACAAACAGCTGATGGCTAGAACAGATGCTGCTGCTGCCCAGAAAATGTTCTGATGCTAGTTTTTTTAAAAAACCACCCTGAATTATTCAGCTTACAGGGAATTTGGCAAGATATAATTCACAGGATAATGGAAGTAACTGATGACAGCACCAAGATCATTAAGCTCCTTTCATTTGCAACACCACTGGCAAGGTTTTGGCTCCTTTTCAGATGTGTAAAGCTTGCTCCTTGACACACTGAGTCACTAATTGCCTCCAAAGTTTCATTAAATGCAGATGCATTGCTAAAGAGCAAGTATTAGTCACACTCCGTTCAAGGTACAAGAAGATTTTCTGAGCATGGACCGATTGCCTGTCTAACAATACGAAAAGCAGTCACTAATGAAGTGACTGTATTCTTCATTGTACACACCTAATTAATGCGAGCAAAACTGAAAAACCTGCTGGGAACATGTTATAGTGATTGGATAAAAGGAGACTAGGGGAAAAGACAACGACTTTGCAATAAGATAAAATGCCATGTCTGAGCATGATTCCTGAGCGGAGTATATGTTGTTTCTTTCCTGCTTTTAAAGAAGTAATGGTGTCTTCTTCTTCTTCTTCTTCTTCTTCTTCTTCTTCTTCTTCTTCTTCTTCTTCTTCTTCTTCTTCTTCTTCTTCTTCTTCTTCTTCTGTGATCACTCGTAGCTGAGTAAGATTGTCTTCCATAAACACGGTTTTAACAATGAGTCCGTGACTGTGGAGGCCAATTCTAGATCCACACGTCCTTCCACAGTGGGGAGAATGGTTTCCAGGCGGGAGTTAATCATTGTGTAGATTTGCCAGGTGTGCCTTCCTCTTAGCACATTTCTCCCTTGCGTCCTGAGTTTGAGTGTCTTCAAAGCCCATGACACCTTTGGTAAAAGCTGTTCTCCAACTGGAGTGCTCACAGGCCATTGTTTCCTAGTTGTCAGTGTTTATACTACATTTTTTAAGATTTGCCTTGAGACAGTCTTTAAACCTCTTTTGTTGACCACCAGCATTATGCTTTCCATTTTTAAGTTCGGACTAGAGTAGTTGCTTTGGAAGACGATCATCAGGCATCTGCACAACATGACCAGTCCAACGAAGTTGATGTTGAAGAATCATTGCTTCAACACTGGTGATCTTTGCTTCTTCCAGTACACTGATATTACTTCACTTGTCTTCCCAAGTTATGTGTAAAAATTTCCGGAGACACTGTTGATGGAATCTTTCAAGGAGTTGAGATGGCGTTTGTAAGTGGTCCATGTTTCATAAGCATACAGTAAGGTTGGTAGTACAATGGCTTTGTAAACAAGCATTTTGGTTTCCCTGCGAATGTCCCAGTCCTCAAACACTCTGCACTTCAATCGGGAGAAAGCTGCACTTGCAGAGCTCAGGCGATGCTGTATTTCGGCATCAATGCTGGTCCTTGTGGAAAGATAACTGCCTAGGTAGTAGAAGTGAGTTGAGTTGAGTTGAGTTGGATTCATGGCATTGCAGAGGGGTTATCATGTACTTGTTGGTGCAGCACTTTGGTTTTTTTGGATGTTGAGTGATAGGCCAAGCTTTTCGTAAGCTTCTGCAAAGATATTTAGGATGGATTGGAGGTCATCCTCTGAGTGTGCGCACACTACGTTGTCATCAGCATACTGAAGCTCTATGACAGAAGTTACTATTTGCTTTCAGCCTGCTCAGATTGAAGAGCTTTCCATATGTTCGATATATGATTTCTACTCCTGTGGGGAGTTTCCCTTTGACAAAGTGTAGGATCATGGCAATGAAAATAATGAATAGAGTTGGGGCAATAACACAACCCTGTTTAACACCTGATCCCACTGCAAATGGTTCACTTTGAGAGCCATTGTTATGTGCAATTGTTGCTGTCATATTGTCATGGAGGAGCAGAATGATGTTTACAAATTGATCTGGGCAGCCAATTTTCAGAAGGACAGTCCACAGGGCATTACGATTTACAGTGTCGAAAGCCTTAGTCAGGTCAATAAATTCCATATACAGGGGTTGGTTTTTTGCTAGAAGTAATGGTGACCATGATCATGTAGCAGTGAATGTTTATGCTCATGGCAGATGGACATACTATATACATTTGATCAATAACTTAAAACCAGCCCATATTACATGGACAAATTGGGAACGCTTGGCTACCTCTTGCCTAGTGTGTTGTCTCATCTGGCACCCCTCATGTCTATCTAGCACTCTGCTTACCAAATGAGCCACTTCTAATGTCACTATGATAAAATGATACCCTTCCTGAAATCCCTACGCTGATTTCCTGCCTGCTCCTAGATTCTACATAATTTCTTTGTCCTTACCGTCAAAGTCGTTCATGGCTTTGCCTGCCCTCCAGCCTGTTATCTCTCTGCTCATTTATGTCTCTGCCCATGTTCTTTGACCTTCCAGCTCCATCACCTTCATCCATCCAAAGGTGTTTTGCTTCTTCAAAGATGGCACCTGTTCTCCCTTATTACACCATTTGCTTTGAACGGCTTCTTAGAGAATCTCTGTGAACCTATCTCTCTTATGAGCCACCCACACTATACATTTGAAGCAGTATCATACCACTTTAAGCAGTCATTGGTTCCCCCAGAGAATTCTGGGAACTGTGACCTGTTCAGGGTGCTGAGAGCTGTTCAGAGACCCCTTTCCCCCCCTCACAGAGCTACAATTCCCTGGGAACAAATCCCACAGTTTAAGAAGAAATGCCATGGTGCACCTGTAGCAGCACAACCATCTGCCCCAGCTGCAACAAAACATGTCTCTCCCATATCGGTCCCCACAGCCAAAGCAGGTGCTGTAACCTTCCAACAGTTTGAGAATAAGAAGGAATGGGAATTTGAGTAGAAATATGTATGCTGATATCCTAGTTGATATCCTTTAATGGCATCTCGTGGAATGAAGCCACCTTAGTATTTCATTGTCTTTCTTCTGAATTTCCATTTGTTTCTGGTCCACTTTTCAGTGATGCTACTGATTCGTATCTGGTGAGCCGAACATGAAAGCAGATCAGTCATAAAAGTTAACAAGTGCATAGCAGGTTCAGCTGGTTATATGCCCCAAACTGGTTTTCATAAATATATGCAACGTAGTGAAGTATGTATTCTTTCTCTTACTGTTTTTATAGTTGCTCCTTTAGCTGAGTTGGCCCCATCTGTTGGTCCTAGGAAAATGGATTGTGAATGTAGCCATTATTTATCATCTCATATAGCAGAAGCCACAGACTGTTGGCCTGTAGCACTGCATTACCAATCTAACACAAATTCTGCAGTTAAAGCACCACTTGACCTGAAGCATCGAGCTGGGCACTACTTGTGCAAGTGCTTACCAGAGAATTTGAGGTGCATTGACTTATCACTGGGATTGACATGTGACAAGCTGGTGTGCAGTGGTAAATAAAAGTCTGTTTTGTGAGTTTATCAGGGGGGGGGAGAGTTGAGAGCATGACATGCAAAAGTAGCTACAAATACTAGAATATTATCAGTCTCCTGCCACAGAAAGTTGAGAAATTATGGTTACATGAGGAAAAAAATGCTTAAAATGTTTAGGTTTGACATTTTCTTGTGCCCCAAGGCCCCAGCGTTGCTAGAGAGCCAGTGTGGTGTAGTGGTTAAGAGCGGTAGACTCGTAATCTGGGGAACCGGGTTCGCGTCTCCGCTCCTCCACATGCAGCTGCTGGGTGACCTTGGGCTAGCCACACTTCTTTGAAGTCTCTCAGCCCCACCCACCTCACAGGGTGTCTGTTGTGGGGGAGGAGGGGAAAGGAGATTGTTAGCCGCTTTGAGACTCCTTGGGGAAGTGATAAAGCGGGATATCAAATCCAAACTCTTCTTCTTCTCCTCTTCTTCTTCCTGCCACACTTCCTCTCTCTCTTCTTTCCTGACTGTGCAGTCAGAATTGAGTTTGGTTCACCTGGCAGTGAGGTTAGAACACTGCATGTGGACAAGCAGGAGTGCTAGGTTGGGTCTGGCAGTACACCAGGGCTGCCCCAACCTCACCACCTCCTTGTCCTTCGCCATCCTGATAAGCGACAACAGGGCCGGTCCACACATGAGGCAAAGTGAGGCAATTGCCTCAGACAGCAGGATGCACAGGGGCAGCAAATCCCAAGGTAGATTACCCCCCCTCCTTGTTCCTAATCTACTTCCTGCTTTATCCCAGCCCTTCCTATGGCTATCTTAAGAGCAGAAGAAAAAGGAGCTAGTGCTTTAATAACCCAACAATACAAAACATTAAATCTACACCAAAAGAATAAAAAAGAAAAGATAAACATGTTAAAGTTCATGCTATTATAGTAATAATTTTTTTTAAAAAAATGGAATGATACCATACAGGAGCATAGATAACAATCCTTAATAAATGACTCAGCCTGTTAACAAATTAAATTTGTAAGCATGGAAAGAAGATTGACATTATATTACCTAATTTGCTTCCAAAGTGGAGTTCTAGCCTTCTCCACTGAGAGACTGTAATACTATTTTTGTTTCATCAGGAATATGAATGCTGCTTGTGAAAATAATTATAAAACATGAAACATTAAAACTTCCCTATACAGGGCTGCCTTCAGATATCTTCTAAAAGTCAGGTGGTTGTTTATTTCCTTGACATCTGACGGGAGGGTGTTCCACAGGGCAGGTGTGACTACCAAGAAGGCCCTCTGCCTGGTTCCTGTAACTTCGCTTCTACTGGTAGCAGTGAGGGAACTGCCAGAAGGCCCTTAGGATGGAGAAGCTCCTTCAGGTATACAGGGCCAAGGCTATTTAGGGCTTTAAAGGTCAGCACCAATGCTTCAAATTGTGCTCGGAAATGTACTGGGAGCTAATGTATGGACAGGTGTTATATGGTCCCAGCGGCAGCTCCAAGTCCCCAGTTTAGCTGCCGCATTCTGGATTAGTTGTAGTTTCTGTGTCACTTTCAAAGGTAGCCCCATGTAGAGTGCATTGCAGTAGTCCAAGTGGGAGATAACCAGAGCATGTACCACTCTGGCGAGACAGTGTGCAGGCAGGTAGGGTATCAGCCAACGTATCAGATGGAGCTGGCGGACAGCTGCCCTGAACGCAGAATTAACCTGTGCCTCCATGGACAGCTGTGAGTCCAAAATGACCCCAAGGCTGTGCACTGTGTGAGGTTTAAGGTGTCTGGCACAAGAAGGTCACAACGTGTTTAATCAATGTATATACTGTCTAAAAGCCAGTTTTCTTTTCTGGGTTTCATCTTAACTAAAGGTGTAATTAAATAAGAAATTGTTTTTACAGGCACAGGCACATATTTTAACCTAAACCTTTAATCATTATCCATATTGGAAATAATTTTGATTCCAAGTGGGACTTGCTTATGCAGAAAAAACACTTTTGATAGAGGCTCACAAGAAATAGCCTTGTACTCAACATGATGAAGCATCTCTGCTTGGGAATACAGATGCTTAGTAATGTTCCATAAAGGTTTCCAACCTGTAACAGTAAAGGCTTCTGATAAATGAGACAGCATTGCCTGATTTCCTATGAACTTACAAAACATCTTTAAAGGATTAGTAGTCTGTAAAGCACTTACAATTAACTTGTCCAAGGAACAAAACAAAAATAGAAAAGTGAGAGCCTTCTAGCTGAATCCTAAGAGATCAGAGCTATGCAGCATGCTTCAAGCAGCTCGGTGGTTTAACTGCTTACTTACGGTATGCCTTGCTCAGGGGCGTACCCAGGATCAAAACTAGGGGGGGGCAAGCCATGGTCATTCAGGGGCGGGGCCAAGACACGGGAGGGGAGGGGCCACAAAGTGGGAATGTGGGCGGGGCTACGGAGCCCAGGTGAAACTGACTTACACATACACATTATCTCTGCTTGGGAAAATAAAACAGGAAACATAAACAAACCTCAGTCAGTAAAGCATGAGACTCTTAATGTTGTGGTTTCAAGCCCCATGTTGGGCAAAATATTCCTGCATTGCAGGGGGTTGGACTAGATGATCCTGGTGGTTCCCTTCCAACTATGTGAATGATTCTGTTGTATCTGAAGGGCTGTTCACAGGAAAGATAGAGCAAACTTGTTTTGGGAGAGATGTTTGTGCTGTGATTCCTGCACTGGAGGGGGTTGGTCTAGAGGACCCTCGGGGGTCCCTTCCAACCATCTAGTTCTGTGATCCTATGATTAAAATACTCCAAGAAATATACAAACAGGCTTCTCTGTGGCAGTCACTGGAAAGGGCTCCAGGGGCGGCCATCCCACAGAAAGTTTGGTATGTGCCCTGCCAAACCACCCTCTAGCCCAAGCCCCATTCACCAGGTGAGACCTGGTGAGCTGAAGGAGTGCTCTGCAGTGGCAATGGGGCTGCCCAGGAGAGCTTGGCTGGGGATCTATCTATACCTATCTATAGGGCTGATTCATTTTATCTTAGGTAGGATTTAAAGATTAATAAACTGCCAGTGATCAAATCAAACCCAGCTCCTAATTTTAACCCCTCACCCCTCCTGGGAAGAAGAGAAATAAGAAGGGGGGGGCAGGTGGAGAAGGTCATATGCAGATCTTCAGACATATTTTCTCTCCAGCAAAGACTTGATAGGTGAGGTGCCTTCTGTTCTTACAAAACTTGATTCCCCCCCTTTAAAACGTACAAAAAGTTAAAATGCTGAAATAGATTGAATTTCACATCCACTTAATTGGATATTCCCTGGTTCTAGTATTATGAGAAGGATAAAAATCTCTCATTCCCACCCCCAATTACTTGCCTTTTTCCTAAAAGTTATAATGCCCCAGGTTTTGTAACATTTCCTCATAGGGGAATTGCTCCAACCCCTGGATCATATTGGTCACTCCCCCGCCCCGCCAATAATGTGCTTTGCTGCCATAGCAATAAGTATGCTCTCATAGACCCAACCTTCAGCAACATAGCCTTTCAGTTTTGTTCCGTGTACATGCTGTCAATTACTACCTGATAAACTGTAAATATGGTACTCACAGGTACATGATCCACGGAGTCAACCATTCATCCTATTATTTACTGTAAACTGCTTAGCTGCTTGTTTATAGTTGCTTTATACTAAGTCAATTGGTCAATCTTGTTTAGTATTGTCTACACTGACTGGCAGCAGCTTTCCAGAGTTTCTGACTCTACCTGGACATGCCTGCAACTGAACCGTCCTAGGGCAATGCAAGGCAGTTGATCTATACTGAGCTACAGCCCAGAAAGCATAAACCAGGAACCAGAGGAGCACTTAAGAAAGGACAATAACAGTTTGCTATAATTTGGCAAGCTTTGGATACCTAAACCAGCTCAAGAGAGGGGCTTGCATTTCTTTGAGGTGAAGAACTGAAATACACAGGTTCTTCCTTTGAAACAAAAGAATGTCAGGGATTTGCAAGATGCAAATTAAATCCCTGCCCCCAAGCAAATCTACTTGGGGTGTGAATTGGATTTGAGCTCACAGCTCCTTCTTTATGTGGCTGTTGAGCTCAAACAAACAGCAATGGGCTGGGCACAGGAGGAGCTGCTGCAAAAAAGATATTTTAAAAAGCAAAACTTTTGAGGCCATTTATCATACAGTAATAATTTTCACAATTTGCAAGACCAATGTGAACTAAAAAGGAGGGTTGAAGAAGGAAGGAAGAGCTTGCAGGAAAACCTCCTTCAGTTTGACAGCGAGTCAGGGAGGGAGAGGAACAGCTTTGCTGAGGCTGCTGCTCACAACTCCAGCCGCTGCCTTGCCGGGTGGGGAGGGAGAGAGGAAGCCACTTTGCTGGGAGGGAAGGAGCCCCGCTGGGGCTGCGAGATAGGGAAGGAGCCGAAGGGAGAACAGCAGCTTTGCCGAGGCTGCTTCTTCCGACTCGAGCCGCTGCCTTGCCCGACAGGCGGGGAGGGAGGGGCAGGAGCCGCTTTTCAGGGAGCTGGTCGGCAAGCTGCCGTGTCGGGTGCTTATTTTATTTTTATTTTATTGCTTCTAGAGGGGGGCAGGAGCCCTAACCTGCCGGGTGCTGGGTACGCCCCTGGCCTTGCTGCCTAAGTTTACCTTATCGAGTAATGCAAACTTCTGAAATGATGATGGGGAATACTTTGGGGGCTTTTGCAATGTATAATGTGAAGTAGACTCCTAGATCATTTGGTCAGTTATTGAGTAACAGATTGATTGACTCCATGGAGAAATGCATTAGGAAAACAAAGAGGGTTTTCCTCTGGGATAATTCATGACAAAGTGGCTACAGTCAGCTGAAGACTGGTGAAGGGACCACTGTAAGAGCCCGTTGTGCTATCCTGGAATAACGATGAAGAAGTGGCCATAGAAGAGCAGGTGTCAGCCTTCTGTGGTGAATTGTGGAGATCTCTAAACTGAGGGTGTGCTCAGATGGGAGCTTCCCATATTCATGACATGGTTTAGTTCAGGGGTTGGCAAAGTTTTTGAGGCTTGGTCCAGTTCATGGTCCCACAGACGCCATGGTGGGCTGGAGTGTGTGTGTGTGTGTGTGTGTGTGTGCGCGCGCTCACATGCACAAATGCTATTTCTGGCATTCCTTCCGGCGCGGAGGAGGCGTGCGCAGCTTCCCATTGGCTGCAGGAGCTTCCTGCAGCCAATGGGAAGCTGACCAGTGCCGTGGAAGATGGTCCCCGCTCTGCTCCGTGCCGGTTTAGCACGGTGCACGGGAGCCGACTGAGCGGGTGGCGGGGGTCCATGGGCCAGTTAAATGACCCCCATGGGCTGCTTGTGGCCCATGGGCCTTAGGTTGCCGACCCCTGGTTTAGTTCAAAACTAGAAATGAGGGGAGGAAATGGTATGAAGTGGGTACAGAGTTCTATATGTCAACAGTCTTTTTCTATGTGAGCTGCTCCATTTGTGTGCTGCTCACAGCTGCCCACATCTGGTGTGCAAATGGACAGAGAACTTGTTCACCACATGAAGCCATGAGAGATATGAAAGATTGATCTGGGGAGCTGTTTATCGCTTGATGCTGCAGTACTTGAATTAGGAATGCTTATGGGTGAATCGGTCCATATGGATGTTGTGCATGGGTGGATGCCAAACAGCTTGCATGGTTTGGGTGTGCTGTTTATGCACAAGAACCCAGAAGCGCGATATGAACTCTCACCATTCAAGATCCAACAGGGAAAAGTCACGTGGCACATGAGAAGCAGCAACTGAAAACTGTGACAGTGTAAGACAGCTGGTAGTTTATGGTACAGACAGCTCTCTCTTCTAGTCATACTGCAAGTAGCCAGAATGATGATGCTCTGCCTTCACTGTTGGAGGTAGGATGCGTCTGATTACAAGTCCTGGGAATCACAAGTGGGAAAGAATTCTGCTGCACTCAGGTTTTGCTTGTGGGGAAACCCAGCCAGATGGGCGGGGTAGAAATAATAAATTATTATTCTTATATTATTCTGGCTGGCCAATGAGATGGAATAGGGAGGGGGGAGATTTTATTTTGAAAGACAAATCAACCCAGTCCACACTTTCTGAAATAGTACAAGAACCAAAACACAGCCATCCTTTGAAAATTTGCACTTTCCTGAATTTTGCAGAGCAGGTCTGTAGCGAAGAAATGTGTACCAAAAAACGTATAGAAAGAAGTAAAGGGTGCATAAGAATAGAATATTGGAAGGGAAATTGCTTTGTAAAAAAACTGTACGCTTGGCAAAATTGCATACAAATGTGTACTTTTAGGAGAAATTTGCACTAAAATCATGATGGATTTTCATGAGGACACTTTTTAAAAAAACCACAGCACGTGAACTGACATGAAAATGCAGAGAACTGAACTTAAGATTGGAAAAATGAAAATCTGAAATTGATGCATTTACCCAACGCAATGCTGGACTTGATATGCCTTTAGCTTGATCCAGCAAGGCTCTACCTGTGTTCTCTCAGCTTCAACCTCCAGTCTGATGAATGAAATTGTTAGGCAATATACCTCACAGTTTTGTTGCACAAAGTTGGGCAATTCATATCAATAGGCACAATGGAAAGTGTATGGAATGGTAAAGCGGTGAGGCCCACAAATGAGAAAAGAGCTATCGTATGTAGCACCAATAGTCCTTTTCGAAAACCCTGCTAGAAATAGAAACAGCTATTTTGTTAACCCTCAAAAAATGTGAAGTAGCTGGATTTCATTTTATAGAACGTACATTGTTTCCTTCCTCTGCTTTATATAGGGAAATGTGTCCAACAATAGAATAATTGTGCTTGATACACACACACACACACACACACACACACTGGACTGAAGTGCTTGTTAATGGAGGGGTTACAATAGTACACGGTTTTGATTATTATTCATTCAGCTGCACAGTCCAGCCCTGTCCATCTCAAAGGAAAGCAACAATCAAACAACCACAAGTAAGATAGCCAGTTAGCTTTAGGTAAATAAGAAAAATAAAACTTCAGTCTTTATTAAAAGCCAACCGAAACAGAATGATTTCACATTGTTTTTAAAACTCCAGGTTTTGTGAGACTCCAGGTGAAGGAAATGTAACAGTTGCTGAGCAGCTACAGAGGATGCTTTTGTGTCTCACCTGGAAGTGCATACAAAAGAGATGCACAAATGGTTTGTACAGCTTCTAAATTTGCTTCTAGGTTGAAGCAGGAAATAGCAGGTGTTCCTTGTTGCAGACTTGCATGTTCTTCCAGTGGAGAAGCACTGTGTGTGTCCCCCTTTTGCAGGACATGTAGGGAAGTGTGTTTAATTAGGTGCACAGCACCTGAAGATTTTTGCATTCTTCGAGGGGCTTGGGCAAAGCCGTAATATTTTTCATGGTTGGACTAGCTCATCACGAAGGAGAAGAGGTGGCACAGGATGGCTGCATTTTTATTTATTTTTATTTTGCAGGGGGCGGGGAACTGTCACCACTTTAGTGGTGTTCCTCGCTGAATCACAAACAGAATGGCCAAATGGGAAGGATACTATTCCGAGCAAAGCGCCTATGAGAATACTTGGGAGGAGGGAGATGTCTGTGCAGGTGCCTGCCTGGATCAGGGCTCAGCTGAGAGCCAGGAAGTGGAGGGCCTCCCCCTCCCATTTAGCCTCTTGTCCTGAGTCAGATCATCACTGGAGCAACAGCTCCCTTGGGACTCTAAGCTCCTGTTTATTGCCAGCCAGCTGCCTGTCTCTCCAGAACTGGGGAAATGCATACTGACTAGGTCATTCCATGCTCTGAGCCCCTAAGCAGCAAGGGCCTTTCATCCCTCCCTGCTAAATGAATGTCTGTCAGCATGCGGGCCACAGGAAAGATAACCTCTAGGAGCAGAAAAATGCAATTTATTAGGCCCAACACATTTCGGTCAAGTTCTTCAACCTTGACCCTGTAAAATATATAAAATAATACATTGCCATTTGAATAGTTTTATTGATAAAACGTAGGTAAAATACTGCCAAGTATTACAAAGACAATGCTTGTCAATGGGATTTCCCTTTTAAGATTCTGCAGCATGATGGAATCTAGGATTTCCTGATTTCCTCATGAATTGCACATAACTTGAGCTGTGACTGATACTTCTATAACTGCAAGGCTTTAATCTTCGCATGGTTCTCCAACTTGCCAACATACATTTTGTGCAGAGTTAGAGTTGCATGCCTCCTGAAATGCTCCAGATGTCAGTGTGGAAATTAGTTTCAGGGTCTCTTTGTTTTCTTGTTAGAGGACCCATTAATCCTGCTCTCTAGTTGAGATGGCCCTCGCTTCTTACAAAGCGAACACAACCACTTCACCACACCCCAGATTCTGTGAGACAACACGTAACAATCTTAGCCTAAACAACAATGCATCAGAATACTGAGAAACAAAAATAATTATTTTTTAATCCAGTTGGACTGTGTGTTGAATTGGTTTGGGTATTAATTAAATTCAAAAAACACCCAAAGGCATCATAACTAATTTACATTAAAGACTCTTTTTTATCAATGGAGTAAACAAAGGTAGCTTGGTCTACACACCCAGAGGTCCATTTTAAAACAAATGTTCTTTAATCACTCCAAGGACTCACTTGGTGCTTAAAACTGGCTCATTCAGGCCAAAACTTTAAACCAGCAATGCTTTGCAAGTGTCACTGCTCTAATGCACACCTGGAACTCTTATGGTACATTTATTTATATCTGTGTGTATTGATCTAATTAAGGTCTATACGATTGATTGTAATAAATAATTTCAAGGCAGTTTACACATGTAAAAAATTAAAACTATTATAAAATTATTAAATACAATAAAAAGGTGAGCCACCTACCGACAGCATTTCAATCCCCCCCAGATTCAGTCTTAATTTTATTGCACATGAACTTGCACATCTTCTTTTTTGAGCTTCTGAGTAACAGCTGCCCACAGTCATTGTTCTTTCTGCATATTGAAGTTTGTGTGTGCAGAAAAGTGAAAATGGTTTTAGGGCCTCCCGGTTTGTGGCATCATGATTTTCCAGCATAAATGCAGTTGAAGGTCTGGTTCAATGAGGCCAGCAGGCAACCTTAAAACATTCTTAGTGCAAAACCATTAGAGATTCTCTTCCGCTCTGCCTGCAGAGTCAGATGCACAATGCAAAAGGTTTTCCAGCATGTGTGCATTAGTATTCTTCATGCTCATTCGCAGCATGATATTCCCCACTCGGCATGCTGTTCTGTGAAAGCACACAGACCGTACTATGGATCCAAAAACTAACTGCCAGGAAAAAATGAGCTTACAATGTTTGGTGGTCAAATCTGTCCATTTTAATGCTAATTTTAGGCACAATTCATGCCCCCTTGGAATACCCCTTTCTCCTCAGTCCCTATCACTATCTGTCTCTCAGTTGGTAACAAGTATAGCTGAGCAAAAAACCTCCCACACCTCCCATACAGAGATCATTAGCTGACAGTATGGTCAGGCTGTGCCGCTCACCTGACATCTCTCTGGTTGCATTTGTTGCATATTGAGATGGACAGGGGGCAGTAAGAGGAGGTGATGAGGTTGATACAGTGCAAATGCAGCAGCAGAGCCAATACAGTGCACCTGCTGGCGTGTTTGCACCTCACCACCCTCACCGCCCCCTCCCACACTCCATCCTGGCATGCAGCAGCGACTTAGCCCAAAGGAGGTCAGGTGAGCAACGTGGCTCCACCATGCCACCCACCACTGACTGATGCAGATTCAGTGGTTTGACTGTTCTCTGGGACTGTGCATGCATGGGCCTTCCTGTTCCAGGAAATGGCCAGGTGCATTGCAATGTGTCCGGCAGGAAGTGATGTCAACAAAGGAGGAAGAGTTGGAGCCACATGAGGATCCTGTGCATTTTGCTGCATGAGCTGCTTATATGGGAGAATCTGGATTGTGGCCTTTCTTTGGGGATAATTTCGTTTTAGTCCCTGTGGAGAAGTCCTATTTTAAAATGTGTCTAATGAGTTTGCGTTATATACACAATGTCTAGGAGTTCACTGTGTGTGTGTGCGACGTTCCCAATGTGACGGATTAAGTTTAAAATACAAAGGATCCACTCACTCATGCTGCAAAGATCCCTCAACCTTTGGTGTAACATAAATCAGTGTCCCAAGTCTGCTGACATGGGCACACTTAGCAGAGCAAACTGCGCAACAAAAAGAGTCTTGAGGCTTGTGAAGACATACTAGCAAACTACGGATTTATTATCATAAATCAGAAACAAAAAAACATGTTGTCTCTCTCCTTGCCGTTCTTCCGAGAGAAGAAGAGAAGAGAAGAGTTTGGATTTGATATTCCGCTTTATCACTACCCGAAGGAGTCTCAAAGCGGCTAACAATCTCCTTTCCCCTCCTCCCCCACAACAGACACCCTGTGAGGTGGGTGGGGCTGAGAGACTTCAAAGAAGTGTGACTACCCCAAGGTCACCCAGCAGCTGCATGTGGAGGAGCGGAGACGCGAACCCGGTTCCCTAGATTACGAGTCTACCGCTCTTAACCACTACACCACACTGGCTCTCAGCCAGTGAGAGAAAAGCAAAAGCAACAACAACACAACAGAAGTTCCGCTTGTTCCAGCAAACAGTGCTGGAATGTAAACAGACATGTGACACACAAGAATCCCATGTCTGCAACTAAAGGTGGAATGGAAAATTCCCAACAGTTAATTGGTACTGAGTTATATTCTTCTTTCTTTCTTTGGTGATCACTTGTAGCTGAGTAAGATTGTCTTCCCTGAACACAGTCTTAACAGTGAGTCGGAAGTGACTGTGGAGGCCAATTCTGGATCTACACGTCCTTCCACAGTGGGGACATAGGTTTCCAGGCAGGAGTTCATCACAGTGAGGGTTTGCCAAACGTGCCTTCCTCTTAGCTCATTTCTCCTTTCCGCCCTGACTTTGTGCTTCTTCAGAGTCCATGACACCTTTGGTAAAGGCTGCTCTCCAGTTGGAGCACTCGAAGGCCAGTGTTTCCCATTTATCAGTGCTTATGTTACCCAGGTGGCGCTGTGGGTTAAACCACAGAGTCTAGGGCTTGCTGATCAGAAGGTCGGCGGTTCAAATCCCTGCAATGGGGTGAGCTCCCATTGCTCGGTCCCTGCTCCTGCCCACCTCGCAGTTCGAAAGCACGTCAAAGTGCAAGTAGATAAATAGGAACCGCTCCAGCGGGAAGGTAAACGGCGTTTCCGTGTGCTGCTCTGGTTCGCCAGAAGCAGCTTTGTCATGCTGGCCACATGACCTGGAAGCTGTCTGCGGACAAACGCCGGTTCCCTCAGCCTGTAGAGCGAGATGAGCGCCGCAACCCCAGAGTCGGACACGACTGGACCTGATGGTCAGGGGCCCCTTTACCTTTTTATGTTACTTTTTTAAAAAAATTATTTGCCTTGAGACCATCTTTAAACCTCTTTTGTTGTCTGCTGCTATTTCGCTTTCCATTCTTGAGTTGGGAATAGAGTATTTGCTTTGGAAGATGATAATCAGGCATCCGAACAACATGACCAGTCCAACGAAGTTGAAGAATCATTGCTTCGACACTGGTAATCTTTGCTTCTTCCAGTACGTTGGCATTGGTTCACCTGTCTTCCCAAGTGATGTATATTTTTCCCCCCAGAGACACCATTGATGGAATCATTTGAGGAGTTGGAGATGGCATTTATAAGTGGTCCATGTTTCACAAACATACAGAAAAGTTGGCAGGACGATAGTTTTGTAAACAAGCATTTGGGTTTCCCTGCAAATCTTTACTGAGTTATATAAGACTGGTCTGAGAACAGCAATGTTCTTTTTATATTGAGTTAGAGAATGGTAAAATTGCACTTCTGATTGGCTCGCTGGATTGAAATTCTTGGTCACTCATAGGACAGGATTCTCTGCCACTGAAATCTGATTCGTCGAAGGGTAGGCTGTCTGGAATATAAATAGGCTAGTTCTCCCACAGCTCAGGGAAGGAGTATGACAGATTGAGACTGCTGACGAAAAGCAGAAGCAGAGGAAGAACCTGGAAGAGGTGGCTGAAGGCAGGAATCTTACATCTGCGGCTGCAGCTGAAACAAGACAGGCAAGAGGCTATTGAGATGAGGGAAAGCCTGGTAATATTGTCTGCCCCCAGATGCTAAATCATTGACTTAAGCCAAATATTGGCAGAGAGGCCATCTAAGGGCAGTGAGCAGTGAGGAAGATTTTTGCAAGGACCTTCTGGAGCAGACCAGAGAAAAGAACTGCCTGAGAGACTGAATTATAAGACAACCAGCAGAAATCCTTAGTACTAAGAGGGACTAAGGATAATTGGCATATACACTAACTCTGGGTTAAGAACGGAGCTTTGCAAATCGGTCTCATGTAGGTATTTGAAAGCAGCTATCAATTATAATATCAACCACCTTTTAAAAGCCAGCATAAGCCTTAAAGAGACAGCAACCAACTAAGTATAGTATTTATGTTACCTTATAGCGAATAATAGGGACCCAGGTGGCGCTGTGGTTAAACCACTAAGCCTAGGGCTTGCTGATCAGAAGGTCGGCGGTTCGAATCCCTGTGATGGGGTGAGCTCCCGTTGCTTGGTCCCAGCTCCTGCCAACCTAGCAGTTCGAAAGCACGTCAAAATGCAAGTAGATAAATAGGAACCGCTACAGCGGGAAGGTAAACGGTGTTTCCATGTGCTGCTCTGGTTTGCCAGAAGCGGCTTTGTCATGCTGGCCACATGACCTGGAAGCTATACGCCGGCTCCCTCGGCCAATAAGGCGAGATGAGCGCGCAACCCCAGAGTCGGTCACGACTGGACCTAATGGTCAGGGGTCCCTTTACCTTTACCTTTATAGCGAATAATAAAGAAAGAACATCTTTCTTTTTCTTTTTACTTATGAAGTGTGTCTGGCTGGTTTTGCACCATATCTAAAGTACCACAGCTACTGGGTTATACATTAAATGCACAGTATTTGATGGCAGTGCTCTGAAGATGAATCGGCAGCAGTAAATAAAAGCTGATTCTCCACACATTAAAGAAAGCTAAATTTCTACTTTTGAATTATGGTGCTGGAGGAGACTTGAGAGTCCCATGGACTGCAAGAAGATCAAACCTATCCATTCTTAAGGAAATCATCCCTGAGCGCTCAATGGAAGGACAGATCGTGAAGCTAAGGCTCCAATACTTTGGCCACCTCATGAGAAGAGAAGACTCCCTGGAAAAGACCCTGATGTTGGGAAAGATGGAGGGCACAAGGAGAAGGGGACGACAGAGGACGAGATGGTTGGACAGTGTTCTCAGAGCTACCACCATGAGTCTGACCAAACTGCAGGAGGCAGTGGAAGACAAGAGTGCCTGGCATGCTCTGGTCCATGGGGTCACGAAGAGTCGGACACGACTAAACAACTAAACAACAGCAAAAATTTCTACAGTCCCAAGGTGCATATTACAATCCATGTGTGCCTAACTCTAGGGATGGGTGGATCTGTCCGTTTTGGTTTCTCTCAGCTTCTCATTTCCTTTACGTTCAGTTCTCCACGATTCCGGATCACTTTGCGATTTTTGTTGTTGATGCATTTGCTCTTCAGGTAGAGCCACAACATACATTTAAACCATATGAGTCATGCCAAGAATAATGGAATAATGGAAACTATAGTTGCCTCCTCATGGCGCTACAATTCCCAGCATACTTAAACTACAGGTCCCAAAATTCCTTGAGAAATAATATGCTTTATATGTACATTGGATGTGCTTTAGATGTCTGTTATGTAAGTGGTCTCCTTCTCCTCATGTTCCTCCTTCACAATCCATAAGCACCCACCTTAAAGGCTTCTTTTGAAATTCAAATAGTTCCAGGGAGGTGTGGCTAGTTTGGCCCATGTTGCCACTGCAACTCAAAAAGAAAGCAATTATAAAATATGTTTTTATTATCATTTCCACCATAGGCCCCCACCTGCAGCTACTGTGCCCAGTCATTTCTGCCTATCATCACTTGCATCGTTAATGCCTATAGGATCTCGATGCCAAACACCAAGTAAGTCTCTATATATTTGAAGTTAACTTTGCTCTATATTTAGAGAGAAGCTTATGTTTCACTCACACCACAACTCCTAAGAAAAGATACTGTCTGGATTGGACCCAAATGGAACATAGCATGCCCTCAGTCAGGTATCTCATTGTCTCCTAAAATAAAGTTGACTACCCCTTGAACTCAATTAAGGTGAGTCGCAAACTGGGATATCTGGAATAAAGATCAAGCCTCCCTGAAACATATGTTTATATGCTGTTCTATACTTCCTAAATTTTGGGAGAAAGTGCTGGATTGTGTAACTATGACTATTCAGAAAAGAACTAAAATTTTCAGCAGAGAATATTCTTCTGCACCATATACCTACTATACGGAAGTTAACCACGAGACAACAAAAAATGGATTTTACGTGCTCTAATGGTAGCCAAGAGGCTGTTGTTGATGAGCTGGAAGAATTAAGACATGATCTCCTTCAATCAGTGGATTGATAATATGATAACACTTGCAACCTACAAACAGACTGCTTACAGACATAGACTCTGCTTGGATAAATGTGACAATATTTGGAATGAATTTATGCAAAATGTAGTAAGCTATTAATATTTACATTAGTATTAGGAGAATAATACCAAATTCATAAAATAATCTATGGGTTACAGTTTTTTAAAATATATTTTCATTTAATTCCACCCTTTACACAGTTGTGTGTTTTGTTCTTTTTTTTTGTATCACTTTATTGCTTTATTATTGAAAAAGATTCAATAAAGTATCGATTATTTTTAAAAAAACAAACAAACAAACCACAATCCAGCTGTTTCATGTTATTAGTATTCAGTCACCCCTAAAACAAATTCAAAGTTCTCCAGAGTTGAGTCAGGCTGCTGAAATTAGAACTAAGCAAAAGTTATGCTTACATAATCATGCAATGTGCAAACAATATGACCTAGCATGGTGAGAATCTGTAGCATTCAAAGCTGCCAATGAGAGGAAGCTCTGGGGAAACACAGCATACGGGGACACCTTCTATTTTTACTGGTTGTGTTTTCAGAATAAAAGAGAGTTTTTAGCCACCACGGGCATGTATGCCTTTAAGAAGATTGTCCCCAAGCTGAAGGCAGGAGTTTGTATCCTTTCACATCCCCCTAATACTTTTTATCCCCATTCCCAACACAGTAGTTAATCTTACAGCCTCTTTAGAGAGGCCTTTCCCAGTAAACTCCCTGTTCTCATCCCTCAGTGTCCCAAACCACGGAAATAGGATTATTCTATCTTCTAGACATGCCAACTCTGGGAGGAAGTGGAGAGTGGGTGAATTAAAAACAGCCTTTGAAGCTGCTGCCAGTGCAAAATGTAGTAGCCCATCTTTCAACAGGAGCAGAGAGTATAAAACTCTGATCTTGGCACAACTTCGCTGCCTGCCTCTTATGGGCACAGCTCAAAAGTGCTGCTTTTTGACAGCTTCTAGGGCTCTAAGCAGACAGGGACCTGCATGCTGGCTTCCATATTTTCTTCCCTGACCTTCAGTGAGGATGCCTGTGTAAAATAACCTTTCTTAAATCAGCTTACTTTGGCCAGAACATGGTGTCCCAGGACAGAAGCCAGACATAGCTGTTTGCTGAATTTGGCAACTAGTAATCATCATGATCTTGCAAGAAGGGAAGAATGGGTGTGTGGTTAAGGCATAGGATGGGGTATCTGGGTTTGCATCCTTGCTCTCCAGCAGATTGTATGTCTGGTTTTAGGCCTCGGTTGCCCCACATGCAATTATTATGATTAAGAAACAGACAGATCACTTGATCATATCAAGATCCAATATATTCATATTAGGTTGCATAGCAGATAGTCATAAAATGTAAAATAGTAGCAGTGCATGAAAGCTTTTGCAGTAGCAACTCTCCCCTGCATCAAGACTAAACTGCCTTCTAACTGCTTCCAATTAAAAAGGATATATGCCGATTTCCTGAAGTTCTGTTTCAGAAAACTCTGAGCAAATGAAAACATGACTAGTGCCATCTAGTGTATCTTTTTTGTTAAAGGGAACGTCTGAAATCTGAGGAATGTCATCATCATCTTATTGCGATTAGCATTAGTTAGTCACTCGATCAAAATAAAAAGTCTCAAAGTGACTGGGCAACAAGATAAAATACAAACAGATAAAGAAAACAGTGTACACATAAAGCACAACACTGCAAGGAGGGTAAGTCCTACATCTCCCCACTAAAAGATGAGTGCCATAGTAGAATTTAGCTTAGCCTCCAAAAGTCTAGGCAAACAAGAATGTCTGAGGCTGGTGTCTAAAAACTGACAAGGCCAAGGCCAAGCACATTTTCCTGAAGAGAGCAGAAATGGGAAGGGGGGCACCACTGAGAAAGTTTGTTCAATGTGCGTATTGTGAGCATTGGCACCAGCTTGCACCCGCAATTGAGGAAGCCGACATCCCTCATGCGACATCCCGCACGCCATGTCGTGCAATGTTGCCTGGTGTCGTGACGTCTCCGCTGGATATTGAGGGGGCTCAGACCCTCCTTTAAAACTTCGGGGGGGGGGTGCCTTCCTGCCAGTAGCTGGCGCCCCTGATTGTGAGTCTCTGAAAATAGTATTTTGAGAGAAAGACAAAAATCTCTCTCTGCCCCTTTTCTCTACACCAATATTGGATGTATAACATACATTTTCCACAGGTGGCAAATCGTGGCTTTGTGTTACCTGCTTCTGTAAACAGAATGTAATACCTCTATGAACTAGAAAGTGCATTTGAGTTAAATACATCTCAGGTTCTGTTCTACATTGAATAGGTGCATTCAAATTGAGGGAGACATTCTGGCACTTTTAAAATACATATTCGGCTTATTAAATGTATTGTTGTGAGGTTGGGTTTTTGGGGGGTGGGGGTGGGGAGTAGGCTGTGTGCCTGAGTCCCTTCTAATTCCACCAATGATTCAATTGTTGGAATAGCCAGGGCAGTTTCTTGGTAATGCCCTCCCCTAAGTATGCCCCCCTTGGTAATGCCCTCCCCCAAGGTAACAAAGGAAGTGGCTCTGTGCCAGAGGAAAAATGGGTGGGCCCCTTTCCTTAACCCAACAATAATAAAATAATATAAACATATTAAACACAGATTCAACAATATAATATTGCTGATGCCAAAACATTGACAAGGTTGGTGCCAGGCCGGCCTTTCTGAGGAGAGAATCCCATAAATCCCATGGGTGGAGTATAAATAAATTACTACTACTACTACTACTACTACTACAAAAATAAAATAAAATACCCATTGTCTTGTGGCCACCATTGGACTCTGCATGCAGAGCAGGGTCTTAGGTGATTATCTCAGGAATTTCAAACTATAAAAAGGGCCTTCTCGATGGTGGTACCCACCCTGTGGAAGGCCCTCCCATCAGATGTTAAGGAAATAAACAACTATCCAACTTTTACCGGTAGAAGACATCTGAAGGAAACCCTGTTTAGGGAATTTTTTTAATGTTTGATGTTTCATTGTGTTTTTAATATTCTGTTGGGAGCCGTCCAGAGTGGCTGGGGAAACCCAGCCAGGTGGGTGGGGTATAAATAATGAACTATTATTAAATTATTATTATTATAAAGTGTTAAAACAAGCCCTTTGAACTGGGCCTGTGCTACCTGTGTAGTCAGGGCAGAACTGGTGTTATGTGTCCATGTTTTTTCTTGTTCCAGTTAACAATCAGCATTCTGCACTATCTGTAGTTTCTGAACCGTCTTCAAAGGCAACCCCACGTACAACACATTGTAGTTGTTCAACCTGGACTTTACCAGAGTTACAGCCAAGACAACACAGGCTATATACAGGCTAAAGTCGAAGAAAATGCTCATTTCTGTTTTGATGTAATTTTTCTCGTAAAAACAATGTAAGATGAAAAAATTGGAAAAATAAAATATTTAAAATATATATAAAAAGACAGCTCAGGCCATCTCTAGATAGACAGTCACAAAGATATTCCGCACCCTTCTTGTGGCCAATCCCCCATCTCTGAACCTGCTTTCATGCATCTGCTCACACAAGCAGGTTTAAGTTGGAGCAGAAAACTCATGTGAGATTGAGACTTCTCTCCTGTGTATGGTGTGTGTGGGGGTGCAATTTGCTTAGTGTGAGCTGTAGACAAGCATTTAGGTAACTATAAAACACTGATGTGTTGATTTTTCTAATAATAATAATAATAATAATGAAGAAATAAATCTAAGCATACAGTGGACCTAATGTAGCACCTTAAAGACCAACTAAGTTGGTCTTTAAGGTGCTACTGAAGGAATTTTTTTTTTTTTTTACTTCGATCCAGACCAACACGGCTACCTACCTGTAACCAGTGGACCTAATGGTCAGGGGTCCCTTTTAAGCATACAGTGCCCCCTAGAGTTGATTTTTGGAGAACACTACAGTGGTGCCTCACTTAACGCATGCCCTGCTTAACAAAATTTCCGCTTAACGAAATGATTTTTCGAGCGGAGGTTGCCTCGCTAGACGAATTCGTTTTATGAAAAAATCATCTAGCGAATCGTGGTTTCCCATAGGAATGCATTGAAATTCAATTAATGCGTTCCTATGGGCAAATAAATAAATAATTTTTTTTCAATGCATTCCTATGGGATTCGCTAGACTAATTTTTCGTTATAAGAAAAGACCAGTGGAACGAATTAAATTCGTCTAGCGAGGCACCACTGTATTATTTCACTACAGTTAAAATTTAATTATTACTATCCGTACTTTTCTGCATTGCATTTCACTGATGATAATTCCCACCCCCAAATGTGTAGATATTCCTGGAACTCAGGATATCACTTCATGCACCTGCTGAAGTGGTTGGAGCTTATGTCATAATACATTTCTTAATCTCTAAGGTACCATAAGGCTCGTTGCTCTTTTTACCGCAATGGACTACACAGCTACCAGCCTGCCCCAAAATGGCTAAAAAACATATTGTTGTTGTTTAGTCATTTAGTCATGTCCGACTCTTTGTGACCTCATGGACCAGAGCACGCCAAGCACTCCTGTCTTCCACTGCCTCCCGCAGTTTCATCAGACTCATATTACCGCTTTCCAATCAATATAAATTGTTTGAAACGCTTTATCGCATGATCGTCTTATTCAGCCCCTCAGTTCCTGCTTCCTCCATCCCTTTCTCAGCTGTTGTCCTTGCACTTTCAGCGCTCTGTAATATTTATGAAATGAACTTTATAATCCCTGTCAATGTATATGTTGCCTGTGACAGTGTAGATGGAAATCTTTGCACCCATTCATAAGGGGAATTTTGCCTTACATCCTGTTCTCAAGTCCCCCTAGAGATACATGCATGTGGAGGGTGCCTTCTATGAACCAGAATCAGTTCTGGCATTTGACTTGCCATTTTGGTGAATGGCTGTGACAACATATTTTATGGCATCTTTTCCTATTGATGTCCAAACCCAGCAGGAAGCAGTGGATCCAAAGGCTGTTCAGATCATATCACATCACACTTCTAAGGACAGATGGATACAACTGATCATTTTGGGTTTTTTAATTTTTTAAAAAAATAATTAGTATTTTTTTAAGTCTGCTCACCTCTCTTGGTGTGGCGGTGTGGCTGGATGGAAGAGGCTTCACTGGGGCCCCGACAGGGGAATTCAAATGGCAGTGCCCTTCCTGATAGGCAGAGGGGACATATGCCCCCGCCGCCTATCAGGAGCTGGATCTTAGCCTGCACCCTGCATTGGTGAATGGGGATGCAGGCTGGGACGTGGGCTGTGCCAGGGGTCAGAGCCAATGGAACAAACGGTGGGCTTCCCTTGGATCCGCCCCCTGCCCATTTAAACAGCCCATACCTGGGGCACAGCCTGTTTGTTCCTGTGCTGGCCCCCCCATCCCACCCACCCACGGTTTACGCTGATAGGCAATGACTTTGCTGTGGCTACGGTGGTCACCTTTCTTTATGGGGCCAGGTAGGAATTTGCCCACCCGGCTAATTGGCACTGACCTGGTGGTTTTCCCTACCTCATAGCAATTCGTCACAACTGGTTGAGCATTGGGGCAATCCCTTGTTTAGGATGGAGGGGAGGTTGTAGTCCCCACCTGCCCCTCCAAACGCTGGGGTATCCCGTTAAAGGGATCCAGGGGGAGTGGCCATGTCTGTGGACAAACACTGTGGAAAAGCTGTCTGTGGACAAACACCAGCTCCCTTGGTCTAAAAGTGGAGGTGAGCTGTGTGTGTGTGTGTGTGTGTGTGTGTGTGTGTGTGTGTGTGTGTGTAATTTGTACCCCACCTTTCTCCCTGATGGGACTCAAGGTGGCTTAGACATAAAAACAAGAGCAGCTTAAAAACATAGAAAAATCCATCATTAAAATACAATTGAGCATTGATGGAATTAAACTGATATATTCTTGTATGCTTTTGGGTTTTTTTTTAAAAAAATGTTATTTTAATTATATTTTATTATTATTTCATTTTGTTTTTAATGTAAAATGTTTTAGGGAAATTGTTTGAGAAGTGGGATGTTTACAGCAAGTAAACAAAGTAAAAAAGGCAATATCCTAATGCTAATTCTACAGTACATACATAAATAAGAGTTTTTATCCCATAGGTTTTTGAATAAATGCTTAGGTGTTTCATTCAGTAGGACTACCAAAGTGAATTTTGTCACAAAGCAGAGCGGTATTTCTCATACTGCATTTTTACATTCATAAAGATACATGCCATTAATATCCTCAAATACTTCCCAAAGTTATAGGATTTTAATGTGGTCCTAATGTAACTTAAAAAAAAATATCATACAATGTGATAGAAATATAAAACTGTGATTTGAATATTAAAAATGGCAAGACTAAATGTCCTGTGTTGGATTCTAAGTAACCTGTCATCGGACCAGATTGTAAAATGCATACTAATTTGTATGTAAATTTAGAGCTGGGTCTTTATTTCAATATCTTTATCATGAGGGCATAGAATTTTGAGGGTTTGCAGTTGTTTAGCAAATTTGCTTTTTCTTGCATTGGAACAGAAGCAGCTGACAACAGCTTCCAGGGAAAATCAAAAGCTGAAACTGTTCTAAAGTAATATTATATGGTGCTGTGCCATTTTTTCCTTTCAAAATGTGTGCTGCGAAACTTCCCAATACCGTATCTTTCTTGTGTGTTTCTCAAGCATTTTGATAAATGGAAGAATGTCTGCCTGAATTACACAGTAAAATCAATATTCTACAGCCTTAATGATGGTTCAACCAACTTTGACATAATAATCTCACTCAGACTGTTGATTTAAGGAACATATTTATTGTAAGTAGGTAAGTCTGTGACATAATTGGTTCGTAGACACATTCTTGGGTTTGGTTATACTGTATATTGGTAAAGTGTTGTATAGGTTTAAGGTTGGTTCTGTGAATATTATTGTTTCCTTGTTCATTTATTTAAAGCCCCACATAGAAATGCCACACCGCCTAGTATGGAAGACAGCCAGGGGAGGATTAGAGTATGCATTTGAAATACTTATGTAGTAAAGGGACCCCTGACCATTAGGTCCAGTCGCAGATGACTCTGGGGTTGCGGAGCTCATCTCGCTTTACTGGCCAGCCTGACAAAGCTGCTTCTGGCGAACCAGAGCAGCACATGGAAACACCATTTACCTTCCTGCTGTAGCAGTACCTATTTATCTACCTGCAGTTTGACGTGCTTTGGAACTGCTAGGTTGGCAGGAGCTGGGACTGAGCAACAGGAGCTCACCCCATCGCGGGGATTCGAACCGCCGACCTTCTGATCGGCAAGTCCTAGACTCAGTGGTTTAACCCACAGCACCACCCGCGTCCTGCTACTTATGTACATAGCTGTCAAGTTCTCCCTTTTTTTAAAAGGGAAATTCCCTTATGCTGAATAGGCTTCCTCACGAGAAAAGGGAAAACCTGACAGCTCTGCTTATGGCGTACTTCAACACTGGTGATCTTTGCTTCTTCCAGTACACTGATATTCGTTTGCCTGTCTTCCCAAGTGATGTGTAAAAATTTTCGGAGACACCGTTGATCCAGAATTGGCCTCCACAGTCACTTATGGACCCATTGTTAAAATCGTGTTTATGGAAGACAATCTTACTCGGCTATGAGTGATCGCCAAAGATGTAGTACTAATACTATTAACAACCACTAGATGAATAATATTGATAATAACCGCTAGATGGAGCTCCACACTCTAAACTTGCTAATAAAAATCCCTGCTTGTTATTACAGTGAGTCTCAGTGTCCTGTAGCATATCAGTTTGCCATGATAAACATTTTATTTAAATAATGCTCCCATTGGCCCAGAGCTCTTATCTACAGGATATAAAGAAGTAGCCATGTTAGTTAGTTTCTTGCAGTAAAACCAATACAGAGTTTTGTGGCAAATTAAAGGAATACTGCAATCCTAGCCATTTCTACTTAGGTCTAATTGAATTCCATGAGGGTTACTCCATGTGAGTGGCATTAGAATTACAGCCTAATACATGTAGCTTAAATCCATTGATTTCAATGGCCTACTCTGAGTCAGGCTAACATTGGCTATCACCAATGACTTTCATGGGCTAGAATACGCTTCATCAGATGGGTAAATGTCAACAGGGGATTTATAGAGGGTCAGGTGGTCATGAAATGCAAAAAGTGTGCTCTGTGACCATTCCATGCAAAATAAGCAGAGCAGCCATTCACAACAGGCTGTAATTGGTAATAACACGATCACCGTCAATTTGGGATATCAGTAGAATCTAGGATAACAGATTCAATTCCAGGATGTTTCTGTTTTCAGTACTAATTTGTGAAGAGTCTGCAGTAACTTTACATTTAAGCTTTAATTTAATGGTCTGTACATTTTGCATTATTCCCCCCTCTCTCACAATCTTCCCACCTGCATCTATCTCTATCTATCTAATCTATCTATATCTATCTATCTATCTATCTATCTATCTATCTATCTATCTATCATCTATCTCTATCATCTATCTATCATCTATCATCTATCTAAAAAAGGTAAAGACCCCTGGACGGTTAAATCCAGTCAAAGGTGACTATGGGGTTGTGGCGTTCATCTCGCTTTGAGGCTGAGGCAGCTGGTGTTTGTCCACAGACAGCTTTCCGGGTCCTGTGACCAGCATGACTAAACCGCTTCTGGCACAAAGGAAACCAGAGCGCACGGAAATTGTTATGTATTAAGTTAACTGCAGTATTCCTTCTGGCCACCGTGGCTGCAGTTCTTACCCTGCTCACTGTGGCTGCAGTTCTCACTCAGGTCCACAGTAGGTGTTATGTATTAAGTTAACTGCAGTATTCCTTCTGGCCACCATGACTGCAGTTCTTACCCTGCCCACTGTGGCTGCAGTTCTCACTCAGGTCCACAACATGCAAATGAAGGATTGAGAGTGCTATTCACGGATTGGGTAGCTAGGGGAAGTTTGTTACTGTTGCAAGTTACTGAGTACTATATAAGCCAGTTGGCTAAGCTGCTGTTCAGTCTGGACTCAGAGCTAGAATAAAGAGCTTGTTGTTTTGAGAGCTGTGTCTTCATCCTTCTTACCCACTATTTTACAGAAATGCTGTTTACTTTCCTGCCATAGTGGTACCTATTTATCTCCTTGTACTGGTGTACTTTCGAACTGCTAGGTTGGCAGGAGCTGGGACAGAGCAACGGGAGCTCAGCCCATCATGGGGATTTGAACGGCTGACCTTCTGACCAGCAAGCCCAAGAGGCTCAGTGGTCTGTCTGTCTGTCTATCTATCTATCTATCTATCTATCTATCTATCTATCTATCTATCTATCTATCTATCTATCTATCTATCATCCCAGCCAGATGGGCGGGGTATAAATAATATATTATTATTATTATTATTATTATTATTATTATTATTATTATTATTATTATCATCCATCCTTCTATCCACCTACCTACCTACCTGCCAACTTCAGATAACACTTCATGCATCACTGAAGTGGATTGTTGTCCATGAAAGTTTATGCCGCAATAAATGTGTTCAGTTTTAAGGTGCTCCAAGCGTCTTTGTTGTTTTTGCCTTGATAGATGAAAGGCAGCAACCTTTCTGGAAACGATTATGTTAAGAAGACAATCAATAGGAAGTGAAATTGACAAATGCAAGAACAGCAGATGGTGCTCTGAGTAACAGAAATCTGATATTTGTCTGGAGATGACTAATCTTTCCATAGTTAGAGAGTTAACAAAAGTTAATCTTGGCTGTGACGCATTATTTGCTCACTCAATGAAGAGTTGGCACAACTCTTTCTGTTATTGGTCTCAGCCAGTCTGGAAAAAAGGCAAGAGAAGCGACAACTGTGATGGGATGAAAGCTGCTCTCTGAGTCCCTGGAGAGCTGCTGCCAGACAATGCTGGGTTAAATGGGCAAATAGTTTAACCTGATAAAAAGAAGCATCCTATCAAAATCCAGATAGCGTTTAATTCAAATACAAAAGACAAAGGTGCTATGGTGCTCTCTTTTTTGCCCAAGTTAGAAGCGAGGGGTGGAATTCAGTGTTGCGCCATTACAAACAGTCCATCTGTGCAACAACCAAACCAGGGGAGAGAGGGAACTTTTTACTTTGTTCAAAGTACCAGACAGAGAATCCAGAAGCATGTCAAAAGCTTTATGGAGGAAGACTATTGGCCCCTTTACTTACCTCTGTTCAGCTGTTAGCTGCAATACCCATATCTGGTCATCTGCAGCGGTGGTGCTACTGCTTCCTCTGATAGAAACCTACCATGGAGGAGCAATGAGCAAGGTGTCAAGACCCCATTGCTCTGGGCTAAGTCAGCTCTCCCATCTCCCATCTTCTTAGACTAGCAGAAACAGATAGTTGGTCTTCTTCTTCATTGTCATAAATGGTTGGTAGGGGGGAGATGGTCTAGTACAGCCTCCCCCAACCTGGAGACCTCCAGCCTTTTGGGACTACAACTCCCATCACCCTTTACCATTGACCATCCTGGCTGGGGCTGATGGGGTTTGGAGTCCAAAACATCTGGCTAACACCAGGTTGAGAAAGGCTGGTCTGGTGAGACTGATATCACTATTCTGTTGTACAGAATAAGAATTTAAATGCACATAAGCTATATGGATAACCCAATAGTGCGGGTGACATGGGCCTTTGTTGTGAAGCATTGTTAAAACACGGGGGATCCCTAACAACAGCTCATTTTTCCTAAATGGGAAAACTCTCATAGTAGTCATTTTTGTGTGTCTTTGTTTTCCAGAGTTAGAGGCATATACTAGCCAGAGCAACAGACCACCCTTAATTTTAGCGCCAAAATATGTTGGTGCCCTTTTATCATGATTAATTTCTTTCCAGTAGTTTCACTGACAACAGTGCCAGCCATGCGAAAAGCAATTAGGAATAGTAGATCAGCTCCTTGGGTGACCTAGAAAATAGTAGGCGGCAAAGGCAAATGGAACGGACCCAATAACAGCCTCTGTGTGTGCAACATGAAATGCCATAATTAACTACTTTTCTTGGAGCCTGAACATCACACCCTCCCACACACTGCAGAGGTAAGTAAACAGGAAAGATCTTTGCCTCTGCAGGCTACATTTCAGTTCTGTTTCAGGAGAAATTATACGTGCCAGCATTGCGCTCTGTGGCAAAAAATAATGATGGGCCGTAGTTCAGTGGTTGAACTTCTGCTTTGCAGGGCGAAAAGAGGGGAGGAAAGCCCTACTGAGCAAGCAGAAGCCTTGCACAAGGCTGATGAGGCATTTTAGTTGAATCCTGAGAGATTGAGAATGCTGTGTTTGTCCTGCATCCTAGGAGTGGCAGGAAGTTTTTTCCAGCAAAGCAAAAGTGGTGATTGCCTAAGCATCCCTTGTATTTCCTCCTATTATCTTGCATCTCTTTTATATAAATTTGTCACCGAGTCACGCACTATTTGACTTGGCTTTTGGAATACGGATGATGGAACATTCCCTTCTTTCTTAGCAAGAATATTTGCCATGCTATGCGTTAGAGACTTCATGATCCTCAAAGGAAAGGATTCTGCCCTGGCTCACTGCCTTTAATGGGACTGACATATGGCATTGGCTTTATCACTAGCCGAGCTTTTATTGCTTTATTCCACAGAGGAACTCTGGACTTCATTAATAAACCTGCAAATCTTTCATTCTAAGTGCACTTCCTTATCAGGCTGTACAGACCCGCATTACTGCATGTTTTAGCATTCAGAACATTTAACTGATAAGAAGTATTGTTAAACAAAACATTAGTAGATAAAACAAGAGCAAACCCATATTCTTCGCTACCGATATCACAGCAAGGGAGAAGAAATCACTCTCTGCTGCGTATTCTTAGATATCTAAATAGCTGAAGTAGCTTCACCATTAAGAGCTATTTCCCTGATAACCATTTGGCTACAGAGCTCTTGTTCTTGTCTAGTATCGTAAGAGGAAGATAACACTTGTCTCCATCAAAAGGCATTTTGCCTGGTTGCATCTTAGGGAGAGGTGAGAGGGCAAGGCCCACCTCCTGGGCCTGGCTGGGACCAGGTGGCATCTTTCTCCTCCTTTCTCCACCCCCCACCACAGCTGTCTCCCCTCTTGGCCATTCCACCATTACTGTATAACATTATGTAATCATTGGTACATGAATTTATTGGGCTTCCTCTTTCCGTCCTAGCTTCCCCCCTCCACCACTTTTGTCATTGAATCTATTACATCACACATCCTTGTTTTAAATTTTAAAAGGCCTCCAGTGAATGATCAGAAAGGCAGAGTTTAAACTGCAGTAAATAAGTAACAAAATAAATACCTTGATAAGAGTTACAAGCAATATTATTTACAGAAACATCAGCAAAGCTACTGTGACATGGGCATACAGACTGTCTTTCAAACACATATAGAACAGTGCCTTTTTTGCTAGGGGTACGCAGGGGTACGCATACCCCTAAACATTTTGTGAATCTTTGTACTTTTATCCATTTACTGTATTTATTTTCCTCGATTTGAACTATAAAATGGTGGTTTTCTTGAGTCAAAATGAGAGTACCCCTAAACATTTTTTTAAAGAAAAAAAAAGCACCGAGTTTGAAACAGACAAACTCTGCAATCCCTAAGCAGGCCCCCTGAACACTGCAATCTGAGGCATGTCTCTTCATTGAGTTCAATGGGGCTTATGCCTAGATAAACCTGTGTAGGATTGCAACCCAAGTCCCTGTCTTGTTACACACACGCACATGCTTACACACACACACACACACACACACACACACACACACACACACTACACACATAAACACAGGTCAGTTGCCATGGATGTTTTGGAGGAAGGGCAAGATAAAAACATTAATCAGGGAGGTAGCAGAGCTGTGCCTTAGAGACACGCATGAGGGTGAGGCAACCGCCTCAGGAGGCACCCTGCCAAGGGGCAGCACACTTGTTCTACCACCCAGCTCTTTCCCTGGCCTCTAGGGGCAGAGAGTGGCTGAATCCACACATACATAAAAACGCTTTGAAAATGCTTTTTAAAAAAGTTTAAAAATATATATGGAATTTGCCATTGGCCCAGCAGCGCCATCTAGTGTCACATTTGTATAATGCACTTAAAATGCACTGAAAACGTCATGTTGTTGTTGTTTAGTCGTTTAGTCGTGTCCGACTCTTCGTGACCCCATGGACCATAGCACGCCAGGCACTCCTGTCTTGCACTGCCTCCCGCAGTTTGGTCAAACTCATGTTCGTAGCTTCGAGAACACTGTCCAACCATCTTGTCCTCTGTCGTCCCCTTCTCCTAGTGCCCTCAATCTTTCCCAACATCAGGGTCTTTTCCAAGGATTCTTCTCTTCTCATGAGGTGGCCAAAGTATTGGAGCCTCAGCTTCACGATCTGTCCTTCCAGGGAGCACTCAGGGCTGATTTCCTTAAGAATGGATAGGTTTGATCTTCTTGCAGTCCATGGGACTCTCAAGAGTCTCCTCCAGCACCATAATTCAAAAGCATCAATTCTTCGGCGATCAGCCTTCTTTATGGTCCAACTCTCACTTCCATACATCACTACTGGGAAAACCATAGCTTTAACTATACGGACCTTTGTCGGCAAGGTGATGTCTCTGCTTTTTAAGATGCTGTCTAGGTTTGTCATTGCTTTTCTCCCAAGAAGCAGGCGTCTTTTAATTTCGTGACTGCTGTCACCATCTGCAGTGATCAAGGAGCCCAAGAAAGTAAAATCTCTCACTGCCTCCATTTCTTCCCCTTCTATTTGCCAGGAGGTGATGGGACCAGTGGCCATGATCTTGGTTTTTTTGATGTTGAGCTTCAGACCATATTTTGCGCTCTCCTCTTTCACCCTCATTAAAAGGTTCTTTAATTCCTCCTCGCTTTTTGCCATCAAGGTTGTGTCATCTGCATATCTGAGGTTGTTTGATATTTCTTCCAGCAATCTTAATTCCGGCTTGGGATTCATCTAGTCCAGCCTTTCGCATGATGAATTCTGCATATAAGTTAAATAAGCAGGGAGACAATATACAACCTTGTCGTACTCCTTTCCCAATTTTGAACCAATCAGTTGTTCCATATCCAGTTCTAACTGTAGCTTCTTGTCCCACATAGAGATTTCTCAGGAGACAGATGAGGTGATCAGGCACTCCCATTTCTTTAAGAACTTGCCATAGTTTGCTGTGGTCGACACAGTCAAAGGCTTTTGCATAGTCAATGAAGCAGAAGTAGACGTTTTTCTGGAACTCTCTAGCTTTCTCCATAATCCAGCGCATGTTTGCTATTTGGTCTCTGGTTCCTCTGCCCTTTCGAAATCCAGCTTGCACTTCTGGGAGTTCTCGGTCCACATACTGCCTAAGCCTGCCTTGTAGAATTTTAAGCATAACCTTGCTAGCGTGTGAAATGAGCGCAATTGTGCGGTAGTTGCAGCATTCTTTGGCACTGCCCTTCTTTGGAATTGGGATGTAGACTGATCTTCTCCAATCCTCTGGCCATTGCTGAGTTTTCCAAACTTGCTGGCATATTGGGTGTAGCACCTTAACAGCATCATCTTTTAAAATTTTAAACAGTTCAGCTGGAATATCATCACTTCCACTGGCCTTGTTATTAGCAATGCTTTCTAAGGCCCATTTGACTTCACTCTCCAAGATGTCTGGCTCAAGGTCAGCAACCACACTACCTGAGGTGTACGAGACCTCCATATCTTTCTGGTATAATTCCTCTGTGTATTCTTGCCACCTCTTCTTGATGTCTTCTGCTTCTGTTAGGTCCTTACCACTTTTGTCCTTGATTATGGTAATCTTTGTACGAAATGTTCCTTTCATATCTCCAATTTTCTTGAACAGATCTCTGGTTTTCCCCATTCTATTGTTTTCCTCTATTTCTTTGCATTGCTCATTTAAGAAGACCCTCTTGTCTCTCCTTGCTGTTTTTTGGAAATCTGCGTTCAGTTTCCTGTATCTTTCCCTATCTCCCTTGCATTTTGCTTGCCTCCTCTCCTCCGCTATTTGTAAGGCCTCGTTGGACAGCCATTTTGCTTTCTTGCATTTCCTTTTCCTTGGGATGGTTTTCATTGCTGCCTCCTGTATAATGTTACGAGCCTCCATCCATAGTTCTTCAGGCACTCTGTCCACCAAATCTAAATCCTTAAACCTGTTCCTCACTTCCACTGTGTATTCATAAGGGATTTGATTCAGATTGTATCTTACTGGCCCAGTGGTTTTTCCTACTTTCTTCAGTTTAAGCTGGAATTTTGCTATAAGAAGCTGATGATCTGAGTTACAGTCAGCTCCAGGTCTTGTTTTTGCTGACTGTATGGAGCTTCTCCATCTTTGGCTGCAGAGAATATAATCAATCTGATTTCGATGCTGTCCATTTGGTGATATCCATGTGTAGAGTCGTCTCTTGTGTTGTTGGAATAGAGTGTTTGTGATGACCAGCTTGTTCTCTTGACAGAACTCTATTAGCCTTTGCCCTGCTTCATTTTGAACTCCAAGGCCAGTTGTTCCTTTTATCTCTTGATTCCCTACTTTAGCATTCCAGTCCCCTGTAATGAGAAGAACATCCTTCTTTGGTGTCATTTCTAGAAGGTGTTGTAGGTCTTCATAGAATTGGTCAATTTCACTTTCTTCAGCACCGGTAGTTGGTGCATAAACTTGGATTACTGTGATGTTAAAAGGTCTGCCTTGGATTCGTATCGAGATCATTCTGTCATTTTTGAGATTGCATCCCATTACAGCTTTTGCCACTCTTTTGTTGACTATGAGGGCCACTCCATTTCTGCTACAGGATTCTTGCCCACAGTAGTAGATATGATAGTCATCCGAACTGAATTCGCCCATTCCCTTCCATTTTAGTTCACTGATGCCCAGGATGTCGATATTTATTCTTGTCATCTCATTTTTGACCACATCCAGCTTACCTCCACTCATGGTTCTTACATTCCAGGTTCCTATGCAATATTTTTCTTTACAGCATCGGACTTTCCTTTCGCTTCCAGGCATATCCGCAACTGAGCGTCCTTTCGGCTTTGGCCCAGCCGCTTCATCAGCTCTGAATCTACTTGTACTTGTCCTCCGCTCTTCCTCAGTAGCATGTTGGACGCCTTCCGACCTGAGGGGCTCATCTTCCAGCGTCATAACTTTTATATGCCTGTTGTCTTTGTCCATGGAGTTTTCTTGGCAGGGATACTGGAGTGGCTTGCCAGTTCCTTCTCCAGGTGGATCACGTTTAGTCAAAACTCTCCACTATGACCTGTCCATCTTGGGTGGCCCTGCATGGCATAGCTCATAGCTTCTCTGAGTTATTCAAGCCCCTTCGCCACGACAAGGCATTGATCCATGAAGGGTTCAAGGCATTGATCCATGAAGGGTTCATCCATGAAGGGTTCAAACGTCATATTTGCAGCTATATAGCCGAGTCACTGGACCTCTGTGGAACACCTTCCCTCTTGCTGAGTGAGTGAGTGAGAGGGGAGGTGTTCCACCATGCAGCTTTGCTGCTGCTGCTGTTCTCTCTCTTTCTCTCTCTGTGTGTAGATTTCCCCCCACCCCCAGCCTGGGGGTGTGGCAGGGCTTTGCATCAACTAGAACTCCCATCATCCCTATGGTAGCTAGCAGGACTGGTGGTCAGGGGTGGTGGGAACTGTAGTCCAAAAACAGCTGGAGACCCTGCTTTAACCCATTGCATTGGCAAATGTGTGTTTAGGTTGCCTAGTACACCTGACTGCCATCACAGTAGTTCTTGCACAGGCAGAGGCAAACTCGGCCCTCCAGATGTTTTGGGACTACAACTCCCATCATCCCTGACCACTGGTCCTGTTAGCTAGGGATGATGGGAGTTGTAGGACTACCGAGTTTGCCTATGCCTGTTCTTGCACAATGCTGGTATCCCATGTTGACTCTGAATGTCATCTTGTCCCAACTGCTTAAGTTGGTATTGTTTCACTAGAATAACCACCACTATCAAATGCATTACAACAGCTTTCCTTTAGCAGTGGTGCTTTTAGGTAATTTTAGACTCAAGACTCAATGGTTTCAACACCCCAGGATCTAATAGTCTGGGGTGCTCATCTCACTTTCAGGCCAAAGGAGCCAGCGTTTGTCCACAGACAGCATGACTAAACCAATTCTGGTGCAACGGAACACTGTGATGGAAGCCAGAGTGCATGGAAACGCCATTTACCTTCCTGACACAGAGGTACCTATTTATCTACTTGCACTGGTGTGCTTTCAAACTGCTAGGTTGGCAGGAGCTGGGACAGAGCAATGGGAGCTCACCCCGTTGCAGGGATTCGAACCTCCGACCTTCTGATTGGCAAGCCCAAGAGGCACAGTGGTTTAGACCACAGTGCCACCCGCTCCCCTATCCTGCATGACTAACCTGTGACCCTCTGGATATTGGGATTATGGAAGTTGTAGTCTAGCAAAAACTTTAAGGCCAAAACTTTAAGGCCAAAAACTTTCACCACCCCTCCTTTAGATGGCAATGTGCACGACTTCACTTGCTTCAAGATCATGTCACTGCTTACACTGGAGGGACTTCTTGCTCATTCTGATGCATGGGGCCCTATACCTCTGCCCCCCAAGTCCTGCTCTGAGAGCGCCACGACACTTTGAGGCAGTCCTTCTGTGCTTTTCTTCAGATTCAACCCTTCATGGCACTGCCTCGTATTTGCAAGCCACATGTGTTTCATGTGACGTCTCTGTGTTGTGCTTCTTTACAAATGTTAAGACCACACACTCTGGGCTCTGCTATCACATTACGTTGTATTATGCTATGATTAAACAAATTTTAACATCACATCACATCATATACATATGGCTGTTGCCAACCCAACAAGCCATCAAAAATACTTTATTGGACGAAGTCGTTTTGCTCAAATAAAAAATAAAAATGGTTTGCTGTCATTTATTATATTTAAAATTTGTAATAATTTATTGTTTTCAAATTGTGTCTGATAAAAGCTTTAATATGTTATAAATAGCTGTAAAGAAAATATAATTCCCCTTTGAGACAAGACATACTTTATCTTTCATTTTACTTTTTCACAAAACACAGACTGGCACCAAGAAAAGACTAACAAAAATAATTTAACATCTATATAATGCACTCTAGGTTGGAAGCATTCAAGCAACAGAATTTGTATCAGAGGACTTTAAATATAGGTCTCATGTAATTTTAGTTACAATAAGGGTTGTTGATCTTAAATGAACAAAGCTAAACAAAAGGTATTCAGAAAGGGTTACAATCATGTATTGGCCATTGCTGATGTTAATTAAGATGTGCAGTGGTAAATTGTTCTACTGTTCTACTGCTCCCTAAAGGAAGCAGCCAGTAAATACCACAATCTAAGCTAGATACTAATGAGGACTAGAAGCACTGCATTATGTACAATGTGGCTCACAGGTTCTGATAACCAGAGGGAGGAACTTGGCTTTCCAATTTCCTGTTAATCACCCCATCTTTACTTCAACTGTTACTTTCTATTAGGTTATTATATCATTGAACTTTCTGTTCCCTATCAGGGTTTCCAAAACTTGGGCCTCCAGCTGTTTTCGGACTACAGTTCCCATCATCCTTGACCACTGCTCCTGCTAGCTAGGCATATGATGGAGCACAAGTAGAAGGAGAAGAGGAAGGTTGAGAAGGAACTAAACTAATGAAGGGTGAAGCCCCTAAGAGCCATTTTTTCACCTCATGCAGAGACCCGTTGCTACTGAAGGGATGTTCTCAAAAGGCAAGTGGGCATGCCTCATGGTGACAACCAATGTAATGAGCACCAAGAACGGGAAAAACTATAATTCTTGCTGTAATCAAGACCACATTTGTGCATACTTTGAGGTTCAGTGGGTGCGAACCAACGTCACTGTGGCGTTTCACCTCTAGGGGACCAGCAAAAGTTAAGTTGTATGGGAGGTGAATAGCCAATAGGAGCTCTCTAGGCAGAAGCAGGGGTATATAGGGAGAAGCAGTCAGTCAGAAGGGGTAGTTGATGAGTGAGGTGGAGAGGATTTGAGATAGAGTGGTGCTGAATCGGAGAGAGAAATAAGAAGGGAACTTCAGTCAGCGAGGAAAAGGGGGGAACTAGTACTAAAGGTTAAGTTTAAGCAAAAGTACCTGAGAAACCGTGAAGAATTTATATGCTTGTAAGATCATCACCTAAATAAACTTAATTGTTTGGTTTACCTTTCACCTGACTGGAATCCAATATATGTGTACCAGTACATAGAATTCCTGGTTGGTGGCGGCAAGGAAGAATATAGGCGAGGGAGATACTGGGTCAACAGACCGTGAAACGTCACCATGCACAGCTGGTTGGCACTACAGTTTGATCTGAAATTAGCATTACATAGGTAGCTGCCTCATATTGAGTCAGCTCCTTGGTCCACCTGAGTTCATTGAGCCAGCTCATTGGTCAGTATTGTCTATAGCAGGCATAGTCAAACTCTGGTCCTCCAGATGTTTGGGACTACAATTCCCATAATCCCTGACCACTGGTCCTGTTAGCTAGGGATGATGGGAGGGCCCAAACATCTGGAGTCCCAAACATCTGGAGGGCCAGAGTTTGCCTATGCCTGATCTGCGGTGACTGACAACAACTCTCCAGAATTCCAGGCAGGACTTTCTCCCAGTCCTATATGGAGATGCTGTGGGTCCGTTTTTGTGCAAGGAAGATGGTCTACCAGTGAGCTACGGCCCTTCCCCATGACTGGACTGTATAGAGGAAAGAGATGGGTAGAGTGGGGAGATGTTGATCATCACTGTTTATTCACCTAGCTATGAGATTTACATTAGTTTCATCTTAATGCGCTCATTTACATTTTTTAAACTGTTGATTCAACAGTGTATATTCTCCTTTGGGATGCATCTTCAACGTAATAGATTACAGCTTTATTCTATACAAAAAATGTGCGCATGGGGAAAAGGTACTATTCCGCTCAACAGCCTGCAATTTATACTTTCTTTTGAACCTTACCTGATGGTTGAGCATTTCCCCTGGCAGTCACCATACCTGTAGCTAGATGCTGTGCAAGTGATGTTTTCTGCCACAGCCCTTTCCCACATTTTCTCTTCTGTCCTCTTTTTTAACTCCTGTCCTCTTGATTTCTTTTCACTGCTCCTGCGGCCTCTGTGCCCACATTTTGTTTCACTAGTTATTTCCTTGATGACCTCTCCCTCCCCCTTTCCCCCCTTTTCTTTTTTCTTACCTCTTTCAGCCTTGACCAGGGTTCAGGCTAAGGTGCCTCCCTACAGACACGGCCTCACCTAATAAAGCAGCCAAGCCAGTCTAGTTATCTTTCATTGAAATGTTTCTTCCGCATTCAATTTCCATTTGTTCTTAAAGCACCCATGCCTCTCTTCCCCGGTTTTTCATTTCTGACAAAATAGCCTCTCTGCTAGATGTTGACAAATGTGTCATACAGCAAGAAAAGCACCACAATAATGCCAGATCTGGTTAGATTCAGCATTTTCTATTTATATTTAGTACTCTCTGGTTATATTAGGGCTTTCCCCCAGGAAGCCTATCTCTTGAAATGTATGGACTTAGTTTTGATATTTTGGGGGGTAAAATTAGCACATTCAGAGCCTAATATGGCTATAGAGTTTTAACACCAGCAAAAGGGCCTAACTGGACTCATTAGATCCTGATGCCCAGGCTTTGGTATGGTGCTAGTCACACCTGCATTTCTTCCTGTGCCTTATTAAAGAAGACTGGTGCTATTTACATTTCCCAGGATCTATATAATCCATGTAGATCCAAGCATGGTATAGGTGTTGTATAGGATTCTCCTAATAAGTTATCTGGTTATCTCCCGCTTGGACTACTGCAATGCGCTGTACGTGGGGCTACCTTTGAAGGTGCCTGGAAACCACAATTAATCCAGAATGCGGCAGCTAGACTAGTGGCTGGGAGTGGCCGCCGAGACCACATAACACCGGTCTTGAATGACCTACATTGGCTCCCAGTACGTTTCCAAGCACAATTCAAAGTGTTGGTGCTGACCTTTAAAGCCCTAAACGGCCTCGGCCCTGTATACCTGAAGGAGCGTCTCCACCCCCATCATCAGCCCGGACACTGAGATCCAGCACCGAGGGCCTACTGGCAGTTCCCTCATTGCGAGAAGTGAGGTTACAGGGAACCAGACAGATTGCCTTCTCGGTAGTGGCACCCGCCCTGTGGAATGCCCTCCCAGCAGATGTCAAGGCACTAAGCAACTATTTTACTTTTAGAAGACAACTGAAGGCGGCCCTGTTTAGGGAAGTTTTTAATGTACTGTTTTTAATATTCGGTTGGAAGCCACCCAGAGTGGCTGGGGAAACCCAGCCATTATTATTATTATTATTATTATTATTATTATTATTATTATTATTATTAGTGGATCAGGGCTAAGAGGTTCTACATACAAAGTAGATGGTCCGCTGATTGTCAGTGCTTGGGCCCAGCTACATTTTTACCTATAGAGGCAGGTGGGTGTGGCTTGTCCCTAATGGCCTGGCAGGCATATTTAGGCATGTGGACCAAGTGCTTGAACCACAGCTGTAGGGAATAATTTTTTTTGAAGGAGCCTTTGTACATGTGAATCCAAACTAGGGCAGGGTGGGGGATTGGGTCCACAGACAACCTTCAGCATTCGGGGTTGAAAGGAGTTGGCTGGATTTTGTGACAATACTGCCTTATTCCTTCTGAAAGGAGATCTTCTCTATGGGTTGAAGAACTCACTTAAATCCAGGAGAAGATAGATAATCGCTGGCTTTTCTGCTTGAAACAATATCCCTGACTGCGGTTGGTAACATAATTTTTTGGACAGGGCCTACTGCATTCAATCTCTAGTGTTTTCTCAAGTTGATAAATCAGTCTCATTTCTGAAGGAAGCTGCCTAATCTCAGGATTATTGAAAGCTTTTCATAAAAGGTGTGCTTTCCTCACATCTAACAAGCAACCCATTCTCTTTCTCCTAAAGAAGATAGTTGGCATGCAGAAAGCCATAAAAATGATGATGATGCAGATTGAATAAGTGGGTGCCAGTCTGGAATGAGGAGTATTAAGGAGATGGGGTGGCTGTGAATGTTTCCAACCTAGTGCCTTATTCTATATATGTATATCTTAATCTTTTTCATTCAGAATGTCAACCAAGGCTTGGAGTAGTCTGTCATCCCGATGCTTGTATGGTTTGGTATTGTAGAAAAGGTCAACATAGTCACTATACAGAGACTCCTCTGAGTCTTTCAGCTGAGAGGCTTGGTTAAGTTTCTCCAGAGCTTGATAGAAATGTTCATAGGGAATATTTGAGTTTTCACTTAGCACCTTTGTTGGTACTCGATTCCCACCCATCTGGTCACGAAAGGCATTTTGCAGTAGCCGGAGCATTGCATCTGATGAGGCCACATCCTGTAATTTCTCTGTGCCAGTGGTACTTTCTGTCACCTTCCTTTTCCCACTCAGGTTCTCCAGTGTGGTGTGATCCTGAAATATATATGTGTGTGTGTATGAGTGTGCCAAATGTCAAGAACCATTGAATATTAGCAAAAGGAAAAAGAACCCCACATGTTTAAAGCAAATGCTGAGCAGATTGGAAACCCCAAGAGTCAAAAGTTGAATGTTGCCTGTGGGGGTTGAACTCATACAACCAGCTGTTCATGGCCTGGGGGCTAGCACACTCAAGCTATCCTCACAGCTATTATGTGCAAAGGGGCTATAAAACAGGTCCTTAGCTACCTGTGAATGGTCCATGCAGTGTGATGTGAGCTATCAAAGTTCATTTGTGTTCAGGCCTAGTGCCAGTGGTCAGCCAGGTCAGGCATTGTCTAAGAGCCTGAGAAGGGTCCCTCATTGCTCTGACCCAGCGATGCTTCCATTAATGGTGACCACCTGTCATCTAAATGCACCCAAAATGCAAGGTCTGTGCTTCTATAAAATGTACAGAACCCATTCTATGGATCTATGGAATCTATATATTTCATATCTATATATTGCTGGGGCACTGCGTTTTGGCAGATGGCCACCGTGGTTGGAAGCTGAGCTTCACTTCCATTCAAAAGAGGAACCCCCAGGGACATCTAAAGGTTGGCAAAAGTTGCATCAGGCTATCATGACTAACAGTTGCTGTTGCATCCTTCATGAAATTATCCAGTCCCTTTTAAAGCCATCTAAGCTACATAATAGCCATCGCCACATATTTTTGCCTGCCAATTCTGTACATTAATTAGATATACATAGACCCAAGAATGGGGGAATTCCAGAAAGACAAAAACATTTTAAAGGGGGAAATTTCCTCCTGTTTGATTCTAATGCTACAAGGATGCTTCAAGGGTGGGTATGATGAGAATAGATTGATACCTCTACAAAATCCGTCATCTTTTCCGCACCTCTCCTGTCATTTTGGACAGTATTGTATGATGTGTAGATGCGAGGTTTCTTCATGTGCTCAGGTCGAGTTGAAGTGCCATGCAAAATCAGTTTCCAGTTCACAATTCTTCCTTCGTTTTGCAATCGTCTAGACTGAGGGATCATAGCGCAATAATTAGCCTTCTACATTGTACAGGTGGGAGACAGCGGAGAGTAAAGTGGTGGCGGCGGTGACTCCAAGTGCAACACAAATGGTGTGCAGGCCGGCTGAATAATTCTACACACTGTTTGTGTTACTCCATGAAATCCATACATTGTCCTGTTGCATTTATTCCTCAGTACCCCAATTTCTTCAAAATAAATACATGCCTGCTCTTTAAAGCAATCTCATGAATCATTGCTTCTGTCACAATGTGCAAAAAATAAAGCATTGAACTTTTATTAGAAACATTGATGCCTTCTTGTCTCAGCTGAACTCCTGGAAGCACCACACGATAATTTCCAGGTGAAACTCGGAAAATTAGAATATCGTCGAAAGGTGCCTTTATTTCACTAATGAAACTTTTTATTTTTTTATTTTCCTTTTAATTTTTACAAATGCTTTCTTTTGGAAATTCCTCCGTAATAAAACAAATAGTTACAATAATACAAAAATAAACATCGCTATTACATTTCATTAATTACATTCCTTTTATAATTGACCCGCCTAACGACAAATAATTACAACAAATAAAGGCTTGACATATCTTGCTTTCCATGTCGTCTATCTCATATATTGGTTTCACCTTTTAAGTTGCATTGCTGAAATAAATGCACTTTTCGACAATATTCTAATTTTCTGAGTTTCACCTATCCAACCCAACTAAGTGATAGGTATTTGCTGATTATATTTCCTTGCTTCTGAAGGAAGAGGCTTACACCCCTCGTATCATTTCACTCATGCATTTGACTGCTTCAGTAGCTTCCCCTGCTTACCGTATCAACAACTTTTAAAGTCCATGTGCCTGTTGGATTCTCTCCCCAAGTGTGAACTGACATAAAATCCCAGTCTTTAAAGCCATTGGGTGACTTATCTCTTTGCCGTTCGGCTAGTAAGACTGTGGTGGTCCCTGTATTAGAGGAAAGGAATAAGAATCCCAGGGTAAGGTCACATGAGGAAAACTGATGTGGCTTAGCAGACAGAGATAAATACAGTGTCACCTCTGGAGACACAGAACGACCTTGAGTTTCACAGTCTGTACCATTTAGGTTCACTGAGGAATAAAGGAATAGCTTGTTGTCCCTCAAGAGCTATAGTAATATGTGAATTTGGGAATGCTGAGTTCCTGTAGATCATAATGCACTGCCAAAATGATTCAGCACATTGAACAAATAAAATCAATGACTGAATACATTGTATACTTTCCTGGAAGTTTAGAAATTAGGCATTGAGATCAGTCACTTACAAAATCCACAGCTTCTGACTGAGCAGCCCCCTGCACTGCTTGCCAAGCTGCTCATAAAGTGGGATGTTAGGAGTGACCTCAGCTGTGATGCAGAGATCCTTGGGTCAGAAGACAAAAATAGGGATTCTCCAATGATTCTTTAGAAACAAATGTTTGCCCAAGGACTTCCATGGATCCCTGCCATTATCTGCAGCTTTCCACATCATTGCAAAACTCATCAAAACGAGTTACCGGTAAACATTAGCTCCCTGCATGGTTGAAAGAGATACTTGGGCCACACTACCAGCACCATCCCTGACACTGAAGGCTTCTCCTGCTCCACTACCAAAACCCACACATTGGACATGGACATCTGAGCAGTGGAAGCCAGGTCGGAGCAATATGCAAAGAGGTTTTCACAGAAGCTGTAGTCTTGATCACCCAGGGTTCCAGCTCCTGTTTAAATCCTATGAATGGAGAGTCAACATACACCGAATTCCATTGCTTAGATGTCCATGCCTAAGAGTAGGGACAGGTAGATGCACAAACTCAAGGATAGGGATATTAGCATGGCTTTGCTTCTCCTTCAAAATGTAGTTATTGTGCAAGATTGTAGGTTCTGCATATGTTGAATGGAACTAACAACATGTCCATTAATGTGTTGATATACTGCACAGGCAAAAGGAAAAAAGAAACTGCCATGAGCAGGGTAAATGGCCTTTAAAGGCCTGAAAGTCTTGGCTTTGGCTTAGTTTTTCAGTAATTGGTTCAGATTTTATGACTGGGGAAGAAGATTCAGAATATAGTATTGGTGGGAGTACGTGGGCTATGATCAGTGCCTTTGTCATTGATTTTGATGAACATAATAACATGCCTTATACTAAGTCAGGCATCCCCAAACTGTGGCCCTCCAGATGTTTTTGCCTACAACTCCCATGATCCCTAGCTAACAGGACCAGTGGTCAGGGATGATGGGGATTGTAGTCCAAAACATCTGGAGGGCCGAAGTTTGGGGATGCCTGGACTAAGTCATACCAATGGTCCATCTAGCTTAGTATACTGGTGGGTAGCAGCTCTAAATTGATTGACAGCAGGTTCAGAAACAGGTTTCCTCCAGTCCTCCTTGGGGATGCTAGGAATTGAAACGGGGGTCTTCTGCACACAAACCATGTGCTCTATCATTGAGCGTCATATTTTCTCTTCTCTCAATTTGCTTTCTGCAACACATTTGTTTTAGAGTAGTCCTGTTTGATGACAATCGGCATGCTCTGGAGTAAGCAACTTAGAGATTACAACCTAAAGGAGTAGATAAGGGAGGTGGCTTCCCTATTTTGCAAATTGACAGGTTTTGTGATCTCTCACACTATTATCTTCTTTATGGATGAAGCACCAGAAAGCTTGCTTCTAATTTTAATGAGAGCTTGAAGGGGCCCTGAGGATTGGTCATGAGAAATAATAAGAATTTTTTTAAAATGCCTAGAAGCTATAAAATGGAAGATATAAAATAGGAGAGCTCTGTTGTAGATGAGTTCTGTTGCTAAGACAACAATGGCTGGTTGCAGATAGATTAAACTCCACATGCCCTCAATAAGGGAGAGTTATATTTCAATTTTAACACTGCTGGACCTCTCTACTTTACACTGGCCTTAGCAGGGATTTATGCACACAATCTAACTAAGGCGGAGCCAAGGAAGTATCCCCACATCTTAGTGAAAATGGTGACGGACCTTTTCAGAGACTTTCTGCAACAAGAAGCAACATCTCGGTAGGTGCTACTCTTTGAGAATGCCCCAATGGGGATGATGCTTCTACAGCATAATGTGCAATCTCATTCCCAGGGTGCTCTGGGTTTTAAAAAAGAGATGGTTGCCTCCATTGGCTTCCTCCACTTTTTCTTCACCCCCTTTGCTTCATCCCCTTAAATCAGTGAAAAAGTGGTCCACGTATACTTTCAGCAAGGTGATGCTACCAAGAGCCCAGGTACAACACCTCTGCCTTAGCCATTGTTTTTCCCTTGTCTAATTTGCCAGAGGGCACATGAATCATGGCCATCTCCAAGAAAACCATGGAGTAAATTAATTTTCCAGGAAGTGAGAGCTGGAGGCAAGTACAAAGTATATAGACTGGGGAAGATATTTTGTTTCCTTTTTTATTTCTTTTGTGATTTCATTTCTTTTTCCTTTTTAGGGTTTTCTCCTTGAAACATGTGCTAGGAGCATTGTGGTGTCTGGCTCACCCCTCCCCAAACCCATGAAAATCTGTGTATCAAATACCTGCTCAGTTCTGGTAGGTTTGTTAGAAGATATGCATGTTGACATGTGGTTGGGCTTGCTACTGGCAAACAATGCTTTGCCATCCAAAAGCGCCCTCATTGATACATGTTTTTAGTTTGACATTTCAGGGGTTTTTGGTGTGCTGATACTAGCATCCCACTTCCCAAAGGGAGGCTTAATCCTTGCAGCTCCCAAAACATTACAAAACAGTAAAAAGAAAAGAGAAACTGGTTGTGTCTAAGGTACAATTACTAGACATAGCAGAACTAGGTAGTTTGTCTCCTGTACCTGATGGAGAAGTCAGGGTCACATGAAGATCACCTCTGCGGGAATATTCAATCGTTGCTTCAAATTGTACATGTTCCAGGAATTTAATGGCATTTTCTTGACCTTCACAAGCTGTTGTGGGAATTTCAATGGTAACTTCACCACTAGATCTTAATAACCTGGCAATGTTACAAGGAAATTATCCAGTTATTTCCCCCCCAATGTCAATTTATTCTCTTCATCTATTCAGTGAGGTTCTGTTGCCTTTTTACACTTGTGATATTAATAGTCTCAAGGTAAGATATGGACATTTTGCTTCATTTACTGTTCCTGTAAACCTCCTTTGAAATAAATTCTGGGTGAACGAGCAGGAACGTGTATAATGGTTTTTTTCATCCCAGTGTATGGGGGATACCTAGTATTTCACAGGTCCAGCAGCAGCACCTGAACTGACAACCTAAGCCAGGTTCAAGGATCCACTGGTCTTTGATGCTTGCTCTGTACCAGGCAGCTATGGGCTAAATTTCCCACAATGCCCAAGATTACAATGCTACATACACCTCTGAGAACCATGTGGAAGTTTTCAAAGCAGCTCATAGCTGTCTGGTATTGGGGTGGTGGTGGTGGCACAGAGCAGATATCATTTCTGTCTTCTCTGACTGGCAGTAGCAATCCAGGGCCTATCCATTGCCCTGAAAGACTTTTGACTGGATTGAACCTGGAACCATGTACATGCAAAGCCAGATGCTCTGCTACCAATGAATAGTGGTCCCTTTCTAATTCTTCGCCTTCTTCTTGTTCTAATGCACATGAAAGGGAAGCAGTAGACTAGGAACATGTGTTTTTTTTAACTTAAGTGGGTTGCTGACTGGACCAGACCCTCTATGCTAGCTTCCCAGCAGGTGGATCATTGCTTCTTACAGGGAGGGAGCAGGATGAGGTGGCAGGGAGGTATTCACAATGCAAATGCACTGACAGAGCCAATTGGAAGCCCCTGCCATTGCGTTTGCACCACCTTGACCACCCTGCTGCCTCTCTCCTCTCTCCTGGTAAGCAACAGTGACTCACCTTCTAGGATTTTCAAGTGTCTTTAATGGGATAAAATATTTCCGGTAGACATAGGCTATTAGCTAACAATGGAATTCTTACCTCGGTTCAAAGCTGCTGTCCTTAACAATGCACTCTTTCTTTTCGGGTACTTCTTTCCAGGTTTTAGGGTCAGCCAAATCTACCAGTGCTTTGGCATTGAGCAATCCAAATCCAAATCTGCTGTTCACCATCAGTCCGGCTCCATTCTTCTTCCATCCCGGATTGTTGGCCAAAGGATCGAATTCGGATGTCCAGACTACCAAATGTTGCATATCTCTCCAGGTTAGATTAGGACTATCACAAACAGAATTCTAGTCAGTTTCTAAATATCTCACCCAATGGTATTTGACCACAATCCACTGGAATTTTCTCCCACACACTCAGCACATTCTTTCCAGTGGGTGGGGCTAGGCCCATTAATTTTGGCACTCTTAGCAAAATATCCTGGGGCTTTCATCCTCTCCGCTGTTCTTCATATAGTTCCATCAATCAGCAGATCCCTACTAGGTTCCCCAGCCATGTTTTTGCAGGGACTTTTATAGAGATTATATAACATTTGTTAAGTTGATTCACTATTGTGTCATAATACTATTCCCCATTACGGTATATATATCTGCAGCCTTCACTGTAAACATTAATGAAGGCAATTTTGGGGTTGAACAAGGAAGATCATAATGATTTATGGATGGAAGCTTTGCCCTTTCACTCCCACCCTGCTTTCATTCAGCCTCTGAGAAAGATCACCACCTTGAAACTTGTAGGGCATCTAATTCCTAGGATCGAAATCAATAATTGTCAATGCCAGTGGCTTTTATATTTACCGTGGGTTGGATCCATATTTAGTCATGCCTAGAACCAGGGGGGTGTAAGTTACAGAACAGTTCTAACCATGTCTACTCAGAAGTAAACTCCTGTTTAATTCAGTGGGGTTTACTCACAGGTAAGTGGGGTTAGGATTGGAGACTACCTGCATGTCCCATTGATCTACTCTAAACATGATTAAGTCTGGAGACGAGCCTATATATTCAACAGTGTGAGGAACAGTGAGATCTGATTAAAAACAATCCAGCTAACTTTAAAGACCTGAACTGCTGGAGGGTTTTTGCCATTATTTTCACAGTGATGATAACAAGAAAGAAGGAGATGGGTACTAAAAGGGAGTTTAAGAAGACTTACTTGGCCTCCAGGGCGAGAGCAAAGATCCCTGCAGCTAAAGGAGCAGAAGCAGATGTCCCAGTGTGCGTGGAAGTGCATTCATTATGAAGGTCAGCACTTATCTGAAGGAGATAAACATCATACATCACAGAATTTGAGTTTACTGTCTCCATGCGCTAAAACATTCTTGTCTATGGGTGGGATCCAGAATGAGTTATGCTTAGAACAAACCCAACAATCATGTCAGATTGTTGAGCCTGGATCTAGTTCCCATTTTTGTAATGAGTTCAACCTGAGGGCATACGGTATTTGCCTCTTTCTAATAAAAAAAGTGGATGAGATTGGAAGACTCTTCTTTACTGCATTCATTTTAATTCTAGTTTTTGAAACTTGTACTGAAGGAAAATATGTCCAAGTCAAGCAACTTGCCTTATTCTGAGATCTCAAGGAGCATACAAGTGAGCTTTCCATGTTTACCAATGAATCATAAAGCACATTGCTATGTTGGGCTTAGGAGTTTTTAATGAGCTTTCTGGCTTTAAAATCACAGCGTTTGAGACTGAATGTTGCTCTTCCCCTCCAACAGAAGCAGAACACGGTCATTCGGAAAATGAAGCAGATGATTTGTATTAGAAAATGAAGTTTCCCACTTAGATAAAGTACCTAACATGCCAGCAAGGAAAGGTACAATGTGTGGAAGTGAAGAACTAATGAAAAGGGCATATTCTTTTTTGCACTTATGGGGAGCTTTATAAATCAGCCCCAAATTGGAAGTATTTCTGACCAATCACACTTCAGTTATTTTAACCCCCATCTCTGTTTCACAATCAGACCAGGGTTTTTTCCTCCTTCCATGTTACAGGAGCAATATGATTGCTTCTTCCATGTGGTTTTCTGATAGGGTTGCAGTGGGTTTGCATACTGCCTCCTGTTTTAGACACATGACAAGAAGGGTGATCTGTTTAGGGTTGCCAGACTCAGTAGAGGGCAGGACTTCTGTGCCTTTAATTGCCCTGCTCTCTTTTGAGTCTGGAAACTTTAAAGAGAAACCAGCAGACCCTTTGTTTAATTTCCAGCCAAAGGGTCTGCTGGTTTCTCTTTAAGGTTTCCAGACTCAAAAGAGAGCAGGGCAATTAAAGGCACAGAAGTCCTGCCCTCTACTGAGTCTGGCAACCCTAGTTTCTGTTCACTGCAAGATTAAATCTATCAGTTGGTCAATGAGCAGAGATGTTCCCTGCCACAAAAGGGACAGGAAACCCACAATTTTTTTACCCAAACACGGAAAGCAAATTCAATCCAATTCGCTGTCCAATAAGTGATAAAGAGGCAGTTTGGCCCTTCAGGGTGACAGATTTGAGAGAGCCTCCTCTCACCCATAAGTGACATTCTTTTTTTCAGCAATCAACACCATGAAGACAAAACTATGGATCACTTCTTGCTCTGAAGTGAAAGACTGTTTTGTCTCATCATTAGGGAAATGCAGTACTGTATCTTACATCCCACTATTAGAACTTAAAACATGGATCAGACAATTTCCTTCCCTCCCCTCAAAAAGGAAAGCTTGTTAAATCTGGTAAAAACAACCTACAATTTTCTGGTCAGTATAATCCCCACTGCTGTATGCTGTGGCCATTGTTGAAGAGCACTTCTCTGCATACCAGGGAGAATGGCCTTGCTGAGAAGCACTGCTGATGGAGATCGTGTAGAGGCTATCTGTGTAGCCATCGCAGTCACAGTTGTCTCCTTGGCGGCCGCCATTCCCAGAAGCCCAGACAAAAATAGAACCTTTCCCCTTTCGCCCCTACAGGAAACAAAAGGGCCAACATGGTTATCACAAGAGTGGGAGCCTCATTGCCGTACGTTCCCGCAGAAAAATCATCGTTGCAGCCATTTCGTGGGCTGAACTGAACACATCAGCAATAAGTGAGCTATATAAATCGATTGAGAAAAGGTTGTCCCCTTATTTTTTTATGGAATAATAATACAATATAACAATATATAACCATTTGTAATTGGTGCAAGAGTACAGCACTTCATGGCTATAAGGTCTCTGAAGAGTTGCAGCCATTCAGAGTAGATAAACATTACACTGAGTCGCTATAAGAACAGTCTGACGCAGGAAGGGTCAGTCATGGAAGGTTGAAAATGAATGCTGTTTCTCTCTTGTAAATGAAAGGATAACTTGATTAGGGAAACCCTCACATGCGGTCTAGTGCAGTGCGGTGGAATGGAGTGACAGGGGTTTTCAAAGGCTTGACCCCTTAAGGCTAAGGGGAATGAGACAGGAGGAATATGCGGTGAAAACTTCACATTGGGGGACAAAGTGGTTTTTAGTGATGGAGAGGTTCGAGGGGTGGTTGGTTAAATAGCATGGCTGTGTGGCTGATGAATTAGAGGCTCCATACTAAAGAATGTGGTTTGTTCCTGAAATCTCTAGTTAAAAAGATCAGATAGCAGGTGATGAGAAAGCTCTCTGCTTGAGACTCTGGAGAGTTGCAGCCATTCAGAGCAGACAATACTAAGTAGATGAACATTTCTTTTTTTTAAAGAGAAACATTCATAATTATCCTTAGATATGTAGAACAACAACTTCTAAAGATTTAGCAGTATCAAACCCCACTTTTTCAATAGGGGTGGTGGTAGCAATTGCACCTGAATTTCTCTTGATTTGCTCAACTGAACAATATATGACCATTAGGTCCAGTTGTGACTGACTCTGGGGTTGCGCCGCTCATCTCGCATTATTGGCTGAGGGAGCCGGCGTACAGCTTCCGGGTCATGTGGCCAGCATGACTAAGCCACTTCTGGTGAACCAGAGCAGCGCACAGAAATGTCGTTTACCTTCCCGCTGTATTTATCTTCCCTATTTATCTACTTGCACTTTGACGTGCTTTCGAACTGCTAGGTTGGCAGGAGCTGGGACCGAGCAACGGGAGCTCACCCTGTCGCAGGGATTTGAACTGCCGACCTTCTGATCGGCAAGCCCTAGACTCAGTGGTTTAGACCACAGCGCCACCTTCGTCCCAAACGAACAATGTATAGTCACACAGAAAAACAAAACATAACCAACAGAAATAATTGCTGTGACGGAACACCACCGATTCCAGGTACAGTATATATTTTTAAAACAACACTTAAATAGATGCCAAGAATTCATTTCATTTCCATGAATTTCATGTATAATATTGCTGATTTATTACCAATGTGACTAGTGTATGATTCACAAAAGTGCATTGGCATTTCAAGTGTTCTATGTTTAGCATGTACTTTCATGGCAGTGGAATAGCAAAATCTATAATCTGTGCCTTCCTGTTGTTTCAAAATCCATGACTCTCCATTAGTTAAAGTCAGGGACCAATCGCCCCCGTTGCCTTTTGAGTCTTGGATGATGAGTGAGAGGTAGCTATAAAAATGCAAACACTCAGAGCTAGAGCAGCATGAAAAAAAAATTGGCTAGATCTTGTATTAGCTTGCTGGTGACCTTTCAGCAGATAGTTTTCGTTGAGTCTTTTTAAAAAAAGGGATTAATGAACTTACACTCACTATAAAGAACAGTGTGGTCCACTATTAATCTGCTTGGGTGAATTTCCAAATGAATAGTTCACAGGCTAGGACAAAGAGTAGTAAGAAAGAAATTATTGTTGGTAATGTTTGTAAGGAATGCATTTGATTAACTGGAGTGGGGGTGGGCAACTTCAGGTCCCAGGGCAAATTTGGCCCTCCTGGCCTCTTTATCTGACCTATAGGATTCTCCCCCAAACACATCCCTCCCCAGTCCTGCTCCATGTTCTCTCCAACTGCCTTTGCTTGGCAAGAGTTTGTCATTGGACTGTGACAACGCCTCTTTGCTTGCCTGGATGAAAAAGTGTCTGTGTCAAAAGTATCTGTCAAAAGTCAGAAACCTTTGATTTTCCATGGGTAGGATACTGTAAAGGGTTGTCCCCAATGTTAGTGCTACTCAGAGTAGAGCCATTGAAATAAATGGATGTGTCTAACTTATGTCCATTAATTTCAATGGGTTTACTCTACATATAACTAAAACTAAAAGCTCATAATCTGCTACACCACCCACTATTGCCGTTGGACCCATCCACCACTTGAATGGAGGCCCCAGAAGGCTGTCCATGAATAAATGGGGCCCTCAGGCTGAAGAAGGCTCCCCATCCCTGAGTTAGAGCAACAAACAAACATGTGATGAATAAAATGCAACATTGTGTTGGGGCTCCAGCTTCAAAGATGAATCCAAGAGCATCACTAGATGCTCAGGGGGAATTCAGCCCCACCCAAAGCAGGCCATTGATCAATTATCCTGACTCAGGAGCTACCCACTCACAATGCCTCCATCTTGCCAGGATTCAGAATCAGTTTGCTCACCCTCATATAGGCCACAACAGAGGCTATGCAGCAGTCCAGGGCTGGCATGGCACAATTACTTAAGAAGGATAAGGCAGGAAGAAAAACTTCTTCTTATCCACTTCATCCACCCCTTATTCACCTTCTGAAGGGACGCGGGTGGTGCTGTGGTCTAAACCACAGAGCCTAGGGCTTGCCAATCAGAAGGTCGGTGGTTCAAATCCCCATGACGGGGTGAGCTCCCGTTGCTTGGTCCCTGCTCCTGCCAACCTTAGCAGTTCAAAAGCACATCAGAGTGCAAGTAGATAAATAGGTACCGCTCCGGCGGGAAGGTAAATGGCATTTCCATGTGCTGCTCTGGTTTGCCAGAAGCGGCTTAGTTATGCTGTCCACATTACCCGGAAGCTGTCTGCCAACAAACACCAACTCCCTCGGCCAGTAAAGTGAGATGAGAGCCGCAACCCCAGAGTCGTCCGCAACTGGACTTAAAAGTCAGGGGTCCCTTTACCTTTACTTTTACCTTTTTCACCTTCTAAGCAAAAACAAAAACAACCCCCCCCACCAATTTAAAAGGGAGTAGCTCCAACCTCTTGGGCACTTTCCCAGTACCTTTCCCAGTACTAAAGATACCCTTCTTGAGGTGAGAACTATGAAAAATATAAGTGAAGCTTTAGAAAGGCTGCTGGTCTTCTAAATTGCCTTGCAGCCAAGTTGCTTTCTGTACATTTGTTGATGGATCACTTTCATAACTATGTCTATACAAGTCATTGCTGCCAGCTAAAATGGGGCTCCCTGTTGTGCGAACTATGTGGGCCAACAGGCAAACTACAAAAATGGAGCAATATATTAAAAGCAAATACAATTAACTTCAAATGGATTTATACAGAGGCCCTTATTCAAACTCAGGCCTTTTTGTTTTTCAGCTGGAAGTCACTGGAACTCAGTTCCGACATCTCTCAGGTGGGCGCCATTTGCATTATAGGAGAACAAGGGAGGCTTTCATGGTGAGTTCCAGCACCTCTTTTTCTAGAAAAATAGCACTGTTCAAATCTAATCCCAGACATCTGATTTATTGCAAGTGCTACTAGGATGTGGCTGAGTATTCCCACTGACATCAAAAGATGCATCCTATTTGTTCAACTGGGCCCAGATGGGCGCCATTATGTGGGTACAATGCATAGGTGTCAAATCTATGGGGCTGAGGTCAGCTGGGGATGGGGCTGAGGCCTCCCAATCTTGAGGGGCCAGGCCCTGCCAGGCCTCCCTGCAAAAGTGGAGGACCTTGCCAGGCCTCCTCACAATGGTGGAGGGGGCCCCTGGACCTACCATCGGTGGCAAAGGGCCTCATTGGGCCTAGGGGCCTCCACCCAATGCACATGTCACATGTGTGTGTTGCACGTGTGACGTCATGTGCACATGATGAACCTCCCCCCATGTCATGTGGAACTCAGCACCTTTGGTACAATGCAAACAGATCTACCTGGATCAGCAAACAGCATCGTAACCTACAGAATCTACATCATTTTCCTTTATTACATATACAGGCCAACAAGATAATGACCAACCCCCTCCAACAGCATACAAATTGATATTGTTAATTTGACTCAGCAACACACACACATGCACACACACACACACACACACACTGCAAGCAACCATGCCCTGTGCCCTCTGATTTCCCAGCGCTGGCATGGTACATGTGTATTTCATAGGTAGGCATGAATAAAAAGATGCCAGTAAAGGCCTGCATGATATTTAGCTAGACCAAAGAGCTAACATGATGGAATCCCCCCCCCAAACGTGCATTCTCACCATCTTAATTATAATTGGATTGAGTTACTCCATGGGCTTACAAAATAATGCATAAAATCTTGGCATGTAAAGAGAGACAAATGCAATATTCATGAAGCAGAAAGTTTCCATCAATATTTTATAGCACCTCTTTGCACACACAAGACCCCTATTAGTATTGGAAGCAAAACAGGCAGTCAAGGAAATGAGCTGAAAGACAATGTGGGCTGCTGCTATCTAGATCTTGAGCTGAGCCCTAGAGTCTAAAAGCATAACCCCCCCCCCCAAGTGCCCTGATTTTTCCAGGGACATCCTGGCTTCTGATTTGATACTGGAATGCCCCTATTTTTCTCACCACTGCTGCCACTGCATGGGGAGGAAGATGAGCTGGTGCTTGTCCTGAGCAGTGGCAGTGGCGGCGGCTGCAGCAGCTGCTGTGAAGTGGCATCCTGTTGCCTCTCTGTGGCCTCTCCATGGCCACTACCGCTGGCCTCCTCCCTTGGATAGCTCATAGCAGCTGCTGGAGAGCAAGCCAGGATGAGGCTGCTACCACTAAGGTCCAGCCCCACATGCCGTGGCGGCTCTGAGGGGCAGGCAGAGGGCATAGCTGCCAAGTACCCCCGTATTTTCTTATCGTTTCCCGCAGGTGTCCCGAATGGCAGAATACCCTGTATTCCCCCAGATTACGGAGCTCCTGCCAGCGGCCATGTTCTTCTGGTGCCGCGCCGGCACCAAAATTCGCTTCTACGCACTTCCGGGCATGCGTAGAGGCGACTTCCCATGCCGCTGTGCCCATTTCCAAAATATCCACAGCGCCAGAAGTCGCTTCTATGCACTTCTGGACATGCGTAGAAGCGACTTCTGGCGCTGTGGACATTTTGGAAATGGCCATAGCGGCATCGGAAGTCACTTCTACACATGTCCAGAAGTGCGTAGAAGCGGTGCTGCTGATCCTGGATTTTTCAATCTGGAACTTGGCACCTATGGCAGAGGGCAGGGCAGGGCTGCCCTGGGCAGGAAGAAAGAAGGAGCAGAGCAAAGTGCAAGGAGTCTTGATTTTTTTTTTTTGAAAAGTTTTGTGTGTCTAATCTTGTGCCTCTCTAAAATTTATTTATTGGTGTGTGTTTTTCTTTTTGTAAATATCCCTATTTTCAACTGAGGAAAGTTGGAGGGTATGAAAAAGCATTCAGCCACTCTTGTTCAACTTGTCTCTAGAACAGTTCCAGTTTTTCTAAAGCAGCAGCATCTCTAAAACAGCAGAACGAGGGAACAAGTCACAAAAATAGTGTTCCTGGGAACGAAGCAAGTTCCCAGGCCCTATACCCTGGCATGTATGAACTACTTAAAAATACTGCCACGTTCTCGGTTAAGAGGCCTCACCTTTTTGATGCCGTATTCAAAAGCCTTCTGTGCCAGCCGGCCAGGTCCCTCAACAGTTTTCCCATCATCATTTGGGCCCCAGCTGGCACTATAAATATCCACATGATCTGGGCTGAAACCGATTGAACTTGCTTCTATGGCGTCTGTGACTATTCCGTCCAGCATTCTTATGCCTTAATGTGAGAAAGCAGAGACAAAGCAGAGATAGAGACAAACTAGTGGTTATTTCATGCTTTCTCAACATTAGTATTATGAAAGATTTATTGTCGCTATAGAATAGAAATATATTATTATCCAATATAAGCTGCCAGGGCTTAAAAATACAATTGACATGGGCTAATGGGAGTTGTGGTCCAAAACTTCCAGAGGGCACCAGGTTGGGGAAGACTGATCCAGGGCTTTATTTGATGCAGGGGATTCAATTCCACACTCTCCAACATTTCTTCATTGAAAATAGGGACACCCTATTCCTACCATTTTCATCAGCAGCCTCACATTCTGATGACTAAGCCGGCTCTGACTTGAGATGCAGTTGTTTCATTTAGGATGTTAGAAAGGTGTGAAGCAGGTTGAGAAAGTCAGACTGGAATGTAGCATGATTGATAGCTTGCAAGGCAGGAGAGGAGAAGGCTGTTAACTCAGAAGAATTCAAATGTGAGAGCAGCCAGCTCACAGTTGTCTGCTCCACTTACAGCTGTCCCATTTTCATTTTTTAAATATGTGTAAAAAGAGCAGTGTTTCTGCCCCCTTTAGTACTGCTTCAGAATCCTCTGTTATTCAAGATTTCTAAAATTTGGGTGGGTGCATACAATTTGAGTATAAGACAAGCAAATGACCTGGACACCACCAAGGTAATTGGGAAATTTGATTGATGACACTGTGAGAAAATCTGTGTAGAAAAATAAATAAATCTTTTACTTTGCAGGCTACATTACTCTTGACAAGGCATTTGAACTACATGCCTGTCATTCTCAGATTTAAAAAGCAAAACATAAACAAGCCCCTATCTATTTCCATATTACTCTTTCACTCAGACATGAACAAAAGACACTTAGGAGTTTTGGAAAACATACCTAGATTTGTTTTTTGTTTTTGCATTTTTATATTTCTTTAACATTACTAGACTGACTACTATTTTTTTTCTTTTTTGTATCTTTTAAACATCCACAACAGGGTTTTTTTTAAAAAAAATAAATAAATAGTATTTTCACCAGTTTTCCCATTAGTAAGCCACTTTCAGAATAATTAAGAGAACCATTTTCCATTAGAAAACCTATTATTTTCCATTAGGGGCAGGGGGTGGGATGAGATCTTTTTCTTTCAAGTTGTGCCTGGTACTGGGAGTCCTAACTGTGACCTTTCCTCTTTGGCGTAGGAGTGGAGTTTTTGGCTGTGCAGAGAAGCATTTACATGACCCCTTCAACATTTGTGAAAGTGCATTGTATAGCCCCACAAGTGAATTTTAGCCCATTTTAAAGGGAGATAGGAAGAAGCCCATATTAGCAGCCTAGGTGCACAGGCAGAAAAAAACATGAAGGTTAAGTGAATATATTATTTTCTGTTAAAATAAAATAGAGCAGTGATACCTGGGGGAGAGGTTATAAGCCTTCTAAAGCATGCAACGTTTCTAGGAATACTTTCCAGCCCTTCTGCATTGCCACTGCATATAACAGAAATGGAAGACTTCCTCTAATAATACATTCTCACCAATGCAAGTTGCACCATTTGCTACGGTATTCCTTTGCTCAGACCTCGAGCACATCAGGGGCAGGAAACACCATTAAAATTGAATTGCTATGTTGGATTCTTACCCCCAACTTTGGAATTGTATGCAACTCCTACTCCACATTTCAGGTTGTTGGCTTGCATGGCGACCTCTCCTGCGCACCGTGTTCCATGTCTGCAACAAAACCCACAAGTCCATCCCGATCATTTACAACTATTATTACGAATGATCATTCATTTGAATGCATCAGATTCAAATGGAGCCCACAGGGATCAGATTGCAGTATGCTGCCATTGCCGTTCATTTTAATGATAAGCCAATTTTAATGAATTAATTCCAAGGGCAAACCTAGTTTCTCAAGTGAAAAAATGGCAATACTATGGAAATACTATAAAGCAAAGCCTGCCTTCTTTCCAGTACACAAGATACCAAGGTATCTAGGAGAAATAAAACATAATTTATATGTATGGCTTGTCCTTGTTGCCAATCTCAGGGTAAATGGTAAGATGTTTTCTATGATGTGTTCTATATGATTGCTCACCTTCCGTAGATGAAAAGCTGCCTTATTTAGTAGTACAGCTTTGTATGCAGTTGAGCTGTTGAACGCTGCCAGTCTGAATTCCATTTACATATTAATAAAGAGCTGATGTTATGCAGAAATGGTAGATTTTAGAGATAATGCCATTTGAATTGGGGGATAATGGTCTCCCATTGCCGATAACTGCTGCAGAGAAGCCGAGTGATGGCTTTTCAAAAGGCTTAAAACATTAATCCATTGAAAACCTTCTACTAAGGTGATATTATTTCTGTTATAAGAGCATCCATATAGTAAATGAAATATCATTTTTGCCTGATAGATGCTGGTGAACCATTGTGTGAGTTCCTTATTGTGTCACTACAAACTAGCATTCTAATTGGCTTGGAACAACTACTTGAGCTGGACTCCATGTTTGAAATGAGCTAATTCTCCTTGCCCTGGACTTCTCAAACCATCATTAAAGGCCCAGCCTGCCGAAAAACCATATTGGCTAGGACAGAGGTGAGGAGCCTGTGGCCCTCCACTGGATGATGTTAGAATACATTTCTCATCAGCCCCAGATAGCAGGGCTAATAGCCAGGGATTATGGGTATTGTAGTCCAGCAACAAACAAAAACTATACCCCACCCCCCGAGAGTTGAAAGGCTATAGATTTTTTTAATTAGCCATGGGACAAATGGAATGGTTTTGCCTGGCGCCTAAAGATATGTAATGAAGGTGCCAGGTGAACCTTCCTGGGGAGAGCATTCCACAAGTGGGGAGCCATCACAGAAAAGGCCCATTCCCGTGTTGCCACCTTCCAGACCTCTCACTGACGGCGGAGGCATATGAAGGAGGACCTTGGATGATGACTGCAGGTTCTGGGTTGGTTCATATGGAGAAAAAGGGAGAGCAAGGGGTATAGCCACCCACTTTTGGATCTGCACACACTCACTTTTGACTCAATCCCTGCCGACATCCATCATGCAGTCCTCAGCAGAAACATGGTTTCCCACCCCTGCGCTAGCTCATTTAAATAGCACCGTACATATTATGAAAGTGGTCAAAGTTCACCAAGGGTCAACTATCAAGATTTGTTTTGCAGAGATTATCAGCAGCATATATTAAAGAGAGAAACAGCAAGTCGTTACTCACTTGTTTTCATTTGTTGGGTCATATCTAGGAAATGGATCGTGATCATTGTCATTGAAATCATAACTTGCCTCAGGATCCTAAGTTGAAAAATGAAACAAAGGAAGAGGATGGATAAAGAACACTTCTGAAATTGCTGAGGCAGCGGAGATAAATTAATTCTAACTTTTTGAAAACGCCCACCCCCTTTATTTGTTTTGCAATTGCAGCAGCATGATAATATACAGGGCTTTTTTTTCAGCCAGAACTCAATTATGGCACTTCTCAGGTGGGCGCCATTGCCATTCTAAGAGAACAAGGGAGGTGTTCATGGTGAGTTCCAGCACCTCTTTTTCTAGAAAAATAGCACTGATAATATATTTTAGTGACTATTCCTGTTAGTTTTTTCTAACAGTTTTTTTTAAATATTTACGTTTGTGAGAGACATTTGAACTATTGTTCATTATTAATTTAACTTTATTTGTCATTTTTGTAATCTCCTGGCCTTTATTGAAAGATTCCATTTTTATCCTCACAATACCTACATGAGGCAGTTCAGGCAGACAGAGAGTGACTTGAAGGTCACCCAGTGAGCCTCCTTGCTGAGCAGGGAGATAAAACTCATTTTCCACATCCAAGCCCCAAGAGTCTAGCCACTCCATTGGTAAATAATAACTGATTGATTGCTGAAGTATAAAACTCACATAGTTAATATAAATGTCGGTGTGGTTCCACTCCAAGCCATCGTCAAGCACTGTTACGACAACACCTTTCCCAGTAATCCCTTTTTGCCACACAGGAATAACATGGAGATCCAATTTTGGCAGAGACGGAGTCATTCTTGTGTCTTGCTAGGAAAAATAAAGGATAATACATTTATATACCCATGTAGTTTGCTTCAGGGTTTCATATAACAGACACACACACCCCAGTCCTTCCTTGAGAAGGTGGGGATTGAATTTGGGGCTTTTTGCTTGCAAAGCATGTGCTCTCCTGCTCTCTAGTCAGATCGGCAGGGCTTAATTTTGGATTATGCCCAATAATTCTTGCAATGTACTTCCCAATCTTAAGCAAAAACAAGTCATATCATACTTAATGGGATTTGGTTCCCAGTAAGTGAGCTGTAAATTGTAGCCTGGTAGCCTGATCTTCTTTCCTCATAAGCAAAGTCTGTTGGGTCGCAACCATGCTCACTTGTGGGATGGGATTTCCCATTTTCTGTGTCACAGCAGCAAACACAGAGTGTGGGGTATGGGCTGCTGATGGAGGGAAGAGTTGGCAGAAATTGTGCCCCCCAATGCATGAGTGGAAGTGCCTTCCTGCTCGCTTAGTTTGCTTCTGATGGCAACTTCAATGCATTTTATTCTAACAATTGCAGCCGAGAGATTATTCCAAACCACCAGTCTGTTCTTTGACAGCTGTTGAATTTTCCATTTCCAGAAATAAGAAAGCTACTGGAGAAAAGGAAAAACCCATCGCAAAAGGTGAAAACATTTTGCAAAAGTTCTTGTGCACTATGCTCTTAATTTTATAATTTGGAAGCTGAGATCTAAGGAGCAGAAAATTGCTTGTCAAGAGTTGAATACCTTGCATGTCTCATGCAGTCCAATCCTATGGATCGTTACTCAAAAGTAAGTCCCACTCGGTTCAGCGCAATGGCACTTGCTCCCTACAGAGGGTGTTTAGGATTGCAGCCTAAATGGTTGCACTGCAGCTCATAGATGACTTTCGACTTTTCTTAAGACAGGTAGAGTCTACATATAAATGCAAGCTCTTACCAGATACCATTGTTGATTCCACATGGGGTCATTGAAAAGATTTTCTGCCGAGTCCCGCAATACCGAACGCTTACTTCGCCTCTTTTCATACTGTTGTTCTGCCCAAGACACCTGGAATATATTTGCCAATAGCAACATCTATAAAGAACCTGGAGTTTGTTGTTGTTAGTGTACCAAAGTATTTTTTATTGCATTTCTATCCCACCCCTTTTCTAAGAATCTCAGAGGCGCATTTTAGACTCGCAACATTTCTGTCTTTTTTAATTGTAGAGAAATCAGTGTGGATATTTTTTTAAGGTACTGTAAAAGGAAGAACTTCCTTTAAAAACAACATCAGCAAGCACACTGATCTCCACAGCCTCTTCAGCTTCCCACACTTTAATTAAAATCCAGGGATGTTGCCCAGGGGACTTTTCCAGACCAGGAAGTGCAAGCCACTGGGGAGGCTGCTGAGAACTGGAGAAATATTTAATGGGAAGAAAAGCACCCAGATCACCCGTGGCCACTTTGCAATGATAACACAAGGTCACCCTCACAGCTACTGAAATTCTAAAGCACTCCAAAAGTGAAGTAGAAAAACAGAATCCTCTTTCACAGGGGAAGAAAGCTTTTTTTGAGGAACAGGCATACAGGTTTTTGGCACATCAGTAGCAGAAAATAAGCTCTCTCCCTTTTTTTAAGCAACAAGACTCACTCATGTGTATAAAAAAAACCTTTATTCATGAGCTACGGTTTAACATTTAGTTGTGTGAACTAGAAAACAATTCTAGCAGGGAATGTGGGAGATATACTCTCTTGTTATACCAGTATCAAAGTTGTTTATTCACAGTCCATATGCTCTTCCACCTGGCCCCGTAACTACATCTCATTGTAAAGCTCCATATTAAGAAAACTGTTACTATTAGATCATATCTAATAATAGAATAAGAGCATTAATGACAGAGGACTACACCCTATTTAATTTAGCGTGTCTGTCTATGGAAGCATTAAGAACATCCTATTTACTGGAAGATATGTTTAATTATTATTATTTTTTAGGTTGCTGGGTTGTTGTTGTTTAGTCTTGGCATGTGGTGATTTATCACTTTAGGAAATTATATTAAATGATTCTAACTCAACATACTGTATTTTCTTTCTAAAAGGTCATTCAAGCCTGCTCTACCAACTGAACTATCCCAGCAAAGGGTATTTGCATTAAATCGCAGGACAGGCATGCTCTCTATTTCATGTTATAATATATCTTTGCAGATTAGGCATAACCCTGTTTGCAAAAGGTTGTAGCAAGAGCCAGGAAGCTGGCCTTCTTTAGCAGCTGCTGCCTAGTGCAAATGTAATTAATATTGCTCTGCACACATGTCAGAGTTGACATCTAATATTGAAAACAAATTCTGCAACCAAGCCTTTGCATATACAAAGCCTGGAGGACCACATTCTGATAAGTGCTCAATTTTGACAGACAGTAGTTTGGGGGCCAGAGGGCGGGTTACTTAACTGACACCCATTCCCATTATGCAAAGTGGGTCTCCCTGCTGATTATTTCATGTGTAGCACCAAATTTCACATGGAAAACATTGATGCCACTGAACTTTGCAATGATCCAGTTTGGAAGGCAAATTTGTCATGCTTGTAAAGCACACTAGAATACTGAACTGAACCAACCACCCCAGCCCCATAGTTCTTTGGCGGCTCAGGTTACAATCCAAGCTGAAAAAGAACTTCTCTTCCTATATATCTGGCTGTGGCTGCAGCAAGGAAAGTCTTACTCCCTTTCGTTTCCTTTCACCTTCGTACTTGAAATGCTAGCACAGGGATATCACAAAACCTGCATTTCCCAGCATTCTTAGGGCCTGCCATTTGCCATAGCGGTATTTCAAGAACCAAAGAGGAAGGAGTGGGAAGGAGAGAAAGTGGGGAGAGAGGAGGCAGAGATCTCACTCCATCTCTGCCACTGACTCAGCAAGCAGAAACAGCAGACACTGCTGCATTAGTCAGGCAAGTAGGTTTGAGTCTCACAATGCAAGGAGGGGATTCAGACCCCGTTGTGCTGCTGGTGATGTAACTGGGAGCACAGTTGGGCTCAAAGTGGGCACAGGATAGAGTCCAGAATACACAAAGCTTCTCCCCACCCCCTGCCCCAACATGAGAGAACTCAGTTGGTTGAATCCAGTTCTGAATTGAACTGGGAAGGGGGAAAGAGTTGCTGAGAATGCCCAAAGGATGTGAGCGATTGCCATAATGTCTGATGACGATGTCACCAAGACATCTGGTGTGGTGTGAACACTCTCCACTTTATTGGCTGTTGCAGGTTACACCCCCAGTGTGGAGAGACACAACAGAGAAGCTGCTGCGGTGTGAACAAAATAACACACACCTAATTGATTTCCCAGTGGCTATACCAAGAACTAAGGTATCAGCAATCAACTGGTCTATGTTACCCTTGGTTATCTGACACATAACTGCTTTTTGTCTTGTTTCCTAGGTGTGTAATTCCAGTAGCCAGCTGCCAAGCTGCTGGCCAAGATTCTACATCAAGATCTGGATCTTCTCGTTTGCTAACACTTTGCTTCTGAGAAATAGCATTGTCATCACAATTTCCCTCTTTCCTCTTCCTTCGCCTTTTGGTTTCTTTAAAAAAGCAAGGAATCTGTTGCATTTTAAGTAGGGTTGCCATATTTCAAAAATGACAATCCAGACACAAAAGTTGTTGTTTTTTTTGGCAAGTTGTTGAGCTTTGCCAATTTCCACAGACTCCCCTTGGGCTAGTAGTACTACTACTACTAGTAGTAGTAGTAGTAATTTATTATTTATACCCCGTCCATCTGGCTGGGTTTTCCCAGCAACTCTGGGGGGTTTCCAACAAAATATTAAAATACAACAATCTGTTAAACATTAAAAGCTTCCCTAAACAGGGCTGCCTTCAGATGTCTTCTGAAAGTCTGGTAGTTGTTTTTCTCTTTGACATCTGGTGGGAGGGTGTTCTACAGGGTGGGTGCCACTACCGAGAAGGCCCTCTGCCTGGTTCCCTGTAACTTGGCTTCTTGCAGTGAGGGAACTGTCAGAAGGCCCTCAGCACTGGACCTCAGTGTTTGGGCAGAATGATGGGGGTGAAGACGCTCCTTCAGGTATACAGAGCCAAGGCCGTTTAGTGCTTTAAAGGTCAGCACCAACACTTTGAATTGTGCTCGGAAACGTACTGGGAGCCAATGTAGGTCATTCAAGACCGGTGTTATGTGGTCTCGGCGGCCGCTCCCAGTCACCAGTCTAGCTGCCGCATTCTGGATTAGTTGTAGTTTCCAGGTCACCTTCAAAGGTAGCCCCACGAAGAGCACATTGCAGTAGTCCAAGTGAGAGATAACTAGTTCCTCAATGAACCCCAGAATTTCTGATGATTATATTTTTCACCCTTTTGTAGGGCAAATCTTGACATTGACACCATGAGGCAACAATAGCCCTACTATGCAAACATTATCTACTTGCCATAAATTTCATCAGTCTGCTCCACTCTCCTACATTCAGGGCTGGCCCTACCATTAGGCAGCAGATACCAGGCGGAAGCAGCTCCCCTGAGCCACCTGGTCATTTCCACCTGTCGGTAATCAGAGCTATATGTGCCACACAGCCTGTTGGGCATCTGCTAAGCAAGCCTGCTGCCCTCAAGTGCTGTGGAGAATCACATCCCATTGCCAGAGCTGAAATAAGGCCCCATCTGCAACATTTAAAGGAGTTTCATGTCACTTTAAACACTCATGACTTTCTCCAAAGAATCCTGGGAACTGTAGTTTGTTAAGGGTTCTGCGATTTGTTAGACTTATATTCCCACCGCAGAGTTGCAGTTTGCTGAATAGTTTAACAAGCAGTCACTCTTCCCAGGTAACTCTGGGAATTGAAGCTGTATGAGTAGAATAGAGGTCTCCTAAGAACTCTCAGGACACATAACAAACTACAGTTCCCAGGATTCTTTGGGAGAAACCATGACCGTTTAAACTGGTATCATGATAAAATTGGGGCCTAAGATTCAACTGCTGGTCCAGTCAGCTTCTGTACCTTAAACTGAGGGTGGGGCGCAATTTGTCACCGACAGAGCAAACTCTGACAGCTGTGAAACTCCCCATGTAACTTTGAGCCAGACAATGTTTCTCAGTCTAACCTACCTCACAAGATTGTTGGAGGGGTAAAATAGTTGAAGAGAACCATGGGCAATCCTTTAATCTTCTTGGGGAAAGGGGAGATATGAATTTAATAAACAAATTAAAGGCCCGAGGAGACTGCAATCCTATGTATGTTTGCTCAGAAGTAAGCCCATCTGGGCACATGGGGGCTTATTCCCTTGTAAGTGTATTCAGTATTGCAGTCTACGGGAAACTGCGAATGCAATACTTACGCGTTGATCATCCAAGAGTCTTTTTGTGATGTGAGTAGCACTCCTTCGCAACCTTCTAGGATGGCTCTTATGTCTAAATAGATAATGATTTTCAAGTGATCCAATCTGCAATACACAGGATGATTTCTGAGATATTTTCCCACAGGGAGCAAACAGTCAATAGCATCGGATAATTGGAATTTCCCAGAAATGCTTCGAATAGAAGTACATTCAATTTTGCGGGATAAAATATTTATTCAAAAGCAGAAGTGCAAAGACTGTGGGAACAGAACTGTGTCTCCACCAATATTTTCCAAGCAATTAAACACGTGAATAATTGTCAACATACACTGTTTTTAATCTAATAGTAATGTGTCTTGAATAGAGCAATGTGTTGAAAATATGCACAGGGGACAGGATTTTTCTTAGAATTAAAAGGAACAAATAGGTTCCGACTATTACCCATCTATGTGTACAGACGATAACTGTTATGTGCTTTTTATTTAGAGCATAGGACTTCTCCATCCTTATCCTCAACCAAAACAAAGGCTGAGGACATATAAGTGCATTTGCCTACCTTCATTTGCCCAGGCTTTCCCTCATCAGACCCTGTTTGAATCCTTTCAGTTCCAGATAGATACCGGTAGATAGATATAGAACTGAAATGATTCAAACACAGGAAAGGATTCAAGGAGTCCCAGGCGTCAAAAGAGCTTATTTATGTATGCTACTACTGTGGCCCATGTTTTGCTAGCCCCAAAATGGAAAACGAGCGAGGTCCTAACCAAAGAAGAATGGCAACTTCAACTGATGGAATACGCGCAGCTTGCAGATTTAACATATAGGATAAGAGAACAAGAACAACACAGGTTTAAAGAAGACTGGAAAATGTTCACTGAATATATGGGTGAAAATCTAAAACACATTTAAAAACGCTGGTAGCATTAAGATAAATTCAGGAGTGTAAATAAGTTTTGATGGATGTAACAATGGATTACTGAATGGTTTAGTTTAATTCATGCAAAATATGCAGGGATGTGTGGTATGCAAAATGAGCCATGGAAAGAGAAGAAGGGAAGTCATTGATTTAAGGTTGTCTAAATGAATATATTGAACTGTAAATTAGAAAATTATATATATATATATATATATATATATATATATATATATATATATATAGACACACACACACACACACACAACGGGATGCAGGCCCCTCTAGCTCAGCATCCTGTTCCCACCGTGGCTCCTAGATACCTGTGGGAAACCCAGAAGCAGGACATGAGTAACAGCGCCCTCCCCTTCTGCGGTTTGCAGCAGCTGGTACTCAGAAGCATTGCTGACTCCAGCTGTGGAGGCAGACCACAGCCACCTCATGATGTATTCCACTCTGTCTTCCTTACTTTTCTCTTATCCAATGGCCTTGCTATGGATTTCATTAGATAGCACTTCTTGGATTCCCCACAGCTCATTTCATCATTTCCCATTCTTTCTCCGTAACATTGATTTCCCCCAGTATATTGCCGTCTTGCTCATCTTTGAGATATTAGAGCAAATGATATATGGAATCACTGTCGGCCTAAATGCAACATGTTCAGTGCCCTCCACTTCTCATTACCAAGTGATCATCGCCGAAATGATAATTGGTAGAAATGTCTAAGGTAGTTTTGTTTGCATTGCTATGCTGAAATAGTCTGCTTCTGCAATGCCACAGTGATGTTGTGCAGCAGCCATACAAATTCTGGCTTGCTTAGAATCCTCATTTTTCCTACTTTGTGTTCTGGCAGTTGGAACTCATGTTACATGCTATGCAGAGTGGGGGAAAGATTTTTGAGAGGACATTTACTTGACCAGAAAAGCAGGCCTAAATCTTGGAGCTTATTCAAATAAGGTCTTTCAGAAGTCAGGACAGGGAGTGGGTTTTATTTTCAGCACGGATGGAGATCTAATTCCCTTCGCTAAGGTGGCACCAGAAACATAACTCTTATTTGTTGGGTTGTAATGGCCTGGCATGCATGGTTCTGTTTTAAAATTCCTGGCACATTGGCTGCAACAGTAGCAGGTCATAGACTCCAGCCATTTAACTGCAATTATGAGCAAATGTTAGGAATCATGTGGAAATCTAGATGGAGGAGAGGTAATCACTGCATGCCTAGAAACTACCCAGCTAGTGGCATAATACAGGAAGTGTTAAAACAGAGATAAGAGCTTGAGTGATTCCGCCTTCTGTTAAGCACTAAATGAGACTGGTTTCAGTTCTGCTCAGCAACAATTCTTACCGCCTTTTTAATTGGGACAGGAAATGTGAGCTCCTAGAGCTACAACTGTTGCCTGATTCAGACAGTATGAACACAGGTTGGTTGCCACTGAAATCACTTCTGGGGCTCCAGGTAGCCACTGTAATGTTCCTCCCAGCTCCCTCATATAAGCCTGCCAGCGGTTAGTAAATAGCCATGCTAGGGCCACTGCCCCCAGTGGATCTGGCAAACATTTGCCAGAGCCAGTTATAGGTGTTGCGGCTGTGTCGTGGAGCTCCTACCATTTGGAAGTGGTTTACTGCTGATGGCAGCCACAACCACATTTACAGCACTACAACCTGGACCATATAACATGTCATCCTTGTTAGCTTCATCTCATACCAACATTATCACCTCCCATTTAATGCAGCAGCAATCTAAGTACTACACATCTTCATTAGAGTGCTTGCAAATGTCCGCCACTACTTGAATTCCAAATGCATTGCAAACAGCAACTCCCATGTATTATCCATGTTTAGATCTTTGGGAAATTTAGCAAGGCGGAAATATTTAAAATAAACAAATCAAAATTTCTAAAACGAGATCTGCCAAAGCGGTTCTTGACAGGCTTGGAGAGACACCCTCTGAGCTAGAAAGCCTGCCTTCCAAATCCAGATATATATGTGGCAAAAGAAAGGCAGAGTTTTCTTTATTATTACTTGACAAGCTCCAGGGATGAGCTATGGCTTTGGAATCAGTGTCTCTTGCTGACTCAAGTTAAGTTCTGAAAGGAGGGGCGTATCGAAGTGCCTATGAATCAGTTGATCTTGAATATAGGAAACCTGGCCATGAGATGTGCATATCTACAAAAATTCACAGTGGCTTATTCTCGGGTAGAGAGAACCCTCTGAAAAACAAGGGGGCATTTAACTCCCCATCAGTTGCAATCTCTTTGCAACAGCTCACTGCCCTAGATTGTGCCAAAGTAGCTGACTCGGTTGGGGTACAAAAGCTCATCCCATGGTCTCTGGACCTGGACTCAAGGGCAAAACTAGACTTTATTTCACCCAGATCAAAGACCCAGTTTGGCACACACACACACCCACACACATTTGCGTACACACACACATACACACACAGGCTGGGAGCCTCAATGGCGCTCCTCTAGAGGTTTCATCCTGGGCAAAAAACCTGGCTAGCCAACCACCCCCAGCTACATTGCCCCTCATTGCTCATCTCTACATGACGCTGTATTCCTGGGTGCCCCTGTTCTGCTTCATTGGGTGGTCTGAGTCGTTGCCAATGCAATATTGTCAACACCCACTGCTGTGTAACAGGCTGGGATAGGCTTGTGCCGCTGGCACAGGATACAGCAGTGAATCAGATCCTATGCACTTCTATTTGCCAGCCCAGCAGTTCGTCAGCACTACCTTTATGGGGGCGCAGGGAGTTAAATTTGCTTCCAGAAGTGACAACGGAGCTTGTTTCAAGCATAAGAGGTAAATGAGGATAATAAAAGAGAAAGCAGATGTTAGACTTTGATCTCCACCCTCTCCATGCTCTGCATCACTGGACTAGCACACAGACATATTAGGCTGTTTCTTTAGAAACCAGATCAGAGGGGTTTGGTTTCTGCACTACAGGAATCAACTGCTGGGGTACAGGATACAGGTAGGAAACTCTACAATTAGATAACGGGGCAAGGTTGCTATTACGTAAATGAAGTTACTCATCCCTGACAACAGTGACGTCATGGCACGACAAACTTGGGGGGAGGAGGTGGGCTGGAGGGAAGGGAAGGGAAGGGAGAGGAGATTGTGGAAAACACCTGGCGCTATTAACTTTTAGGATACAGTGTAGGATTGCTCAATCCACATGGCACCTTCACCAAACCACGGAGGCACAAAAATCTCCCTAAGAGCAGAGGGTTTGGGGAGAGAAACAGCAAGTGGTTTCGTTGCTCTGGGCTGGTAGAACTTTATCAAAGGAGGAGGGCAGGAGGAACGATAGAGCTCATTCTTTGTCTGAAAGCTCGGTCCACGGAATGACGGCTTCCTCCTGCATAAACCCAGATGTCTGTGGTTACTCAGAAGGATGGGGGAGGTACTGTGTCCACGCATTCTCCTTCTGCATACTGCTTCACCCATTCCCGGGGAATTATCAATTCTCTCGATTGTTGCTTCGTATAATCCTGGCAACTGAAACCGATCCTGAGGTTGGAAGCCCAGCTAAAGGCATTCCACGGTCCACCTTCAGCCACGGCACTTGGGGAGCTGTAGGGGTTAATGCAAAGCAAGGAAGGTCTCCTTGCGGGGGCTTCCGAGGAGGAAGCATCCCTCGGTTCCCCCGAGTTGTAATTCCCAGCACCTGCTGACGATTCCACTCCGTTTGGTATTGTCCCCGAGAAAGCCACCTCTCGCAGAACTCAAGGGAGTGTGCTATCCCTAAAGTCATTTCCTCAACTCTGTTTGAATATTATTATTATTATCATTATTATTCGGTGGTGTGCGTAGAAAAGCAAAGAATCCTGTGGCAGGAGAGAAAGCTTGGGAACTCTGAGGACTTTCCCCGGAGACTGTGCTTGCCATATGGAGGGAAGATTCGCCATCCTGAGCTAGGAAACCCACCTACCACTCCATAATAATAATAATAATAATAATAATAATAATAATAATAATAATAATAATAATAATAATATCATGAGAAGTCCTTGCTTAAGGGAGTCAGTGTCTAGAAAGGAGCACGTGACGTGTGTAGCTCTCTGTCTCAGCAACAGAGCCATTAGCGCACAGCCACTATCTCGAGCTGCTAGTCAATGGCATCGCTTGTCAATTACGCACGCCGCCCGGTTCCTATTCGGGAAAGCGGGAGAAACAAACTTGCCTGCTTTGCGCAATGGGGTGGGAGAGGGGTGGAGTGGGGAGGGAAGCGGGGAGCCTTACCTGCCCCAGAAGTTCATACTCCAGCTCGTCGGCGATGGCCTGGGCTGCAGCCGGACCTCCCGGGATCTCGGCTGCCCACTCGTTGACGAACTGCCTCTCCGCCTGGGCCAGCAGGACGGCTGCGCTCCAGGCAGCGAGCAAAGCCACGGCCGCGCTGCGCCCTGCCCAGGCTCGCCTCTCCATGGCAGCCGGCGAGGAAGAAGGAGGACGGAGCGCTTTGGAGAGAACGAGGAGAATCGATCAAGGAATCGAGTCAGGCAGCTGGAGAAGTCAGGATTCGTGGTTCAAAAAAAGGAGGAAGAGTGGAAAACTCCTTCCCCTCTCTGGTTGCTATGCGATCAGGAGAAAGGCTGGTGGGGGGTGGGGTGGAGAAGGAGCTGGCTGTTCTCAAGAAAGTGCCTGGTTGCGATCACAGGTCGCCCGTTTCTGCCCGGCTCATGCTTGAGCAGGACTCCAACCCGCCACAGCCAGAATGGAAATGAGGGCTTGACACGTCAAAACGACGAAAGCGATCCCTGACGTCAGATCTCCCGGGCTCGGATCGAGATGGTTGTTCCCAAGGGAGAGGAGGAGCTGGAGGCGTTTGCTAATACAGTATAGGGGGTGGACTGCAGGATATTATTATTATTATTATTATTATTATTATTATTATTATTATATTATGAGTAACACACACACGCAAGAGGAAGGGGAAATTCTCCAGCGTCTGTACCAGGAGCTGTCCATGGTGCGAAGGCTCCGGCAATCCGTCTCATTGTCCGTCTCTTTCGCCTCTCTGAATGCCTTGACAACCCACCGCCGGCTTCCCTACAGATAAGCAAAGCTCTTTCTGTAACATGAAGGTTGCCCGCAAACGGATGGGCACTTCGATCAACATATTGTTCCTGTTGCTTTCCTGATGCGGTGCCTTCGGTCACTGTCTTTCTGAAGCTCTGTGGTTCACACTGCCAAAAGAATCGATAAAGATCTTGGGGGGTAGGTGGGAGAGAGGTTTTAGCTGATAGGCTGCTTGCTTGTAAACAGATTTCAAAGAGGTGGCAGTGTGTGTGCAGTTGGGGATCATTTCCCTATCTAAAGTTGGGAGGAGGGTTCTGCCCTGTCAACCTATTGTGACCCCACATGCAAGTCTTTTGGGGCAACTTCACAGCTCCTGTTGGGAAGATGATTTATTAGGGTTTCATGCCTCGCCTATGCCAAATGTACAAAATGCACAAAATCACAAGCCCAGCATTTCGAAACCACAAGATTTGTCAGGGAAGGGGGTTTCCAGTTCTATACAGGGTGAAAGGAGTTCTCCACAAAGTGAGAATGGAGGTTATACATCCAGGTACATTGCAAATTGCATGCAGTGGGAAGAAGGAAGAGAATGTGGTAAAACAAACATGGATCTGTCCACGGATCTGCAGATCTCCACCATTGCTACCCCAATATGGAACATATTTTGAATCACAGAGGTTTTTCCCAGGCAGGAAATGTATGAAAAACGATGGCATTCCTCTCCAATGTAGAGGAAGGTGGGGTTTTTTAAACTTTATTTAGAAACGGATACCCTGCTATTTGAAACAGGGGGAAAAATTCACAAAGCCATTAGGAACCTTATATACTGACAGTCTTTAATTCTTTTTTTTTAATGTTTAATCTTTATTAAGTTTAAAATCAATATAAAACAAAACAATTCTCTAAAATAAAAGCAAAATCAATACATACATAGATAATCATACAAATTCAAACAAAGCTTACTCCATCTTCTCAAATATATCGTCAACTTGTCTTATATATCTTCCATTCTGTCTTCACATCTTCTTTTGTAATTCGACTTCCCCTTCTCTTCTATCCTGACTATAAAATTATTTATCCTCCTACTGCTTACATTAACTTTCCTCCTTGGAATACTACAAAATATTGGTTTCAAACCCAAGTTCTTTTAAGTATACTCCAAATTTTCTCCAATTATCAATAAATTTTTTATTGGAACCGCCCCTAATTGAATTCGTCAATCTTGCTAAATCAATATAACCGATTAATTTCTCTTGCCAATCTCTAATAGTGGGTACTTCCTTACTTTTCCATAATTTTGCAATTAAAATTCTCGCCGCCGCTACTGAGTATAAAAATATCTTTTCATCTTTTTTTGCCACTTCCTCTTCAACCATTCCTAATAGGAAAGATTCTGGAGTCTTCTTTATGGACAGTCTTTAATTCAAAGTCCAAAATGGCATTATCCATGCTGCTCTTCTTACCAGATAAGCCTTAGACTCCTCGGATTCACTTGGCTTTGACAACATTATTGTCACGGCATTATCAAGACATTTCTAACAACCCCTCCCCTGTTCTCTACACCAACATATGCCTCTTAAGAGCTTAGGGCTTGCAAGTCAGTATGATGATTTTAATGGTTCCAATTCCCCATAGCATATGCCTTTCCTACATGTCATATGGACCTTATAATCCCTTTAAGAATATAAGAAGAGTCTTGCTGGATCAGGCCCACCCACTTGCCCATCTAGTCTAACATCCTGTTCCTAGAATGCCCAACCAGATGTCTGCGGGAAGCCCACAAGCAGGATCAGAGTGCAGCAGTAGTCTTCCAACTTGTGATTCCTAGCAATTGGCATTTAGAGGCATGCTGCCTCCATCAATGGTCCATTGGGAGCCCTGATGCTGGGCAATTGTGTGAGATGATGGTGGGTGCAAAGATGTCTACAATCATCAACATCTACAAAGATGGCTACAAGTCATTGGAGAGAGGAAGTGGGCAGTAGCACAATCTTACTACAGCATCTCTTGCAAACGCACAGTCACTGCAATCCTCTGCATGTCTGCTCCAAGGTAAGTCCTATTCAGGAGGAGTGGGTGGCGATGTGGTCTAAACCATGATTCGGCTTGCCGATTAGAAGGTCAGCGGTTCAAATCCCCGCAACAGAGCAAGCTCCCGTTGCTCCCAGCTCTTGCCAACCTAGCAGTTTGAAAGCATGTCAGTGCAAGTAGATAAATAGGTACTGCTGTGACAGGAAGGTAAATGGCGTTTCCATGCACTCTGGTTTCCATCACGGTGTCTCATTGTGTCAGAAGTGGTTTAGTCATGCTGGCCACATGACCTGGAGAGCTGTTTGTGGACAAACACCAGCTCCCTCAGCCTGAAGCAAGATGAATGCCGTAACCCCATAGTCACCTCTGACTGGACTTAACCGTCCAGGGGTCCTTTACCATATTTTTTAACCTTTTAAAGTCTTATTCAATGGAGCTTACTCACACTTCCTTATAACTGTGTCTAGTAGGAATTGGTTACGTTTGACCTTCCAAATGTTGTTGTACTCAAACTCCCATCAGTCCCAACCACCATGGCCAAATGGTAAAGGATGATGGAAGCTGCAGTCCAACAACCCTAGGTAGACCACAGTTCCCCATCCCTGGTGTATAGGACTGCAGTCTGCGTTTTGTTTAATGCACAAAAATTATTGTGCAGTCCCTTTTGTTTCACCATTTCTGCTATCTTCTCCTTGGCTCCCACAGTTACCATTACCATGTTCCTTTGCACTGTCGCTCTTTCTAATAAGTCCCCAATGACCTTCCTTCCTGATTCTTTCTCAAACACCCGACTTCACTTTTCATAAGCACTGGTTAGTTGCCTGTCTTTGTCCCCCCTCTGAACCCCCTCTTCTCTTGCAATCACTTTCCTTTATCTATCTTGTGAAAATTGCTTCCTTCCTTGACCTTGTTTGTTTCAGTTACGGGTAGGTGGCCGTGTTGGTCTGCCGTTGTGCATGCACATGGAAGCTCATACCAATAACAAACTGAGTTGGTCTCTAAAGTGCTACTGGAAGGAATTTGTTTATCTTGTTTGTTTCAGTTATCACATCCCCAGTTTACCTTCAACTTGTATATCCCTTCCTTAAATTTCAAGAGGAGATGGTGGTTGAAATCAGAGTTTGTTCCATCCTCATCACCCTCTTTGGGTGTTTGCTTATCAAGATGACTCGAGGTTTGCCTTAAGCAGTGGGACAATTGATCCCCCCCCTTTGTTTTGCTGTGATATTGTTTTACATTGGCCTGCACAGATTTCTAGATGGGGCTTTCAGTTGTCCTCCACAATTATGAAGATCAATAAAACAAATAAACCTAAACTTTAATTTTAGGTTTAGCTGTGGTGGTGATGATGAACTGTCACCCTTTTGGCCTAGGAGTAGGATGACACATGGCACCACTTAATGCAAATTTGTTCATCCTAAAGGGTGCAATCCTATCCTCACTGGCTCATGGGTCAAGGGGAGTTGAAATGAAATGAAGTGGAGGCTGCCGATTCCTGTTGAAAGCCTGCAGAAATGGCCCTGTACGCTGTACAAAAAGTCCACTGAGCCCCTCCATTGGGAAAATTATTTCCTGGGCTGAGAGTGGGCAGCATGAATGGAGGAACCCAACTACACCAGATTCTAGTCTCTCCATCCCATGAACTTGCCTGTGAACACAACAGAAATCATTCCAGGACAGGACCTGGAGAAAGTAATTTCCACCCATTGACTATGATGGGAAGGGACAAGGTTAGAAGAATAATGCAGCACCCACCAAACTTTTCTGATGGTTCCCCCGATGGTAGTGGGAGTGGTTTGGACTTGGGATGGAGTTCTAGGCTTGTGGATATTCAGCCATTGGATTTCTCAGAAAAGCTTATTTGGTAATGTAGTTTGGTACCATTTAGTATTTGCAGTTGTGACGGTTAAATAATTAAGATGTCGTGTGGGTGGGTGGGTGGGTGGGTGGGTGTTTTAAAGGGACTCAAACCACCATTCAGGATTGTTAGTCAGGATAGTGGTTATTCTGTTAGGAGAGAGAGAGAGAGAGAGAGAGAGAGAGAGAGAGAGAGAGAGAGAGAGAGAGAGAGTAGCTCAAGCATTGACAAGACAGGTACTAGTTTCTGGACATATCAGAAAATCAGCTAGTAGTAGGGAATATATATTTGCAGATGAAGTTAGGGGCACTGAGTATTATTTTTCTTCATTTACAACACAATCCTATGCATGCTTACTTAGAAGTAAGTCTTCAGTATATTTCATGGGGAAGCATAAATAAGATTACAGCGTTAGTCACTGCACAAGTCCATTATAATAATTTTAAACCTAAAAAATTAAGAAATCTGTAATGATGGCCTTTTTCATTAGCATGGAATATTCCATGCAGCATACAAGGGATTTAAGGGTCTTTTTATTTTGGCACATTATAGAGGAAAGAAGATTGCCTTACCCATGCAAAACATACATGGAAGATTTCAATTCTGGTCCAGAGTACTACTACTGTTACTATTAGTACTATTCATTTAATTTCTATACTGCTTTATATTTTTAAGAAAAAGATATCCACGTGGTTTGTTTAAAACATCAAATAAAACATTCCAGAATAAAACCTTACAAAAAATGAAATATAATCATATATGAATATATAAATAACAGGAAACTTAAATTACCTGAAAGATTTCAAAATAAAACATTACAAAAGGAGGTCAAATATAGAATACACATTTAAAACAGCACAATTAGCCAGAGAACAAAATATTATCTTAAACATACAACATAGGTCCATAGTCTAGGACCTTGGAATTTGAATGAAGCAAAGGAAAACAAATATTCAACATGCCAGGGTTAACATATGTCAAGTAATTAAGGTAATTGTGTCCACTTTGGAATCAGTTTCCCTCAACGGCTGGTAAATGCTCTCTGCTCAGCAGCTGTATTCTCTGATGGGTAGCAAATCCATCAAAGGTTCTTTGTCAAAGTTCACTTTCCAACATTATTGATTCCAACTCCTTGTCTCTCACTCATGCTAGAAAGGCCATGCTCTGTTTCCTGGGAGGGTAGGTTATTTGCTTCCAGTGAGTGCCTAGCCAACACACTGGCAATGTTCTTGGTCTTGCAATGGAAGTTTAATCTGTGGTCATAAACGGAACATTCCCTGCTCCTGCTGCTTTTCTTAAAAGCCAAGAGGACCTCAGTATTACAATGATGGATAGCAAGCAGCAATTTTGAGCAGAGGTGGTACCTTTTGTTCTCTCCCATGGGGCAAATACCGGTAGCAACTTTGGGCATGTGTTAGCAGTGATTTTAATTGGGAGAAACAGCACAAGGGAAAGGAACCACTTCCTTTTGTTGTTTCAATTTCTTATCTGCCATTCATCCAGGGCAGGTTACTGTAATATATAACAGTGTAAAACCAATTACAGTCACAAGAAAGCATGGGTCTCGAAAATGTATCTCCCAGATGTTAAAGGCCAGGGTAAAAAAGTGAGTCTTCAGAATATGTGAGTCATCATAATGATAGTATCAGACACTGCTCTGTGGAGAGAGCCTTTCACAGCTTGGGGCTCCCACAAAGAATGCCCTGTCCTAGTCTACCCCCTCAACTTCTGATGGTAGTGGAACTACCAAGAGAGCCCCCTCTGCTGATAGTAACATCCAAGAGAGGGAAAGAGGCAGGTTTTCAGATATTTGGGGCCTTAGTCATTTAGCAATTCAACCATTAGTGTGAGCATCTTAAACGAGACACAATAATGAACTGGCAACTAGTTAGTTAATTCTCCTTCCTCAAGCACAGTGGCCACAATACAATCCACTCTGCTATTAACCTTAAAAACACCTATGGAATTCCTGATCACAGATTTCCTGTGTCACTGTGAGCAGCACCCTTATTGGATTATATATTTTTGGCTACGTTGACATTGATTTGTTTTATTTTATTTATGCCCACAGATAGAAACCGCTATCACTTCTCTCGCCCACTCTCTCACACACAGCTAAATTGAGATGTGCTGGTGGATTCCTGGTGTCACCTCCTCTAGAGAAACTTACACTTGCTGTTGTTGTTTTTTTAAAAAAAGACACAGATGCACTCAGCTCCATGCTTAAAAATATTGGGGAAACGTTTGTTTTCTGAATACAGACAGAACGTTGCAGCATGAGACATGTTGCAAGTTAATGTAGGGAGAGCCTGCAGAAAATTGGAGGACTCTTAGACTCCTTACACATGACATGATATTCTGCATTCAATGCACTCTGAAATATAGGTTTTTCTTTCTACTTAGTCCCGGAGTCTATTTCATATCTTATGTCCTTGAAAAGTCATTTTTCATAAACTAAGTTCCATTCAAAGTATGAAAAGCACAATGCAGATTCATCTTGCATTATTTCCTAGTGTGTCCCATTGAAAAAGTATGGGAGCAGTAACAGGTGTATATATCCATACCTATTTAATGACATTGTGGTTGGGTGTATACCAAGATTACAGTTCTCAAAAACTTCAGCATTCGGATGCACAGGGAGGAAAAGCCATGGAAAACCGAATCAAATAGAAGTTTTTCAAATGTTTATCCAGTAACTGCACCCACCCTTTTGGACAGCAGGATCTAGAATAAATATAGATTGAAAGAGGAATGTTGAGGTGGTGCATGCAACAACATTCTGTGATGAGAAAATCTACTCAGTTTTGCTGCAGATGGTTAAATGTGCACACAGCCTTAGAGTAAAGGGACAGAAACATTATTCACTTCAACTAACACTGTAGTTGACGCAGTGTAGTTGACACTGTAGGGACGCGGGTGGCGCTGTGGTCTAAACCACTGAGCCTAGGGCTTGCTGATCGGAAGGCCAGTGGTTCGAATCCCCGCGACGGGGTGAGCTCCCGTTGCTCGGTCCCTGCTCCTGCCAACCTAGCAGTTCGAAAACACGTCAAAGTGCAAGTAGATAAATAGGTAGATAAAAAGGAAGGTAAACAGCATTTCTGTGCCCTGCTCTGGTTTCACCAGAAGTGGCTTAGTCATGCTGGCCACATGACCTGGAAAAACTGTCTGCGGACAAACGTCAGCTCCCTTGGCAGTAAAGCAAGCTGAGTGTCGCAGCCCCAAAGTCATTCGCAACTGGACTTAACTGTCAGGGGTCCTTTACCTTTACCTTTAACACTGTAGTGGATTGGCTCCAAAGTTGCCTTGTCACACATGGAAGGAAGGAGCTTGGTTCAGGTGAAGAGTTCTAGGAACGGAGAGGAGGAAGGCAACCCCTCATTCCAACTTTCCCCTGCAGCCTCTCACATTACCTTCCACACATTCTCAGAGCAAGGAGGCAAGGAGAAGAAGGTTGCAGGGAGAAGAAGGGAGAACCAAGGCCTCTTGGGGCTCCAGTCACAGAAGCCTGGATCCAATTCAATGCCCAATGCCCAGATCACAGGATTATGTATATATTCGGATGCATGTAGGTGGGAGCTGGCCAAAGAAAGTACATCATAAATGTGATAAATACCGGTAGTGACATTGGCTATTAGCTTTAAAGTTGTAAAAGGCATGGATCCAAGTTATCTCCCCCTATTAATATGTGAGCCTTCTGCTGTGCTTAGGCTTTGCTCCAAGTAGCATTATTTTTAAACCTCTGCTGGCTGGTCCGTGCCTAAGCAGGTACAGGGCCTGGAACAAATCACACTGTGTGATCCTTCATTGCTTTCACCTCCCCTGCATGGGTGGGTTTTGGTCTTTCAAATTTCCGTGGTGCTCTGTGCAAGCCCAAAATTTGGCATTCCCTGCCTCTTGGCTTCTGTTCTGCTCAATTTACTATCTCATAATTGCAGCACCCTGCAACACCCCGAGGGTTGGCACCCATTGCAGCAGAACCGGTTGTGCTGCCCTAAATCTACACTGGTCTCTGCCCCCCCCTGCTCCTCTTGAGGGCAAGGGTGGCAGGAGGAACTCCTTCTCTTCCTTACCGACTTTCCTTTTTGCTGTGGGAGGGTCATCACTTTAGTGGTGGGGGCCTCTTCCTCTCCCCCTACATCTGTGGTTCCCAACAAGGGGGCAATTTGATTTGGGGGCGGGCAATTTGAGAATGAGGTATTAACAATTAATGGCCTTTTAGGCTTCCTCCACATGAATAGGAGTTCACAGGGTGGGGGCATCAGGATTTTAGAGATGTTTAGGTGGGGCATGGCCAAAAAAAGGTTGGGAACCACTGCCCTATGTTCTTCCCTGCTTTTGCTGCATATTTAGTGCTACCCAAAACCTCTGCTTCCATTGTCTCCCTCCTTGCCTTCCTCTAGGATGGGAGGAGGTGGGGAGGCTTGCCACATGGCGGGGGGCAGCAGGACCATCCGCACACTGAGGATATTGGTGTGGCCACTGGCACCTGGTTTGATGGCCCCTCCCAAAACATGGGCTTTTTGATCTCCGATATTGACTTAGCACATTGAGCTACGGTTTTGTTCAGAAGTCCATTTTGGTTTCTATTTTTTCTAATGATCAGTTCACACCATTTTTCTTTTCACTTTTTAATGAAAAAGTTATCAGCATTTATGTGAATTGCCCATATTATACTTCTTGGGCTCCTTGATCACTGCAGATGGTGACAGCAGTCACGAAATTAAAAGACGCCTGCTTCTTGGGAGAAAAGCAATGACAAACCTAGACAGCATCTTAAAAAGCAGAGACATCACCTTGCCGACAAAGGTCCGTATAGTTAAAGCTATGGTTTTCCCAGTAGTGATGTATGGAAGTGAGAGCTGGACCATAAAGAAGGCTGATCGCCGAAGAATTGATGCTTTTGAATTATGGTGCTGGAGGAGACTCTTGAGAGTCCCATGGACTGCAAGAAGATTAAACCTATCCATTCTGAAGGAAATCAGCCCTGAGTGCTCCCTGGAAGGACAGATTGTGAAGCTGAGGCTCCAATACTTTGGCCACATCATGAGAAGAGAAGAATCCTTGGAAAAGACCCTGATGTTGGGAAAGATTGAGGGCACTAGGACAAGGGGACGACAGAGGACGAGATGGTTGGACAGTGTTCTCGAAGCTACAAACATGAGTTTGACCAAACTGCGGGAGGCAGTGGAAGACAGGAGTGCCTGGCGTGCTATGGTCCATGGGGTCACGAAGAGTCGCACACGACTAAATGACTAAACAACAACAACATACTTTGTAGGCAATCTTGCCTAATATACACATTTTTTGCAAAGCAATTTCCCCTAATATAATGCATTTTTGTTGTTTTTACTAATATATGCATTTGTGTGCACACAATTACCCTACTATATGCATTTTTGTATGCATTACTGCATTGCAAAATTTGGAGAAGTGTGAATCTCAAAGGATGTCTGTGTTTGGTTTCACATACTGTATTCTAAAAATACAATTTTGGTAGGTTTGCCTTTAAATTTAAACCAAATTGAATTTCCATACTACAAACATGGAAAGAAGCCCTTACGCATTGTGTACTAGTAAAGGTAAAGGGACTCCTGACCATTAAGTCCAGTCGCGGAACGACTCTGGGGTTGTGGCCAGGGGCGTAGCCAGGATCAAAACTAGGGGGGGGCCAAGCCATGGTCGTTCAGGGGCGGGGCCAAGGCACAGAAGGGGAGGGGCCACAAAGTGGGCGGGGCTAAAGGGCCAACGGGCCTGATAACATCGTGGCGGTGGCAGCAGCGGCCACCTTGTGCTTCTGGGGCTGGTAGCGTTGGCAGCTACCCTGCTTGGCTGGAGAGGACGGGAGGGTCGGGCAGGCGAGAGGGGGTGGCAGGGCGGGCGAGGGCGAGGCAAGACATGGCCGCAGCCACGACGGCTCCGAGGCGTTGCTGCATATCAGCATAATATTTCAACCATGGTTCAAGCCCCACCTTAGGAAAAAAATCCTGCATTGCAGCGGGTTGGACTAGATGACCCTTGTGGTCCCTTCCGACTACAATTCTACGATTCTATTGATATATTACCATACCATATGCATCGTTCTGCTTTCTTGAATTGTCCTACTCCTAGGCATAGCATCTAACTCCTAGAGGCCTAGGTGCCCCCCCCCAATTACTGGTAAATACCGTATTTGAAAGAGTCATCCCCCCCATGTTGATGGGCTTTCTATGTGGGGCTTATCTGCCCCCCCTATTTTATTAAGGATGGAAGATGGAGGGAAGGAAGGAAGAAATAAATAAATAGAGAGAGAGATAACTCATATTTGTGGGTGTCTCTGGATGACGGTGTGATGCTGGAACTCTGCAGCAAGAGGACGGGAGGGTCGGGCAGGCGAGAGGGGGTGGCAGGGCGGGCGAGGGCGAGGCAAGGCATGGCCGCAGCCACGACGGCTCCGAGGTGTTGCTGCATATCAGCATAATATTTCAACCATGGTTCAAGCCCCACCTTAGGAAAAAAATCCTGCATTGCAGCGGGTTGGACTAGATGACCCTTGTGGTCCCTTCCGACTACAATTCTACGATTCTATTGATATATTACCATACCATATGCATCGTTCTGCTTTCTTGAATTGTCCTACTCCTAGGCATAGCAGCCAACTCCTAGAGGCCTAGGTGCCTCTCCCCCCCCCCCCCAATTACTGGTAAATACCGTATTTGAAAGAGTCATCCCCCCATGTTGATGGGCTTTCTATGTGGGGCTTATCTGCCCCCCCCCCGTATTTTATTAAGGATGGAAGAGGGAGGGAAGGAAGGAAGAAATAGAGAGAGGGATAACTCATATTTGTGGGTGCCTCTGGGTGACGCTGTGATGCTGGAACTCTGCATGTACAGGAGCCTTGTAAGCAGCTTTCGCTCTGCTTGATTTACAGCAGGCACGTCCAACAGGTAGATTGTGATCTACCAGTAGATCACTGGATGTCTGTGGTAGATCACTGGTAGGTCACTGGCACCCCTAAAAAAAGCTCACCCAAAATTTTCCTCCTCCCTCAAAAAAGTTGAACTATGACCTGAAACCCTAAACAAAAATGGGCCTCCCTCCTAAAAGAAGCTCAACAAGTTTGACCTAAACCCCCCAAAACAGGGCTTCCCTTCCTTTTAAAAAAACTCAATAGCTTTGACCTGAACCCCCCAAAAGGGGGTAGATCACCCCCAGTTTTAAACTCTGAGTAGATCAGAGTCTCTTGGGAGGTGGCCACCCCTGATTTACAGTATACAGATGCAGGAGGAGGGGCAGACTAGAACACCAATGCTTTTTATAAACATCACTGTGTCTGTCAAAGCTACAGCCCCCCCTTTCTTATTCACTTCTTTTTAGCCTTGCAGAGCCACCTTATTCAAATTGAATCCTCTGAGTCTGCACCCTCATTAAATCGCCAATAGAACTCTTAATGCTCCTGAATGCTCATTAACAACTGCCACTTAAGAACAATAGGGTGAAATGGTCAGCTATCGAATCTTGCCTGGGGATATATGCTCCATTGTCTTAACTGCTTAACTACTGGTAGCCACTTTGCTTTATTTATTTGATGTGTTTTTGTTACTGCTGTGTCCCCCCCCCACCGCAAGCGGAGACTTAGCTGCTCTTGCTAAAGCAAAGCCCTTTCCACTTCAGTTTTTGGAGGGGAAAAGTGCTGGTTATGGTCTGTAAAATACATTATTTTTTTTGCTTCTAGGGGGGGGGCAGCTGCCCCCTCCTGCCCCCCTGCCTACGCCCATGGTTGTGGCGCTCATCTCGCTTTACTGGCCAAGGGAGCCGGCGTACAGCTTCTGGGTCATTTGGCCAGCATGACTAAGCTGCTTCTGGCGAACCAGAGCAGCACACGGAAACGCCGTTTACCTTCCCGCTGGAGTGGTACCTATTTATCTACTTGCACTTTGACGTGCTTTCGAACTGCTAGGTTGGCAGGAGCTGGGACTGAGCAATGGGAGGTCACCCCGTCACATGGATTCGAACCGCCGGCCTTCTGATCGGCAAGCCCTACGCTCTGTGGTTTAGACCACAGTGCCACCCGCGTTCCTTCGTGCACTAGTACTAAGCACCTAAACTAGCATTTGATATTTTTTGGTTCATAAATAATGTCCCCAGACTCCTTTCCTGCTGCCTTCTTTATGACTGAATGCATAAACATAACCCACATAGCAGCATCAAGGGATGCATTCCTGTTCCATAATTGTTGCTGCACTGTTCTGAGCAATAGGTTTGTTTATGCTGTGGAATACCCACTGGTATTGTCACTAAGCATATTCTACTGTAGAGTAACTGATGTTGTGGGTGGGAGGGGAAGGAATCATCACAGTGCAATCCTATATATAGTCAGACTCAAGTCACACTTAGTTCAGTTTGAGCATATTCCCAGGTAAGTAGATATAAGACTGCAGCCTAACGTGATTAGAATCCCAGTTCAATAGCAGAGTAAAATGGAAGAAACAGGAGTATAGTTCCCTGAACTAAGAACTGTAAATCAAACATATTTTCTCTAGGGAGTTGATCCTGCAATATGGATCCAGTCTGCAGTGTACAGTCTAGCTAGACTTTTGTTAGTTGAAAAAACCTTCAAATATTTTGGAGAGATTTGACCCTCTCGACTTTTCATCACAAACTTGATTCCACCAACAACTTGTTCTAGGGCCCAAAAATTTGGGCAGTTGCAGATGGCTTGGCAAGGCAGAGGTGCTCATCTGATCTCCCAATAGGTGAGCTGCTACTGCTGCTTACTGGGAGGGGCAAAGCAGCAGTGAAGTGAGCATGGTGCAAATGCACCAGCAGAGCAGATTCTGTGTTTCTGCCACTGCAAATGCACCACACCAACCTCACCTCCTCACAGCAAGCAGCAGAAACTCACTTGCAAGTGCTTCATCACTCTGTCCACCACTAAATTCAAGGTATCTAGGTATTTTACCTCATTATATAGGTTTTTTCCCCCTTTGTGGCCGAAGTGGATAAAATTTACAGACACAGGGACCCTTCCAGAGTGACTTAAGGTTGCTAAATTGTTGGTGGGTACACCCATAAGGGTTTGAAACAGAACACTTTTAAAGTTTGACCTGTCCATCAAAATGAAAGGCTTCCCCCCTTTATCCATCCACCCCTTCTTGAGCTCTGGGTGTTTCCCCAGTAAGCTTGGGCTGGGTAATGTGGGTGGCTGTATCTATTTCTAATTATTGAATCATCCACTACCAGGAGCCCCTCTGCTCCTCATTGGCACATTCCTTGCATTCATCCCCCTCCAAAATGGGCATTCCTTGGAGTGATGCACTTCTGCTCCTTGCAAGTATTGAAGTTGACACCTTGGGAATGGGACACCTCTGTCATGTCCTCATCCATAGACCTCTCTGCTTCTCTCAGCTTCTCCAGGTCATCTACGCTGTCCTCAAGGCAATTTTCTTTGACCCGCTCCCTGTCTTAATCGTGGACATATCCCACCCTACCTAGCTCTATCTGGAAAAGCCCTAATATATCAGAGTGGTGTCAGAATTGTATAGTATGTTTTCTATGTTGCACACCACTTACTAATGTGGGTGTTTCGTTTCATTTTTATTTATTATTATTTTTTAAAAAACAACCTATGATGTAGCATTTGACTTTAATTTGCTAAATCCAACGAAGAAGTAGAGTAGATGAAAAACCTAATTGATGACTAAACAGTTTTCTGCAGTTGCTCATTTACTATAACTATTTAAATACCTAAAAGGGCTATTCAAGCTAAATATAATTCGTCTGCACGCTGAAGACCTCCTTTAAAACCTGAGCACTTTTAATCTGTACTTTTCCTTTTTCTCCCCTTATAGCACTCACATTACCAAGTAATTGAAAGCGAATAAATGAGAGTTTGTATGTGTAGGCAGTCACAAAGAATATAGGAAACACCTGTTTTTACTTCCAATGACTGTCTGCAGGACTAATAGTGAGCGCTTATTTGGAGATGTTACATTAGCTTGGGTAATAGCGCACGACACGCTTTCAGTTTTACTGCAGGCAAACAGCAAACATGGCTAAGAATATGTGAATAAATGAAACACAAACATGTCCTCCAAGCCAGCCATGCAAATGAATGGAAGTATAATGACAGCATAGATTACCTCCTCTGTCCACCGTGAGTTGGCAGGAAACAGTTGGTGAGCGACCCTCATTTTTCCATTCTTCACAACCTGTCGGCAGCTGTTTACTGAAACACTCAGGTTAATTCAACCAAAAGGCAGGGATAGTGTGTAGGCAGGATTACATGAAACACACACACACATACAAGCATCTTTAGGGTAAAGAACAGCAAACTGAAAGGCAGCTGTTCTGCACAATGTTTTCCTTGCTCCCTCCCCCCCCTTTAAATACAGTTCAATCTACTTTACAGCCATGCTAATGATAGCTGTTTATAATGGACAAAACCTCATGAGCATTTACTTAACCTGGAGCTCATTCATGCATCACAGTGGAGTGGCTTGGGGACACTCATAGCGGTTAGCAATTAGCAGTTCCGGAAAACAATAAACCTGATATTGTCTCTTCCGGTTGTGTGCTGGTGTTGGTCTCTAAGCCACTGATCACAGATAAAGGTAAAGGTAAAGGAACCCCTGACCATTAGGTCCAGTTGCAGACGACTCTGGGGTTACGGCACTCATCTCGCTTTACTGGCTGAGGGAGCCGGTGTACAGCTTCTGGGTCATGTGGCCAGCATGACTAAGCCGCTTCCGGAGAAAGCAGAGCAGCGCATGGAAATGCTGTTTACCTTCCCGCCAGAGCGGTACCTATTTATCTACTTGCACTTTGACGTGCTTTCGAACTGCTAGGTTGGCAGGAGCTGGGACCGAACAACAGGAACTCACCACGTCGCAGGGATTCGAACCGCCGACCTTCTGATTGGCAAGCCCTAGGCTCTTTGGTTTAACCCACAGTGCCACCCGCATCCTGATCTCAGATAGTACTAAGTACTAAAATAACTAAATACACTTTTTAGGCTGTAAGACTCAGTTAACATAATCTCCGAGTACAAGTATAGGATTGTGTTGCAGTTGTGAGGACAAGCCTTCTCACACTTCCTGAGTGTTGTGGCAATATCACAAAGGACCGGAGGCCTCAAGGCAGGGTAAGCTGGTCATTCTAGCGATCAAATCTACCCAAAAGTGAATCTGGTTCTTTCTGGGATTTCTAAGTTTCAATGGAAGTCAGTTCAGTTAGGTGCACGTGTTCATTTTGTAACAAATGAAAAACTGATATGAAAGTTCAATTTTCATTAGTTGTTAAGTGAATGCCAGAAATAACGAATAAATACAAAGGGACTCTATTGTCATTACTTAGGCAAATAAAATGAAAGTTAAAACAATGTGTCTGAGCAGGGTGGATGGGGTAGGTACTTTAGATAGTCCTATCAGGTAATCTCACCAAAGAAGAAAAAGCTATGTAGTAGTAGAACAACCGATGTTGTCTGTTTTAGATGTCTGTGCCTAGCAAGCAGATGAATCGCATTAGAGAGTCACAAACACTTTTGAGCTAGAGCTCATCAGACTGAAGCAATGTGTCAGGAGATTGTTGCGGCTACTCTCGAGTAAAGATGCTCCAGTCCGCTCGCTCTGTCTTTCAGAGTTTTATTGTGCATATTATTTACAGTGCAGAGATATCAGAAAACATGACCGCCTAGTCCGATTCAGAACCCGGCAATGGCTGTTTCCGGCTCTTCGGCCAGCATAAAAGCCTGGGCACCCCAAAGCGCCTCCCCCTAGCCCTGCATGTGGGCGCACACCTCAATTCCGGTGCTGGAAAAGGCTGCATTCCTTCTCCTGTCCTTTGGCTGGAGCGTTGCAGAGGCTCCGGCACCTCGCTGCACTGTCCTTCCCCCTCTGGTCAGCTGGGTCGGTGCCTAGACTCTGACATGTCTAAGAGCCCTCTCTCCACCCCGCTCCATTCCTCATTCCCTCCCCCTGACCCGCTGCTAGTGCTGTCACTGGGCGAAGTGAGGGTCAGGATGACTGGGGGAGGGTCCCTGTAAGGAGTCCCCCTGACACACGGCAACAGAGCCAAGTTCATGATCAATATGCCAAGCTTACACTGCTAAAGGAGACAAAGTTATGAGCATGGACCAAGGTGATGTGATGAGAACCACAAGCACTTACCTGAGCAGAGACAAGCAGTGAGCCCCATCCCTATTTCACGACAGACATGCATAGAAATGTGCAGCAATTTGCTACCTTCCAGAGAAATAGGTTTTAACCTTATGGTAGGTTTAGAACTGTAGAGAACATTTGAATATTTCACTGAAAAGGGGGTTGAAAATGCACAGAACTTGTATTTTAAAATATCAAATAATTGTTTAGGACCACCACCACAATCCACATTAACCATCAACCTATATAAAACAAAACAAAAATGCAACAGCTGTTTACTATTGGAAATTCAGTTGCAGACCAGTGCCTAAAATAATACAAATGAATAATCCTCTTTAGCCTGGAAATACCTATGAGCTAGTTAATTGCCTGTCTCATCTTAGAAAAGAGCTATTATGTTCAGTGTGTTTTTCTAGGCTCTTTTCCACATGCTAATTCTTTTGTCTTTTGTTTGCTGTCTGTGGCATGTTTGAAGAGAACTCCATTAACTGATCTGTTCCGTTCAATTAAAAGGATGAGCCCTGATTCAAGCTTCAGGGAAGAATCCTGTTTCAATGTTTACTGTTCCAATAGTCTAAGATACATCTTCAAGATGAATTGAATTACAAAATTCATGATGCTTTATGGCTAGCTTGGATTATTTGCTTTTTAACCCAGGAAAGTCCAGTTGGCTTCTGATGCTTTTTGTCATTTTAAGTTGTAAATTATCTTTTTATTGGAAAAAGAAATAATAAAGAAAGGGCATTTTGAGTTTCAGTGGATACATTGTCTCTTGCTTTCCTTATTCTGTCTTTGTGAAAGTGCTCTTTTCTTTTTACAAAGTGAACTCCAAAAAATTAGGCGGTCTCTATGTTCATAACATGGTTACTGTAAGTTAACAAAAATATGTTCATAATCCTCATAATTCAGAGGGAACGCTACTTCATATGTGGTGGACCTGTAACAAAATTAAGAGCTTCTGGGTCATGGTATATGAGGAGTTGAAAAAATTATTTAAACAAACTTTTGTTAAAAAAGGGGGGGGACAGAAGCATTTCTATTGGGCATAATAGATTCAGACATTGCAAATGAAAATAAGAGAAGCAGTGCCCTCAGATTAAAACCTGGACTTGCTTCGAATAATTTTTGCAAAACAAAACACTGTTTACAAATGCAACATATGGAGAAGGGTAGAAAAGACGAAATGAGAAAGAAGCAGTTTATCAAGTTTAAAATCAGACCCACGTTGAGGAGGAAGGAAGTCTATTGAACAGAATGAGAACTAAAGACTGGATAACATAAGTCTGTGTGCAGATACTTGTGGATTTATGGATATATGTTTATCATTTATTTTGTGTTTTCTTTTGTAGTTTGTTTTCTAAGTGCCCTGTGTGTGTGTTGCACAATAATAAATTAATAAAGCATTTACATAATCCTCATCCACTGAGAACCTATTCAGCTATTCAGAAAAGGCAGTCTTCATGGTACTGTTTCACTTCAGCATGTAGCTGGTCCATCACATATTTAAATGCCGTCAGACAATACAACTCCCTGCACAGGGAAAGTGTGTGTAGCAAGGTAAGTGCATCCTCTCTGCCCTTTTCTCTGAGAGATTGGCTTTTGATATGGGAAATATTGCCATGTGCCATTTTCTATGTGCATTTTCTAATAGGGCAGACCTCAAAAGATTATTCCACACGGAGGGATGCATAGATCAGTCAATTTAATGCCTGTGTCAGTTTTGCATGTGTACATTCATAAATCCTATCTCGTTTCTAGTTTAATCCAATATATATGAAAATCCTGATATGTAGATGTCACCTCTTCTTTTAATCAATAATTTTAATGGTTTAGTTCAGATTTTTGTAAACCACTTTTACAGTCAAGGTATGTAATTTTCTTGATGTCAATGACTCTCTATATATTGTCATTGCTGGCATCCATCTGTCTTGAGAAGCAATGGAGTACATCTCTGGGAGTGAAGTCAAGCTACTGAGTTAGCAGCACCAGGGTGCAAGCCTGGGCAGTTTGTATGGAGGTCAACAACAGCAAGACCTCCCTCTCAGACAACAGGACCTCCTTCTCAGCCTTGCTGATGTGGTCCAAAGGAAAGCAGAGCAATACATTTGGAACCAGCTTGGCTGCAGGAGCTACCAAACGGAGGCTACAACGTACCATCCAACCGTCTTAGGGACTGCACTCCAGATTCGTGTAGGAGTTACTCCTTAGCCTTTTCTTCTCCCAGAGATACCCCGCAAGGTAGAGGTTTGGATCAGAGTTTTCCTTCTCCTAGATTAGGCATCCCCAAACTTCGGCCCCCAGATGTTTTGGACTACAATTCCCATCTTCCCCAACCACTAGTCCTGTTAGCTAGGGATCATGGGAGCTGTAGGCCAAAACATCTGGAGGGCCGCAGTTTGGGGATGCCTGTCCTAGATGGACTACCTTCCCAAGTTGATGAGCCCCATCTGGCCCTCACTTCTACAGAACACGCAGAAACCACCTTCTTGACCTTTGGACCCACTATTGGTCTCATCCACTTATCTTCACATGTAGAAGTCCCTAACTCACTGTGGGTTTGTGGCCCATCAGCTACCCTCACCTGGTTTAGCCAGCCAGTCAAGGCCGTTTCCGTGGTATGACTGCTGCTGCATGGTGACAGCTTCTAGGAGCCACAGGTGAGAACTGAGTGCTGGGTGGAGACCAAAGGTGGACCAACTACCCCAGAAGGAGCACAGCATGTCCCCCACAGAGGTACTACCCTTTCTCTATGCCAAGGAGATGCTCTACAATTAAGCTACATTCTTTGCCCAATAGAGAGAGCAAGGAAGGATTGGGGGGGGGGAGGTGGTTGATGATGAAGTCATGGAACCTGCGCTCAGTTTACTGTCTGGCCTGATGAAGAGGTCTGGCAAACTCAGAAGTCTGCACACTATTTTGTGATGCTTTGGATGGCCTAGTAAAGGTTTTGGATCTTTTTTTTCTTATGGGGTAGCAGGGCTACCTTTACTTTAGTATATATGTATGAAACTAGTGCCTATGCATTGATAGGAACCGTGTGTGTGTGTGTGTGTGTGTGTGTGTGTGTGTGTGTGTGTATGTGTGTGTGTGTGTGTTGCACAAATTTCTCACACAACTAGATAAGGTGGATGATCCTTAACAAACACTTCTCGATTCCAAATGTACTACGGCATACTTCTTATTCTGCAATGCTCCCCCCCCCAAAAAAAACCCCCACCTATATGAAAATAATACCCTTGTTTCTTCAATAGAAACCTTAATCTCCCAAGAGCAGTAGCAGGTGATGGAGCAAAGATATCAAAGTACGGCTTTTCCATGGATTAAGCCGATGATTAATTCATAAAGCCTTATGGATGAAAGTTATTTCAGAAGCAGGCTGAGCCTTCAATGGCTGCAAATTCCTATTTGCACTCACCAGCACAAAGCAGATTGCAATGACTACAATCACCCCCATGGGAACAAAGGCTTGCCCTATCAGAGAATGTGCTTGGCACCTATTGAATCACAAGTAAAGAGGCAAAGTGTCATGTTCAAGATGGCAAAGAAAGTTGTAGTTATCATGGGAAAGCTTGATAGGGGACTTTTCCAGCAGTGATCCTGGGGGAAATAACACATCTGAAGCTAATGGGGTATTTCTTCACTCAGGGACGGACATTGGTAACATGCCACCCTGTGTAGTGGCACAGCATGGGTTCAGACCCAGGTACAAAATTTGTCGCATGAACACTGGCTATTTATTTCTTCAGATTATCCATAACCCACTCATCGTTGTTCACACAATTCCAAAATGAAGAACGTCATTAAGCAATGGAGCGACATCTTACTTAAATGCAGCTTCATATAAAATCAAACAATGTACAATCAACATAACTACATCAGTCAAGTGAGTATACCTTAATCAAAGCTTGAGCTCAATAGCCACATTTTCAGCAGGCATCAAAACATCATTAGTGTGGGTGCTGGTTGCACCTGAGAGAGGAGAACATTTCAGAGCTAGGATGCTACTATTGAGAATGCCCTCACAAATCACCACATGCTATATGTCAGAGAACTTTGACACTGTAAGAGGGGAATCACCCAATGACCTCAAAATCTGGACAGGTGTATATGCAAGGAGGTGGTTTTCCAGATATCTGAGTCCCAAGCCTTGTACCTTCTGTTCATTCGAACATTCCTCCAGAGGTACTAACTTGTGAGGGACATTGGGGGGGGGCAACATTGTGTGTGTTCCGTCAGGACCTCCGAGAAGCTAGGGGGCAGAGCCAAATATGGTGGCAGTGCAGTTTCAGTGGCCAGCGGCTGCTTCCCCCCTCCGTGGCAGGAGAAGAAGGAGCCAGCCACTGAAGTCACACCATGCTTGGCTCCATGCCTGTCCCTGACATTTTTGAGCATTGGGGGCCTGCTCCTCAAAATATTGGGGGGAGGGTTGGGCCCCCAGGCATTGGTGCCCCTGCATTCTTCCATGGTTTTTTGTGAAATGAGGTGGGTGATCTCTTTGTGAGAAGGGCAGGATTCAAATGGGAGTATGCTTACTATCATGGAAAAGAAGGCACAACTTGCAAGTTAAATAAATTGGAGTGACTCCCCCCCACCCTTAGAAGTATTTTCTTTGAAGGGTAGCAAGACGACAGCCTTAAAAACACAATGTACGTTCTTCATTCTGTGACCTTACCAGGTAGCTCCTTGTCCTTTTCAAGTTGTTGCCCTACCAAACAACCTTCAGAGCTCTTTTGAGTGAAGACTCCCTTCTGAACTTGCTAGCATCCTTTTAAAAACAAGGCACAAGATGCATGTGACAGTTTGTATTCTGCTTTTCTAACTTATAAAGAATCATCCATTCTTCATCTCATATTTAAGATTTCACCTTGAATGCCCTTGACCTTTTGCTTCAGCCCCACTCACCTCACAGAGTGTTTGTTGTGGCGGAGGAAGGGAAAGGAGAATGTTAGCCGCTTTGAGACTCCTTCGGGTAGTGATAAAGTGGGATATCAAATCCAAACTCCTCCTCCTCCTCCTCCTCCTCCTCCTCCTCCTCCTCTTCTGAACTTGGCACTCAGTGAAAAACAGGGGATGACTTGTTTGGATTGGAGGGGGTGGGGAGGCGACCTGCCCACTAAAGCAGGAGAATTTCCAGGCTTATCCATAAACCTTAGCATTTATGAGCGCCTCCAGGCTATCAGTATTTTGGAACTTTATGCTTGCACTAGTCGATTTGTTGCAATATGGTGACAGAACACTTTAATTAAGTATCACCAGTATGCAACAAATCCACTTTTCAAAAACCCAGATTTTATTTTTTATTTTTTGTAGTTTGAAAAATGATGGGAAATGCACTGAAAAGTGTAGGATAAGCTAGGTGAGAGTAGCCAATGGGACTCAAACCCTCAGTGAAGACAGGCTCAGGCAGATTGAGTGGATAACACCAATGGTGGGTCAAGAAGGTAGTTTATGCACATGATGTAAAGGGAAGCGGGGGGCAAATGGGGCTCACCCACCTGGGAAAGTATCTTCCCACCACTAGCAGCTTTGACATGGTGTCAGCGAGTCATTTGGAGAGACCGGGGGATTATGTCAGAATGCTGTTTATTGATTATAGCTCGGCTTTTAATACCATCCTTCCAGACCATCCTTCTTATTAAAAAGCTGATGGACCTGGACCTTTCTTCTACCATCTGTGATTGGATTAAAGACTTTCCGAGGGATCACACACAAATAGTGAGGATTGGGCCTGTTACATCTACCTCTCTGAAGCTCAGCACTGCCACCCCACAGGGATGCGTGGCGAGTCCCTAGCTGTACTCGTTGTATACATGTATTTCATCCGATCCATCCACTGTCATTATTAAGTTTGCAGATAATGCCACCATAATGGGTCTAATTACAGGTGGAGATGAATCAGCGTATAGGGAGGAGGTTCAAAAAGTCTCGACATGGTGCCTAGAGAACAACTTGCACCTAAATATCAGTAAGACAAAGGAGATGGTGTTGGACTTTTGGACATAGCTGCCAAGTTATCCCTTATTTTAAGGGATTTTCCCTTATGCTGAATAGGCTTCCTCGTGAGAAAAGGGAAAACTTGGCAGCTATGCTTTTGGAGGAAGAGAGGGGAACTAGCCCCGTTGTATATCAGGGGGAGCTGTGTGGAGAGAGTCTCCTCCTTCAAATTCCTGGGAGTTTATGTTGGTATGCAAGAGTTAATTGTCCAAAGGATGTTACGCTCTGTCACTGAGCATGTTGGGAGTATACGCGCATGCGCGAGACTCCGTATAAAATGAAGAGTCTCTACATGTGCTCTCTCTTCTCTCCCTCTCTTGCTTGTCTCTTGTACTTGGTGCTTGTAGTTCTTATCTTTGTTTTGAGTTACTCATGCCTGTGTGCTGAGCCGGTTTCGTTTTTTGCCCAGAGATGAAAGCATGTCTGCTACATCTCCAGGGCTGTTGTAAATAAAAAACCTCATAGTTTAAAGAGCCTTTCCAGCAGTCCTGATTTATGACTCTGAAGATCCACTGCTGCTTCTCAGCCGCGGTGCAACTCTGCTACAGGGGAGAAAAAGGCTGGAAGCATACCGGGCAGCCTTTGTCCAAGTCTCCTTTATAATTACAACAACATAAACTACAGTGGTACCTCTACTTACGAATTTAATGCATTCTGAATGCACATTTGTAAGTTGAAAAAAATTGTAAGTCGAATCCCATAGGAATGCGTTGGGAGAAAAAATTCGCAAGTAGAAGCAACCCTATCTAAAAATTCGTAAGTAGAAAAAATCCTATCTAAACCGCATCCAAGATGGCGGACGGAGCTCCATTCGTAAGTAGAAACATTCGTAAGTAGAGTTAATCGTAAGTAGAGGTACCACTGTAATTAAAGTTTATGAACAGTTTACCCTAGTGAAGACTTCACTTGGAAAATCAATACAACCCAGGTGGTTAGGAAGGCCCAAAAGAGACTCCATTTCCTTAGGGTCTTGCGTAAGAACAATGTCAAACAAAAATTGATGATCTCTTTCTACTGGTCCACAATAGAAAGTGTCCTTTCATACTGTATTACAGTGTGGTACGCTGGTTTGACAGCCATGGACAGGAAGTCCCTACAGAGGGTGGCAAATACAGCACATGATATCACGGGCTGTCCCCTGAGTTCGCTAGATGACATAGTAGGAGACCACTGCCTCAGGAGAGCGAGGAAAATTCTCAGGGACGACTCACACCGCGGCCAGCACCTCTTCAATCTCCTACCTTTGGGCAGGAGATACAGAAGTATAGTCAGCAGCACCAACAGGTTAAAGAACAGTTTTTATCCATGGGCTGCTGGGCTGCTGAATGGGGAAAAAAATAGTGGTGCAATTGACTTCCAACAAGCACACAGAGTGCGAACAAGACTGAGTGTATTGGGGGGGGCTCATTTAATTTCACTGCACACAGGTGGTATTGTGACAATAAAGTTCTATTATTATTATTATTATTATTATTATTATTATTATTATTAATAGTTGGGCACACCTGTCAAAAGTTGACCTGTGGGATGGGGAGAGGGATCTGCTTCTCCGCCATGTTACCGACAGGGAACACACTGGTGGAGCAGAACCCAGCAGGATTGAACCTTCTGCTCATCAGCTGACGAGTGCAAAATGCAATCATGCTGGCTGCAGTGGTCTGCTTCGCTGGTATGTTCCCTATACAGGAACATGCCAGTGAAACAGGATTGAACCCTACCACCCAGCCCATCATCAGCTGATATCATTCACTAGTGTCAGGTGATGGACAGGTGGGTGTGGTTTGGGGACATTGCCTTGTGGACCAGCTTGGACCCCCTGGTCAGCCAAAATTGGACCATGGGGGCATAGGTTTTCCACCTGTGGACTGTTGGCAAGACTGTCAGTTTCCCATGACCAAATCAGCATGAATGCTCATTGTTGCATAAACAAATCAGAATGAATGTTCAATAAAGACCAGATATAATCTAACCACTCTCTAAGATTTGTGAATGAAAATCAGGATGAATACTGAGCAAACATCTGGAGGAGTAGAAATACTATACTCAGAATATGCCCCCTTCTTTCTTTGCGTAGTGATACCTATTATTCCCACATTCACAGGCATATGCAATTCCAATTGGTGTTTTTTAGGGGATGGAGGGTTGATGCAATGGCATTAGAATAGCTAGGCTGGGGTAGGGGTAGGGACAGGGGGGTGTAGGGCAGCAGCAGGGTCTGTAGGGTGTCATGGTGGTGTTACAGTGGTTGTTGGGCTCAACAACTTTGGTCTGCCAATGGGGGGTCGCTATGCTGCTGAGGAATGGCATCAGAAAGCTTGCTTCTATGAAGCCATTTTGCAGGGCTTGGTTCACATAGTGTCATTTCATCCACTCTATGCTTCTTATTAGGTGGACTTAAACCAGCTACCACCACCTCCGTTCTTTTATGAATGAGATTCAATAGCCACGATCGTCACAGCAATATTTAATAGCCATGATCTCCACACCAATATTTTATTTACTCTGCAGTACCAAGGCCAGGCCAGCTGTCTCATTACATAATCTGATGAAATCTCTAAAGACAGAACAATTTGCATGAAATGTACATAGAAGCAGCCAATTTACATACAGCTCTAATTGCCAGGCAAAAGTATTGAAAAGGAATTGTTATTTTCACTGAACTTAGTATTCAGAATGTGTTGTCTGAATACATCAGCTTCTTTGTATCTCCTCTTGTCTGACTTGGAGTTGTTTGCACAAACCAGTGTGGAAAGACGTCTTTAGAATACTTTTGGAATACTAATGAGTAATCCCTGTCAAGAATTATGTTTTGTTAACAACAAGAATTAAATTCAGGAGGGAATATATGGTTGATGGTTGCATTCTTTTGGACGCCCATTTTTAAGTGATGACATGCAGGACTGAAATGTTTCACTGGTGAATAAGTTAGATCAGGCATCCCCAAACTTCAGCCCTCCAGATGTTTTGGACTACAGTTCCCATCTTCCCTGACCAGTGGTCCTGTTAGCTAGGGATCATGGGAGTTGTAGGCCAAAACATCTGGAGGGCCGCAGTTTGGGGATGCCTGAGTTAGATGAATCAATTAAAATTTTTGAATTGACTTAAAAAGATGTTCCAGATTAATGGATCAGGAGCTTTATTTATTTTTTAAATGCAGTACATATAGAGACAGCTGTACCTTAGTTCTCAAACAGAATCCATTCTGGAAGTCTGTTTGACTTCCGAAAACGTTTGAAAACCAAGGTGCTGCTTCCGATTGGCTTAGGGTTGCCAGACTCAATAGAGGACAGGACTTCTGTGCCTTTACTTGCCTTGCTCTCTTTTGAGTCTGGAAACCTTAAAGAGAAACCAGCAGACCCTTTGCTTGGAAATTAAACAAAGGGTCTGCTGGTTTCTCTTTAAGGTTTCCAGACTCAAAAGAGAGCAGGGCAATTAAAGGCACAGAAGTCCTGTCCTCTATTGAATCTGGCAACCCTAGATTGGCTGCAGGAGCTTGCTGCACTCAGTCGGAAGCCACAGAAGCCACACCATACGTTCGGCTTCCAAAAAATGTTCGCAAACCGGAACAATCACAGACAAAAAGAAAGGAGGAAGACAACTCCAGTACCAATCAAGAGATGAGCCAATTTGGGATATCTTTTCAGATTATTTTGGTGACAGCTGTGGGATGGGTTTTAAGGGGTATGAGATGATATATTAATTGCAATTTATTCCTCCAGGCACCCACATTTGTGAAGCGAACAATTTCAAAATCCTGCCCATGGCAGCAAAATTGAAAGCATAGGAATTAGACTATAAACGCTTGTTTCATAATGAAATAAACTGCCCCCCTTCTTACCCCACTTAACAAAGAATCAGGAAACAACTTGTAAAGTAACTTTAAAAATAATATTTACCTATTTCATAATTATTCATTGTTTCACAGCAACAGTAGCAGTAAAAACTATTCAGGCAAAATATTGATATTTACAAGCCTCAGGCATTTTCCTGAGCTAGTGCAAGTGGAAACATTTCTGCTTCCTTCGCTTGTCAAAGGAAAAGAGGATCATTAAGTACTCTATGCTCCTTCGTCTCCAGGAGAAGAGGGGAAATGACATTGCACGGAGCCCACTCTACCACTCTATGGTCTGAGTATCTGTCATGGCTAGCTAGCAAGAATATGCAGTTGTTAGATTTGGCTACTAATCTCCCACTACAAGTAGCATATGGTATAGCTGAACCAAAGTAGCTCAGGCAAGCTTTGACTAGATAGGTAAGAGTTTTGTGGACTCTGTGCAGAACCAAAGGGAAGCATATGAAAGAGGTGGAGAAAACTGGTGTGAGGGAACCCTAAACAGCTAGATGAAAACCATTGTGAAGGCTCCTTTTTATGATGAAATATCGAAAGCCACAATAGTGACCATTATTAAATGACCCATTTAACATAATCCTCTTTCAAGGCTGAATTTTATTTCTAAAGAAATCCGTATTCAACGCCGAGTTTATTTCTTAAGGAAACAGAAATGCATAGAAATCAGTTATTTTCAAAAGAGTTTTGGTGCCTGTCCACCACTGAGGCATGAAGATAAAAGGAAAAAAACCTTGGCTGTTGAGTGACTCAGTGGCAGGAAAAAAAAGTCTGCTTTAATGAGAGCTACCTGCTGAAGATTTATAAGCTATTCCAGCTATTATTCCTGGTCACCAGTGTGCTGTAATCTCCTTCTAGAGCAATATAATTAGCACTGCAAAAGGAGTGACCTTTCTTGAGATCTTATTTTCCATTTTGCTAAAAATATCAGTGTGATCTTGGGTGCCTACAGCACTTTCAAGCATGGCAGAAAACAGCAAACTAACGCTCAGGAGGAAAGGGAAGATCGATGGACAAATAGTTAATAGTTATTGCTGCAGCCAAATTGGAGGAGGAAGAAGAGAGCCAACCTCCATATAATCATTTGGGGGGGGGAGCCAAGTATTTATTTATCTGTTACAGTGTTGAGAGGCATGGGTCAGCAGGGCAGCAGGTCATGGCAGAGCAAGGTGGAACAGGGCAGAGCAAGGCAAGACAAGATGAAGCAGGATTTGACAGGTCGGGACCAGACAAGGAGAGGCAAGTCGGGAGAGAACAATGGGATCCTGGAAAACTACTGAGAGGGTCGTGAGTTGATCAAGGAGGGGTGTTTGGAGAGTAGGCATGTGACAGGAGCATGGACAGAGTGCATGAGAAACTGCACGTAGGTAATGGAGGCATTTTGGGGTGGCACCGGGAAGTGACGTGCACAGGAACACCACCTTGTATGGAGTCGTGCTACCACCATTGGCAAAAAGTTGCGCTAACGGGTTAATCATTAGCTGTCAAGTAGAACTGTCAATAAAAAGGGAGCGCCCGAAAAGGCTCGAAGTCGCCTTCCCATTGGAAATCATCCTGTCTCATTGCGTCGTTCTTCACCAGCCGCAACACTTCTTGCAATGACAGTCTGCCACCTCTGTTTGAAGTCTCCTTCCTCGTATGCCAAGGGAAACGGTATGCACAGAGTTCTTCAAAAGGTTGGCATTGCGAAATGTTGCTGTGGCTCAAAGTTTAACCGGCATTGATCATCCTGGCCAAATGGGATTATGAAAAATTGCCTTCATCTTTTCAGTTAAAAAGAACAACTGCTCAAAGCAGTATTTGTAAATAAAAGGAAATTACATGTCTCTGAAAGAGGCAGAGGATACAGGTGTCTCGGGTGAAATGCCATCTGCCCTGTCTCAAATAAGTTTGACAGCACTAGCTAAAAGGCAAAGTGCTTTTATAGAGGTGGTCTATGCTCACAGCTGTGTGGTGCATGGTTGTTTAATGGCTGCAATATTATGATTTTTGATATTTTCATCTCAACCTGCTCAGTTTTTAATCATTGCAAGGGTAAGTGGATTTTTAATATATATTAAATCCCCTGAACATGGCACCTTATATCACAAACAATATATAGTTGCATAATAGTTGCTCTCTGGGGCTGTGCCAACAGCTCGAGCTCGGGCAGTGGTGACAAATAATAGCTGTTGCTCCTTTAGACTCAATTAAGTTAATGTAGTATATCTGTTTGTGTGTTTACTTTTGTTGCTTTTGTACTGAGAGGCACCATCCTCTGTACCTACCCTCTGTATAATATTTTTATATCAGCTGAGGAAACCGATCCAGGATGAAAAAAGGAGACTTGCCTCCGACTTGCCAAGGAACTGTAAACACACAGCAAAACACACTGCTCTGTATTCTCAGCCTATCTTCAGGCATTCAGTTACAAGAGGAAAGAGACGCTCAACACCCCAGTGCATTAAGGAGTAGGGGGAAATATAACCAGGATGGTTTAGCGGTTAGAGTGTTGGGACTCAGAACTGGGAGACCAGAGTTCAAATCCCTACTCAGCCACAAATCTCACTGGAACCAGTCACTGTCTAGACCAGTGATGGCCAAACTTGGCCCTCCAGTTGTTTTGGGACTACAATTCCCATCATCCCTGACCACTGGTCCTGTTAGCTAGGGATGATGGGAGTTGTAGTTCCAAAACAGCTGGAGGGCCAAGTTTGGCCATCACTGGTCCAGACTAACCTACTTCACAGGGTTGTTGGGAGGATAAAAGGAAGAGAGAAGGAGAAATAGGTACACCATCTTGAGTTCCTTGGAGGAAAGGTGGGATCGTCGTCGTCATCATCATCATCATCATCCAAAGGGACATGAGAAAAGACCTACTAGATCAGGTCACTGACATACCACCCTACAGTCCCACTTCGAGCAGGACATCCTGCAGTTACAGATGCTCCCCGGCTTCTGTTTGGAATTCCAGATGTCCCGGTTCATCCTCCTCTCCCTCCTCCTTGCAGCCTCCTCCACCATGTGGCCTTTGCCAGCCCTGCCATACTCCTGGAAGTGGTCAGAGCACATCTGGAAGCACACTTCCGGAAGCGGGCACACCACTTCCGGCGGCCACAGCAAGATCGAGGAGGCCGTAAGGAGGCCAAGGTAGCAGCAGTGGAGAAGGAGGAGAGAGAGAGAGAGACAGCAAAGGTAAGGCAGTGGCAGGTGGGGGACGTGGCAGCAGCAGAGGGCAGCAGTGGCGGGGAGAGGGGGTGGCTTGGTGCACGGGGTGGGTGTGTCCTGGATTTGGGTGAGAAGATGTTGGAGGGTATACATTGAGTCCAGCATTCTTCCCATAGTAGCCAACAACTGGCTGCTTCTAGGTAGAAGAGCAGACCCTGAAGAAGAATTTAGGTGCCTCATTATCCTCTAGTCAGAGAAGGAGCATGCTGGGAGGGCCAGGTTTTGGCAGGACACATACCTATTTCACTGGAGGGGCTGCATTTGAGATGCTCAACTGAACCCCTAACAACTCTCTCTGCTGCAATCTCATCTTAGCCAATCTCTCTCTCTTTCTCTGTTTCTCAGGAGCAAGAGGCGTTCAGGGAACAAGCAGACATACAAAATAGGAGGGTTTGGAGCCACAGTGAGTGGCAGAGCAGATGTTGCTAACCCACTCCCTGGCAATCTGGAAATATGCCCTGCCCCTGAACTATGAACTTCCCCACCTGTCCAAAACAAAGGGACACAGCTAAACTCCCTGAGGTCCTCCTTTGCAGCTTCTGGCCAAACTGTGTCTTTGGAGATCAAGTACCATAAAGTAGTATGCTGATTCTCATACGGGCATTGCCTTTCCTCAATATTTTGCTAACAGCAAGTACCGTATGTTGTGCCATAGAGGTTTTGCCCACTATTGTAATGTTATGCTTCCTGATTCACTTGCTTGTGGTTGAAGCACACACAATCTATTAAGATAATGGTATGAGATTATATTGTACTGTACTGTACTGTGAGTCCTTGTCACATGGGTCATGTTGTGGAATCTCAGCGTCTGCCATTATTCAAGGTCACTGATTCTTTCATAAGGATTGTTGTTAATGACCGCTGTGGGATTCATATAGTCACAGAATTGTAGAGTTGGAAGGGACCAAAAGTGTCATCTAGCCCAACTCCCTGCAATGCAGGAATCTTCAGTCCAAAGTGGGACTCGAACGCACAACCCTAAGCTTTAAGAGTCTTATGTGCTACTAACTCAAAGGACCAGTTTCCCCCCTGAGGGTACTCAAGCGTACGCAGTACCAGCACCATTTCCCCCCAAATGTTAAAAGTGTGGCACTTACTTTAACAACTTCATGGTGAGTACTGGCACATATATGGATGGATGACAACTTTTTCAGAGACTTTGATCATGGCTTGTAGGAAGCACATAGATTATTTATTTATTTATTTAAAAACTAACTATGGTCCCTGGGAGATGAGCTTCATGTTTAGCAACAAAGACAGGCCTAGGAATTCTGGCCGTTGCTCAGATCGTATTTCCTGTTTTCATCAGATACCAGTGTGTGGGCTTCATACTGATTTAATTTCAGCTCTTCTGATGTTCTGCAGACAGCGAGAAAGTATGCCAGTTTCAGCAATTGCCTCATTCCAGTGATAAAAAATAATATGTGCACCCAACTAGGACACAGTTTTGCCTCTCTTTTTAAACATAATGTTTGTAAATGTCAACAATGGGAAATGTTGCCTTTTCTTTTTTAACTAAAATGCTGCAATTTGAAAAATGTGTTCTAGTATTTCATGGTTTGTTGTTGTGTTGTTGTTAAACTGTAAGAATGATTTCAAATGTAGCATCCCATATACAGTATAGCAACAGGTAGGTAGCCGTGTTGGTCTGACGCAGTTGAAATAATAATAATAATAATAAAATGTCCAGTAGCACCTTAGAGACCAACTAAGTTTGTTCTGGGTATAAGCTTTTATGTGCATGCAGAAGAAGTGTGCATGCACACGAAAGCTTATACCCAGAACAAATTTAGTTGGTCTCTAAGGTGCTACTGGGCAATTTATTTATTTATTTTTTATTTCATATATAGCAAGTTATTGGACCATTTGAATGAAAGTAAACTCACACTAGCCTTCCTGTGTCTAGTGAGTATACTAGGGTACAAACAAAGATCGCTTACTCTTGCAAACACACAGGTATCACCTAGGGAAAACATCAATCAAAGCATATTTATTAGCATGCTCTTCTAGATGGGGAAAGGGAAGGGGTTGTCAAGCAGTGCACCACCTAACCACAATATAATAACCAAAATCAAGACCTTCCTATACCAACCATTCAATATTTTCAGTGGAGAGGTTATATATAGTAATACGTTTCAATGTTGAATGTGTAAGTATATGTCTAGAGACAATGGATAAAACAAACACCGCTAGATGTACTGCTGGATAATTGGTTGTTGGTTGTTAGTTATTGTATTTGTTTGTTTAAAAACCAATAAAAATTTTGTGTTGTTTTTTTTAAAAAAATATAGAATGCAGGAAAAGGGATGATTCTATGAAGAAGGCCAGTGTGTTTCCATGTTGCATGTGTCAGCTGCAGTGAGCCTTGGATTCCTTCTGCATTGCTCCCCTGTGTTTGGAACGAACTAGTTCAGTTGAACATCGTTGACCAAACTAGTTCAAAAATCTCCGAACTACACATGAAAGTAGTTCCTATAATCACCGGTTCAACTAAAGGTGAATGACCACAGACCTGTTGTGGGAGTAGGAATAGAAAACCGGAGTGGGAGAATGGAATGGAATACAGTGGTACCTCGGTTTATGAACACAATTGGTTCCGGAAGTCTGTTCATAAACTGAAGCGTTCATAAACTGAAGCGAACTTTCCCATTGAAAGTAATGGAAAGTGAATTAATCCGTTCCAGGCGGTCCACAGAGTAAGCGTTCATAAACTGAAGCAAACTTTCCCATTGACAGTAATGGAAAGTGGATTAATCCGTTCCAGACGGGTCCACGGAGTACTTAAACTGAAGCGTTCATAAACTGAAGCATGGGTGTAATTGGTTCTGGAAGTCTGTTCATAAACTGAAGCGTTCATAAACTGAAGCAAACTTTCCCATTGAAAGTAATGGAAAATGAATTAATCCGTTCCAGGTGGGTCTGCGGCGTTCATAAACCGAAAATTCATAAACCGAGGTGTTCATAAACCGAGGTTCCACTGTAGCTAGAATCCTGAGCAGGAGCACTCTACACCACAACATTCTGTTGTAGTGTAACAAATAATGTACAGTAATGTAATTGGACTTAACTGTCAGGGGTCCTTTACCCTTTTTAATGTAACTAATGTGTTCTGAACTCTTCCAATGAATGCACTATATTTGGCATTGAATATTATGGGAAATTGTTCCATTAGGTTTGACATGAACCAAATCATAGCTCTGTGGATTTTCCACTCATGGAGTCTTTTTAGGCCCGATATTGCTGGAACAGAGTGACCCAGATGTGGGTTTTTTTTAAAGTCCGTTACTGTTATTATTAGTGACACATAGATGCAAATTACGAGCTAAGGGCTTTGGCAGTGGCAAAACACACCATGATTTCATTATGTTGCGCACAGAGATTGACACATGGAGCTATTCCAGTTGTGTCAGGGTGTTACCTGTCTTTTGTGACGGGTGCATTCATTTGGCATAAAAGATGTGAAGCTGACTTCTTGAACCGAGGAGCTTGTAAGATAAAATATGCAGGCATGTACAAGGTGCCAGCAAGAGGTTTAATACATAGCAAAAAATAGTGAGCCTGCATGCAAAGTAGACGTGCTACCACTGAGCTGCAGCCCTTGCCTATTCCACCCAGTCAGACCATTTCTGCCTCTAGCTCAGTATTGTCTTGTGCCAACTGGCAGCAGCTCTCCAGGGTTTCAGGCAGAGGCCTCTTTCAGCAGTGCAAATGCTCTTATCACTGAGCTATGGGTTTTCTGCTGAGCTACAGGGTTACCAAACAGCAGACAAGGTATTGCACACCCCAGCCTCCAAGCAATGAGAAGCCTGTGCTTACCCAGGGTTTGGTTTCCTTGGAATGAAGGTCAATGGAAACTATGGTGTCTTTAGGATATGTGGTTTTATTTACATATATATACCACTCAAGCATAGGATTTGAGGGGTGGTGGGAGGGGCTCATAGCATTACCACCACAAAAGATCTTGCCCACCCATTGTTGTTTCCAAGGAATCCCCACTTCACACCCTTGGGTCCAGGACAGAGAAGACCTGCCTCTGTCTCTCCAGCTTCTGCTTTCATCTCTCTCTCTCCTTCACCTATTGTTCCCTATTTAGGATGATGTGGCATCCAGCCAGGTGGGGAGTTGGGGTTGGGAAAATGCTGGCTCCCTTCTTTGAAAGTGCCATCACTTAGTTGTCATTATGGCTACATACCATAGCTCCCTTTTTGAGATGCTGATGAGAGCATTTAACTGGCCAAAAGCCATTACCTTAACAAATAAAATTGTCGTACTGGTTCAGTAGCCTTTTCTACTGGATTCTAAACCTCACCGGATACAGAATCACAGCCCTGGAAGTGATCCACAGGCATCATTCAGACTGACCCCAAACCCCATGACAATAAATATAAGTTGATTGGCTTGAAATTATGGATTTTAGTGCTGGTTTTATTAATTGTATTCTATTCTCCTTTTGGACATCTTTAATACGTAATTACTAAAGCTTTCTTTGCAAGCCATTTAAAGGTGCATTTACAAAAAGTGGAAACAGTTTAGATAAGAGCACCACATGTAGTCTGGTTGGGCAGGCCGAATGTGTGAGGTTCGGGACAACCAGGCCTGACATTTGCAAAAGGTTGTAGCTCGATCAAGAGAAATACTAAAAGTAATATACAGAACAGCATGCATAATCTCTTGGGCTTCTTCCATTTTCCCTTCCCGTCTATTTCAGCATGTAATATGAATGCACCATGGTGCGAATGAGTGAATGGAAGTTGCCTGACTTGTTCCTTTATGAGGTTGGGCGTAAAATAATAAGCAAGCCACCCACTGTAAATTTAATGAGGCAATTTGCTTCATGGATCATACCCAATAAATGACACAGAAATCATTTCTTTTCTACTGATGCGTTGTAAGACGTGACTCAAAGGAAAGTGATAGGGTCTGGTTAAGGGAAGTCTCAGTCGTTATATAGTTTTTTAAGGAAACGGTTATGATTGCAAAAATAAATGTGTTATGAAACACAGGTGTGTTATGAAAGGGGAGAGGGGGAAACCAGCTCGCTCTTCTACCGTGAGGAAAAAGAATAAAGTGATGTAAAGGAACCAGAAGGGCAAACTCTGTGACTCTTATCACTTAAGTCTATGGCTGGGAGCTGTTGGGACACGGAATCTTAGAGAACAGTTTGGGGTAGGGAACAAAAAGGAAAATGGAAAACATAGCAGACAGGGAATTGACAGCTTCCAGTAAGTATCCTGGAGGGTGTAAAAAAAACACTTTGTGACATACTTTCCTCTCATGACTCCATAGTAGCATTCACATAATTTTATCTGTGCTTATCTTAACTGAAGTCCTAACAGGGATGGACCATAAAGAAGGCTGATCGCCGAAGAATTGATGCTTTTGAATTATGGTGCTGGAGGAGATTCTGTCTTGAGAGTCCCATGGACTGCAAGAAGATCAAACCTATCCATTCTGAAGGAAATCGGCCCTGAGTGCTCACTGGAAGGACAGATCGTGAAGCTGAGGCTCCAGTACTTTGGCCACCTCATGAGAAGAGAAGACTCCTTGGAAAAGACCTTGATGTTGGGAAAGATGGAGGGCACTAGGAGAAGGGGACGACAGAGGACGAGATGGTTGGACAGTGTTCTCGAAGCTACAAACATGAGTTTGACCAAACTGCGGGAGGCAGTGCAAGACAGGAGTGCCTGGCGTGCTATGGTCCATGGGGTCACGAAGAGTCGGACACGACTAAACGACTAAACAACAACAACAACAGGGATGTGATTCTGCTTTCATACAGGCTTGAAAGCAAAGTTTTATATATATATATTGCTAGGAGGATCAGTTCTAACTCCTCCTCATCTAAATGTCTCACCTTTGTCCAGAACTCTGGTGGGTCTATTATGGACATTGGGTCTGTTGTCAGTCTCTACCTCCGATTCTGGCTCATAAGGTCAAGCCTCTTGATAACTGTTTGTTGTTCTTCCTGAGAGAGGTTCCTAAAGGAGCTGAGGAAATCATCTTCCAAGGGATTTATGGCATACTCAAATTCCTGGGGTTGATCATCCAGAAAAATCAGCTGTTCCTTTTGGCCATCCTGGTTATGTTGATGTTGAACATGATTCTGCGGATTCAACTCGGGCAAGTCTATTTCCTCCTGGCTTATCAAGTTTGTTTGTGATGTCATTACTACCATTGGAGATCCAGGCTTTGGTTTTGTGGGTTGCTCTGTAGCCCCAGTCCTCATCTTGCATAAGGGCGCGACAATAGAATTGCGAAATACCTGGGTTGGAAAAACTCCTCTGCTTGACAGTCTGAGTTTCAACTTGTGGATCAGTATGGGCAGTCTGGTAGAGGGTTTTTAAGCAGAGATTGGACAGCCATCTGTCTTGGATACTTTAGCTGAGATTCCTGCATTGCAAGGGGGTTGGACTAGATGACACTTGGGATATCCCTTCCAACTCTAAGATTCTACTGTATGATTCCATGTACCAGAAAGGAAGAAACTACCGCCGACCCCTGTGGGTTTTATTTCAAAGTTAAGATGCTTACAATAGTGCTATAGCTCTCATGTAGTGTTACAGATTCCAGGAAGTTCATTGAGCTGGGCGTGTTTTCCATCGATGGACAACTAAGGGTGAATTCTATGGGAATGTTAGGGATGTGGATTAGGATATATTATTAGATAGATCCTATCCAAGCTTGTGTTAGCAAGCTTCCAATATCAGCAGAGTGACATTCCCCTTTTGTGCGCAGCAAAGCATGTGCGTTAGATTCGCTAGAATCTCTATAACAATATTACACTTTATAGTTCAATATTACACTTCCTGGCAAAGGTCCCCTTTGTCCCTCTTAAAAGAAATACACAACACAGTGTTTATAAAATAAGATAGAGTTTACTTACAGTTTCATCCTGAGTTACAGCATAATCTCAGAAAGGCAGGCTTGCTTAGAAAAGTTACAAGTACATATATATCTAGAGACTACTTAGTAAAGTAAGACTCCATTTGGTCTCACTCTTGGCTGCAGGCCTAGAGTGAGAACCATGCTGACTAGAGATTCTCTGAAGATGTGTTCCCATCGAAGGAGGAAGTATCTAAGAGAGAGAGTGATTGCAGGCTAGGGCTTTTGTCTAATCCAACTCATTTGCATGTCTGAGGGAACAGGAACTGACCTGTAGTCAGGTGTCCCTCCAGGTGAGTTCCTGTTAGTGGACACTCTAGGAACTGTTGTGACTTGTCTGCCCCAGTGTTCCATCCCACAAACCCCTTCTCAGGCAATTCACAACATTCATTACATACAAAACAAAACATAAGCAACTTTATTCAACCACCCAAGAGTCCCAGCTTGACACGCAGGTTCTGGAAACTCTGTCTTGGCAGGGGTTTCGTCAGGATGTCTGCTGTCATCTCCGATGTGCAGCAGTACGACAGTTCGATAAGTCCATCTTGTATCATCTGGCGAACGTAGTGGTACCTGACCCCAATGTGTTTTGAGCGTGCTAGGAACTTCTCACTCTGCGCCAGCTTTAGACAGCTTTGGTTGTCCTCCAGCAGGCTTATAGGTTCCTTTCTCTCCACGCCAAAGTCTGTTAGGAGTTGGTCCAGCCAGGAAATCTCTCTGCACGCTTCTGTAGCCGCAACATATTCCGATTCTGTAGACGATAAAGCTATACATTTCTGTTTATAACTGCCCCATGTGATAGCTCCGCCCCCATACATAAAGACATGCCCGCTTGTGGATTTATAATCAGAATTATCACCCGCCCAGTCAGCATCAGTGTACCCAATGAGCTTAGGGTCACTGACAGCTGGTAAGTTTAATTTACAATCCATTGTACCCTTAAGATATCGAACCACCCTCTTCACACCAACCCAATCATGCTCAGTGGGACTACTCACTTTCCTGCTGAGAATCCCTACTGCATTGGCTAAATCAGGTCTGCACGTGGTAACTAAATACAAAAGTTTACCAATTGCTGAACGATACTCTGTGTTGTTTGGCAGCAGCTTCGAATCCTCTTGGTTCTTTAAGAAGTCTGTAGCCATCGGGGTGTCGACGGGTTTTGCATCCTGCAATTGCATACTCTCCAACAGTTCAATTATCTTTTGCTTCTGATTAAGTAGAAATGAACCATCCTGTTCTCTTTCCACTTGAATCCCGAGGTAATACTCAACTGGTCCTAATTCCTTCACTTGCACTTCCTTGTTGAGGTGCTGGACTACATTTTTATAATCCCTGTCATTTGACGTTGCGATTAAAAGGTCGTCAACGAAGGCAAGAATATAAGAAAATTGTCCATTACTCTGCTTAGTGTACAAACACTTGTCAGCTTCACCTTGCTTGTACCCAAGTTTCACCAGCATTCCATGCAATTTCAAGTTCCAGGCTCTGGCTGCTTGTTTTAAACCATACAGTCCCTTTTGAAGCTTGCAAACCAAATGTGCCTCATTTGGCTTTATAAAACCTTTAGGCTGCTTCATGTAAATTTCTTCAGAAATTTCCCCATGCAAAAACGCAGTAGCTATATCGATGTGTTTCACCTCCATCCCTTTAGATGCTGTGATGCTTAAAAGTAATCTTACGCTACTGTATCTCACTGTCGGTGCAAAGACTTGGTCATAGTCGTGGCCATATTGCTGTGAAAAACCTTGTGCCACTAGTCTTGCTTTGTAACGTTGCACCTCCCCTTCTGAACCCCTTTTAACCTTGAACACCCATTTGCTCCCAATTGCTTTCTTACCAGCAGGTAATTTTGTGAGTGTCCAGGTCTTGTTCTTGTGCAGTGCGTCAATCTCCTCCTGCGCGGCTTTCCTCCAGAGACTGGCTTCGGTGGCTGGCATCTGCTCTACCTCTTCCCAAGTGGAAGGTTCTGGTGGAGACGCCGACCCTGCAAAGTAGGACAGTCGTAGTGGCGGAACGCCCTTGTTGGTTCTGGATGAGCATCTGACCTCTGGTTGTGCAACCGCATCAGCATCCTCATCCTCCTCCAACGCTGGCATGTCCACGTACAGCTCCTCCTCTTCGTCTCTGGTGCCGCCAGGGGTCTGGACCTCTGCGTCTTCTGGGGTGTCGCCTGTAGGGGGTGTTGTGACACTAGAAGGTATATTAGTTCCTTGTGCTAAAGGAAAACTTATAAACTCTTCATCTGGTGACTCTCTAGAACAGTCAATAACAGTGTTCTTTGTATCAAACTTTCCTAGTTCATCAAAATGAACCACATGGTATGGGTCTACTCTGCCACTCTTTGGATCTAGAACTCTATATCCCTTTCCTCCAGGAGCATATCCAACCAGGATACCTGCTTTTGCTCTGGAGTCAAGCTTGTGTCTGCGCTCTTTGGGCACGTGGTAATAACAGACACTTCCAAACACACGTATGTGCTGCAGACTTGGGACTCTCCCGTGCCAAAGTTCAAATGGTGTGCGTTCTGCACCCTTTGTAGGCAATCTGTTTTGCAAATAAATCGCCATATTCGCCGCTTCACCCCATAGCTTCTGTGACAAGTTGGCCTCTTTTAACATGCACCTTGTCATCTCCATAATAGACCTAAACTTTCTCTCAGCAATGGAGTTCTGTTGAGGCGTGTAAGCAACTGTAGTTACATGTGCTATGCCTTCTTGTGCCATGATGGCCTTCATCTGCCGTGAGCAAAACTCTCCACCATTATCCGAAATTAAGGTGGAAGGAGCTCTCTGGAATTTGTTCTTCACCATGTTTAAGTACAGTTTGAACAATTCCGGTGTCTGACTCTTTTCCTCTAGAAAATATCCAACACAATATCTTGAGAAGTCATCTATAAATATCAGAATGTACTTATTGTTTCCTAGGGAAGGTACATTCAGCGGACCACATAGGTCAGTATGAACAGTGTCCATGACTTTTGTGCTTCTCTTCTCTGTACAACGTGGGAAGGAAGGCTTGACTGCCTTTTCAGTTATGCAAGTTGTACAGTTTGGCATTGGTGTACTGCAATTCTTTACCTGTAGACCTTTTACCAGATTTTCCTTCTGCATTTTCAGGATAAGGTTGGTATCCCTGTGTCCAAGCCTTTTGTGCCAGAGTTCCAGATCTGGTTGATCCTTTCTGCTGGGTTGTGCAACCCTTGCAGACTCATTCTCTGAAATATCAATCTCATACACATCATTGATTAGTTTGGCTTGAATAAACACTTCACCATCTTTTATCACATTGCATTGTCCATTTTTAAATATAATTTCAAAACCTTTCTTGTCCAAGCTAGACACACTTATTAGGTTACAGTTCAGCTTTGGTGCAAACTTAACATTACTCACTGTAGTATCAAAAGACTCATTGTTCACTTTGAAATTCAAGTTCAAAGATCCTGCACCTATTGACTTTATAACATTTCCATCAGCAATTTCAATCTCAGACTGTTTATTATTGTCTATTTCATTGAAATATTCCCTTTTATAACAGAAGTGGCTGCTTGCTGCACTGTCCAGAAGCCACTTATTGCGCTTTCCTTCACAGCTCTGGAAAGCTACATTTCTTTCTTGCAATATCATTGCACGCCCACGACCCCCCTTCTTTTCGCCTTTTGGTGGAAAGGGGCGGGATTTATTCCTAGGTGCCCGGCATTCCTTCGCCATGTGCCCTTTTAAATTGCAGTTAAAGCAAATTATTTCCTTTGGCGTTTGTCTGGACCTTTGAAAATGCTTGGAAGCATAATTAGTGTCCTTTCTCCCTGTATTCCTTTCTAAAGAATCAAGGTAATCTCTGCATTCCTCTCTCAAATGATCAATCAGTTCTTCAAAAGTCAGGTCCTTTTTGTGATCCATGCAACTCTTGAATGAACTGAAGCTTGGTCCTAGAGATGCTATCAAAAATGAAACCTTTGTTTCTTCATCAAGGGCTTTAGTAGTAAGATCAATCCTCTGAACAATTTCACTAAATTTGCTGATATGGTCAGTGAATTCTTCTCTTGAATTCATCCTCAGCGCAGTTAATTTGCTCATCAAATTCCTGTAGGAGTTCTTAGTAGATGCTCCATACCTGCGCTCAATATCTTTTAAGATTTTAGCTGCATCATCTTTGCTATTAACTGATGTTAGATGCCTGTTGCGAAGTCCACTCAAAATTATGTATCTGGCCTCGCTGTTCATGCGTTTCCAACTTGCTATCTTAGCTAAATCCTCTGCTGTTGTGCCAGTAGGCATAGGTTTTTCAATGGCATCCAAAACATTCCTTGCATCTAAAAATGCTATCAGGCGTTGTTTCCAAAATACATAATTGTCATCATCTAGAGCCATGAATCCTGGCTTAACTCCACTATCAAAATCTGCAAAAACCATCTTGGAATCTCAAAATTCTAAAAATTTCTCAAAATTCAAAAATTTGCCAAAAATTCCAAAATCAAAATCTCTAAAAATATCTCAAAATGCAAAATAATCTTCACTGCCTCTGAGTTCTCAGTGCTGTAAACTCTGAGGGAGGGGAGGGGTAGCTAATCCCCTAGGCACACTGGAGAACAATAGACCATGTGCTCACCAGGAAGTTCTAACTGAAAAAATCCTACTCAGTTCAAAATCACAATCCAAAGCAATCCTTCAAAAATACACAAAAATACGCAGTCCTGGGCCCATAACCCTTTATGGGAATGTTAGGGATGTGGATTAGGATATATTATTAGATAGATCCTATCCAAGCTTGTGTTAGCAAGCTTCCAATATCAGCAGAGTGACATTCCCCTTTTGTGCGCAGCAAAGCATGTGCGTTAGATTCGCTAGAATCTCTATAACAATATTACACTTTATAGTTCAATATTACACTTCCTGGCAAAGGTCCCCTTTGTCCCTCTTAAAAGAAATACACAACACAGTGTTTATAAAATAAGATAGAGTTTACTTACAGTTTCATCCTGAGTTACAGCATAATCTCAGAAAGGCAGGCTTGCTTAGAAAAGTTACAAGTACATATATATCTAGAGACTACTTAGTAAAGTAAGACTCCATTTGGTCTCACTCTTGGCTGCAGGCCTAGAGTGAGAACCATGCTGACTAGAGATTCTCTGAAGATGTGTTCCCATCGAAGGAGGAAGTATCTAAGAGAGAGAGTGATTGCAGGCTAGGGCTTTTGTCTAATCCAACTCATTTGCATGTCTGAGGGAACAGGAACTGACCTGTAGTCAGGTGTCCCTCCAGGTGAGTTCCTGTTAGTGGACACTCTAGGAACTGTTGTGACTTGTCTGCCCCAGTGTTCCATCCCACAAATTCACCTATGCACGTTTATAATTTGCAGATTGCAACAGTCCTATTCATTCATTCAGGGTGAACCCAGGTGGGCTTATAGTGGGGAGAGGGTGGAGGTACATGCAAAAGCCCTGCCTCCAGTATCTCAGCAAGCTCTGGTGCAAAAATCTGAAGAAGGATACTAAGTGCATTAATATGAATGCATGTGTTGGAAAATCCTGAAAGCACAGAGTTTACACTGGTGGAAGCATTTAGCTCTGAACACAGTTAGAGCATCCCTGCATACCTTCACTCTCAACATGATTCGCACTTTAAGCCCGCAGATGTTCACACAAGCACATACATAGGACTGTGATGTTACCTACATGGGTGGAACAGCTGCCACATATCAAATATCACCAAATGGAGTTTTTAAATTACCTCATGTCATGCCAAGAACAGTATTTTTCAAAGGACACAATTCCCCCAATTTAATTGTGAGCCACTGTTTGAGGAGATATCATCAATTCTAAGAAAGGGTGAATGTATATATATAGCAGCCAACAGAAGATCAGAATCCCGAAGAAAGCCCACTTAAGTAAAATGACCTTCACCTCCTGCCTGAAAGCAGGAAATGAAAGATCCATGTACGGTAATCTCATTGTACCCTGAATTCCTTGGTTCATGTAAAGACTTGCAGGTTTAGACAATCCTAGGTTCAACTGTATAGTACTTTGTTCTGCTGTGCCTGGCCACCTGCTCTGTGTAAAAAATAAATAAATACTTTTTTGGATGCAATTCTGCGCACTCTTAATTGGACCAAGTCTTGCTGAGCTCTGTGGTGCTTACTTCTGAGGAGACATGCTGAGGAGACTGCTGTGGAAGATACTGTACAGCCTTTTTTTCTCAGCACGCAGCTCTGTGGAGTTTACAGCATCTGTGATTTTTCAATAGAACTGTTAAGTGATCTGCCACAATATTTCTGATGTTCATGGAATGGATCTCTAAAAGGAAGGGGACAGGTTTGGAAGAAACTAGTAAACTATTGTGTGCATTCCAGTTTCCCAGAACATAATGGTCAAGTCTTGAGGTGGTAGCAGTGTGATGACCTGGCTTCCTGGTTGACTGCCTGTAAAGATCTATGACACTGGAACTAAATCATCAGTTGCACCCTGTGACATCTTGTTTTTGCATTTGGTTAAGCTACGAAATATTGCCTTCACAGATTTGATTTTTTAAAAACTTTTTTGATAAAACAAACCAGCAGTCAAAGACGTGATCTAAGATTTATAACAGTGATTATCTTCTCACTTGCTGACGTAAATTTGCCTTCTGGAAAACCCAAGTTGTGTCTCAATATGCTGCTAATGAACAATGAGTCAGAGCAACTGATGATCTCTCCGTTTCCACAGGAGTTTTATAGTACAGTAACTGCAAATGTGAAATTATGGCAACTTCCATTCCAAGAGCTTTAGAAGAGAGGATCAGGGCTCTTTTTGCTATTGCAGGCTCTTTGGCTTGATGGTTTTGAATGCTTTTCAGTAACAAGTATATTTTTTCCACTTGATGTGATAATGTAAGATAGGGATGATCATTGCCCCCATTGACATTTAGACTTGAGAATGGTTGTTGTTGTTTTTATTGTCTCGTAAACTGACAGTGCAGAATTCCTGGATGCTTAAGGGAAACAACTTGTTGCATTTTTTTATTTTTTATGGGATCAAATAAGGCCATAGCTTTATTGGTTACAGTTGTGAAGGTTTTGGCCATAGACATTGGGGTAAGCAGCCCTGTACACCACTCTAGCCCATCTGCTGGCAGTGTCTCTAAGGGTAAAGGCAATTGGGAGGGATGCCCTATAGTATGACCTATATCAAATCGGGCATCCCCCAAGTGATCCCCATTGGAGGAGTGGTACGTCACTAGCATCCGACGAGCCACTCCTCCTGGATACTTTTAACAGAATACCCTTACCCATAGAGGGGCAGACGGAGACTACAACTTGCCCTTCGTCCAAGATCTAAACTTACCCAATGACTATCCGCCTTGCAAAGTTGTGGCGATTGTTGTGAGGTAGGCGAAAACCAAATGGCCAATGCCAATTTGCCAAGTGGAAAAATTCCTGCCCGGTCCTGAATATAGCAAGGTTGTAGCATCTGCAAAAACCCAGAATTGAGGGAAGGTGTGTGAGAGAAACGGCAAAGCAAAAGAGGCAACTTGTTGCATTTGACATATGCATTGCAGCAAAGCTCTTCTCAGGTGTTCAAATGTGAATGCATAAAGAGCTTTAGCCAGGTAACCCACACAGGCTCTACTTCCTCCAATGACCCTATCATCACAGGAGACCTTTGCGTGCTGAGCGCGGAGGTCTGAGGCAGCTTCTAATTGCATTCAGGTGAACCCTGTGCTGTCAGTTCCCAGTTGTTTGGAGGCATTGAAACACTGGATCCACTTGGAAGCCCCCTTCAGTTCATCCCTCTCAGTGCTCAGAGAGATGCTCTAGGGATGGGGACACTCAGATTGGGACAAACACACCTAAACCCATAGATTAGAATTGCTGTGCATTTCTAACAAGTCTTATGGTAGCTCACTGCACCACCTGATGGCCATGAAAAATCCTAGAATTAATGCACTCTCACTCTCGTCCTCCCTCCCCCTTCCAATATTATTCTTAATGTATTGTTGTGAGTTTGGGGGGTTCCATGGTTGAAAGAGCTAGGTCAGCTTCTTGCTAATGGCCCTAAAGCAGGCATGTCAAACCTGCGGCCCTCCAGATGTTTTGGCCTACAACTCCCATGATCCCTAGCTAGCAGGACCAGTGGTTGGGGAAGATGGGAATTGTAGTCCAAAACATCTGGAGGGCCGCAGGTTTGACATGCCTGCCCTAAAGTATGGGTCATTAAGATACGAAAGGAAGCTGCTCTGTTCCAGAGGCCAAATGGGTGGGTCCCCTCCCTCACCTGGCTGCTAGTGAGAAGGACAAGAGCCTGTGTGAGAGAGCTGGGCTAGAAGCAGGCTGCAGACAAAAGCCTCAGTGAAAGAGAGAGAGAGAGAGATGCTTGATTTCTGCTTGAAGCCGAGGCTGTTATTATGGAGCATCAAGACCAGGCATATGCAAACTCGGCCCTCCAGATGTTTTGGGACTACAAGTCCCATCATCCCTAGCTAACAGGGCCAGTGGTCAAGGATGATGGGAGTTGTAGTCCCAAAAACATCTGGAGGGCCGAGTTTGCCTATGCCTGATTAAGACCTTCTGGGCTGTTAATGCTGTGAACCATAGCTGCCAAGTTATCCCTTTTTTTAAGGGATTTTCCCTTATGCTGAATAGGCTTCCTCGCGAGAAAAGGGAAAACTTGGCAGCTATGCTGTGAACCCCTCCATCGTAGACTCAGATTATATATGTGTGTCAATAAACCACATATCCTAAAGACACCAATGTCTCTCCTGTGCCTCATTCCAAGGAAATAGAACCCCGGGTAAGTGCCAAGAACCCCTGCAATCCTGCACTGCTTGGAGATTGGGGTGGCGTGCAACAGTACAATTTAAAAAGTTTCAGAGTTCAGGTATAGAATCTCAGCTGGGATCAGAAATCACCCTACCTGAGTTTACAGAACATTATCCCTAAAGGTTGGTGGAACCCGCCTCCCGTCTGAGGTGCAGGCCTGGGGGAAGGCACAAATATCACCTATCAGACTATGGCGTATATGTGACATGCGGCCACTGTTGTGGCAAGGTCAAATGTGGGAGAAGCTTTCCGGCCTTCTCATACCTTCTCACACCACAGCACAAAGACTTGTGGATTTTTTCACCCTTCCTCCTCGTCTCGCCCTCACTCCACTACTTGGGTCATGCAGAATGTAATAATTTCTAATGCGGCTATTGTGGTAAAGTGATTTTTTCAGGGGTAGTGCCATACAGCTCCTTGCCAAGGATGCAAAGGACCCTAGGTATACCTCTGCTTGTGGCCATAGACTCATTGCGATTTACTGAGACACCATTCATCAGTTGATCCTGTGGACCAGGTCGTTTGTAGCTTATCCTCTTACAACCACAATCCAAGTGCTGTTACTGGGATCTAAGTTCCACAGAAATCACTGGTGCACTTCCTTTTCCAATTAAATGTTTACTTGAACATATTTTTCCCCAGTTCACATTTTTGAGATAGTCTATTCCTTCATAGAACTGAGCTGCCTGCTTTTGGTCCTCTGATATTTTTCCATTTCCCATCTAGATTTACGTAAGCCTTCTTTATTATTAGAAGTACTTATGGGCATACTGGAATAGTACCCATCTGCAGCCCAGCGTAAGGGTGCTCTGAATCACTTCATGACGTCTGCGTCAACAGTTGCCCCATCATCAACAGGAAGCAGCTGCACAATCAGGTGTGGGCAGGTGGTTGAGTCCACTCTGACAGTGGGGGGAAACGGCACCTGAGAGAAAGTACATTAGGTCCCTGCAGCTCGGAGAGAAAGAGCACGGCATCGCTTAAGGAAAATGTAATAAGGGGGATAATGGGAGATTCATTGTGCATGTAAGCTGAAAAGCTTCGGAAAGGGAAGGAAATCATTTGGCATTGGCAGAAAGTGAGTTCCCTTTGCTCGGTCCCAGCTCCTGCCAACCTAGCAGTTCGAAAGCACGTCAAAGTGCAAGTAGATAAATAGGTATCGCTACATGCACTGCTCTGGTTCGCCAGAAGCAACTTTGTCATGCTGGCCACATGACCTGGAAGCTGTACGCCAGCTCCCTCAGCCAATAACACAATATGAGCACCGCAACCGCAGAGTCGGTCACAACTGGACCTAATGGTCAGCGGTCCCTTTACCTTACAATATTTTGGACTACAACATTCGTCATCCTTGACCATTGGCCATGGGGCTGATGCGAGTTGCAGTTCAACAACTCTTGTGGGTACCATATTGGGTGCTTCATGTTGGCTACCCCTGCATCACTGCGAGGACTCTGGGAAGCTGCCTGATTCAAAAACTCCAAGCACCTGGGGAAATAATGTAAGCGTAAGAACAACAAACATTGGAAAGAATAGCGATCATTTGGACAGTGGGTTAGCTAATGGCACAAGCTTGTGAACACAGCAGGCCATAGGATCCAGTGAAATACACTTTTCTGCGCTGTATCTGTGTTGCACCCATATAGGGAAAACTCCATGTGAATTCATGTTCACATGATTTGTATTTATGAAACAGAAGCTGCAGTTGTGTGGCGTATTGCCTGCTAACATTTGGCCTTGATGAGCACAATAAAATTGTGGATGTAGTAATTCTGCTCATTGCAACTGCTGGTCTGTAAAGTCCTCTGGGTCTGTTTGATTTATTTACAGACAGTTGGTTAGGCACATAATGAGAGCGAGACAAACACAGCTGCCTCTTTTCCAACAAACAAGCAATTTGCTCATCATCAGACTCAAATTCAAGGGTGGTGCATTAATTCTGAAATAATTGGCTTCTGTGATTTACATACACTTTTGGAACTAATCACATCACCTTCAGGTCAGATTGGGTAACGCGATTAGCATCCCTGTAAATTCTCCACAGTGAGGTACCCAGTTTGTGGCTTCTTCAGAAGGCCTACCTCAAAAAATGGATAGGATCAATAGTCAAAGGCCTTGGAAATTGTGAAGCACCACAGGGCATTTCAAAATCCAAGGGATGCCAATATTGGTAGCTACATCTCTGTTTTACAGAAGTAGTAAAAGTGAGGGGATTTAACAAACAAACAAAACAAACAAACAAACAAACACCATTCTCTGTAGATGAGAAAAGAATTTGCATTCAAAAACTGTTAAATGGAATTGGGGCACAGGAATTTTGTCCTATTTACCTTCCCTTTGAGGTGATTGAGGGGTGTTTGGAGTGTCCTTTTTTGCATTGTACAAATAATCTCATCTGCAGTCTCCCCCCTGCAGGCTCCCTGGGTGCCCATACTTCAGTTAAAGGCATCATGAAGCAACTCTTCCCCAGTCATGTGTGTGTGTGGTGGGAAAGAGCCATAGAACTGTCCCTCCCCCGTGACACCAGTGTCTCTGCTGCTTACCCGGAAGAGGGTGGAGTGGGGCAATGGTGAGGTTAGGGCTGTCTGGTTCCACATATGTAGGCCTCTCAGCTTCTACAGTTAGACAAATTGCATTGTTAAAACAAATAACCATATACACTGCTGTCAGCAGCATTGAAGTTTTCAGCAGTAACCATGCAAGATGAAACTTCCTTTACCATAAAGCAAGTAAAGTAATGTGCTTGAAGAAAAAAAACAAAGTAAATTTTACCGTAGGCTGCAGACTGGGAAGCTTGCAAACTCTTACCTGAAAAACATGGCTGCAGTGAAGTAGATCACTTTTCTTGTTCATCCCAAAGAATGTAAGCTTCAGAACATGACAACAGCAGCTTATTTAAAAATAATATAAATTGCAGAACTGATAGCTATTCCCCCCAAAGCCTAATAACTTTCATGTAATAATTCAAATTTGATAAGTGTTGAGTTGGAAGCTGTCAAATAGGCTGCATATTTTAACAAATGGGTCATAGCTTCCTTTTCAATCGCATCCACAAAAGATACAGTTATGAATTAAACTAAAATAAGAGAATGTCAGAGAATGTCAGCCTAGCTATAGATCAGCGTTTCATTTTTCATAGATGACTCAGCTGGTAGCTATGGCAACTTCTCACTCGTATCATCACCATGTTAGCTGTGGCCTAGTTGTCATTGAGGCAGGAAATCTTTCCCTGGGCAGTGTCACTTCAGACTGCAGGTGAACTCTCACACAACTGCATGTTGCCCCACATGAAGACCCCCTGTCACTGTTTACAGCCCCCAGCCAAATCATGTATATATATATTACTGTAACCTAGGATGCCACATTTGACATCTGAGATGAAGTACAGTGGTACCTCAGGTTAAGAACTTACTGTAATTCGTTCTGGAGGTCTGTTCTTAACCTGAAACTGTTCTCAGGGCCGGCCCTACAGGCAGGCTGGGTGGCGCAGGGCACCACAGTGCCGGCCCGCCAGGGGGCGCCACAAGCTGCGCCTGCCCGCTGGCCGGCCGGCTGGTCCGCCGCGCAGCTGCGCCCACGGCAACCGCGCTGTGCCTGCCCTCCCTCCGTGCAGCAGCGCTTGTGGCAGCCGCGCTGTGCCCGCCCACCCGCCCACCGCGCTGGGAAACGGGGCGGGGGGCACCAGAGGGATCCGGCGCATCACGGCGCCAGGGGCGCTTAAGACGGCCCTGACTGTTCTTAACCTGAGGTACCACTTTAGCTAATGGGGCCTCCCGCTGCCACCGTGCGATTTCTGTTCTCATCCTGAAGCAAAGTTCTTAACCCGAGGTACTATTTCTGGATTAGCGCCAGGGTCTGTAACCTGAAGCGTCTGTAACCTGAAGCGTCTGTAACCCGAGGTACCACTGTAGATTCTCCAGTCCATGAAAGTTTATGCCACAATATATTAGTTATGCTTTAAGGTGACACAAGATTCAGCAGCTGCATACACACCATATGTTTAAAGCACATCATTACTCTCAGAGAATCATGGGAACTTTAGTTTGTTAATGGCTGTGGGAATCATGGCTCTGAGGGATAAACTACAGTTCCCAGGATTCTTAGGGAGGGGAGCCATTTGCCTTAAATATAGGTTGTGTATGTAGCATAGGCACTGACTCCAAGGGGCCAAGGCTCTTTGGGCCCCCTCAACCTTTTTTTGAGGGGGTTGGCATCCCCCCATTGTTCAGGCCGGGCGTAGAGCTGGGTGTAGAGTGATGTCAGGACATCGTACAACATCAGGACATTGTGTTGGCCCCCCTCAATGTTCTTCCAAATGTGGTGCCTCTGGTATGTAGCCTTTGTTGGTTTTCTGTGAAATGGACTAACATGGCTGCCCGTCTGCAAATTCTCACATAAAAAGGATTCCTTGATGTAGAAACTTGCATGTCATATTCAGTCAAGTTCCGCTAACTAAGCCTTTTTCAGTCTTTGGGCTCCGTATACTGTTGAACTACAGTTCCTAATCATCCATGCCCCTTGCCTAAGCTGGTAGGGGTTGATGAGTCCAACAGCTGAGGACTCAAGGTCAAAGATGGCTGCTCTAACAAGTCATAACCTTTTCTGTAATAAACTGTACGTCACACAGTTTGAGAACTTGTGGAACTGTCACATTCTGTACTACGGTTTGCATAGGCATAAGATGCTTTGGTCACCTCTCTCCAAATGAAGAATTCATTGTTTTGCAAGCCACATTGCGTCTTTAACAGAATAGCTGCTTCCTGCTAAAAGGAGGAATAACATTTTCCTGTCTTACTAAACATCTGAATTTGTGCAACTTGTCTGACTTCAGTGTAGAAACCAAAAGTGAACTTGGGTCATGAAGCGTGCAAACTTCAGCAGATATGTTGGATCAAGGTCGCTCAATGGCCATCTAGCCTCTGCTTAAAAACCTCCAAAGAAGGAGAGCCCACAACCTCCTGGAGGAGACCGTTCCACTATTGAACAGCTCTTATTGTCATAAGTTTTTCCTAATGTTTAGTCGGAATCTCCTTTCTTGTAACTTGAAGCCAAGAAAGGCGATTCCAACTAAATACAGGAAACACTTTCTGACAGTAAGTAGTGAATGGTGAACCGGCTTCATATCCATACAGTACTTGTCAATTTCCATTAGGGTTAAAATATTTCAAGGTGGAGAAGGATAAGAATGCTTCCGATTCGTCGCGCTGGTGAAGTTGGACGCAGGGACTTCGTGCTCTGAAGTCCCTGGCTTCGTGGAGGGGGGGGAAGTCCGCAGAGCGAGCGGACTCCCCGAAAAAACACCGAGTAGAGAGTCTCGGTGACAAAGTGCCCAGCTGTTTGCTCCGAACGTGAATCCTCTGCTGCCCGAGAGCTCAGTAGAGCAATCGAGAGCCAGCGGAGTGGAGTCGCGGGAGCCATTTTTGGGTTTCATCTTACCTCCTTGAAGTGAAGCTCCGAGTCCTCAGCCTGCAAGCGGCGGATTCTTCCAAGGCAATAAAAGGCAATAAAAGGCAATAAAAGAAGGCAATAAAAGACTTCTTCAAAGTAAGTTAAATCTCTATTCGGATCTTAAAAATTTTAAATTTGAAGATAGGAAGAGATTCTAAAGTAACGGAAGCCGATCTCTTCCAAATGGACAATCGGGAGGCGCATTAAATATTCCCAAGCCGAAAAGGGAAAACTTCTTTCGAGATTGCGGACCCGAGAGAAAGAAAGACTTTTCCAAACCTCCCCAGCCCCCCGGTGTCGTTGCCCCTTGAGGTTCAGCAGCAACAAGGGGAAGGACGTTTTGACAGCTGTCAAAAGCTGTCAAGTTGTTAAAGGGCTAAGAAAGATGATTTTATTCCTGTGAATTGGAAAAATTGATTCAAAAGGTTTTAAAAGGATTTAAGCGGACTGTAAATTTGAAATCTGATGAGGTTAAAGACAAAGGATAAGAACAGCCAAAATGGAGCCGAAAACGTTGTAGAGAGGAATTTTCCAGTACCCTTCTGCCCTTATCTCTGGTCTGCCTGTGGTCAAGTGAACTATGAAAACAAAATTCTCTCGAGCTTTCCAGGAAGCTGTGCTGGGTTATCTACAAACATGGGAAGATATCTACAAGGAAAGGCAATGTTTCAATCCAACAGAAAAGGAGAATGAGGTGCAAGAGCAAGATTTAGAGGACAATTTTGATTATGAGATTGTGTGTGAGGAGCAACAATTTGAGGACAATTTGGAGACTGATTCAGACTATAAAAAATATGTGTTGGATGATGAAAAACAAAGATCAGAACAAAGAGATGAGGCCGACAAGGAGAAGCAAAGTGAAGAGAAGATTGATGGAAGTGAAAATCCTGGAGAGACTGAAATGTTGAATGGTGTTAGTGAAGGGAGGGAAAGGCAGAAAGAGGGAGGAGGAGAGGTCTGGAAGTGGATGTGGGAAAGAATTGGAGTGGGGTAAAAATTTTAGTTTAAGGTACTGTTTTTGATCTATGAACAACGGTGTCGGAATCTTGGTTTGTTAAAGGATATGCTGATCCAATTGGGAGGAGGGACATGGGGGGGGGAGGAGAGATTTTTATAGTTTAAGGTTAAGAGCTTTCTGGAGGGAGTAAAAAGAATGGCTGAGGAAATATGCTTAGAGTTTGTTTTTGAATAATTTTGGTGATCAGGTGTTTGGGTGGAAAACTGCCTGTCTCCCCCTTCTTACTCTTGGTACCCAGTGGCAGGGGGTGCCTTGAGGGGAGAGGGAAGGGTGGAGGGAAACCCAGACACAAAAATGGAACCTTTTGACTGCTGGACTCCTCGGGCTACCCCAGTGGCAGGGGGGGGGGGGCTCAGAGGGGGACAGCATGAAGAAGGAGGAGGATTGTGTTAATATTATAAGAATAAGATTCTGAATTGGATTAGAAAACCCGCCATAACTATGTAAAGAGGTTGGGAAATCCAGGAGGAGGAGAGTCGTGGAAGCCATTAATATTTTTCCTTTTTTCTTTTTTTTTCCTTCCCTTTTTTTCCCCTTTTCATATTTTTGCTTTTTTTTTTCCTCTCTCCTTTTTTCTTTGTTTTTCTTTTTTCCAGTACAGTGAAGAAATAGCTGGGGGATAAGCCAATCCCCAGAGATCCTCCGCCTTTGTCCTCTCAGTGGCAGGGGGGGGGATGAGGGGGGAGGAAGGAGGGGGGAGGTCAAACCCAGCTTAAAATGGACCCCTTCGTTCCCCAATACCCATGGGGCTCACTGGTGGCAGAGGTGGGCTTGTGGGTGGAGGGAAAATGAAGGGACAGAGTTTATGTTGTATACTTTGTATGTGTTTTTTTTCTCTTTTTTTTCTAAAAATTAATAAAAATTATTCAAAAAAAAAAAGAATGCTATCATGAATTGTACCATCTTCTGCTGAATATTACAGCACCCTGATTGTTACAATAGGATTCCTGGAAATTATTGCTACTTTCTCTGTAGAACATATCAGGCTAATTCAACCTGCTGGCTTTGCCTTTCACCCTGGTGGCTGAACAGTTTCTCTGTTTCACAAGAGAATTTGGGGCTGTACTCAGGATTCAGGTAGAAAATACTTTTAAAATATGTTCATCCAAAATGATCAGAGGCCTTAAACATATATTAAGTGACAACAGGGGGCAGCAAGGCACTTGCTTTTTTGCTGAAGGATTAACAATATATCAGGTGAAGCTGGAATGAAACCATCTTGCACAAATTAATTGGGCTTTAAAAATAAAAAAGTAAAAAAAATTGGAAGTAAACAGTTTGACTCCTAAGTGACAAGATAAATGACGCTGTTCGACTGAATTCTAAAGTTTGGAGACCGTGGTTTAAAATGTCTGGGTGAATCTCCTACCCGGAAATGGGGGATTTTGTTCATTAATGTATTAAAAATATTTGTGTACTACCTTTCACATCAAAGAAATGGCAAGGTGGATTACAGCATAATAAGACAACATTCATCAAACACAGCAAATAAAAAAGGCGTAACATAACAATGAACAGAAGAATAGTAGAGTGAAAATAATAACCATGTTACATATTGTTGCTATTCGAAAGGCTGTTTTGTTGGTTTTTTGGTATCTTTTGACAGGGAAGCATATTTAACAAATAGAGCTAGCGTGTACAAAATATATACAGTGGTACCTCGGTTTATGAACACAATTGGTTCCGGAAGTCTGTTCATAAACTGAAGCGTTCATAAACTGAAGCGAACTTTCCCACTGAAAGTAATGGAAAGTGAATTAATCCGTTCCAGATGGGTCCGCGGCGTTCATAAACCGAAAATTCGTAAACCGAGGTGTTCATAAACCGAGGTTCCACTGTAAAGGAAATTTTATTTGGAACTTCTCTAAGCAGCATGCAGACAGCCAGCAGATGGCACCAGAATCCATTATTTCACTTTAATTAGCAACTTCCCAGTTTTGTCTGGCAGGGAAGATTTGTGTTCTGTTACTGAAGGTTATTTTTATTTCACTTCCTTTCTGGTGCTTCTGATTAACAGTAGTGCCACACTATTAGCATAATCTTTAATGTCCCATGAATTTATGCATCCATGCCCATCCTACTACTGTTGAATAGGAGGCTGGTTTTTAATGGCACAGTCCTTAGTGTTATTCCAGCTCCTGCATTGGCTGGAGAACCGAATAGTCAGGGTCACTAACAAAAAGAGGCTGCCTTTATGGTAGGTAATATTTCCTGGGAGTACACAGAAGAAAACTGAAAGAAATGGCTAGCAGCAGGGCTGACGGTAAATAAATGAGTCACAGAAGGGGACAAGGGGAATCACATTACAGCACAGCTCATGCTGTCCTATAATGCACAGATAATGTTCCAGGACAGTTGCATAGTGATCAGCACACGCTATTCTGAAATACATTTTTTGATGGTATAACATGTTTAGGGTCCGCCACTGTTTGATTGCTTCTTTATCCTAGAAGTGACTGAATCCCTGGAAACTATGCTGAAGCTGACTACTAGTTCCCAGTTCCTTAAAGTTCAAAACACTCCAGCCTCAGAAAGCTGATTGCCTTGGTTCCACTACAGATGCTCAGGTGTTCCTCAGTAGAGACATTATTTTGGAAAGCCTTCTCTGCCCAAAGAAACTCAAAAGCACTGGTCTAGTCCAACAGGCGGCTGCCTCCTCCTCCTCCTCCTCCTCTCTTCTTCTTCGTCTTCTTCACCAGTGTGGTGTAGTGGTTAAGAGCAGTAGATTCATAATCTGGTGATTCTGATTCGTTTCCCTGCTCCTCCACATGCAGCTGCTGGGTGACCTTGGGCTACTCACACTTCTTTGAAGTCTCTCAGCCCCACTCACCTCACAGAGTGTTTGTTGTGGGAGAGGAAGGGAAAGGAGAATGTTAGCCACTTTGAGACTCCTTTGGGTAGTGATAAAGCGGGATATCAAATCCAAACTACTACTACTCTTCTTCTTCTTCTTCTTCTTCTTCTTCTTCTTCTTCTTCTTCTTCTTTCTTCTTTCTTCTTCTTCTTCTTCTTCTTCTTCTTCAGGATCTTCCATCTCAAACTGCTTAAAAGTGTAATTTAAACAGAAAGTTTAAACACCTTGTATGAAGGTGGGGGAAATCCTTCTCAACAGAGAAGTCTGGTCTTATCAATATTATTGTATACTGGATGTTTCTGAGAAGGGACAATTAGAATACCCGACAAAGCAATTGACATGTTATAGGCAGTGTCCATAAGTCGCAACATTACCTGTCCATCTCAGTTTGCAGGAAAATGTCTTACTGGTGAGCATGAAAGCAATTCCCCTGTCAAGAGAAACCATAGCCTTGGAAAACAATTATAGAGAGAATGGCAGTGAATAAAACAGGGGAAAAATATCACCAAAAAGACATCACCATCAGGCCCTTGTTAAGTGAACTTGCACATACCATGTTGGGAAGTTTGCCAGGCCCAAAATAGCAAATAATTGCCCTTCCCTTTCTGCACCCTGGAAACTGGTGAAACATGAGACTTGACAGGATTAAGCCAAACGGAATACAGTTCATGTGACATCTTTCTTTTTAAACCCAATCCAATCCTTTCGGGTTCTTCCCTCAGTAAGTTCTTAGGCTGCAGTCTTATACACAGAGAGACTGAGAGTAAAGCTTATGAACTGGATAGGACTTCCTTCTGTTTAGACACGAGTAGGATTGTGCTATTAATCATACATCTGATTTGAATGGATGACTCTGGAAGATACGCAGCCAAACCCCCAGCTGAACCAATGAAGCTGGGGCACTTTGATTTGTCCTTTCAAAAGAGCAAGTGTGGTGCAGTGTTTAGAGTTGGGAGACTAGGGTTCGAATCCCCCACTCAGCTACAAATCTCACTGGGTGACTGGGTGACTGGGTGACCTTGGACCAGTCACAGTCCCTCACAGGGTTGTTTTGAGGATTAAATGGGGAGGAGAGAGCCACGTACACCACCCAGAGCTCCTTGGAGGGAAAAGTGGTATATAAATGTGCTAAATAAATAAACAAACCAAGATACAGCATTAATTGCTCATAAGCAACTACCGACTGGAAAGCTCAGGGACCAAGAAGTCAAGAAATTCAAGAAAGAACGGGAAAAGTTTATAATTTATCTAGGAGACCACTGTAAGCAGGTGAAAACATTAGCAGGATTTTAACCTCACTTGTAATGTAACAGACAATATGGATAGATATAAAATATAGATGAAATAATATACAGTTGAAAATGTTGACAATAGGACCCATGGAGCGGATGGGGGGAAGTCTTGAGATTCAGAGTAATCTCTTTATATGGATGCACATTTGGTATGGTTTTAAATTTATATTTGTAAAATCAAATAAAAATGATTTTTTATATTTAAAAAATTGCACATAAGCAACTAACATGCAGGATCACCAGCCTTTAAATACTTGCTGTGGGTTGGGAGGGGGGCACAGAATTGGGTCTTCCAACAAAAACATTGGTCTCATGAGTCCTACCTCTCCTTTGCAATATTTACCAATGTACTACATTGCAGGGTTGCAGCTACTTTCTCAAAGCGACAGACTTCCCACTGCCAGAGAATTCCTATGTGTGTTCCATCTGTCACCCACCTGTGCCAAGTAGATGAAATGTAGCAGGGCTTGAAATACTAGCAGGAAGCAAACTGTCCTTCCCGGTTCCTCCTGGCTTGGCAACTGAAACAAGATACATAACAGCAGAAAACCAAAGAGAATAAAACACACACACACACACACACACACACACACACTCAAGGCAATGTGCAAATAAATAAATAATAATAAAATAACAGAAGCAGCAGCATCAACATTCAATTTCAATTATAAATCAAAAATATCAGTCAACCAATCAGTTTATTATGGTCATAGACCAGAAGTAACCCCCATAAATCTACACCCGTTAAAATGATGTCTTATAGATCAGCATCATTACTCAGTTAAGAGTGGACTGAAACACCCAAGCATTTAAAGCCTTAAAAGAAAAGTCCATAAGAATGAGCATCACTGAAAAGGCCCCGTCCTTTGTGCCCACCAGCCTGATGAACCTTACCTACAGGTCCTTGAAAATTGTCTCCATCAGAGCTATTTTTCTAGCTGAAAAAAAAAGCCCCGGTCTCCATCATAGGCCCCAGGCAGATTCATACAGGTGCCATTTAGGGCCTTACAAGTAATAGCAGCATTTTAAATTAGTACTTGAAATGCACCAGCAACAGAATTGGTGCTATATGTTTGTTCGTAAGCAACCAAAGAGCAGCTTGCTACACCAGCCTAAGCTTTCAAGCAGTCTTGAAGGGTAGCCCCACACAGAGTGTGGTACAAGGAGTCTTGTCTGGATGTAGCCAGGGCTTGAGTGACTGTTGCAAGGTCTATTTTCTGTTGACATGAATGCTAGCAGCAAACCAGCTGATAAAAAGGCATTCCTGACAACTGTACCTTGATAGGCAGTACTGTAACTTTTTTGTATTTTTAAGAATTCCTAGCAAATGCAACTGCATAGAGAAAATAAGGCATGGTTTACAAAGAGAAAGTTGGAAGAAATAAAGTAATTATTAGGTTACAATAACCCAACACTGTCAGTTTGGTGAAAAGCTTCCATATTTTGATTCTTGAGGACAGAGCAAGTCAGTGTCGTGAAAGAAAACCACAATTAGGCAAAAACTGAAAACTGAATTGCAGTTTTAAATGGGAATATGTTTTATAAGTCTGCTTTTATGACCTTTTATCACAAGGGGGTGCTGGAGCCTACTAGATGTCTTATAAAAGCATTGTCATTTTCTGGTTGTTCATATTTTTTTATAAAAAATATCCCCTTTTTAATCAGCCTCTGGCTTTTTGAGAGGCAAGCCAAGCATATTTCACCACACTGCTTGTTGATGATTCAGAGGAGAGCTATGGCATGACTCATCGCTTCTGAAATCACAGCCTAAGGGAGGGGGAGCAACTCGCTTTTAAAATCACCCCATGGAGAAGCAACAATTCCTGCTTTTGCTGACAGAAAACCAAGCGTTGAATTGAATAAAGTGAGTGAGCTAAGTCAGGATACTCGCGGCTGGAATCTCTGCCACCAGATGTTTTCCCTTCTTTAAGAAAACAAAACAAAACAGTAGCCAGTTCTCTCTATGAGACTAAAGGCCTGGGAAAAGGCATGTAGAAGAATACCGTTGAAGAATACTACAGAAACTAGATTTGAGGCTTAGTTACTTGAAGTTTAAAAGAAAGAAGAAGAGCCAGCAAACCTTTTTTTTTACTAATTCTTCAAATGGGACTGGAATGTTACGAACATTGTCAATTTGCCATATGCTTCCTCAATCATCGTTTGCAGGAACCGAAGGCTGTTTATGGAAAGGAGATTGTTCTGTAATGTAAAGGTATACCCTCCAACATTTAACCGATGAAAATAGGGACAACAACAACAACAACAACAATAATAATAATAATAATAATAATAAATACCCCACCCATCTGACTGCATTGCCCCAGTCACTCTGGGTGGGCAACAAATATAAAAACCTAGTAAAAGATTTTTAAAATAAAAATATGTCCCTAGACAGGGCTGCCTTCAGATGTCTTCTAAAGGTTGTATAGTTACTTATCTCCTTGGCTCAGGGGTCACATAACTCCATACCCTCCAAAAAAAATTCCATTGAAAATAGGGACGACCTAAGGAAAAGTGGGACATTCCGCCAGGATGGTGTCTGTAAATCCAGGACTGTCCCTGGAAAATAGGGGGTCTGTAAAGGAAGGCAGCAATTTTGTTGCAGGTTCCATTTGTTTCTTCTTTCTATTTTTCATTTTCGCAGTGGACACCTGGTATTTATCAGTGATTCTGCTTCAGTCCATTGTCTATTTTAAGGTGGTGGATCATGGAGGTTGCTTCTTTCAGGCTCATTAATTTATCTCAAAGCAATTAGCTTGATATGGAAGTGGCTGGGGAGCCCTTACAAAAGTGGTCAGGCACTCCCTCCAGGCTGTAATGCTTGGAATTCAAACAGGCAACACCCAGCTTGCCATATTTAACTTCCTTTTACACTGTAGACTTAATTCTTTCTAACCAGTATCCACATGATTATTATTATTATTATTATTTGCATAATGTTAATCATGATTTTGGCACCTGCAGCGAAGTGTCCCTGCATTGCATCCCTGCCCCGGTTTTGGTCCTGTTTGTGCTCCATCAAGACCACACAGAAGCTAATGCCGTAATGTAAACATGATAAAGATTGCCTGAAATTGCTTAAGAGCCTAATTAGCTATATACTTAAGTACTTTTTGCATTTCATTGCTATTTGGCTATGTGAGATCGGGGGGAATTTGGTGCAAAAACATTATTCCATTATAACAGTACAATCCCATCTATGTCTACTCAGAAGCCATTAATTTTAGAGGGGTTTATTCCAAGGGTGCAGAATTGATCCTGGAATGTCCCAGTTTCCCTTAGGATGTCCCTATTTTCATTGGAGAAATGTTGGAGGGTATGGAGTTATCTGACCCCCAAGCCATCTAAAGGCAATCCTGTATAGGAAAGTTTTTTTTCAAAAAATGTTTAATGTTTTATATATGTTTTTATATATGTTGGAATCTGCCCAGAGTGGCTGAGGCAACCCAGTAATATGCGTGCAGTATAAATAGTAAAGCTGTCCCTGTTTTCATCGGAGAAATGTTGGAGGGTATGAGACATGGCTATCACTCTGAAAATTTTTCAAATTTGTTTCAGAGAACTGTGATCAGAAAAATGCAGTGTTCAACTAAAATGACCTTAAAATGAAGAATTTGGGATCCTGTATCTGAGGTCTGGGACCCAGGTGGTGCTGTGGGTTAAACCACAGTGTCTAGGGCTTGCTGATCAGAAGGTCGGCGGTTCGAATCCCCGCAATGGGGTGAGCTCCCGTTGCTCGGTCCCAGCTCCTGCCCACCTAGCAGTTTGAAAGCACATCAAAGTGCAAGTAGATAAATAGGGACCGCTCCGGCGGGAAGGTAAACGGCGTTTCCGTGCACTGCTCTGGTTCGCCAGAAGCGGCTTTGTCATGTTGGCCACATGACCTGGAAGCTGTCTGCGGACAAATGCTGGCTCCCTCGGCCTATAGAGCAAGATGAGCAGACACGACTGGACCTGATGGTCAGGGGCCCCTTTACCTTTACCTATCTGAGGTCTGTTATTAAGTGTGTGTGTTTAATTCCTTGGTTCTTCCAGAAAAGTGCAGTGAAAAGAATGCCTGATCCTGGCTGACCTTCTTCAACTTTTTGCAGCGTTTTCAACAGGGAGTAGGATCCTTCATGTTGAACCCACAGGAATGCAGTGCAGTCTGTTAGACCTGTTGGCTGCTGATGCTCAGCTGTTGCTTACAGTTAAAAGGCATACCTATTCGGAGAATTACATAAAGATCATTTATGTTTCAAATAAGACACACCCTTTCTTTTGTTGCATTCTCTATTCTTACTTTCTGAGCACACGTTAAGTGCATGAGCTAAGAGCTGAAAGTCCCCACTTCAGATCAGAACCACAAAGTCAGAGTAGTTCCACCTCTTTCTTTCCATTGCTGCCAAGTTTTCCCTTTTCTCGCGAGGAAGCCTATTCAGCATAAGGGAAAATCCCTTTTAAAAAGGGATAACTTGGCAGCTATGCTTTCTTTCTTTCTTTCTTTCTTTCTTTCTTTCTTTCTTTCTTTCTTTCTTTCTTTCTTTCTTTCTTTCTTTCTATGTGCTGCTCTGCTTTTCAATCCAGGATTTTCAGAGTGGCTTACAACAGTTAAAACCCATGAATAAAGTTCTAAAAGTGGGTTTATCAAAACAATAATGAATTAAACAGCTTTTTAATCACATATTGGTAAAGTCAGGTTGGTAAAGTCAGACTTAAAGATGATTTAGTGCTCTTGTGCAACAAACCCACTTTCCTCTAAAACTGATCTTTTTGCAATAAGGGAAGTGACAGGAACTTGCACTGAAAGGTGTAGAACAATTGCTTCTTACAATGATATGTAACCTTCCTGCAAACCACTCAATAAATAAGAAATGTTGCCTAACTGTCCAGCAAAAAAATTAAAATTAAAATCAGGATGAATGCTCAATAAACAGATCCATCCGGAAGCAACCAGAGGGTTATATATGTATATGACTTGGGGGAATTTGAAGGCTATCACTTGACACCAAAATATGTCAAACTTCTCCCGGGAGAGTATTTCAAAATCAGGGCTTCACAACTGAAAAGGCTGCAATTTAGGTATAATAATGGGTGTAATCTGGAAATAATAATAATAATAATAATAATAATAATAATAATAATAATAATGGTTTACCTTACAAGGTGGCTATGATACATGTGACACACATTAGAAGCTGCTACAAATGGTACAGGCACCCTCTGCACTCGAGTGACACATTGGGACACATTCGGTGGAGATGGGTTTGTAAAAATAAAATAAAGACAATGTACAATACAGAGAGCCTCTTTATGGGAGTTAGCAGAGAAAGGATAGCTTGCTGCACTTCACAGTTTTGGACTCTTATGTGTGGGATTTCTCATCAGTGCAGGGGCTGCAGAATTGCCAAGCTGGTCACCATCCTGTTTCATGCTAGACAGAACTCCCTGACTCCTGCAATTGAACAATGTGTGCAAAGGGCAGCTACAGCCCTGGCATCTAAACCAGCTATCTTGTGATTTGTGATAGCATGACGGTTGTTATGCAGACATTATGTTCAGTGTGCTTCATCCTTTCCCAAGCGCCTTCTCTCTGAATTCTGCCAAGTGGCCAAGTGGGATTTGTGTCAGCACTGGAACCGTATTAGTGTGTGTCATATTTGGTGTAATCATCATCACTATTGTGAGTCCCTCCAGACTGACCCCCCCCTTCCCAAATGTATTCTTCGGCATGTCATTGAAACAATAATAGTGCATTAGGGTGTATTTATACAGGACCATTCATACATCATTATGCTTTACTAGTTGTTTTTCAATGCTTCTTTGGTGCTACCGCATTATTGCCACTCTTGCACTATAGCACAACCAAGGCAATAAAATAAATAAACTGGAACACCTGCAGATAAAAAAAGAGAAGGGACAAGAAATGAAGCTGCAGGTCTGCCACAAAACTTTTGCAGGTGCAAAAAGAAATGGAAATGACACAATAAAAAGGATATCTGGAGGGAGCTTGTGTTTAACCATGCTTGAAGTGGGAATTGCTTGGGCTCACTTTCCATATTAGTGGTGAAATTCTGGGCTAAGTACTTAGTTAAGGCACAGATGAATTCAAGGCACAAGGGCAATTTAAACACTCAAAAGCAAATAAATGTGTAATTAAGCAATTCCGACTCTCGGCAGCTAACATTTCAATGCTGCACCATGTTGTGAGGGAGTAAAAAGAACAGAATCCTACCACCAGTTTAATAGGTGGACCCATTAGCAAGTACTATAGTTTAATCCAGGCCTCCTCAAACTTGGCCCTCCAGATGTTTTGAGACTACAATTCCCATCATCCCTGACCATTGGTCTTGCTAGCTAGGGATCAAGAGAGTTGTAGGCCAAAAACACCTGGAGAGCTGAGTTTGAGGAAGCCTGGTTTAATCTGACAGATTATTTAATACTTTAAGCTCACATTTCCATGGTTTATTAGGTTTTTATCTGGACAGTTTTGTACATTCCACTTTCTTTTACTAGCAGCTTATTTATTTATTTATTTATGCCCAAGTTCAGCCTATTCTTGACAACAGTACTGAAATGTTCTAAACAAGCATGCATTTGGGTTGAAATTGCACTTAACGCACAATTCTATGCATATCTACTCAGGAACAGTCCCACTGAGTTCAACAGGGCTTGTTCCCAGGTGTGTACACTAAGATTTCGGCCCTTTCTTTTTATATTCTTCCTTTACTGGGGTGGCATACACAGGACTTCACTCCCAGCCCCTCCAAGTGCCCCTATTTTCGAGGGGTAGCCCTGGGTTTACAGAAGCCACCCCGGTTTCTGATTTGATTCCAGAATGTCCCACTTTTCCTTAGGCTTAGGGTGTCCCTGTTTTCATCAGAGAAATGTCGGAGGGTATGGAGTTATGTGAACCCCTGAGGCAAGGAGAAAAACAACCATACAACCTTCAGATTATTTTAAATCAGAACTAGTGAAGGCGGTGAAGGTCCTGTGCGAGTGCCTGGAGGCAGTTGGAGGATGGATGCCGGCTAACGGATTGAGATTGAATCCTGACAAGACAGAAGTACTGTTTGTGGGGGACAAGAGGCGGGACTCCCTGGTCCTGAATGGGGTAACTGTGCCCCTGAAGGACTAGGTGTGCAGCCTGGGAGTCATTTTGGACTCACAGCTGTCCATGGAGGCGCAGGTCAATTCTGTGCCCAGGGCAGCTGTCTACCAGCTCCATCTGGTACACAGGCTGAAACCCTACCTGCCCACAGACTGTCTCGCCAGAGTGGTGCATGCTCTAGTTATCTCTCACTTGGACTACTGCAATGTGCTCTACGTGGGGCTACCTTTGAAGGTGACCCAGAAACTGCAATCCAGAATGCAGCAGCTAGACTGGTGACTGGGAGCGGCTGACCACGTAACACCAGTCCTGAAAGACCTACATTGGCTCCCAGTACGTTTCCGAGTACAATTCAAAGTGTTGGTGCTGACCTTTAAAGCCCTAAACAGCCTCGGTCTAGTATACTTGAAGGAACGTCTCCACCCCCATTGTTCTGCCCGGACACTGAGCTCCAGTGCCGAGGGCCTTCTCGTGGTTCCCTCGTTGCGGGAAGCCAAGTTGCAGGGAACCAGGCAGAGGGCCTTCTCGGTAGTGGCACCCACCCTGTGGAATGCCCTCCCACCAGAGGTCAAAGAGAATAACAATTACCAGACCTTTAGAAGGCATCTTAAGGCAGCCCTGTTTAGGGACGCTTTTAATGTCTGATGGATTTCTGTATTTTAATATTTTGTTGGAAGCTGCCCAGAGTGGCTGGGGGAACCCAGCCAGATGGGCGGAGTATAAATAATAAACAAATAAATAAATAATTTATGTTGTTATATGTATTGGAAGCCACCCATGGTGGCAACCTAGTCAGATCGGTGGGGTATAAATAATAAAATGATGATGATGATGATGATATAGGACATCCCTATTTTTATCAGAAAAATATTGGAGGGTATGCACTTCCCCATCCAGGCACTGATCTGGTCCAGACTTGTATCCCTTCAGGAAGCAGTGGCTTCCTTTATTTGTGCAAACATATCTGGTAGGTTTTATTCTGCTGAGAAATATTAAGCTTCTGGTGGGCGAGGCACATTTTTATCTTGTTTGAACTGAGCCAAGTCTTGTAGGACGATGACTGGCCCTGCTAGAAGTTCAACCCTAGATCTTTTGGCCTATTATTTCCATCTTCTGGGCTCTTTGAAAGTTGCTTTGCCAGTCAGTAAGTGGCCAGGGAACTTCCCTGTTCTTCTTTTTTAAAATAAAAAAAAAATTATTAAAGATTTCTTAGTTTACAAAAATAAGTGCATTGTCTCTTTTTTCAAGTTGCGTTTTCTACAGATCAGTTTCGTTTGTTGTGAGACATTAGTGTTACATGCAGTGTTCGGTTAGGAAGAAAAGGGGGGAAGGGGGGGGAATGGACAAACTAGGGAGTACCCAAATGCTCTGGCTAATACACCACCATTTAAAAATGCCCTGTTAAACAATCCAGTACTGTAGTAAAATCAGCAGCAACTAGGCCCTCGACAACTTTCCTGTTTTGAGGTTGAGGCTTCGTATTTCCCTGCCAGAAACAAAGTCTCTCCAAAGTAGCAAGAAAGTGGGATCATCGTCTTCTTCCTCGTTCAGTGCCTCATATGCCTGAGAGAACTGCGCTCAGTTCAAACAAGATAAAAATGTAGCCTCGCCCAGCTGTGGCCTGGTCAGGAGTCTCAGCTGAGCGTCTTAGCGAACGAACGAAACAAAACAAACTGGCCACCGAGTCTCTTTTGTCGAGCCACGCTCCCCTCCCTTCTCCCCAAACACCGAAGCCGAGGACTTTTTTTCGGTTGCTTGTTGCTAAAGCGGCGGCTGCAGGAAGAGGAGGGACCTAGCGGTGCCTGGCTTTTGGCACCACCGGGGGGGGGGGGTGGCCGTCGGAAAAGCTGCTTCATAGCCGTCCCGGACCCTGCCCGCTTCGCTCGCCTTCCCCCTGGCGGGAGTTATTATTGCCTCGTCCTCGCGCCGCAGAGGACGTGAGAGGGAAACAAACACACACTCCTGTCAACATGTCCCAGCCGCAGAAAGACAGGAAAACTCCCGCCAAAGAAGGCAGACCCGTAAGTAACGGCGAGGGCGGAGAGGAAGGCGAGCGAGCGGACGGCCTGGGAGCGAGTCTGTCAGACGAAGCTCCCCTCGGTTTTTGTTTTTTTGTTTTGTTTTGTTTTGTGAGTGTGTTTGCCGCGGGGCAAAAGGCTGAGGCAGAGAAGCAGGCTGGGGGGCTGAGGAATGTGCCCCCCGGCGCCCTGTGGGGCTGACGCAGAAGGAAAGGAGACAAGCGAGAGCAGTGGGTGGGGCAGGGTGGGGCGAGGCGGCGGCAGAGGCACAAGTGAGGGAGCTCTGTACGCGCGCGCGCAAGGTTGGCGCAACTCGCCCGTTGCCCCTTCAGACGCAGCCTCTGAGGGAGAGCGTAGGCCAGGGAGTCTGCCCCACACTCGCCCCCAGGAACATGGCAGTCCTGAGAGAGGGTGACAGTTCCCTTCTTCTTCCTAGTGGGGCGTATTTTGGAGAGGTCCGCCCACCACCAGACGGCTAATGTTCTCGCTCCCGCCCCGGGAAGAGACGCAACGCGTGTCTTATCTGCGCGTCTCGACTCAGGGCTAGAGGTCCGGGCAGAGTTCGGCAGAGTTGCCACCCGCGAGGGATTGTGGGGAGGGAGACTGGCGGCGCGAGTAAGCGGTCTTCCTCCCCGCCGTATCATGGCCGGTGGAGATTAAAGCTCAGGGCGCCTCCCTTAGGCTCTGGGTGTGTGAGGCTCGCTCGGTGACTAACAATTTCTGGACAACTTCCAGAGGGGGTAGCCCTTGTTAGTCTGTTGAGGCGGTGACAATGACTGCATTGTGCCATTAAAAAAACAGGAACAATTCGGTTCCAATCTCTGTTGGAAGGCACTCTGTATGTGCTCAGAGGCATTTGTCATCAGCACATCATGTGTTCCAGGACCAAACACGGGCCCTGAAAATGTGTTGCTGGCTGTAAGCAAGCTTAGTTGGTAGAGCATGAGAGACTTAATCTCAGGGTTGTGGGTTCAAGTCCCACTTTAGGTGAAAGATTCCTGTATTGCAGGGAGTTGGACTAGATGATCCTTGTCGTCCCAACTCTACAAATCTATGGTGGGTGGTGTAAGCAGCTTTCTAGGATCCCTCCAGACCATATGTATTTTGCATTCAAGCACATTCATGAGATTCAGACACCAGTTAAAGAAGATTGAATGTCCCTGTTGTCCTAGTGCAACAAAACTACTTAAAAAAAAGTTTCAGAGGTTAGGAAACTGATAGGGTACTACACTGAACTGAAATGTGTGGAATGATTAACAGGAAGAAATCCTCCACAAGCAAATCAGGGTGGATGTTCATTGTCATGAAACCTCTGCATAAACAAATCAGAATGAATGCTCTATTAAAAAAACCTGGTATAGTCCAAGTGCCACAAAAGTTTTGGGAAAGCAGATTAGGGTGAATGTTCAATAAATAAGTGATCTGGAGGAGTCCCTAAAGCGGGAGAGACAGGAATCCAATCAAAGCCTAAGGAGTTGGGGCAAGAGATTGTCCAGGGCATTTTCTCCAAGAAATAAAGGGATATGAAATGTCTTGGGCAATAACTCTTCACTTTCAAAACAACCAAGGAGACCTTAAAGTTTAGAGCTGCTCCTCCTATAACCAAGGAAGGGCTGTAGCTCAGGGGTAGAACATCTGGCTTTGCATGTAGAACAGGCATAGGCGAACTCGGCCCTCCATATGTTTTGGGACTACAACTCACATCATCCCTAGCTAACAGGACCAGTGGTCAGGGATGATGGGAATTGTAGTCCCAAAACATATGGAGGGCCGAGTTTGGGGAATGCCTGGTTAAGACCCTGAAGAGGTTCTGCCAACAGTGCTGAGCTGCATGGACCAATGGTCTGAGTCAGAGCCTGCTTAGACCATTATTGTTAAGACAAGCCTATTCAGACAAGCTGATGTTCTTCAACCTTTTTTTACCCTTATTTTTAATTATTTTAACATTGTTCTAATGGTCTATTTCTTGTAAACCACCTAGTGGCTTTATTGCAATCAAGTCATACATAAATTCTGTTAAATAACTTTTTTTAATAGAAAAATAAGCAAGGCAGCTGCTTGTGTTTCTGTGGAACAGTAGGTGGCAGCCTGGTGTAGCTCACTTTAATTTGAGACCAGTGTCTAATCTAATGCCACAGCTCAGTCCCGGCCCTTCCCTGTCTGCAATAAAGCCAATCCTCAGCATTCCCCTCTCTGCCAACCTCCCCCTACCGAGTTCTGCAGTTGCCAGCTGGTATGAACTGTCCTTCTCTTTCTCATAATGCCCCCTCCTTTATTTTGTCCATATTATTAATTGCAATGCGCCCTCACCCCATGGGGGGGATAAAGCACTTGGGGACAATGTTGCAGTGAGGTTAAACCCAACCTACTTTAGAGTAAGTGACCTGACCCTTTCCCCTCCAAGAGCATCTGAACGCTATAAAAACCCTCCCTCCACACACTAAAAGCATTTCATTTCATTTAGCCAGAATTTATTGGGGGGGGATTTATGTTAGAGGGGACAGAACCGATCTTTATTTAAGTGTTTTTATTTATTTACTTGATGGGGGGCAGACGCCCCCCACTCCCCTGGCTATGTCCATGCCTCTGGCCATGTGCAGAGTGCCTTTCCTTAGTTCTGGGCTACCAACTACCCCATCCAACTGGGAAGCGGAAGTGGAACAGGGGAAGCTCTCCCTGGTAGTAGTCGGAGAAAAGGACAGAGCCATTTCCTTCCTCCTGAAAGAAATCTTTTTGGGAAGAGGAACAGGAAAAGTTGGGACCTGGCTGCCCACTATGAATTAGGTGAGGGGGCATGAAATCCTACCTCAGGCCATACTCAACATTTACAGTCCACACCATACATGGAAAGCGCCAACCCCAAAATTTCGGGAATGATTTGGTATTCTGGGCCTCTCTGTACTTCTGCTTAGTTTTATTTGGCATCTGTTCCTATGTTTTCTCGCGTTTTATTATGAATAAATAGGGTGTGTGTGTGTGTGTGGTTTGTACTTAGCCCAGGGGCTCAGACAGCAGTGCCAGCCCCCAAAGGAGTCCCACTCCAGGGATGGTTCTTGCCTTCAGGGTACAGAAGGCGAAAAGAGCCCGCCCTTGCTTGGCATGAGTCCAGTCCCGTTCCCCCGAAAAAACCCTATGCACTCCAAGCCCTCTGTGGGTTAACTGTGCACCGCAAAGCCCAAAGAAGCAGCCGCAACGGGCGCAAACACCCCCACCCCCGCCTCGCCCTTTCTGGCGTCACCGCCTGTGGAGGGGCGGGGCCGATGGCAACAAGGACAGGTCACGCCCCCTTTCTCCCCTCCGCCAACCTGCCCCGCCCTAGTAGAGGAAGCAATGCAATCCAGCCACTCGTGGCTGAGTTTGTGAGCGCGCAGTTGGTCTTACTGAAGCTGAAGTTTGGAGGGATCAATCGGAGAGGAGGAAGCAGGAACCCAGGATGGCGTTTGCAAGCTGGTGGTATGCGACGGTAAATAAGAGCGATGGATGTACTGTGATTGTTTGCTGTGGGTTTGTGCTTGTCTTTTCTTTTCCTTTTTGGTCTTCACGCTGCTGCCTGTGTATAGATTTTGTCAGGGAGTGTCAGTCATCATGGGCAATTGTGTAGATAAAGAGTGAATGGAGTGGAAAGCTCAGCTGGAGAGCTTAAGTGCACACCTATGGGCAGGTTACTCCAGGTATGCGTTTCCCCACAGAACAGGAAACTTCACCCACTTATGGTATGCGGAGGAGAGTAGCTGGCCCGTTCTCGCAGGATTCCATTGCAGCATTTTTCGCTTTAAAACGTGGGAAGCTTTTGGAGCGTCACAACAGAGGGAAAGTGGAAGTGGTTTGGAAGACCTGGGGAATAAATCGTTTGTGCATGGTGTTGTTGTTTTTTGGCTTGGAATGTAATAAAGTAGACCATGGACAATTTGTTTAGTAGGCTACAGTACTTCCTCATGCTTGTCAAGAATGATCTGTTGGCACTCATTACATTGGATGGTTTGAGAAAATGACATATGAATCTTTTAGGAAATTATTGGCAGTTTCAGGATTTTTAATGTGTGCTAATATAGTGACAAGTCAGGCTTTAATATTCCTTCTCATTATGGAGACTAAACATACAACCCACAGCTAATTAAAATTAATGACAGGTCTTCTAAGCATGCTGTCCTAAGTACACTTACCTGAGCGTAAATGCCATGGAATTCAGTTGGATGTTCTTCTGAGTAGACATGGTTAGGATTGTAGTGGAACTTTTGTGGCTGTATTATTGCAAAGTTTTTAAGATTTTTTTTTAAAAAAAAATCAGTCCCCCCACCCCACCCTCAGTTAGCAATGTTTCTAATTGGAAAAGGAATTTAATTGGAAAAGGTTCATTTTTCTGATGCTAAAATAACTGTAGTACTGCATTATTGGAAAAGAGTTTAGCATTTCACTAAAAAAAAAAAGTTCCTGGCTTTAAGAGCTTTACTTTTTAATGGTATTTCTGGCTTGAGGGCACCTCCTAAAATAAATCATGACTGTTTGAAGTTTGACAGTTCCCATCACACAAGATCATCTCAAGTAAACCTGCAATTACTTAAAAAAAAAGAAACCAAAACAGCCATCCCTTCAATTTGCTGACCTTGAAAATTCTAGTGGATAGTTGCAAAATTGCAGAAAAGGGGTGGGGGTGGAATAATACACCCTGGGAGATCTGTGGGCAGAAGCAGGTAGCTAAATTCATACAGTGATAGTTATCTGGATCCCAATTGACTGACAGTCTGTCAATGTCTTGATAGAAATGCAGTAGAGCCACTAGACTCAATATAAGGAAACGTGGTGGTATAAATATTCTAAACAAATAGGTAATGCATGGTTACAGGTAGGTAGCCGTGTTGGTCTGGATCGAAGTAAAATAAAATAAATTCCTTCAGTAGCACCTTAAAGACCAACTAAGTTTTTATTTTGGTATGAGCTTTCGTGTGCATGCACACTTCTTCAGATACAGTGAAATGGAAGTTTCCAGGCAATTATGTAGAGAAGGGGTGGGGAGGGGTGGGGATGGGGAGGGGGGATCACTCAGAAGGGTGGTGGAAATGGGTGATTGACTGACTGATAGCTGTTGATGACCGCAAACGACTGCAAATGGTTTTGCATGAAAAAGCAAGGGTTGAGATGGCTGAAGATCGCTTATCATGTATAATGAGATAAGAATCCGATATCTCTGTTCAAACCAGGTCCCTCCATGGTTTTGAGCTTGGTGATAAGTTGCAATTCAGCAACTTCTCTTTCCAGTCTATTTCTGAAATTCTTTTGTAGTAAGACAGCTACTTTGAGATCTTGTATAGAATGTCCTGGGAGATTGAAGTGTTCTCCTACTGGTTTTTCTGTCTTCTGGTTCCTGATGTCAGATTTATGTCCATTTATCCTTTGGCGTAGGGTTTGGCCTGTTTGTCCAATATAGAGAGCTGAAGGGCACTGTTGGCATTTGATGGCATACACAATGTTAGAGGATGAGCAATTAAATAGTCCTGAGATGGTATGTTGGATGTTGTTGGGGCCAGTAATGGTGTTGTCTGGGTGTATGTGGCAGCAAAGTTGGCATCTGGGTTTATTGCAGGCTCTGGTACCAGTGTCCATGTTAAGTCTGGTGGTTGTATTATTGTGGGTGAGGAGTTGTTTAAGATTGGGTGGCTGTCTGTAGGCAATGAAAGGTCTTCCTCCCAGAGCTTGTAATGCATGTAACTGGTTGTGTGCAGCTGCAGGTGAGTTGTGGCCACATGTAAGAGGCTACAGTGGGGATTGGTTTGGTTGGAGAACAAAATATGTGCCCAGCACTGGAACCATAATTGAGAAATAAAAGCAATTGACTGCATTACTCAACACAGATGCTTTTGTAGCACAGTTCTTACTCAGAAGTAAGACCTATTCAATTCCGTTGGGGCTTAATCCCATTTCTGGATCAAGACTGCAGCCCTAACCTCCTTTACCTGGGAGCAAGCCCCAATGAATTCCATAGGACTTACTTGTGAGTAGACATGTTTAGGATTTGATTGCAAGTCCTGCTGATTAAGGTAATTTGGGATTGGACTGCAGATTTAGTAACTTTATCCGATTTCGTGCAAAATATTCAAATACTGATTTCCACAGGATGTTTTTGGGAGGGTTCCCATGACCCACAAGCTATATCTGGCCTATTGCTTAATTTTATCTGGACTTCGGTTTCCATCTTTGGAAACGCAGAATTGGCCAGCTATCTGCTAGCCCAGTTTGTACTTTGAAATCTCTCCTCAGGTCGTAGGTTGGCCAGCCTTCCTCCTGAGAAAGGATGGATTTGAAAGCAGAGACCAGATTGGCTAACAGCTGGCCCAGTGCATGCTTTGAAACATACACCAGGCAGCAACTCAGCATTAGACCGCCTTCCACCTGAAGGGAGCTTTGAAAGAAATCTCTGGTTTATAGCATGGGCATAGCCAAGGTTTTTGCTGGGGAGGGCAGGCTTTTGTTAGGGGGAGGAAAACCTCAGTTAAGTATTTTTATTTAGTGGGGGTCAGCTGCCCCTGCCCCACTCCTTATAGCAGGACTGACCCACACATTCAGTTTGGAATGCACTAAGAGGAAAGAAAAAAGATCCCCCATTGCTAGAGGGAATTGATTAGGATATGCATACTTTTAATTCAATTAATATAAATTTTCTTTCTCAGTGTTTTATCTTAACATCTGAATCAATTAGCTGCTATTAGCAGGTGTAGATGAAAGGTACTTGGTATTCTTAATTAGACTTGGGAATTCAAGTAGAAGTGTAATGAAGCAGCTGTGGATTGTCTTGTACAGATTGTGCTTATGGGCATGTTGATGGTAAGAACCACCCAGGGAGTCTTTGTGCATAAGAGGAGTTGAACCCAATGCCTCTTGTTAGCTCTAAATTCTCCAGGCAAGCACCTGAAGTAAACAATCATCTTTCTTGCATGTTCTGGAATATTATTTTCAGGAAAACAATATAAACTTTGGGCTTCTAGTTTTGCAATCAACATGTCTTTAAATGAAACACAGTACATTTAAATGAATACACAGTACAGTGGTACCGCGGTTTACAAACTTAATCCATTCTGGAAGTCCATTCTTAAACCAAACTGTTCTTAAACCAAGGTGCACTTTGAGGCCTCCTGCTGCCAGTGCCCTTTCACCATTCGGATTCTGTTCTTAGACCAAGGTAAAGTTCTCAAACCAAGACACTTTTTCCAGTTTTGCGGAGTTTGTAAACCAAATCAATCTTAAACCGGACTCTTCTTAAACCGAGGTACCACTGTATTCTCCAAGGTTTGGCACATTGTGACTGGCTTGCTACTGTGCCATAGACCTCCAATCATCCTCTTTATCTCACTTGTTCCTCAGTTATGAGAAATGACATAGCTTGAAAGTTTAGCATCCTAGTATATAGGCGTGCTCTGGTCCATGGGGTAACGAAAGTCAGACACGACTAAACGACTAAACAACAACATGTAAAACAAAGGTCTCTTTAGTCCTAACTGGCTTCCACTGAAAACCAAACATTGTGCCAGCAGTCCATAGGTAAAGGTAAAGGTACCCCTGGCCATTAGGTCCAGTCACAGATGACTCTGGGGTTGCGGTGCTCATCTCGCTTAACTGGCCGAGGGAGTAAGCTGCTTCTGGCGAACCAGAGCAGTGCACGGAAATTCTGTTTACCTTCCTGCTGGAGCAGTACCTATTTATCTACTTGCACTTTGATGTGCTTTCAAATTGCTAGGTGGGCAGGAGTAGGGACCTAGCAATGGGAGCTCACCCCGTCATGGGGATTCGAACCGCCGACCTTCTGATCAGCAAGCCCTAGGCTCTGTGGTTTAGACCACAGGTAAATGAACATTAAAGTGTCTGACCAAGACATCAAATTCAGGTAATCATGGGTGCTCAAGATTGTATTAAGATCTTGTGCCTAAATCTACTTCAGCAGCATAATGTTAATTGCAGGGATGAAATGTAGGCCAGTACAGGGCCATTCCTGCTGGTAGGTAGGGTAGAGTGGCTCTCTCCTGTGGCTGATGCTGTGTGTGTGTGTCACATGGCTGCCCTACACCCTCCCCCAACTAGCCTGTTGTCCTCTAGCATGGTGTAGTATGCTGTCCCATTGCCAATCACATGCAAGTGCAATTGGCACCTCTATACTGAATAAAGACACACCAATGTTGTTTTCATTGAGCAGCAAAATAGTCTTGGGGTGGCCCTGCTGCACATATGGTTTGTGTGTCAAACAACCACACATTCCAACAGGGTTGTGACAGATATTATACACCTGGGCCATTTTGATTGGTTTTAAGTGACTTATTAAATGCAAAAGTGATAAAATGAACAAGATGAGACACACACACACACCCGGGCATAAGCACCCAAACTCTCATGTTTCATATAAAGGAATCTGTGGTTCTCCAGAAGTTGTTATCTCAATGAAAAAGCAGGTGTGTCTTCCTGCATGTTTTGAAGAGGGAAGGCTGCTCAGGTGCCATGAGTGACCTGGTGGAATTTTCTCTTGTGGTTGCAGCATTTCTGGCATCCTATTGTGCAAAGTGCAAGTTACAATTGTTATGTATGTATCTTAATTATTTTGTGAGCTAAGAAAAATATTATCTTGTATTTTTAAATAGCTGTGTGTTATATCCTGGCCAAATAGAAACATTGCATGGCTACATAATGGCAAATGTGTGCTATACCAAATACAGTATCTGAAAATTATTGCTACATATGAGTCAACGAAGGATGCACTCAATCATGAAAAAGTGAATGACTGGCAAAGTTTCTTTGTATTCTACTAAATAGCCCACTAAGATACAAAATTGCCTTTTTGTGCCTTCTGTTAGTTTGCAAGCAACTTTGTAACAGCTGCACATTTAACAGATATTGCTTTTATTTCTTTATTTTATAGTTTTGTAAGCTCCCTTTTGATCCCTCCCTCAAAATTTTCCAATCTATCCACAATTTATTTATTTATTTAAAATATTACTAGGGCTGGAAATAGAGAGAATAAAATATTTTGTTAGGATCCAAGCCAATGTTCTGTAATTAGGCTTCTATGAACAGAAAAAAAAAAACACCATCTATAGGAGTGTATGGGAGAGACATTGATTTCCTCCCGCAGCACTGCTCGTTCTGCTCCAGGGGGTCCCCGAACTCTTTGGAGCAGATTTCTAGGGGGTACAAGTGCCTGAAGGAAGCCTCCCTGCTTCCACTGGCAGGAGCACAATGTGAGCGAAACTCTACTCAGGAAGCTCCTGTCATCAGAAGCAAAAGCAGGATCTCAACCATAGATTTTGTGGAATGAGAAGGCTGTCCATGGACCCGACTTCTGATAAAGATGTTCAGCATTGTGGGTGAGGTAATACTTTATGTACAGTGTCCATTGACATTTGAACTTTCCTTCATCTCTTGATGTGGGACACTTCTCTTTCAACAAACCTTCAAAGCTGAGTTTGTTTTCTCATTTGGCATCCATATTGGATTGCAGTTGTTGTTTTTGTTGTTTTATATTGTCAGTGTTTTATGTGTAAATTGTTTTTTTTTTTGTTCAAGATGCCTCATAGGAAGTGATTTATAAATCTGTTGTTGTTGTTGTTGTTGTTGTTAACATTCCATCACCAGGGAAGTCTTCAGGTGTCTGCTCCAAAGATAATAGAAGTCAATGACAGAAATCTTGAACATGTTCCAAATACATTTTGGCTTCTGTCTTTACGGAAGTCTGTACCTTCCAGTTTATGAGGCTCACCTTGACTGATCAAGGAGTCGGAGCTGACAGGTGTGGCCATGAAAGAACATGCTTTTATGGCATTTCAAGTCTGCTTCATTGAACACTATTGTTCAAGCTTGTGAAGAAAATTGAAAATGCTGTTCACTGGAATGTTGTGTTCAATAGCTTATCCAACTTTAGCCTCTCGGAGTTTTCTTTTGATTTGCTGTGGTTTTACAAGCCAAGAAATTACTTTTACTCCTTAGACTGTTAATAGCTCTCCATTTATTTGGGTATGCTAAGAAAGTGTGGTTCTAGTTATCAGGTACTACTTTGGGTACAGTAATAACATCAAAAGCCAGATAAATGTTGGACTTTGGATTTGTGCCGCCGCCTTTGCATTGATTCTCCACCCAAAGAAAATACAGGTTCACATTTCAAAATTATGTGACTGAATGCAGCACATTACTATAACTGTATGCTGCTCTTTAGATAGAAATCTTACTTACATTGGTGGGAAAGCTGTGTCTACATCTGTGACAATGTATGACTCTTTAGAATTTTTATAGCTGGATCATAGTGATGTAGAATGACTGACTTAGGGCTAGTTCACACAGGCATCTCCAGCAGTTATTGACTGTAGTGTCATGTAATGACTTGGATTTATGAATGAGCCACCACAGACTCATCACCAATAATAGACCCATCACCTAAGGCTCACTCTAAGTGCATTGCTGTCCAATGGAGATAGTTCAGTTGTCTCGTTTAGAGGCATCAAATGCTAACATATCAAGTGGTGTATATGTGAACAAGCATCACAAGATAGTTCCTTAAATGAAAAGCTCTCTAGTGAAGCATGGTGCACTGGAAGAGGAAGTGAATATGTTTCTCACGTAAGAGCCAAAGTAGCATTGTGATTATACTATAAGACTAGTAGACGGAAGACCAAGGTTCAAATACTGGGTCAACCGTGAAGCTTACTGGAGCAGCTTGCCCAAGGTCATGCAATATATTCCACTGATGTAGTGAGGATAAAGCTGTAGGGATCATACAACGTATTGTTCTTGTTGGGTAAATATGCAATAAAACAAGATGTGGGGGTATATAGAAGTAGCAGCAATGGATGGCATAGATCTTGGATATACCAACTGGAATTCTTGGTTGGATGGGTTTGTGTGCGTGCAGAAGATTAAGTATGTTTATGGCATGATTTCACAAAGTTTTAAAAGTGCTAGTTCAAAAGTAAATGCAAATACCTTGTGAAATATTAATACCCAAAATAGTGTGCTTTATAGAGGCGTATACACGCTGCAAGCTATTTCCTCCTTTTAATTAGAGCATTAGGTGCTGGTTTAGCTGATTAGAGAGTTAAGCACATAATTCCTGAAATGTGTGCTTGGCAGTACTGTAAATGCATTCATGCAAGGGGAGATACTATCTCCTGTGGGATGAAGTCTCCATTATATGCACAGGTCAGTGGAAGTGACAATATGTGGTTATACATTTTGTGTTATAGAAATACCGCATCTTATACACTGTATCCTATATCATCCTCAGCACCAGAACAGTTACAGGGCAAATACAGTGCAATTTATTTGCAAGATTGCAAATGGTATACGTGTAAAGTGTACAGTACAATTTTTTTGTAGAACTGCAGTTTGTTGGACTGATATAGTAGATTTACTATGGTAGATTAGTATGATTGTTTTTGCTGTCAGGTAGCCTCCTTATTCACATGAAGCTACATCACAAAAGATGTGCAATGGGGTTGAGCAGCAGCACCTTTCGTTCAGTAGGGATGAAATGAAGTAAAGGTAAAATTTGGGGGAAGATCCAAGGTTGGCAGCAGAGGCCGTGCTGGTGTGCACACACCAGTGGGCTGCTACCAACCTAACTCTTCTTTAATCTTGCTGCCACTGCACCTGTCCCATCCCTCTCCAGGTGGGCAAGCAGCAGTGCCCTCTGGGTCACACGGTGGATGTGCCTGCTTAGTTAGGATGTACATTTCTTGGCAAGCTACGTATGTGCCTGTTGATTATCTTAATGTGTGAGCTGCCTCATACAGGTTAAGAGGACCTTTCAAGTATCCTGGTTGGTTCCATGCCGTATAAGTTGGGAATAAGGAGCCTGAGGTTCTCCAGAAGTTGTTGGGCCTTCAACTTGCATCAGCCTCAATCTGCATGGACAGTGATCAGGGATGATGGGGAGTTGTCGCTCAACAACTTTTGGAGACACACAACTGTCATCATTCCTGACCACTGGCCATGCAGAACTACAATTCCCCATCATCACTGATGTAAGCCTCTAGGGGTCCTGACCAGTGGTTTCTACAGTGCATTCACACCATCCCTGCACTCCTCCCTTTTTGGCACACCATGATTGAATAATTTTAAACTAATTACAGTTTCCTGTTATTTCCCACCTAGGAGACTAGGGGTACCAGGATTTTGAGTGAATTTGGATCTTAAACCAATTCAAAACATAGTGATCATAGGCTTTAGATTCACATGGTATAGAAAGGGATATTTCTCTGCAAGAAATAGAAGTCCAATGTTTTAGTGGGTGTGGAGAGAACTAGGTTTGTACTTCATGGGTCATGGCCAATATCTTGGCTGTATCATTTGTTTGCTTTAATTTACAGTTTGTCTTTGTTTCCTACAGCGTGGGCCTAAAAATGCAAGTGGATCATCGGAAGATAAAAAAGGAGCAGAAGCAGTGGAGGTAATTATAAAGCATTATGTTTTTATTATTAGGATTATGTTACAGTAATGAATTTTAACCAAAATTATTGTGCTATTCAAGGCAGCTAACAAACTCAAAATGAATAAATAATTCCTATTTTCCTGTGTGCAATGACTTTTAATTGCTATTTTAAAAAATGTTTACAGGTGAAGGCTCTCACAGCGCACTGTTCGCTTAGATTTTATGATTTGAAAATAGCAATGAATAATATTGCTTTGTTTGCCATAATTTAGAGGATCAAAGGAGTGATGAAGCACTACATAAATATTTGCAGCCCAATATCTGTAACTGAACCCAGTTGTAATTTCAATAGTGTGAGAAGGAAACAGTGTGGGGGAAAGCGAGGAAGCTGAGAGGTACAACAGAGCAAACTGCTTTGTTTAATGATTCCTACCTAGAGAGCTGTAACAGAATTCTCTCAGTTCAGAAGAGTAGCAATCTGACATTTCAGCCGCACCAGCCATCATGTCACCTAAATCTCTGAGACTTCCTGACTGAATAGCAATTTGCTTAGAATGTGATCTCTTCTGCCTTTCATTAGACAGATGAGTAGATATTGTATTGCCTGAAGAACAAGGGCTGCTGTAATGCATCTCCTCTGACTTTGTCAACTCAATCCTTTCATCGTCTAAGGTTTTTTTCAGCCTACCTGCATAAAGCAGGGTGTTGTGCTGTGTTGAATTCCGAGATCCTGAAGACACAGAAACTGGAAATGCATGAATAACTCTTTATAGACAGTGGGTGGAATTGAACGTAGGGCTATGGCAATCTTTCAGTCAGTGTAAGCATTTTAGCTTGCCGAGCAGAACAGCCCCCCCTTCCTCCTTGCCTTTTCTGAGTGTGCTCCCAACTCCCTGAGCCAATTTGGGGTGTAGGGATGTAGGGATGAAGGGGGAAACCCATTGCACTAGTGGGAAGTCCTTGTGTGGACTTTCGTTGGCAGGACTCATTAGGTGAGTCCAGCGTAGTGGTGCTGTGGGTTAAACCACAGAGCCTAGGGCTTGCTGTTCAGAAGGTTGGTGGTTCGAATCCCTGCAACGGGGTGAGCTCCCATTGCTTGGTCCCAGCTCCTGCCCACCTAGCAGTTCGAAAGCACATCAAAGTGCACGTAGATAAATAGGGACCGCTCTGGCGGGAAGGTAAACGGCGTTTCTGTGCGCTGCTCTGGTTCGCCAGAAGCAGCTTTGTCATACTGGCCACATGACCCAGAAGCTGTGTGCGGACAAATGCCAGCTCCCTCTACCTATAGAGCGAGATGAGCACTGCAACCCCAGAGTCGGACACGACTGGACCTGATGGTCGGGGCCCCTTTACCTTTATGTTTCCAGCTAAGTCATGCTCACAGTAGACCTGCAAGTCCACTGATTTCAATGGGTCAACCCAGTGTATGACTTAGGTGGATATGACTATTATGTTGGCATATCATGGATCAGCCATTGCATTGTATTTTTAAAGAAGAAAATCCTGAGAGCTTAATTATGAAAACAACTTGCATTTCCATTGTATTGAACATACATAAATATAAGAAAGCTATCAAACATTACTACCGTAGGAATCATTATTGGCCCTAATCCAGGGAGGAGAGACAACAGTAAAAGGCTACACAGCCACTGGAGACCTTCCACTCCTTGCTCTAAGATTAGTGTTCTCGGTTCAGGAACGGGCACCTTCAGCATCTTTCTAACTTAGCCATTTCTGCCTACCTTTTCTATCTCCTCATTCTGCACTGTCAAAGTGGAAAATCCACTGATAGGTGATATGTGCACAGAGTAGCAGTAATATATATGCATTGTACCGGTAGGTACTTCCTTTTCTGTATCAAGTTTTGAATGCTTTGCTTTGTACATTGCTTACTTTCAAGGAGGAGTCTGGCGCTATCTACTTGTCTGAATAACATGGGCAGTGCTATGTTTTTGCCTCCCGAACCAATCTTCCTTGCTTCATGCCAACCTTTACTCTTTGATTTGGAAACTGCACAATTTGTGGTTATGGTGGTGGGAGTAAAAGGGCAAAGCAATTCTGGTTGGAACATTTCTATTCCAGGGCCCTTGCTGAAAGGCCAGCATGAGTCTTTCTATTTCAAAAGAAGTTTGTGCCCACTTCTTCTAGGAAGGTGTACATTCATAATATTATTTCTATGCAATTTGCTATTCTCTTAAAATGTCAAACTTTGAATGACTAGCACCCTAAGCTAACATTTACAGGCAGGAGTGCCAGCTTGGCCCTGAGACTGTGCGTGCCCGGGGCTGTGGGTGCCATGCAGTGTGCATGGCCCTGGCGCCAAAATTTCTGGGTGCCCAGTCTCTTCATGGGGAATTTTGTGGGTGCTCAGCATAGCTGCCAAGTTATCCCTTTTTAAAAGGGATTTTCCCTTATGCTGAATTGGCTTTCTCGCGAGAAAAGGGAAAACTTGGCAGCTATGGTGCTCAGGCACCCAGGGCCCCAGGGAGCTGGCACTTATGTTTTCTGGGTTATATATCCATGGCATCACTCTCAGCAGTCTCCTGAACAGGACAAGTGGTTTAGCCTGTATGTTTCACTGGCCTGGCATCTTCCCCTCGTACTCCCAAAATTGGGTAAATTCTACCCCATTACTAAATTTATGATTATGCGGAGTCTGCACCGCCCAAAAATTCATAACAGCACTATAGCAGTTAATATACCACCTTTCAGTAGAATTGCACAGTGGCTTGCATAAGAGATGTCTTTTTGGAGTTAGCATCTGTTGGTTATTGGCCAGTTAGTTTATTCTGTTTATATCCTACCTTTTTCATCCAAGGAACTCAAGGTGGCCTACATGGATCTCTCTCCCCTCATTTAATTCCAACCACCCTGTGTGGTAGGTTAAGCTGAGACTTTGACTGGCCCAAGGTCACCCAGCGTGCTTCATATTGTTGCATCATTCATTCATTCATCCGCCACATCATTAATAGACAGAGTTCCGAAACTGATCATTAACTATAAGATGCTAGGGGGATGGATGCTACATCACTTCTGTGATGCTGTTTGTAGTGTGTTAGATGTTTTTCTGATATATGCAATCTTACAGGGATTTCAGTGCAGCAATGATTTTTATTTTATTTTAAATAATTTATGTAATGTATGGTCCAGCCGATGCTAAGCATTTCTAAGCTGGAAATGACTACCTGCAATGGTTAAAGAGATCATTCATGCCATCTCTACCGTACTGAAAGAGGAGGCCAGGAATGATGTGTTGTCTCCTGTTTCACTTGACTAGAGTAACTTGGAAAATCTCCAATTTAGATTGGGAGCACAAGTCACGGACAAGTGTCAGCTGTTTTTGTTACACTCTTAAACATCATCTGGGACGTTTGATGTTGTTACAGTGTTAGTATATTATTTACCATTCTTGGGAAAAGCTCCAAGCATTGCTGGGTTAAGTAGATTTCTTAAGGCTGTTTCACACTAGGTTTGGATGGAAATTGTTTGGCAGGTATATTATTAATTAATTAATTAATTTCCTCAGCCACTCTGGGTGGCTTACAGCATATCTAAAAACATAAAACATCAAATGTTAAAAACCTCCCAATACAGGGCTGCCTTATTGTTAATTTAATTCACACTGAGGTCCCAGGATGGGTCACAACAGTTTGAAATAGAACATTAAAAACGATTTAAAGCAGCTTACATCCACAAAAATGGGGTGTGTCCTAAAAATATATATCTTGAGGAGACTCTTCATGAGCTAGGGACCAGTGTGAATATCATGGAAATGTTTGGAAAAGGCCAGCTCTGAGTGTTAACTTGACACCCGATGTGAAAAACCACCATCAGCCTGGTCTCATTGACATACTTGAGTTCTTAAATAAGATAGTAACTAAGTGACTCCAAGGTTTTCATGCAGGTTGGAGGAGAGTGGGAGGGAAGGGTTTAAAAAATATTGTGACCAGAGGATAAATTGCATACATGTGTGTCAGCGGCCTGCAGATCTGCTTGCCTGTTTTAATATTAAGATGCTGGAACTTTGACAGAGAAGGGCAATTAATTAATTACATTGGCATCGACTTTTTGCTCCATTCTTAGTTTTCATCTTTCAATCCATCCTGTTTTATTAACATAGGAGAAAATATGTATTTATAATAAAAGGCTAAAAGCAAGGAAAAGCTCCTTGAACTTGATTGTCAAGGCAGTGTTCTGTTTATAGAGCCGGCCCATTTGAGAGCATTTCGGTGCTCCATTCTACACCACACTAAAACTGCCTCTGGTATCAACTATTATTTGCCATTATTTCAGGCATCATTTGCTGATGCAATCATTTCCCCTTAAGATGTATATTGGAAACCCGCTTCCAACCATGGTTTTCAACCCGTCACCAGAAGTCTTTGCTGATTCCCCCCCCCCCTAATTATGACAAACTCTTGGTTAATACTAAAAAGGAAATCGAAAGGGGAGGACACAGCTCATTCACAGTCTTGAATTAAGTTTGTGCATCACCAGTTTAAGCTGACTATATGGAGAGCAGAGCATAAATCTTTGCATCCCTTCCCAGAGCAAGTCTTTATCCAGGATAACAGCAGAGTTGTTATTCAGGAAGGGACATAGCTTAGTGGTAGAGCAGGCACCCCCAAACTTTGGCCCTCCAGATGTTTTGGACTACAATTCCCATCTTCCCTGACCTCTGGTCCTGTTAGCTACTGGTCCTGTTAGCTAGGGATGCCTCTGGTAGAGTGTCTGCTTTCCTCTTTTTTAAAAAAATGATTTTTATTGCTTTTGTTCATTAAACAAATATTCAAATACATAAATAAAATTATTTCATACAAAGAACTGAAAAAGAAAAAAAGATGTGCTGTAAACATTTCATAAATAAAAATATTTAGAAATAAATGTTCCGTCTCGTACCTTATTTGCCTTTCTTTTCTTTCCTATATATTTTTCTTCTAAACTTGTTCTTTCGAACTTGACTTCCTCTTTCCTCTCACTTGGTTTTATTTTTCCAGTTTTCAGTTTTCGGCGCTCTATTCTTTCTTGCCTGTCCTAATCCTACATCATTTTCACATATATCTTTATGACAACGGCTATATATATCCTTGTTGTATTTTCAAATAAGCCTACTGGTGGTTTCAAATTTTACAGTAATCTTTTAAATATTCTACAAATTTATTCCATTCTTTTTGGTACCTTTGCTCTTTTTGATCTCTTAATCTTCGTGTCAGTCTTGCCAACTCTAAATATTCTGTCACTTTCTCCCTCCAATCCTCTACTGTTGGGATTTCTGGTGTCTTCCACCTTTGGGCCAGTATGACTCTTGCGGCCATGGTGGCGTACATAAAAAGGTTTTGGTCCTCTTTTATTTCTCTACCCAGTATGCCCAATAACATTGCTTCCACTTTTTTGGGGAAGGTATAGCGCAATAACCTCTTTAATTCATTATATACTGATTCCCAGAAGACTTTTACCCTATCGCACTGCCACCACATGTGGTAGAAATCCCCATCTTTTTTATTACACTTCCAACATTTTTTACTGTTTGTCTTATATATTTTTGCAAGTTTGTCTGTTTTCCATGCAGAAGGTCCCATGTTCAATCCCTAGTATCTCCTGGTAGGACTGGGAATGTTCTCTCCCTGGAGAGTCACTGTCAGTTGGTGTAGTGATACTTACCTAGAAGGACCAATGGTCTGATTCGGTTTAAGGCAGTTTTCTATGTTCCTATTCATATTCATACTTTCACATGGCACCCAAAGATTGCTAGTGAGTGAATTAAAGTAATTGCACTTTAGTAAAAAGCTGACTGCAGATCAGTACATCATCAACATGGCAAGAAAAATAGCTCTGAAAATAGGATGCAACACCTATCTTTATTGAAGATTTTCCCTACAGCATTAGTGTTTTACTAGTAAATTAATATTTCAATTTTTTTTGTCTTGTAGAAGAAACCTGAAAGTGCTAGCCTTGCCGAATCTCCTAAAACACAAACAAGTGGGACATCTTCCATCAGTAAGGTAACTTGAGTTTTTATAGAACTGCTCGTCATATTCCTGGAAGTATGACCGGCAAATGCTTTACTAATTATCTAATCTTGAATGTTTATGCCGGTGTCATCGGTCTTTAAATTGACTGTGGGTCAATTTAATGCATATTGTTGACAAATTGTTGGAAGCTGCCTTTGGAGGGTTTGGACCTAAAATGTGGCTCATATATATTTTAAATTAATAATATAGGTGAGTGATATATCAGTCAACTGAAACATCAATGAAGTGAGTTGTGATGCCTTGACAATACAGATGTCACCCCTCCCCTACTCCCCACAAAAGGCTGCAGACAAGCTTCTGCTGAAACCAAAAGTAATGTCTCTTAAATTTGCCATAATGATGGTGAAGCAATGGGAGAAGGGCGAGCAAACACCAGAATGGAGATTTTCTGTCAAATTGCCCATGAAACACTAGACAAGACTAAGCGAGTCTTTTTTTTTTAACCCCTTCCAAAACTGTAATGGCTGTCCCTGTGGGGAAATGACAAATTACAGAATGATGTCTGCCATGAGGATTTATGCAAATTCCACCCCAAAATAAAAAGGGTTTTGGACATTTCCTTTAAAAAAATAAATCAAATGTATGTAGCAGGAAAGTGCTTTGATCTATGTCTGTCTGTAATTTGGTAATCTTTGTTGACTCTGGAGGGGGAAAATATGCCTGCAGATTTAATGCATGCATGTCAGGAGAAGAAAAAAATGGTTATAACCATTGCTGATTTCCCAATAGCAAAGTGGCCAGCAGGTTGGGAGACAGCGTGGACTTGGACAGACCCCGAGATGAATCGGGCACCTAGAAAGTGCTTTGACGAAAGCTCCAAATCAGGGTCCAAATGGAATCATGTGGTTGATGCACACCAATATTGCATACATGTATAAAATATCTGAATGAAAACTGCAGGTTTTGCGTTAAATTTTGAGGTGCTATGGTGGGTTCTGGGTATTTCACAGCACTGTGAAGAAATCCTTTGAAAACGTCCTGCATTGAGATAATCATTAAACATGCATTCATGTGCAGCTATGTTTTACCATTGGTTTCCAGCCACAGTTCAAATCTTGGTAAGCCCCCTCCTATGTCGGCTTGCCTGTTCACTAAACTCGAGGAAGGTCATAGTTGAAGCGCTGTTGGGTGGGCCAAGGAATGTGGCTTTCTCAGTGACAGCATTGTAGAATGGTTTGCCCAGTGAGGTTCAAATGGCCTCCTTCCGAGTGTTTTCTTGTAATTCATGAAGACTTTTTTAATTTGCCAGATTGAAGTGATTTTACTGAAGGCTGTGTTCTGTTTTGAGTTTTTATTCTCGCTGAGTTGTGCTCCTCTGATTTTAATTATTGTGAGTTGACTTGGTTGGGAGGGGTTGGTGAAGCAGGCTGGTAATGCAGAGCTGCCACAGTAGCATCACTGCCACTTACCTGGATGGTGTCTGGGCGGGGTGGTGGCAAGGCTGGGGTTACGCGGACGAATTGGTGTCAACACCAGATAGGCACTTTCCTAATGGTTGAGATTTCCAGAAGTTTAGCTGAGCCATTAATGCAGCTTGTTCAGTGTTTATCTATTTCACATATATTGTGTTATAAAATGAAATATTTATTTCTAGAGTGGTGGCAAAATACCCGCAGGAAACTATCATATTGGATATACCTTTTCTGTTATTTTCCACCCTGACTGCTAGCAGCTCTCCAGATTGCGGTTTTTGCCTGCTCTTCTAGCTAAGATTATTTTAAGTGGAATGTCTGGGGTGGACTGTGGAAGCTTCTGCACATGAAGTATGCACTCTGCAAGTGTGCTATGGTTTGTCCCCATCAGTATTTTATGTATATAGTAAAGGAAACCTGAAGCACTACAGCTCCTGTAAGCTGTTCTTGTGTAAGTTTTTAATTTGTTCCCTGGCTCTAACAGTTTTATGTGCAGCAATAAAATATTGTCTGATAAAGAGAAAGTTACATGTTCTATACAGTGCACAATAAAATGGCTTCATTGCTATATAGAATTCAGAAACAACATTTTGAAAATATACAGTGGTACCTTGCAAGATGAATTTTTCGCAAGACGAATGCATCTTGCGATCTGATGGTGACTCGCAAGACGAATTCGTTTTGCGAAAAATTCATCTTGCGAATCGCAGTTTCCCATAGGAATGCATTGAAATTTATTAATGCGTTCCTATGGGCAAAAAAAAAAAATTTCAATGCATTCCTATGGGAAACCGCAATTCGCAAGACGAATTTTTCGCAAAACGAATTGACTCGCGGAACGAATTAAATTTGTCTTGTGAGGCACCACTGTAGTTCTCTTCCTCTCTATATTCTGGATTAAGAGAAATTGCCAAACAAATTTCAATATGCAAATAATTTGTTTTTAAAAAATATTCAGAATAGTTTCAAAAGATATGTGGTACATTGTTGTTGGTGTTTTCATATAACCGTGTTAAGAAATCAAGTGTTAAGAAATCAAGCTAGAAAAAGTCATATTATGAAGAGTTTCAAATATTTTTGTGCCCACAGATTCTTCCTGGTGAATAAACAGGAGCTGTAAAAGGGTTGCCTTAACTGGTTTTTGTAATGCATTTATATGTTATAGAGCAGTCTTCAGACTATATATGCCAGGCACCCCCAAACTCGGCCCTCTAGATGTTTTGGGACTACAACTCCCATCATCCCTAGCTAACAGGACCGGTGGTCAGGGATGATGGGAGTTGTAATCCCAAAACATTTGAAGGGGCAAGTTTGGGGGTGCCTGCTATATGCCTTTCCCAGTTTGGTAAAACAAAATCCCCTGCCAGTAGGTTATTAGTACTCCCACTTCAAGCTTCCTTGTGCCTTTGGTAGCTTTTTAAAAAAAATTCAGAAAATTCAGAAGCCTCAATAAAACTTGGTGGTTCAGTTTTGTCTACTGTCTTCTCTTAACTACAAGCCACATAAGTAAAACACCCACATTTGACTTTGGCTGCTTTGCCTGTTCCATTTTGGCAAAGCTAGCTGCTGCCTGTCCCCACCTTTCTTGTGAGGATCTCTCAAGTTTATTTGAATATTCATAGGAGGTGGAGCAACTGAGCCTGCAGATTGAGTGTGTCTGCTTGTGAGCTGTTCGGATTGGTCATGCCATCTTCACTGGCATGGGTTTGTTCCAGGGGCTGTGTTAAAACTGAAACCATGGCTAGAACGCATACAGACTGAAATAAAAGCAAGCTTGCAATAAGGATCTGGTGTGGTCTGTTGACCTAGAGCTTGGGAAGGAACATACCAGCTGCCTGGAGTGAGTACTGTTTTTCCGGGTTGGTTTTTTTTTTTTTGCTACTGCCGGTACTGCAGTCTTACTGCGTTACATACTTCCTGCTTTCTTTTACTTCTCCAACCCTGCAGTGCTCATTACCGCAGAACATGAACTGCTGAATTAGTTAGTGTTGTGTTTAGTAAGAGGGCTGAAGCATTTTATTTCTGCAGTTGCAGAGTTTACAGCAAGACATAATTATCTTGCTTTGTGTCCATCATTTCTAGCCCTGAGAAGAATAGGCTTTTTTGCAAGGGGCTGCTGATTATCTGGTGTGTTTTTATCAGAAACGTTGTTGTGAAATCAGTGACTTGTAAGATCTTAGCAAAATCTTGAGAGCAAGATCTTCATGGCTATAGATCTAATGATTCATAATCTTTTCTTTATTATAAAAAACCTGAATTGACTGTCATAAGCTCACAATGGTGTCTTGCAAATTTGGTGTGTCATTGCTGACTGTCTATTCAGTGTATATTTGGAACCTGTGTAATTCAGGGTGTGGTGATCTGTACAGGATATCTCTCTCTCTGTTCAGGCATGTCCAGGTAACTATTGTCTCTTCCAACCCACAGGTGGTGTTTACTTAATATTATATGTGTATTATTCCATAACAATGAAGCTGAATGACTAAAGCTGTTGCTAAGCTAACAATAGTAGGAATATGTTTCCGCCCGACCCCCGGAATTATAATCAATTTCCCCCCTTTTAATGTTTTAGAAAACAATTATTTTCAGTTATGGGGTTTGGAGTTAATTGACTGAGTTAAACTTCAACCCTAAACATTCTTACCTGGGAGTACGTCCCACTCAACTCAGTAGAATGTTGAAGCTGAAACTTTCTATAAGATATCTCTCCTCCAGGAAATGATTTCTTCCATGGTGCTGAAGGTTGAAATGGGAAGGCTTGTAATGGCAGGCTTGAGTATGCCCATTTATGTATTATGAACCAACCCTGTCCAAGTTGGGATATAGCTTATCATGTACTCTACTAATCATCACTACCACTGCTCTTTCACTCAAATCACACCTGGCAATGTGTGGCAACTAGGAGGACAAGGCATCTATTGAAATGGCATCATTTTCTGTGCTCTCTGCACAGTTCCACCACCATCCTTAGCAGCGGGAAAGCTCTCTTGTTTAAGGAAAGGCAGCAGGGAAGAAAACCCTCTGTTGCCACCTCTTACAATCATAGAACTGTAGAGATGGAAGGGATCCCACTTTCTGTAATGCAGTACAGTCATACCTCGGGTTACAGACGCATCAGGTTGCGCATTTTCAGGCTGCGCACCACGCCAAACCCGGAAGTACCGGAATGGGTTACTTCCGGGTTTCGGTGCTCGCACATGCGCAGAAACACTAAATCGTGCTTTGCGCATGCAGCACCAAATCGCAACCCGCGCATGTGCAGACGTGGTGCTGTGGGTTGTGAACACTGCCGGTTGCAAACATGCCTCCCGCATGGATCACATTCACAACCCGAGCGTCCACTGTATACCAGAAGGAACATCTCCCTCCCCCCCCAAAACACCTTCAGCCCGGACACTGAGGTCCAGCTCTGAGCGCCTTCTGAGGATTTCCTCACTGCAAGAAGTGAGGCTACAAGGAACCAGGCAGAGGGCCTTCTCGGTAGTGGCCTCCCATCAGATGCCAAGGAAATAAACAACCACCTGACTTTTAAAAGATATCTGAAGGCAGCCCTGTTTAGGGAAGTTAATGTTTGATGCTATATCCTGTTTTTAATGTTCTGTTACCGTAGGAGCTGCCCAGAGTGGCTGGGTGTATAAGTAATAAATTATTATTATTACTTTGTTGTTGATGATGATGATGCAGGAATCTGAACTAAATCCATGACTAAATCTGTTTAAAAACCTCCCATGAAGGAAAGCCCACAACCTCCTGAGGGAGTCCGTTCTACTGTCGAACAGCTCCTACCGTCAGAAAGTACTTCCTGATGTTTAGTCAGAATCTCCCTTCTTGTAACTTGAATCCATTGGTTCAGGTCTTACCTTTGGAGCAGGAGAAAATAAGCTTGCTCCATCTTCCATGTGGCAGACCTTTGGATATTTGAATATGGCTATCATATCTCTTATAAATGTTATGGCCCTGCCCTCCTTCAAAAATGACTCGTTTTAATTTTTCCCTCCCTACACCAAGTTATGGGAAATGCCCATTTTCCTACGGGCCAAATAGCTTCATGAAACTTGGAGGCTTTAGATGTGTTTTTTTGATAGCTAGCTCCAGAGCACGGGCAGAGCGAAAACACAAAGTTCTTCAGTGACAATTTGGCTATTTCCTCTAATTGTCTTTGTGGTGATGACCTTGACACCACATGGTACTTCTCCCATCACTAGCTGTCATTTGCCTGAATCTTTGAGTGCAGGTTGATTATGCACTTTGGGTGTTTAGCAAATAGGACTGGTTAGGGAGTTGATGGCCTGAACTAGGAACCACATTACTTTTATGCTGGGCCATAGTTCATGGTCTGTGTACAACACTCTTGGGCCCCATTTCAGACATAGTAGGCATATTCAATCTGGGGCATTGCCCCAAAGTCTGACAGGCAGTAATAGGCCTCTGGATTGGTCAGGTTTGGTATAAATAGTAGGAGCCTGATCTTCTCCTGCCTCTTGATCAACACAGTAATACCTTTTGCTTGCTACTCTTTAGGCTCCTACTTCCAGCTCAAGACTCTAATCTCTAGGCAGTGTTCGAAATTAGCCAGGTGCCAGGCACATTTTGCACCTGCTTTTCAACTGCTTCTGACCAAGTGAAGGTGCCAGGGTGGCACCTAACATCTTCACCATCTGGGGATCATTGGATCTGGACTGTTTTCACACACCAGTACCCCATCCTGTAGAATTCTATAAGTTATATTTATTCTGCACAATGAGAATGAATTTCTGGAACTAAAATGGTTTTTCTGTGCAGCCTGAGCAGGAGCAGTCACCATTAAGCAAGAGAGGTCAGAATAGGCCATTATATATATATGTGGACTGTCCCAGGATCAAGTGACTTTTCTTCTTTAACTTCTCAAAGCTCTTAAGCTAGCTCAGGGTTGCCATCTGAACTCACCAGATGTTTAACTGAGAATCAATCACAGTCAGTCTGTTAGGGCGCCAACAGGTTGGCGCGTTGAAGGCAGCAGTCAGATGCAGAGGGAGCCGAGGTCCACAGTCCAGGTCAGGAGAAGCCAAAGTCAGGAGCAGCCTGATTCTGGAACCAGCTGAAGTCAGATATCAGTACCAGGGGTCAAGAGAAGCCGAAGTCAGGAACACTGGAATTAGGAACAGGACGAGCAAGGACAACCTTGCGCTTCAGCACAGCAGTTGCAAGTGCAGGAGAAGGGAGCAGCCATCCTTCCTTAAGTAGCTGGCTCATCACCATGCCTCTTACGAGCTGCAGCTGCCTCCAATTGTTCCCTCCTTTTCTTAGCTCTACACTCTACAGCTGTGAAGGGAGGAGGGGAGGGGGCCTGCTGGCTCCTCTCCTCACAAGGGCTGATTCTGCCTCGACTCCTTCCTCCTCCTGTTCTGGTCTTCCCTCTTGCCTATCTGATTCTTCCTCTTCTGAGGAGTGCTGCCACCAGTCTTCTCCAGGTATGAATTACTCTTTCCCCCCAGACTCTTCCGTGGCGCAACCCTGACACAGTCCATCATTTGACAAATGAGACTTTAGAGCTGTCTTGCGCAAAAATGCAACTAGACATTCCATTTTGGTGCCTTCAACCTTGGTGTAAGGAACCATTTGGCACCTAGCTTATATATCTAAGTTTATAATACTGTCCCTAGGAAGCTAAGGTAGAGAGAAACTCTCCAGGTCTAGATTCAGGTGTGACTTATGGCTTCCCTACCTATAGTTTGAAGATTCACTGCGAAGCATTTTTTATTCTTTACTACAGCTATTTTAATATTCTATAGTGGTGCTCTGATTTTATCATGAAAATATCCACACTGTGGTTTGGTTCCTGCTGTGTTTTTGAAATCTGAAATTTCTCTCTTCCTTTTTCAGTAGAGACAGATTTATTCAGTGCACCAGGCAGTTCACAATTATTGTATTATAAACTGGGTGTGCCTCTGGTCAAACATGCTACAATCTCTCCCAAGTTCTGTTTAGCTATGAATCATACAGTTATTACTGGTTACCGGGCAACTCTTTTCATATTTGTTTCCAAGCCCAACATATGTATTCACATGGTTCATCAGTGGCAAAACGTTGCTTGTTTATGAACTCAGTGGTAAAAAGGCTTTATTTTTTAATGGCTGCTTGATAAATATTTGAAAGGAAAATAGCAAAGCAAACAACATCAAGCATTCCGTAGAGTTGCAATGAAGAAAGATATCACTGCAGCACTAGATGTATACAATGTAAATGTTATTGCCTCTCCTTGCAGTCTTTGTGACAGATTAAATTCCCCTTGGCCACACTCTTGCCATTTCATCCTAAGGGTTTTATTACACGTGGTGCTGCAAAACTAAATTGTGATCATTCTCAGTTTAAATAAAAAGCTCCCTCTAGTTTCATGTTCAGTTTCAAACCTGCTCTCTTTATAGTCCAGTTGAAGAACTGATACATAATCAATATAGCTGCTGATCCCATCAAACCATCCTCCTGTGAGTCTTTACAGATGTGTGCAAGAGATTGTTATGTAGACCGCCCAGGGCCAGCTCTAGGTAGAGCCCCAGTGGCGCAGTGCACCAGGGCGCCTGGCTGGTAGGTGGGGCACTGCGTGGCAAAGCCGCACGGAAACCATGCTGCGCCCTGCAAGGGCGGGGGCGCCGGAGCGATCTCCGCCCCTCAGCGCCAGGGCGCCCGACCTGCTTGAGACTGCCCTGAGACCGCCACACACATAGAGGGGAAGGTTTATCCTTTCTCCCCTAGTCATGACTGGGATTAAAATTGTCTTCCTCCATGCCTTAGCCTATTATATTGTTTTCCCTGAGGATCTCATCTCCAGTCTAAAGTTTGCCACCTCATCTCCAGTCGAAAGTTTGCCATGAGCTGATGTTCTCTTTCCATGATTACTGCTTTGATCTCAACTCCTCACTGGCTCTCTCTCTCTCTCTCTCTCTCTCTCTCTCTCTCTCTCTCTCTCTCTCTCTCTCTCTCTTTACTTCACACTTGCCTATGGTCCCTCTGATGTTTATTTGCTGCTCTGGAACCACAGGGCTGTTTCTCACCCACTTGGGGACTGACAATTTGCTTCCCCAAGTCCTGAAATCCAGTTGCCTCAAATCTGGCAGTTTGAGTAGGGTAGGTATGGGACTTGCTTATAAGGCAAGGGTGGTGGCAGCCTCTTTCAGATGCATGTTTACTCCATGACAATAATGAATGTGACTAATTTTAAAGAGGCTTGGAACAGATACTTGTCTTGTATCCAGGAGAAAGAAGACTCTGCACAAGTAACTTGATTATGTGAAGGTGGCTTACTGTAGAATGAAAGTATGACCTCATTGCCTAGCATTTACGTGTTGGGAAAATATAGGTGGATAATATAGTCAAATTACAGAGTGAAAGCGTTTTGGCATGCCATTCAGAATCTATTGAAGTTGAGTCTGTTACTGAAGACATGTACTTAACAATAGAATATCTGCTTGCCACATTTTATGCAATGAGAGTGCAAAAGAAAATGGTTTTTCGAATTTGGTAAAACAGAAAATTTAAATAAGGGACCTGTTCCATGTGGCTCCTATGTAAATGTAAAACTCTTAGTTCAGACTTGCCAGAGCCTACAACCACTTATGTCAAATGATAGCTCAGTTGGTAGAGCATGAGCGCCATGTTAGGTAAAAGATTCTGGCACTGCTGGGGTTTGGACTGGATGATCCTTGTGGTTCCTTCCAACTTTACAGTTCTGTAATTCTGAGTTTTAATGTTTTCTTTGGGCCAGCTCTGGAAAGCTTGGATTAAGATGGGATTGTTAGCCTGGTTTTTTCCAATAAATAATTTTGACAGCATAATGACTCTTAAAGAGATAATTATAAGCACAAATACATCTTTGGTTTCAGTACATCATTAACCTTCATATTGAAGAAAGGTGGGATAGAAGGTTAATAGCTCTAACATTAATTGGTTTTGTAAGCAGCCTGTAATATTTGCTGTTCTGTGCCCTTTCATTTCTCCTGTGTCCTTGTATTTTTCTTAAGTCTAGCAATGTTAGTTTGCCCCTATTAAGAGATTATCAAAACGTAATCCACCCTTGAACAACTCTCTTAGTATTACCAATTTCATTTCATTCTATTGGTTATCTGTAACCCACTTTTCATTCCAGAAGGAAACCAAACATGGCTAATAAAAAACATCTGTGTCTGATATAAGCACTCCAGGTTATTCTGACTGTATTCAAGCATCTACTTGTTTATAGCACGTTTCCCCCCCCCCCAAACCTTTGCACTTCAGTCCTACTGCTAATGAATGAGTATGTTACATCTTGTTTAATCTTGTAATGAGTCTATGGAATTTTGGTTATTTGTGTATTTAAACACAGCTCCCCATTCATTATATGCTCTGTGCAATTTGTGGAAAAAAGGATCAGCATTCACACCCATCACTGAACATCCAAGTTCAATGAGAGCTTTGGGATACAGATTTGCAACTTGCTGTATTGGGATGGAATTCTAAAAAATATAAAATAGTTAACTCCCATTGGTGGCCAATTAATTCACATCCTTCTTTTTTTGCACATTGTAGGCTCAGTCTTCTTCCACGGTTTCCTCAAAGACACCCACTATGAAGCCTTCTGAAACAAAGGTATGTCTTCTGAAAAAGGACAAGCAAGTGTCCATTTCTACCAGTCTGATTCTGTGCTACTTTTACAGCAGCTGTTATTATAAGAAATTGCTATGTGATCTTTTCCCATCTCTGAGCACTTATAAGTGAGTGCAAGTTGCTGACTGACCCAAGAAGTAGGGTTTAACAGAAGAGTTTAAACCAGGCATCCCCAAACTGCAGCCCTCCTAATGTTTTGGCCTACAACTCCCATGATCCCTAGCTAAGAGGACCAGTGGTCAGGGATGATGGGAATTGTAGTCCAAAACATTTGGAGGGCCAAAGTTTGGGGATGCCTGGTTTAAACACTACTGGTGTACTATCAGTGTTAACGCCCATCAAAATGGTTTATATGAGCAAGTAATAAATGTTAACAGTGCTTAAGAACTGTTGTGGAGAACAATTCTGTTGTTTCATGTCTCAGGTGAAATTATATGTCTCCATCGGCTCATATGTGCATAACTGATAGGCAATTTTTATTCCTTTGCAACTAATAGTGTTTAGTCATATATGCAACTCCCTAGACAACATTCCTCCTTTCGAGAGAGGATAGTAGTGAGTTGAAATTGTCATTGCTTAAGGGGGAGGAAACTTTCCCAGGCAGGTCAGTAATTGACCATGTAAAATTTCATGTTCTGTTTTACCTCCTTATCCCCATAACCTTGATTCCTAAGTTTCTCATTTTTTGACTTAATGAAATCCTACAGCAGGCTAACTACATAAAAACAAGTCTGTCTCATTCTGCCTGTTATGTAATCAGTCCCATTGTTGCAGAATTCAACCAGGCTCAAATACTGCCTCTACCAGCACACAGAACAAAATGGTATCTGAAGAAGTGTGCATGCACACGAAAGCTCATACCAATGACAAACTTGCCGTCGTTGGTCTCTAAGGTGCTACTGGAAGGAATTTTTTATTTTGTTTCGACTACGGCAGACCAACACGGCTACCTAACTGTAACTAGCACACAAAACAATTCACAATAAAATAAAATCTTGTTAAAAACTTTTAAAGGTTTTTAAAATACTGTATCCAATGGCTTCAGTCAATTTTTAAAGTAATGAACAAATAACTGAGAGACATCAACTGATACATAGTGTGGACTGGGGTGGGGAACCTGAGACCCAGGGCCTCCAGCTCTCTCTGTCTGAAGCTTAAGACTCTCTCCAGGCTACACCTGCCATGGGTGTTTTTGCCTGACTGGAATATGTCCAGAGCTGTGATAGCACCCTTTGCTTGCCTGGATGAGAGAGATGCAGGGCCGTCTTGAGCAGATCGTGCGCCCTGGTGCTGAGGGGCGGAGATCGCTCCACCGCCCGCCCTGCCCTCGCAGGATGCAATTGGTTTCCGCGCGGCAAAGCCGCCCGCCGCCCTCCTTGCCAGGCCGGCGCCCAGCTTACCAGCCCCCCGCCAGGGTGCACTGCGCCACCGGGGGGGGGGGGTATGTAGAGCCGGCCCTGGAGAGATGTATGTAGAAAACTTGTGTGCGGTTGGAATATAGCTTACTGCACCAAAGTAAGAATCACATTACTAGATCTATCTGGCTTTGCCTTTGGCTGCACCCTCCACTGGCATGCGATCCCTAAAAGCTTCTGTACAAGGGGATGTGGCCCTCCAGCTGAAAAAGGTCCCCTACTCCTGGTCTAGAGTATTTAGCTTCTATTCACTTGCTTACTTGGCAGTTGTAAATCGTGTTTCTGTTAAGGCAGTTACTTGTCAATGTAAGCCAAACTCTTGAGAAAGCTGTTCTTGCGCTCTGGTGTTCACCTTCATGGGATTGGCACTCAAGTGCTCATATAAATAGGCAAAGTGGGCATCCTATTTATAGATTCAAATGACTACTAGAAGCACTTGGCACGTTCCTTACCTTATTAGAGAGGGCGCCAAAAACCCAGCTCTATATGCAGAGCCTGTTTTTGCACACAATTAAGATCAGACTAGAAATGGTCTGCTCTTCTCTTGTGAACAAAATAAAGGATCAATCTTCCTCTTTTCTATGTGTGAATTGTACCTGTGTGATACCTTTGCTTTGTAGAAGTTGCTTAATGTAGCAAGAAGAGGAGTCACAGAGGAATAATAGAGGTTCTTGAGTCAAGCCTTCCAAGCACCTATTAATAATCATTTCTGCAAAATTTAAATCACCCAGATCTCTGTCTTTCATACCTCCAAAACTTGTTGAAACAAAACATGTGGTGTGCCTTTTCCTCATATTCCTTTTGCCTTGATCTACCTGATGGGGAGTTGCCTTACTAAAGAGCAAGACTTTAGATTAGGAGGTTATCAATGCTTGTTGGAGAAGAAATGGTTGAAAATCATTCTTAACTTCTCTAGCTTCTTTGATTGCAGGAAGAAAGAGCATTAATTCTTTTGCTTCCCTGCTGCTGTTTCAGTAATTGCTTTTCTGCCTAACCCAGAAGTGGGTCTCTTTTACAGTGAAGTGGTACATAAATGGCATGAAGAAAATGTATAGGAAGCTGCCATTTGCTATTATCAAACAGCAGCTCCCCATGCCATAAAACCACTTTGAAAACAAACTGAAGGGAAACTTATTGATATGGCATAGTGGTCTCCTTTTCAAAAGGAAAAAAAGTCATTGATCCCACTGGGAATCCTCAAGCCCCTTGGGTGTACCTAAAAGAGATCTCTTAATCTGAGCCACCATATATATATATATATATATATATATATATATATATATATATATATATACACACACACACACACACACACACACACACATACATACACATACACACACACACACACACACACACACACACACACACACACAGAGTGGTACCTTGGGTTGCGGACCCAATCTGTTCCAGGGTGCCGTTCGCACCCCGAAAAGTCTGCAACCTGAGCAGCAATTTCACGCATGCGCGAAAGCACGCTTCTGCACATGGGCACAGCAGAACCCAGAAGTAAACACTTCCGGGTCTGCCGCATTCGCAACCCGAAAAAACGCAACCCGGGGTATTACTGTGTGTGTGTGTGAGTGAGTGCACACACACACACACACTCATTCATTCAGGTCTATTTCCCATTTTTATCCTAATGGCTCAGGCACATATAATTGTGAGCAGATTTTGTGTTAAAACGGGACCCTTTCTGTCCTCAGACTGCAAGTACCACTGACCTATTCCCAGTCCTACTCTTCTTCTGTCTTTCCCACTCAACCCATTTCTTTTCTCCATGAACTGGAACCTTTCTGAATTTTAAATTGGACTTTCATCCACAATTATATTGACAGTCTCTTAGCATTACACAACACAACAAGGGCTGGAAAAAGAATAGACTCTGTTTCCAGGACAGCTACATTGGATAAAGCAAGGGAATCTCTCCCATCCTCTTCAAATGGGTGCAATGCCCACATGGCCTCTGGTAGTGAAGAAAGAGTACCCCCCCCCACTCCACCCCACTCCCTCTGCTCCTGTAGCTTTAAGGTGGGGTTTTGCTGGTTGGCTAAGAAGTGAAGCCCATTAGTGCAACTGAGTTCAGAAAGAGGCAGCTTAAAAGAAAAGAGAATGAGGATGGGAAGCGACAAAAAGAAGCTGCAAGTCCAGCTGAAGGATCATCTATTGAATATCTTTTCACAGCTCAGCTCTTGCAATGCATAATATTACATAAAACCATCAGTGAGCATATGCCCTGTTCTCTAACCCAGAAGTCCTGTTTAGTTTCCTGGAACATAGTCTCTTTCTAGTAAGTGTGCAGAGCATTGCAACCTAGTAATAACTCTAGCCAGTGATGCAGCATAAACACTGCAGGAAAGGCTATGCTCAATTAAGTTCCATTGTTTTCCTATCTTGCTTTGATGCATTTTATGGCTTTAAACCTGTGCAGAATAGTAAACTGGAAAATACATTCTTCTAATTGGTACCCAAGTTCAGTGTTACTTTTAATGCAAGCACAACACTTACTTGACCTTCACAACTGTTGATTATTGTTAATTTTTTGGATGCCGGTTACCTGAATGTTCTGGGGGGAAAGATTGTCGGGGAGAGGTGAACAGAGGCATAGCCCTGCCATGTGTTTCCATACCCTTCCAAGATAAGTCTCTCTCTAGGTCAGTGTGACCTTTGAAGAATATGGCGAAAGCTGCATAGGAAGTTGCTTTATACTGACTCAGACAATTAGTCCATCTAGCTCAGTATTGTCAACACAGATCAGCAGAAGCTCTCCAGGGTTTTAGGCAGGAGTCTCTCCCAACCCTACTTGCAGATGCCAGGAGCTGAACCTGGGAATTTTTGTATGGCAAGGCTGTGTCCTACCAATAAGCCTTTCACCAAAGGGGAAAGTTTTCACCATTGCAAGGAATACACGAGCACATATGGTGTTCAGACATGCACCTGCTAATTCCTGTAACATGCACCTGTGTTGGAAACGAGGGTGGAACACATGTCAGCATGGTAGCTCTTGTTACTGGAAATTTAGTGCTTAAAAATTCAACCATTCATAAAATAAAACACTTCCTCAGAAAGCCTTTAAAAAGGAAAGGCAATTTTCTTTTCAGTGCTTTATGCTCTAAAACGGCCTCCCCCTCTTTTTGAAACACATTTCCTTGGCATGCCTTACACAATTTCTGTAAGCACCCTGAGTTTGTGCTCTCAATATTAGGCTTCTTCAAGCCAGCAGCAGGCCAGTGGAGTGGAATCCCACAAAAGGAAACGAAACAAGAAGCAGGTGAAAAGAGATTGGTTTTTGTGTGTACGTTTGGAAATAACACCAGCTACACCAGCAGCATGTGCGCATTCATCAGTCTTGAACTAATAAACTTCATTTTACGTCTGTCTTTAGTTGCATATAGTCTCGCTGCAATCTTTTCCAAAGTATACAGTCCGCCATGGAAATAAACCACCAAACGTAATTTCATTTGTGTCCTTGTTCTTGTGGTGTGACAGTATGCAAACTACTAGCTAGAGGTGTGTGGTGGCTAATATCCATGTAGTGGTTGAACTGCACTATTGGAGAAATATATGGATACAGCTATAGCAGACTGGTTTGGGCTACAAGACAAACAGAAAACCTAGGATTTCCTGGTCTTTGTGTTTATAATGGAGGTCTTGCATACTTATACTGTTTGGCTTGTGTGTGTGTGTGTGTGTGTGTGTGTGTGTGTGTGTATAGGCACTAGAGAAATGCTTCAAGACAAATTGTAGCATGATGGCTAATGCAGAGTAAAACATGTAACACTTGAGTTGAAGTAAGCAATTTAAAGCTGTGTTGCTTGTGTTCCTTGAGAGCTTTAAAAAGCTCTTGTTGGTTCAATGATAGTAAAGCTGCTCCTGAGGTCTCACTTGCTATAAATTCTTTCTGCTGACTGGGAATTCTCTCCCCTCTCTTTCCATTCTAATCCACCATTTAAATTGCTCTCCCCACATAATTCCTCAACACTTGGATTTTTTAATTCCTTAACTGTCTGCTTGTTTTTATGCTCTGCTTCATTTCATTCTGCTAGCTTCACGGTTAGTAAGCAATCTTGTGCCACACAAGAGTCAAGAATTCATTGGTCAATTAAAATACGGCTTGCAAAAAAGCCTCATGGGAGTCAGTTGTTTTTTAAAACTCCTTAGCTATCAGTTCAAAATATTGCAATCCCTATCAGTAACAGCTCTCAGGGGTTTGTTCCACTGTAGCCAATGAATGTTCCTGAGGAGGAATGTCCATTTCATCAACTTCTGTTCATGCTGTTTCTGCTTGTAAATATTGTTGCATTCTAAGGAATATCAATTTATTTTTAATGTAACAATAGGCTTTTTCATTTGACGTTGTTCATATTGTAGGCAGCCCAAAAAGCCAAAGCAGAAGCTGAAAAAGCAGCCCAGTTAGCTAAGGTAAGGTAACATACATTTATATATCTCAAAAGCATTTATGTATGTGATGAAGCTCACTTCTTTGACTAATCATTATTTGTTTTAAACAAAACTTATGGGTTTCATAATCTATAAGGTTTCATTCAGAGCCTTCTGAATGTGTTATCAGTCTATTAGATTGCTTCCAAAAGGTTGTTGTAATACCTATTCTGCAACTTACAATAACTTTGAAAAAGAAAATAGTGGCTTTCTGACAGTAGCAGCTCACACAGTTGACTGTCCCTACCCTTTCCCCATTTCTGCACAGTGTCAAAGGAAGGCAGCCTGAAATAATTTGCACTGAAATCAGTGGAGATTACACTTGGTTCCTAGATGCATTTTAATAAGAGTAAATGAGCTCTTAGGAAAAAGCAGGATACGAAACAGGAGGAATAAATAGCTTCCATTATGCACTTAATCTGGTATAAACAAAAATGGTTTGTAAACTATGTATCAATAAATGAGTTTGCATTAGCACAGTGGCTGTTAGTTTTTGGGAACATTGCCTGTACAAATGCATGTCCACACGGATGTCAACAAGGGGGGAAGACAGCAGCACCAGGAGAGCAAATGATGCAAAGACCCTCCCCGCACTCGGGGAATGAAGTTAGAATACAAGTCCCATAGCTACTGGGTACAAAATGAGTTGCACAGTATCACTTAAAACCATGACGAAAGCTGCACATATCACTTCTGTCTAGAAATAATGAGACAGAGGAAGCCCATCCTATGATTCCTTTGAGTGTATTTTGATCCTTCAGGAAGACTTGTCAGATGAAGGAGAGGTGGGCTGTAAGTCAGTGCAGAGTCAGTGGAAGGCTTGTTTGCAGGGGCTGTGCCCATCCCGAATGCATTCAGATTTTGACGTTCAGAGGGGGTGTTTACTTCACCAAGCACCCCTAATTTTAATGCAGTTGTGCTCATAGACATGTGATACAAATACAACTTGGATTTTTGGACAACGTTCAAGCTTGTATTGTTCTGTCACAGCGAAAATACTTTCGACTATTACTTTCTTCATTGTGCAGACTAGTTTGTTTACATTTTATCTGTAACTGTTTGTTTACATTTAATTGTGAGATAAATTTGATCAATTAATTTGCTATCTCTGTTCACACAGCCAGATGATTCTCAGTCTAAACGTTCACCAGAAGAGAAGCAAAAAGAGCCTGGAGGGGTAATTTTTATTTTACTTGCTAGGAGATATAATTCTTTACAATGCAAATTTATGTAAGGGCATTCATCTTTTTTATGTGCGTACATGTAGGCAAAAAGCCAAAGCAAACCTTCTGTAGTGGAACCTAAGCAACCAAGTACTGGAAAAGTACCCTCTGGTCAGATTGACAAGACAACAACACAGCTGACATCCAAAGAAGAACCAAAGGTAAAATATAAGCAGAAAAACCTTCTTCAGAAAGCTTTTGAGTAGCACTCCTAAGGTTAGGTATCTAAAGTGTTTGCCCCAAAGGATGGGACGAAATTGAATAAAACCCAACTTTTATTGGACCAATGCAAGGCTTAATACCATTTTATCAACATAAATAAGTTGAATAAATGATCTGCATTTTTCCTGCTTTTTTCTAGTTATACAGTGGTACCTCGACTTACAAATAACTCTACTCACGAATGTTTCTACTTACGAACGGAGCTCCGTCTGCCATCTTGGATGCGGTTTAGATAGGATTTTTTCAACTTACGAATTTTTAGATAGGGTTGCTTCGACTTACGAATTTTTTCTCCCAATGCATTCCTATGGAATTCGACTTACAATTTTTTTCGACTTATGAATGTGCGTTCGGAACACATTAAATTCATAAGTCAAGGTACCACTGTAAATTAATATATTGTAATACATAAATACACCTGTATGTTTTTGTTTTTCTTTGCAGTAAAATAATTACAGAACATTAATATAGTTCCCTGTAAGAGTTGAATAAAATGTGATTTCTTATAGATATTTTTTTTCCTGCAAGGCTGACTTCGTAATGTCTGGCTATATGTGTGCTTTCCCAGGTTCAGCTTTCCAGCTGTCATGTCATTAAAACTATTTTTGTGTAGGTTGTAGTTGGGCAGCCTTAAAATATTAATGGCAAAGTTTCACCTGGACCTCTCTAATCTTTCTCCACTTAAGGCTAAACCTGATGACAAGTCATTGGCCACCAAGGCAGCTGTTGCAGCTGCTGGCACAGCTGGCGCAGTAGCAGCTGCAGGCTTGACTGCTGCAGCTGCAGAGGTAAGTTTAGTGTTTGGCATTAATTGGATGCAAATGTAATCCTATGCTTAGTTCTCAGAAATGCCTTCTTATTTGCAGACTAAAGAAGGCAAATTGCCAGCCCCAGTCCCAGCTGCTGCAGAAAGTAAACCAGCTGAAAAGGTAAGCAACAGTTCATTTGCTGTCTAGTTAGATCAGTGATGGCCAGACTTGGCCCTCCAGCTGTTTGGGGACTACAGTTCCCATCATCCCTGACCACTGGTCCTGTTAGCTAGGGATGATGGGAGTTGTAGTCCCAAAACAGCTGGAGGGCCAAGTTTGGCCATCACTGAGTTAGATCATTTCACAGAATCATAGAGTTGGGAGGGACCACGAGTGTCATCTAGCCCAACCCCTTGCAATGCAGGAATATTTTTTCCTGAATTTGGGAGCGAAATCTATAAGTTATCTGAAGTGCCATGTACTTCATAAAAATATTTTTTTCTCTAGTCTGACATAGATGCTGCCTTAGATGATTTAATTGATACCCTTGGAGGCCCTGAAGAAAACGAGCCACCTACTCCTGAATATACTGGACCAACAGTTTCGGTATAAGATCTCTTGTATTTAAAGAGCCTTATTTATGACGCCTGTGCTTGTGAGCTTATTTGTTTGGGTAGCAGTAGCCTTTTTTGTATATGAATTTGTACTTCAAATCATCGGTGAACTTGATCTGAATTGTACATTATAGGATTAGACAGATTCATGGAGGACAAGGCTACAAGTGGCTATTAGCCACTGCTATTTTTCTAGAAAAAGAGGTGCTGGAGCTCACCATGAACTTCTCTCTTGTTCTCCTAGAATAGTAATGGCACCCACCTGAGAGGTGCTGGAACTGAGCTCCGGTGAGCTCTGGCTGGGGGGGAAAAAGCCCCATTATGTCTTATGTTCAACCTCCACCGTTGGGGAGGCAGGGGATGCCTATGAATGAACAACAGCTCTGAGCTTATCCATAGCAGGGAACTGCGGTTTGTTCTAAAGTGAAAGCAGAAGCTCTCTTCCTCTCCTTCTCTCACACATGGGAAAGTGGTGAAGGAGGCGCATACAAGCCTGAGGCTCAGGCTGTCTTATTCAAAAACATCTAAAACACAGTTTAGAATGGATGGATGGTTGCCTAGACTGGACCTCTCCATTTCTTTTCCTGTTGTTGAGGATTTTGTTATCTTCATCCTCACCATAAACTGGGCTCGAAGCCTAGATTGTCACTGGATCTCTCCATTTTCCAACTTCTAAATTTAGAAAAATAAATAATCTGTTTGGAAAAACAGCAAGACGTTGTAGAAGTCCTTTAGGCAATTTTTTTTAAAAGCACCTGAATTGAGGGAACCCAGTTAGGGCCAAACTTGAAAACACAGATTTGGATTTAACATGCAATTGTTTTTGTTTGAAATACATCTAGCAAAGCTGGTGTGGGACCTGATAATTTTCCAGATTGGGTATAGAGGGGAAGTATAACTCTTTCTTCCCATGGAAGAGGGAATGTGTGAGCTTGAGGCTCCTGTAATCTTGTTCATGGTAATCTAAACCAGTCACCCCCATCCTTGTGCTTTCCAGATGTTTTGGATTATAATTCTCATCATCCTCAACCAGCAATGCCAATGGTCAGGCATGATTGGGAGTTGTAATCCAAAACTTCTAGAGAGCACCAGCTTGGGGAAAGCTGATCTAAATTATGGTTCACTGTTTTGAACCTGCATGATTTATATTTTTAACCATGTTTTTGAATAATTTGTTGTTGTTTTGCAGCAACTAGTAAGTTTAGGTGGTTAACAAATATTTGAATGTTATTGCTCTCTGTTTTTTGTAGTAAATTATAATCTTATATGAATGAATTGTATATATTTATACATTAGTCATTGATTTAAAGAGTCAACAATATTTTTTGCATGATGCAGGACCCAATGTCTTCCTTATATATAGAAGAGCTGGGTAAACGGGAGAGCACAATTCCTCCAGAGTACAGAAAACTTCTAGAGGTAAGTAGTAAAACCAAAATTGTGCCTTGGATGCCTCCTCTACTGCACATTAGTTGCAGTACTCATTCACAAAATTTTGTTTTTCAGGGTAAAGGAGATGGCAAAGCAGTTCCCCTGCCAGTGGCGGTAGGAGAATCTCTGGTATGGCTTTTTTATTTGGCACAAAGTGTGAAAATGGAAAATTTATTACTGGTTTTTGAAGATGCTTTTTAGTGCTTTATAAACTTTGCATTGTTATCAGTGGGATGGATGGTGGCTTTACTCAGAGTAGACCTGTTAACAGACTAAACTTAGCCATGTTAATTAATTTCATTGGGTCAATTCTGAGAAAAACCTAGCCGAATATCACCCTAAATTACTTATGCTTTATTCCCATTGAAATCAGTTAGTAGTAATGACCTACATGTGACAATGAGACTGGATACCTCCAACACCTTGTGTGCTGTGCTGTTGCACTTGAGTAGTTTTGGTATTGTTGATATAAAAAGGTTTAGCTACAACTGTGCTGGCTTAATTGGCTTCTAGTATACAGTGGTGGTCCATGAACGGCCAATGCTAGAACCTCTTCATTCGATTTATGTTGAAGTCAGTAGCTAGACTCTAGAAATTGATAGATGTTGCATGCAAGAGATATTTACGCTAGTTGATTCACCACAGCATGTAGTGGTCCCTGAATCAAGGGATCAATATCTGGATCCAGATCATACTCTGCTATTTGTCCATTTCTGATGTAGAATGCCACAGGGCAGAATTGCAAACAACTGACCAAAGGAGTAATTCAGAATAGTTTGTAATTCTGCAGTTCCCTTAGCAGATTGTGGGTTGCAGACACAAATCATCTGCAAAATCCTCCTATATATGCAGTCTCCCCATCAAGACGTAATAGATTGTCAGCTCTTGACCCGAGATGGCAACCTGTTTTTCTAAAAACTCCAGGGCATAAATATACTTATGTAGGGAGAGTGATTCTCATTCATGTGTCTGTTCTTCTGCCCCCTTTACCTTTCTGCTGCTACTTCAGGACTGGGAAAAGAAGCCACTGTAACTTCCACAGAGTTGCTAGAGTAAGAGGTGGTGTCTTTTAGCTCAGGATTTGACAATCCTACAGCACAGCTCTGCATCCATAAATGTGCAAATGCCCGCAAACTGTAAGCTGCTGTTGGGCAACTGGTTAAAAGCGTAACCCAGTTTGTGTTTTCATTTAGCCAACAATGACAGATGATGACCTTGCAGATGCTCTGTCATCTGATTTTACTTGCAGTGCTGTAACATCTGCTGGAGAGAAGAAAGACATGCCAAAAGAGGTACTGCTTTTGCTATCTTTTTGAAAGGGCCTCTTAAAATCTGACTTAAAGTCTGAATCCTGTGAAAAACTCAACACATTTAAATTGTTTCCTGTTTTAAAAGAAGCCTGCAGAAGAAGGTGAACTCCTACAAGCACAGTCTGCAAGTTTGATCAGCAGTTCAGCTCCTCCTAAAGAAAAGAAAGCCAGAATGGAAGAGGTATAAATTAAGTACTCTGATCCCCTACCCCACTGAAATAACCACACAGAACCTGCTATCCTAAAATAGTATTACAATGTTAGAGAGAGAGAGAAAGGGTGATCATGCAAAGACTCCCTGGGCTGCACATAAATTATATATGCTCAAACTGTAATATAAGAGACAGTGCTAAATCTTGTTTAATCAAAATGTATTTAAGCTTTTGAAGACTGGGCTGCAACCTATTGGAGGAAGCTACATTTCTATTAAGAAACCACCTGCCTGCACCCCCATTCTTTACTTCAGCATCTTCCTTTGTCCAATTGCCAAGGTGCCTTTAAAATCTGGGGGATGATGACGGTGTGTTTATGCATAAGATTCCAGGTGTGCACACTCCTGTGGACTGGAAAGAGTTGTGGATTTAAAAGTTTCACCTTTTTATGAATCAATTACTCATTCTGAAATAACTTCAGTTTGGCTGCTATTGTGAAATTTCTTGGAACAGTACAGATTAGAAGCTTTTTGAACGTTTGGGTATGCAACCTGAATCTGTAGTAAAAAGGTTCCAAACTAAAATATACTGCGAACATAAAATATAACCCTCATTGTGGACATAAGTAGCCTTTTAAACGGATGTGACTATTAGGGATTCAAAATGTTGCCTATATTGGCTGTTTGAGTCAGGATGTTATTTAACTTCCTTTGTTGCTCTAAGACAGGCATCCCCAAACTGTGGCCCTCCAGATGTTTTGGCCTACAACTCCCATGATCCCTAGCAAACAGGACCAGTGGTCGGGGAAGATGGGAAATGTAGTCCAAAACATCTGGAGGGCCGAAGTTTGGGGATGCCTGCTCTAAGAAGTTATTATTCCTTTCTGACAAATGAACGCTCCCTTGCTTTTCCTGGCTCCTGGACTGGCTTCTGTTTTTATTTTCTGCTTGAGTAAGGTATCATTATGTACGGTATAGCCTTTCCATTGCCTACTGATATTGAGGCTATTGGATGAGCTTAATGCTATATTATTTGTTTTGAAATACTGTTATCCTGCCTTCAAAGGTTAAAACGCCCCTTGGTTTGCAGAAGCCAAACAACAAAATACATTTTATTTCTCATATATGCATTAAAAAAGCCACATTCACCTGCTGCCTCCAGATATTGGAGATTATTAAGCATTAAGTAGCTGGAAATAACACCCAGTCATTTTATTTACAGCAGTCCAACAACCTATAGGTGATTTAGGTAAATGGGAATTTATATCAATGAGCTTTCTCCATAAAGTGTCATTTTCTTTGTCTGAGTTCACTGCTGTCGGACGACAAATAAAATACTTGGATCAAGTTTCAAGAACCAGAGATGTATTTAGTAGTGGCAAAATGCACATCCTCAGCCGTTCTGGTTCACTTACAATTTAGCCTCCGCTACAGAAAAGCTAGATTCCTACAGATATGGTGCTTGAAGTGGCATGGCATGTTGCCCAATAGCTGAAGAATACACAGTTTACCCTCCTACACTGCAATGTTTTAGATAGAGTGTCTAGATTACAGTATGCTGCTGTTTAAGGATGCCAGATTCATCAGTGTACTGCCGTAATTGGAATCCTAATAATCTCAGTATGTATTGCATCTATCATGAGACAAATGCTGTTTTTGTAGCTCATGGTCATTTTATCACTTTGCGACGCAGGCAGCCCTTAGTGACAGTGCCTTGGATGCTCTTGTGGATACGCTTGGCATGCCAGAGCCGGAGCCGGAAGTAGACCTTAGCTCCATTGTGGAAGTGGAAGAGGTATTATTTACACTGCAAAATCTTGCAAAACAAGCCAGAAAAAATGCTGCTTTGTCTGCTGCTAGCAGAAACCTTTGAAAGCGCTTTGAATTCTATGGTAGTAGTAGCTACGTAGTGGCCTGCTTCTCTGCTGAACTACAATGTAGCTTCATCAATGTGGGAATGACTGGGAAGACTTCTGTTAACAAGCAATTTTGCAGTATGACCTTTTTTAAAAAACAAAAACATTCCCAAGGCTGCAATCTTGCGCACATCTAATTGGGAATGAGCACAGTTGGGCAAGGCAAGACTTGCTCCTGAGTAAATATAATAGGATTGGGTTGCAAGTGAATGAATTGCTGTACAGTGTATAAATAATTAGTACATGATTGATACCACTTAATGTCTTGACATGTATGTAGACATGCATAAATTGTGGATGACCCTGGGGGTCCCTTCCATTGCTACAATTCTAGGATTCTGTGCCCCATTGACTTCCAGGAGTTAAATGCATAATGAAAATGTTGCTTGTGATAGTAATTCAGCTGAAAATGGTTAATTTTGGCTGGATTACGTTCTTCAGATGTGTAGCAAAAGCAACAGGAAATATGCAAAAAGGGCTATAAAGGAATACTTTAATTTACAGAAATTGCCCAATGCATTTTTTGTTTTGCCTAGTTCTTTCTTCAAGCTTTTATAGTTCCTATAAAAGAAACAAGAGTTCGTTGTTAGTTAATCTTGAGAAACAGAGCTGACAGGGCTAGAAATACATTGGGCCACTTCAGATAATATGTATTTTTTAATAGTACCTTCAGGATCCTCCACCTCTGCCCCTGAATAAATGCTACAAATACAGTACCTTTAACAGTTCTTTTGCACCTGTAATAGGTATGCATGCTACTTTATTTAGTTTAGGAAAAAGAAAAAAATAGAGATTCAAAAATTATGAGTTGCATGCAGGAGAAATGGGGGTTGGAGGAAGCAGAAATATGCCAAATATGAAGGGGGGAGGGTGTATGCATAGAAATATGTTTAAAATTTAACACATTTCTATGGCACAATCACCCTGTCTTCCAGCTTGCTTGCAAAAGATCCAGCAATGCATTTCAAGTGTTGACATGTCGTGATTCTTTCTATTCAGCCAAAGGCCAAAGAAAGGAAGGAGAAGAAACCCGGTGAACGCGATGATACAATCCCTCCAGAGTACAGATTAAAACCAGCCTTGGTAAAGTTCTCATCTCTACTTTTCATTGCATATTCTATAAAATCCAAAATTTTACCATACTGAGCCCATGTGAAGAAAAATCGAGAAAGGACAGCTCTTTCAGCACTCTGTACCCCCTGCTGTATCCCAGCGGCAGCAAGCTAGAACTAGAAAGCCCCCTCCTCCAATTATTTAAATGTATCTTCTGTTGTCCACCTGCAGATCAGAGTATTGCAAGCGAATGCTTTTGAAGACAGTGTAGAAACTGCAGCCTAGTGCAGAATCTCACGTTGACTAGGTTGACTGGGACCAGATAGTCTGAACGCATAATACTGCTTCTATCTCAGTTAATTCAGTTATCAGTTAGTTTCTGATATCAATTCACAGTGCTGATTTCTACAGCCTTCTACAGGTTAGGACCCTAATACCTTAGGGCAGGGGTCGGCAGCCTAAGGCCCATGGGCCGGAAGCAGCCCACGGAGGCCGTTTGACCGCCCCATGAGCAGCGGCGTCGCTAGCCTTCTGGCTGCCCGGGGCGGGAAACCCAAAGGCACCCTGCCGGGGGGCGCAACATCATGACACACACATCACGAGGCATGACACATGCACACGCAGGAGGCCTACAACGCGCCGCAGCAGCAAACCCCACGAGCAAGCCCTGGAGTGAGGCACTCTCGCTCACATCGGGGCTTAAGTCCTTGATGGTGGCGGTGGCCGTCGGAGGTGGTCAGCCCCGTCCAGCCCTGTCCAGCCTGCTGCCCCCCACCCAGCCTGCCGCCTGGGGCAACATGCCCCAACCGCCCCCATCTTAATATGCCACTGCCCACGAGCCGCCCCCAAACTGAGCCGCCCGCTTGGCAAGTCCCCGCGTGCTGCGCTAAAACGGCGCAGTGCCGTGCATGGACTCTCTTCAGTGACCCTGGAAATCGCTTCTGTGCATGCCCAGATGCTGGAAATCACATCTGCGCATGTCCACGGCACCAGAAATCGCTTCTGTGCATGCCCAGGCGCTGAAAATCGCTTCTGCGCAGGCACAATTTTTGGCATCTGGGCATGTGCAGAAGCGATTTCCGGTGTGACGGACATGTGCAGACACGATTTCTGGCATCACGCTGCTCCGGTCCGGCCTATGGAGGATCTGCATGGGAGTGATCTGGCCCATGCCCAGCAAGCCTTGCCAACCCCTGCCTCAGGGCAAAGATTTTAAGTCCACAGCTCCCTTGACCAACTACATTCTTTCTGCAGCACCCCTGTGGGGCTCAGGAGCCCAGTTATGTCACCCTTTGCCTGCAGAGCTGGCAGCCTCTTACCCTTGTGCAAAAGCGCCGCTCTAGTTACAGACTTTTCGAGGTGTGACCGGCAACCCGGAACAGATTTGAGTCCGTAACTAGAGGTACCACTGTATTGGAACATTTAAAGAAATAAAAAAACTATGTAGAGTATCTTAAAGTTTGTTCAGTGTAACAATAATTCTGCCTGTTTATTTTTAGGATAAAGATGGGAAGCCCTTGTTGCCACAGCCTGAAGAAAAACCAAAGGTTCTTAAGCGTTTCTATTAGATTTACTTTCCTTCACCTGCATTGTAAATAAATGATAAAGCTGAAATTTTACATATTATTTTTTGTGATTTCATAATGCTCGAGATGTTTTAGAAGGAAGCATAGTAATCTTTTAAAAGGCAGTTTTTAACACAGATGGTTTACTTAATATTTGGGATCAGTGCAAAATGAATATTTGAATTCAGAGGCACATTTTCTGTTGTATTTGGATTAATCTTTTGCTATTTTAGCATTGTGCCACAAATGCCTATTGTTCAATTACTGAAGACAATTCAGCCAATTATCTTTGTCTCAGTGTTTAAACACTTACTTTGCTTTATGGCGGGAGTATCCAATGCAGTGTCCTCCAGATGTTGTTAGACTACAACTCCCATCATCCTTTGCCATTGGCTATGCTGGCTGCAGCTGGTCGGAATTTGAGTTCCAACAACATCTGAAGGGTGCCACGTTGGCAACTCCTGTTTTTGCGGTATAATTATGCAGGTATACTCCTGTTTTGTGTTTCATAGATATAAAATAGTTCTAATACAGCTGAGTCAAATCAAAGGTTGGGTGTTTTTTCTGCAAACATTATATACATGCACACATGCTGCAGCAGCCTTTATGCTCCTAGCTTTATCACAGGTGATCTTTTCTGCCAGCCTGTGCAATGCCAGCTCACCTGTTTAGGGGGTGGACTGAATCCCCAGTGAGAGGAGGGCCAAGACTCCATCTTCCTCCCTACAATTACAGGTGGTCAGTACAATACTGACCTCCTGCTATTTCTGCTGTGTATGTAGATTCAAATCCATTGTAAAAGAAGTGCAAGCATGCCATGGAGCCCTGTAAGCTGAGTTCCAGCTGCTCAAACACCATTTTCTTCACCTCAAGTTTTCTCTATTGCATTCTAACAATAACAATAATTAATAATAATTTATTATTTATACCCGACTCTGGGTGGCTCCCAACAGAATAGTAAAAACACGATAAAACATCGCACATTAAAAACTTCCCTAAACAGGGCTGTCTCCAGATGTCTTCTGAAAGTCAGATACAGTGGTACCTCAGGTTAAGAACTTAATTCATTCTGGAGGTCCGTTCTTACCCTGAAACTGTTCTTAACCTGAGGTACCACTTTAGCTAATGGGGCCTCCCGCTGCCACCGCAACGCTGGCACGCGATTTCTGTTCTCATCCTGAGGTAAAGTTCTTAACCCAAGGTACTATTTCTGGGTTAGTGGAGTCTGTAACTTGAAGCGTCTGTAACCCGAGGTACCACTGTAGTTGTTTATTTCCTTGACATCTGACGGGAGGGCATTCCACAGGGTGGGTGCCACTACCGTGAAGGCCCTCTGATAATTGATAAATGCCACTTATGTCTGTTCTTTATTTTATCAGCAACATGGTTTTGGTCTTCCTCTCATTTTTTAAAATTTCTTTACAGCCTCTTAGTGATTCTGACCTAGCTGATGAATTTTCAAAAGATTTCGCCTGTCCCACTCCTCCCGCAGAAATATCCAAACCATCTACACCTGCCGATGTGCCTAAGGTGAGTTTACTTTGCCTAGGAAACCTGCCTTAAAATTCGGAATCTTTCGTTGCATTGGGTGCAGAGAATTAAAGGTGGAAGAAGCTTAATTCAGGCATAGCATTTCCGTTCTTCCTTTCCTCCCTCATATTCCTCCCCATGTGTCACTTGTGTACTTAGCCTGAGGGCAAGGTGAAGATGTGGGTTGGGAACATACCAGGGGCCAGAGCTGGTGGTGTGCAAAGCCACACAAGGGCTGAGACTTATATCAGCTGCTTAATATAAGGCCATGGGGGTGTGCACAAAGATGGCAGGTGGGCAGGCCATCCATGCTGTGGGCTCCTGTGAAGCCTACCTACTCATTGGGAACAGAACACCTACTCATTGGCTGTTCTCAGGCTAATAATAGATATTGCTGTCTTCTTTCAGAAGCCAAAAGCTGCTGAACCCCCCAAAACTCCCAAAGAAAATGTGGCCACATCACCTGCAGTTCCTCCAGTGCAACCTTCAGCTCCATCAGGAGTTTCTACAGTGAGTAGCTTCTTATAGATCCAAAGCCAAGCCCATATTTTGGGGGCACCAGCCATACCTGTGTATGTCACGGTGTAGCACCGAATGACTCTGTGTCTGCCTCCTGGAAATTATGTTGTGAGGTGCTACAGAGCACTGTTTGGTCCCCAATGCTTTTTAACAGCTATAAGAACCTGTTGGGAGATTTGAAGCATGATATCTACAGTATATTGATGACACTTGGCTTGACTTCCATGTAACAGGCCTGGATGTGCAAGTCCTGAGCTGTCATCTGGATGCAGTGTTGGGCTAGCCGGGGGCCACTAAACTGGAACAAAATCCTACCACTTTGCCTGTCCTGAATGGAAGTCACACTCCCTTTAAAGAAGGAAGTTCATAGTCTAGGGCACCAGCTCTATTTGGACTACGACTCCCATCATCCCTAGCCAGCAGGAACAATAGCCTGGGGATGGTGGGAATTGTAGTCCAAAACCAGCTAGTGACCCAAGTTTTGGAAACCCAGATCTAGGGATATGTAGCAAGGAAGTTAGTATAATGTGGGGTGAACGAGGTAACCGTTAGGTGGATTTGTAGCTGGTTGACTGACCGAACCCATAAAGTACTCATCACCCTGGAAAAACACGACTAGTGGGGTGGCACAGGGTTCTGTCCTGGGCCTGTTGTTTTCAACATCTTTATAAACAACTTGGATGAAGGAATTGAGGGGATGTTCACAGCGGCGTACCTAGCTGCTCAGGTGCCCGGAGCGACGCACACACCCTGCAGTCAGGGGTGGAGCAAGCCGCCCATAGGGGTGGGGCGAGCCAAGGCAGGGCATGTTGCGTCAAGGCAGGGCACATTGTGTGGAGCCTCTCCGCTGCCTCCCCCGCAGCTGTAGGGCAGACGCAAGCTCTGTGCTGCTTGAAAAAGTAGTGTGGAGCTTGCAGGCAGTCCGCCCACTGCCTCCCCTTCAGGATAGACGCGTGGCTCAGGCTGAAACACATATTAAAAATACATATTTTTTGCCATTTTGTCACCCCCCTCAGTGATGACACCCGGGGTGGCCCGCAGCCCCCTTCCTACACCACTGGTTGTTCATCAAATTTGTGTGGTCCTCTATCGGCTGTGGTGGCTCATGTACCAGAAGTAACGTATTTAGCATTAACTCTGGCAGTATATACTTGTTTCTGACCAAACTAAGCTTCCTGGTATATATTTTGCTCTAAGAGGCTTAGTTTGGTTAACGTGAAATACATTACTTCTGGTAAATGAGTCACCACAGCTGCTAGAGGGCTGTGCATAGTTGTATCCTGGGCTTTTTAGACTCCTCTACCCATGTACTATCTGAAACCAAAGGGGCACATTGGTTACCAGATGTGAAATATATTGGCATTATTTTCACATGAAGTATGCTATGTAATTACAAATTTTGTTCCTGCTATCTCATCTCAGAAGCCCTCAGCAGCTGAATCCAAAAAGAGTTCTACAGAAGAAGTGGTGTCTGCTGCTGCTGCTCCTTCTGTGGCATCTTCAGCTCCCTCAGTAACTTCTCCAGTGAGTAACCAGTTGTGAAGGTCAATTAAAAAAAAAGTCCTGCACATTACTTAAAACTGTTGGTACAAAATTGTTTGGCATTACTGACTTTTCTTTGGGATATTTAGATTGTAGATTTTTCTCTGCCTTTGCTCATTAACTGTTGGATGTGTTTAGCTATTATGAGTGCAGTCTGCTAGTGGGAACTCTTGAAGTCCCATTGAACTTAAGAGAACCTTGTGTGAAAGTAGATCTTCCTTTAAAGTGGGCTAAGCTAGCAAAGTTTCCATGTGGATTTTGCCAGTGTACATAACAGAAAACTAATTCATATAATATAGAAAAGCTCTGCACTAATGCATTGCCACAGGCTATCCTAAAGAGACAGTTACTCAATAGCAGTCCATGCTGTCAGGCAAAACCATCCTCTTGACATCAGGGTCACTGCAGCTTACCTGGATGGTGATGAGACAGGGGGAATATGATGACAAGGGTAGAGCTCTGTGAGTACGCTGGAGGGAAAACTGGTCTGGCTCCACTGGTGCGCTTGTGCAGTGCCAACCCAGTCCTGTCCATGTAAGCTGGTATCAAGAAGGTGGTTCTGTGGCTCCACCCAACCACATTGGCCACTCCTATAGTCAGTTAATCATATTAATACTGCTTTGTAGAATTCTGTCCCCAGGGAAGTTCAGCTGGTGCCTTCAATATATACACCTTTGGGTGCCAGGTGAAGACATTCCACTTTAACCAGGCATTTGGCTGATTGACATCCAACGCCCTTTAAAACGTGTTGTGGAAGGATTGTTGGTTTGTTTTTGTTCTTGTTTGTATTGTGTACTTTGTAGTTTTTATATTGTAATTTTATGTTGTAAACCGCCCTGAGATCTATGGGTATAGGGTGGTATACATCATCATCATAATGATGATGATGATGATAATGATAAGTGAATCACCTCCCATAAAACTAATACTTGGGTAGTTAAGTTTTAATAAATGTATTTGTCAGCTGCTCCATCATTTGCACTCTAAGAATATTGCTTCGAACATTGTTTTCCAAAGCACTAAGCTGATTTAAAATAATGTTATTTCTAGACTTCACAGGTACCTGATGAAGCCCTGGAAGCCTTATCCGGAAGTCTAGGAAAAGTGGAGCCTCACCCAGAAGAAAAGAAGCCTGCTGTGGATAAAGTGAAGGTAATCAAATGATCAGAGTCCAGCGGCGTAACAAACATCTATCTTCCTGTGTATAACTGTTGGATCTCTCTTACTCTCTCTTGGGGGAGTGTACCAAATTGTTAAATAACAGCAACTGCACATAGAAAGCTAATTCCTGATATATTTAAGACAGCCTTCCCCCATCCTGGTATTTTCCAGATGTCTGGGGCTGCAACTTTAATCACCGACCCATCATTTTCAATGGTCTGGGATAATAAAGTATGATGATCAGATGATTTTATCTCTCTCCTTCCAAAAAATGCTACATAGGAGTTTACCATAACATTTTCCAGTCTTGCATACAGGATAGGCCAAGATATAGATGAGGCACAATGTCGGGCAGTGAAATTCCTGCCTTGCCATACTTGGAAAAAGCCTCTGTTGCTATGGGACATGGCTAAAAACATTTCCCTCCATGCACTTTAATAGTGCTCATATTGATGGGGGGCGGGGCAGGGAGTTTCCAGTTGCAGCAAGGAACATGTCTCTGATTACAGAATGCAAACTGGACTTACTGGTATTCTGAAAGGTTAGTAGTAAGTGGACACTTCCAATAAGCTGTGTTTTAGTTGACTGAAGCTTTAATTATATATTGTATACACTTTCATATGCTTGTATGCTACATGTACTATTATGAAACCACATGAGAGGGAAGAGTCTCTCTTTATACACGTTGAGAGCTTTCATTTTCCCCTGCTCCTTCAGGAAAAAGCAAAACAAGAGGAACGTGAGAAACTTGGAGAAGATGAAGAAACCATTCCTCCTGATTATAGATTAACTGAAGCAAAGGTGATTGATTTTTCACTTGCTGCATGATCTTTCAAGTCAAATTAATTGTATGAGTAGCAGCCTTAAGAATTGTATGTATTTGCACACCTTGGGTGCAAGATATAAAATGTTTTGTGTTGATGAGTGAGAGAGAGAGGGTGGGGGCGAGGGTGGTGTTCAGTTTTTCAGGAAATATATCACTTGTTCATAGAATAACCAGCAAAGTCCCAGCCCTATTCCAGTCTATTCTCTTAGCAATGGAGATTGTCCTGCTCAGATGAAGCAGGAATTTAAATATACAGCCCTAGGCCATGAAAGGCACACCCTTGATTGGGGGCAGTGCAGTTGATCCATTCTTGCCTGGCGTGCTATGGTCCATGGGGTCACGAAGAGTCGGACACGACTAAACAACAAAAATATTCATAAGTAGACAGACAGCTGCATTTTACTGTAACTGAAGCTCCTCGGCCAACTTCAGAGGCAGCACTGCGTAAACCACACATCATATTATTCCCACTTGGAGGTTCCAAAAGCATGGAGCAGTGTAGCAAGAACCCCTCTATTCATGATGAGTGGGTCCTATTTACGTAGGACAGGCAGTTGGTTAAAAGTACAGGAACATGCTTATCAAAAAACATAGCCTCCAAAAACACTTTTCTACTGTTCTGATGGGTGAGCCTTGCATTTTATACATAATGATACTGTGGCAAATTCAGTCACCTGCCATAGCTCATTTGTTAACCAGTGCCATATTTTCTCTGCAGGATAAAGATGGGAAGCCACTTTTACCAAAACCTCAAGAAAAACCTAAGGTTGGTGAAAAAATGCTCCTAACAGGCTGTTTTACTGGTTCTTTTGTTCATTTTTTTTTAAAAAAAGTTTACTAAGCACATAATTTACTACAACCAGAGACTAGAGAAATGGTTGGCATATTCTACATTTTCAACACAAAACTGAGAAAAAGTAATACAGTGTTTGGTTTCCAGTTAGTTTTCAAGAATAAAACGGAACCTTTGTTGTGTTCTAATATATATGTATGTTTATTTCTAGCCCTTGAGTGAAAGTGAACTTGTTGATGCTTTGTCAGAAGGGTTTTCTTGTTCTTCAGCACCAACGTCGAAGGCTGCCCCAGCAGCTCTACCTCAAGTAAGTCGTGTGTGTGTGTGTGTGTGTGTGTAAACAAGACTATTTAACTTTTAGACATAGTGAAAGTCAGTTACATACAAAGAATCATAGAATTGTGGAGTTGGAAGGAACCCCAAGAGTCATCTAGTCCAACCCCCTGCAATGCAGGAAACTCAACTAAAGCATGCATGACAGATGGCCACCCAACCTCTGTTTAAAAACCTCCAAGGAAGGAGAGTCCACCACCTTCCAAGTCCCTTCAAACAGGTCTTATTGTCAGAAAGTTCTTACTGATACTCTGTGTGAGCAATGTACACTCATTCTTGATTTGTTGTTATTTAATTATGCTTGTCAAAACCACCAGTGGTAGATATTTTTACAAAGGGGCTTTGACTATCCTGGAAGGCCTCTTCTCTTTGCATCCAATACTTAGGAGGTTGGTGACACCTTTAAGGGGAAGAAACACACCTGAGACTTGGCAAGCTTTTATGAAGGTGTGCTGTAGACCCAGTGCAGAGTGGTTTCAGAATACTGATCTGAACAAACTGTATGGGATGCAGGGCACATGGCAGTGAGCTGACTGTAGCCCAAACTGATGTGGACACAGTGTGAAACAGATACCTGGTTCCTGCCAGCTGATTATCCTTCACTGTCTTCTGGCACGTGTTTATGAACCCATTGTTTTTATTGTAGAAACCTACAGGTGCTGGCAAACCTGCTGTTGCACCTACTGAAGAAGTTATCTCTTCTGCTTCTGCTTCTGCAGTCCATTTATCAGCTCCTCCACCAGCAGCAGCTACCCCAGTAAGCAGAATATTTCCTACCCGCGTTAGTTTCTGTGACCAAAGCCTTTGATTGCAGTTTATTTTCCCTTTAAAAATGCTTAGCCTCCTTATCATTTAAGGCTTGTTAATTATAGGAACATAGGAGCTGCCTTACTCCAAGTCAGACCATTGGTCCAGCAAGTTCAGTGTGGTCTACAGCAGCCTTAACCAACTTGGTGCCTTTAAGATGTTTTGGAGTTGTGGTCCAGAATCACTGGAAAGCACAAGGATGATGGAGACTAGTCTTCAGTGACAGACAGCAACTCTCCAGGGATTCAGTCTTTCCTAGCCCTACCTGGAGATTGAATCTGAGACCTTGGGCATGTAAAGGTGCAGCCCTGTCCCTCAATTGTATTTTGGAGTTCAAAATGTCTTTGGAAAGATCTGTGCATATAACCATCTTTGGAACAAAAATTGTCATTTTTATATGGAATGCTATTTTTCCATTTTAAGGTAGAGTGGCTAGCTTCTTAACTGCTTTTTTAGTAATGTTGAATCATAGTTTGAGGCTAATCAAATTTGTTTTACAAAGGGCTATAAAACAGTTATGGGTTGAGGTGCACTGGAAGCCAATGTTACTTACTTGCAGCAGAATGGGTGGTTTTTTGTTTTTGTTTTTTGGCCTGGCTATGCATATTTTGTAACTTTCTAAAGTTTTTTTGAGCACTCTGAGGTTAACTTTCTGTCATGCTGACTAAAGCAACTCTGATACCATCAACATTTTTTATTTCTGAGACTGCATGCAGCATATTTTGTTTTTGTTCTTCTCAAATCTGTTAGGGTAGGAAAGAACTCGACGATGCTGCAGATCTTCTTGCAGATTCATTGGGGCAAAGAGAACCTGACCCGGATGAAAACAAACCACTTGTTGATAAAATAAAGGTGAGAAAAGTGTTTGTCCCCTCCACCCCCCCCCCCCGCAGCACAGCTGCCTTGACATGTTTGTGAGTACCATATTCATCTCCCAAATCTGCATAGGAAGCTGAAAGAACTGAGTTGGGTGGTGGTTGTGGTTTTGTTTTGTTTATTTTGGGGGCTAGGGATTTAGTCTATGGCTTTCAAGGTCACCCCTTCATCATTGCTAGCCCACCATACTACTTCCCTTGTCCTTTGCAACACCTGAGGGCAGAGTGAGGGTCTTCTGATTTCTGCATATTGTACAAGGTATATTTAGCTACGAAAGCAGGGGGCTATGCAGGGTATTTTTGCATTTCAAGAGGTCCCCTTTCATGGAAAGTGTTTTGTTGTTTCAGTTGAACTGAATTTGCTTTCTGTTATTGTGACAAACATTTTTTAAATTGCCAAAGGACGTGTGTAAATAAAAGCAACCTCTATTTTTGCAGCATTATGTCGGTCTTTGGATTGTTTTTTGTAAAGTGCAGCTTGTTCACAAATAAGCAGTAAAATTATTATTTATTCAATTTGTATCTTACCTTCCTTCCGAGGTAGCCCAGGGCAGCAAACATTGCAATGATAAAATGTTAAAAATAAGTTGTTACTACACACATTGCTATTTTGTGTTTAGTTGTCATAGGGAAGCTCTAATGGACTGTTACTTTTTACAATATTTGGTGTGATAATTGTTTCCATTTGGGGTTTTGTTTCATGGTTGTTGTTGTGTTTTTCTTCAAAATTTATGGCAACTTTTTTTTGTATTTTCTACAATTTGAGGGCAAGTTTAGATACTGTGTTTTTTGTATTGAGCTTTCCAGAAAAATTCAGAACATGACTTCCTGTTGTTGCTTTTACAGGAAAAGGCTAAATCTGAGCATAGAGACAAACTTGGAGAGAAAGATGATACAATCCCTCCTGATTATAGGCATATTCTTGACTCGGATGAGAAGGTAAGCTGATCCTTTCTGAATCCAAATTTATCTACACCAGGGTGGGGGGGGGGGCCTGTGGTCCTCCTGATGGTTTTGAGTCTTACCTCCCACCAGCCCTGGCCATTGGCCATTCTTGTTCGGGGTGATGGGAGATGGAGTCCAGCAACGTCTGGAGAGTCAGCAGTTCCCCACCCCTAATCTATATTGATAGATTTTGCACATATATGTTTATCATGTCATGTCATATATCATAGTTTCGTACTGCTCTTCATCCAACGAACCCAGGGTGGTTTACAATATAAAATATATGTTGAGGGCCACATTTTACCATAACAGAAGTGAGGAACCAATGGATCTTATGTAGTCAAGTCCCCATGATGTTTTAGAACAGGGGTCCCCAGACTACGGCCCCCGGGCCGGATGCGGCCCAATTGGCCTCCCAATCCGGCCCACGACGACCCCCGCCGCCCGCTGCCGCCGCCCGCTCTTACGGCGCACGGTGCGGCGGCGATCTTCAAAATTGGAAAAAAATCGCCGAAAATCCTTTGTGCGCATGTGTATGGGCCTCTCCCGACCCAGAAGAGGTCATTTCCGGTGCACTTCCGGGTCGGGGGAGGCCCATACGCATGCGCACAAGCGATTTTCGGCGATTTTTTCCGACCGTGTGCGTGTGCGCATGCGCATGGGCGCGCACTCCCCCGCCCTCCGGCCCGCTGCGCGCGCACTCCCCTGCCCTCCAGGGCGCGCGGCGGGCACCGGCCCGAAGCCAGGTAAGTCTGGGGACCCCTGTTTTAGAACGATATTTTATAATTTGCCTTATAAAATAAAGTCAGTAGAATAAACAAGGATGCACATTTTTTAAAAACTGGCTTTATCTTGAAAAGGTTTAGGCTAACTGGTTTAACATAAGGCGTTAATCTTATTTTATAGGTAATTTTTAATTTTGTAGGATGAAAATCCTGTAAATAAATAAATAAATAAATGCTGCTTTTTGTTGTTGAAGGGGAAGCCAACAGGCAAGGATGCTGAGAAACCCAAAGAACAAAAGGTAAGAAGGCACTGCTCTTGGCTAAATGCTGTTACTTGCCTGTGGGTTACATTTACGTAGCTATTTGGGAGAGGGCTGTTCCACTATAAAGACTCCCAGAGTGGCTTATATAAGATGAGTATCAAACAAGATGATCCCCATGAGCAGGATTACCAACTAAATGGCACAACACAAAAGGAAAGAAGAACGGGAGAGGAGAGGAAAGAAAACTTGTGCACCAATTTTTAAAGCTACAAATGTAAAGCTTTCTTATAATGGCAACTTGAATGAAAACCAAAATGGCAACTTGAATGAAAACCAAATGAAATGGTTTTTCAGAAAAGCAGATGAAGTAGCCCACCTTCATACCTCTCCCTCTGCTCCACACTGCTGTTCTAACTCAATTCATTCTACTTGTGGCCAATGAGGGACTAACACGGACCTCAAAAAAGAGATCTGTACAATGATAATTCAGAAAAGGTTCCTAATTTTAATGGCACCTGCTGATTTGGTGGCACTTATAGTAGAAGCTTAATTTTGTTTCTGTTTTTTGGCGTAGAACCAACAATTTAAACATTGGAAATGGGAGGCTATGTTTAAGTAAGGCATTTATTTTCCATATCACTTAATACACACATTTTTAAACTATTCTTTTTTTTATTGCAGAAGCCAGCTGATGACTCGGCAGCTATTGATGCCCTTTCAGGGGACTTTGATCATTGTGGGAAACCTCCTGTTTCTCAGCCTTCAACAAAGGTGAGGAGGCCCATTTGCTAAAACTAGTGTTTGTTCTCATTTTTAAGATGCTCCTTAAATCACCAAGTAAGCATAAGTGAAGGCAAAGATCGCAACAACAACAAACAACCAACAGGCTTTTATGCATGCTATTAAGAGCGCAACTGGGTGTAAATAACAACAACAACAACAACAACAACAACAACAATTTATTACTTATACACCGCCCATCTGGCTGGGTTTCCCCAGCCACTCTGGGCGGCTTCCAACAGAATATTAAAATACAATAATCTATGAAACATTAAAAGCTTCCCTAAATAGGCAACTGAAAAATTAGATTCCTGCTTTTTTATTTTTAGTTCAATTGCTCTGAGCAAAGTGGTGCTGGTGGCGCTCTGAAGATGCACAGAATTGATTAGCCTGGTTAATACATTGTTTTAAAAAATACAGTGGTACTTCACAAGACGAATGCCTCGCATAATGAAAAACTTGCAAGACGAAAGGGGTTCGTGATTTTTTTGGTGACTCGCAAGACGAATTTTTCTATGGCCGTGCTTTGCAAGACAATTTTTTTGCAATTCTCCCCCCCCCCCATTCCTATGGGAAACCGCGCTTCGCAAGATGAAATTATCACAATACGAAACGACTCGCAGAACGAATTAATTTCGTCTTGGGAGGCATCACTGTATAGTTGCCCCTCCTCGTTTCCACTTTCTACATAGGACTTTGCTCAAGAGTGACATCTACCTGTAGATGCTCTTGCATTTTCTTTTCTGTCTATTGCAGAATTTTACTTTCCCACTGCCTTGTTGTTTCAGGAGTTTGGGCTTTGGCCTCCTTTAGGGAGGTAGACTTTATGACATCTTAAAACTGGTCTGTGTTTCTGCAGGCAAAAACTCTTTTTACTCATTCAGCATTGCTGGTTCTGTTGGCAGCCTTGCCCTTGCCCTTAACAGGACTGCCACAAAGAGTTTGTTCTGAGGTTGATTCCACTTTGGTTTATAAGGCTTTGAATGTAATGCAAACAGTTTCTCTGGAAAAGGGAGGCTATGCTTTTATCCAAAGATTTCAGAAATAATCAGTTTATTCATTTCATGGAAGTTACCCTCCTTGGAACATTAGCCAGAGTTTCTTAAAGGCCAATATAATGAAAGTGTTAAATGTCCCTTAATTACATCCATGCAGATAATTATTTTATGTCTTGGGTTTTATTGGCACTCATTAACCACTTGAATGTGAATCCTAGAACTCCTCCTGTTGAAGTTTCCATCTCTCCATTGGTCCAAAAAACAAACAAACAATGGTTGGCTCCATTTCACATTTCCCTCTACCCTTTTTGGCACATATCTTATGCTCGCTAAAACTGTAAACTCTTGTGACATTTAAAGACCTTTTCTCACAATAAAGCTGTCTCAAGCATGGGCATATTTATGGAGCTGTTTCTCTTACCACTCAAAGGCCAGTTGTTGTTGTTTTTGTAGAAGGCAGCCTGTTTGTCTCCAATGCAATGGTGAATATGCACAATTCCTCCAGGCGTGTTTTTCTGTGCCCATCTATTGAAATGACTGAAGCTTATTCCAGAGTGTAAGATGAGTTTATCCCATGAACAGTATATACGAAATGGTATCATCTACCTTCTCTATATGTTGAACTGGCATAAAGTCTCATTATCTTTCTCGGCAGGAATAAAACCAGCTTTGGTGTGATGGGCAATTTTAATTGGGAAACAGTATGTAGGGTACAGGGGGGGAGGGGAGTTGCTTTCTCCTCAGACTTGTTTTCCCCTTCTGATTACAGCCTCTGTAGCTGTATAAAAGGAAGATGGCGTCTCCTTAAAAGAACCATGGAACTATATAGAACGCATAGTTTTGCCCTTAGAGAGTGGCTAGTTTTAGGGTGCTTACCGCACCTTGCTTACTGCTGCCTGGGTGTGCAGCTTTTCCAGATTATTCAGGTCAGCATTCTAGACTCCAAATTGATCCACTTTGTGTGGCTCTCGCAGAAGTAACACTTTCCTCGGAAAATCTTTTACCAAACTCTTTCAGACCCAGGTGTGTTTTGATCCAAATATTAATGAACTGAGGTTTTTCTCTCTGGTATAGGATGAAAAAACAAAAGATGCTGCCACATCAAAACCAGGTAGAAAAGATGAAAAGAAATCCAAATCAAGAAAGGTAAGAAATTGTTGATTAGAAAAATGAAATTTTGCAGAGTGTAGTTAGAGCAGCCACAGCCCATTTTATAAACTTCAGGCAGTTCTGAGACACTCTGCACAATTCCTCAACACTTGTCCTCCGGACATCTACTGCAGGCCAGGGGGCTTGTTATCTTGTCCTCCTTTTCCACCATCGCTGGAATACAAACCTTCACAAAGCTGTTGTTGTGCACTCTTGGAAGGATTTGAGAATAGGGGAGGGAATGAAGAGAGGTGGGAACATGAGTAGGAGAATTCTGGGTAGGCATGTTCTTCTCCTAAGAGGTATAGTGCACATACCCTCATGGTATATTCCAACCCTCTCACAGTATGTTATGCGAGTGCCAAACTGAGGACCAATATTTATATGACTTCCCCCTAATTTGTGGCATTTTAGCCACAAAGCATCTGTTTTGTAGGACCTTAGACCCACTGTCATTTCCCTGTAAATGTAAACTGCTCGCTGTCCCCTTTGTTAGGCTCTTGTACAACATGATTACGCACCCTGTTTCACCTTTGTTAAATCCTAACTGATTAATGATCAGAGCTGTGTTCAAGTGTAGAAAAATTGTGATTGAATGGTGAAAATAAACACCCAGTTTGAAGGCCAGTTACACATGCAGTTGTACTGGAGGCTGCGTTGAACGATGTATGCCATAAATAGCCATCACAGATCATGTACATAAGTCATCTTATGACTATAATCACTGTGCAGTGATCATGAATGTAGCCATTCATTTTAAGTGCCAAACTATGTGTTACATGGTATGTCCAACATCTGTAGCACAGAGGAAGATTGGGATGCTCAACTCTTTCTCCCTCCCTGCATTTTTCCCAATCTAGAATTGTGGGCCTCCTAGTGGTAGATGGCGTGCATTTGTGTGTAGAAAACGAATACCTGTATTCCTCCCCCTCTCTCGAACTGACAGCATCTTTCACAGAGAGGTAGCGCTTTAATCAAACAATTGAAGGAAGAGAGCATTCAGCTCCCCTGTTATGATCAAATGCTGGCTCTCTCCAGGGATGCATGAAAATAAAAACAAAACTTCAGAAAAGCCATTCATGTGTCTCCTGTATAGTTTTTTTAGCCCTCTCAAATGTGTGTCTCTCCACTTCCTTATTCATGATAAACACATTGATTTCAAGCTTTGTTTTACTTAAATGGCTGTGTTTTATTTCAAATATTTATTCACGGTGTTTGTTACGTGACCTCAGCATTCCAGCCAATAACATGGTTGTTGCTTTTTCCCGTTAAGGCAAAGGAGCAGTCTTCCAGCGCAAAGTCTGAGAAACAGAAAAAGAGTTAAATGTTACCAGGTAATAATTGTTAATACTGTTAATCATGCAAATTTGTGTGCATCCTTTATGCATGAAGAATGAAAATACATGTTTCCACTCCCTTCCATTGTGCACCCAGCAGGGATTTGTGCCTTTTGGTTCCTCCACCTTTGGGTTCTCTCCCAGACCCACTGGCAACATTGCCCTGTAAGAGGGTTAGAAGCTGTTTCAGGTTACAGTTGCCTGTTTAGCTCTAAGGTACCCTATCCCTTATTCCTGAAGCCAGTATAGGCCGAAGTAGCTTGTTTGTGAGGCTTCACATCTACCAAACTCCTAACATGTGGACTGACCCACAATATTTATATATTGCATGTGCAGAGCTGTTTTCTACATAGAATATTCTAAGTGCAGTTCAACCAAGAAACCAAGACTGACTATTGGTTGGTTGCACTTTAGTAAAAGCTCTGAGTATGCTTGTTTCACACTGCACCTGGCATGCTAACTTGTCCTTCAAACAGTATATTCAAAATTACTTTTGCATTTAGCAAATAGCAAAACATGAGAAACATGCATCTTTAATGTGAAATATGCATTATATACGGGAAAAGCATCTTTGTAAAGTACCTTTAAAATGTTGGAATGCCTCCAGAAAAAAAGACACCAGCATTTATTATTGAAATACTTTTTGAAAAATAAATGCATGAGATTTCACATACTGTAAGTAGCAGGAATTCTATCAATTGGGATTAATCTTCCCAAGAGCTCTGAAAATTAAACCACCTGCTCTAAAAAACAAGGGTCTAAAAATGAAAGTTTTCTTGCATTTCACGGTCATGTCAAGAGAGTTGAATCTGGATCAAACTTGGCTTTGAATCCTGCACATCCCCCTTTTTTGCTGCAGAGGCTTTCATGGCAGCTCCGAGGGGCTTTGAGACCTCTCAGATAACATCCTATGGATCCTTGGAAGATCCTTAACCTATTTCAGGCTTGTATACATGCTTCAGCTTCAGCCTCTAGCGCCTCTCCTTTTTTGAGAGAGAGGGAAGTTTCTTGCTTTGGCAGCACCTGTTTTCTTCTTGAGGCATTGAATAGGGCAGGTAAGGGGATCCGATACTTGTACAGCCTCACAAACATCAACACACAGGGCTCATCCAAACTTCCTTTTGCAATGTGCTTTCCAGGCACTTTCTACGTCTGTGCCTGAGCGGCGTTTTTTTTGGTCCTACTGCTTTCCCAGGAAAACCTGCTGATTACCACTGAATCAGAACAAATGGCAAGGAAGTCTGCATGAGCCGACAGACCATGCTGGTGGTTTCAACTTGCATTTTGTGTGTGTGTTGGGAACCTGCTGAATTCTGTTTTATGACATAACGTTTCCTCTCCTTACAGGCTAATAATGTGCTCTCTTTTCCTCTCTGTCTAGGCTTTTCATCGCTGATGCAAAAAAAGTCTTCGTTTTGCTGGTGGATAGCTGCACTTGAACAAAACAAAAAAAGGAAGCTATTTTGCAGAAGCAAGATAGTCTCCTGGGTGGTTTTTGTATCATGGTATTTGGATATAATGGCATGGGAGGCATGCATCTTACTATTTTCAAGGACGACCTTTTTCATTTATTTTACTGTCTCTTATTTTGTAATTTTCTTCAGTTATGAGAGGGAAAGGATGCTTTATATTTGTAATAAAAGTATTTCTATGGATTTAATAGCAATGCAAAAAGAAAAAAGTCTGCAAATTTTGCACATAATCTACACATAGTGCCTGCAAATCTCAGCAGAGTTCAGAAAGGCTGTGGTTTGGTTTTTGGTTTTTTAGTATAATGAATGCTCTAAATATTCTGGAATATAATGCATTTTGGCTATCATCTGCCTGCGGGTATTCATTTTGAAGAATAGTTAGTGAGATGTGAGTACTCAGTTGCTAAGATTTAAACGTGGGAGAAGAATAGAAGCGATTGTTTCTCAATCCTTGACTTCTAATAACATAGTATTCAATATGAACAGTGCCGCTAGTATTTTCATTTGAAACCTTGAGTTCTGTTTGTCACCGCCTTTGTATAATTCTGCTGCCTCTGTCAGTGGCTTGCAGAAAGGGAGTAATATTGCATCTGAATTGCTATTGGATAGGGGTACTCCAGAAAGGATGCACATAGGACTCCAATATGTTCCTATAAGTTACACTGGTATAGCTCCCCCACCCCCACGAATCCAGATTACACAGCTTGTTTCTGATGTATAAATTCACATCACAGCTGAATACAGAGGTGCTTTGTGAACTAATTTGGATGCAATGCTTGCTCAACTTCCATGTTTTATTCCCCCTCCCCTTTGGTATTCCTTGCAGTGAGAGAAAAGCTATGGCTCCAACAGCAGATTCTGATATGCTTTGCATTATGAGTAGCAATTTTTTCTATTGACTTTTGGAGTAAGGTGCTACTCCTGGTTTGGGTCAAGTCTGCTTCCAGGTAGCGAGATCTCTAGACTACCATGGTCAAATATATAGGCCGCAGCCTGCGAGGAATATCATCTGTGCAAGCCCCTTTGAACTGCATGGGAGTTACACAGGAGCATGGCCACTTTCTGCCATCGCTCTTACTTACTTCAAAAGGAGCAAGTGCAGGAGATGTTCCTCTGGGGACATCAGAATTTTGACTGTCCTTGACAATCTGTAATGTTAATACCAGACTGTTTTTTGAAAGTCTGTATTAAGATTGCCTGTCACACTAATAAAGTTTTAGAATGTATTACCTTGTAAATTGTATTTGTGAACTGTGTCCTTAATACATGGTTATTACTGTGGCTAGAAGGTACCTTTTACAGGTTTCGACCAAACCGAAAGACCTCCTCTATCCCAATGCAGTGCTGCGCATTCAGTTATTGAATCAGACCCATGATACAGAACTGTAGAGTTTGAAGGGGCTACAAGGGTCATCTAGTTCAACCTCCTGAAATGCAGTGATCTTTCACCCAACAGGGGGCTCAAACCCACGATGCTGAAATTAAGTGTCTCATGCTCTTTTCTTGATTGCTGAACAATTTGGTGCTTTTAAATTTCACATATGTGCAGGAACGTTGGGAATGAGCTCTCTTGAACATAGTGCAACTTATTTTACTAGATCTTGTAGTTTATAGCTGCATTTGGAAGAATTGCTTCTCATTAAGGGAACAAGCCCAGGGCAAGCCTTAGACTTGCATGCTCCCACCCACCGCCTCCCCTGGGGGCAGTCATGAGATCAGAAGTACTTGTTTCAGTTAAATACCATTCAGTATTATCTTAGACTGTGGTCTGAAATGGACAGCTGCATAAACCACAGTTAAGAGTTAACCATACCTTATTTGCGTTCAGAAAAAATGCAAAAGTGGACCTATGGAATCAAAAGGTCCCGATCCTCCGCAGGTGAAGCAATGGCTGTTACTTGCTACAGTACAGTTGGCAACATTCTAGCTATGGAAAAGTCAGATTTTCTATATCCCAACACACAAACATCTCTCCTTCCTCCATCCATGCAAGCAAGAGGCATAACCAGTTCAAGGACATGTTTCAGTCACACACAAGCATTTGAGAAGGGCATGTCTTAGGAGGAGTCCCAGACTCCCGTTAGAGAGGCGTAAAGACCTGGTCTAAGAGAGGTCTAATTTTCACCACTCCTGTTGTAAATGCATAACTTGACATGCATGCAAGGCCTTAATGCTATTTCCTCCACTTTGGAAGTATATGTACTAATCAGCATTCCAGTTTTTAGAATTTTATAAAAACCTACGTTTACGCAGGTAGCATTTTTCATATATTTTCAAGAACTTACTAGTCTTCTGAAATCATACTTCATGCAGTTTCATATTCTGCTATTGGTGTGTAACCATTCCTTGATTTTTTCAAGGTTCTTATCCATCCACTGAATATTTTCTTCAATGGTTTCTATTGCTTGGTGGACAGCACGGAGCTCTGAAACTTTTTTCCCTTGGGAGTTGAAGAAACTTTTTACCTGTTGAGTAAAAATAAATAAATACCACAATTAATTCTTGTACTATTCCCATTATCTTCAAATGGGCGTTGTAGGAGACTGCATCCTAATCTTCCTGTGCCAATGCCACTAACTGTACAGCCTGGATTTAGTCTTAAGAGATTCTCAGTAATAGAGGCATAAAGAAAAGAAATGTGTCTGTGGTCCCAATTGTACATGAATTACAAATGTTTTCAAAGGCCTTTTGCTTCAGATTTACAAAGAGATAATATAAATGGAAGCAGAACAGCATATGAGCAATAAGTATCATAACAGCATATGAGCAATAAGTATCATAAATGTCTCACTCATTTATACGTTTGGTTCCGAGAACCTATAATAATACAACTTGTCAGTTTCCTCTGCCATGGATGTCCATTTTGCTTTAAACAACAACAACTGCTGTACTTTGCCTTGAGATGCATGTGTGAAAAACAATTAATAAAATAAATGAAATCATGGAGTCCCACGGACATAGAATGCAGGCTGCGAGATATGCTTACTTCTGCAAGTTGTGCCTCTGTTGAATATTGATTTGTCACTCCAAAAACCAAGTGTGCAATAGTATTCGAACCAAGATCAAACCTATGCAAACAGAAGAAGCACACGAAGTAAATATTTTTATATTAGAAAGAAAATAAACAGGAGTACAAGGAGCAATAACATTTAAAACTTACTTTTTTACAAATGTCTGCCAATTCTGCTTCAAAAACTTCCAGGCTAACTGATAACCACCATGGTTCCTTCCAACAGATACAACAATATATGGAAGATCCTGCATTTTTATTACGTCATCCTGTAAACCTTGCTCCATTAACCTAAAGAAAGAAAACAAACCTCAGTGTGAGGAAACAAGGAAATAATATCATTACCTTAATAGGAATAGGAAAACTCGAGTACGAATAAATGATACACAGTGCAATGGCTATTTGATTTCATACCCTTAGCTTTCGCTGCAGAGAGATTATTCTTCATGTCCCCCAAGCATCCTCTCATACAGTCACCATGGAAAGAAGAAAAGGTGCTGAAAGGGGGCACTGTGCCACACGCAGGAATAATAATGATAATAATTTCTATATGTCGCTCATCTGACTGGGTTGCCTCAGCCACTCTGGGTGGCTTCCAACAAATTATAAAACCACAATAAAACATCAAACATAAAAAAAACCTCCAGATACAGAGCTGCCTTCAGAGGTCTTCTAAAAGTCAGATGTTTATTTCCTTGACATCTGACAGAAGGGTGTTCCACAAGGCAGGCACGATTACTGAGAAGGCTCTCTGCCTGGTTCCCTGTAACCTTACTTCCCCGCAATGAGGGAACCACTAGAAGGCCCTCAAAACTAGATCTCGGGCTGAATGATGGGGGTATGCTGGGCTGAGGCTGTTTCTTCCCTAGTTACAAAAGGCGGAAGAGCCTATGGGCCATAGAGGAGGAGTTTGATTGAAAAGCTGAAATGGGGGACATCTAATTTGGGGGAGGGAGAGAGACTTGTCACCATTCCCAGTCTTTATCAAAGGGAGAAATTAACTACCGGTATTCAGATTAATCTCATCTGTGCTGTGGGGCAGGGTTCTTTCTCTTTGAAATCTTTGTCGAAGACGAGCAGTGGGAGACAGAACGCTCAAAACACATCCAGACCTAAAAGAATGAAAAAGCTGGCCTGCAGCTGAAGATGGTTACTTCCGGGTTTTGCTGCTCGCGCATGCGCAGACGCGCTAAATCGCGCTGCGCGCAGACGCAACACTTCTGGATGCGAACGCTTCTAGTTGCGGACGTGCCTCTGGGATGGATTACGTCCGCAACTCAAGGTTCCACTGTACTCACCATTCAAGCTTCTCCTTATTTGGGCTTAGGCTGAGAACAGCTTCAATTATGTTTTTCTCAGTATTAAATTCGGGCAGCTTGTATTTGCTGAAAAGGAAGTCCCAGCCTTCGTCCGTCTGTGTTCCAACAGCATATACTGCAAATTTGATGTCATTGGGCAAACTGCAACAAATGGAGGGTTCAGGTTAGTTCCGACATGCATCTCTTGGTGTTGGTTTCTTATGTGGAATGAATTCTCTCAGGAGGTTGTGGACTCTCCTTCAATGGAGGCTTTTAAGCAGAGGTTGGATGGCCATCTCTTTTGGATGCTTTAATTGAGATTCCTGCATTACAGGGGGTTGGACTAGATGACCCTTGCAATCCCTTCCAACTCTGCGATTCTATGATTCCATGTCTGGATTCAATTGCAAATTACTACTCAAGCCAGACTGCCCCATCTCAAGAATCATTGAAAAGGCAAATTCACAGGTAATAGCAAATTTCCTCTCTCCAGTGATTTCATGCTCTCCCACCCAGCTGGACTGAGCAGCCACAACACAGCGACTTCCCTGGTTTTGTATACTAAATTGGGGTGGCGTTAGCATTTAAGGTGCCACGATGCATGTTTTTGCCCCGCGAAGCATGAAGATGCTATGCTGCTTAAAAAAAAGAGAAACACGTACTGTAAATTTCCATTGGAGTCCTTCCACTTTGTATAGAACTCTTTTGCTTTGTCCACACACGGTTGGTACTTTCGTACGCAGGCAAACACCAGAAGAGAGCTCCGAAGCAGTCGCTCAGACACTGTCCCAGAATCGTCCCAAGACTGTTTGTCAATCATGTTTTTCAGTAGATTGACTATGTATCCCTAGAGTGATTTCCCAAACATACAAAAAAGAAATCAGTTAAACATACTGGTAAACGCGAAATCAGTTTTTTAACCAAATCCATCAAAAACTGTATTGCCTTTCCCATTCTACCAATGTATATGAACAAAATCAGTTCAGGTTTGCCATATACACACACACACATACACACCATGTACTTCCATGGCTGAAGGAAGCAGTTGTTTAATAACCAAACTGAAACGCAATGGAATAATAAATGATTTAAGTAGGTATCATAATTAACAACCTGAAATTCTGATTATAAAAGACATGCACACAGGAGCTAATGGTTTCAAGACAGCTTCATATCTATGTTTCAGACAAACAACAATCTAGATAAATGGGAACCCTGCTCCCTTGCATCATGATGAACTTTTTCTTTAAAAAAAGTATGCATCACATTAAAATAAAATCATAACATATTAACCTTATCTAATTTCCAGTTGCTTTAAACAGATAGTGTTTCTTTAAATACTAACAGTTACTGTTTGACTTCTTTCCATTACTGATATGCTGATCCTACACACACTATATTGTGATGGATGCTACCCCTAATGACTCGCATCCCGTGAGAATCAAAAAAACAAAGCAGCTTGCTTTCATTCTACAGCACAACACATATACATTCATAAAATTATTGCCAATAACCTCATAGCTGCCAAGTTATCCCTTTTTTACAGGGATTTTCCCTTATGCTGAATAGGCTTCCTCGCGAGAAAAGGGAAAACTTGGCAGCTATGAATAACCTCAGTATGTAGCTGACAGCCTCCAAGTATTGACGGCTATTTTTCAGTCTTCCCCTTCTTACCTTTAATTGATTTTCTATGTCTCTCATGTCCCTCTGCTCTAGAAGTTTGTACAAAGGTACCAGCTCATCCATTCCTTCAAGCACAGGAGTAATTTCAGTTTCATGTTTTAGGTATAGTGTTAAATCAAGAGCTTTAGTAATTGACAGCTTTTCAGCACTGTGGGAAACATAAAGTGTCAGTAATAACAAATATTAAAATATTTGTTAAAGGGGCTGAACCTATAGTGTTTTTTCATTTTTAATACGTATTAGCAACACTAATCTTAGTGTTTTCCTTTTTAACAGCTAACGTTATGAATGAAACCTGCCTGAATTTTTGTACCTCAATGGCAAATTGTGCAAAAGCAAAACATGGTTTGGAGTGTTGAACTTCTGCACCTGTCAACATGTTGTGTTATATACACCGAGTTCAGGAAAGTGTAGCAATATGATAATACATTAAAACTGCCAGCAGCTGATCCACTGTTGAGTGTATCATGAAGGGATTTCAGCAGCAACATTGCTTATTATCTGTCTTGCCAGGCTTCTCTGCCTTGCATACTTCCTACTCTATTCTATACTTCTAGTTCTAGATTTATTCATGCTTTTTACCAGGTTTTGCGGTCTTCCTGAATTAACCCAGCTTTGCAATCCTGCCCACAGGTAATCAGAACAGTACTGGTCTGCATGCATCCATGCTCTCTCTCTCTCTCTCTCTCTCTCTCTCTCTCTCTCTCATGAAGGCCAGCCCCCTTCTTAACCAACAATAGTTCCTGTCTCTGGCTACATATTTTTTTAGTACATTTATACCCCATTTTTCTTCCAACATGGAACTGAAATTGGTATACATGGGGCTCTCAAGACAGTCTCCCATCCAGACACTGACTAGATCAGGGGTCAGCAAACTTTTTCAGCAGGGGGCGGGTCCACTGTCCCCCAGACCTTGTGGGGGGCTGGACTATATTTTGAAAAAAAATATGAATGAATTCCTATGCCCCACAAATAACCCAGAGATGCATTTTAAATAAAAGCACACATTCTACTCATGTAAAAACACCAAGCAGGCCCCACAAATAACCCAGAGATGCATTTTAAATAAAAGAACACATTCTACTCATGTAAAAACATGCTGATTCCCAGACTGTCCGCAGGCTGGATGTAGAAGGCGATTGGGCCGCATCCGGCCCCTGTGCCTTAGTTTGGGGACCCTGACTAGACCCAGCCCTGCTTAGCAAAGCAAGTTGGCTGTATCAGATATCCTCAGCTCTGGGACCTCAACCAAGGGCTGCCACCGGAATAGGGACCAAATTACTTTGCTAAATAGGCACCTTCCCTGCTGCCGTTCATTATCATGTGCTGTCTCAGAGATGTACATCAGCTGTGTACATTAGCTGACACAACATATTCATTACAAGATGTATACAGTAAGCCCACAACTTGTGCACATTGAACTTGTGTGCATTCAAGCTTTACGCACAAGGCAAAAAAATAGAAAGGGGGCAGAAAAGGGGTGGCACTCCAGGGAAAATGACTTTGGAAATGCCACCTGCCATTGAACCCAATGCATTTGGACTATATACAATAGGAATGTAACCACCACAAAAGTTGTGGGCTTGCTGTATTTCTGCAATATACTCTCCCCCCCCCCCCAATGTGGATCAAGGAAAAGACACTTTGTTGCAGGTATTGTTTCTACTCGGAAGAAATATTTTTGTTATAAAGTAGGATGGGAGCGTCCTATAAACCTCTTGTAATGGCTGTGCCAAATATCTTGAGGCCAACTAGGGGAAAGGCCTGTGTCTAACAAGGCTATAAAACATGTATGTGCTCATTCCTTATGCTAGCAAAAAGTGTAGTGACATCTGTAAAGGATCGGTTCAAGACGACATTGTGTCAATGGGCAAGAACTAGGAGAGCTATTATATTTTATTGGAACAGGAAGCAGTATTTTATTCTGAGATCTCAAGCTCTTATCTTTTCTAACTCTCCCTGTCTTAGTAGTACCACAACTCTCCCAATATTCACGCAGAAATGACCTAAGCAACGTCACTGAGGAAACTCTGGATTTCTAATTCTGCAAATGATACAGGAGTATCTCTCTCATTTTATTATGTGATGAGCTAGTGTTATCTGTACAGTATTACTCTTGTATAGAACAAAAATGGCACATTGCTTACCAAAGAGACATTTAGTGTGTACTATCATACTTTACCTCACCATCTGGAATACACTATTGATGAGACTTGCTCTATCTTTGCTGCTAATTACTTTATGGTTTTCTTTCAAAAGACGAATTAGGGCATCCCATCCATCATCTCCATAGTGCACAATATAATAACCATTCATTCCAACATTAAATTTTATCCACTCCACTTCTTCTGGGAGAATGATGTCACCTACAGACAAAATATATCACAACCTTGTATTTCTCTGCCCAGCAGTACTTTACTCATTTCATTTGCAGTTATCAACCACAGATAAATAACTGATTAATGATAGGTAAAATTGCTTCAAAACCTAGCCTTCATGTCTACTACACAGTTGCTTTATGGATAAAAACTTCTGTGTGTCTTACAAGGACTAAAGAAATGGATAGCTTGGAACACCTGTATCTTCTTAATTCTTATAATCTTCCATAATAAAATTACTTAAACTTGAAAACATAATTGTGCATCTTACCCATTTGAATTACGTCAAACATACCTGTTTTAGTTGTCAGCAAAAACCTCTGAACTTCAGCACATTTACTGGTAATATACGTTAATGGAACATGCCACAGATTCCTAGAGTAAAAACAATGATGATTAGCTGATGGTTTCAACAGCCTGTATAAACACATATCTAAGCTGACCACTGAGCTGCATGACGGGGGGGGGGATGTAAAGAGAGGTTCTTGTTGAGAGTTCTACGGCTGCAAGGTCTGTTTTCACACACTTAAAAGCAAACCTGCATTTCCAGAGATGGTTCATGATTCCTGCCATATTAACACTATGAGTACCTACCTTTAAGAAAATGCTTTTGTTTCCTTAAGGCTTTGCCATCAGAGCCACCTGCGCTCTCAAAGAAATGTAACAAGTGTCCCTACAGGACAGAATTAAACCAGTCTCCAGTTTAGAGATTGTAACTTTTCTCATTTAGAAAGTCTAGCAGCCCCTCAGTGCTGATTTATTTGTATGATGTAAAAGAATATTCAATATGATTTTTTTATAATAATAATAATAATAATATTAATAATTTATTTTATACCCCACCCATCTGGCTGGGTTTCCACAGCCACTCAGGGCAGCTTCCAACAAAAGATTTAAAAAATACATTAAAATGTCAGACAATAAAAACTTCCCTAAACACTAACTAGTTAAGGAATCACAGTGCAATCTGCATTATTTATTTTTATAATTAAATGTTAGCCAGTGGTGGAGCTTCACTTGCTTCTTTGCCATTACCCGGTTGGTGCAGAAGAACTAGAAGCCTTCACATAGTGCTCTTGGTGTACATGGACTTTCTTCCCTTTTAATGTCACAGTTACCATCGGGAATCCTTTCTGCAGTGTCCAAGTGTCCATCATGGTCTTCACATCATGAAGCTCATTTTTGGTCCAGTGCTATAAATCAGAGACAAAAATATGATCTGAGGTGCTAGGAGATGCTGTTCATTGGGCAGCAGCAGCAAAGAGATAAAAATTACAAATCAGTCCTATCTGTATGACTTTCCATAGTTTATAATAGTGTGTGACATTTTTGACGTATGGCGGAGAAAGGTTTAAGAATGAAAGTATATGGTTTCCTGTAACATTTAAATGGTGACAAAAACCAGTTCCAGATTCCACATTTTTGCATCCATGCTAACCAAACAAAGAATAAAGGTGGTGGTGGGGGGGCAGTCTGATTTCCACTGAAGTACAGGTCTCTAACAATTCAGAAAGATTGCAAGGTTCAGCTATGATATGAAACCATAGTTTCTGGCTACAACTATGAGTTGCAGAGATCCTTTCCCCTCTTTCACATGTGCAAGATCATGGGGAACTCCCACTTCTGGTTTTAAACTAAGCAGTTCTGCATGATGTCTGAAGTTGATGAACTGTGGTTTGCTTAAAGCAGTGGTGGCCAAACTTGGCCCTCCAGCTGTTCTTGGACTACAACTCCCATCATCCCTAGCTAACAGGACCAGTGGTCAGGGATGATGGGGATTGTAGTCCCAAAACAGCTGGAGAGCCAAGTTTTGCCACCACTGGTTTAAAGTATGGTTTTAGAACAACCTATGATCTCAAACCAGTGTTTAATCTTGCCTTCTTCCTAACCATAGTTTAAATAAACTACAGCTCACTGTCTCTGGATTTAACTGAGAATTACAGATTGCTTAAAATCAGCAGAAAGAGATTCCAATCTCTTCCTCACAGGCATGAAAGGGAGCCAGAGGCTCATCACAACTTGTTCATGTAGCATGAGAGGCTAATGCTTTCACCTAAGACATCCATTTGTCAATATGATTTCACAGCAGTAACAGATTCCTTGGTCTCTGAATATCAGTTAAGTGTTATGCACCCTCACTTGTGGAAAGGGTGGCTTCCCCCTCTTTAGTAAGAAATTTATAAATTTCTAAACACAAATACAGTACACAATAAAACACAAACTCACGGAAGTTGAGATTGTCTCCTGGCTTCTGGCACAAACCCCATCATTTTGTCCTTGACCTCCACCAGCAGGGCAAGCCTAGCAACAAAACTCAAAAATTAGGTGCCTAAGGCTTCAAAACATGTGCAACAATACTGCTCAAAGAGCAATTCTGGCTAGCAATGCTTTGAAAATTATGACATTGCTCACTACCGTGTTTCCCCTTTTTCAAGACACCGTCTTACAACTTTTTTTCCTCAAAAAAACACACGGTGGCTTATTTTCAGGGGGTGTCTTTTTTTTTTTTTAGTGCCGGTACAACTGGGTTCCACTGGCTCAGGACGCTCGGAGCTCTCTTCCGTGCACATTTTCTGCCTCTTCTATTCTCTCCCTTTCCCCTCCTCCCCATCCTGAGTCAAGGGTTCTCCTTCCTTGGAGGCTTCTAAGCAGAGGAGACAGACGTGCACGGGGGGGGGGACTTCACTCTGTGAGGTGGATTTAAACCTCGTAGGATGCCGGAGCAGGAGGTATACACAAAGCTGCCCATCGTCATGTCGGTGTAGGTGGGACTGCTTCTCCTCCTGCTTCGGCTTGGCGCTCACCGCCATGGCTTCAGAGGAGGTGGCCGGGTGTGTGCGTACACGGAGGTATAGAGGCTGCTCCCTGGGCTCTCTCACACTGGCCGGGGAATGAGGAGGGAGGCCGGGACCCGTCCCGCTCCGAGACACTCGTGAGGGAAGCGCGAGGGGGACGAGGCTTGGGTCTGTGCCTCTGGCGCGCGCAACCCCAACTGACGGACCGACGGAAGGAAGGGAAGGGAGGGGGAAAGGGAAGGAGGGTGAGGGGAGCGGCATCAGCTCTCGGCAAGGAGGCCGGGGTGGCTGAATGACGAGCCAAAGAGGAACCTGTGCGACACCTTTTTTCTGTCCTGGGGGGGGGGAGAGAGAGACGCGATCGCAAACATACAGAGAGAGACAGACGCGCACACAGGGGGAGAGAGAGAGAGAGAGAGACGCGCACACACACACAGAAAGAGAAACGGACATGCACACACAGAGAGTGTGCGGCGCTGCTTCGCGCTTTGTCCGAGCGCCAACCCGAGAGAGAGAGAGAAAGAGACGCGCGCGCACACAGAAAGAGAAACGGACACGCACACACAGAGAGAGCGCCAACCCGAGAGAGAGAGACGCGCACGCACACACAGAAAGAGAAACGGACACGCACACACAGAGTGCGGCGCTGCTTCGCGCTTTGTCAGCGCTGCAGCCGCTGCCGCTTCCGAGCACCAACCCGACCTGGCAGGCTTCCTCCTCCTGCCAGGGCCGGCATTGCAGGAGCTGGGTCCTGCTGGCTTGTGCCCTTGGTGCTCCGTGCGGCACTGCTGCACGCTTTATCGGCGCTGCAGCAGGAGCCGCCGCTTCCGGGCGCTGACCCAACCCGGCAGGCTTCCTTCTCCTGTTGCGGCCGGCATGCTGGGTCCCGCTAGCTGGCTGGGGCGCTTGGTGGTCTTGCTCTGCATGTCGCGGAAGTATGTCTTATTTTCGGGGTATGTCTTACATTTCTCAAATGATTAAAAACCCTGCCATGGCTTACTTTTTGACTACGTATTAAAAAGGGGGAAACACGGTAGGTATGCTGGTAGAAAATATGCAAGAAATACTTACACCTGACAAGCTGTTCCACAGATCTTTGTTTTCTGTATTCTGATAGCTGAATCGTGACAGATATTTTATAAGGCCAGCTCTAAACACTTCTGGGCTGAGATAATGCAGTAGCATATTTAGAAGACAAGCACCCTGAAAAGAGAGGAGTGAAATGATAAATTCTACACTTGCTTTTTCAATGTCTGCTTATCTACATCTACATCAAAAAGATGTTCAGGAGCTCTGATTAGGACACTTCTAAGCCCTAAACTTTCATAAAGTTCTCATCTTTGGGTTCTGGCTTTTACATTAGATTTTTCTCCATATAAATTAAAACAAATGCTACAGAACATATTCATTATGTCTTTGATGGTTGAGGGAAGGATTGCATTTACACAGAATAAAATAAATAGTGTAATGAACTGTGCATAAGGGCAAAAAGGTGGGTCGATATCCTCCAAATAGTAGGACACATGGAGCCCCTGAGTTTATAAAAATCTCATCAGAATTAATGAAAGAATACATAAATAATAAGAACATTTTTTAATTTTTACCTTATCATAGGAAACACTATCAAACATTTCTTGAATCTGAGCTGGATCTTCAACAGGGGTTGATATAGGATGTGAAGAATTTAAGGCATCTACATCCATAGCAGCAAAATAATTGTTTAAAAAATGATCCTCCTAATAAAAGAAAAACAAAGTACTCATTTAATAGGGTTTGAAGGTTAAAAAAAAACCTTATTGTCATTTTACAGATGTTTTACATAAACAAAGTTAACAAAACCAAAGAACTACAATTCTCAACTCTGGAGATACCATCACCTTTGTAATAATAACAATTCACACATTAAAATGGTAGTCATTTGTATAAATTTGGGGTAGAGGGAGAATTGGGTATCATGAAAGACTTAGGAACCAGTCTTCTGTTTTCTGGTGAATTTGTAAAAGCAATTAAGTTCCACCACTTTCTACCGGTAGCAAGTGTCCTTGTGTTTTATTGTTCTCGCAAGTCTTAACTTGTGTGTTAGCTATTTTAGTGTGCATTTAATTTTTTTAAAAAATGTATTTATTAAGAATTTTCTCAAACAACAAAACATACAAAAATATAAAAAACAGAACAAAAACAAAATACCATACATACAAGACAAAGCAAGAAAAAAAAGAAAAAATTCTAGCAATCAAATCTTTTTCATAACTTCGTTATAGGACTTCCCCGATTCTCCCCATATTGGGTCCATTATAATAGCTAGATTAACAGTATTCAATATACATAGTATCTCATATTTCAATTCTACTTTTCTCTCCTTTTATCCAATAATTCCAATCTAACATTTCTATTTACCTTTCAATATATAATCCATAACTTTCCCTCACCTTTATTTTTTGCTAGCAATGAATCATCCTTCAATTATTAACTCTTATATCATGAAACATAATACATTTATAACAATAATAACTCCATCCCTCCTTCCACCCATTCCAGATTCCCTGGAGATTTCAGCGAATTCCGTAATTCAAACCAGTATTGGGTCTTCCATATTATCAGTCCATTAATTCCTCATATAATTCTTCTACCCCATTCCCACCCTTTCCCATATCCTCTTTCCAATTTTTTTGTACCACTCCTTCTGTTTCTCCCTCCCTCTATCTACCTCCCAACATCGTTTAGCCTTTTTTATATTTTCCCCAAATATGCCCTGTACTCTCCCCCTCTCACTGGGAGTACAAAGGCCCATCCTGTTTTTTCCTTGAGTGGTTCTTGTAACATGTCCTTTCTCACTTGTGGAACATTTTCCTCCTCTTCCTCCTCTTCTTCAATGTGCATAAGAATCTGCTGCTCTGTTTCTCTGTCCATTGACAAGAGTTCCTCTTGGTCCTCTGACACCTCTCCAAGTCTGTTGTCCAAATAGTTCCTTATTTGTTGATTTTGCTCATTCAGTTCATTTTTAATGTCCAAGAGTATCATAGAAATCCTTCGCCAGAGTCCCTCTTTGTTGGATGTTGAGACTACAGCCATCTTATCACTTTCCGTCCCGTGGGAAAACAGCCAAGTGCAGAACCGGAAATGGCAGGAATATTGTTTAGAAAATTAGTTCTCCATTTTGAACCCAGTCTGGAAATCTTTTCTCTTTTAGATTCACTCCATGATTAAAGTTCTTTACTTTTTTTATATAAAAAAACCCCAAATCCAAGCCAAATTAAATAAAATCCATAATCCTCACTTAATTTCTATGGTCCATTCGCCCGTCCCTCTAGGAACCCAGAACGGGCTTCTTCGGGGACATCCTTTGAAATCACTTCTTTAGCTTGCAGGGAATTTAATTTAAACTTTACTCTTCACTCCCCCCCCCCTGCTTGTTTAGTGTGCATTTAAAAGTATGGCCAAAAAGCTATCTGTGTTTTTACTTAATTTCTATGACAGAAATATTTGTACTCTTTATTAATTAGCAGATTGATATCCTGCCTTTCCATCATTTGGTGACTGCTTTTTGATTTTGAAACAGCATGTACCTAAGTATATAAGTTTGTGAATTAAAAGAAAAATAAATTTTGAAACCCCCCAAATTACCTGACTGATTTTCAGAGGGGGTAAACATGTTAGTTTGTTTCACAAAAAACAAGGAGTTTGGTGGCACCTTAAAGTTTAATACTTATTATGATTTCCATTCTGAAGGAAATCAGCCCCGAGTGCTCACTGGAAGGACAGATCCTGAAGCTGAGGCTCCAATACTTTGGCCACCTCATGAGAAGAGAAGACTCCCTGGAAAAGACCCTGATGTTGGGAAAGATTGAGGGCACAAGGAGAAGGGGACAACAGAGGATGAGATGGTTGGGCAGTGTTCTCGAAGCTACAAACATGAGTCTGACCAAACTGCAGGAGGCAGTGGAAGACAGACGTGCCTGGCATGCTCTGGTCCATGGGGTCACGAAGAGTCGGACACGACTAAATGACTAAACAACAACAAATGCTGTAGGCTTTTGTGTGCTAGAGTTCCATTTATAATAGGGGAACTCAAACTTTTTAAACGGGGCCAGTTCACTGTCCCTCAGACACTGTTGGGGGACAAGCTACAATTTGAAAAAAAATGAATTCCTATGCACACTGCACATATTTTATTTATCATGCACAAAAAACAGGAAAAACAATACAATATTTAAAATGAAGAACAATTTTAATCAACATAAACTTATAAGTATTTCAATGGGAAGTATGGGCCTGCTTTTGGCTAAGGAGATGGTCATTAGATGGATATCTAAATAGGAAACAATTTTTCTTTTCTTTTCTGGAGAATCATTTTTCAAATCACAGAAGCATTGGAAGGGGCCACCAGGATCATAGTCCAACTCCCTGCCATGCAGGAATCTTTCACCCAGCTCACTACCCTGAGACTGAGCTAACCAACAAGAAATACTGGGGAGAATCTACAGTCACGAACAATACGTTCTTAGCACACACTTCTTATTTGTGTGTGTGTGTGTGTGTAAACACACACACACACACACACACACATATATATGTAACTCACACCAGCCCTCCCCTCCAGCTTCAGACTGGGTGGCTCCCACGGGGACAGGTGGAGGGAGCCTCTTCCACCCTTCGAGAAATTATCAGGCCCAGCAGGGAAACAAGGCCAGGCGCAAGCAGTGATTCAAACCCAGATCTCACGCGCTGTGGCCGCTCTCCCTTGACACGGACGGTTGCCAACTTCCCTTCCCCCCACAAAAAAGGGGCTGTTCAGCAGAGTCGGCGGCAAGTCCTCCCGCTCCTGCACTAAAAAAAAAGGAACTTTCTGGTTCCCGCAGGTGGTTGAAAAAGGCCCACAGGAGCTAGCAAGAAATGGTGGCTCCTTTGGCTCCTTGTTCCCGAAGTTGAGAGATTCATTCCCCATGTGCAGTCATAGGTTTGTTGTCTGTCATATGACTGTATGTGTTTTCATTCCACAGCGTGGAAGTGACGTAGACCGGAAGCAGAGTTTCAGCAAGGGGACTTTTGCTAAGGGCAAACTCCTTGGGGGTGCAAGGCACCAGGGACCATGAAACTTGAAAATCTGTTGTCATGTTTATTGTGTTTTCCATTCCAGGTCGGAATCACAGCGTGCTGATGGATTTCTAGTTAACGCAGTGTGTATGTTCTGTTTCATGCTATAAACAGAACGCACCATCCAGAAGAACGGAAGCTTGTTCTTTACCATGTTGTGTTGTGATACATGGGGATGATGGGAAGGTTACAGAGACATGTGATGTTTTATCCGTTAACCATTTTTTTTCCATGCAGGTTTAAGCATGAAGCTCCCAAAATTGCTGAATGTCTGACGCAAGAATGGTTATGTGTACCAGTGTTCAGGACAAAGCAATAGGGAAAGGAGATAAGAATATCTCACAGAAATTACCTCTTGGCAATGGTGATGTTGACAGGGACAAAGTGTACCTGGAAAAAGTCAAGATGCTGGTGACAGGGTATGACGTGTGGGTTCCAAAGTCACACAGAGCAAAATGCTCAGCAAACATGGTTTGCAAAAGGTTTTTCCCTGAATTCAGACAGAGTTTCTGATGGGGACAGTGACAAACCCGGAAAAGCCAGAATGCCAATGTTTGTGTCTGACATGTGGGTTGGATATGTCATGAAACAGGGAGCATATATTCTTCCTGTGGTATGGAGGCATATACAGAGTACTAAAGCCTCATACCAAATTGATTTTACTCACAAGGGATGTTGAGTGCAGTGCAGAATGGGAAGGAATTCTATGTGTTTTCCTAGGCAACCCCATTGCTGGTGACTTACATAGTAAGTCTTTCGCTGTTATAAACAGCAAGTGTGCTCAGGTGAGTTTCCACTGATACAGTGAAGGAGATGTGCCAGGTGCGCAACTCAAAAGGAGCTACAAAGGGTGAAAGGCTCACCAAGAGTTTACTAACACGCTATTGCAGATTTAGCTGTGGTTAGTGGCTCGACAGAGGTCTTAAAACCCGCAGTCCAGAGAAGGGTACAGAGTTTGTCCTCAAGAGATGGTAAACCACGCCCATAGGCTGTGACACCATTTCCCTGAAGAAAGAAGCTGGACCACGTCCAGAGGCCATATGCGCCAACACTGTTTCCTCAGAGAGGAACGTGGCTAGGGTTCGAGTCCCAACAAAGCCAGCTGTACAATTTCCTGATAGTCAAAAAGGCTATGACGCCAAGACTAGTCAGAAGCGCACGATGGTAAGGCCCAGACCAATCCAGTTGCTGGTAGTTCCAAAGGTGGACTGCAACACAGTGCATAAATCAGGGGAGGATGTTGAAAGATTCATTCCCCATGTGCAATCATAGGTTTGTTGTCTGTCATGTGACTGTATGTGTTTTCATTCCACAGAGTGGAAGTGACGTAGACAGGATGTTTGTCTTACTGTGTTCCTAAGTGGGACTGTTATTTTTCTTTCTCTTTGCTGTGTGAAGCTAGAGAGGGAGCCATGATGAAGAGCTCCGAGTGTGTTTCTATGTAAATACAGTGGTACCTCGCAAGACGAAATTAATTCGTTCCACGACTTGTTTCATGTTGCGATAATTTCGTCTTGCGAAGCACAGCTTCCCATAGGAATGCATTGAAATTTAATTCATGCTTTCCTATGGGGAAAAAAGAAGCGCAAAAAAAAGGCGCCGACTCACCTGCCACGGCCGGAAGTCTTTAAGGCTCTGGGGAGGGGGAAGCAGGAGGAGGGCCAGGGGTCTCCTCCCGCCACAGTCTCCGCTCCTTCAGGCGCCGCCAATGTTCCCGCCAAGGGCCGCCTGGCGAGTCCCGCTGCTGCTCCTGCCGGATCCCGCCAGCCTGTCGGGGATGAGCTGCGGAGGCCGCCACTGGCGGAGTCCTAAAGGTAAGCGGTGGTGGCTTCCCTTCCCGTTGTGTGGCTGCTTCGTCTTGCAAAGCACAGCCATAGACAGCTTCGTTTTGCGAGTCTTCAAAAAAATCACAAAACGCTTTCATTTTGCGATTTTTTCGTTGCGCAAGGCATTCGTCTTGCGGGATACCACTGCAAAGTAGTTTAGCCAAATGCTGTGCTACTGAGTCTGTTATGCAACTGTGCAAACCTCTGCGTATCTGTGAAGTGTGTTGGTGTTCGTCTGACACCAGTCACTGTGATGTTCGGGCTGAAGAATGCTTAAGAAGCTCCCGGGGGGGGGGGGAGGGAACATTCCAGTCGGGCATATGTCTCTGCTAAGGTCTTACTTGTGAGTAGGCAGCCTCCTGATGTGCTGACACCCTCATGCCAGGCCAGGGCAGCCTCGGCCCCAGGAAGTATCTCATCCGGCAGCCGCCACCGGGCTTCCTGCTTTCCGCCAGGTGCCGGCGAAGCCATGACAGGAATTGGGAGAGAGATGCCGAGCGGAGAGAGGGAGGTGCTGCTGCCACTGGCGCTCTGGCTGCTAACAAAGCTTCAGCCCAGATGCCCCCGGGAGCCTCACCCGGCCTCTGCCCCGGGGCCTAGAGCAGGGGTTGGCAATCTAAGGCCCATGGGCTACAAGCAGCCTACAGGGGTCATTTTACCAGCCCATGAGCCGCCCCCGAACCGAGCTGCCCGTTCGGCAAGTCCCCGCACGCTGCACTAAACTGGCACAGTGCGGCGCGGGGACTCGCTTCCGTGGTACCGGAAATCGCATTGACACAGATGCAGAAAATCGCCTCTGCGCAGACGCAGAAAATGACCCGACCCACGGAGGGGGCTCCGCGGCAGTGAACCAGCCCAGGCAAGGTAAGCCTTGCTGACCCCTGGCCTAGAACGAGCGAGGGAGCGCCGAACAGGAAGGGCTGAGGAGACCCTCACGCCCTTTTCCCCGCCTCCTCCGGGGTGGTGGTGGTGGTGCTGCCCTCCGAGGCCATAGACCCGTTAGACAGCGGCAGGTTCTGCAATTGCCAGGTGGGCTGGATTCAGGACCCTGGCAGGCCAGATCTGGCCCTCGGACCGTAGTTTGAGGACCCCTGCTTTATAAGATACATGAAGTGTTATCCTAAATTGGCAGGAATGTATACATACACACACACGTGTAATATATATATAGAGAGAGAGAGAGAGAATGAAAGCAGGGAAGTCAGAGGAAAATGAAATGTGAAAATTATTGACAGTGACAATTATGTTAAAGTGGATGTAAAACCATTACAGTGATATATTTTTGTTAAACAATTATAGGCCGTTCACACATCAGTGTTGATGATAGCACACACATCCTGATATTGGCAAGCTAATTGACACTTGTAGTGGGATAATTACACATTATCTCAATTCAGGTGACTACCCTATTAAGTGCTAACCTATTAAGAATGTTAATTCACCTGTGACCTGAATCAAGGTAGCAGCTGTTAATGTCAAATTAGCTTGTCAATGCCAGGATGCTTATTTGCCCAGGAGGGTCATGTCCTTTATCAATCTCCCAGCCCTGAAACTCATGCTGCCGCCATGCCTCACCCCATATACATGAATAGCAGTACAAGACTTGTGATCCAGGGTGTCTGGAGTTATGAACAAGAACAATCTTTTCAGGTGATTGTTGCTGATTTGACTTATTTCCAATAATAATAATAATAATACTAATAGTTCTATGATCTTCAGCAAGCAATCAACATCTATTTTAAGAAACATTTTAGTATTATAGAAACTGGAATGTTAATACTCACAACTTTCAGTTCTGGGTGGGTAACATTTACAGACAGATATTCCATATAATTTGCAAATCCTTCATTGAGCCAGAGATCATCCCACCATTCCATGGTGACTAGATTTCCAAACCACTGCAAGAAAAAACATCTTGTTATGGGAACTAAGATGTGACGTTCAACAGAACACAATGCAGATTGAAAAAATGAGTCAGAAGTGTGCGGAAACTGAAAGAGGACTAAATTTACCAGAGAGACTAGAGATGGAAGATGAATATCTACCACAATGTGACAGATCCTAAAGAAGAAGAGGAAGAGGCACGGAATATTGTTCCCCCAGTGGGGGGGCGGGGGCGGGACAAGACCCATGCCTGATTCAAAAGGTCCTTAAAGAAGAACAAGTGTGGAATAATGTTCTCCCAGTGAGAGAGGGAGGACAGGTCCCACACTGGGGTCAGAATTTAAGGGGAATAAAAGTTGTTAAAGCAATGGAAAATGGAAATTTAGGAGGACGGTACCGTGCAACAGTTACGGAACCGGGGAGACAGCAGGGAAGGTTGAATTATGGTAATTTAAGTGGTTGGCATCGTGCAGTAGTAAATGAACTGGGGAGACAGCAGGGGAGGAAGAAGAAAGTGCAGCCGACAGGCAGTGACAGAGTGGGAGTGGGGTGAGAAGTAATAAGTGATGTTATTTTCTGACTGCTTAAGATGGTACGAAACTGGATTGATTCATGGAACTGGCTGAACCGTCTGGGAGATTCCATGACCAGGGGAGGGGGGTGAAAGTAGACGTAAGTGTTTACATGTTATTAGGAGATAAGAAGTAATATTTGATTTTATGGATATTTTTGGGAATTAATGTTAGGCTAAGGGATGAAATATAAGATAGATATTTGGGAAATTAATTTTTGGGTTAAGAATATTTGATGATTAAAGGTTAAGGATAATTGATGTAGAAAATGATCTAAGATATATTATGAAAATTGCTGAAGATGGAATTAAAAATAGACCCAGTGAGAGGGGAGTCGAGGAAGCCCACAATTTAAGTAAAAAGAAAGATTGTTATTGATATGCTTTTCTTTTGTATTTTCCTTGTTGATTCTTGATCTTTTCTTGTATTTTTGTTTTTGCTTTTTTGTATTTTTGTTTGATTTTTTAAAACGAATAAATATTATTTTTTAAAAAAGAAAAAAACATCTGATAGCAGAGATTTTCAATTGTGTTAAATTAATCCTCTGGTGCCTTCATTACACTGAAGAATCCACTGACTAGCACAGCTATCAGGCTCATGTATAAAATTAGTGAAAACCTACCTGGTGAGCAAGTTCATGGGCTATAACCATGGTAACTCGAAGTCTACGTGATGCTGAGGATTTTTCAGGATCGTATAACAAAGCAGATTCCCTGTATGTAATCAATCCCCAATTTTCCATTGCACCAGACTGAAAATCGGGAATAGCTGCTAGGTCTGCAAATACATTTTGAAAAAGTTGTCCTTACCTGCTCACTCTATTTATAAATTCACAAGTCAACTTCGAAAGTAAATACAGTGCTCCCTCGACTTACGAATTACCCGACATCCAAAGTTTTCAACTTACGAACGGGAAAAACGGGACGAATTTTTCTACATCCAAACGGAAACAGTTGGCGGTTTTAAATGCGGTTTCCTCGACTTCCAAATTTTTCCGAATATTTTTTTCCCTATGGGAATCCGCTTTTCGACTTACAAAATTTTCGACCTATGAATGTGCATTCGGAACGGATTAAGTTCGTAAGTCGAGGGACCACTGTATATACATAGGTATGTTTCATTTGCATGCATGTGTAACTTAGAACAACATTTCTATCAAATGTAGGGCAGCAAGTTTATTGATGTAGCAGAATTTTCTAAAGTGCTAACTGGTGACACCATTTAATTTCAGACTCTTTTGTAAAAGGTTATTCAGTTCCTTTGCAAGAATAACTATTTCTGCCCTGTTCTAATTTCAGTTATACATGGTTACACATGAACTGTTGATAGGAACGCACATCCAATTGAAATCAATGTAGTGCAGATAAGTCCCATGCTCAATACGGTGCACATCTGAATACACATGTAATTATGAGTGTGGTTCCTTATCCAACAAGTGACACATAGACAGAAGTGTATTTCCATGTACTAAAATTGTTGGATTAAATTTGCTTCGGGGCAGGGGTGAGTTGTTCAGAAGAATGCCCAGAACCGTGTAGGGAGGGAGGAGATGCATGAGAGAGTCAATGGGGTACAGTTCACAGTTTTGACCAAAATAGATTTAAATCCCTGATCTACCATGAATTCAATGGATAGCTTTGGGAAAGGCACTACCTCCCAGTTCCTAGGATATAATAAGTGAGTGTTAATTATCTCAAATCAGATAAAGATTGCAGTGGGTGCACTATGCATGCTAGGTATGAGAAACTTATAGTTTTCCAGATGTTACTGGGCCACAAAACTTCCATCATCATCTTTACCCATTGGTCATGCTGGCTGGGGCTGAAGGAAGTTAAGAGTCCAAAAACATCTGGAAGGCCACAGGTTAGCTGCCACCTCATATACAGAACTGATTAAATAGTCATACTCAGATACTCATGGTGATCATGTGATACTGAATTTTCATATTGTGGAGGCACAGAAAAATTACTGAATCTGTACCACAGTAACACTGTTTCTGACAGAAGCACCTAGGCAGAAAAAGCAAATTGTTGAAAAAAATGGGAGGTCTAAAGATGGGGGAAGAAAGACATCCATCATTCTAAAGTGGTATTTCAAAGAACACAAAACCCTTGCAAATATACCAGGAACAGAAGAGAATTCTTAGTTGAAAGCTACAGTAGTTTATGTACATGCAAAAAGATGTTAGCAATAGCAGATCTTTATTGCCTTTGAAAATAACTCCCATGGGTTTAACAGCAAAATCTTACGCCCAGCTTACAAGTAAATTATTTTATTACCTAGGTGGCTCAGAACAATAAATACCTTGCTTAGGCAGAGGATATGGGATGTTAAAATATCCCTCATAGAAGTCTAACAGTTTTACTGCTGCATCCAAGGCATAATCCAGTTGTTTGATCACGTGTGGTACAGCATATACTGAAACCTTAAATCATAATCAAAAACAAAACACAAACATTGATGAATTCTGAATGCAAACTTAAAAAAATATAAAGGGTAATTAGTTTGTTAACCCCTTAAAATGTGAGTAAAGTTGAGAGCTACCCAACATTTGATTTAGCTTTTCCTACCTTCTGTGCATAGGCAAACTCCTGTGAAAACCAATGGCAGAGGATATGTTTCTTAGTAGGACATAGTCCAGATCCATTCAAATTAAAGGACTCCGAAGGTGGATCTTAATTTAGCAAAAAGTACACTAACAATGGCAGTGAAAGTATCTATATCTTATATGTATTTATATAATTTTAACCTTGTCAAACCCTGGAATCAAGAAAATGTTAATTTGTGGAGTTGCTTGTGGAGATTCTGACTAAGCATCAGGCAGAACTTTCTGACGGTAAGAGCTGTTCAACAGTGGAATGGTATCCCTCGGGAGGTGGTGGTCTCTCCTTCCTTGGAGGTTTTTAAGCATAGGTTGGATGGCTATCAACTGCAGAAAAGTTGAGCTAGATGACCCTCAGGTATGGCCGTGGCCAAGTGGGGGCAGGGGAGCAGTTGGCCCCTCTAGATCAAATAAAACAATAGAAATACTGACCAATCACATTGGTTCTGCCCTGCCCCCCCCAACCAAGTCCTGCCACTCTCTAACAAAAATCTTGGCTATGCCCATGCCCTCAGGGCACTTTCCAAATCAACAACGCCATGATTCTATAGGGAAGAGCCACTGTGGTGGGTAGAGAGTTGAATGTGGACAGGGATCAAGTTCAAATGTTTGCTTAGAAACACAGGATTACCCTGGGGCAGCGGCTGTATGTATCTCATACTAAGCTACCTCATGGTGTTTTAGTGCAGATAAACTGAAAGTCAAACTAAAAAAGATGAAGTGCCCTATGACTGACTGATGTAAGATTGCCTTTATTTATTTTTAATTTAAAGGTACATTATCTCATTATCCAGATGCTCAGTCTTTTTTGCAACTGCATGCACTCAAGCTTTTTAATTTTTATCCCAGCAGTTTAGAAAATTAAGCATTACTGGTACACTTTTCTACAAACAAATGTAAACAATTGTGCAACGGCTGCTATCTATAAACTGATGCTTAACAGATGGAGCATCACCACTGCAAGTCTAAACTTTTGCTTCTTATAACATGGTAATAGAAGTTTTGAGAACTACTGAAAAAATATTTCAAATTCTATAGGGTTGAATCCAGTATTAGTCACAACCAACTTAAGTACAATTGATTTCAATGGATCTACTCTTGTTGTTGTTGTTTAGTCGTTTAGTCGTGTCCGACTCCTCGTGACCCCATGGACCATAGCACGCCAGGCACTCCTGTCTTCCACTGCCTCCCGCAGTTTGGTCAAACTCATGTTCGTAGCTTCGAGAACACTGTCCAACCATCTTGTCCTCTGTCGTCCTCTTCTCCTAGTGCCCTCAATCTTTCCCAACATCAGGGTCTTTTCCAAGGATTCTTCTCTTCTCATGAGGTGGCCAAAGTATTGGAGCCTCAGCTTCACGATCTGTCCTTCCAGGGAGCACTCAGGGCTGATTTCCTTAAGAATGGATAGGTTTGATCTTCTTGCAGTCCATGGGACTCTCAAGAGTCTCCTCCAGCACCATAATTCAAAAGCATCAATTCTACGGCGATCAGCCTTCTTTATGGTCCAGCTCTCACTTCCATACATCACTACTGGGAAAACCATAGCTTTAAGTATACTACTCTAAGTATGACTAAGTCTAGCTCTAACTCATAATAATTTCTTTAAAACCTTTCTAGGCTCTAATTACTTTAAAAATTGAAACTGCTGCAATTTTAAAATATCAATATGCAACACTTCAGTTGATATGAAAAGTTTACCTTAATTCCACGGGTAGTCATCTTGGAAACGGATTTGAAATCTGAAACAATGAAGGCTACTAGGTAAGTGCTCATCTTTACACTGACATCAAAGTGGTCTTCAAGGAGCTGCCCGCCGATGTTTACGGATTTCACCTAAAAAATGTAAAAACTCTATTACGTTTCAGCTCTAGCTCTGAAGTATATTAATTACTTCTGGTCATGCGTGCGCGTGCGTGCGCACACACACACACACTATATTTTATCTCCCTCATAACTCTTTTAAGGCTTAAATGCTATGATCTCCTTTTGACAGCTGCAAACCTACATCTAAGCAGAAGCTAGAAATAGATCAGTTAAGAAGGGCAACCTAAAGGTAAAGGGTAAAGGGACCCCTGACCATTAGGTCCAGTCATGACCGACTCTGGGGTTGCGCGCTCATCTCGCATTATTGGCCGAGGGAGCCGGCTGATAGCTTCCAGGTCATGTGGCCAGCATGACAAAGCCGCTTCTGGCAAACCAGAGCAGCACATGGAAACGCCGTTTACCTTCCCGCTGTAGCGGTTCCTATTTATCTACTTGCATTTTGACGTGCTTTCGAACTGCTAGGTTGGCAGGAGCTGGGACCAAGCAACGGGAGCTCACCCCATCACAGGGATTCAAACCGCCGACCTTCTGATCAGCAAGCCCTAGGCTCAGTGGTTTAACCACAGCGCCACCTGGGTCCCTTCCTAGCAGGAGGTAATTGCCCCCTATTTCTAGCCCTACTCAACAAATTTCACAGCCTTTCTTACACTTTTTCCAATACATGAATTCATTCATTTTTATATTCTGCTTTGCTTTCTTATGTGAGCACTAAAAGTGAACACGACATGAGCATAAACTCTTATGAGATGTGGTTTATAGTGTACAACGGTAATGTTTTCTACATTATTTTGCTTTATCTGTCTCAACTAGGCAGATCAAAGTATACAAAGTATACACCTACAAGAGGCATATTGGATAGTGCAAGATGTTTCGGTTCTCTTATGATCTTAATAGAAAATTTAGCTTTGAATGCAGGCTCATCAAAGCAAGGGAAAGCCATACGTGCAGCTGTTGGTTCAAACTGTGTTGATGCAAGCACCCTGGAAGAAAAAGAATACATTGAATATATACTTTGTAAGTAGTACAGTACATAGAAGTACAGTAAAAATATTCACAGATTAACATTTCACCTAATGAATAGAAATCAGCTTGCATTTATTCCTTGAAGAAAGAGATAATATTAAAAAACTTTAACAGTGTATTAAGAAGATTCCATTATGCTAATGGAATTTACTCTGATATAAATATGCATATGATTGCAACCTAAAGGTGCTTCCAGATAGGTATTTAATGTGGGATTGGAGCTCCTCACATATGCAAGTTTTTTGCCTGTGTTTTGCAATTCTACATGACACGAAGCTTATAAGCACAGAAGCAATGAATCACAGGAAACAGGAAGGTCAAAAAGATACATACAAATCTAAATGAAAATATTATCCCAAAACAACAAAGGAGTAGCATAATCATATCACAATCAGTCAAACAGTAGAATGAAAAAAGACTTACCTTACTTCTCCTTCTGGAGTTCTATATGAGCTTTTATAGAATCCATGAAAACTGTCTGAGAGATTAGCAGAATACTCAATGCTAATAATGTACTTGTGTTCAATTTGGAGTGGTTCAGTAGCAACAAGTGCAATCTGTTCATATGGTGGGTATTCTAAAACAGTCACTTCTTTATCAGCATCACGGCTTCCTGTTGCTCCTTGGATGGTAGCTTTGGTGATCTGAAGATATTTGCTGTGCAGGATGACTGAGCTAGTTTGTTCAGTTACCATAATTTCTATTTTGGCCAATCCAGTAAAAGTTAAAGTGGTGAGATTTGGATGAATAAGAAGATCATAACGAATTGGGATGGCATGCTTGGGAAGCCTAATTTTATTCCAAGGAAATTTATTACTTCCATCTCCAGGGGATGAATCTGTTGTTTGACTATTGAGATTACAGCCCAAAAACGGAAAAAGACTTAAAATGACTACCAATAGAAACATTTTCAGCTTCTTCAAGGTAACTGTCTAATCTGGAAGCAGCAATCTCAGTGCCAGGTTGTTATTGTATCCACAGTGACAAATCTAATAAAGAAACATTTTTAAATTAATATAAAAACTTTTTAAAACCTCTTTGACTACCACCTATGGCTTTCCCTATCAATGCAATCTTTTGTGTCAGAAAAACAACATCAACAGTGCAGAATTCCATGCACTTTGGATTCATAATGTGGAGACTTAAGGAGCACTTCTGTTGCATCATACATGTCTTATTCAACTGCTCTGATCTGCAGAACTTGCCCTTCTACAAATGCCATAATGAGGTTTGTTCTGCATTTGCAAGGAACTGAACTTCTACGTGTGGTGGCACCTATACTTTGATACTCCCTGCCTATTGATACCGGTAGTAGAGGCAAGTGCCTTTGCTACATTATTTCAGATGTCTACAGAAAACTTTTTCATTTTAGCAAGCCTACCCAGATATGTAACTAGAATTGCGTATACCCCATACATTTAAGAAACAATCATTGAAAGCACCACTGCACCCCAAATTCTAAGAACTGTAGTTTGCTAAGCTGCTGGGAATTGTAGCTTTGAGGTGCAGGCCCGACTCTAGGGGGTAGTGTAAAATAGTGGGTAAGAGGGATGAAGACACAGCTCTCAAAACAACCAGCTCTTTATTCCAGCTCTGAGTCCAGACTGAACAGCAGCTTAGCCAACTGGTTTATATAGTACTCAGTAACTTGCAACAGTAACAAACTTCCCCTAGCTACCCAATCTGTGAACAGCACTCTCAATCCTTCATTTGCATGTTGCGGACCTGAGTGAGAACTGCAGCAACAGTGAGCAGGGTAAGAACTGCAGCCATGGTGGCCAGAAAGGAGTACTGCAGTTAACTTAATACATAACAGGTAGGCTGGGTGGCGCGGGGAACCAGGGCGCCGGGCCGACAGGGGGCGCAGCGTGGCGGAGCCGTGTGGAAGCCATGCTGCACGCTGCGCCCGCCCACCTGCCACGGCAAGAAACGGGGCGGGGTGGGGCGCCAGAGTGATCTCCGCACCACGGCGCCCGACATGCTTGGGACGGCCCTGTTGAGGGGTAAACAATTCCCAAGATTCTTTGGGGGAAGACATGGGCTATGAATTTGCTTTCAAAGTTTGGTGTGTACACAGCCTAAGTCATCTTATGTTCATTAAAAAGGGGTGTTTTTTTTAAAACAGATTTTCACAGACCACACAAAGAGTGTTGTGATAAAGTGATCTATAAAACTTTCAAAATAAATAAAATATACAGTGTGGGCAGGTGCACAAGCCTGAGGCTTGCTTCTGCAGCTCCATATGCCAAGCACTCAGGGGATACATGTGGAACCCCTCTGGGCAGGCTAGAAGCCAGTAGTTATTGGTCTGTCATTTTACTGCCAACTAATTCCACCAAAGCGAGCTGGACTTTTAGCAAGATGGGGGTGGGGGTGGAGGAGAAGCAACTTTTCCTCAACTCCAGGTACAGAGTTTTAATTTTCGGCCATTTTTGTCGTTGCGGCTCACCCCCTCATGATTACTGGGAACTGTAGTTTCAAGGTGCTGGAAAAATATGGCTCCCTGTGAGGGGGTAAACTACAATTCCCAGGATTCCGTGGGGGAAGGGGTGGTGGAGAGTGCTCCGCGCGAATCCCTGGACTGACTACGACGGTGAAAGGTACAGGGGCGGAGGTAGCGGGGTGGGGTAGGGGCGACGCACGCGGCCAGGCCCCTGCGACATGAACAGCTGCCCCCAAACCCAGCCTGCGGCCTCCTGCGCTGCGCCTCAAAAAAGGGGGCGAGGCAGCGGCCTGCGGAGGGTGAGCATGCGCAGTGGAGCGTTCTTACTCCTACTGCTAAAAGAGGTGCGCGCCAAAACTAGGCCCCTTCAGCTGGGAGGCCGCGGTCTTCCCTGCGCTCCCTTCCCTTATCCCGCGAGCGATACCTGCTCTCCCGGCTCCCGCAGCGCGCGCACGGCCCCCGTACCTATTCGGAGGAAGGGAGAGTGAGGAGGCCTCCGCCGCCGCCCCTGCCTCTTCTTCTCCCTCAGAGCCGGGGGAGCGAAAGCGAAAGCGAATTTCTCCCCTCGCTACCCGTCTCGGTGTCGCAGGGACTTCTATGGATCTCCGCCTTTTGCGCCCTTTTGCTCAGAGGCAGGAGCCTTTGCACGAGGGCGAGGAAGCGGCGTCTGCAAGCCCCACTGTACCATTAATTTATATATATTACTAACTACGACGTCGAGGAAGCAATTATTTTATCCTCGTCGGTGCACCTGCTTCTGAAGCATATCGTTCCAACGTTACAACCTTGTCTGGCGGAAGATCAGCTTCCTGCTCGAGCAGGTTTTGAGTTTCCAAAAAAAAAAGGGGAAATGTACCCAAGCAAAGTGCTTGTTGCTGCTTCTTTCTCCCCCCCATCCCCCCTTTTTGCGTGCACAGCTGCAGCCTTAAGATAGGCATAGGCCCCTTATTTATAGAGAGCCTATGATTAGTTTTGTTGTGGTCCAGTGTTGGTTGTACAGTATGTTCTTTACTGCTTGTTTGAAATGGTTCAATTGTATTGCATGGTTTTATGATCAAGCTGTTTGCCCTGGATACATTTGGGAGAAAAGTAAGCTATAAGCAGTGTTTTTCAGGAAGGAAAAAAAGGGGAAATTTGCCAGTATTCACCATGAAGTTGTTACATAATATAATAATAACAACAACAATTTATTATTTATACCCTAAATGGGTTGGCTTCTCTAGCCACTCTGGGCTGTTCCCTACAGAATATTAAAAACAATAAAACATCAAACATTAATAACAGATGTCTTCTAAAAGTCAGTAAGTGCCATACTTTTAACATTTGAAAAAACGGTGCTGGTACTGTGTACCCTTGAGTACCCCCATAAGGAAAAGCACTGGATGATGATATTCTGAATATCCGGCAGTGAATGGGATAGCTATATATGATGACTCTATTTTGTAGTTCTTGATCACATTTCTATTTTCTTCCAATGAGCTCAAAACTACGTGGCTCTCCCTGCTTCCTATTTTATCATCACAACAGGCGATGCTGAGAAATAGCTACTAGGACCAGGTCGCTTGGAGCTTCATGGGTAAGGATTTGAACCTGGATCTTTCCTGTCCTACTCTGACACAAACTAATACATCATACTGACTCTCTAGCACCCATTATTTTTTAATTGGCTCTGGCACAATTAAAATGTTAGGGAGTATGCAAATGGGCAAAAGGTTGCTATTTTCCTTCTTCAAACCAAGTTAATGCTGCCCAGAGTGGCTGGGGAAACCCAGGCAGATTGGTGAGGTATAAATAATGAAATCATTATTGTTATTATTATTCCAACATTTGAAGGGGATGGAGTGAGTGCACAGAGAGGAACAAAGTGCATTTGAACCTTCTCCATCCCTCCCAGTTCTTTTCACTGGCACTGGGAGCTGAAATGGGGTGTATCTGCGGTAAAGAGCCATAAACTCCTATGCTCCAGCTTCTCGCATGACTGCAAAGTCTTTTCAGAAGCTGAGAAGTCAGCAAAGGCTGCTTCGAGACTGTTGCTATTTTGTGGGTAGTATTTAAAGTGGATTTGACATTCTTGCACAACAAATATGCTCCCCATCTCTATCCAAAAGCAGATTTTTATTTTTTATTTTTGGTAAGAATGAATCCTCAAAAAGCAGTGAACATATAAAACTCCTGCAACCTTTGAGCAAGCAAATTGGGATGAATGCTCAATAAATAGGACATTTGGAAGCAGTCACAGCCCTACCACTCCCTCTTGTGTGTTGAAATATCTGTCAGGATGCCACAAGATACCCAAACAAGAAATTTATTTATTAAATTTCTATATCATGCTTCATCTAAGAATCACAGGGTGCTTTACAACATAAAAAACACAAAAATACACAACATAGTAACAAACAAATACAGCCTTCCCGCCCCCGCCTCCCGCATTCAGTTTAAAAGATCCCAGATTGTTTAATTAGACAAAGGCTAGGGGGAAAAGGAATGTTTTTTGTAATGTACTGTACAGTAATTCCTTTCTGAGATAGTAGTGAGATGTACATTTGAATGTTGTTGTTGTTTAGTCGTGTCCGACTCTTCGTGACCCCATGCATTTGAATAGCCATGCAGATTCAGCTTGTTGCCACCAGAGGTGGCTCTTTTCCTATTCCTATGATGGAGCCATGAAGTTAATGAATTAGGAAGAAATGTACAGTAATGTAAAAGGAAAAAAACAGCCAGCTATATATCCGTTCACTTCCTGATATTGTAACTGAAATAGGTGGGCATATATTACAAGTTAAGGAAATAAATGCATGATTCCCAAAATAAAACATGCTGAAGTATCAGTTGTCAAAGTTAATTATTAAATGGAAACAACAGGCTCTTATGTTCTCAGTTGTTTCCCTCGTTCCAAGTACATGTTCTTATCCTATAATACTAACACATTATAAGACTTCCAGGCAAGGACAGTATAGTGGTACCTAGGTTCTCGAACTTAATCCGTTCCGGACGTCCGTTCCAAAACCAAAACATTCCAAAACCAAGGTGCACTTTCCCATAGAAAGTAATGCAAAGCTGATTAATCTGTTCCAGGCTATTGAAAAACTACCCCTAAAACGCTTCCCCCACCACCCCAATCAGCGCGATCTTTTGATCTCTCATCAAAGCAGCTGGGCTGCAGAGCGCTGGCGGGACGCTTCTCCCCACCGCCCCAATCAGTGCGATCTTTCAATCTCTCTCGATCTCTCGTCAAAGCGGCTCGGCTGGCGCAACACTGAAAATGGAAGCTCAGGACTTAGGACACATTCGACACATTTTTAGAGAAACCAGAACGCTCGCTTCTGGAACCAAGGTACCGCTGTATAATATTGGCACCAAATAAATGTTTGATGGCAGTGATGGTGATGAAGTAGGTACATGAATAATTTAAAACTGGTTTTAACTGAGCTGGAATACAATATCTGTGTAGTGCTAAATCAGAAACCAGAAAAAGGGGGTGGAAGAGTTCAAATATTTTTAATTTTACAATTTTAATCTTACGATCCAGTCTTATAATGAATGGGGGGGGGGCTGTGACTTAGACCAGGCATAAGCAAACTTGGCCCTACAGATGTTTTGGGACTACAACTCCCATCATCCCTAGCTAACAGGAACAGTGGTCAGCAATGATGGGAATTGTAGTCTCAAAACATCTGGAGGGCCAAGTTTGCCTATGCCTGACTTAGACATTAGCTGATGTATCTGAAGTAGGCTGATACCAGATGGATGGATAGATAGATTATGCTACAAAAATGCACGTTACCCCGTATAGTATGGATGCTTTAGTTGAGATTCCTGTATTGCAGAGGGTTCGACTAGATGACCCTTGGAGTCCCTTCCAGCTTTACTATTCTGTTATTCTAGTGCTACTACACCCTGCCAAGCAAATGATTGGTGCTTTTGCTGATAGTGGCAGGGGATATATTTGTGTGTAGCAGTAGTCACACAGCCTGCTGTTTCCACAAGGGTCTCTAGATCAAGGCAAGGTATGTCATTTGGTGTTTTCTTTGTTTTCAGGAGAGACGCGTCATTCTCCATCCATTTGTACAATGTGTATGCATCTCTGGGAGGCCAAGATCAGAGATTCTTATGAAGTCAAGGAATATTGTCTGTACGTGTGTTTTTCATTTAAAATGTGTGCAATGAAGTACAGAGATTAAAGTACCTTTTCCAGAGAACTATTTCCTGAAGTGAGAAGGTCAGAACGTTCATGAATTTCAAAGGGGATCACTCATGCACCAAGGCTTCATTAAACATTATTATTCTGAAATAGCTTTATAGTGTGGGCCTGTCAATTACCTGATATTAATCTTTTCCAGGGAAGAAGGCAAAATATGTCCAGAGCTCGCAAGAACCTTCCATCTGGGAGCTGTCTGTCTGTCTGTCACCATTTGAAAGCAATTATGATTGTTCCAAAGGAATGAGTAGAATCAGAGTACCCTTTGCTTAAACCTTGCAGCCATTTGGACTTGATTACTGATTTAAATACTTTCACCTCTGGCTGTCTGCTTACAGGTTATTTGGAAGGATCAAAAAAGGCTTCTGTGGCAGTAAGGCATTAAATTGTAAAGCTAGTTAAAATGTTTTAACTTTATAGCATCACTGTGATAGTAAGCATACTGCCCCTTGCCCATGGTCCTGTTGTAGTTTCTGGGATCTTCAGATAAAACGTTGATATGGAAGTACTTAAAAAAATACCCTAGAAGAATTGCTGCAATTGCTTTTACCGTTAAATCAGATGCTATCTTGGAACCTACGGTAGCTAAGTGGTCATACCTGAAAGATAATCTCACACCTTGTATATACCCACTTGATCACTGTCCTCTGCACGGTCAGGATATCCTTTCTGCACAGTGTAGGAACAAATTTCAGTGGGAACAAATGTAAGGCTCGTGGACCTCAAGTGTAGCATGAGTGAACAGTGTGATGCAGCAGCAAAAAAAGAAGGAAGCTAATGCTATTCTAGGCTGCATCAACAGAAGTATAGTGTCCTAATCAAGGGAAGTAATAGTACTACTTTATTCTGCCTTGGTTAGACCACACCTGGAGCACTGTATCCAGTTCTGGGTGCTACAATTTAAGAAGGATATTGATAAGCTAGAACTTTTGTAGCTTACAGCTTCCAAGATGATCAAAGGTCTGAAAACCAAGCCTTATGAGGAATGGTTGAGAGAGTTGGGTGTGTTTATCCTAGATAAAAGACTGAGAGCAGATATGGTAGCCATCTTCAGATATCTAAAGGACTGTCACGTGGAAGATGGAGCAAGCTTGTTTTCTCCTGATCCAGAGACTAGGACTTGAACCAATGGCTTCAAGCTACAAGAAAAGGGGTTCTGATTAAACATCAGGAGGAACTTTCTGACAGTAGGAGCTGTTTGACAGTGGAACATTCTCCCTCTGGAGATTGTGGACTTTCCAACACTAGAGGTTTTTCAGCAGGGTTTGGATGGCCATCTGTCATGGATGGTTTAGTTGAGATTCCTGCATTGCAGTGGGTTGGATTAGATGACACTTGCAACTCTGATTCTATGAATTGGGCCTTTATTGTTAAATTTATATTCCTTCCTTTCTCAAGAGACCACAAGGCAGGTGGCAACATAAAACACAAAATGCATAATATAATAGTAAAAGGGAGGGGGACTACAATACTCCCCCCCCAATAAATTGATTAACAGCCAAAGGCCTGGTTGAAAGAGTGATGTTTTAGCACGGCACATAAAGATATAACGAAGGCGCCAGGCAAACCTTCCTGAGGAGAACATTCCACAAATGGGGAACGACCACAGAAAAGGCCTGTTCTCATGTTGGCACCCTTCGGACCTCTTTTGGAGGTGGGGGTTTTAGTGTTGTGGAATCTGACCTGAGGAATTGCCTTCACTTGAATATGAGAGATAGACACACTCTCTCTTTTCTTTTCTTTTCTTTTCAGTTCCTGCTGAATACCTCCATCTTTCAACAAACAGTTTAAGTTGAGATCTTCCCCATTACAGTCTGCACCTGTATTGGAATTGTCTTTAAGATGTTTTTGTTGCTTTAACTCTTGTTGTTTGCCACCCTTTGGGAGGAAGTGCAGGATATAAATTTAATAAATAAACCCTTCTAACTGAATGGCCAATGGTGGCAGCTCAGACAAGTTCTAGGACAGGCATCCCCAAACTTCGGCCCTCCAGATGTTTTGGACTACAATTCCCATCTTCCCCGACCACTGGTCCTGTTAGCTAGGGATCATGGGAGTTGTAGGTCAAAACATCTGGAGGGCCGCAGTGTGGGGGTGCCTGTTCTAGGAGATAGTGCTATACAGTAAATGCTTCCTCATCCACAACCTTGCCTGATAACCTTGAATTACTTGCTCTCTCTCATCCTTCATTCCCTATCAGTATAATTGAGATAACAGCTGGCTTATTCACAGAAAGTCAATCTGTATGCTTCTGAAGCACAGTAAACTAAAGTAACAAAATCTTATCACCTTGAAATTAGATCTTGTAATGTTGAAGTCCTTCTCACCAGTTAAGATCATTGTGTTAGTGGTGGTCATGGACAGTTTTGCCCTGGCCACAGCTATTTATATTCTGAAATATGTCCAACTGAATTGTCTTCAAGCTCAGCATACAATCTGGAAACTTTGGTTAGTATAAAATGTATACTTTGGACGCCTCAAATTGGAATGTGACATATTAAAAACATACCATATGTTATAATCCTCAATTTGCATTCTTAGTAAAATTTGAAGGAAGTGTAAAGTAAGTGGATGCATCATAATATTTCCATACAAGGTTAATTTTTATATACCATTTCCTTGCACATCTTTTTATTTACAATAAAGATGCAATAAATTTCACAGCTGAAGTAAAGTTGTTTCTTCATTTTCATACCCACTTATTTGTATGTTGTTGTTGTTTAGTCGTTTAGTCGTGTCCGACTCTTTGTGACCCTATGGACCAGAGCACGCCAGGCACTTCTGTCTTCCACTGCCTCCCGCAGTTTGGTCAGACTCATGTTGGTGGCTTCGAGAACAGTAGCACTCAAATGCTTTACTAAAATACAGCAAGTCTAAGCATGTCCCTGAAGGCCTGTTGTCTTGGAAAAAGAAAACAAAACAAAATTGTACTACTTATACTGTTAGAAGTGCTGCTGGGGGGGAACCCCCCTTTTAGGTTTGGTGACAGTAGTTTCAGAAAACTCAAAATGTTTTATAGAAAACATTTTAAATGGATTGGGTGTGATTTATTTTTCAGAACTTGGGTACTGTGAGAATTCAAGAGCAGCTTTTTTGGGGGGGGAGCTGTTTCAGAATATTATAGGGCAACAGTCATTAAGGATCATAGAACTGTAGAGTTAGAAGGGACCACAAGGGTCATATGTTCCAACTCCCTGCAGGAATCTGAAGTATCCATGACAGATGACCATCCAAACTCTGCTTATAAACCTCCAAGGAAGGGAGACCATTGACTGAATTCACAATGAGAATGAGAAATTGGTGGGGGCAGTAGGTTCTATGGCTTATAGTCAGAAAATGGGGTAAACAGACATTTTAAACTTGGTAGTGCAGGAGAGTAAGTTTGAGGATGGGTCCATGTACAATTTGGAGTCAAATGTTGAACTAGTTAAATGTGTGGTGTGACTTGGGAAAATTGAGTAGTGTGCATTTTCTTCTTCCATACACTGGCACTGTGGGTTAAACCACTGAGGCTAAGGCTTGCCGATCAGAAGGTCGGCAGTTCGAATCCCCACGACGGTCCCTGCTCCTGCCAACCTAGCAGTTCAACAGCACATCAAAGTGCAAATGGTTAAATAGGTACTGCTCCGGCGGGATGGTAAACGGTGTTTCCGTGTGCTGCTCTGGTTCGCCAGAAGCGACTTATGCTGGCCACATGACCTGGAAGCTGTACGCCGGCTCCCTCGGCCAGTAAAGCGAGATGAGCACCGCAACCCCAGAGTCGTCTGCGACTGGACCTAATGGTCAGGGGTCCCTTTACACCAGAAATATGATGTAGATGGTAAATTTAGCTATTTGCAAACAGAAGCAATTATTTGCCAGGGCTTTTTACTGCCACTGTATTAATATTGGAAGCTTCCTCTTGGTCTGCAGAGGGCAGCAGAGTGGGGGAGAAGAGGGTAAATTCTGAACATTGGCTGTCGTCCAGATATTTTACATTCTTTTCGATGACTGAGAAGAACCCATGAAAAACAGTAGCCTAGTCTACCTTTCATCAAACACCACCAGGTATATTTTCAATGCAAATTTTGAGGGTTAGCCATTCTCTTCTTGCTCACTTTTGACTACAATCGGATTTCAAGCTACAGTGTTGAATTCCATTTCAGTTTCATTATTATTTTCCAGTGCTTCTATAACACATGGTGGTTGTTTTCCTCCTTTGTGAAATGAACGCCAAAAAGAAGCACTCTTTATCGTCTGAGGTACATTGTGCTCATTTATCGACTGTCAAGAGTTGTCTCCATAAACTACATCCTGTTAATTTCTAAAAGCCACGGATCTTATGATCCAAATTCCCTGTTGAATGCAGCCATGTAGTGGTTGTCACTATGGCCGTAATCTGTCATGACTATTTAGTTCTATACAGTTCAGAACAACATTTCTCAAGGCTACCTGTCAGTTCCTGTAGGATTGTACTGGTGCTTGCAGCAGACATAATCTTTCCTTCTCTTGTGTTTTCCTCTCCCTGGCAAGGGCTGAGCGAGTTTCAGCAGCCCTCCCTTGCCTAGGAGGGCCTTGGTGGATTCTACTTCCTGGTTGGCAGAGGCCAAATAAAGAACCAGGAGGAAGGCAGGAAATACCACCTAAATAATCTTGTAGATCAGAGCTTTACAAACTGCATCACAACACATTGTCATCTGCAGTCTGTAGGTGTGCCCGGGGCTGGGAAGGGGTTAATTTGTTTTGCTAGTAAAACTGAATTACTGTGTCGCGAAATGATGTATATCTAAAACGTGTGTCACCAGCAGGAAAAGTTTGGAAAGCTCTGCTGCAGAGACATTTCTTTTCTATTTAAAAATTACAATAGTTTCCAATGATCTAGTGAAATTTATGTTGGAAGCATAACTGTAAGGATGCTATGGGCCTAACTGGATGAATCGTATGGGAGATTATGAATGATTATTAGATGACAGTCAACACCATGTAAATTTTTAACTATTTGGCATGATTTTATTACTATGCAAATAAAGAGCACTCCCAGACAGAAAGTGCTTTCACAACATAAAATATTTTTGTATGTATTGTGAGGCTCCACTCAAATTCCTCTCTTCTTTTCCTCTTTCATTTGTTCTTTTTTGAATGATGCTAATTTCCTAATGTCTTTTGTATACTTTGCAACGAGGAAAAACATGATTGGTTATAATAATAATAATATTTATTTATTTATTTATTTATTTATTTATACCCCTCCCATCTGGCTGGGTTTCCCCAGCCACTCTGGGCGGCTTCCAACCGAATATTAAAAACAGTACAGCAAGTGTACAGTTAAATGTTCTGTAAACTGATGCATATTTGGAATGGTTCTTTTTCTGATGCCAAACTTAAAGGTTGTTTTTTTAGCATATTTTGTAAGCCACTTTGGGAATGGTTATAAAACAGAATTTGATAAATAAAGAATACCCACTCACACCATGTGGGGAGCCACTTACACAAAATTGCCACAAGATGCTCCGCTCATGTGGTTGAACTACAGCACAAGCTGCTGCCCTTGCAGCCTGCTGCATATATAAATTGTAACAGGTAACAGTAAAATTCCCATTAACTATATATTTACAGAAACCGCTGCCTGGTTTTGCTACCAGTTGGTAACATTAGCATGCAGATTTGTAGCAAGTGACAATTTATCTCTGCTTTATTCCACAATGTTTAGCCTTCATAAAATACTTGGTGTTAAAATTTTATCTGTCCTGTCATCCTGCTTAGTAGGGATACTGTTACAGTCAGTGTAATTAGATGAAATGTGATGTCAGGAAAGAGTGATTGTATGCACACTGGTGCACAGACATAAAGTAGTGCTTCCTGGGAGCTGTATATGGGATGAAGGGTTGCTGTACTCCTTAAATCATTTAAATCAGGAACTATATTGTTGGAATGCGCACTGGCAGGAGCCAACATCTTTCCAGACATAGTGTGCACCCTAACCCCACAACTGCACCAGCAATTGCTCCAGTCTGCACTGTGGGTTGCTATCTGGTCACATATTAGCATGAATTTCCTGTGAAATCAGTCTCCAGAATGGTGATGATAGCATGGGATTGGTTTACAGACTGAAATATATAGATTATTTTGATAGGAATAATATTTCCCCTTCTTCCTCAATCTCTGATGTTGTGGCTTTTTGTCGCATCTATTAACATCTCCGTGCTCTGTTCAAGCAGGGCAGAATTATCTACACACGCGGTAGGTAGATGGGCAGCGCAGAGAAGAACAAAATCCTGTTTGCTCTAACATCCTGCAAGCATGGTGGTGTCTGGAACCGGCAGTTGCCTTTCCTGGACTGCAAAAACCAAGACCAAAGTATTTCTGCAAAGTGCCACGGAAGCTCAATATCCCCAAAATCAGTCCTGAAGCTATAAATGAAGAAGTACCATAATCATCATTAGTTACTTCCAAATATTTAGCTACAGCTAAAACATTTGTGACTTTCTTAAGGCCGATCTCCAAAGCGCCATGCTTGCTGTTCTAACTTGCTCATGGCAGTAGCTCTCTTCAACTTCCCTTATCTAGTAGAAGCCCTTCATAGCCTGTCCTAGTCAGGAGGACACCAGAGGACCACCCTGTGAGGCACAATACTGCTGCTGCCCCCAGGTACGTGTGACATGCTTCTTGCTTATGTATGAAGGACTTTGGATCCCCAGCACAATATGTTATCTTCACCTGTTTGTAAAGCAAACAAGATCACTGTGAAACTAGTTATCTATTGTATTTGTGTTAACTATCTCCCTGGTGAAATTGTTTGCCTTCCTTGCAATGTTTGTTCTTCTACTGTGCTACCGTAGTACTACAGGTGTTTGTTTCATTCATGGGCATAGCCATGGGGTTGCAAGGGGGGGAAAACTGCCCCTCCTAAATGAAGTAAATAAAACTAACTGACCAATTGTGTCACAGATGACTTGGTTCTGCCCCCACAACAAAAAGCCTGCCCCCCCCAAAATAAATTCTAGCTATGCCCATGGTTTCACTGTGTATATTTTTTACCATTAACATGAGTTACACATTATACCCTACATAAAACGTTTCCATGTCTGTCGCTGGTGATCTTGGGGTACTGAAGAAAATCAGAGTTAAAAACTGGCAGCTGATAATACAAGGTTTGATATAATAGCGCCAAAATAATTTGGTATCAATTAACCAGTTCTGGTATGTATCATCTCATTCTTTTTTAAAAATTTATTTAGATTTTTAGGATTTACAAACAATCATAAACTAAGACAATTTCCATAAGTTGCCTTTGACTTCCCTCCTTCCCTTTTGTGGTTCCTTATGTTAACTTTTTCTCTTGCCTCTTCTCTGTTAATCCAATTCTATTCAATCTTCAATAAAACCATAGTCAACTTTTAACTACAAGCGTCATTCCAATCCTAATAATAATTTTAATTGTTTACAATGATTTTTAAAGCAGCCTCACGTTACTACACTGGACTGGCCATTTTCTTGCTCGTTTCTTGTGATCCAGTTAAACAGCTCTTATAAAAGGATGATTCTCAGTTTTTTATTAAAGATTTTATTGATTTACAGAAATATGTGCAATGTCTCTCGTAACTTTTTTGCAAATCAGTTTCATTTGTTGAGACATTGAGAAGAAAAGGGGAAAAGAGGTAGATGAGGGAAGGGATGAAGATTCTCAGTTGATGGGACACAAATGGGGAGAGTACAACCATACAGTGGAACCTCGGTTTATGAACACCTCGGTTTATGAATTTTCGGTTTACGAACACCGCGGACCCATCTGGAACAGATTAATTCACTTTCCATTACTTTCAATGGGAAAGTTCGCTTCAGTTTATGAACGCTTCAGTTTATGAACAGACTTCCGGAACCAATTACACCCATGCTTTGGGTTAAGTACGCTTCAGGTTGAGTACTCCGCGGACCCGTCTCGAACGGATTAATCCACTTTCCATTACTTTCAATGGGAAAGTTCGCTTCAGTTTAAGTACTCCGTGGACCGTCTGGAACAGATTAATCCACTTTCCATTACTTTCAATGGGAAAGTTCACATCAGTTTATGAACAGACCACTGTACCTTGGAAGTTGAACGGAATCCGTTCCAGAAGTCCATTCAACTTCCAGAATTTTCGAAAAACAAATTGCTGTAGGAAACTCCTGCTGCCAATCAGAAGCCACAGTCGGACGTTTGGGTTCCAAAATAACATTTGCAAACTGGAACAATCACTTCCGGGTTTGCAGCGTTCGGGAGCTAAAACGTCCGAGTTCCAAGGCATTCGGGATCCTAGATATGACTGTACTGTTGTGTCCTGGTTGCAGGCATCACATGGATATCTGGTTGGCCATTGTGAGAACAGGATAAGTCTATCAATGCCTACTAACCATTATGGCTGTCTATTTTCCATGGGGGAGCCCACAGGAGAAGGTCAAGGGTTCACTTACATTACAATAAAGAAATACATTTAGTAGTAAGCACACTCGCATCCTGAGGTTTAGAGTGATCTCCGAGACCCCTCTTATTGATGGCACTTTTCTGGAAAAGAGCCTTCCTGGACCATCATCTCCATGCTGCTTGTTCTGATCTAGTGATGCTGCTTCTGTAAATGTTACAAGATTTGGAAACCCTAGAAATACAATGATAATATAAACAGAGGTGTTGTGGTACTCGGGTGGTGAGGTTGGGGTGTTCCTGCTTTTTGAGAGGTAGGTGGGGACAGGGGCCAAAAACAGAAACGAAAAGTGCTGACATGGTTCTCAGGAAATGGGTAGCAAAAATCGCTTTCATGGGAAACAGAAACTTACTTGCTACAGTATTGATCAGTTGAAAGTAGAAAGGAAAAGTACAGTGTTTTTCTGTATTAGGTTGTTAGAGAAAGCAAAGAAGCAGAGCTGTTGCTCTTTCTTTAGCGATGGATATCTGCAACTACTTCAAGAAGCAGAAGATAGCTAGAAGGCCTCAGATACACACCAGAATTTTGGTTCCTCTCAAGAGACCGGTGTGGTATCAGCCATAATGCAGTCTGGGACATATTCCCCTTTGCCTTCCTCCTCCCTGCTCTGGCCCTCTTGTCCCCATTGAATGCTATGTGACATGAATGCAAGCATCCTGGCTTTAATTGAAGCAGAACAGCAAGGCAAGATGGCATATTCAAACTTCAAAAAGGAGTCCCTGATACAGGCATGTTGGTAAAACACTCTGCCTTGCTAGAGGTTAATTTCTCCCCATTATGTATCATTCATAGCAAGGCTAAGGGGTAGATCAAGGGTTGTTTATCTAAAAATGGTTAAGTCAGCACAAGTCGTGCTGCACATCTTCCCTGGGGCAAGGAGAAGAGCCATAAAAATTTGGGGCCCTACCATTTTCTCAGGTAAGCAAGGAAACATTCTCACCTTTCATTTGGATGTCATTAAAACCACTCCCTCACACTCCCTCAGGTACACATATCTCTAAGAGGTAAAAGCATATCCAGGAAATTTGTTTTTGAAATGTAAATTAGCCTTTTTGAGCTCCACCTGGTGCCTCTTTCTAGGTGCTCTTACAAAGGCAGCTTTCATTGGATTGAAGGCCCCAAAGTTCTGGAGGGGCTCCTGGTGCCTTTGGAGCAGGGGTAGGCAACCTTAGGCCCGTGGCCCAGGTGCGGCCCAACCGCCTTCTAAATCTGGCCCACAGATGGTCCAGGAATCAGCATGTTTTTACATGAGTAGAATGTGTGCTTTTATTTAAAATGCATCTCTGGGTTATTTGTGGGGCATAGGAATTCATTCATTTTTTCCCTCCAAAATATAGTCCGGCCCACCACATGGTCTGAGGGATGGTGGACCAGCCCACAGCTGAAAAAGGTTGCTGACCCGCTTTGGAGCATAGATGGATGAACCTTGCAGACATGAGGCATCCCACTCCTGCTTTTAATCAAGAGCTCCTCCACATCTTTTCATCCACCTGGCAGCTAGGCATTTCCCAATCTGAGCCAGGAGAAGTATATCTTTACAACCTATTTCTGTCTCTGGGAATTTGTATGACACTTGTTTGTATACCCAACCCTTCCATTTTTTCTTTTTCTTGTATGGAATTCATAAATTCTTTCCCTTAGAGTTATGAATGTGTTAGGGTGATAATCAAACGCACCTGCTTAGGCTACCGTACATAAATTAGTCCTCAACTACACTGTGATTTATATGCTTTCGTATCCTTTTTTACTTTACAATAAACGGAAGTTTCCTTTTGAAAATGTTGCCTGGCTCTGCATTCTTGGTTGCACACCACACTTAGGCACATTCAGAACAGTGCCTATTTGCCTTTCAGCAAAAAGGAAAAGGGGGAAAGTCACCCCTCTCTAAGAGGTGGATGGAAAGGGACTAGTTACAGGTAGGTAGCAGTGTTGGTCTGCCATAGTCAAAACCAAAAAAAGGTGTTTTTTTGTTTTTTGTTTGGAAAAGGACTGTACAACTTGAACAGGAAAACCTGGATATGGCGAACTACATGGAAAGCAGATTCTCCACCAGATGTGTTAAAGTGGGGCTGCTAACTGAATGCTGGACCCCTACAGAAAGGTATGCGGTCATGGATTTTGTCATGCATGACTTTTGAAATATTCTCCCTGATTAGCATACTTACCTTTTTTGAAAGAACTTGTATGTCATTTTTTGCATTTTATTTCCCTAACCAGTAGTACAAGGGGTACAGGGCACATGCATTACCAAATTTGTACCATGTACAAAGACTACAATGAAACTGCAAGAGAGCACTCAAAATGGATGGTACAGTAGATCAGATGAAGATGCTTCTAACATCCTGTCATGAACAGGGAAAAGGTGCCAATTGCACAGCAGCTTATTGAGTTTTCTGCAAAAGCTTTTGAGGAAAATAAACAGAAGCTGTACACTGTAATAACCATTGTGGGTCACGTAACCTTGGTCTTCATAATAAGACCAGTATATAAAGCAGTTGACATGATAGACCTCTTACAGTTTTGTGTTGAGACAGAGTATGAATTGTTTGGTGTTGGGTTTTTTTTAATGGAAACTGGGTCAGGCATCTGTAAGAACACAGAATGCGCTAATAAAGTTGTGTGGCCAAATTACGAGGGAGATCCTGTAGTGAAGGCTAACACATCCATGAGATTCTCAGTTTTAGCCAAGGAAGCAGCATATATTTCCGGCATAGGGCAACTGTCTCTAGGTGTAAGATTTGTGGAAGAATGTGATCGAAATCCATCTATACATGGAGCAATTTCTTTGGGGACTCTCTACTGCAAACACAACAATAATCTTCATCAACCCAAATTACCATGCTTGGGAAATGCTCAAATTGCAAGATGATACCCTAGGACCATAACCAATCAGGAACTGAGGTGCCACCTGCAAAATACGCTTTGAGCCACCAGACACCATGCATCCACACATCCAGCTGAGGGTCTTCTACAAGATGGCATTGGATCCCACCTGGCCCAGAGCCCCCTAATGCTCACCAGCCGCCGCCAAAACATGTATGTGGTGGGGGGAATCAAGAACTGGGGGTCTCAATCACAGAACATGCTTTGGGCCACCGCAAATCAGAAACCTACACAACTCGGAGGGTGTCATCTGCGATACAGCATTTTAATCCACCAGACTCATGGGTCCATGGCGCAGTCAAGTGCATCTAAACACACCAACAATAGCCAAAATTGGGGCAGGGTAAGGAACTGGGGAAATGGGAACCCAAAATATAGGTCTTGGCCAAAGGATGGATCATATGACTCAACAGAAGAGGGCAGACCTTGCATTTGATCTTAATAGGCAACGCCCGTGACATTAACTTGGAGGTGGATTGGTCCAACATGCATAGTCAAATCTTAGCTAAGTATATGGGCAGCTGGTTTCCCATAGCCATTTTTGTTTCTTTTAAAAGCTGCTTGGGCAACTACCATTTGGTGACAAACCATGAAACTACTGCACTATTGTAAGTCATTCCCCTATGGGTCATCCTCACATTTATCTCCCTCCAAAATGACCAAGTTCCAGTTGGAAAATGATACTGATATCACACCACCTTTACCAGCTGTGGGAGGAAGATAATTTATCAGTTGATGGGGGGGGGGGGGGAGAAGCATCGCCTGCCAAATTCCTTCTTGCTACGCAGTTGTCACGCAGAGGTGCCCTGTCAGAAATTTTACCCAATAGGAACAGTATGCTCAGAAACTCTCACGCCCTGTTTGATTCAGTGAAACGTGGAAAGGTTAAAGATGGGAGGGGGGAAGCCCTAGAAGCCGCAAATGCATACTCAAAATGATTTATCTCGCCCCCACCTCCGATCTCTTAAAACAGACATTACTTGCGCTCACAACCAGGGCTGGGGAAATGGTAGCTAGCATGTCTTTGGCTAGCAGCCCGATCCTAAGCGTTTGCTCGGAGCTAACGTCTACTTGGCTCAGTGGGATTTATGATTGGGTTTAGGATCGCAGCCGGATCCGATTCTAATCCGGTTATGGGTGGGGTGTGCGTGCAAATCAATGCTTGGCCAAATAGGAAACGATGGCGAATTATTCCAGATTAATACACACACACAACTACAGGAACAGATACTGCAAGTGCTGTGAAACGGCGCGTCGAACTCTCCTCCTGGATGTGGCGCCGATGGCCGCGGAGCAAGGCGCCTAGCCAGGCAAGCTGCGAGCTTCCTCTCCCACCGCCTGCTCTTGCAGCCGAGGCGGCAAGGCGCTGCTCCGTCTGAAGCAGCCCAGCCCTGGCAGGGGGAGGGATTGCACAAGCCCCGGAGCAGAAAATGGTCGGCCGGGGTTGATGCGAAGCTAGCTGGGGACGCCGCCGTGCCGAGAAGAAGAGGAAGCGCAGCAGTGCCGGAGACCCTCTATTTTTTTCTTTTTCTTTTTTGGCCTTCGTCGTCATCCGGGCTGTTGTTTTCCCTGCTGTCGACCGATATTATTGCATGCATGCAGCGGATTTGAGAACCGGCCGCCGCAGCCGCCCGGGCAACATGCAGCTGTCTCCCTGCGGGGCGGAGGAAGCCGAGTGAGGAGGAGCCGCAGCGGCGGGTTTCTGCTTTCTTCTTCTTCATTTGTGTGCGTGTTTCTCCTCCTCCCGCCACCTCGCCTTGTTTGGGCTTTTTGCTCGCGGGAAAATGGAGCCTTTCCCCAGTAACGGTGAGTACGACAGCTCCTTCCTCCCCCCTCTCTCTCTGTCTGGCCTTTCGGCTCGCCAGCTGTAACCAGACTCCTCCTCGCCTCTCGTGCTGTTGCTCTCTGCTGGAGGAGAAGCTCCGAGGGTGGCAAGAAAGCACCCGGCCCCGAGGCGGTAACAAGCCGACGAGAGAGAGGCCGTGCGCCCCGGCGCCTCTGCCGGGAAATGGAGACTTGCTGCATCCGCGCAAGGCCGCGCGCAGCCTGAAGGTCAGGGGGTCGCCTCCCCAAAAGTAAAGCGCCGGGGGAAGGAGCCATGCACGCTTGTGCCCACCCTCCGCCTCGCCTCCACCCGCAAGTTGAAGCTCTGAGCTAAGCGAGTTCGGACGACCCCCGAGGCTCCTGGAAAGGAAAGTTTGGCGGGAGGAAGCCTCCTCGTGGCCTGAAACGAGGCGCTTCTCTGGGACGCACTAGCGCCTCTGGATTGGAAAAGTAGGAGCGCCCAGCTAGGCGACCCTTCCAGGGAGGAAGAGCTTTCAGTGGGGCTGGAGTGGCCTGTCAGTGTGGACAGAAGTCCTTCTTTGGAAGGGTACCTGCGAGGAGCCACAACCTTGGCCTTGGGGCAGCAGCCCCTTCTTCAATGAGGCAAACGCTCCCCAACCTGTTGTTACTTGCTCTCTTTGTTTATTGACTTTTCCATTTCCAAAGCTCCTTCGAACTATGCGCTGGTTTGCTCAAATGTCCCCGCTGTGTCGGCTTTGTTTTCAGCCCAAAGGCTCAATGCTAGGATGGAAGATGGCGACAAACTTTAGACATGCTGACTGTTGTTCAGTAGGCCAACAAACTTGACTTTAGTGGGGCTTGGTGCGGGGAGGGGACACCCAGCCTACCACTTCAGTGTCTGGGACAAGAAGCATTGCCTTCTCTACCCATGAACTCTAAATAACTGCCCATTATTTTTGTTTAATAAACTTGCATATCTCCTTTAAAAAAAAGTTACTGCTATTTAGAGAAAATCCACAAACCACATCTCGCTTAAACAAAAGGAGAACCAAGACTACTTGAGTTCTTAGTGCAATGATTGTTAGCAGTTGTCTGGGGGAAGGTTTTTTTTTTAAAAAAAGCTAAAACCTTTGAAGCCATTGAGTGTAACTGCAAAATTAATTCTTTGTTTTACTCCCATACTATTTACATGATGATTGCAGCAATGAGTCTTGTGGCTCCCTTCAAGACTTAATAAACATGGTACAGTATGAGGTTTCATAGACTAGAATTTATTTCAGGAAATGAATGAAGTGTTGCCCTGTGTTACATGTACTGTATATATATATGCATATAGTTGAGGTGGGGGATTGTAAACTGAAGTCAGAAGATAATAATTGTGTTGTTTCTTAGGAGGACAACATTTTATGCATCTAATGAAGTGAAATGTAGTCCATGAAATGTTATGGCAATAATACATTTGTTTTCCTGTAAGGTGTCATGAGATTCTTTCTTGTTTTTACCAACTGTATTGTTTCTCAAGTATAAGATTTCATTCCCTGCCAGAATTTAGCTGTAAAATGCAATGGGGATTCTCAAATCTCCAAACAACTTGACAGTTTAGAGTGGCGAACATTATCTGGCAGCATCAAATTGATGATGTCAGGGAAACTTGTTAGGCAGAATGTAAGAGTAACAGTTCACAGGTGTGGAATTGTCTTAAAGCCATTTAGAAGTAGATAGAATGCTAAAATTATGGAAGAATCTCTGTGATCTTTTCCTGCATTTTTAAAAAAAGCTTTTTTATGAAGCAGTAGCACACACACACACACAAAACAGAATCAATATTGGAACCTGGGAATTTCCCCCTATACAGGAGCCTTGTGTGTGGCTTTAGTCTGTAAAACTTTGTACTGCTTAAATTGAATTCATGCACAAGAATAGAGATACATGGGACATGTTACCTTCATAAAGGCATGATTCCAAATCCGGATTTCCCAGCATAACCAGAGGCAGATGTTGCAAATATGATGCCCTCCGGTTGGATTAAACTCCCTATAATCCTGACCTTTGGCCATGCTGGGTAGGACTGATGGGAGTTGTAGTCCAACAACAGCTGAAGGGCACAGCTTACTTTCTCTGATCTAGGGACAGGAGCATTTGAAGTGATGAAGTAACAGGTGTGGGAAGGACTAATGATACATCCCACCCACCAAGCCAGCCTCCCCTCAAGTGACTCCAAGGCTGTTTGTTTCCCACTAATTGGGCAAGGCTTTTGGTTTTAAAAACTTGATGTGGCGGGGAGTGAGAGAGTGGAACTTGCTTAAAGGGGCTGGGGGCCATTTGCAGAGAAGAAGTAAACAATTTTTCCTGCCTAACAAATGCTTTCATGCCTCTGATTAGTGCTTTGTATAAGTATAACGAGTAGTTATTATTATTATTACTACATTTCTATAACACCCTTCATCTGAGGATCACAGGGCAGTTTACAATATAAAAGCAGAGATAGATAGAACAATACTCCTTTGCTTTGGTATGGTTCATATTTGCCTGTACATAAGAATGTTCCTCAAGTATTCTTCTGAGACATGTCAAGGTTTCATTTATGGAGCATGTTATTGCATTTTTAACCACTGGCACCTGCAGCAGGTCCTTTTCCTGATACTGTACTGGAGATACTGTAGTAAGACTGTACAAATGTCCTCCAAATGTCCTAAAATCCTTTTCCTTAAATGGTATAGATTAGGAAGAAATGGGCTACTGGGCCAATACCACTTTGGTTCAATTCACATGGTCTCTTATTCTGGGATATTTTATATTGTGTCTTATTAACCCCCTCCATTGGATGGCTTCTTCTTCTTCTTCTTCTTCTTCTTCTTCTTCTTCTTCTTCTTCTTCTTCTTCTTCTTCTTCTTCTTCATTTTGTTGCATTTATGTATAGCTTTTCTGACGATTCACTCAAGGCAGTTTACAATTTTAAATGACTAAAACACAGGGTCCCAACTCTATGATTTTATAAAATTATATAACATATGTGTTTGGTAGAGGGAAGGAGACAGGCTCTGATGTTGCCTGTGCCTGCCTTCGGCCCTGTAGGTCTTGTGAATCTTGATTGTGTTTTAAATAATTCATATGTTATAGCAAGCGTCATTCAGGTAGCAAAGTATACTGGCATTTAAATTCTTCTTTGCTTGCTTGTAAGCCAGGCATTCCCAAACTTCAGCCCTCCAGATGTTCTGGACTACAATTCCAACCTTCCCCAACCACTGGCCCTGTTAGCTAGGGATCATGGGAGTTGTAGGCCAAAACATCTGGAGGGCCGCAGTTTGGGAATGCCTGTTCCAGGCCATAGCACTTGAATAGGGAAAGGAGACACATAATCTGATCTGCCAAAGCTTACTCTTGTTCTGGAAGAACAGGAAATATAAGTGTTTCTGTTTCAGAGGGTAATCACATATTATGTTTGGTTTTTTTCTTACTCAGTTACATCTGTGTTGTATCCATTTCTGCTATTTCTTCTCGTTAAAACTAAAAACAACAACAGCACATCTCAGTGCCTTTCCATCTGGGCTCTATTCAAACCTCTTCCATTGTTTAAAACCACTTTTTTTTTTACTCAAACTTCTCCCATTTTTTTAAAAAACCACCACGTTCCCTATCTCAGTGGGGAAGCTCTCCCTCTCCCTCTCCCTCTCCCTCTCCCTCTCTTTCACATCCCCACAACCCCTTCTTATCCTCCATCCAATGCCTTCCATTAACCTGCCCCCACAAGTCATTTACTACAGAGATGAGTTTCCTCCTTTTTCTTCCTGCTTCCCCTGCCTATAGAATCATAGAAACAGATGGAAGACAAAGTACAGTAGTGCAAATGCAGTATAGACAGAAAAATCCTTATCAGTGAGATGCAAATGTGTTCTGGTCTCTAGTCAAGATTTATCTTCTCAGTAATGCCTTGTTATGTTGAATCTCATGGGCCTGAGGAGAAACCTCTAGTTTCTGGCTGACTCATAAAACCATTTAAATACATGATTCCTTATAACTTTTTTGTAAACATGCATTGTGTTTGCTAGCACCCAATCAGTCACAGAAATGGATGAAATTATTTGTTATTAAGCTATTACTTGACACCAGTAGCATCACCATACGGAACTGAATTTGCCAGAGATAAAAATTGAGAGAATGGAATGGCTAAAGTTGGCTAGCTTAAGCCCATAAAGCAATATCCTTTGTATATTACACCTGCAATGTAACCAATTTATCGAAGAGATAATGATTATGTATTGTGTTCTATAGTCTTGTTTTCAGTTCTCAACTTAAGTCTTTTATTTCTTCAGTGTGACCAAGTCTATGTGCATATGTGGTTGTGTTCTTGGTTTACCTTAACCATTATTTGAACTGTGTGCTATTTCCATAAGAAACAGATTGAGGTGTTCCAACATTTTTTGCTTTGCTTTGGTATCTCTGGAATTGAGAGTTTAATGTGCCAAGACAAGGTATTTGTCAAAGGTAGGTCAAGGAATCATTAGGTTTTAATGGAGGTACTGGAGTAAAAGTTGTCTTGCGTTCTTGTAGAAGAGATTTCGATTCTTGTTACAGAATGACAGGTGTTTTCTCATACCACTATGTTCAGAAAACATGTTACGTGCAGCGTTCAAAACTCCCATTGTTCTAGGCGCATTTTGCTCTAGGTGCTAAAAAGCGAGCAATTTCTGAGCTCTGGATGCAGTACTGCGCCTAAGATTTCAGATTAATATTGCCACTGAGGGTGTGGGAGGAGAAATTCCTGCCTGCTGGACTTCCAAGAAATCACAGCATCAGGCAAGCTGATAGGTTCTGCCTCTCAGCTGGCCTTACAGAAAGGCAGCGTTATGAGGGACCCTCATGAGAATATTAAGGGGGCAGGCAGGGGAAGCATGACTTTGTTTTTTGCAGTCTTAAGATGAGGACTAGACCATGTGAAAAATGAACGTAAGATTTTAGCTGCAATTCATTCATTTTCAGCTTTGTGTTCTTGTTATAAAAAAGAGTGCCTAGACATTCCATTGTTGTGCTCATAACCTAGGTTTAAGGCGCCATTTAGCTCCTAGCTTTCATATCTCAGTTTCTAACACTGGTTATGTGGTTGTTGTATCAGATTTAGGGATGTGTTTATACTTAGCTTTTCCCCCTTCCAGGCTGATTAAGCTTTAATGAGTAGATTGAAAGGATGTGATAAGAGCATGCAACTAAACTAATTTTAATTACTAAATTTTTTAAAGGTGCTTTGGTAGAAAGAATTAGAAATAAACTAGGATTGGTATAGTATTGAATGAGAATGAGCATAGCATTCTGGCCATTTTCCACTACATTAGTAGTTTTTTTAAAAAAAATAACTTTATTTGTTTCAATTTGTTTAGACACAGCAATCAAACAACTTCGATAAAATTAGTTTTTTTTTCTATTGACACTTCTGATGGAATATTAAGGTCAGCCAGGTTAAGAATGCAGAAGGCCATAATCCAAATCCCATTTGTTAAGACCCTTATCTGCTCTGCTGACATTTGTATGCTACCCTGTTTTGGCTTACCCGCTGGATGTATACTAGTATTAGCACCACATCATTGAAGAGAGGCTATATAATCATATGATTACACTGGAATAAAATACCCTCCACAGATTCAAACAATTATTACATTACAGTCAAATACTGACAGAGAGATGAATTGCATACAGGAAAACAACAGGTAATTCTGCAAGGGCAAAGGGGACTCTAGTCTGCTGATGAAACCTTTTATAGAAACACATGAATAACAGGGTGAATTAATTTAAACATTTGATTTAAGTTGCCAAGGGGGCGAAAGGCCAATTTAAGTGTAATGTTGTAAATACACAGCCATATGATAGGAGTTGATTACATAGGTCCCAACCATGGAAGTGGTAGTCTGCTGTGTGTGTGTGTGCTGATTCTTTGGAAATACCCATGTGATTGGCCCCCATCATGTTATTAAAAAATGGCTGCCAGACTGCTAGTGCAATCCTTAAAGGCACCACCAATGGAAGATATTGTGGAGAACAAGCAGTTTGTCCTTCAGCACCATTTTTTGGTGTGTGTGTGTGTGTGTGCGCGCGCCTCTTTAAAACTTTGTTTTGGGTTTCCTTTTTGACAAGCGTGCAGAAAAGTTGGGAGTGTGCACGTTCCCTTTGGAGTCTTAAGAAGTCCAGTTTATAAAGAGACCTGGATTCCAAATTGATTTCTAAGATTTCCTGAGCGTAGACGAAAGATAAAGAGAGGGGGATGATTTTGGACAAGTGCAGCCTTTGGAGAAGTTCTGATTATACCCTCTGTGTCCCATTTGTTTCAATGAGATGGGGCTTTGGACTTTGCCTTCTTGCTAGGTTTTTAGGTTGAATTCCTAAGGACTGTGTTGCTCAATGTATCTCAGCATTTTTGTTCTTTAGAATTTAGTCAAGGGTTTCTGAAATTCTTGCTGTTTACATGCTACTTATATTTGGGAGTTCATAACCCATTTCTCCCCTCCCTCACCAAGGAGGAACAAGTTCATTGAAATAATATGCCTTCTCCTGTCTTCCCTATATTCCTACAATACCTCACAATTCCATCATTAACTATATGTTTGTGGAGTTGTTTCCTACAGAGAGCAATGAGCAGTGTAAATAATTTTAAGTGCCCCTGAAAAGGATGGAAAGAGCTATGCTTTCATTTTAGAGGAAAAGAGTTGAGTAGGATTTGTACTCATTTGTTCCTTTCACTGGTTAAATTGTTGAAACATTGAAAACTATTTTTAAAGCACATTAGACTAAAGAGGCGGAAAACATGGCCCATCCAGATGTCAGCTGTGGGTAGTTCTCTAGGTAAACGAAAGTGGTACAACAATACAGGATGCAACTAACTTCTTACATCTACTGTACTCCCAGTTTTCAGGAATCATGAAAATGTGGGTGAGTCAGTTGCATGTAATTAAATATACAGCTTTAACCACACAGCTTACAGAGCGAACTTGTTAACTTTAAATATGAAAGATGTGGTTTTTCAATTCAGATATGACATGTGTAACTTTTACTTTCTGGCACATCAGAGTTGGAGCTTTGATGTTGCAGACAGTCTATTGACCCCCCCCCCTCCCAAAAAGTTCAACTTCATAAGTTAATATATGAAAGGTTTCTCTTAAACTTGTGCAAGGCAACCATCTGCCGGGTATTTCAGCAGAACAAGTTGTTCAGCATACCTTTCTGTGCAAAGGACTTGAACCAAAATTGCCTGAAGGGTTTTGTTGCAAATCTTTATAAATAAGCTTAGGTGAGAAACGCTTAAAACAGATGTTAAGTTACAGAAGCTGCTGTTACTGCAGTTATATGTGGGCATTTCACAATTCTCCAGTTTTTATCATTTACAGAATCTTGTAGCAACAAAGGGTCTAGAAAAACCTGATCAGATTCCCTGTCCGCATGCAACACAGGTCAATATTAACTAAAGTATAGGAATTTGGACACCAATTAATGTATAGGCATTTTGCTTCAACTAGATGCATGTTCCACCCCATTTCTCCCTTCCTCTAATGCACATAGATGAGAGATGGTATGGTGAGCATTTGCTACTCAGTGTCCTACCGCTTTGAATATTGATTTAAATGCGGGGTGGGCTGGGTATAAATAATAATTTATTTATTTATTTATTTATTTAAATGGGTCTTAATATTCTACCAGTCATTGCCAATGGGTTGGGGGAAAGAAGTGCTATGAAAAGATCTGTGATACTGCTATCATAATAGCAGCAATTGTACTGTACTCTCTAAGGTAGCCTTCACCAAACTAGTGTCCTCCATATGTTTTAGGACTACAATTTAAATATTTTTTTCTTGGTTTTACTGTTTTATCATTGGTACATCACTTTGAGGGTGGGTTTTTTTTTTAAACAATCAAGCGGTGTATAAATTTTTGTTAAATAAATAAAGCAATTCCGATCAGCTTCAGGCAGCTAGCTTGGGAAATACAATTTTCTGCAGCAAAATAATTTGCATAATTATGAAAATAGTGCTGGTTATACTTGGCAAGTTATTGGCATAATGTTGCTTGCTAATGTTTTATTCCTTTTTTAATGAGTTTGCTTTGAAGGGTAGGGTGAGGGAGAATTTTATTATTGGCCTCAAATGGTCCATATTGAAGTTTTGCTTTAAAAAAAGTCAGGTGAGGTTTTATGTGATGATTTTGTTCTGGTGCGTGTTATGTTCTGGAAAAAGTGGGTAGCCCCAATTTCCATACCATCATGGCATATTGATGGCTACAGCTAGCATAGAAATGGACTCATCCACTTGTTGAGCAACTTTTGCTAATTAAATCTTCTGCGTAAAGTTGTCCCTGTATGAACACATGTCCATTGTGTTCCTTCATGGGTATCATAATATGAGACACAACCATCCGCATACATGCAAACTATGCTTGGAAAGCCCCAACCACCCAACAATTCAAACAGCTGATATGCTTCTTTTGTGTTTCAGATCGAATTCCATTACCTAGGAATATGATTGAAAACAGCATGTTTGAAGAAGAACCTGATGTGGTTGACCTGGCTAAAGAGCCCACCTTGCATCCCTTGGAGCCTGACGAAGTGGAGTATGAGCCAAGGAGTTCTCGGCTCCTTGTCCGTGGTCTTGGAGATCATGAAATGGATGAGGATGAAGAGGACTATGAATCGTCAGCCAAACTTCTGGGAATGTCTTTTATGAATAGAAGCACAGGCCTGCGCGGTAACACAGTGGGCTACAGGCAGAGTTCAGACGGATCGTGTTCTGCACCATCTGTAAGGACCACAGTGATTTGTGCTGTTGTTCTTGTGATTGCTGTCTCCGTAATAATGGCAATCTACCTTCTTCCCAAATGTACCTTTACCAAAGAAGGCTGTCATAAGCAAAACCACACAATAGACAATATATATCCTTTGGCAACAAACGGAAAGCCCTTTCCATGGGCAAATTTTAGGCTACCAAGTGCTGTTGTGCCAGTACATTATGATATTGTCTTGCAGCCAAACTTAACCACTATGAAGTTTTGGGGTTCAGTCCAGATAACTGTGAAAGTCCTCCAGGCGACTTGGCATATCATCCTTCACAGCTCAAAACTTAACATTACCAAGGTAACTCTTTCTTCATCAGGCTCAAGCCAGCCAAAGCAAGCCGAGCTTCGGGAATATCCACTGAATGATCAGATTGCAATTTTTGCCCCCGAGGCTCTCCATGTAGGACAACAATATAACATCAACATGGAGTATTTCTCTAATTTATCAGAAAGTTACTCTGGCTTTTACCGAATCGCTTATAACAATGACAACAGAAATTCAACAAAAAGGTAAAGTTGGGAAATGATGTATTTCTACCTTATTTGTAATACCTGCTACCTACTCCTTGAATTTTTTCAAGTGATCTACATGCAGTGTACTGCCCAAGACGAAACTATAAACCTGGTTCAAATCTCTTAGTTGCCATAAACCTAGTAGATAGATTTGGGGAAGCTATGTTCAATTTTAGACCATGTGCAACATGGAGATGTTAGCATTGCTTTCCTTAACTGGATTGCTCTAAGAAATACTGAGAGTGTATGCAAAGTGTTTTGAATATTCAAGGCACTCCATAAAATGTTAAGTATGTGTTGAGAAGTTCAAGCATTCTGAACATGGAAAACTTCTTTTGTAATTTTTTGATGTTGCAGTTGTTGACTGTAGCCTTTGGGTCTGGGAATTAAACTTGCTAAAGTGTTTCTTCAGGAGTAAAAAGGAAAGTGTTCATCCTCTCCACTAGTTTTTGTTCCTTTAGGTAGAATGCAGGCATATATGTAAAATGTAAACTATGTTTGGTTTTTGTTATCAAGCCTTGATCAAAACCAAATTCTAGAATTCAATCTAGAATTTTTGTTTCAAAGCCAGATCTTTGTGTAGCTTAATCCATTAGGAGACTGCAGATCTTTTGCAGGGTACATTAAGCTGGGGCTAGTATAAGGAACCTAAAAGGTGCAGTGGTCGACATGTCCTTAGAGCTTGTTTACAGGTGGCCTGAGAAACTATTTTTAAGGTTCATATGCAATTATGAAGTAATAAATATACATCATAATAGATATGCAAATTCCAAGCAGGAGCTGCATTGCTTCATATTCATGTGATCCTAATGTCACAGTAATAAATTTGGCCTTTTTTTTGGTACAATTTTTGACAGGGTAGCAGTATTGCCTTTCCTGAACAAATGCATAGGGCTAAACAATTTCCCTTTTAAGTCTATTTTTCTCAACATCTAATGGCTAATAATGATAATAGCAAATGGATTTTTCTTTCGATTTTCATCAGGTGGCTTGCAGCAACCCAGTTTGAACCCTTGTCAGCAAGGTCAGCTTTTCCATGCTTTGATGAACCAGCATTCAAAGCCACTTTCCAAGTCTCCGTCAAGAGAGATAGTCAGCATTCTGCTTTGTCAAATATGCCAAAGGTAAAATCCTGCCATATTCTCGTTCGTGGGAGATGGGTACCTATGCTGCTGTGCTCCACTGGATATATAGCATGGGCACCTCTGGATGAAGGTGGTCCTCAAGGCCTCTCTTCCCACCCTTGGAATTATGCTGAGCTCATGCCCTACACTGCCTCTGCTCCTTAAGTGCTTTGAACCTGGCTGGAATGTGACCTTGAATTGTGGTGATGCCTCTTACCTGTATATGGAGAGGGAGGGGTGTGTGTGTGTGAGAGAGAGAGAGAGACCTCTGACACTTGCATGGTTGTAATGTAGCCCTACTGTAGAAAGTTAAGAGTTGGAACCACTGTCCTGCCCATGCTTGTCTCTGCCCGACCTCCCTGCAGGCCCCAGAATGCTGTCTATCAGAGGATCTAGTTACAGGTAAGTAGCCGTGTTGGTCTGACGTAGTCGAAACAAAATAATAAAATTCCTTCCAGTAGCACCTTAGAGACCAACTAAGTTTGTCATTGGTATGAGCTTTCGTGTGCATGCACATTTCTTCAGATATACTAAAGAAGTGTGCATGCACATGAAAGCTCATACCAATGACAAACTTAGTTGGTCTCTAAGGTGCTACTGGAAGGAATTTTATTATTTTATCAGAGGATCTGTTTCACAAGCTGAAAAAGGCTTTGAGCCACTGGTATATAATATATGCCTCAGAATACCAGTGGCTGGTGATCACAAGCTGGAGAACATCTTTGTGTTTTCTGTGTGGTATTCCCATAAGTATCTCATTGCCCACTGCCCACTAGGGGAACAGAATGCCCAACTAGATGGGACTTTGCTGTTGTATTCTTAATAACGTGCTCATGGTTGTTGGCACAAAACAGCAATTTAGTTCATCACATGACATGGCGTTCTGTGCTTTACCTTTGCTTTCATGATGCAGAAAAAAATATGAATATGTTGGCATTGTGTGGCTATAGGGAACTTGGAGACAAAAGAGCCATGCAAGGGCCAGCTGGATGCCTCTGAGAAGTCCACAAGCAGATTATGAAGGCAATAGCCTTCTCCTGCTTGCTCCCAGAAACTGGTGTTGCATTTGGCAAGCCCTGCACTTTCCACTGGAAGGTTAAATACAGTAAGGTCTGTGATTTTCCAGCTGGGAAATGTGGTACTTGGTTCTCTGTGCCGTTATGGTAGCTGTGTATAGATCTTTGGTTGCTATTTATGGTGCTGGTTGGGGTGAAATGGAAAAAGCACGGCAGCACCATTTTGCCCATGTTCTTTAAGACCCAGGAGACACAGAAGGTGAAGAACCTGTGGCACCAAGATGATGTTGGACTTCCAATTCCCATCAGCCCCAGCAACATCTGGAGAGCTACAGGTTCTCCACCCCTGCTTGAGACAAATGGAGTTGGGGAGGAAGCATCTATGAAATTGGTGGAACAGGGAACAGGACTCAGCCATAGCAATCAACAAGTCAGTTGAATCTCAGACAGGTGTTGGTGTTCTCTATATTCCCTATACCAAAGACATAAGTTTTTTGTCTTCTGGCCCTGGCCAGACATTTAAAAAAATGTGGTTTGAGAAGCAATCTGCAGATAGGATATCTCTCTGCAATGTGTCTTCTAGGGAGGCCCAACTGATGAGATATGAATCCGGGATTCATCATATTTGTTTTAGTCTGTTAGATATGTCTGTGTGTATCAATAAGTTAGCCTCATTCTATGTATGTGTGGTGATAGGGCTGCCGCATCAAAATTCTAGGGGCAAAAGTGGGAGTTGAACGTGTATGAGTTTTTCCTAATCATTTGCTTATCTTTTTTGCAAGCTATTCATGGCCTGTTTGCCACTGCTTCTTTGTCCATTCTGCAGCTTCAGCACCGTTTTTCTTTAAAAAAAATAAGAGCAGCTCGCTGAGGCAGCAGAGGTCATTCAAGGAGTGTAATGTCATGTAGCCATGAAGCTATTCAGGTTTGACTAAAGGATATTATGAAACCACATCAGAGTGAGCTCAGGAAGCGTTGCCTTCTGTCCAAATTGACTTTGTGGTGATAGCACAGAGCTAAATTGATTGTGTGACATCACTACAGAGCCAAAATTGAGAGTGTGTCCTAACTCTCCAGATAAACATTTCTCCCCTTTTCCAACTACTTTTCATGGAAACGAAAGAAAAAAGAGTGCCTTACCTGGGGGGGGGGGTGAAGTTTTTCATAAAAACATGTTGCCCACTATTTAGTTTCAGTCAGCATAATACTAATTGCACACCATTGGGCAATGCAGGCCTAGGGAAATATCGATATGCAACACTTAACATTTTGCATATTAATTCCAGTTCTAGCCTGTATATATTTTGCATGACTCTATTTTTGTTCCTATGTCAACACAGGGTAGGCATCTTTGAGCTTTACTCTTGCCCCAGGGCCTCTAGGTTTCTATTAAACACTTACATTTTGTTTGTGTTTCCAGAAAGCAACCAAATCTCTGGCAGATGGATTGGTTCAAGATGAGTTCTATCCAAGTGTGAAAATGAGCACTTACCTAGTAGCTATCATCGTTGGAAACTTGGCAAATTGCACTAAGGAAACAAAAGGGATTCAGGTATGTGTTCCTTTAGCTCTTGAGCATGAGCTTATTCCTTCTCAGAATTTTTCAGGAAGTGCCCTTGCTGTGAATTGAAGAAAGCTGTGTTCCCTCCCTTGTGTCAGCATACACGGTCTGAAGTAGGTTGTGGTTTACTGGCCTAGACCCACCAGAACCAACCAGCTCTGCTGCTGCCTAAAAAGGTAAAGGTAAAGGGACCCCTGACCATTAGGTCCAGTCGTGACCGACTCTGGGGTTGCGCGCTCATCTCGCATTATTGGCCGAGGGAGCCGGCGTATAGCTTCCAGGTCATGTGGCCAGCATGACAAAGCCGCTTCTGGCAAACCAGAGCAGCACATGGAAACGCCGTTTACCTTCCCGCTGTAGCGGTTCCTATTTATCTACTTGCATTTTGACGTGCTTTCGAATTGCTAGGTTGGCAGGAGCTGGGACCGAGCTACGGGAGCTCACCCCGTCACAGGGATTCGAACCGCCGACCTTCTGATCAGCAAGCCCTAGGCTCAGTGGTTTAACCACAGCGCCACCTGGGTCCCTCTGCTGCTGCCTACTTGTTTCAAATTACTTTGATGGAACCTCAAAGTTCAGCGAAACCAAATAAGCCACATAGGTGTATATTTGTGAATTGCCTCAGTGGTATTACAAATAAATAACCTTGCAGAAGGAAGAGTAGCTTCTTCTTTGGGTTGTTTTTCCTGGGTGTGGCCACAAACCCGCTGCTGATCCAAATATGAAGTTTTGTGTGTCGGAGCTGTAAACTCATATTTAGCTCTCTAACATCTCAGTTGGTAGTAGCAGCAGCCTGTGTGGTATAGCATATAGAGAAGCGGACACGGAGCAATGGATTCAAACTACAAGAAAGAAGATTCCGCCTAAACATTAGGAAGAACTTCCTGACAGTAAGAGCTATACGGCAGTGGAATTTGCTACCAAGGAGTGTGGTGGAGTCTCCTTCTTTGGAGGTCTTTAAGCAGAGGCTTGACAGGCATATGTCAAGAATACTTTGATGGTGTTTCCTGCTCGGCAGGGGGTTGGACTGGATGGCCCTTGTGGTCTCTTCCAACTCTACGATTCTATGATTCTAGCATAGTAAGCTATTGTGATGCTAGTGTTAGGAAGGCAGCTTTGCCTCACCACAGAGGCTGCTACTGCCAGTTGTGAAGGCAGCTTTTTGATTTCCCTCGTATTCTCTTTTTTTAACCTCTGGAATAATAACCACTTCTGCTGGTAGTTAGTAGTGGCTCATGGAGGTGGTGGTAGAAGCACATGCACCCCCCTGGGCTCATTGAGAAGACGATGGGGATGAGGTCAGGGGACTGTTAGGAGGGCAGTATTCATGCAGGGTGTGTGCACACCTGTGGGACAGCCACAACCAAATCAAAGGTTCCCTAAGGATACACAGCCACATCCCTGTCCCAGTACAACCGCTGGGAGGATTCCACTGCCTGCCCCTCTCTCCCTCCAACCATGAGCCACCAGTGTTGCCGGTGGTGTTACTCAGAAAGTAGCATAAAGCTAAAACATGAACAAGGTTGTATTTACACAGTAGAAGCTGTTCAGAACTTCGGAACTCTTTGGAAATGTCACGATGTTGTTTGCATTCTGTTTTACTGCCTTGTTTAACAAGTAAGCGCTAAGGTGGTAAAGGTAAAAGGACCCTGACCGTTAGGTCCAGTCGTGACCGACTCTGGGGTTGCGGCGCTCATCTTGCTTTACTGGCCGAGGGAGCCAGCATACAGGTTCCGTGTCATGTGGCCAGCATGACAAAGCCGCTTCTGGCGAACCACAGCAGCGCACGGAAATGCCGTTTACCTTCCCACTGTAGCGGTACCTATTTATCTACTTGCACTTTGATGTGCTTTCGAACTGCTAGGTTGGCGGGAGCTGGGATCCAGGAACGGGAGCTCACCCAGGCGCAGGGATCTGAACCGCCTTTGAGCTGCCTTGTGAATGCTGCCTTTGCCAACTGTTTTAGTAAAACTGTGTTCATAAGAGAAGTTTTCTCACTTAAAAACTATCAATGAAGCATATGCGTCTCGTGGGATTTTCTGTTTCATATTCTCTCCCCCCACCCCCACCCCTTCCCTTTCTTCCACTGGGATAGGTATCTGTCTATTCTGTGCCACAAAAGTTGAACCATACTGAATATGCCTTAGACACAGCAGTGAAGCTCCTCGAGTTTTATCAGAAGTATTTTAATATAACATACCCGCTTCAAAAATTAGGTGAGATGCTTAATATTCTTGTGAGTTTGCACCTGTTGTTCATATAATCTTATGAGTTTGTTTTTATTCTGGTTTTTAATAGTATAAAGGTAGAGGAGAATTAATCACTGTAACATGGAGAAATAATTAATTACATGACTAAAATTAAGTGGAGTCCTTGTTCGAGAAGGTGCGTATGTTTCCTATGCTCATTGAGATTTAAAAGCTACTTGTATTTATGGAATGTGTGAGACTCATTAAAAGTATAAAGAAAATCGGCATGGGTTTGCATGTGGCGCCACGATGTTAAGCATGGAACATGGACATGTTCCATGCGCTTAAAGTTCAGTGTGTTTGACTGGCGCTTTTCAAAAAATTAAATTTGCTAAGTTTTTTTTTCCATTTTAGTACTGGCTTATTTACGAACTGGTGCCTTGCTCTTCATCTAGACTTGGTAGCTCTTCCTGACTTTGAGGCTGGAGCAATGGAAAACTGGGGTTTGATCACTTTTCGAGAGACAACACTCCTTCACGATGACACAACATCTTCAGCCATGGATAAAAAGAGAGTAACAAGAGTGATTGCTCATGAGCTGGCACACCAGGTATGAAGGATCTCCCAATTTCTTCCTGTACTGCAGGATTTTCTCTTTAAAAAAAAATCATTGCAGTTCTGATTCATGCTGCTTACAAGAAAGCTTGCCTTTTCCCATTTCCTGCTAAAATAATTAGGCTGCATCTTTTGCGCCAGTAATAGGAAGTAGTTTCTCTCTCCCCTCCCCCTGATTCAAATGAAAATTACTGTGTCTTTGCACTCGTGATGGAGCAGTGCTTTTGAGGCAGCCTAGAGTGATTATATTTTCTCACGCTGCTAATTTGTGCAGACAGCATATAAGGAAGACTAAGAGCAACTGCAAGCTAGATTTTTTTAAATAAAAAAACACCCACAAAAAACTAATTTGACTACACGCTTGTAACACTTTGTACTAGGAGCAATGGAAAAGCATGATGGGGATATGAACTGCTGGTGTGCATTATGTGCAATTACCAAGTGGTGGTTGAGGGAGGGTAAAAATCAATGATATTTTTGTATTTTTAAAAAATCAGATTTTTAAAATTTAAATTGGATTTTTTTTTATTTAAATCTGATTTTTAAAATAAAATGCTTTTGGACGAAACATCTTTCTAAAGATAGTTTTATATTTAAGTTACATTATAGTCCAAAGGCTATTCATCACAAAATAAGGATTTGTTTTAAGTTTTTCATGTGTGCTAAAACTCAGTCTAAGTTTTTTTTAAAAACCGTTTAACCACATCAGTTAACAAACATGGATACATATGCTATAATGTTATTGTTTTAGTTAAATACATTGTTTAAATTGTTATTAAGAAAATGATAATTTTTTTTCATTCCAATAAAGTACAGCAGAAAAGTTGTCCAAATATAAACAGTTAACTTATTAAACCTCACAATTATTTCATAATTATCTGTCTATGTATTTCTAATAGTATAACCACATCAGTAATTTATGATATAACTGTAAAAACTACTCCTGAAAATTTATTATTCTAAAAATGAAACCTTCATCTGGTGGTAAATATTAAGATTATACCAGCAATAATGAGTCTTTCTGTAAAAAAAAAAAAAGAGAGAGAGATTTAAATCAAGTCTTACTGACTAGTGATTTAAATCAAGTCTTACTTGTGATTTAAATCAATTTGATTTAAACCAAATCCCCCCGGGGGAGGGATGTAAAATTTCTGTTCACAAGCACTCTCGCAGTTTAAATTAAAACAATTAAATGAGCAATTTTAAAAATATGTATATACAATATTTATTTACATTCAGATTTGTGTTTTGGGTTAACTGGGTGGTTAGGCCAATTTGCAGCAGCATGCCCCAATGAATGCTTCTGAAATGTTTGTTTCACATTCATGCACGACAAGCTGCCAGTATAAACATCTATGCAGCTGTAATGTGGTTTTCCTGAGTTGAGAAAATGCATGTAGCCCCACATGTCAAGGCAGTGGCAGGCTGTTTTATTCTGTTTCCTGTTGATGAAGATGATTGACGAAGACGGTTTGTTTCCCAATAACAAACCTTCTTATCTATCTTGCATAGCTCCTTGAACACTCTTTAAAATCTTTATTCTTATACATCTGCATTCATCTTTGGGCATGTTATCTAATAATGGGAATGTGTATTTCCTTTGCACTCTTAGTGGTTTGGCAATCTGGTAACTATGGAATGGTGGAACGACCTGTGGCTGAATGAAGGATTTGCCACTTTTATGGAAAACTTTGCCTTGAAGAAAGCCTTCCCAGAATTATATACTGTAAGTGCAGTGAACGGGTGTGTACAAAGTTTTTTTTAATCTCAGACTTCGTAGTTATACTTTTTTAAGGAGTTCTATTGTTCAAAGAAAGAAAGAAAATCCTTGCTTTTGAAACACTTGTAGTAAAATTCTAGCCACAGTGGAGTTTAACACACACACAGTTTATTAGATAGCTCAGTTGGTAGAGCATGAGACTCTTAATCTCAGGGTTGTGGGCTCGAGCCCCACAGTAGGCAAAAGATTCCTGCATTGCAGGGGGTTGGACTAGATGACCCTCGTGGTCATTTCCAACTCTATGATTATTTTTAAAGCATATTTAGGCTGCTTTTTAGGGCCTAACCCATTGAAGGCAACTTACATAATACACACCTGGAGTATGAGAGTGTGAGCAAAAGTGTGTGACAGAAGAAAGTGTTTTATGTCTGCATCTGGTGCTTATATGATGGTGACAATTAGAGGAATAGAGGCACATGCAGTTTTGTTTTCCCCAGCTCATTTTCGCTTGCCTACCATTGGTACATGCACTCCTGAAGCGTTGGTTAAGTTTGAATCCGGGCCTTGGGGTAAAATAGTTCCCTGATCCCAGTTTTTGCAGGCTTATAAACAAGTCAAGAATCACTTGGAGGAAACTGCACACATTGGTGTCCTGAAGAAATAAAACTTCACCACTTGGTGGTGCCAGATTGCTTTAAAGAATGCACATTTTCTCTGTGGGCAATGGAAAACTTGCCAACTTGATTTGCACTATTAACTGTCTTCTCCTTGCCCTTTTCTGCTCTCCTCATCTTTTGAAATGAATGGTCACCTGGGGTTGAACCTGGACATTGTGTCTGGGCCTCTGCATCTGAAGTGTTTGCCAATGGACGGTGCATTGTGGAACAGGCCCTAACAGTTTATGTAGAAATCTGAGTGTAGAATGAATTATAATAGACAGCCCTATGGCATTTCATAGCTTACCTGTTTCAGTAAATTGTGAAGTGGAAACATAAAATGTAGTCCATATCTTCTAGCTAAAGTGCACAATCTAAAATCCAAATCGGCTGTAGTCCTCATACTGCTAATCTAGCTCTTGCTAACACCTTGTTCAATATTGCTCTGGCTCAGTATTTCGATCTTACGCATCATATGCTGGAAAGCAAGTTTCAGCACACTTGGAAATAAATCCCACTGTGTTCAGGAGAGCTTGCTTCCTGGTCATTATGTTCAGAACTGCATTATTGGTGTGACTTTGGGGCGGGTGCTGTTGCATTCAGATCCGGCTTGCAGATTTCCATGGGTATCAGGTTGTCCACTCTGAGAACAGACTGCTGAACTAGATGGACTGTTGGACAGGGCCAGTTGTAAATCTTCAAAGGCACACCAGTATCTAGAAGGGATTGTGTACAAGATAAACTATTTCTCCAGATCTCCGGTTCTGATAACAGTACTTACAGTCTGGTCAAATTCCTCATGTTAGTATCTACTTGAGTTCACTCAAACCTTTTCCTGTTCTTTAGGATTACTCTTTTCCAAATCTGCAATTCAAGACAATGGAGAAAGATTCAATGAATTCATCTCATCCCATCTCCCTTGCCGTCCAGTCGTCGGAGGAGATCGAGCAAATGTTTGATGCCGTCTCCTATATCAAGGTAACTTCAAAAGTACTGGCAAATGTGCTTTCAATAAAATTAAATGCGCTTGAAAAGTTCGCACAAGTATGTTTCAAATCACATTTCTGACGTGGGCAGCAGCAGGTCAGGCCCTGAAGGGAGGGGGAAGTGTTTGCAGGGTGAGAGGACTATATAATGGAAACCTTTCACACCAACATCAGCAATTTTTAATCAGAAATTTTAGCTCAACAAGAATTGGTTAGAAACATTCCCTTTCCTCAGTGGAGGGGGGGAAATGGAATGTTGTTTCTCACATGCGTTTGCACTGAAATATCAATCCATTGTTTCTGAGCATTTTAAGACATGACTAGAAGATCAGATACACTTCATACACTTGCTGTCCTTGTATCCATTTTCAGAATGTGATTCAGGGGTAGCCTTAAATGCTTTGAATTCCAACTCCCATAAGACCCAGACAGCATGGGCAGTGGTTGGGATAACAATAAAGAGTTGTGCTCAGATATATCTGGAGGGCCGGAAGCCCCCCATCCCTGGGATAGTTCTCTGCCTTCATCAGAGTTCAAAACTAACCAGTTAGTTTGAAAACAACATTTGAAAAGTTTCTTCGAGCTATCCATGGTTACTCTTTGTTAACTAGGGTGTTTTACCATATTGTCTTACATTGAACGTAACCGAAAGACTTTACAATCTGAACGAAAAGGAGAGGCATTGCATGCTCTTTTTGTAGTTCATGAAAATCTTTAATAAAAAAATATTTTAAAAGCCAGAAAGAAGAGAGGGAGGGAGGCCACAAATCTCTGCCCCCCCCAATTATTTAACTGTGGTTAAAAGGATGACATCTACACTAAGCCATCATTTATAAATATTTAGATTGAATTTTGCTAGTTCCTGTTTTCAGTTGATTCTCATAATTATCCACTATAAAACTCTTTGTTTCTAAACTTCTGTTTTCCTTTTTTGTAAACACTGTTTTGATTCAAAGAAGGAGCACTTTGCTTAGGTTTAATGCAGTTTTGATAAAAATCAGACTAGATGCAACACTGTTTCTTTTCACAAGGTGGGCTTTTGCAAATAAAAGGCTATTCATACACACCCTTGAATATTTGTAGATGTATAAAAGGGAATTGGTATCTGTATAGACGATGACTTTGGTAGATATACATAATGGTTTAAATTCACATAATAAATGTGTAGAAAGCAGATGTATGTGAACTGATACTTTTTCATCTGCTATTTCCAATCAGTCCCAATCATTTGTGGCCAGATCACATCTTGTTCAGATTTGAGGAATAGCTGAGACCAGCTTTTACCCTCCCATCTGTAAGCATGGCCAGAGGTGAAGTTTCGTTCACATCTCGAGCTGTTGATATGGAAGGGAGGGGAATTATAATATTGGGGGCACGTTATCCTTTTTGAGCCCTTATCTTTATATTCAGCCATCCCCAGCTGCTTGTGATCTTGAGGCCCTGCAGACATCTGGAAGAAGGAGAGGAGGAACACATACAAAAACATGGTGGAAACTAATTATATAACTCCCTGTGGCAGCCTCTTCTGTAGCCATTTCTGTATTCCTGGCTTTAACCACATGGAGTTTCTCCATTCCTGATGGTCGATTACTTAGCTTTCCCTTCCTACAGTTTCCACAAACTAGTACAGTGGTACCTCTACTTACAAATAACTCTACTTACAAATTTTTCTACTTACAAATGGAGCTCCGTCCACCATCTTGGATGCGGTTTAGATAGGATTTTTTCTACTTGCAAATTTTTAGATAGGGTTGCTTCGACTTACGAATTTTTTCTCCCAATGCATTCCTATGGGATCCGACTTACATTTTTTTTCGATTTACAAATGTGTGTTCGGAACGCATTAAATTCGTAAGTGGAGGTACCACTGTATTCAGAAGCATACTTTCTCCAACTGTGGAGGCAGTGCAGGGCCATCATGGCTGGTAGCTACTGATGTTTTCTCCATGAATTCGTTGTAATTTTCTTTTAAAGCTATCTATATAGTGGCCCAAGTACCTTTTCCTCAGAAAGGGGTGGGGGGAGCCAGTTGGTATGCTCTGTTGCAAACGGAAACTGAAAACATGGCCATTGCATTTCAGATAGGTACGTGATCTATCTTTCTCCTTACAGGGAGCTTCTCTCTTGTCCATGTTGAAAAACTATCTCCACAGTGATGTCTTCCAAGCTAGTATTCAGTTATATCTGCATGACCACAGCTATGGGTCCACCCAAAGTGATGACTTGTGGGATAGCATGAATCAGGTAAAACTCTTGGACTAGGGGAGGGGAAGTGAACAAAGGTTTATTGATGTTACTTAGGTTGACCACCACTGAACTGTTCTGCAAAGTGTGCCATGATGGATTTTACTGTGAGCTTATCCACATGTCTGCTTTTCCTGGCTCTTCCCCCTGGGAACACCCACTGAATCGGAACAGGTGTCCATTGGTTTTTTCTGTGAATTGACATTCTGATTCAGCGGTAAACAGTGGGTTTTGCCTGGAAAAGTGATGGGACAAATGGGGGGGGGCTGCTCTGATCTATGCTTAGAAAGCTTAGGTCAAGTGGGAAACTTCTCAGACCTCTGCTTTCTATGCATAGGACAAGCCCTGTCCCCATCAGTGCCACAGTAATCAGCATGAAACCATAGTAGAGTGGCAAATAGCATGTTTATTAATATATATCATTTAGTAACCCTGCAATTTCAGAGTCAACCTTTTCTAAACATGGGTTCTCTTGTACCTTAACGTGCCAAAAGGCAAGAATGTGAACACAGCAGTAGAAAAATTATTTCTTTGCCTGCATACATGAATTGTTTTTAATTCGATTGTAATTGTTAGCCTCTCTGAAAACCCTTGTTTATTGTTGAAGTGTTGTTTAAATTTATTTAAATAAAATGTGTACATGTACATAACGCGGTCAAATATTATTCCCATTTTGCAGATAGGAAGCTGAGCAAGTTACTGAGCCCAGAGGCTCTGTATAAGTCTGGCAGACCATTCTTACTAGATATAGGTGACTGTTCCCCTGATTATCTTGCAAGGGGGGAGAAAAGAGGGACCCAATCTGTGGGTGGAATTCACTCTCAGAACTCTGGATCTAAACCAATCACTTAATGTGGCTCGGCAGGATTTTCTTTTCCTCACTTGCCCCATTCCCTGCCTGCCCCCGCTCCGAAAATCAGTAAATAATAACAAGAAACATTCTGTGGCATTTAAAATGTGTCTGTGGGAGGGGGCTTATTATGTGTTCGTATTTTTCTGTTGTGAACCGCTCTGTGGTCTTTGGATAAAGGGCAGTATGAAAACTTAATAAAGCGCAGTATATGAAAATCTAATAAATAAATAATAAATGCTCAGTGGATGTTCAACCATTCAGGAATGTGCTTGTGAGCACAGCTTGAAAGCAGAGGTGTAAATAGAGCACTAAAATGGCTGCAAAGTTGATGTTTGCTTGCTCTCTTGTTGGGTTCCACAAGTCCAGTGTTTCTCAACCTTTTTTGGGCCACGGCACACTTGTTCCGTGAAAAAAATCACGAGGCACACCACCATTAAAAAAGTTTAAAAAATTAACTCTGTGCCGCCCTGTATTATAATTATGACTGTAAGAAACACTTGCCAAATATTGCTTTCCGGCGGGTCAGTGTTGCGTATTGGCGGCCGCCAGGCTCGTTTGCACTGAGCCTTGGGAAAGAGGAGGAGAAATATTGCTTTCCGGTGGGTCAGTGATGTACATTGGCGGCCGCCAGGCACGTGACAATGCAAATCGCCCTTCTCGTCGCCACACGTCGCGGCACACCAGCCAGCGTCTCGCGGCACACTAGTGTGCCGCGAAACAGTGGTTGAGAAATGCTGCACAAGTCTATAGATAGCCTGCCCAGCTTCTTGCTCCCTCTCTCTTGCGAAAATGATTGCCAGCTTGTTTTAGTTTTCCCCCAAATACAGTAGATTAGAAGAAGTACAGTGGTACCTCTACTTACGAATTTAATGCATTCCGAACGCACATTTGTAAGTCGAAAAAAATTGTAAGTCGAATCCCATAGGAATGCATTGGGAGAAAAAATTCGTAAGTAGAAGCAACCCTATCTAAACATTCGTAAGTAGAAAAAATCCTATCTAAACCGCATCCAAGATGGCGGACAGAGCTCCGTTCGTAAGTAGAAACATTCTTAAGTAGAGTTATTTGTAAGTAGAGGTACCACTGTAATTAGTAATGCTCTGATTTCGGCCAACAACCAAAAAGCAGCCTGTGGCCTTCAAACAACTTCTGCCTTTAGTCCTGCTCGTTTTCCTCATGAAGAGGTAGATTAGGCCTCCTTAAGACAGGCCTCTCTTTAGAAAACTGAGCCACATCCCAAATAAAATTTTCTGAAATTAAAATTTCAACTCTTAAATGGGAAGTTTACTGTGTTCTGACCGAAGATCTATGGTCCTTTTCTGTTGTCTCTCAGAAGGACAAGGAGATCCCTCCTAAAGATGACCTGCAATTTAGTACTGTGACTTTTTCTCAGTTTCTTGCGTTTCTCAAACGCTTCTACTGCATATCTGAAGCAGTGTGGAAATAGGAAGGTAGAGTTCAGTTTCCGAACTACTTTTTTAAAATAAAAAAATGGGTCTTGTATTATCAAACTAACACTGATAAACTTGGCAGTTACAATTCTCTTTAACGACTTAAAACCCTGGTTTCACCAGGGTCGTTGTTTTAGTGAATTGATTAGGCAGCTATTGGCGGTATCCCATAATACATTCTTCCTCAAAAGATTATTTTTCCTGTGCTTTCCTAGGTGATAAATGACACCCGTGTTGATATTAAAAAAATCATGAAGACCTGGACTCTCCAGAAAGGATTTCCTTTGGTGACTGTCAAAAGAGAAGGCAAACAGATCCATCTGCAGCAGGAGCCATTTGTGCACAATGTGGAACTGGAAAATCAGACCATACCTGCCAGGTTTCTTTCTTTTCCCCCTATATTTAAATCCGGGTGATTTAACTCTGCCGACAGTGTTTTAGCTTACGGGGTGAGGCTTCCGAATGCTTACACTGTCGATGGAAAATAAATCCACTGAGGTGTGGTGTAAATATCAAGCTGAGTGATGCACAGTCCAGCACATCTGCCCAGGTTGGGAGAGAACAGCTGGAAATGATGGGAGCATGTTGGAGGGGTCAGTTGGAGAAGAGTAACTCGCTCACCTTCTAGTATACCTCAAATCTGTTTTGAAACACGTGGATTAGAGGTGGAGTGACAAGATAGAGATGGAAGGTAGGAAGAAGACACTTTGGGATATGAAGGTGGGTTTATACCGTCCACATAGGAGTGTCTGGGTTGCTGATGAATCTGTTGGACATAACCTCCACTCTTTGCTGTTCTTTTTACACACTGATTATATCAACATTTTGTGGCAGAAACCTAGTTCAAGGAAGTATATTTTTCGACTAGCCAAGATTGTTGCCATTGCCGGGAAAGGCAAGTAGATTAAATTGGGGGGGGGGAGCATAAAAGTTTGTGCCTTAAAATAAAGGTGGAGTATTAAACTGGAGGTGTTTTGTACATTCCAAGTTGTACAAAAGTGCAAATGACTTGCATTCACCCTCCCCGCACACTTCTTATGGTGTGTAAAATGGAAAGTTGGAATTGCTGAACTTCTCTGGGAAGTTATGCTGGGAAATGTCTTGCATTTAGAATGATGGCCCCAATCTTGTGAAGAACAGCTGAGGTTCCACATGCAGAGTCGTTTTTAAAATCTAAAACCCATGTATCAGCTCTTAAGTAAAAAGAGGGGAGGTGACTACTCTGATTTTTCATATCTTTTTCTTTGCCTGAAACACAGAATGGCCCAAATATTGTATAGTTTGAGAATTTCTTAACACGTCACTGCTGATTGTGGCAATTGAATGACTTCATGGAAAAATAAACTTTTGTTATTTGAATGGCACTTAAAGCCAATTGCTACTCACGAATTTATGCAGAAAAGCAGAATGGGAGGAGAAAATTGATTGATTTTAAGTGTCTTGCATACCGTGAACATAAGAGCTCCTTGTAGATCTGTGGTTTTGTGTGTGCATTTGTACAAAACAGATTTGCTTCTACAAAAACAAATTGCGTGGTGAACCTGTAAAACAGGCATAGGCAAACTTGGCCCTCCAGATGTTTTGGGACTACAACTCCCACCATCCCTAACCACTGGTCCTGTTAGCTAGGGATGATGGGAGTTGTAGTCCCAAAACATCTTGAGGGCCAAGTTTGCCTGTGCCTGCTTTAAAGCACAAGATTTGTAGGCACAGGTTTGGTCTTGATTTTTATAACTACCCTCAACTAATTTTGTTAAGTTTAATAAACAATGCTTCTGCACACAAACGTAGGAAGGACTATCAGTACCTGTTTTTTTCTTTAAGTTACAGTGCATAAGCAATCTTTAACACTGTGTAAACACTTTCTCCTCTTCCAGTTATTTGTGGAGCATTCCTCTTTCTTATACCACCAGCAATGGCACCTTGCCCTTCAGTTCTTACAATTATTTGCTACAGCAAAAGTCAGGTATGTATGTTTTTGAAGGCTTTTGTCTTCACAGATGGTAAATTCAACCAATGCACAAATACGTTCTTAATGTGGAATAGTTTCCAGAGCCAAATGATGAGCATCTTTCAGAAGCAACATCATTGATCTTTGATGGCTAGTGTTGGAATAAGGGTAGGGGTTTAATTTCTGTAAAATAAATGGTCAATGTTCAGAGCTTATAGTTAAGAAAGTGCATATGCCCTCATTATTTTGAGTCTGCAATACAATTCATTTACTTCATTTACATAATTCATTTACATTTGAAACACTTTTTTTGTATGGATAGGAAAGTGGGGCATACCAAAATGATTATTTTCTTAGTTGTAACATGCTAAGCATTTTAGGATTTTAAACCTCTGAACTAGTACAATTTCTGTAGCAACTAAATTCTGTAGCTTCTGACTTGTTATATCTTGTCTCTGTTAATTAAGAGTACATGCAAGTCCTGCTTTCTGAACACCATATGCTCCCCAGAAAATTGTTAGGCAAGCGTTTGCATGGGCTGAAATAATTTCTGTTATTTTCCAAGAGAACATTTTAAATCCATACTTTCTACCTGAAACTGCTGCAGCCAATCAGAAGGCAGATAAAGGAAAAATTGATTTGTCCATTCTCTCCTGCCCCCTGATTTGTCCAATCTTTCTCCCTTCCTCCATAGTTTCTGCCCAAAATGGCTCGTGGCCATCAGCAAAACACAAACAATTAAGGAAGTGGGCAAACTTTATCTGTTTGGATATCTGAATCGGCAGTTTGTATAGTGAGGTTTAGGTATAATTCTTTGTGTTCAGATAACAGAGATTTTGGATAATGAGTATTCTGATAGCAGGACCTGTGTGTATTTCTGTCCCTCACAGAATAACTGTGGCCAATAAAAATTTGTCCTAGATTTTTAGCGGTAGTAATCTTTTTACATTTGGATACATTTACCCCCCTCCATATCATTTAATTTTCAGGTGCATTTTATTTGAATAGTGTTCCCTCTTTGACTTTACTAGTGCTCACTTCTGATTTGGCTCTTTATGAGCTGGCATAGGTTAGAGCAAGGAAATGTCTCACATCATCATCATCATCATCATTATTATTATTATTTACTGGCGATACTTGTATATGACTTTGGGAACTTGAGAAAGTTGAAGCATAACATGGTCAAATTACTTTTTAATAGGAAAGCATTGGTAGGATTTGTACCCTGAAAAATGGAATATAAATAATTGCAAGAAACAGATAGTTTAAATTGTGTTAGCTTCTGGTGTCTATAGTAGATAATTTTTAACCAAGATTGCAACTGAAGTTTAGAACAAGAGACTTTAAAATATACATTTCTCCAGTTTGGACTGATTATGAGCCAATCTCTTCAAAGGTCAAACACAACTTAACATTAGTACGACCTTCTTTCCCTCAGACATTCACGTGGTAGCAGCAGTGAGGAGTAGCTGAAATGGCCTTCATTTGTTAGGTGCCAGGTTGCCTAGAAATTGTAGCTTCTTTTAGGTCCTTAGTAAATTGTACTTTCCAAAAAATCCTGCCACCAAAGCATATTCTCAGCAGCATCCCAGCACCAGGATTTACGGAAAGTAATTTCTCAAGGCTTATATTTCTTGACAAGGCTTTGGAAACCTTGGAAATCTACGATACCCTAGAAGTATATTGTCTGGGACTGTGTTCCTGTAGCATCTAGGGGCAAATGAAGACTGAAGTTTTTCTGTACTGCTGCCAGGCAAGGCTTTTATGTTTTTGTTGTTTTGCAGGGGTTGGGAAGGCCTCTAAGCCTGCTCTCTTTTCTCAATGGATGAGGCAGCTCAGGAGGGTTTAGAGAGGAGGCTTTGCATTCCCAGTGGCATCGGGAGTCTAGTCAAACCTAAAGTCCGGAATGGGTCTGAGCTCAAAATGAACTCAATGGTCCATCATGAGTAGTTGTTTTTTTAAACCAGGTTAGGATGTGAAAAAGCAAAACTAGTTCATCTAAATTGGGGTCTTCCAGCTGCTTTTGGACTGCAGTTTCCACCATCCCTGACCACTGGTCCTGCTAGCTAGGGATGGTGGGAGTTGTAGTCCAAAAACAGCTGGAGACCCAAGTTTGGGAAACCTTGATCTAAATGAATAAATGCTGTTTAGCCCGAAAAGGACTTATGTGACTCTCAGCTAATTAGTGAGCTGTTCTCCTTGCACGCCTCCCTTGAGACCGAACAGTTCTTTGATGTGTAGCCTAAACCTACCTTCTGTTTGCCTGGAGGTACATTCTTGGATAGAGCAGACCTGCTTCATGGTAGAAATTGGAATTAAGTTTGTAATGGATAGCTTTCTGTAACCTGGCTCCTCTAAAATATAAAAGGATGGGGCAATGGTGCCAACCACAGAGACTCAAGTAATTCACTTCTGGACAGATGCATTTCTATAATTGAAAACTGGTTTCCAGGGAAGATGAAAGCAGTGTGTGTTAAAAATATATACATATCCCACTGCCAAAATCCAGGCTGCTGCATAGTTGAGAAGTTAAATATGCTAATGAAAAGCAGTAAACCTATTTTAAGGAGAAAAGGTTTAAACCAATGCCATCCACAACATTTTCTGGAAAAAGCACGCAAAAATGTACTGTTGGTAGGTAAGTTGGCTTACAAAATATATCTTTGTACCGGGATTAACTTTAGAAAGCTTTATACAAGGATGGGATTCCTCTCCCCTTTTTTATATAGTGTGAGGTGAAATGCAAGACTGGATTCAACACATTAATATGCCTATCAAATGTGCTAAGTTCTCTGCAGTTGATTTTTTCCCTGGCCCATGTGGACATTCAGCAAATAAATAAAACTGAGTACTTCCTGTCACCTCTGTAGGTTGAGAGGGAGTGATCCCATGGGACGTCTCTCCAAGCATTACTGTTAATAGCCTATCAACACAGTATTAACTTTGGGAATAGGTTGTGTGCATCAGATCTTGTGATGCATCACATTTCACAATACGCCTCCAGCTTTAGTTATTTCCTCTCTTCCCTTTTACACGGCTGCTGGGCAGTTTGCGTAGGTATTTTGCTATGTTGCCGTGTGTAGTGACATGCAGTAAAGGCACATTTGTCCAATGAAGGCTTGCCATGCACACTGTGATTGTCTCAGATTGAGTGTTGATAGTATTGGCTGTAAGTCAGTTGTAGCTAAGAGGTGCTCTGCAGCTGTAATCATTGGCTGGCTCCTACTGCTCCCAGTAAAATTTAGGAAGCTTCTTAAATGATGCCAGTGAAGTGTTATTGCCCTGATGTACTCCTAGAAATTTGCAAATGATCCGAAGACTGAATCTATTCAGTGCTTTCTTTCTTTCTCTCCTCCTTTCCCCCCTTCCTTAGATACCATTGACCTTCCAGGTGAAACACAGTGGGTGAAATTCAATGTAGACTCGAATGGTTACTATATTGTACAGTATGCGGAAAACGACTGGGCTGCTCTAATTGACCTGCTGAAGACGGAGCCCACTGCTCTGAGTTCCAGAGACAGAGCCAATTTGATCCATAACATTTTTAATCTGGCAGGGTAATTCTTTAAAGTTATTACATTGAACTGTGATATATCCTTCTTCAAATCCAGAGTTTTAAGAACAAACCTTCTAGGAAAGGGGTGGGGAAGCTTTTCTGGCCCATGGGACAGATCTTTATCTCTCCACTGCTGGTAGGCAAGGCTGCTCATCTGTCAGTCACCTGGAAGTCCAGGTTGTTGGGACTTTACTGTGCAGTGGTGGGCTAGTTAAGAGCCTTTGGTTTCAGCACAATTCCATGCAAACCCCTTCTGATCCAGTAATTGGGTTTTCATGGAAAACCCTGCTAAAAGGGAGGTTCCCCCCCTTCATTTTAGCAGGTGATGCAGGGTTTAAATCCTTCTGCTTTGGCTGCATGTTCCTGGTTCTTGCTGGGAACAAATGCACACAGCCATTGCAGGATTTAACCCTTCCTTCTGCCCATCTGCTGATGTCACGAGTGGGCAGGTTATGTGGTTGGGGGAAATGACCTTGTGGGTCAAATTGGACCGCCTGGTGGGCCAGAGGGATAAAGGAGAACCTTATCTAATCTGGATGTGTTAATTATTTTTTACCTTTGTTATCCTAGATGTTCACTGTTGTGCATAACGAAACTCTTTAAGTATGAAATTGCAAAGGCTTTAGTTTAGGATTCTTTTGTTAAAGGCGAGAAATGGCGAGTTTGCAAGAAGAGTGAAAAATGCAGGAATTTAGTCCAGTGTTGTTTGATAGATCTTAACAGCACTTTGGATTTTGGGGGCTTATCAATAGAATGCTATAATGAATCGAACTTATCATCTGTTACGGAGGTTTTGCCTCCAGAATGAATGAATGTATAAATCTAATAATATGAAGAAATAAAGCAAAACTATTTTATATTTGAATAACTTATATCCTGTACCACAAACAAGGTCTTTTACATTTGTTTAGGCTCGTCAGAATGCTTGACAGTATCTTGTTGTCATTGTTTTTGATGCCCCCTTTAGATTAGGAAAGGTGTCTTTGGCCAAAGCCTTTGACCTGATTGACTACCTAGTGAAAGAAAACAGCACTTCTCCAATCACACAAGCATTGGACCAAATGAACCGTATCTTCAACCTAGTTGAAAAAAGAGGAATGCAGACCCTTTCAGCGAGAATATTGGTAAGTTACTGAAAGTAGGCAGGTGGTGGAAGCTAGATATAAAGTTCATACTAGGGCAAAATAGTTTGTACTACATGGAAGGACAATTTCTAAATCATACTGTTTTCTTGTGATTAGTGTTGGAATATTGGATGGGTTGTTTATGAGCTTTCCATTTAAAAGCATGTTGTATTTTCTCAGTATATGTAAATGCCATTTGTAACTTCTGAACCCCAACTGCAAAGAGATGGATATTATTATTATTATTATTATTTATTACTCTGCTCTGTAATCATATACCAAAGGAGGAGAACGTCTATTCGTGTCCATCCCAAACAAACCATTTAGTCTTCAAGGTGCCACAGCATTTTTGTCTGTAACATTTCAACGATGCAGAAAGCATACACCTTAGCAATCAAAAAAATTGGTTCTACATGAATCTGCTGGTTGTTATTATTATTCAATGATAATGTGGAATGTGTACCTAGCAGAACTGTCACTGTTTCAGCTCATGAACTCTGCAAGCCAGACAAATAAAGATTTTATTGAAAGGGGGGTTGGGTTAAAAAAAAAGTCTTATGAAAGTGAGTTAAAAATGGTGTGACTGGTTTTATGTGCCTTTTAATATAATTCATATAGATTTGAACTAGCCTATTGATCCGCAGGTCATTCAAAGACTCATTGGGCTCATTTTGGTGCCAGTTGAGATTGAGCACATGTAAGACAGTGAGGAAATTCTCTTCAGAACTGAATGGCAGACCTGCCAGAATGGAGCATTAGATACAGGAGTGTTGCAAGGAGCCGTGTGATTTGGGGGGTGTTTGCAGTTTATAGTCTCCAACCTAGCACAAGCTTGTTGTAACAGAGTTTGCATAGTGATAACTTTTCCTCTTTATTCTCCAGCATAAGATGTTACAACTATTTAAAGACAAGATTAATCAACAGAAATGGACAAGTGATGGCACCCTTTCAGAACAAGAGCTGAAGTCAAGTCTGCTAACCTTCGCCTGCACCCATAATTTGGAAAACTGCAGCACAGATGCTACCAAGCTATTTAATGAATGGAAAGACTCCAGTGGCACAAAAAGGTAAAACACAGACTTGCTCCTTGGTTCGAGTGCCTCTTGCGTACTATGGCATTCAGAAATAGTTTTCTATTACATAGTCTCAATGCAGTCAAGCATCTTGCAGCCTGATGGGTTTAAATAGAAATATGGATCAGCATCTCTCACAGAAGTGGCTCACCCGGAGGGCAAAAGTGCAGTTATAGCCTCCCTTCAGTGCTTAATGGTAGGCAGTGGCAAGACGGGAGGGTGGGCTATGAGGGTGCGTAGATGGAGCTGTTGCTGTGGTTTTGCTCCCTCAGGTGAGCTACTCATGATGAAGCATTCCCCAGCTTTATATCAGGGGAAGAGAACCTGTTCTGGCTTGTGGGCCAGATTCTCATCTCTTCATCTTCTCACAGACAATATATGAAAATTGGCTGGAGCAGCCTTCATGTCACCCACCTGACATCACAGTGGTAATGATCGTCGGGACTTGAAAGCACCACACAGGGCTTGCAAAGAGCCCTCCGTGGTGCTTTCGAAGTCACACTGATCAGGTTTGAATCCTGCTTCTGCAGGGATCAGCTATGCAGTCCAACTCCCCATGGATGTCTCTACCTGCCTCACTCCTGATGTTTCATAGGCTTCTTTGCAGTGGGTGGAGAAGCTTTGTGGCTCCATGGGCCAGATCCTTATCAGGATCTGCCACAAGGGCCAAATTTGACAGGTAAGTGGGACCTCCCACCTGTCAATCACATGTCATTTGGACAATAATAATAATTTTATTACTTATATCCCACCCATCTGGCTGAGTTCCCCCAGCCACTCTTGGATCACTTGCACACTTAAAACTCCCAGGGAACCGTTTGGAGGTTTAACAGGGAACTGTGTGAAGACGTGCAAAAGACTTTGCATATCTCCCCACACTTCTTCTTCAAACCCTGCTTGTTGGAGGTTTAAAGGGGGGGGCACACAGACTTGCAAAGGCTTTAGGGCAGCCTCCACACTCCCATTTGAGCTTCTGGAGGCTCAGGCCAGGAGCAAGGGAGCTGTCTTAAAGCCCTTTGGAAAAGCGCTGTTTGCAGCAGCCACCTCCTCTTCATTGAAATGTGGTAAAATAAAAAAATTCCTTCAGTAGCACCTTAAAGACCAACTAAGTTTTTATTTTGGTATGAGCTTTCGTGTGCATGCACACTTCTTCAGATACAGTGAAATGGAAGTTTCCAGGCACTTATGTAGAGAAGGGGTGGGGAGGGGTGGGGATGGGGAGGGGGGATCACCCAGAAGGGTCTGATCTGGGTGATCCCCCCTCCCCATCCCCACCCCTCCCCACCCCTTCTCTACATAAGTGCCTGGAAACTTCCATTTCACTGTATCTGAAGAAGTGTGCATGCACACGAAAGCTCATACCAAAATAAAAACTTAGTTGGTCTTTAAGGTGCTACTGAAGGAATTTTTTTATTTTACTTCGATCCAGACCAACACGGCTACCTACCTGTAATTGAAATGTGGGAGAGAGTTACCCCTCACACTACTGCCCACCTGCTCGCAGCAATGGTTAGAGGAGAAGTGGTGAGGAATGGCTGCTTTGCAGAGAGCTGGTCCTTTGCGAAAGTGCTCTTTATAGCAGCTCTGCTTTTCCTTTAAGTGAGTGGGTGGTGATAGGGAGTCCCCCACCACTTCTGCCACACATACAAACACACACATACCGTGTTTCCCCCTTTTTAAGGCGTAGTCATAAAATAAGCCATAGCAGCATTTCTAAGCATTTGAGAAATATAAACCGTACCCCGAAAATAAGCCATAGTGATAGGCGCTGTGCGGAAGAGATCACTGAGCTCCCCGAGTCAGCAGCAGCAACGCCGGCCGCAGCAGTGTTTGCTGAGTCCTTTCTTGCTTTTGGGACTTGGTTACTGTGCTGGCTTGGGATGGTGTGTGTGCAATTGCTGTTGCTGCTTCGTGTTTTTCAGCTGGATTCTCTGGGTTCTAAGCACTTTCCCCCGTTTGTTTGTGAAGCAGCACTCGGCTGCAGCCCCTGCCTCTCCCGACGGCTGCATGAATGCGAGGCTGGATTTGATCGCTATCTCCTTTTCCATTTCTTTTGTCTTTGAGCACCCGGCCCCGCCCCCTCTCCCCTTCGTGGAATGAAGAACGGAGTTTTAGCAGCATTTCCTCATTATAAAAAAAAGGTCAGGAACTTTTACTTTAACCTCAAAAATGGGATATTTCCTCTCTCTAAAAACAACTCTGACCTGAACACCAATATAACGGGGGTAGATCACCTCCAGTTTATAAATCCGCAAGTAGATCGCAGTCTCCTAGAAGTTGGGCTCTATACTTTGGCTGATTGCAAGCCTTTGCATCTTTAAAAAACAAAAACCATGCGCTTCTCAGTCTTAATTTTCCTTTAATTCATCCCCCTATACCCTCCTCCAACCATTGCCTCCTTCCATTCCTTACCCCCCTCCCTCTCTCCCCACTTCCCTCACTCCTGTGCGATCTCATTTAGTCATATACTTGCTTTTTCTGTTGTGTTGTCTATTTTATATTTAATATTATTACCCTTTATGATGTTATTTTTCCCCTTGCGATAATTATTTATTTTTTATCTTTAACTAACTTTCCTTTCCATATTTTTCCATATATAACTCAACACTTTCCCATTCCTTCTTAACTCTTTGGATAGAGTGCCCCCCCATTATTGTTGTTAATTTTACAATTCCTGGATTTTTTATGGAACCGAACAGCTCGGGTGCTTCAGAATGTGCCTTCTGTTGCTACAGGGCTATGGGGCTTCACTATTTGACCCCCCCCCCCAGGTTGGGATTTTTAAAGTAGTTCTGTGGGTCCCAGGGCACAGAATCACCCCCGATCCTTTCCTTTGTCTAAACAGACCTATTCCCCCCTGACTTTGGAAGGCTGTGCTTCAAGGGTGATACCAGGGGTTTTTTAAGACCTGCGCCTCTTAAGGATTGTTACAGTCCATAACTTCCATTGCTTTCTACAGGGTTGGGGGTTTAAAGCACTGCCACCCCCACCCCACCCTGCAGGCGCTCGGAACTGGCAGCGCCAACAACGCGCCCAGCAATGTGCAGAAGAGAGCACCGAGCATCCTGAGCCAGTGGGTCCCAGTTGTACCAGCACTTTTTTTTTTAAAAAAAGACACCCCCTGAAAATAAGCCACTGTGTGTTTTTTTGAGGGAAAAAAGTTATAAGACGGTGTCTTAAAAAAGGGGAAACACGGTACTGACTAAAGGAGAAGTGCAAAGGGGTTTCATCCCCGATAAGCAGTGGCGAAATCCTCCTGCCTTGGCTGCTATATCCTATTCTGTGCTTGGAACAGGGCACATAGCCAGTGTAGGATTCCTGCCCTCCCACCCGTCGGACGACTTCAAATTAGCCCCTTGTTTAAGGACCTACTGAGATAAGCTATGGTTCATATCATGTTAGCTAATGCTTTGATGTGACTTATTCTTTTTAGGCTGTTCTTATAAAGGTTTGCACTTTCTCTCTGTAGCCTGCCAACAGATGTTATGAAGATCATATTCACAGCCGGAGCAAAAACCGAAAGTGGCTGGAACTATCTTTTAAGCATGTATGCGTATTTGGTGTCTGAACCAGAAAAGCTCAAAATCCTTGAAGCATTGGCCAGTGCAGATGATGTTAAAAAACTGATATGGTATGAAACAGAAGATATTACACATATAATCATCAAGAAAATCCTAAGAGCAATTTCTATATGTCACTGTAAAAGGAAGTCTAAAAAACATGTGCAGCATTTAACACACCTTCCCTTCTTTGACCTTTTGTACTGACGAGAGAGATTTCATTCATTGACTTTAATGTCAGGGCAAGTTTTGACTTGGCAGCATCTGTATGTGGGGGAGGGGGGGCGCTTTCTCTCCTTGCTTTATGGACATGTGTTATACATTGCTTCAAAACTTGGGGCTACAAGTAATAATAATAATAATAATAATAATAATAATAATAATAATAATAATAATAATTTGTTATTTATACCCCGCCCATCTGGCCGGGTTCCCCCAGCCACTCTGGGCGGCTTCCAACAAAACACTAAAATACAGAAATCCATCAAACATTAAAAGCTTCCCTAAACAGGGCTGCCTTGAGATGCCTTCTAAAGGTCTGGTAATTGTTGTTCTCTTTGACCTCTAGTGGGAGGGCATTCCACAGGGTGGGTGCCACTACCGAGAAGGCCCTCTGCCTGGTTCCCTTTAACTTGGCCTCTCGTATCGAGGGAACCGCCAGAAGGCCCTCGGAGCTGGACCTCAGTGTCCGGGCAGAACGATGGGGGTGGAGACGCTCCTTCAGGTATACTGGACCGAGGCCATTTAGGGTTACCTTTTATTGTGCTGTCCTCCCTTGAAATATATATAGGTATACTTGTAGGCACAAATTTCTAGAATAAAGGGTTTAAGGGAATCATAGAATTGTAGAGTCGGAAGGGACCGCCAGGGTCATCTAGTCCAACCCCCTGCAATGCAGGAATGTTTTATCCAACATGAGACTTGAACTCATGACCCTTCCAGGAAGTTTTTCAGTTTGCGGTTCGAAAAACATGCTTCTGATTTTCAGTTGCAAGGTTACTAAGGTGTCTCCCCCCCCCCGAAGTTTCTGTATTTCACTTTTTGTCCAATGAGCATAGAAAAGTTTCCACCAGTTCCAGCAGTAAGCAGCCTGATAAAAAAAACTACACATTTTATAGGACATCCCAGATAAAGGGTGGTTCAGGTTTCTTCCTTTGCTTAATGAATGGACAGGTAGTATTTGCATATACAAACGTAGACATTTTTAGTTGTGAGATGGCCCTCATTGGCCCTGCCCCCTTACAGTATCTGTTATAAATTGTCTAGACCTCTAAAAAGAACGCAAATGTGCCTCTAACCTGACTCTATTTTCCTTCATAGGTTAATGCAAACAAGCCTGGAAGGAAACACCATCAGATCGCAGGATCTTCCAACTGTTATAACAACAGCCAGTCAGAATTTGCCTGGACACTTACTAGCATGGGATTTCGTTAAGGAGAACTGGGATCGGCTTATAAGGAAGTAAGGCTTTCCTTGAGTTCTTGTAATAAAATTCTGTCTTTATCCTTCCCTCTGCTACACACACACACAGACGTGTACATATAAAACAGGATTTTTACTGGCACTAAATAAGCATGCCGTTCAGGTCTTGCACTAGTGCCTTGGGTGCCCTTGTTGTTGCTGTTTAGAATAAACACCTACTGAATAAAGGATTTCAGCACTACAGCATGTGCTACGTGGAGACTTGCTGGGTTACTGAAGCTGCATGCAAATCACGGTAACTCGCCAAAAGCACATTTCACTGCTACTTGAGTCTTTTACTTCTTTTGAAGCACCTTAAAGCACCTCAAAAAGTCAACAAATTTATTGCGGCATAGGCTTTCCTGAACTACATTCCCATTTCATCATACCCATGAAGTTCCAGGCACATGCACAAATGGTTGGGGGTGGATCAGAAGGAGAAGAAATGCTTAAAAGTGCAAGTGTTGCTGAATTGTGGCTATTTAACATTCTTTGTGCCAGCTTATTTCCTTCAGTGTCCCCGGTATAATTAACCTGTTGTCTTTTGATCTATAAAAAGAGATGTTCTCAGTGTGTGCTCTCTGGCTTTGTTCCTTGTCCTCTGAAGTTGTGAAAAATATTGAACTTACCTGACCAGAACCTTATTTTAGTTGAATACTGAACCACTTTTAGTTTTGGGGTTCACCTGAGCAGGATTCTGCCTGAGCCACCCCAATTGTTGCAGGGATTTCAAAGGCAATCAGGGTTGATTTGGATGTTTTAAAACCTGTGCAAGGGTGCCTTTCACGAAAACCATTGCAGCTATCCTTTGGCAATGTGATAGGACTAGTACCTTCAAAAGAACTGCCATGCCTGCAGACTTCAACCCATTCTGCCAAAAAAAGAAAGTTGTAGACCATTCATTTTGTAAAAAAAAGCATCGATAAAACACCTGTAGGTCCACAATTAAGTAGGCTTCATCTACTTAGGAGGGGCTACTGTGACTACAAATTTCATCTCATTATTTCTAAAGGAAAAAAGTTGTAGCCTTAAAAAAAAGCCCCCAAATGGAAGAAGGTGTCCGTCCCCCCAAATTTGGTATCAGATTTGGATCCTGAGATTAATCAGAGAGCCTTCAAAGTGCTTTGGACCAAACCAGACTCTTTTCTGGAGCATGGAATCAAGGTCCAAACGGTGTCTAGCATAGTCAGTGCACACCATTACTTACTTTGTATGTCTGGTAGTTTAGCGACCAGGGATAGCAGATTTCTTTAAATGCTGATCACTTTTAAGAATGTTGAATACTGTAATTCACCATAAGCTTCCAAAATACAGTAGGTAAGGCATGAATTGAGTTAAACATGCTTTGAATAAACGTTTGGTTCATTCTCCTAAACTTCAGGTTTCACCGTGGATCATACACCATCCAAAGTATTGTGATTGCGACAACTTGTCAGTTCTCAACACAAGAACATCTGCTTGAGGTTTGTTTGAATAAAGTATTCCGAAGAGTGTTAGGGGAAAAAATTATTATAATATAGAAGCTGGAACATTGCATATTGCTCTGTTACTGCTGGCTTTTAGTATAGCTGTGTATTCTTGGTACACAGCAATGTGGAAGGTGACATTTGAAGTTGGAGAAACTACTGCTGGTGAGTTAACTGCCTTTAATCACACAAGTAAAATAATGAGTTAATTAAGCTTTAATTATTACTATTTTTGAAAAGACTCATAAGGTTGGAAGGGACCTCAAAAGTCATCTGATCCAGCCTCCCGCTAATATAGGAAATTTGTTCCTCCATCCCTGTTGGATGGCTATCCCAGCCGCTCAGAAGCATCAAATGTAATAGAGTCTACCACCTTCTGAGGCAGCCTCTTCTGCAGTCCGTCAGGAAGTTATTCCAAATGTTTACGAAAAAGGGGGATTTCAATAAGTAGTCTGGGTTTTTAATATTTACTTAGTATACATTGGTGTAACTAGGACTCAAACTAGAATAGGCAGATTGTCCAAGTCTTAAGTGAAGGCTCCTCCTCACCACCAACCCCCCCTGTTGGGCCACTTGGAAGCACAGGGGTAAAGTTAGTTTTTTTTTATTGTCCTTACATATCCCTGTTTATGTGCGTTGCTTCTGCAGGTTAAAACATTCTTCGAATCCAAGTCGGAGGAAACTGCTCAGCTACGGTTTGTCCGAGAGGCCATTGAGAGAATTCAGCTGAATATCCAGTGGATGGAGAAGAACTTGGAGACACTGGAGAAATTGCTATAGTGATCACACCCACCAGAGTGTGTTAGCCACTTAGAATGTGGCAGTTCTTGCTCTTTTGTGCAAAAAGGGGCGTGTGCGAAAAGGGACAGTGCAACTTGCTTTGCTCTGCGAGGGTTAGAGTTAGCTCAGGGTACATCTCTTAAGTTGGCACTCTTTGGAGTGCTTGTAGATGAGACAGAGAGTTGCTAATCTAAGGGAATGTTCGTTCATTGACCAAACATTCATGCAAAACAAAGACAGTAACTTGTCATGGAGCCTCCCTTCCATCATAGGAAAATCCAGTTCTACTTTCTACATGTTGGATGAAAGTTGAATAACAACAAAAGAGAGCAGCTAAACGAGAACTCTCCTGTGATCTGCTTTCTCCCTCTGCACAGGGTGCTGTTTAATCAGACTTCCTCAATGTCTGTAGCTTCTTGAATGGTAAATACTGTACCTGCTCTGAAGCACGTTTTTTAAAAACCCGATTATAAGCAGCTGCTAAAACACACAATATGGAAGTGAAAAAACTAAAGTGAAAATGTTGGATTTTGGGAAGCTCTGGGTTTCGTTTTATCAAAGTAATTTCTAGACAATATGCAAATATCAGAAATAATAGAATTATTGGTAGAGAGCTCTTATTTTTGTCTGCAACATGGCTGGGGGCTACCAGTGCCACGTAGTGAACAGCTTTTTTTGCAAATAGCTTTGTGAGGGGAGTTTTCAGTGTGCAATTGATCAGAGTAAAACCCCAAAGATTTTGACTCCTATCTCATTAGGGTACATATAAAAAACCCCAGTTTCCATTGGTGTTTTGCTGACAATATAGAACAGAGTGTACTGGTCGTTCTGGTTGATTTAATATTTTTTTAAAACACTGATTTGACTTAATCTACTTCTCCCAGAGGATCCTCATTAATACATGTTGTGGAACCTTGTTAATCTCCAATATTTAAGTGCTATAGCACTCCACTTTTCTTCGTTATATTAGCCCAATACAGTAAAGCTCACTTCATTTCCTCGTAAGTTGTCCCGTGATTTAGAAACAGCTGATAATATAACTTTGAAACAAATGAGCCAAACTAAGGGAAATGAAGCAGCTTTGGGCTGCTATGAAGAAAGTCGTGATAATTTGTTCAAGAGAAGCATTCAGAACTTACCACGCCATAGTTTTATTTCACAGCACTTTCAGTGCTTATCCCCTCTGCGTTAATTTCACAATAAACACAGTAAAAAAGTGGCTTTTTCAAATAGGTTGAAATTTGCAATGAGATGAGAAAAATAATTGTATATATCAATTAAGGCAATAAAGATTTAATGCTTCTGGTTCTCTAATAGACTGAAGTAGAAATTCATCAATTTCTGCTTCGCTTTCTAAAATAGCCTCAAAACTTCTCATCTTTACCATGCATTCATTCTTTGATTGGGAGGAGATAATGATTGTCATGAACTATGGTTGTTGGTCAGTGCTTGAATGGCTATGCTTTCTCCCCTCTTTCTGGCCCGTTGTCTACTCCTGCAACTTCACCCCTTTCAAAAAACCCAACAACTTCATATAATAGTACTGATGGTCAAGATTTTTTTTGCTTCCCTTTTTATTTAAGGGCAGGGAGTCCCTTGAGGCTGTCCTCTATTTATATATAGATGCGCTTGCTACTGGAAATGTGAATTGTACTTGAAAATATAGTGCACCTGCCTCCTAGAATTAAGACTGTATTGTTTAAATTAAAGCGCTGTTGGATTAAGAGTATTTTTCAATTATTTATTTTTTAAATAATGGATTTTGGAATGTGTGACATTTTCTGTTTAAACAATATTAATCAAATCAAACCTAGGATTCAGTCTGTAGGTGAAGCTATAAAACCTCGTCACTCTTCCAGAAAATACTAGTGAGATCAAGCTTTAATGCCAACTGCTGGGTACCATAATTCTTCACTGCAAACTGGAGGGATTAGAATCTTCCCCGCATTTTATTTTTTATTTTTTTGTAAATTCAAGCTGTAAGTGGCAGCTCACAGGTATTGTATCTTGTTTTAACCTAATCTTAACCTGTTTTGTGGTATCTCTTTCAGGAGAAAAATGCACTGTAGTAATAGAATATATATTTTCACCAGTTGAATTATATGTGGAATTAAAGAGTTTTCTACTGTGTTTAAGAGAAATCTAGGGCTGATGTCTAGTTTGAGTGTATTCCTTTAAAGTAAATTTTCTGTTCTGTTAAAGTAATTGACTTCGAATTGTGCTTGAGATTTGTTTTTTTAAAGATTGTTTTTCTAAAAGCAATCACCTTGGTGTAGAAATATAGTTTAGAAATTTGAAAGCTGTGTGCCCCCCCCCCCGCTTGTTAATCCAATACTGAATTTTAATTTTAAGCTTTTCTTTGAGGATCTTGTATGAAAAGAATCTGAATGGTATCGATCTTGGTTGTGCTTTTAAATCAAATTGTAATGATTCATGTGCCTTAGAGTATATTGTAATGATTGCACAAGGAATATGTTAATGATATATAAAAGGATGTCTGTTTATTTAAAAACCCTCCATTCACAATATTTTACAGCTATAGAAATGTGTCATTATATGCATACTCGGTGATAGGAAAACTGCATTCAGAAGTACTTTTTGGTTCTTTTGAGACTGGGAGTCAAGGAACATAATTCACATTTCTGTGGTGCGCCACAGAGCTTTTACACCATGCAGTGAATTGCCTGTTCTCTTCAGTGTTGGGAAATGTGTTGTGCACATGACACTGGAAACATAGAAGTATGCTTTTTTGCTATGTATGCATCCAAGCCATGGATTTGGGGGATTGTAGCAAAACAGGCTTCCATCCAAATTGTCTGGCTTAGCCAATTTATAGGTAGCACCTCCATCTGTTTTGTCGTCACACAATTTCAGCACAACTTCAGTGTTCCATAGTTAGACTTATTGCCCCCCCACCCCCGGTAAACATTATCCAGCTATTTAAAGATAAATACACGCATAGAAACATGTATCTACCATGTATGTACCACACACCTAATGTTCACAAATAGTTTTCTTCTGTACATCTTCTTTAAATGAAAACCAGGTGCCCATTGTTCCAGTCATGTTCACCCATTTAGTGTGATTTCTTATAAACATACAGCTATATTCACCCAGGTTCCTCTTTCAGATTTTGGGAGTTGAGGTTAGCAGAGCATGCAATGTTGTGAAAGGGCTTCCAACCACAGTCCTCCTCAGCCCTCCATGAGTTTAATGAAAGCAGGATGGGAGTTGTGTGTGGAAAAGCTTAAGACTAAATTACTTAGATTACCAACTGGTGACAGCCATTTATCAGCTTTTTTTGTGTGGTGAGGTGAATGGTACAAAAAAGTCCCCTCTCTCCTACTACCTTCGGATTGCGGCTTCCACATGTCACCAGGCTCAAACATTAAGATTTTATCGTGCAGAATTGTACCCTCAGAAACAAAGGGGAAATGTGTGGTGCTTATAAACAAGTTTTGATGTAATATCTAAAAAAACATTTTGTGTTTTGAGCTCCTGTGCAAACTTCAGGTAATTCTGGAAAATGCTGCATGAATATCCGTTCACACTTAAAGCTTCTGAATGGGTGGAGAACTTTGGAGGGGAAAGATGAAGCTAGCATTGTGCTGCATTCTTCAGAATTCCCTGAAGCGGTCACAGTAGCTTGAAACACACCAAATGTTCATAGAGAAATCTACATTAAAGTTGTTTATAAATGCCTTTGAAACCCCCCCCCCCCCCCGTCTGTGTGTCTTTATCGTTAGATACAATTCAGGAAAGGAGAGAGAGACACAGAATATAGGATATCCGAAATCTCTAGCTAAAGCAGTGGTACATAGTCTCTCAGAAGCATCAAGCTGCTTATATTTGCAGAATCAGCTTGGCTGAAGTTAATCTCACAAAGCTGCTGCATATACCTGCATTTTAACTGTAAAATCTGGATCCTTCTAGCTATGTGAGTGAGGGGTGGGAATGTAGGGATGGATATAGCAGGTTTGTAATGGATCCTGTTGCTTTAAAAAGTTGCCCCCTCCATTACATCTTGCCATATGTGAAATCAGGCATGCATTTTGTAAGGATAATACTCCTAAGGAATGTGGCCTTAATTTTTCCTTACTAGCACCATGCTACAGGATGCTGACCTTTGAGCTGATTTTGTATTTATATTGCTATGTATCTTTCACCTGTTCTCCATTAGAACATTCCTCCTCCTGATAGATTGGCTTTCTTAAATCTCTTCTGGAAGATGTTATCTTTCATTGCACTCTGAAATTTAAAAGGTTGCCTCATTTAAGTGTATGCTTTGTATGCATTTCATGAACTGAAGCTCCAGTGAATTTTTAGATACATGTTCCTTAATTTCAGTTTCAAAGGCTTTGCTTAGATGCATAGAATTATCCCCCTTCCGCCCCCATGCACACACTTTTTTTAAACACGTGGGTAAACTCTGCTTTGCTATGATGCTCCTAAATGTTTACAATGTTTTCTCCTTTGTTTAATGAAATGTTTAAAGTTCTAGCCACCTTTTAAAAAATATTTTTTTGCCATATTAAGTTCTCAGGTTTTAGCCTTTAATAACTTAAACCTCCTAGAATTGCTGTGTTACTTAAACCTGCTGTTTTGTAGTAGAAATTCAGATCTTTACACATGACAACATCTCTTTGATCAAAAGCAATGGTCTGGCATCTTTTTTAAGTTAGTCATGGCACCATGTAGCAAATTACTGTAAAAATCTAAAATAGTTACCTTTTTAAAATTTGAATGAATGATGGAGTCTGAAGTCTTTTAATTTGCAAAGGCTTCAGAAAAAGAGAGAGTGGATTTGAGAGTAAATTTGCACCAGATCCGTAGTTATATTGATAACAAGAAGTTGGCTTTAATAATGGTAACATCAAAGTATTTCTGGAATATCAGCTGCAACAGGAATTTTTTTGAACCTTGCGTATCAAAAGAGTAAGAGCCAAGTTGTACAATATTACTTTGAGGAGACGGATTTTGGAAAATGGTGTGCATATGTACATGTATAAGCGTTATATGCAAATTTTTGGTTTTCCTTAATTTGTAAAGGAGAAATAAAGCCTATTTTCTTATATTTCAAATAAAAATGGTGTGCATATAATGAGCACTGATTGAAGGGCATGTGTATTACAAACACTGTTGGTTTTGTTTTATTTTTGGTGAAATGAAAATAAAATCTTTTAAATACAAAGATATGTGACTTTCTTCTAGCTTTATCCAGATTCCTCAGATGTATTTAACAGGATGTCAGCTGAGACTTTGGACTTCTTTCTACATCGTTCAACACATTCTAAATCAGGGATGTCTACCCTGTGTCCCTCCTAGGTATTGGACTCAAATTCTGTCTTCCCAGACCCATCACTTGGCTGGGACTGATGGGAGTTGGAGCAAAGTGATGTCTGGAGAACCACAAGTTATTCACCCATGCTCTACGTTATGCAATGTTTAATGGGATGAAATATTTCAATTGTTCAGGTGGCAAGGTCCCTCTAAGATGCAGGAGCTTTTTCTTGTTCTAGACTCCTAAGGCAAGGGCACAAGGAGTGTGGCATCTTGAGCTTTTCTGTGTTCTGGGTGTTGTAGATGCTAAGGACAACTATACAGTTAGCTGTATGCAGCAATACATCCTAGTCAAAAGGATTAACTGTTTCAACTGAGTGCTGTGTTGAAAACACTTTTTTAAAAAAAGCATTGAGAAATTTGCATTTGAAAGTTATTAAAGGGGAAGATAACATTTCTGTAACTTTCAGGGCACAGGAGTTTTAGTCTGCTTCCTTTCAAAGGTGCCCTATTTTATCTACAAATTGTATCACCAGTGTTCACACTGCAGCCTTCCTGGGGCCTGTATTTTCCGAAAACCCCATGACATCCTCACTGGGCTTTACTGCATGGGCAGAAGCCGGGGATGTTACCTGCTATGTACCTGGCCACTGTGGGTGAGTCTCCACCCCTAAAAATTTTTATCTTAAAGTGCTGAGAGATTTAAAAAAATAAAATAAAAATGACATTCAAAACAAAATCTGAGCATACTGATCTCGGGTGCTCCAAAGCTACTTCCCTCCCCAGCTTCTTCTAGTTTGATTAAAACCCAGGAGAGGGTAGCATGAAGTAACACTCTGTGGGGCTTTTTGAGATCAGGAAGTGTAGGCCTGAGGCTACAATGTGCAGAGAGAAAACACACCTTTTAATAGAAGAAAGATCCCCTGCCATCAATACCTGAGGGGATCGCCTCTGCCCCATATACCCCTTCCTGACCATTTAATTTCTAAAATAAGGCATTGTTAATGGATCTGTATACCTGACATCGTGGCGCTGTGGGTTAAACCACAGAGCCTAGGGCTTGCTGATCGGAAGGTTGGCAGTTCGAATCCCCACGACGGGGTGAGCTCCCGTTGCTCAGTCCCACCTCCTGCCAACCTAGCAGTTCGAAAGCACGTCAAAGTGCAAGTAGATAAATAGGTACCGCTCTGGCGGGAAGGTAGACGGCGTTTCCACGTGCTGCTCTGGTTCGCCAGAAGCGGCTTTGTCATGCTGGCCACTTGACCTGGAAGCTGTACGCCGGCTCCCTCGGCCAATAACGCAAGATGAGTGCCGCAACTCCAGAGTTGTCTGCGACTGGACCTAATGGTCAGGGGTGCCTTTACCTTTACCTTTATACCTGACACCAAGTAGAAACCCACCCTTTAAGGTTGTGCTTCCAGCTTTATGGAATTTTTGCTTTTAGATGGCTATTGAAACCTGGCATTTCAAAGAGAGCTTACGCCAACTATATTGTATGATTATATGGAACGTGTGTAATTAGGATGTTTTTTTAGATAGTTAATGGATATTTCATTTTTACTATACATGTTGTGTTATATTTCTGTTGCACACTTCAGAAACGTGTGTTAGGAAGCCGTACAATAAACGCTTAAAAACGGCACGCTACCCACAGCCAATCTGCAACAATATATTAGCTCAATCTCACACGCACCCACCCAAAATGTAAAATTCTAAAGCCCCCTGATAAAAGGGGCTGGAAAATAGGCCTCTTTTGCAGGTGGTGAAAACCTGAGAACCTGGAGGACAATTTTCTGCTTTGTTCTACTTCCTTTACTCAGGCACATTGTGTGTCATGGCAGCTTTAAGTCAGTCAGTAGAATCAAACTCTACTGTCAGTCAGTAGAATCAAACAAGTAGGGTAGATCCTGTGACCCTCCAGGTGCCATTGGGTGCCAGATTCCACAATCTCTGGCTAGCATGGCCAATGATCGTGGGTGGTGGGACTTTTAAGTTCAACAATGTCTGGAGAGCCACAGGTCCCGTCCCCCCCATGCTGATATAAAAAACTGATATACTGTAGACTGCCACTTTGAAATCAAGACTTGCAAAGGATGGTATTTTTATTTGCTTTCTTGGAAAAGGTCCTCCCCACCCCCCCACCCCTTTTCACACTTTCTTGCATATCCTTGCAAATCATGAAGACATTGGAATGAAGAGGAGTCAAACTCCTGTGTGGTCCTCATGTGAACCACGAAGGAACAAAAACCACATTTTATAGACTGTCCACCTACCAAGATGTGATAACTGACTCCTTTATTTATCTGCGTAGAACTTAAACCCACATACTTTTGAGGAGGAAAGTATAAATAAATAAAAGTGATCCTGCACTTCTATTTCTCTCTCTGAAGTGCTCCCACCTGGGGGTGATGTTAGCCAACCTCACTTCCACTCAGCCTTCCAAAAACAGTCTGTCTTCTGCATCATAGCATGGGGAACAGATGATGATGTGTTTAAAACTGGACGACTGATTGGAAAACTTAAAACATGAAATGCTAACGCTGCAGTTATGCTAGTAAATCAGAGATGTAAACAGATCTGCTTTCTGCACAGAGAACTGACTTCAGCTGTCTTACATCTCCAAACCTATTATTCTCTTTCCTGTATGTTTGTGGTTTTCAAATACGACTCAAATATCTGATTAGTGTGCCCTAGAGTTAAGCTACTTGGCTTTCTCAAGCTTGCACTATTATTCTTCCAGGGTTTCCCTTCTGAAGTTTGCACATGAGTATGCATTCCATAAAGCAAGGGGGATGTGGTGCTGTAGAGTGGTCTTCTTTTCAATCCATAATGTTATTGAACGTGACCAGGAGATCAGCTACAAATCGTTAACATCTGAATTTCAGCACTCATAAGCTAAAAACACAATTGTTCAGTAGCAGTGTTTTCTTCTGCGTTACGCCAACATAGCTTGACAGTGGCACAACTTATATTCTGAACCTTCTTAATCATTTTTCTTTTCACTCAAGAATGAGCACTGAATGAAGCCAGCATCTTGCCCTAAGGGCTTGCCGCTCTTGTTGTGGTTGCCAGTTGAGGCCTCTGTAAAACCCTTGATATAGAAATGGCTGCCATTTGTGTGTCTGCCCCATGAGGCCAGTGGCCAGCATGACTAAACCGCTTCTGGTGCAACGGAACACCTTGACGGAAACCAGAGCGCACAGAAGCGCTGTGTACCTTCCCGCCGCAGCAGTACCTATATATTTACTTGCACTGGCGAGCTTTCAAACTGCTAGGTTGGCAGGAGCTGGGACAGAGCAACGGGAGCTCACCCCGTTGTGGGGATTCGAACCACCGACCTGATTGGCAAGCACCACCTGCGTCCCTGAGGTGTGTAAGAGTATGCATGGTGTAGGGAAAATAGAAGTTTTGCTCTCATTCTTATGCTAGAAGCTGGGGCTGTCCCATTAAGCTGAACGTTGGCAGGTTAAGGATGTATTTCGCTTCCACAAGATGTAGTGATCAACAATTGGGATGGCTTTAAAAGGCTGGGCGCATTCAGGCAGGATAAGGATATCAATGGCTATGGTTTCCTGCCATCACTGGAGGCACTATGCCTCTGCATACCAGTGTGGAGTGTGTGTGGCCTGCTTGTGGGCTTCCCAAAGGTATCTGGCTGGCCACTGTGAGAGGAGGATTCTGGTAGTGGGAGTTTTGACATGCTCTTCTTAAGTTCTTACATCTTCTCATCAATTGATGATTTATACCACACTTTATACTGCATTTCCCTGTCACTTTCTGAACAGCAAAAATATCTTTTTAAAGCAGACTACTTGGGCCAGAACACTTGAAACTGCCTTAATTCTACAAACCAACATTTCCAGTATACGACAGAGTCCTCCCCACAAAATTCTGACATTCTGGAGGCAACCATAGTCCTAAACATTGGGAAAGCTGCTTTAACCTGACCGTTAATGGCAGTAGGGTGCAAATAATTTTGTCTGTAACTAAAATACTGTAAAGAAGTGCAGCCCTCCTTCATGATCATAACATGGGGAAATGTGCCCCAGTTCTGGATAATCTGTGTAGCCTGGGCCCAGTACATATTTAGCAAGTTTGCAGAAGATTAAATTGTGTATGCTTTTTAAATGCTGCATAAAATTATGGGGCTAGCCTAAATAATTTCCCCTTTGTCTATATGTGCTGCAGGAAGTCTGAGATTCTGTTATATGATCGTACATCTTTTGCTTGACTGCCATTAAAGGGAATGCTCTTTTTCTCTGTGTGTGCTGATATTATCTTTCATTGCACTCTGAAATATAAAACAACGTTGCTTCATCTAACCATACACTTTTGTATGCATTTATGTATCCGGATGTATATGTTAACTCTTGGAGTTTCTGTATCATGTTTCACATAGTTATATCATTCCACCACATGGTAAACGTTACTGTTATGCATTTAGCTATATTGTGTATTTTTAGGCTTTTAATTTTTATTTTATTTTATTTTTAAAAAAAACATTGGGCAAATTTTTAAACATTGCAGCATTTTTCTTTTATTTAGATGCTGCCGAATTTTGGAAAGAACATTTTGTTTGTGTCACTTTATAGCAATAAAATGGTAGTTAATTTGCCCAAAATATAATCTAGTTATAACCATTTACAATGCCAATGAAACTTCTGGATGTAGTTGAAATGGAATCACCTACAATTAGAGTCTCAAGTGCAACATCCAGCAAGTTCCTTAAATGTTGGTACCGCAAAAAAAAAAAGGATGGAAGAAAAAATGTTTTGTTATAATTGGCTTAAGACAGGAGTGACCAACCTTTGGCCTTCCAGATGTTCCCTAGCACAATTCAAAGTGTTGGTTGCTGACCTTTAAAGCCCTAAACAGCCTTGACCATGTATACCTGAAGGAGTGTCTCCACCCCATCGTTCAGCCCAGACACTGAGGTCCAGCTCCAAGGGCCTTCTGGCGGTTCCCTCCCTGCGAGAAGTGAAGTTACAGGGAACCTGACAGAGGGCTTTCTCGGTAGTGGCACCCACCCTCCCATCAGATGTCAAGGAAATAAACAACTATCTGACTTTTAGAAGACATCTGAAGGCAGCCCTGCTTAGGAAAGTTTTTAATGTTTGGTGTTTTATCGTGTTTTCAATATTCTGTTGGGAGTCGCCCAGAGTGGCTGGGGAAACCCGGGTATAATTAATTAATTGATTAATTAATTGAACCTCTCTATAGATCAGTTGTTTATAGTGTGGTGGTGATAACGCCAAGGTTGCAGAGGTTTGATCCCCGTATGGGACAGCTGTGTATTCCTGTATTGCAGGGGGGTGGACTGGATCATCCCGAGGTCCCTTCCAACTCTACAATTTTATGATTCTATGAAATGCTGTGCCAGAAGTGGATTTAGGGGAGAGTGGCCGGTTCACTTGCACTGGGTGCCAAGCCAAGAGGGTGCTGCAGCAGGCGCTGCAGAGGGTGCCACAACAACGATTTAGAACATAAGGTGAAAGGCAGGTGGCACCAAATTTTTGTGCCACACAGAGTGCCACTGAAATTTGAAAGCTCGAAGTCCGCCACTGGCTGTGCAGTCATCTTTAGGATGTAATTTCCATTTTGAGTCTGGGGGAGGGGCCGTTCCTGCATCACAGCAAAAGGCTCCAAGAGAATCCACATTCCCCCTGCTTCTAATACCTGGCTGAAAATTTGTTTCAGTTTTGTTTGTTCTATTTATTTATTGCCTTCTATAGAAAAAAAAAGTTTTAAAGCAACTTACAAGAAATTAGTAAAGCAATATATGTACTGTAAAAAAAACCCAAAAGTAATAAAATGGTAGGTACAGTGGTACCTCGGTTTATGAACACAATTGGTTCCGGAAGTCTGTTCATAAACTGAAGCGTTCATAAACTGAAGCGAACTTTCCCATTGAAAGTAATGGAAAATGAATTAATCCGTTCCAGATGGGTCCGCGGCGTTCATAAACCGAAAATTCATAAACCGAGGTGTTCATAAACCGAGGTTCCACTGTAGTACTAAAAACATCCATTCACCAGGAACTGACAAGGAAAACAATTGCCGCCACCCAAAATGTGGTATTAAAAGAACAGGCCAAATATCAAACTATGTCAAGATCTAAATGGCTGAACAAACAAGAACACCTCTGCCTGACATTTAAAAGCTGGTAACATTGATTCTAGACAAATAACTTAAATATTGATGGCCCCCTCCCTCTGCCCCCCCTCTCTCTGTGTGTGTTACACATCATAATTGCCTCCATTGTGATTTTGGCAGAGAGCAAGTATACAACAGTGCTGGGCCAGAAAAGCTATCCTAAGGAGAAGATTTCAAGCAGAGCTTGTCACATGGAATGGGTAAGTGTCTATACACTAAGCTATAGTCTTAACCCCACTTGCTTGGGAGTAAACGCCAATGAATTCAATGCTGTGAAGGTTGGGTAAGACTAAACAATGTAAAAATGGAGAAGTCTAGATTGCCCAAACAAAAAAAGGTGTTTTTCATGTTTATGAATAAGAAAACGACGAAAGAGAACTTTCTGCTACACTCACACATAACACTAAGCTACACTCAACACAAACCAGGGCTTTACAATCAAGAACAATCTATGGCTCGCAAGTGTAGTTAAGATGCTGGGCTGGGTTTCGGGGCCCAAATTAAACCACAGTCTATAAACCAGGTGGTGGGGGAAATCAAATATTTGCCAAGAAAGTGTTGTCCAGGTGACCAACAGCACTAGCTTTGCAAAGCGGCAGGAACTCCCATAACAAAAGAAAGAAAGAAAAGGTTTTGCATCTGATGACAGTTCTTATCTGCATTGTTGCAAAGCTTCCCAAAGGAGCTGCATCCCGTCTTTTTGCGGCTCCGGCATTGAGCAGAGGCGTGATAACTATCAATTCCCAAAGAGAACTATCAACAGTGGAGGCACAAACCACAATTCCCAGAATTCTAAGCATCTGGGGGGTGGAAATGTGCTGTCCTCAAAGGACTGTAACTGGGAAACGAGTACATAAACACACTTGCTACGAAATGCAGACAGGATGGCCTTGCCAAGGTAAGATTATTTTTGGCAGAAAACCCTCCCTTTGTAATTTACCCCTTTATATCGTGTATTTGAAAAAAAACTAACGGGGAAGGAGCAGAAGCACATGGAATAATTTAGTCAGATGATTTAGGGAGTGGCCACCTTGCTGTGTTGCCACAACCAGAACAGGCTCTGATCAACTAGTTTTGAAAGAATTAAGCTGTGTGGTACAAATAATCCACCGGCTCCCTGGAGTAATGGGTTTAGGTTGGCATTTAGCTTAAGGCTGGGACATTTCAAACAGTGAAAATCTTGACGGAAAATTGTTGAGCTTATTTTGGCAAAGTTTTTGATCTTTTCTTTTTGTTGTTGAGCTTTTGGGGCAAAAGCACAAAAAATGCAGTTTCTGAGATTTTTTTTATGGAAAACTGGCACTGCCAACATGACCAGATTTTCCAGGACATTCCCCCAATTTACGCCCAGATGCAGTATTCCGAACATATGGCACTCCTAATTTACTGTAGCTATTCTTATGTGCATGGTAGTTGAAATTCTCTCTCTCTCTCTCTCTCTCTCTCTCTCTCTCTCTCTCTCTCTCTCTCTCTCTCTCTCTCTCTCTCTCTCCCTCCCTCTCCCTCCCTCCCTCCCTCCCTCCCTCTCACCCTCCCCCCAGTGTGTGTGTGTGTGTGTGTGTGTGTGTGTGTGTGTGTGTGTGTGAATTTAGTTAACTTTTTTGTTTTGTCCTTTTAAAGGATGTGGGGCCTAAGACCCAGATCTTACAACTGTGAGAGATGTGGGAATGACTTTGTCAGCCGCACAGCTCTGAGATACCATTTCCAAGCTAAACATCTTGGGAGAGTTCACTGTGAAACTTGTGGCAAGGAGGTTTTGCGAGAGTGTCTTCCGCAGCATGCAAAGGTAAGGTGGAACATGTCATCTTCCTCCTCCTTTGTTCAAGCAAATAAATGAAAATGTAAGCAAGCTACTAAACCCATATTAAGCACCTCCTGCCTGGAGACGCTGTGTGTGTAACATTAGAAATGGCAATATTTACAAACCATCAGAGCATTTTAATGTCACAGGACATTCTATTACTTTCCTTAAGGAGACCATTCTTGAACAAAACAATTGTGAATTTCCAATATGAAACTGCTAAATCAACAGTTCTAATTTTTATTGCCTGTGACATAAGTTGAGCTGATGAGTTTTTATTCCACCACAATTGTTAATTACGATTGGATGTTACACTGCTTGGTGAATGGTCACTGTGATTATTATACAGTACATACAGTTGAACTTTAATGCAAGCATCGCTGTATTTCTTCCATTTCATTCCTCTCTGGCCTCACAATTGCTATCTATCTTTGTCTTGTACCTGCACACATGTATCTCAGACTCAATAAATCGGATTATTACGGTCTTTGACCAGCAGTGTGTATCTCAGACTGTCATTTACCTGATGAAGTTACCTCTAGTCTACGAGCACCTGTGCCAATTTATATTTTAATCTTGGAGGTATCTTAAGACTCTTATGATTTTTTTGCTGCAACAGACCAACATGCCACTGCTTCTGGAAATTGTTTTTAGCATGTATGTGTGGTTGCATATGCTAAAACCAAAATGCACCACACATTAAAAAAACAAAAAATCAAAACAAAATGGTGGTGTTTGTGTGTGTTTTAATGTGTGCACTATTGCAAAAGATGTATATGCAGAAACTGTTGACAGATCAGGCCATGCCTGCATTGTGGCATGTATCTTTTATAATATGGGGCTATTACAATAGTTCAATTAGCCTAAGAATTTCTCCTCTCTTCTCCCACTGGGTGCTATTCTAAGGGTTCTCCTGACCTTCTAGAGCAGATTTGGGAGAGGAGAGGATGGAAGTGTTGAAGATTCATTCCCCGTGTCTGCTGTCATGGGATTGTTGTCTATCACATGATGGTATATGTTTTCATTCCACAGTGGGAAGTGACGGAAACAGGATGTTTGTGTTACTGTGTTTCCTGAAGGGGGGACTATTGTCCTATGTTCACTCTTTGTGTTGTCTGATGCCAGAGAGAGAGGGAGCCATGTTGCAGTGTGTGTTTATATGTAAATAAACGTAGATTAGCCAAATACTGAGTTACTGTGTGTGTGTGTATACACACACACACACACACACACACACAGTTCATCTCTTCTCTTCTTTATTAACAGACTGATCATGAAATGATACTGACCAGCAATCACAGAAGCTACTGGGATATGACTCGTAAGAGGAGAACAAAATTTGTGGCCACGGAAACACTGACATCCTGTAGGATGTGCCCCAGGCAGTTTGGAACAGCCCATGCCAGGGAGTACCATGAGAAACAAGAGCATCGCTTCACTGCCAGCAAAAGAGGTAGCATTGCTGTTTTGAAGTGCTCACATTATCAAGGACCTCCCGATTTTAAAAATTACTTTTTAAGAGCTTCTCCTCGTCCCTTCCTTTTCAGGCAAAAACTCGCAATTTACCTTGATTTCTCTCTTGTATAGCTCAAATGTCCACTGCCTTTAAACCTGAAAACATATTAGAGTACAAAACACCTGCGGAATTAACGAAATTTGTGGAAGCAAAACTCCGACCAATCTCAAATGCTGTAAGGTGGGGCTGTGCATCAGAAGTTGAAAAGATCATTGAGTTCATTGAAGAAGTGTTTCCATTACCAATAACATATGTTACGAAGGTACTGATGATGCCGCATTCTACTTGAGATTGATCACAGTAGTGTTGCATTTCCTGTATCTAGTATTTCATGTCTAAGGACCTTTGCAAACAGTGTGTGTGTGTGTGTGTGTGTGTGTGTGTGTGTGTGTGTGTGTGTGTGTGAAATAAATGTGCATTAGTTCCCTCTTTGTTTCTCACATCCCATTTCCTTCAAGGCTCTCCTGCTGCGAGGATATGCTATTTTATAAGAATTAAAAATGCAATATTTTCCTGCTTGGGGAGGATATGCAAATCTTCCCTTCAAATACAGCAATGGGCTGAGAAATTTTGGGGCATGAAGCAAAATATTTAAATTGTGCCCTCTGACTAAGTCAGAGTAGGCCCATTGCAATCAATGGACTTTGGTAAGTCATGATCTTAAGCTGCAGGATCACTCTATGTAAGGGAAAAGACATATGAAGTTAGCCAAGACCTTGTGACTTGCCATGAATATGTCAGCTGAGAATCTGATATGTACATGCTTATACTGTATTTAGGGCAAAGTAAACACTCACATTGACATAACACAGCACAGCATACTGTGTTTGTGTGTGTGTTATCTCTATGGAGGAAAGATGTTGTGAGTGAAGCAGCTATTTGGTTTGCAACCCAATACAATTTATGTTGGGAGCATGGATGGTTCTAAAGGAGGATTAGACAAATTTATGGAGAGCAAGGCTATGTCCTACCTTCAGTGAGAGAGACTGTGTGTCTCTGAATACCAGTGGCTGGGAATTGCAGAAAGAGTGCTGTGGCATTTGTGTCCAGCTTGCATTGTGAGAACAGGGTGCTGGGTGAGATGGACCATTGGCCTGACCCAACAGGGTTTGACTAATGTTCTTAGGATAGGTCATGTCCCAGGTGAACACCACTTTCAAGAAACCTGTGTGGCTTAATTGTCCTGTCCAGAGGTGGCAGAGGCTATGCATGGCCCAGGAGGCAGAGTGTCCAACCAGTGGTTGGAGATGATAGGAAGAACAAGGATTAAGGGAGATGACAGGCCACTATGATAGGCAGGAATCTGGATTTCAGGAAAAACAAGAGGGTCAGATAGTACATGGCATGCAGGACCATGGACAGATCATTGGGAGCAAGCATCTTGTTCTGATGGAGTCCTAGCTCCAAAGGAAGATTTAGATCTTTATGGGCCAAGGTTCCATGCTACCCTCAATCCATAAGGAGCGGAGTGGATGACTTTAAAGGACAGCCCTTGGGTTTGGATCCAAGCACTTGTGTGTCCTTCCCTTACTTTCATCTGTTCCATGTATGGGAAAATGGGAGGTGGCTAAGATAATGAGACTTGGTTCATTTCGTGGTACTGTATAACATGCACAGGAAGCATTATGACCCCATCTGCACCATACATTTAAAGCAGTATCATACCATTTTAAGCAGCCATGGTCCCCCCAGGACATCCTGGGAACTGTAATTTGTTACGGGTGCTGAGAGGCTCCTATTCCCCTCGCAGAGCTACAATTCCCAGAGTTCCATCAGAAGAGGGAGGGAATGCTGAACCATTCTGGTAGTTGTATCTTTGTAAGGGGAATCTCCAGGGACGCGGGTAGTGCTGTGGGTTAAACCACAGAGCCTAGGGCTTGCCGATCAGAAGGTCGGTGGTTTGAATCCCCGTGACGGGGTGAGCTCCCGTTGCTCGGTCCCAGCTCCTGCCCACCTAGCAGTTCGAAAGCATGTCAATGTGCAAGTAGATAAATAGGTACCGCTACAGCAGGAAGGTAAACGGTGTTTCCGTGTGCTGCTCTGGTTCGCCAGAAGCGGCTTAGTCATGCTGACCCCATGACCTGGAAGCTGTACACCGGCCATAGCTGCCAAGTTATCCCTTTTTTAAGGGAAATTCCATTATGCTGAATAGGCTTCCTCGCGAGAAAAGGGAAAACTTGGCAGCTATGACGCCGGCTCGCTCGGCCAATAACGCGAGATGAGCGCTGCGACCCCAGAGTTGGCCACGACTGGACCTAATAGTCAGGGGTCCCTTTACCTTTAAGGGGAATCTCCTAACAATTCCAAGCACATTTAACAAATTCCAGGATTCCTTGAGGGAAGCCATGGCTGTTTGAACTGAATGATACTCCTTCTAACTGTGTGCTGCAGATGGGGCCTATTTCTAGGTGCTGTGGCGCCCGGGTCTCAAGGTCCAGTTCCAGGGTTGAGATCAGGGACTGAGTCTCACTCTTCTGCCAAAGATGTGGTGGGTAAGACAGACTTAATTGCTCCTCTTCCGTATCAGAGTCCTGTCCATAGCTGCCAAGTTATCCCTTTTTTACAGGGATTTTCCCTTATGCTGAATAGGCTTCCTCGCGAGACAAGGGAAAACTTGGCAGCTATGGTCCTGTCTGATGCTTGGAACCAGAGTCATCACATTAATGAATATATGATATGGCCTACATTATGGGAGCCATTCAGAGCCATCTGCTCTATAAGCATTTTGCTGTGAAGCAGTGCAGCATTGCCTGGGTTGAGCAGCTGGCACATGGCTAGTCTTGCTCTTCCTTGGGAACATTGGTGCTGGGTGGGTTAAAGTCAAGGATTAACCACCTTTCTGTTCATATCTTATGTAACAGGGCGGTTCATATATAAAAGGAACTGATGTACAAGATTCATCTGATGTGGACATAGTTCTTTTTAGCAACACCTTTCAAAGTTTAGAAGACTGCCAAAGAAAAATTCCCGAAGTACTAGAAGACTTAGGGAAAAGACTAACTGAACCTTCCTGGATCAACAGGTTTGGACTGAGATTTTTGTTCTCCCTTCATTTCCCCCAATTATTGTAAAGTCATTAGTATGCCACTGATTAACAGTACAATTCTAACTATGTCTACTCAGAAGTACGTCCTATGAAATTCAATAGGGCTTACTCCCAAGTAAGTAGAGGTAGAATTAAAGTCTTATTCTCCCCTTTCTTTTCTACTTAGGGTAATATTGCAGGAAAGGACACCATTTTCCCTAAGGTTCTACTTTAATTGTTATAAAGATCACCACGGCCACTTTTTTGACATAATGCCTTGTTATGACATGTTTGGGCCTACATTATCAGCAGGTAAGAGCTGGCTGGGGGTGGTGTCCCCCACCCCCTCACTGTCTAATAATACGGAGATCTTCCTTTATTGTAATTCAGACTGCAACAATATTTCCATTAGCCCGAAATCTGTTTGATTTGATTTAAGAAATGGAGACCAAGGGAGTGTCATTAGCCTTATCTCTTGTTTGGTGTTAACAGGTTTAAAAGAGAGCTTTTACCGCAAGCTCTACCTCTGCAGTGACAGTGATAAAATCCAGCTGTACACAATGGCCCTGTTGAAGTACCAAGTTGAGTTTGTCAAGGCGTCAACAGAGAGGGTGAAGGATCTCATACGTTTAATGAAGCACTGGTTCAAAACTTCATTTGCAACACCGAGAGAAGAAAACAAGTAGGTTGCTAGTAGCCAAATACAACTGAACTCATTTATCATCATCTCCTCCTCCTCCTCCTGCTGCTGTTGTCATCATTAAGCCCAGCAGTTCCCAAACTTTGTTCCCCATGAACCACTTGAAAATTGATGAGGGTCTTGGCAGAACACTTAATGGTTTTCCTGCCTGTTGCAGCAAATGCAACGTACCGTGCCAGATGCTGTATGGCCACTTGAATGAAGTTCATGGACCACTGCTGGACCACTGACCATGGTTTGGGAACCCTTAGATTTAAACAATTTATACACAAGAAATGCAATACAATGAAAACTGGTTAAGGCTATAGTATCACAATTCAGTTTGGAATGCCTGCTGGAACAAAAAATATAAGTGCCTTCAGTAAGTGCCAGAAGTTCAGCACAGAGGGAGCCTATCTGACCGGGCTGGGCACACAATACAGAATGAATGACTCCTGATGGATATGAGCTGCACATCCAAACCATGGGAGACGACTATCAGTTAATCCTCTGTAAATCTCAATGATCCTGAACCCAAGTTGTTAAGGGCCTTGCAAAATAACCCAATAATTTTGAACCTGGCCTGGTAGTGTATGGACAGCCAATGCAAGCTTTTGAGTACTGGACCAACTTCAGATCCTTCTGTTTTCCCAAGGTACAAGGCAATCTGTAGAATTTTGCATTGTTTCAACCCCTTGTGACCCACACATTTGCAAAAAGAGAGAGCATACATACCAGGGGAAAAACAATATTTAATCTATATATTTATAGCTACTCCTGGCTTATCATTCTTTGCAAGGCATGGATATTAAATCAAACGGGAGGCCCAAATTGGATTTTGCTACTGTCTCTCCAGCATTTATTTGATCTACAGCTTTTGTTTTTGACCATTTCCTGTGGCAGCTCCTTCTGTGCAGCTGCTAAATGTGCTCTGTGTGTGTGCTTAGGTTTCGCAGGCTCCCTTCCTCCTACGCTGTGGAACTCATCACCATCTATGTATGGGAGCTGGCTGGGAAACCAATGTTTTTCAGCTATGTACAGGGAATGAGAGCCGTCCTGAAGCTTTTGGTTCAGTATCAAGAAATCTGTGCTGTATGGCACAAACATTACAGACCCAATTTTCCAATTTTCCAAAAGGTGTTTCTAAAGCAAACCAGGTGAGTATACTTAATCTGCCTCTTTAGCACATGCCCACAGCAGCTGCAATTTAATCTAGGGCTTCCACTGCTAAGAAGAGCTGTAGCTAGGTGATCTTGGCAGAACCATCCAGACTGCGCCCTCTACCGATGGACATATTAGTTATTCTTTCCGCCTCTCCTCCACCCTCTATTTAAAACCTTTTCTTATGAGGCAAAAATCAATATTTTTATAGACATATTTATGGGCATATTTTTGGCTGATATTGCTCCCCCCTCTTGCCTGGGCCCCTGGCAGGGGCCCACCTCACTACCTCCTACCTATGCCCCTGCTCCTTCCCCATCACCATCTTACCTCAGTGCATCTCACTCCCAGTCGCCGGGACCCTCTTCCTCCTCCCCCTTGTCCTGCCAGTTCATGACATTGAGTATTGCTTGCTGGTGGGGTAGGGGTGGGTGGGGGAGCCTTTCTTGTAGCTTTATGCTTTTTACAGGGCCTTTGATTCTGTGAAGGCCATTGCTCATAAATCAACCAGGCTGCCCTGCGGCTTCCTTTGTCTTTTGATTTTTTCCCCCCTTACCAGAACAAGAGCAATGCTGAACTTTGTTCTGGAAGATGTCTAGTTCATATTGCTGAGTAATTCTCTCTCCCCAACCTGCACCACTCCAGTCTTGTGTGTAGCTCCTGCCTTCATTCCTGGACTTGCAATTTCCCATGGTTTGGATCTGTGCTTTCTCCACCCAAGAAATGACATCACTTCCTTTCAGCTGACGCGTTCAGCTGATGAATCATAGGATCATCATAGATTGAGTTGGAAGGGATTATCATCTAGTCCAGGCATCCCCAAACTTCGGCCCTCCAGATGTTTTGGACTACAATTCCCATCTTCCCCGACCACTGGTCCTGTTAGTTAGGGATCATGGGAGTTGTAGGCCAAAACATCTGGAGGGCCACAGTTTGGGGGATGCCTGGTCTAGTCCAACCCCCTTTGGGTGCAGGAATATGCAGCTGTCCCATAGAAGGATTGAACCTACAACCTATCCAGCTCAAGAGGACTTGAAATGATAGGCTCGGGGTGTGAAAACAGTATTGCATTTGAATGTACTGTAAAAGAGGCACCTGCCTCTCAGCACTTCCTGTCTTTGTTCATATGGACGACGCCTCTCTTCCTCTCGTAGGCCATTTGTTTTGGATCCTGTGAACCCAACCTTTAATGTGTGCGAGAACAGCAATGCCTGGGACGAAGTAGCTCATGTGGCAAGGCGGAGCCTCCTTAAACCGCTCTTTAATGGCATCCAAGCAAAGGAACCCTGGCTTTTTGCAGAGAACTGGTGAAACCAAATCTGGACGTGCTTCCGGAAGAATGGGCACCCAGTTTTGAGGTACCACCATGGGAAAACGCCGGTATTGAAACTGAATGAAAACTTAAGAGAGAAAACGGCAAGTCGTGCACTTGCTGTGTGCAATGAAACTGCCTCCTCTGGAGGAAAGCAGCTGTGGGAGAAGGTACTCTGAAGAGGAAAAGGTGCTGAGGTGAAGGGAGTGCTTAACCCTTCCTACAGCCATCCATTTTCCTCTGCTACCTCTCCTCCCAAGTTGTGTTTGCTCCCGTAGGGTTCCAGTCCCATGTTTGCAAGATAACTTTGGGTCACAAACATTGGCAAGGTTAAAAGCAGTTGGTGTGGGGAAGTTTCAGAGGGGAGAGCAGCAGGTGGAGGAAAGATGAAAGAGTTCTTCTCTGGCAAAGATTTTATTAAACTCCACTCAGAGAGAGAGAAAGGGCCTTTCAGGCTTCACCAAAAGCAGTCTGTCTTTGGCTGTTGACTGAAATATTCAGCAAATAAAACTAACTTTCCCTTTCAAAAACAAAAATCATTGTTGGCCAGGTGCTCTTTCTTTTTTTAACTTGAAGAAAAAAATGGTTGCAATTTTATGGTTCAGGAGGTCAAGGTTTAAAGAATTGCTGCCAAGATTGGAAAGTCAAGAATATTTAGGTTAGAAGTAAATAAGAAATGTGCATAGGTAGGGTATTTTTTTGGGAGGGGGGAGTACTTCTCCATTGGCATTCCATAGCATGTTTAAGCTTAGTGATTTAAGGATTACTTTCTTTCACGTGGACCATAGAGAGAAGCAGCCTATTGTAATGTTCGCATACAGTATGTGGAATGCTTGCAATAAGCACATTTTTCCTGAAATGTTTTCACAACAGTTTATTTTACAAAATGATTGCCCAAATTCAACACTTGAGTGACTCAAATAAGATACAGAAGATTTGAGGCAGTAAAATACTTTTTTAAAAAATTAATGGTTGATTCTAATTCCCAGTATTATATTTCTTTGCCATTTGCTGCAGCAGACCCATGACAGCTATAGATGAATCTTGAAAGAACGGTCTAGTTTCCTTTTGCAACACAGTGTTGATAACTCATTGTCAAGGGCTCTTCATAATTCGTGCAGAGCTTTTTTTTTCTAGAAAAAGAGGTGCCGGAACTTGTTTTTTTTTTGGGGGGGACACCCCACTGCACCGATCGCCATGCTACCCGCAGCCACCTGTTTTGGCTGGAAAAAAGGCCTGAATATGTGTATCTGACCTGCTTGCAACGAAAATTCCTGTAGGAGTCATAAGTGCACAACTAGCAGAAGGGATTGGCTGCATTGTGCTTGATAAGCAGAACAGTGTTTATCATGACAGTGGAAGAGATAGCTTAGAGCCAAGGCAGGCATTGACAACATTTGGTTCAAATTTAGGAAGATCTTCACCAAATTCTGAAAATCATGACCAAAATTGTAAGTCATTATTTATTATTTACTTCCAAAGTACAGTTGAACTTTCTGAAATTGTTGCTGTTGGATCAGAGATGGGAAACCTCCATCTCACTGGCCTAATAGGTTCACCAAGCCTCCCCAATTGGCGCCTGGGGCGACTTTGATTAAGCCACACCTGCCCATCTTACATACACTGTCTTATATAATGTCAGGTGTGGGGCAAGTGAGATCTCGCTCAGCTGAAAGGGTTTCCAGGCACTGGCGATTTCTCAAAAACCCGGAACCCAGAACTTGAGCTGACAATTTTGTGACTAAGTTGGTTGGTCCTCAGCTGCAGCAGCAGTACAGTCGTACCTTGGTTGCCAAATGCCTTGGAACTCGTACGTTTCAGCTCCTGAACAATTGAAAACTGGAAGTGAGTGTTCTGGTTTCCAAATGGTTTTCGGAAGCTGAATGTCTTGTGTGGCTTCCGATTGGCTGCAGGACGCTCCTGCAGCCAATCGAAAGCCGCGCCTTGGTTTTTGAACGGTTCCGGGAGTTGAACAGACTCTTGGAACGCATTCTGTTTGAGAACCAAGGTGCGACTGTACTAGTTCATTCAGTGCCATTAAACCACCCTGAATCATTCCTAAGCTGTTTTTCTCATTTGCTAAGGAAACTAGTATACTGTAAGTGTAGTGAGCAAAACAAATTAAACATGGTTGTCTGTTTCCCTGCCAAGATATAAAAGCAATTCATTACATTTACCCTGCAAAAGGGTTGATTTCATCACTCATAATTATCATTGATGTTGTCAGTTGTTCTCTGATGATATTCTGATGTTCAGAACCCCAGTAGTCCCACATGTCTTACTACTGGGGCATTGAAAACTGAATGTGGCTCTGGACACAGCCAGCCACTGCTTCCAGGTGCTGATCAAATATATTGTCTTTTTCTCATTTGCTGTATTGATACAGTACAATGACCAAAAATAATGAAAAGTTTATATTTGTGTTCCTGTCAGAAGCAATGGGCTTGCCAATTGCAAATACTGGCCTATTGCAGTATTACAGTATATTTTACTTACTACTCATGTAAACAAGAAAAAAAATCTACACAGGTTTTGCTGTAGCTAATGTATTTTATTTATTTAGTTTAGAAGCCTATGCCTATTACTGTCCCTTCAACCACTACTTTAAATAAAATAAAAAAATTCCTTCAGTAGCACCTTAAAGACCAACTAAGTTTTTATTTTGGTATGAGCTTTCGTGTGCATGCACACTTCTTCTTCGTGTGCATGCACACGAAAGCTCATACCAAAATAAAAACTTAGTTGGTCTTTAAGGTGCTACTGAAGGAATTTTTTTATTTTACTTCGATCCAGACCAACACGGCTACCTACCTGTAACCGTTACTTTAAATAACAATATATATATATCAACCGGCAGTTTTTGCTTATTGCAGGGACATTTCACTCCTTATTTCTGTACATTTCTCGGATGTATTAATTCAATTCACATACTAAACAATTCTGCCACACTTACTTTGATTATACAACACTATTAAATGATTGTTGCTGTTCTTTAAGAAGTTACAAACCTAAGCTATATATTTTTTCATAAAAATAATAATTCTAAAAATCTGTCTTCATCACACAGAATTTCACACTGTAACACAGCTTTTGTTGTTTCACATGCAGTGAAACAGGAAGCATGTGTGAGTAATGCTTCTTCTTCACACATTCTGTGAACTTGCACTTGAGATGTGTGGATTCCACATGCACTTGGAACTCATGCTGCTCACCATGGGGGAAATTTGAGAGTTTCTGCTTTGTACATTATACAATCAGCTGAAGGCAAGCTGTTGCTTCACATTGATCTGAATGATCCAGGATTAGCTCATTACAGACCAGCCTTGCAAACCTGTTTCATACAACTGGCGCCCTAGTGTGTGCCCTAGTGATAGCCACTTAGGGCTAGACTCATATGATCATCATTTGAAGAGGCAGTGGCTTGATCACTGTACAGCTGGCTCAGTGCTAAGCCCAGTATTTCCTTTTTCTCTTTGTAAAACCGCAGCTCTTGTCCAGCTTTCCGGGTTTCTTCCAGCTCTCTAAGGGCCACTTGCAGCTCTTGCGAAATAATGCCCGGAGTTTCTTGCTCCTTCATAAGCCAGTCCAGAGCCATGTGACTTCTCATCCTTTCATCTAAACTGTACTGGGAATAGTAGGAGATCACTTCCTGTTGCCCATCCAAAAAAAAAATTAAAGGGTTAGCAACAAATACACCATTGCTTTGTAGTGGGGTAGGAGAGCGGGGGGGGGGAATCACATCTGACCACCAATGTGTTCCTTTGGTTTCAGATAGTACATGGGTAGATGAGTCTAAAAAGCCTGGGACACATTTTCACGGCCCTCTAGCAGCTATGGTGGCTCATTTACCAGCAGTAATGTATTTAGTGTTAACTCTGGATATGTATACTTGATTCTGACCAAACTAAGCCTCTTAGAGCACAATAGGTATCAGGAGGCTTAGTTTGGTCAGAATTGAGTATACATTCTCCAGAGTTAATTCTAAATACATTACTTCTAGTACATGAGCCACCATAGCCACCAGAGGGCCATGAAACTGTGTGTCCCAGGCTTTTTAGACTCATCTACCCATGTACTATCTGAAACCAAAGGGGCACATTGGTTGCCAGATGTAAAATATATTGGCATTATTTCCAGCTCTCCTTTCCCCACTATGGTAAATGCAACAGATTCTAAAATAATGGGTTATGTTCTGCTCTGGGATCATTCGCAAATGACATTGACATTTCAGAACAGATACAGTTGTACATCAGAAGTTGAATGGAATGTCTGTTCCACTTCCAAAATGTTCAGAAACCAAAGCGTGGCTTCTGATTGGCTGCAGAAGCTTCCTGCAGCCAATTGGAAGCCACGGAAGCCCCGTCGGACGTTCGGATTTCAAAAAACATTTGCAAACCGGAACACTCGCTTCCGGGTTTGCGGCATTCAGGATCCAAGGTGTGACTATATTGGAAACATGTTTGACTGTGAAAGTCAAACAAATAAATTGTCGTTAAGGTAGCTGAAGAAATTCTAGTTGCGCAGGAGCCTAGATGTCCAAAAGCAAGGGCTTGCCTATTTACTGCCCTGCTTGAGTTGAGCTGCTCTCTTGCCCCTTTACTATTTGAAATAATAGAACTTGAAACCCATAGTAAATTTGGTTTTGTTAACCTGCAGCTCCATCCTTTAGTCATGCTTCTCTGTGTAGCTATCAGGTCATCACTTGGGTTTAAGGACATTTGAAGAGCCCTGAGGGTCAGACCAAAGGCCCATCTGATCCAGCACTCTGTTCTCACAGTGGCCAAGTGGATGCCCATGGGAAACCCACAAGAAGAAACTGAGCATCACAGCGCTCTCCCCAACTGCCCTGCAATTCCCAGCAACTGGCATTCAAAGGCATCTTGCCTTTGTCTGTTTGTTTGAAGTGAGCATAGCCCTTAATCACTGGTTTATTTAAAAGAGATAAATTTTTCATGTAACTGAATATGCAGATCTTAACATTTAAAGCAGACAACTCATTACATAATTCCTTTAAACATTAATTATGCAATTATGAAAGTATATAATTTTTAAAATGCAGTGTTGTTGTTGTGTTTTTTTTTTAAAAAAACCCATTAATATATTTATAATACTAATTACATCATTCTATTAAAAAAGAATTATGGGTTGTATCCAGGGAAGTCATCCTGTTATCTCAAGCACTTCCACTTTTGCAACAGGACTTTCTCTTCCTCTCTTCTTCCCAACTGCTCTGGAAGTTTGGGCAAACCATAGAACAGATTTGGGGAGAAGGGGCTTAGGTTGTGAAGTCCACTGTGCAGATAGAAGTCCTTGTGCAAATGGGACTTTTTGGATACAACCCTAGGTTTGCACTTGTGCACTAATGGATCCTTTTAAACATAGAACATCTGTAATGACATTACAGTCTTTAAAGAGGAATTTTAATTTGTGGACATGCTTAACTATGGAGATGCTTCAGACCCAATAGGACTCACTGAGTGCCTAAATTGTAAAAATCCCACTGATTTCAATTCCCATCAATGGCAGCTAAGAAAGGACCATGTCTGTAGAACATAAGGAACATACTGGGTAGAGATGAAGTGAGTATAGCTTTGCTGTTGGGGATACAGGTGCACTATAGGTGCTGTGTTACTCACTTGTCGAGAGCACTTTGTTTCACGCAAAGCTTTGAGGCTTCCATTCCAGTGCAGCAGTTGAAAGACTATCATCAGTTCCTATGGAAGAAAAACCAATGGCTTCTGATTGAACTGCTTCAAAGCAGAATCTCTCTTTTAGTATGTGAAACAATAGTGGGGATTTGCTGTGTGAGAACTGGGTTAGATTCAAAAGTGTTTTTCCATCTTGAAAAGCATCATGGAAGGACTGTTTTGGAACCTCATGTTCCAGCCGTAGAACTAATTCCTCCACCTGCACAGGAACTTTGGGTGAGTTTAATAATAATAATAATAATAATAATAATAATAATAATAATAATATATTATTTATACCCCGCCCATCTGGCCGGGTCCCCCGCACCCCGTCACTCTGGGCAGCTTCCAACACACATTAAAATATATTAAAATATCACAGAACAGATTAAAAACTTCCCTAAACAGGGCTGCCTTCAGGTATTTTCTAAATGTCAGGTAGTTGTTTATCTCTCTGACCTCTGATGGGAGGGCATTCCACAGGGCGGATGCCACTACCGAGAAGGCCCTCTGCCTGGTTCCCTGTAACTTGGCTTCTCGCAGCGAGGGAACCGCCAGAAGGCCTTCAGCGCTGGAGCTCAGTGTCCGGGCTGAATGATGGGGGTGGAGACGCTCCTTCATGTATACAGGACCGAGGCTGTTTAGGGCTTTAAAGGTCAGCACAACACTTTGAATTGTGCTCGGAAATGTACTGGGAGCCAATGTAGATCTCTCAGGACCGGTGTTATGTGGTCCCGGCGGCTGCTCCCAGTCACCAGTCTGGCTGCCGCATTCTGGATTAATTGCAGTTTCCGGGTCACCTTCAAAGGTAGCCCCACCTTTACAAGGAAGAGCCATGATCAAGTCTTTCTGTATTACCTTCAATGTGATTGCTGTGATATGTCTGAACCCTTTTGACTTTCTAGAACATTATTGAATGCTTGTATGTGGATCTGAGTCACACTAGATCCCTTGCCCTTCAACCAAAAACCAAAACAAAACAAAAACCCGATGTATGCTGCTCCTAAATCTGTTAGAGTAGCATTAATAACTAGAGAGAGGGTCTAAAGTATGTATTGAGACAATTATTTTGTTTATTACTGGCAATTATTAGTTTACCGTTGCCTGTCTCTTTGTTATTTTTTTAAAAAATTATAGAACAACTTTTGTAATTGCAGTATTATAAAAGTAAAGTTATTCAGTGCACCATGGAAGTACCTGGAACAACAATTATGCCCCCCTACAGTGGTACCTCAGGTTAAGTACTTAAATGGTTCCGGAAGTCCGTACTTAACCTGAAGCGAACTTTCCCATTGAAAGTAATGGAAAGTGGATTAATCCATTCCAGACGGGTCCACAGAGTACTTAACTTGAAAGTACTCAACCTGAAGTGTACTTAACCCAAGGTATGACTGTATTATCTTTTATGGTTTTCCCGGGCATTGTCCTAGAGGCAAAAGGATGTAGAAAACAATTTGGAAGAGTGGACCCAGATAAGAATTCAGACACGGCCTTCATAGCAATGGGGTTACAATGGGGCATGTGTAAGCATCGCCATTTGTCTGAAATGGGCCTTAAATTGGAAGGGGTCCAGTGTTTAACTTTATGAGCATTCTGTGTTGCAAACATGCTGTCATCTGTTCCAGAAAGGCACAATCTTGCCTCCGCTTGGATATTCTATTGCTATGTCAAACTTTCACGGTCTGCCTTTCATCAGACACAAGAAAAACAACCATCAAAAGCAAAGCTGGTATAGCTATACTTGTAAAGGAAATTTGTTCATGGGGCAGATTTTGAAATATGACTTGAATAATTTTTTTGGGAACATCAAGTAGTATCAGCTCAGACTGCTTAGTTAGTTTTCCAGTACACATTTAAATCGCTGTAAAAATGAGTAAAGGGTAACTTCTCTCCAACTGGAATCTAATCTGGAAAACAGTGTGCAAAGGGAGAAAGCCAAATCAGAATATATGGAAAAAGCATGTGCACATACACAGCCGCAAGCCTTATTTAGTTACTTTTGCAAGTTCATTTTTCAATATTCAACTGAACATTTTCAGATGCTGCTTTCTGTCCTACTGTGTATGAATAGCATAAATGTTCATGTTGGAAGAAATGGAGAGAGGTACAAAACATAAATGAAGCCATACGTTTTATTGAGGCTGAGATCCCCCCCCCTTTTTTAGTAAGCCACATACCCACTGAACACAGCATACAGATTGCACTGCAAACTTTTAAAAAACTGGCTCGTCTGAAAGAATTAAATTGTACCTGAAATTCCAGCATTGTCTTCCCCATGTTTGATTCCAGCATATAATGATAGGCTCCAATACTTGTGCTTGGGTCATCAGCATCATTTAAAGTACCCTTTAACAAGAACAAAGAAACTTTCTGAATTACTGTATGTAAACACATTCTTAGGTAGGGGAAAAATGCAAACCATTTCCACATCTTCTGATTACAAATTGGATATGTTCAGACATCAGGCTAAACCATAGTTTAGAATGACAGAACAAGTTACAGTGAGTCTTGGGCATTCTCCCTTCTCTCTCTCTTCTGGCATGGGCACAAGGAGGAAATTGGAAAATTTCTCTTCCAGTTTCAATTAACCATAGTTTAGCAAGTTTCTGAAGAAACTTCAGTTTTAACCAAAGCATAGTTAGCATTACACAGTTTGACAGTTTCGAATGACTGGACAGGTTGCAATTAATCTAAACCAGAAGCTCACATTTCCAGATTCCTCCATGTAGTTATGCCAGAGTTGGGAGAAAGTTCGGCGCCTGAGCTTCACTGTAGCTCATTCTCATAATGTTAAACTATGATTTAGCATGTTGCCCGAACTAGACCATTTTCTACTACAAAAGCCATAATAAAATCACAGTATTTGATGTCTCCCATTACCATCATCATCTGGGAAGTGGAACACAACCATTCATAATAGCCTCTTTCCCCCCTTCCTTTCGGCTACAGAGCAGGGTATTTAGAAATAACCATAATCATGACTAGGTTTAAACCACATATATTTCTATGTGCCTCTTCCTAACATAAAACGTGTTTTTCTGAAACATTCACATCTTCCTTCAATGATGCTGAAAGAGGATTTTCAACAACTGGAATATAAGGAGGTAACTTATAACCACAACTGGGTGGTGTGAGCCAGTTTTGGTAGGTCTGGTTTGAGTTTGCCTTGGAGGAGGAGCAGATCTTAACAAACAAAAATCCATCATACAAGAGATTCTGTTTGGTGTGTTCACCGTCTTACGCCAGTTTACAAAGCTATATATTTACTTACTTGCTTAGTAAATCTGTACGTAACATTTTTGCATGTAGTCCTCAAAGCAGTTCACAAAATGAATAAGATACAATGGAAGCGTTAAAAGCCCTACATTTAAAGCAAAACAAAACCAGCCAAGCAGAAACAGGCATATTGTGCAGTTGGTTTTTTCACCTGCCCTTCTGTCTCTTGGATTCTTTTCCACAGAGCAGCTGGTATGAGATGGAGATGTTTATGTGATGGTGTAGAGGACAGTCCAGCTGGGACAGTTTAGTTTAGTTTATTAAAATTTCTCAGACAACATTTTCTAGAAGAGCACTCAAGGCTTCTCACAATTAAAATTTCCCTAGTTAAAAACAAAAGCGAGCAAACAACAAATCCATAAAATATTAAATTCACATGAAGCCATTAAACAAACAAACAAACAGCACATTCCATTCCATCAATGGTCTGGAAGTAGAGGAACATCTTAACCTGGCACCAAAAATATAATAATGTCGGCATGCAGGCAGCACTTCATAGACATAAGGGCCACTACAGTTGTCTCCACACGTACGCGGGAGGGGGTTATATTTTCGGCCCCCACATGCATAACTGAAATTGCATAAAGTGGGAGGCACCCCACTTTAATGGGGAGGGTGAGCAGGGAGGAGAGAGAGAGAATCTGAGACATAGGAACTGCTGGGGCTGCTGCCTGGAAGTCACTCTGGGCCACTGTGTTGTGCACCTTCCCTCGCTTGGGGCTGCTGCCCCCATCCTTCCCTCCAATCCCTCCTATCACAGCAGGTGAGCAGCTGAGAGCCAAGGGCAGAGGAAGGGGGGTGCGGTGGAGGCAGGTTGACCCAGGTGTCACCACTGGGGGGGGGTGACAAAATGCCGAGCAGCACTCACCACGGGGCCTGCAGCACACCCGGACCACAAGTCTCTCCTGGGAGACGCGGTGGCTTGGGCACGCACAGGCTCCGTGCTGCCCAAATGGTCCGCCTGCTGCCTCCCCCCCCCAGCTGTAGGGTGGCTGAGTGGCAGGAGGCAGGCAGACTCCTTGGAGGCGCCACGGAGCGTCCTGCCCCAGCTGGCCCCACCCCTGGGCACAGGGCACATGCACCGCCCCAGGTGCCCGATTGGCTTGCTCTGCCACTTCCAGGCAGCACCCCCAAGCGAGGAAACACACACAAGTCAGCGGCCCCAAGCAAGAGAAAGCTCAGGACAGGCTGGGCAGCGGCACCGAGTAACTTCCAGGCAGCAGCCCTGAGCAAGGGAAGGTGCGCCGTTTCAATTAATTTGTTTCTTTATTTCCGACTAAAAGCGGTTGTGCACGAATAGAACGCACATAAATGGGAGTATTTCCATACTGAAAAGGCCTTCTCCCTTGAATGCTCCATTCCACCTTTTCACAGAGAGGGTCATCAGGGGGTACAGGCATTCCATCAAGTGTTACAAACAGGTGCTTGGTCGTCTTTGAAGGCTGGCTGCCTCCTCTCTGTCATTGAGGTAGCAGTTCAATGCAGGATGACTTACACTTGGACTAGGTGTGGAGATGAGCATCTGTCCAATTTTACAGCCAGTCTGGGGTGCAGTCAAGGGTCAAAGAGGAACTCGGACCCACCAAGAACCTGCTCATCCTTCAAGAGGTTTGGATCATACTTGCAGAACAGGTACCCATGACCCTCCACATATCATTGGACTCTTAACTCCCACCAGCTGCACTCAGCATGGTTCGGGATGATGTAGCCCAGGCACACCTGTTGGGCCACAGGCTCCCCATACCTACTGTAGATTCAAGTTACTGGAATATATAATATTGCATATTCTCATTTGGTAGGGCAACCCATTAGCATAGCACAGCCCTGTAGACGTGGAGGGCTGAAGCTTTAGACACAGTGGTGTGTTGTTTTCCACTCGGAGGGACAATTTGTGAGTCAAATGCTTATAATTCTTCTCATAATCCTTAACGTTCTAGAGAAGCTATGCAGAGCTGAACACAACTCTGTACACAAGACAGTTTCTTTAGCAGAACTGTCAGCAAATTTATAGCTTTTGAAATGCAGTAACATTAACACACTGCTGCTGAAATATTTATGCTGGCTTTTAAATATCCCAAGGGACATCTGTCTAAAACTCTGCAATTTTAAGCTTTTCGCCTTAGAAAATTTCCATTAAAAATGATGAATTGCATTAAATGAACCTTCTTTTCGAAATCATTTCTAAATAAATCATAGTCCATTTTCCAAAATGTATGTATGGGATTGTCCCTCAAAAGGGCATGAGACTCGTAAAGCTCGAGAAGAAAGGCATCCTTTCACCCACAAACCAGATCTACCCCAGGCCTTCCCCAATGCTCTGCAAATACACCAAAATTATAAGCACTCCTCCCCCCCGCCTCTCCAGAATCTTACAACTTTCAATAAAAGAGGAACAGTTTCAAATTGTGTGTCTCACATTGCTCTTAACCCTCTTCCCAAGTCATTTCAAATCTCCCATTTGCTTATCAGCAGTTCCTTCTGCATAGATGGGAGGATTTTGTTAAATCTTCTGGAGTCTAAAGCAGCATACATCTTTCACTGAGCCAGCATTTTTTTTTAAAAAAAAAAACTTTCATGAATTTTGCTCTACTTTTCAGTGGATTAGCAACATGCTTCTCCTGATCTGTTTTTTTCTTGCTGCCAATGACTGCAAAATATTGAATCTGAGCAACTTGTAAGAAGCTGTAACACGCCTGCAATAAGATTACTTCTTTTTAACCATTGCAATCGCCTAATCCACATGGACACATTTTCAGCATGATAATGGGGGATAAAGGAGAAATGACTTCCATCCTCTCCCTCCAAGTGATATTTCATTTGAAATTCAGTGGGAAATGGGGAAAACTTGGTTTGAATCTAGGTTATTATATCATCCAACCTTCTGCAAACTGGTGCCCTCCAATGGCCTTCTGGCTGGGGCAGACAGAAGCTGTAGTCCCCAACATCTGGTGAACTACAACCCCAACCTTCCATTACTATTGGCCATGTTACAAGGGGCTGATGGGAGATGGAGTCATTCAGCACCAGAAGGGTTCCCCACTTGCACTTTAAAGTGCAGAGAGTGGTTATATACAGGGATTAATTGCACCTTAGACAGATTTGGGGAAAGTTAAAATAGATGGCATCTCCAGTTTCAAGATGTTCGTATGTGCAGATTTAAGAAACTTGAAACCTGGGCTGACATTTACAGAGTATCACGGGACTTTCTGATAGGCTTTTAACTCGGTACATTAATTTCTGATTATTTGCAGAGCAATCCCAAGACTGTGAATGCACTTAGCTTTTAATAAATCAATAATGTGGGTGAGGTACTGAAAATAAGTTCCTCTCCAATAGAATTGGCTTGCATTTACCTCGTGTGTGTCTATATAAATACATAAATACTATGCTACGTGTAGCGCATACAAAGAATCTGTATCCATTAGTAAATGCAGACGTTTCCTTGAAAGAACCCAGTAGCTGAGGACAATCCATAGCATCACCAAGCCAACCCACGCGAACTGAAGCTAACCTCAAATGCAGATGTTAGCAGTCTGATTCGGTTTCGGCATGTTTAGTGACAAAAGCTCCTGCCAACTCATTTCCTTGCCAGAGGCAGTAACTTAGTAGAGAACAAAGGATTGAAGCAGAGATGTGGGAAAGTGAATGGAAAGACTAGGATACTTTACAGCACTGGTTTAGTCTTGAATACGGTTTCCATATTTCAAAATCCAGGACACCCCAAAAGTTGTTGGGTTTTGTTTTTTGTTTTTCAAAAACACCCCCCAAAAACATGTGATTTTTTTGATTGACTTGCCTAAGATCCAGATCACATTTTGGAAATTCCCCCTGGATGTCAATTCCGCCTTTGAAACCCCACTAATGGCAGCCCTAGTCTTGAAACCATTGCTGGCTTCCCTTATATTTTATTATTCAACCCAAGAGTGGATGTGGTCCTTGGGGAAAGTAGCAGGAGGCAAGTAGACTTTTCTGATCCATAATGACATTGCTCTTAACTGATACTCTAAAGAATGTATGAGTGAGGGTGGAGCATGCATAACTTTTTCTTTTAGGATTGATATACTATTGATTGGTGAGTTAACTTTTCCAGTTTCATCTTGGAAAGGGGAACTATGTCCAAGCTATATACAATGATATGTATTTTCCTTTGATACAGGTGTACCAGCTCTAGGGGGCCAAGGTGTCTTCAACCCCCTCAATATTTGTTTGAATGCGGTTCAGCCTCCTCAATGTTGAGTCCAGTGTGCGTAGCACGCATGCAACATCTCGCATCACAGCTCCAGTGCCCGGTTCCACCAGAGTGCTCAGTGTAGGAGAAGGACCACTGCTCAGTGGCAGAGCATCTGCTTTGCATGCAGAGGGTCCCAGTTTCGATCCCAGGCATCTCCAGGTTATAATAATAATAATAATAATAATTTATTATTTATACCCCGCCCATCTGGCCGGGTTCCCCCAGCCACTCTGGGCGGCTTCCAAAAAAAAACAGAAATTCTAAAATACAGAAATCCATCAAACATTAAAAGCTTCCCTAAACAGGGCTGCCTTGAGATGCCTTCTAAAGGTCTGGTAATTGTTCTCTTTGACCTCTAGTGGGAGGGCATTCCACAGGGTGGGTGCCACTACCGAGAAGGCCCTCTGCCTGGTTCCCTGTAACTTGGCTTCTCGTAATGAGGGAACCGCCAGAAGGCCCTCGGAGCTGGACCTCAGTGTCCGGGCAGAACGATGGGGGTGGAGACGCTCCTTCAGGTATACCGGACCGAGGCCGTTTAGGGCTTTAAAGGTCAACACCAACACTTTGAATTGTGCTCGGAAACGTACTGGGAGCCAATGTAGGTCTTTTAGGACCGGTGTTATGTGATCTCGGCGGCCGCTCCCAGTCACCAGTCTAGCTGCCGCATTCTGGATTAGTTGTAGTTTCCGGGTCACCTTCAAAGGTAGCCCCACGTAGAGCGCATTGCAGTAGTCCAAGCGAGAGATAACTAGAGCATGCACCACTCTGGAGAGACAGTCAGTGGGCAGGTAGGGACTCAGCCTGCGTACCAGATGGAGCTGATAAACAGCTGCCCTGGACACGGAGTTGAAGCGAGAGATAACTAGAGCATGCACCACTCTGGAGAGACAGTCAGTGGGCAGGTAGGGACTCAGCCTGCGTACCAGATGGAGCTGATAAACAGCTGCCCTGGACACGGAGTTGACCTGTGCCTCCATGGACAGCTGTGAGTCTAAAATGACTCCCAGGCTGCGCACCTGGTCTTTCAGGGGCACAGTTACCCCATTCAGGACCAGGGAGTCCTCCACACCCGCCCGCCTCCTGTCCCCCACAAACAGTACTTCTGTCTTGTCAGGATTCAATCTCAATCTGTTAGCCGCCATCCATCCTCCAACCGCCTCCAAGCACTCACACAGGACCTTCACCGCCTTCACTGGTTCTGATTTAAAAGAGAGGTAGAGCTGGGTATCATCAGCATACTGATGGACACCCAGCCCAAACCCCCTGATGATCTCTCCCAGTGGCTGCATATAGATGTTAAAAAGCATGGGGGAGAGGACAGAACCCTGAGGCACCCCACAAGTGAGCGCCCAGGGGTCTGAACACTCATCCCCCACCACCACTTTCTGAACACGGCCCAGGAGGAAGGAGCGGAACCACTGCATGACAGTGCCCCCAGCTCCCAAGCCCTCTAGACGGTCCAGAAGGATGTTATGGTCGATGGTGTCAAAAGCCGCTGAGAGATCCAGCAGAACAAGGAAACAGCTCTTACCTTTGTCCCTAGCCCGCCGGAGATCATCGACCAGTGCGACCAAGGCAGTTTCAGTCCCATGATGAGGCCTGAATCCTGACTGGAAGGGATCCAAATGGTCCGCTTCTTCCAGGCGTGCCTGGAGTTGTTCCGCAACCACTCGCTCAATCACCTTGCCCAAGAATGGAAGATTTGAGACTGGGCGATAGTTGGCCATATTGGCCGGATCTAAAGATGGTTTTTTAAGAAGCGGTTTAATAACCGCCTCTTTCAGCGGGTCTGGGAAGGCTCCCTCATGGAGAGAAGCATTTACCAACCCGCGAAGCCCATCGCCCAGCCCTTCCTGGCTAGCTTTTATAAGCCAGGATGGGCAAGGATCAAGGAGACAGGTGGTTGGTTTCATTCGTCTAAGCAGCCTGTCCACATCCTCGGAGGTAACAGATTGAAATTGATCCCACAAAACTTGACTAGACAGGACTCTAGCACTCCCCCGCCCCGGCCCTGCTCCCACGGTGGAGTCTACCTCTTCCCGAATCTGAGCGACTTTATCTGCAAAAAACTTTGCAAAATCATTGCAGGAGATCATGTGGCCCGTACTGGGCCCGGATGGAGCAGGTGGTTCCGCTAAATTGCGAACCATCTGGAAGAGTCTCCTGCTGCTGTTTTCTGCAGATGCGATGGAGACGGTGAAGAAGGTCCTCTTCGCCGTCGCCATTGCCACTTGGTAGGCTCGAAGTTGAGCTCTAGCCCGTGTCCGGTCTGATTCAAAATGAGTTTTCCGCCACCGGCGCTCTAGCCGTCTCAACGACTGTTTCATTGCCCTCAGCGCCGGGGAAAACCACGGGGCTGTCCGGGCTCCATGCAATCTGAGAGGGCGCTTCGGAGCCAGACAGTCAATAGCGCTGGTTAACTCCGCATTCCAGCGGGCCACCAGGGAATCAGCTGAAAGGCCATCGACATGGGATAAAACATCCCCTACCACTCTTTGGAAGCCAATTGGATCCATTAAGTAGCGGGGGCGGACCATCCGAATCGGTCCCACCTCCCTGCAGAGGGAAAGGGTTGCGGAGAAGTCCAGTTGCACCAGAAAGTGATCTGACCATGGCACTTCTTTTGTTTCGCTTTTACTTAATGTCAGATCACCAACATCCATAGAGGTAAACACCAAGTCCAAGGCATGTCCGCGGCTATGAGTTGGGCCAGACTTATTCAGGGACAGCCCCATGGTGGCCATGCTTTCCACGAAGTCCCGAGCGGCTCCTTGTAAGGTCGTGTCGGCATGGATGTTAAAATCCCCTAAGACAACCAAGCTAGGTGTCTCCAGGAGCACATCCGACACGACCTGAAGCAGCTCGGGCAGGGAATCCTTGGTGCAGCGGGGAGGTCGGTACACCAAAAGGAATCCTGTACTGCCTCTATTGCCCAACTTCCAGAACATGCACTCAGAGAACTGGGTCTTCCCAATAGGACGCCTGGTGCAAACTAATGACTTCCTAAAAATCACTGCAACCCCCCCTCCCCGCCCAGATGGCCTGGGTTGCTGTGCATAAGAGAAACCTGGTGGGCAAGCAGCGCCAAGAACGGGCCCATCGGCTTCCTCCAACCAGGTCTCTGTCACACATGCCAGGTCAAATCCTCCATCCACAATCAGGTCGTGAATGGCGGTGGTCTTATTCATCATCGACCTGGCATTGCACAGCAGCACCTTCAGGTCATGTGGGTATCCCTTGCTGATTCCAATATCCGTCCGGTCAGGACCAGACCTGGAGGCTGTGCTGGAAGAGTTCCCTGTTTGAAATCCTGGAGAGCTGCTGCCAGCCAGTGTAGGCAATATTGAGGTAGATGGACCAATAGTCTTGATTCTGTTTAAGGCAGCTTCCTAGGCTCCACTTTTGCTGAGCCCGCTGCTGAGCTCATTACTGTATTATTAGAATCTGAAAAACTATCCTATCTGATTTCCTTACCCTGGACCTGCTACCCAGTTCATCTCATCTCCAGTCTTTCTAGAGGGAAGTTGATAATTGCTGGGAAATGTAAGAGTATGTCTTGTTAACTTCTCCTCCAAGCATTATGTGGTTACTAAAAACATTGCCTAATGGATGGGGCCACTATGACCTGCAGTCTATTTGAAACAGGGTCTAAAATATTTTCCATGTTGACCGAAGTTACTCATGGTATGTGCAACCACGTAGACTAATAGAGGTTTAGGGAAAGGACTGACTCCCTGGTTGCAGGAAATATAAAGTTTATCCACATTTCCTGGGAGGGAGATCAGCCCAGATTAACCACTTCCCAGGATCCTTGACCTCACCATCAGCCAAGTGGACTCCACATGTGAAGGAAATGAGGGTCAAGAAAAGGCACAAGAATCATAGAAGCACTGGCCTATCAATGGAGATACTGTTATCTGGAATCTTACATTAATTATTGTCTTCCTGTTCTGCAGTTTACCATATGACAGCATACAAAGCCATGGAATTGAACTTACACTGGTGGATGAAACAGCTTCCTGAACGCTCTCCATAATAAATTCCTTTGTGATCCTGCGACAAGGCAACTCATTGAAGAGAGAATTGATTAGCGCCACTTTTGCCGCATCTCGTCTTGCTTCGGCTCTGCTCAGGCAGCACTGAAATAGAAGTAAATGGTTGTAAGAGCTTTGGGAAAGACATTTCCTCTGCTTGCAGGATGGGTTTTCCTCAACTGGTAAGAGAGAAGCATTCAAACACCATAGAACGTTTTGTCGTTTATAATGTGATGAATTGGAATATTTATGCCGCCATTCCTGAGAGATGAGGCATCCTGAATTGGATGCTCCCACCCAAGTTTCTGTTGACTTTTGCCCCTTTTTGAACCCACAACTCTCTTCTTTTGTACAGGCTCAGATTTCCCCCAAATGTTCTTGTCCACCCCTCTCAAAAAAGGCTATAGCACACAGTGGTGTAGTTAGGTAATTTCAGACTGTGGACTTAATGCAGGGGTTGCCAACATGGTGCCCATGGCACAACGATACCCTTGAAGTCTGGCACCAATGAAGCCTGTACTTCACCCCCCCCCGGCATTAAGATGGTGAGGGTGGTTAGTTTTTCTCCCATGACCTGAAGAAAGTCCCATGGACCAGACAGAAGGGCTGCATTTGGCTTCCAGGCCCAAGGATCCTCTCTCCTGGTTTACCAGGACCACCATAACACAGCTCACACTAACTTTGCTCCTCCCAGTTCCTTTCAGCACCTTTTACAAGGTTTGGCTTAGCATGTCATCTGCACCCAGGATTGTGGTTAAGGTATTTCTTCCTTAACCACCACCTGTAACCGTAGGTAAAACCTTGGCTACAGAATTGAGCCTCACTGAGCTACAAAAGCCAGGGAGGAACAAAGCAGGTGTGAGCGATCTCATTCACACACAGTTTGACTGACCGTGATGTGCCAACAAGGCCAATGTATTGGATGCTTCATATCATCCGCGGGACCCACCTTCTTCTTGGGTTAGAATTCTTCTCCTGGCTTCCCAGAAACATGTGGGAACTTTGAGTTGTGAGATATGGGATGCTGGAGTAGACTGTCTGCTCCATCAGGGCTATTATGTTCTGAAGGGACATTAAACCTACGTGGATGATGGGCTTGAGGGCATCCTGAGCAAGTTTGCAGACGACACCAAATTGGGAGGGGTGGCTAATACCCCAGAGGACAGGATCACACTTCAAAATGACCTTAACAGATTAGACAACTGGGCCAAAGCAAACAAGATGAATTTTAACAAGGAGAAATGTAAGGTACTACACTTGGGCAGAAAAAATGAAAGGCACAAATACAGGATGGGTGACACCTGGCTTGAGAGCAGTACATGTGAAAAGGATCTAGGAGTCTTGGTAGACCACAAACTTGACATGAGTCAGCAGTGTGATGCAGCAGCTAAAAAAGCCAATGCAATTCTGAGCTGCATCAATAGGAGTATAGCATCTAGATCTAGGGAAGTAATAGTACCACTGTATTCTGCTCTGGTCAGACCTCACCTGGAGTACTGTGTCCAGTTCTGGGCACCACAGTTCAAGAAGGATACTGACAAACTGGAACGTGTCCAGAGGAGGGCAACCAAAATGGTCAAAGGCCTGGAAACGATGCCTTATGAGGAACGGCTTAGGGAGCAGGGTATGTTTAGCCTGGAGAAGAGAAGGTTAAGGGGTGATATGATAGCCATGTTCAAATATATGAAAGGATGTCATATGGAGGAGGGAGAAAGATTGTTTTCTGCTGCTCCAGAGAAGCGGACATGGAGCAATGGATTCAAACTACAAGAAAGAAGATTCCACCTAAACATTAGGAAGAACTTCCTGACAGTAAGAGCTGTTCGGCAGTGGAATTTGCTACCAAGGAGTGTGGTGGAGTCTCCTTCTTTGGAGGTCTTTAAGCAGAGGCTTGACAGGCATATGTCAAGAATGCTTTGATGGTGTTTCCTGCTTGGCAGGGGGTTGGACTGGATGACCCTTGTGGTCTCTTCCAACTCTATGATTCTATGATTCTAAACATTTATTGGGTTGGGCTGTGTTTATTATTCCTAGCTTGAAAAGGGTAGGGGAACCTTATGTAAAATTAAATGTCATTTTCCTCTTCAGCAACCATTTTTTAAACTGTATTTTGATAAGTCCACCTATATCCACTCATTCCACGAGGAACATAACTCACCAAGCTCTTATATTAATTTCAACCTTCTCTTGTGGGTTAAAATGAATGTTTACTTTTTCAGATTCCAAGACAAAATTCAGACTTGTGTGCTTTTCATAATAAACGTTATAATAGAAACCTATCCCAATCATTTGGATTTAAACCATCTTTGTGAAGATTAAACCTAGTAAAAGGAAAGATAAAAGCAACTATTTATTTTAAGTAAGACCAGCAAAGCAGCAGATCAAAGAGGCTGCATATGTCTGAAAGCAAATGGCAAATCTTTGCAGGCCAAGAGATTTACAAATCAAGAATATTTTACTTCTTTTTCTGAAAGTAATAGTAGACAGAAAAGCTTAAGCAAATTGAGAATTATTATTTAGCTCCTTGACACATGACTTTCTCCTGCAGCCTTCTGTAATTAATTTCCCAAAATATTCCTCTCGCAAGATAAATAGTTCATCCTGTGAAAGCAGGACTCATTGGAACTTATGTGAAATGAGCCCTGAAGAGTTTTGTTAAAAGCTCAACCCTTTAATTTTTCTCAGGGCATAGGTGTCTACAAGGACTGCTCAAAACAAGTGTTAGAAAAAGTATCAAAGTAGCCGAGCAGGCCAGGCAACACACAGCTGTGTCCTCCAACGCCTTGCTGTTCTTTGCCTCCCAGCATCTGATGCCTGAGGCAGACACCTCACCCTGCCAACTGGTAGGGCTGGTTCCAAATGGCTCATGCAATGCACTTTTCATTTAGCGTTGGTATATAGTCTCTTGCATTGTACTCTTTCATAATATGCTCTTCAGATCTTTGCTTCTGCCTTACATGCTATTTGGGCAACGGGGTTGCCTTTGCATCTTTCGCCATTTTTTTGTTCCAAAGAGCTTACATGCGTCTTACATTTTTGCTGTAAACTTCTGGGATCACCCTGAGCTAAAATAAATAAGCCCCCAGGATGTCTTTGTTCTGGGATGCTACTTGCCCAATTTGCCTCAGTATTTGCCAGAGCATTCCTTCATATGTCAAGCTTGGCTCAGTGCCTGCAATGAATGGCATGGCTTGGGAGAAGCCAATCCAAAATCAGTTATAGGATCACTTTGCAGCACTCTGTGCCATTAGGGAGAAATGGAGAGGAAAACTAAGCCTTCTAATTTCTGCACAGAGAAATGAAGAACGAAAGACCGCAGAAGCGAACTTGTTAGTGCAGAAGTTATTACGGGAGTAGATTTGGCAGGAGATATTTTATCAAATGCACACACGTTGAGTAAACAAGCAAAGTAAGCATTTGCTCTCTGGTTTTGAGTGCTTATTTCTCCTCTTCTGTGAGGCCAAGGAAAAAGAAATATTGGTATGGGGGAGAAGGCAGATAGGCACAAACTGAAATAATAATAAAAAACCCCAAACACCATTATCCTTCTGTGTGGTCTGTGGTCACAATCAAGCCATTGGTTTACTGCTGAGTTTTCAAGCATATCTTTCAAGCAGGATGTTAAATTCTGAAGAATAGTTTAAGAGGCAGCTTTTTAAATCTGAGGAGAAGAACTGCTGACAGGCTCATCACGCATAACCCTCCAATGTAAATTCACACCTTTTAGCTAGTGCTGCTACGCTAGGATAAACATTGCCTAAATCACCCAAATCCACTAGAACTGAAGGAGAATTAGCTGGTGCTTAGAGAAGCTGTTGCACAGCAAATGTGGTTTCTCCTAACTCCCTTTTTTTAAAAAAAACACAACTCAGACAATCTGGATACTTCTCTGTAGAATCTGAAGGATTCTGAGCGAGCTCTTACAGGCTCCTCCTTTTAACTTAACGCCAGCACCTTTTCTGCGAGTTCAGCGTAAGTTATAAAGACCGCCGGAATGTTTCTTTCTGTGTTGCTATTAAATCGCCCTTCTGATAGACATTCTGATTTGGAAATGCACATGGTGCAGGCAAGGTAAACCGATGGATCATAGAGAGCTTTCTCATGCAAACTTTCCCCCAAACAGATACACTTTTATACCTATCAACTGGTTGGAGAACCACACCATAAAATCTGGAGAAGTGAAATGCCTGAATGGCGGCTGCTTTTCAGTTTGCATGTAGTACTGTATTTGGAAGATTTTCAGTTTGCATGTAGTATTGGCAGGTTCCTATTAAAATGAAAACCAAATTTACTCTCTCTTCCATCCTTATGCACAGCATCCACCAGTGTCCTGAATTTCATCCTGTCCTGAATTTTGAAGTAATCTTTTGCTTCCATACTGGCCAAATTACCAACACCCACCCCCTGCAAATCTCTGGGCGGAAATACTTCCGTTTACCTGCCTGGTGGTACAGACACAACCAGGGTGGCCCCGGTTGTGCCTCCCACAACCGCCCCTCCTCCGAGGCCTTGCTTACCGAGGTCGCAGTTTTGGAACCAATGTTGCAGGCATGAGAGGGGCGGAACCCGCTTTGAGTGTAATGCTTTGAACAGCCTCAGGTTGTATGTATGTATAAATAAACCATGTATCGTAACAACACTACAGCCTCCGCTGTGCCTCATTTCCAAAGGAAACACGAACCCTGATTAACGTGGAACCCTTGGAATCTCACAGAAGTGTGGAGGTTGAGGTGATGTAACAATATGAAGCTGCCTTATCAGAGTCAGAACATTGTTCCATCTAATTCAGTATTACCGCAGAGTTTGGAAACCTGTAGCCCTCCTGACATGGTTGGACTACAACTCCCATAATTCCTGGCCACTGGCTATGATGGCTGAGGCTGATAGGAACTGGCTGATAGGAATTAGGTGGGAAGGAGGAAGAATAGGTGCCAGTAGACAACCATCAGCATGTATGAAATTCTTCACACGCACAGATCCCAGGAACAATCTGAGGCATCACAACTAGAAGATTGTGAACATATTTGGATTAACAGAAAGGAGGTTTAATCCGAGGATGGAAAAACCGGGCAAATTATGTGGTTAAATGATTTCTAACTCCCCCCCCCCCCGCTTTTGGCTAAAACCGAAAACTATGCGGCCTGAGTTCTGCAATTTAAAGTCCCTATTTATTTTAATCATTGCAGCAGTTTAAGTATGGAATCTAGAGATTAAAGGAAGGGAATGCAAAATATCACTGGATGGAAACAGAAGGCAGAGACTTGGGGGACAACTGCATGCCTTGTAATAGCCAAGGATGTGGTTTCAGGAAGTTACCTAAGGCTAGAATGAAGGAGATGAAAACCATATGCTCATATACTTGAGGTGATGATTCTCCATGCCCAGTGAATTAAAGATCTCTGTAAATCACAATAAACTCGGGTAATGAAATTAGGCTCTTGCCAGGATGGAAATAAATAATGACATATTCTATATTAGAAACCTTATTGCATATCTCAGAAGTTTGCAGAGCTTTATATAAAAGGAGTTAAAAACACCTAGTTAAAACATAGTTTGTACACCGTTTCCTTTTGCAGTTTTGGATCAGTCTTCAGAAGGCTGAAAGGGGCTAGGTAGTCTGCAAGTGTGGGAGGATGTGTTGCAGGCAAGGAGAAGGAAAACAACTCAATACAAATTCATAATTTTGCAATAACATCCTTGCATTGGGCAGCACTAAAAATGAAACACAGGCCCTTTCCAAAGGTTTATATAAATCACTAGGATAGATATAGAAACTAGGATATAGATAAGAGTCTGCTGCTGCATACCTGACATGCGTCTGATCACAGTAATTGTAATCTGCAGTGAGATACCTCCGTAAATATCTCTTGCAAAATTTGCCTTGTTTTCAGTACACAGATTTATTATTCCATGATAGCTGCACTGTTCTCTCTATTTCTCAGGTGAGCAGTGCGTTTGTTTTCAAATCAAGATGTTTTTCTAATGCACAGCAAGATGTCTGAACCTTGTATATACCGCAACCGGGAGGAAAGCACAGCCCTCACACAGCTAACGGGGGTGGGAAAAGTTCTTCCCCACCCATCAGCTAATGGCAACTCCACATTTTATGTGATTCTGCATTTGGAATGTAATCGCTTACATAAATGGGGAATTGCTTGCAATGCTAAGTGAAGTGGTATTTGTACATCACAAGTCCTTGTAGTCTATGCATAGCTAAAACATGTTTCTGGGGGCCCAACAAGCATTTGCTGGGGGTTGAACCAAGGCACAAAGGCTAGAAGATTCCCCCTACACGCCCCTTTCCTATGCCACATCCAATGATATATCCTGGGACTCTCCTAATCCTCTGGAGCAGCTTTTAGGGAGCACAATATCTAGACTCAGCCTAAATCATATGTTTCTTTGACAACCAGCACAGGTGCGTTCAAACTTTGACAAAGTACAGGGGATTTATCTTTATGATAGTATTGGTCAAGTGGTGGTTAAGGCATCCCCCCCCCAACTTAATCCCCATATGTAAAAAATACCTTTAAAAAAGTTATATGGATTCATTTGTTGTTAATTAAAAATGTATTAAACCTATTTCACTATATTTAAATGAATAGTTGGGCAGTGACATTCCTATTGGTAAGAAAAGCAAAAACATCTGCTAGCGTTATGAGTGGGTTGACATCAGAGTTCAACAAAAGGGGAGCCAGAAATTTATCAGATAGGCCTCAAGTTGCCCTGCTTTGCTGCAACTGGAAAGTAAAGTACTGTTTTCATGAATGGCTGTACTTGTGACATCCTGATACAAATGACATCAGGAAAATATGGAAATATTGATGCACACTTCACAAGCACTAAGCATTCCTGTAGGCCAGAGGATTGCATTATTCCCTGGCCGGGGTGGGGGTGGGCAGCTCAGCTTCTTACCTGCCTGTGAAAAATCCATTAAATTTCTGCAAAATTAAAATTGCTCACCGCTTAATACTGACATTTAGCCACAAACACATCGCTGAGCAATGGACAAATTGAAAAAGATGCCAATATCTCAACCAAAGCAAATAATAAGTTTAAAGGTATTTTATTCTCTATTCTAGAAGAAACCAGATGGGGTTCATGACTAGTAGGCTAAAGAACCAGACAAATATGGTAGTTGGTTGATTGTGCACTTTTGTTCTGTGAACTTTCTTAAGCTATCTTATAGAGTCGAGTCATTAAACTTACCAGAATTTTATGGATGGGAAGCATGCCTCTCAGGTAAAGTATCGTTGCATGCATCCCAGATTCCAAGCTGTAAGAGACTTCAGGGGCTCCTGCGCTTTCAGCACAGAGAGCAAGTCCAGCTTCTGTGTCTAACCAGCTTCCAGCTCCAGAGCGGTCTAGACAAGACTAGTTCCTGGCTTGTTGCTGTTCTATGACACAGCCTCCAGCAAGGAGATGGAGGAGAGGCCTATCCCTTCCTGAAAGAGCACCACCAGCCAGCTGTTGTCATGACAACACATCCATATGTAACCAGCTCTTCAGATATGAAGAAGGATGCACAGCAGGCTCAGCTAGTGCCATTAACTTAACAAAGTTAAGCACTTCAGCTGTCTCTTCTACTAAAAACTCCCGTCTTACACATACAAAATCACAGGCTTGGTGGAAACCCAGAGACATCATCCATCGCCCGCCCCACCCCCACCAGTATTGCCATGAACTGGCAGTATGATGAGGAGCAGGAAGAGGATCCCGGCAAGGGATGTAGCCAGGAATGGGATGTACCAGGGCAAGCAGGGGATGGGGAAGTAAGTACTCAAAGGGTGATGGAAGATGGCAAGGGGATGGGAGTCAATGCACAGGAACCAGAGCAGAAGAACCTATCTGCAGAGCCAGAGGGGCCCCTGTTCCCATGGACATGGCAGGCTCTGAGGTATATGGAGCAGCGGGAGTGGTGCTCTAGGAGGCTGAGGCAGGCAAGGGCCCACAGCCCAGCTCCCTAGCTGGCTAAGTGGGGCTCTCTAGCTCTGGGAGGAGGGGTGTGATTCCTCAGCTGGAGTAGGCTCAGAACAGGTGAGGGTCACCTGCCTCATCCAGCCCAGATGCTGCAAACCGCATGCAAAGTACCAAAGGGAAGCAGAGCTGAGGTGCTGTGTCTCCTCAACTGCCCATGTTGATGGATCTTGGCTTGGATACATGCCTGGGTTTGAGTTTGACTCTGGACTGTATTCTGACTGCTGGGCTTCAGACTTGGCTACTTGGATTGACGCTGGACTGTTTCCTGACCTTTGGACTTGTGTGGCTTGACCCCTGGACTTGGACTTTGGACTTGAAATACTGACTTTCTGCCAGGGGTTCGGGACAATTCATTTGGAATCTGTATTAGACATTTCCAGTGCTTGATTCTCTACTCTTTGGAAATTCCTCTCTGCAATTACTGTAGACCCATCTGCTCCCTTTTGACGATCTTCTGGGAGGGATCAATATACAAGACCTTTTGAGAGACCCGTCCAAAGAGAAGATGGGCTCAATCCTATGGAACTTGCCCAATGTTCTCTCGGACAGCTACCACAACTAGAGCTAAGTTGGTATTGATGTGCAAGTATTGATAACTGAGGCTAAACATAATGGATGACCCATATGCACAAACAGCATTAAAAGTGCATTATAAGCTCTTTTGTAATGCACAAGGGAGACATTTATGTGAAATGAGTAACAGAAATGATGGTGTATTGACGTATTCGGAAATGACAGCAAACCAAAGAGAACTATTATGCAGCGATGATGGCATATAAGATAGTAAGATGTTTTTATAAAAAGCATACAGCAAATTCACCACACCACATTTAACCACAAAATCTCTCTCACATAATATTTTAAGAAGTAAAATAGAGGAAAAAATAACTTTGGCAGGCCAGTCTCACTACAAGCATTTAGAAATACATTGCAAGTTCAAGAAATTCTATCCAGTTTGAAGTAAGTCTGTTCACTGCATTTCTGAGAGCTTCCTATGCACACCAGCCACTGAAGTTAGACAGACTCTTGACACTGCCTCCCGGTACATTTCCTCAGACGCTGAAAACTTTCTACAGGTTTTCTCAGAAGGGTGGGCAGGATCTGATTTCAGAACTATTTTATCTGTTCTATTTTTATTGCTTTGTACACCACTATGGTATTTCATTATGTTATAACAGTTTATAAATATTCCAGGTAAAAAAAATATTTAAAACAACCTACAGAATGCCTAGAATGAGTAACAGATTTCAAAAGGGGACTTCTCTTGTTAAGAGTTTTCTGTTGTTTGTAAGAGTGGGATTTTTCTTGAAATAGAATGTAGAATTCTTGTTGCTCCCAATATACAGTAACACGGTGTCATGAACTGGCAGAGAATCCCGGGGGGGGGGAAGGATCCTGGTGAGCAGTGCAGCTCGGAATGGGTCACACGGGAGCAAGGTGGAGATGGGGAAGGAGAGGTTGTAGTAATAATAATAATAATAATTTATTATACCCCGCCCATCTGGCCAGGCCTCCCCAGCCACTCTGGGTGGCTTCCAACAGGATATTAAAAATCACAAGAAAACATCAAACATTAAAAACATCCCTAAATAGGGCTGCCTAAAAGTCAGATAGTTGTTTATTTCCTTGACATCTGATGGGAGGGCGTTCCACACGGTGGTCTCCATTGCCGAGAAGGCCCTCTACCTGGTTCCCTGTAACCTTGCTTCTCATAGTGAGGGAACCGCCAGAAGGCCCTCGGCGCTGGACCTCAGTAGAAAATACTCACAGGTGACAGAGGATGATGAGGAAGCAGGGGCTAGGGCACAGGAATCCGAGTAGCGGGACCCCTCACTAGAGTCAGAGAGGACCCTGTCCCCACGAACATAGCCGGTCCTAAGATATAGGGAACAGTGGGCAGGGCAATCCAGGAAGTGGCGGCAGGCCAGGGGCTGCAGCCTAGTCCACCAGTTGGCCAGACAGGGAAGGAGGCATGTGATTCCTCAGCTGGGGCAAGCTGAGAGCAGGTGAGGGTCAGATGCCCTATCAAGCCCAGATGCTGCAATCATCAGACACAGGATAAGAAGGAAGCAGAGCTGAGGTACTGTATCTGCTCAACTGCCCATGTTGAGGGACCTCGCCTGGGATTCTCCTTGGACCTTCATGGGTTTCTACTTCGAGATTGACTCTAGACTGTACCCTGACTACTGAACTCCTATCTTGGCTTACTTGGACTGACCCCAAACTGTGTTTCCTGGACTTGGCTTGTGTGAATTGGCTTCTGGACTTGGGACATCTTCTTGGCACACCATCTTCCAGGTAGGCCAGGGGATCAGGACACACAGTAATTCAGAATGGAGACAGATAAGAAATTTTAAAAGGGTTGGAAATTGTTTTAGAGATGCATCATTATCTATAGTATACTCTTGTTTTGTCCCACTGATGTATCTCTTGACAGAAGGTTCCTGAAATGTCGGTGGAGGGGCCATGCAGGCCACTCTGCCTCCTTCGCCCCGATCCTTCCCATGTGTTGGATTCAAGAATCAAGGTAGAAATAAGTCACAAATGCTCAAATAAGAAGCAGCATAGCAAAACTGGCCCATATGCCCAGACATAATCTGGACGTGTACATGGTGTGAAGAAAAACTTCCTTTGGTTCCAAACCAACATCATTGGTTGACCCAAAGTTCTAGTGTTATGACAGAGAGAGGGATTGTCATGATGGCAGGCCGAATTTCTTGCAGCAGAGTCCTTTTTCATTAAAATGCTTCAGCGTATATTCTTACCTGAAAGTTACCAAAGCAGCTTCCTCCAGGCAGGGTAACATAACTCACAAACGGAGGCCCAGGAGAATTTAGTGACTCGTAGACCACAGTGCCTTCGCTTGAAAACACACCTCTCTGTTTCTGTTTGCTCTCCCAGAATTCCTGAAGCATTGCTACAACGTTCACTGCCAAAACAGAGAAACAATCCATTAGCAATAACCCATATTCTATATATCTCTATCTGCATGGGAATGAAACTACAGCCCTGCATTAAAAAATGATGCCTATCTTTTATAACTTTACATGGATGTTGGCATGGGAAAGAAATCTGCAAAGGAAGCCACAGATTAAATTTAAATGTAAAATAAATTCATTGTTTTCCAAGGCTGAAGTCTGATGACCTAATCCACAAACTGAAAAGGTCATAGATTTTGACTGACCAAGACTAGACACAAATGACCGCTTTGTGTTGGCTTCATGGTTAATGAACTAACAATGCATTGCTCCCTTAAATACACAGCCCAGCCTCCCTTCCTGGTCTCCCTTCTGTTTGAAGAGAAGCAGTACTGCAATCCTGCCTAGCCTTGTTCAGGTGTTAAAAACATACATCACATATATATAATAGCATGAGTGATAGAAACCAGTCATTGATCTCACCCATGTTGTCCTGGCCCCATTCCCATGCTAGCCATGTGTTGGAGAAATACACGGAATGGGTAAACCTGATAAACATGTATAGGCTCTCTTCATGACCTGGAAACGTGCACCAACATGCTCCCAACATGTCGTCAGTGGGACAGGGAGACCCGAGGATGTGATGGTTGGGGTAGAGCCAATGGGTCGAACACCACTGTCCATCTCAAGTGATTTTTCATGGAATTGGGTTGGGGAGAGAAGTGGCTTTATTTCCCCATACATGTGTGAATTCAGCAGCAAATGAGTGGGGCCCCTCCTTCAACAGATAAAGCCAGAGTTTAGAATAGAGAGGGAGAAGCAATGTTAGCCAGAAGCTTGGAGTAGGGAGCCTGGAGTTATGTGACAGAGCAGCAGGCAGAGCACAATGTTTGATGTCTGTTTGAATCCTAGACTGCACTTATGGGAGAAGCAAGACCCTCTTGGGGTGCTAATGCTGTTGATACTTCCATCGTAGGCTCAGATTGTATATATGTGTGTAAATAAACCATATATCGTAAATACCCTGCAGTCTCCACTGTGCCTCATTTCCAAAAGGAAACACAGACCCTGGGTGAGTGCCTGGAAACCTCCTAAAATCTCACACCACTCAGAGATTGGGGCATGGCATGTAACAATACATTGACTAAAGTCTATGTAAATCTGTGGCACAAATGTGATGGCTTGCCTCTGGCAAATGGCTGAGATGAAATGTTGGTGAAAAATGTAGCATGTGAAACTACTGGTGGAGAATTAGGTCCCTAGATGCTGTTGAAAACCAATAAATCTAGCATTAGAAGGAGAGGAGGAGTTTGGATTTCATATCCCGCTTTATCACTACCCTAAGGAGTCTCAAAGCGACTAACATTCTCCTTTCATTTCCTCCTCCACAACAAACACTCTGTGAGGTGAGGGGGGCTGAGAGACTTCAGATAAGTGTGACTAGCCCAAGGTCACCCAGCAGCTGCATGTGGAGGAGCAGAGATGCAAACCCAATTCCCCAGATTACGAGTCTACCGCTCTTAACCACTACACCACACTGGCTCTCATTATAATTCTTTTTTTTGCAGAAAAGGCTCAATAAGAGCCTTTATTTTGCGTCTTCCTCCAAAGTAGTGATTGGCACTCTAGAAATGCTTTTCTTTTTTTTAACAGACCAGCTATACTGAAAAGCTGCTTTCTATGAGAATCATAGAATGTTAATATTGGGTTGGTCTCTCACTCAAGGACTTCTATGGATGATCTAAGTGGAAAATATAATGGCTCTGTAAAATAATAGGAATGATAAAAACTGCTTTGAGCGACCTTTCAGAAGGTCATGGAGACCCCTTTCCCCAATTAAACCAAAACTGAAAATAGAAAACAGATGGTTATCTCAATCTGTGATGGTAGAATTAAGCTTTGACACAAACTGAACAAAGGTGAAAACCCAAGCCACAAAGAAATGAATTGTTTTTCCAAATTAAAGTTGTATTCCTCCCTTGAGACCGGCAGACTTTATTAAATGCTTATTTAATGTGCTCTGCTACTTGCTGTTGATCTCTGAAAGTCATCAAAGCAATCTTGTAGATTGAAGCATGATAGGTGACCTGTTGCTTTTACATTCACCAAAGGCTTCCTCTGATATTGTTTCCTTATTCTCTCCCCCCCCCCAAACTTTGACTTCTGATAATATCAGAACTGGTAACATGCCTTAAAGAATTAAATCTGATACGGGGGGGGGAACCCCACCAAACCAAACCAAAACCAGTTTAGATTTTTAGATCAGGTCTGTTAAAACAGCACCGCGCCCAGATTTACATCCATCACTCCTCTTTCCCTAATATGGGCACACATACATATGCACACAGGTCTCGTAACAATTCCATTTAAAAGCCATTAAGGGAAAGCTGATACTTAGGTTTGTTAAACCTCAGCCATCTTAAACTATGAGTGTGACAGGAATTGTGGTGGTGATATCAAATTATTATACAAAGGATGTGCATAGGTTACCCATGGCATGATCCCTATGTAACAACGAAGGAAGTAAAATGGAAGCATGGGCAAAGAGAATGGCTGAGGGCCAGAGCACGTCTATGCTGTGAGTCTGTTTCTAGCTAGGCAACAAGTTTGTGCAGTAGAGGCTGGTCTATGGAGGCTGCCCACATCCAGCCATCACCTGCCTGTCTTCTTCTAACCAGCGCTTTTGTCAGCCGGAACTCGCCTCCGGCACCTCTCCATTATAAGAGAACAAGGGTCATGGTGAATTCCGGCACCTTTTTCTAGAAAAATACTACTGCTTCTAACCCATCCACTGTCTGTCAACTTCCTCCCCGCCCCCACCTTAGTCTCAGGATTGTCCTGAACTCAGCAGGGAAGAGGATGGAGACCAAACTTTTTGATGTCCTATGTCAGCTCTGGGTATCTATTATATCCAGTCTTGGCGTGAAACACCACAGCACTAAAATCAGAGAAATCCTTCTGCTTGCTCTTTAAAAGGTGGCTTGTGTAGTTGGGCCACATCCACCCACATTTAAAGCACAGGGCTTCCCCCAAGGAATCCTAGGAACCGTAGTTTGTTAAAGGTGATGGCAACTGCAGCTCTGTGAGGGATGAACTACAGTTCCCAGGATTCTTTGGTGGGAGAAGCCATCTGTGTGCTTTGAATGTATGGAGACTTAATCTCCTGCACCCACCTACAAATGTGTGTCAATAGGAAATGTTTTGTTTTTAAAAAATGGAAAAAGGAAGAGGTGGGGAGGTGATCACGAGCCAACAGGGCATAGGAAATGGTCCACCATGAATGCTCCCCTCCCTACTAACAGGATCAGCTCCATACAAAGAACCTTTGTATTTCTTGATTTAAAAAAACAATCTCAGCTTTTGAGCAATAGATAGTTACGAAGGAAGGCACTAAAACAAGAATGTATCATGCCAAGATTGCAATAAACAGGACACACAGTGCCCAAAGAACTAGCAGTGCCTTTTATTTTAGAAGAGGATTATCCAAGCAGAGGTTTTGCAATCTTACTAGCAATGTGGAACAGAGCCATAAGCCTGGGAATATTTCATTGTCACAAATGACCCGTTTATAAAGAACACACACGGTAAGTATTTCCTGCTTAGTCAGTTTTATACTTTAAAAGGGCTTTCAGAAGAAGAGTTGTTTTAACTAACTTGTCAGACTATTATTAAATAACCATTTGACTGCAGAGAAATATACATTTCATATTTGGGTTTTTTAAGTTGTATTTCTTTTTTTACGTAAAGGACTATTTTTTTTGTCGCAAGGCTACTAAAATTGTCTTCTATTTCCTCAATCAATCTATGACACATAATCAGAAAAACCATATCATTTAAACAAATACCATAACTTATAGGCACACCTTCTTACAGCTGCCTCCCATTAGGGACTATAATTTAACACACACCTCGACTGAAGCTGTAAAAGTTGGGCTCAGTTTGATACATGCAGATTGTTTAAATGTGTAGGATGAGAAAGAGCAATGCCATGGGGCTGAAATAGTTATGTTACATGGATGTAAGAGATATAATATAAATTTGGTTGCCATGTTGCATTTTATAAATCAAAATGCTGTAAAATGTGCACATACCTATAACTCCCTCATACTGCTAAGACCATAAGTTGGGCTAATCTGTCATTGATATGTCTCCAAGCTTCAAGGGACTCGGTTGGGTCCTGTCCCCGCTTGTTGGCTCCTGTTGGGCTTATCTGGTGGTTAACAGGGAGTGCAACATAGGGCAGCAGGGTCTAAGCTACCAGTTCAACTTCCCACATGCCTTGGAGCAACAGTACGCCAGGGGCATTGTGGGAAATGTTAATGGCAACTAGACCAGTTGACCAGTGCTGATCAGAGCACTGGGACAAGATGAAGAGGAGGAGGAAGAACTCAAGGGGTAGGGGGTGCCCAAGACGGGCCAGTAGTGGGCTCCTACTTGATACTGGGGTCCCAGGAACTCCCAAAGATGCAGGGGGCCGGCACCACCATGCTGATCTGCATATCATTATGGGACAGTTCATTATCTTCAGTGAGCACAAGTCCAAGGGCTATGAGGTACTGTAAACACAGGTGCCTCAGTGTGCTTGATCCTCAGCTTTAAGTAGTGTAAGCCTGAAGCTACAAATATACAAAGCAATTTTTTGGTGGAGGGTCTGGACAAACTTGCGTATGTGGGCCTTGGGGCCATAACCACTGTCATAAATTGCCTCAGATTGCCTCAGTCTCCATGGTATTACTGTATCATATGGGAGAGAATGGGAAAGATGGAGGGCACAAGGAGAAGGGGACGACAGAGGATGAGATGGCTGGACAGTGTTCTTGAAGCTACAAACATGAGTTTGACCAAACTGCGGGAGGCAGTGGAAGACAGGAGTGCCTGGCGTGCTATGGTCCATGGGGTCACGAAGCGTCGGACACGACTAAACAACAACATGGGGGAGAGAGAGAGAGAGAGAGAGAGAGAGAGAGAGAGAGAGAGAGAGAGAGAGAGAGAGAGAGAGAGAACTGCTACTTACGCAAAAGATTCTTATTCACCACAACCTAAAATTTCTCATCTGTGTGTTCATTAGAAGAGTACAACCTTCCATTTGTCTGAATCATCTCTGGTCATATTCTCATCTTCCATCATCAAATCCCTCACTTCATTTCCAAACCATTCTTGCTTAGTTCCATCCCAAGGCACACCCTTCCCATCTTCGCGAGATGAAATATGAACAAGGCACTCCACAGTTCACAGGTCAATCTCTTAGCCACACCAGCGTTTTGCAAGAGATAAATCCTGAGCACTCTGTGGATGACTCCTGGAGTCCTCAGGTGTCTTTGAAGAGGACTACCGTGAACCTGTGTATCAGAACTGGGTGTAGTGTTCAGTTGCTATAAAACAGTAAGGTAAAGGTAAAGGGACTCCTGACCATTAGGTCCAGTCGTGACCGACTCTGGGGTTGCGGCGCTCACCTCGCATTATTGGCCAAGGGAGCCGGCATACAGCTTCCAGGTCATGTGGCCAGCATGACTAAGCCGCTTCTGGCGAACCAGAGCAGCATACGGAAATGCTGTTTACCTTCCCACTGCAGCGGTACCTATTTATCTACCATTCAGCATCTCCCTACTGGTCTAGTGTGCTTTACACCTCTCCTCTCATCCCTTTACAGCAGGAATGGGAAATCTGTACCCTTCCAGCTGTTGCTGGACTCTAGCTTCCATCATCAGCAGTCAGCATTCCCAATGGCCAGGGATGATGGGCACTGCAGCCCAACGAATACTGGAAGATGACAGGTTCCATATCCCTGCTATATATCAATATGGATTCAATCCTGAAACACACACCTGCTGCTTACATGTCTAATTTGCTCCTCGAAGACAAAGGAAGTGGATGCATAGTCATCCTGAGCTTGGAGCAGAGATTCCCAAACTTAGATCTCCAGGTGTTTTTGGACTACAACTCCCATCATCCCTAGCTATCAAGACCAGTGGTCAAGGATGGTGGGAATTGTAGTCCAAAATTAGCTGAAGACCCAAGTTTGGGAAACACTGGCTTAGAGTATAGTACTGTTTCATCAGATAAGTTCTAGCCCCAATAAGAATATTAGTACCACTAGAACAGCTGAAAGAGTCGCGTGAGATTGCTGATTAATGAAGGCAGTCAAATGAGGGCCAGACTTTTCTTCTGGGATGGAGAACCTGTGTCTCAGGATGTTGCTGAACAACAACTCCCAACATTCCTGGCCATTTACCATGCTGACTGGGGCTGATGGGAGTTGAAGTCCAACAACTTCTGAAGAACCACAGGTTTTCCAGCCTTGCTCCACTCATTGCCTCTAAACTGATTTCTGAATAATCCACTTATGTTTCTACTTTCCTGGCTTCCCCTCTCTGGAGGACTTGAGTTGAGGTCCTGAAGCTTTTCCACTGTCCTCAGCTTGAGGCAGTTATCAGTGATTTATTCCTAGATCCTTGGTGTAGCTGTTGAGCATCAGCGTGAGGTCTCCTGGTGGTGGCCTTGAGGATCATGTTATTTCAGAAGGGGGTCTTGGCTCCCTGCCTGTGCAGGCCTCTTGCCAAAGACAATTTCAAAACTAGCATTAGGACCCCTGAAAAAGGAGTTTCATGTGTCCTGAAATTGGCCCAGGCGCTCTCATTTGTGCATTTCAAGTACTGTTCTGATCCCAAGATGATTAATAAAACAATAAATATGAAGAATGATGGTGGCCATGCTTATTCTAGAAAAATCCATAAAGACTGTGGTCATCAGACTGCCATTTGACGAGGCCACAGAGATTTGTTTGTGGTTTTTACAGATTATGTAATTGGCCTACAAACAAGGGTAGACCTGGAATTATTGTAAGGCATAATTCCCTTTCAGTTTGCAGAAAGCCAAACCACTGAGAAATTGAAATAGCCTTTGAATGGAGAGTTCACGAATCTGTAGGTTTCTAACCTGTTTTTAATTCAGTTACCTCTGGCTGACCTTGGAACAACTTGAGTCGACCGTAACACATAAGCACGAATAGCTTAAAACACTGAAGGAGCACTCTGTCCATGTGTCCCACCTCCCTGTGACAAATGGATCTGGTCTGTAGCTGGTTCAGGCCTCTGAAAGGGCTTTCTGAGCAATGTTTTGGGCCTCTTGCTGCTTGAAGGACTATTTCCTTGCTTCTGTGAGCCCTTGCAGGGGGCAGGTTAGTGTTCCACACTTGCCCCTTTTTACCTAATCTGGCCTGGTTTTGTGATATTAAATATGCAGTACATTTTAGCTGCCCCTCCTTTTTTTGTAAAAAATGAAGGAACTGCTCATCAATTGTATTATGCATTTCCTCTCTCATCTCCAAAGCAATTGTCTCAAATAATTCAGAAAAATGCAAAGATTGTAAAGGGCTGATCGTATAACCGCTTCATGATGAAAATAAGCTAAGGGCTGTATCCAGTGCTAGGCAATGCCCCTGCAGATGTCCTTTTTTATTGCTCACTCATGATGATTTATGCTCATGATGCTATCAGGGCGGTCACACACAACCCTGCATTCCATACTTTTTTGTACCTCCCAATTGGTGCATATCCTGTAGCTTCTTGCTGAAATCCAATTAAATTTTCATACCACCAAATGTTCTGGGCACACACACACACACACACACACACACACACACAATATATATATATATATATATATATATATATATATATATATATATATATATATATATATAGGTCCTGCTTTTGTTGTGCTGTGGTCTTCCAGCCAGCAATAATATGGTAGCATTGGGGAACCATCACGGAAGTAACAAAGCAGAATAAACCCACCATTATTATTATGACAACTATATAGTGCAGAACACACTTGCCATAAAACACCAGTTGAGAGCCCCTTCCCACTGAAATTGATGGGCACTACTAATTTAGGTCCATTAATTTCAATGGGTTTACTCTGAGTAGAACTGAGTTGCATAGAACCCCAAGTCCTTTGAGATTCCCCAGAATCAATCTTCCCTTTTACTATTGTCTAAGGGTGCTCATGTCATATCTGTAATGCTGCAGCACTGAACAAGGCTTGGCCATGAGGTCCTTGGTGGTCAGATCATGTAACTGCGGTGTTATCTTTCTTTTTAAAATAGTACAGTGGAACCTCGGTTTATGAACACCTCGGTTTATGAATTTTCGGTTTATGAACACCTTGGACCCATCTGGAACGGATTAATTCATTTTCCATTACTTTCAATGAGAAAGTTCGCTTCAGTTTATGAACGCTTCAGTTTATGAACAGACTTCCGGAACCAATTACACCCATGCTTCAGTTTATGAACGCTTCAGTTTAAGTACTCCGCGGACCCGTCTGGAACGGATTAATCCACTTTCCATTACTTTCAATGGGAAAGTTCGCTTCAGTTTATGAACGCTTCAGTTTAAGTACTCTGCAGACCATCTGGAACGGATTAATCCACTTTCCATTACTTTCAATGGAAAAGTTCGCTTCAGTTTATGAACGCTTCAGTTTATGAACAGACTTCCGGAACCAATTGTGTTCATAAACCGAGGTACCACTGTATAACAATGTGCTGCTTGCTTCCTTTATGGCTGGGATTGGGAACTGTGATCGCCAGTTGTCGTTGGATTCCAGCTTCCATGAGCCTCAGGTAGCAGGTCAGGGATGATGGGAATTGTAGTCCAACAAGATCTGGAGGGACACAGGTTCTCTGTTTCTACTTTAAGAGATTTACAGAGCAATCCCACTGCACAAAGTGTACTTGGAATTAGTTCCATGACTATCAAAGGGACTTATTCCCAGGTGATTAGGATAACATAACAACCTAATAATATCTGGTCTTCAGTGGTGATATGAATAGAACTCACAAATTGTTTCCCTCTGTCTTATGGAGCTAGAAAATGCTATTGACCAGGCAAAGTAAGGCTTCTCATCTGGTTTCCTGTTTGTAACAACATATCTCCCTTAAACATTGATACTGAAACGGCATCTGGTATATGTATTCAGTGTATTTTAAGTTCAAATATTAGCTTGTTCAGGACAGAATTTGGCATTTCAAGTTCAGTCTTGCTTATAGTGTGGTGGTGATATCGCCAAGGTTGCAGGTTTGATCCTCATATGGGACAGGCAGCTGCATATTCCTGCAACGTACTAGATGATCCTCTGTGTCCTTATAAACTCCATGACTCTACGAAACTCAGTTTGACTTCCACATACATTTTCAAAGGGGCAAGAAATATGCAGAAAAGCAGCATATGATACGTCTGCCCTGATCATTAAGATAGTGCCATGAAACTTGTTGTGCGTATGTGATTTTACATAAACCTCCGTTTCAAGTTTGAATACTGGTAAGAATGACTCCGGGGGAGGGGGGGGGAGGGGGGAACAGTTTGGGAAAGCAAAGGGCTGGCAAATACCACAATTGTAGGGACAAGGATTTAATCCATATAGGACCTTATATACTGAAACTGCTGGGAAAGTGAAAGAGAAATATAAGCAGCCTTTGGGACTCATGTAGATAATAGGGGGAATAGAACTCTTCTAAATAAATAACATAATATATGTATAAATACTACTACTACTGCTACTGCTAATATACATTTCTCAAGGTGATGTAGAAAATATAATAAGCACAGCCATAAAACCATTAAAGACAACACAGAAAAGAACAGCAAATTAATGTAAAAAACCAAGACCCTACAAACCCATGGCAGACACTTATATTGAAAGTAAGGCTTCTGAAACACTGATTTACTGAAGGTTCATCCTCTTCTACATTAAGGGGGACTGATAGCATTCAGCTGGCTAAAGTCTGTTAACAGGATGCAATATATTCAATATATTCTAGTGGAAGAACTAATTTTTTTAATGGTTAACCCCACTTTGTGATAAGATTCCATTGAAAATGGTATTCCAGCCCCATATGCTTTTCTTTCTTTATTGTAGCCATTCTTCCAGCCCACAGATCTGTGGGTGGTCACAATAACTTTGTCTGAGAGGCCAGTACATACATTTTCAATCAAAACCTTGTCAGATGATCTTCAGGAATCTGCCACAATGGGAGGGGGGGGAAGTTCCCCACCTTTTCTAGATCAAATCCTTTGTGCTTGTGGGATGTATCTGCCTCCACAAGGTTTGTTAACTGCTGCTTAACGTGGGACTGATGCAATGGCACTGAGTTTTCCTTCTGGGTGGCCTCAGGAGCTGTATTTGTGTTTATCTGTCTAACTCTTGATTTCTGTCAAACTATGTATGGAATAACTGATACACAACTTCCCTCTCTCGCCAGCTGCTTATTTAAAACCATTCATCCCATGCTCCTTTTGAAAGAACGCAAAGGGCTGAGGAAGTTGCTAACTCTTACCATAGCTCCTGACAAAGAAATTAAGCAGATACTTTCGAAGAGTGTCTCCCCCATAGTGCCACAGAGTGTAATATAGATAATAATAAACTTTCTCTGTGAAATGTTGCCCAACAAAGGCAGCCGAGTGATTTTTCTACAATGTGACTGAGTAATTAAGACTAATATTACAATTGACAGTTTTCACAAATTATGAAAAAGCAACGAACTGAACAAAAAAAACATGGTGATGGAGAAGGTGAGACTACATTATTATTAGTCTGATTCGTCATGGTAAATTTTGGGGAATTTTCAAGTTGGTTTCCTCTTTAATATATAAGAATTTTCTCTTCCAAGCACAGAATCAAGAGATTTTGGGTTGCCTTCTGATGCCCTCTCTTATATGAATTAACATATAATTCTGTCCTCTGTCCTACAGAGATCACAGAGGGAGCCATAAACGAAGCTTTAACTAGAAAGTAAGCAGTCTCTGCTTAATGTTGAGGCAGCAAATCGAAGCTGTTTTATAATGCAATTGTATGCATGTCTCCTCAAAAGTAAGTCCCACTCAGTGCTTACCTGCAGTCAAGTGCGTACAGGATTGCAGCCTGAGACACTGAGAACTTCTTGGAACTTAATTTAAGAGACTTTGATACAAATTCTATTGAACAAACAGGCTCAGTATTTATAAATAGGATTGTTTTCAGATGCAGTTTGAAGTGTGCATGTGACTTGCAACTAGCATTATCCCTACAAATAAATAGCACGTGAGTTACGATGAAAGAACATATGTAAATCTTAGTATATAGGTACAACTGTAAACGGTAAACAGTTTAGCATGTTTTCAGGCAAAACTTTATTAAGCATATAATCAGACTCTTCTGGGATTTGAAGTGTGTACGTATAGTACATTATTCTGTGATTGCAAATATAGTACTCAACCCCCCCCCCCGAGTTTTACTGCTACACACCCTAGACATATCTACTCAGTAGTAAGACCCACTGAGTTCCTTTGGGCTTACTCCCATGCCAGTGAGAATCGCAGCACTAACTCTTGCAGAAAAAAAAAATATTGATAAACATCACACACACACACAGAGCAGAGCATTTGATGGGCTGATCTATACAACACCCCTGTTACAGGTTTCTGTCTGAGTCAAATGCAAAGTCCAGGAACTTTGTTTTGGTACTTACAGTCTTTAAATGCAAGTGCAGGGTCTCTGTGAGGCAGGACTTGGGAGATTATATGCTGTAGAGATTCCAAGGTTCTGTCCATTTTGGGCTGCCTTCTTGCAGACTGCATCCACAAAGTGTCCACCACATGCCTGAATTCTTCCAGCCCTGTCCTGAATTTATGCAGCTCATTGATGAACTGGATTACCAAAGAATCTCCCTCCGCATCTGCCAATCAGACATTGCCCAGATTCAAAAGACCCTTCAGGGGGTCCTCCTCCCCAACTGGCTTATCTTTGTTGTAGGCTGAGCTAATTAGCTGGGGAGGCTGGTTGACAGGCTCCTTCCTCCTTGCTTTTTTCCTCTGTTAAACACACCCACCTACTGGCTAGCTGGAGAAGCAAAGCATGCGAAAGACATTCCTCTCTTCATCCTGACATTGACTGAAGCTGCTGAAGCAGACAGTGTTGGACTTTCTGCTGACTTCATAAGAATTCACCCCCACTGTTTAAAAAAATAATAATAATTGAGGGAAAGGGAAATGAGAAGATTAATATGGGATAGCTCGATGATGTCTTTCTTTAAGTATTGCTTGAAGGGCTGTCTGAGGACAACCCTTTTTTTGATGGTCAAAGTTCTATTTAAAGATAAAGACGGGAGAGTAGGAGCCTCAAAGTTTCACAATAGGGACGTGGGTGGCGCTGGGGTCTAAACCACTGAGCCTCTTGGGCTTGCCAATCAGAAGGTTGGCGGTTCGAATCCCTGTGATGGGGTGAGCTCCCGTTGCTTTGTCCCAGCTCCTGTCAACCTAGCAGTTCAAAAGCACGCCAGTGCAAGTAGATAAATAGGTACTGCTGCGGCGGGAAGGTTTCACATAAATGGCTAGTCCTTGTGGAACAGACTGAGCAGACACTCAGGTCACCTGTGGAGAGTCTGCCCCAGTCAGATAAGATGTACAGTGGTACCTCTGGTTGCGAATGGCATCCGTTCCGGAGGCCCGTTCGCAACCTGAAAAGGCTACATCCTAAATAGCTGCGTCTGCGCACGTGCGCGATGCAATTCGGCACTTCTGCGCATCCGCAGAGCGCAATTTAACGCTTCTGCTCATGCTCACAAGTTACGGATGCGCTGAACCCAGAAGTAACCCGTTCCGGGACTTCTGGGTTTGGTGTGTCCATAACCCGAAAAGACGCAACCTACAGTGGACGCAACATGAGGTATGACTGTATTCTATTTAAATTATAGGAATTGTTTCTAAGTTTACACCTCTACATTATCAGGTAGTAGTGGTAGTAGTAGTAATAATAATAATAATAGTTTTCATGCCACCCATCTGGCTGGGTTACCACAGAGACTCTGGGCAGCGTCCAACCAATTAAAACACTAAGACACCAAATTTTAAAACTCCCCTATACAGGGCTGCCTTCAGATGTCCTCTAAAAGTTAGGCAGTTGTTTTATTTCCTTGAAATCTTATGGGAGAGCATTCCACAGGGCGGACGCCAATATTGAAAAGGCCCTCTTCCTGGTCCCCTGCAACCTCACTTCTTGCAATGAGGGAACCACCAGAAGGCCCTTGGCGCTGGACCTCAGTGTCTGGGCTGAACAATGGAGGTGGAGATGGTCCTTCAGGTATGCAAGACCAAAGCCATGGTGCCCAATTCACAACAATTTGTGTTCTCTCTTGTGATGATATATAAATGGTCACCCTAATATGGGACCCCATATTGGCTTTAAAGCAGTAAATAGGTTTGATTAAAAGGAGCACAGAGGATCAAAGAGCCTGTTTTCCTTCAAAAATAGTTGAGCAGGACACATTCTAAGCGGAGTTGTCAAGGAAGGGCAGGGCCACCCAGAAAAGCAGTCATGACTATATTCATTTCAGAAATGGGGGGACAAGGGTGGCGTGCGCAATCCTCTAAAGGGCAGCCGGCAGCCCCTGCACCCAGCCTGGTGTCAGTCCTGGTAACTGCAAGGCATTAATCTTACAATAAAAAACAGCATGCATGAATTTATAAATCCCTTTCTTGCTCTGTAACACCAGTGGCTCTTGTTGGTACCATCTAATGTTAAGCTATTAGGATTTACCAGCATGTATTCTCCTTCCTCAATATCAGGTGCTCTTTAAGCACTTCCACCATTTTTTATGGGTACAGGGCCAGATGTTAGCCCTGGGATTTCTTCATAACGTTACGACAACATTGGACAAGATCCAATATTAGTCATACTCAGACTAAAAAAACGAGTCTGTGTGTCTTATTTGGATGTCACCCATTATTGTAGAGAAGTGAAAAGGCGTAGTTAGGGGGTGGATCAAATTCGAAACGTTTGCTTTAATATAATGCTGGAAAACCTACTTCCATGAATGTGATTTCACCCATTTGCAGTGTTTTGTGAACTATTACTGTTAGTTCGCATATTGTTATGAGGAAAGTTTCTACTTCTGTTCTAAGGCTGAAATCCCATGCACACATAATTCTGAGGTAAGTCTGGTTCAACTCAGTAGGACTTCTGAGTAAGCGAGGAGCACACAGACAGCACAGTTGATGCAGATACTATTCAAAGAAATAATGTGACCAGTCCCTGCTAAAATGAACTGACCTACGCTAATGGTTTGGACCTGAGAAAATTGCTTTAACTGCCTCCGAATTTGAAATTTGTTCTCCAGTAATGTATATGGAGGTTTACACAGGTCCCTGCCCAAGCATCTTGTAATCTTAAATTTCATTCATGGGAAAGAGAGCAGAAGGAAAGTGGAAGAAAGGGCAATGTGAGCAAATATAGTAGCACGTGTTTACTTAGTCCTTGGGTTGTAGACTAAGGCAAGGTTAGGCGACCTCTGGCCCTCCAGGTGTTGTGGACTACAACTCCCATAATCGCTGAGCACTGGCCATGCCGTCTGGAGATGTTGGAGGTTGTTGTAGTTCAACAGGTGCAACAATATAAATTGTGTAAAGAGCTGTATTGTAGCCTGCGCATAGGGTCACTTCACCCTTATGACAGCTAAGACAACACAAAATGGCTGACCACGCCAAGCCATATCCTGTCCAGACTCTGTGGAAGAGTTAGGAAGTGCATAAAACTTTAGGGTAGGGGTTTAAGATGCTAGCTTCCTCCATCCCAGACTACTGGCCGAGCTGGCTGGGGCTGCTAGATACTGGGAATCCAACACTACTTGAGTGCTTGGAATGTTTTTTTATTTATTTAAAAAACACACACCTCGGGGAACAAAAACATTCCAAATAATCCCAAAAAACCAGGAGCCATCTCTCAAATCAGTACGATTACATGGACCAACCGCCTGTATGAGGCTTCCTGACAGACTCTTACCTTTGTATACTATTTTTAAAAAACAAATGAGGAAAGAGCTTCTGCCCATTTTGGCAATGTTCACCTCTCTGTAGGGAGGTTTAGTAACATCTGCAGATGGACTATTTCTTAACCGAGGTAAGGAGGAAAAAAAATGACACCTGTTCCTGATTTTCTCCTTTCAATTCAGTTACAAATATCAACCAGGGTGGTAGGGCAGCAAACGTAGCTGACAGCTTTTATTCCCGTATAGCTGAAAGTCAAGTAATATACACAATATTGTATCAGCAGATACAAGAGTCTGTAGTATTTTTGTGGCGCTTGTATGACCAGTTACGAAAAACACTGTTAAGTGCATCCATTAAAAATGCATTTGAAGGATGTTGATTAAACAATTCTCCGATACCTGCTAAATATGTGAATTTGTTAGGAGTGTCCTGGACGTTATTGGCTTAACCTCCCCGTTTCCTCAGGTTCCCAGTAAATAAACTTTTGTTTGAATATCCACATATGAAATATAAACGGAACACCGCGGAGTCCAGCCTTTGTATAAACTTCATAGTGACCTCTGATGACTTCAGATATTTCAGGAATTCTACCTCTTTTCTTGTTAAGAGATATATCATGGTACAATGTCAGGGCCGAGTTCCTCCCTTAGCCATTTTTATCCCCAGAGAAATGTATGGTAATCTAAACAAAACCGAAGGTTAAGGACAAGTGGATATTTATGGCTCTGCCTTGGAACGACTTTTAATTTTTCAAAAATGCTTTAAATACCTGTCTTTATCCCAAAATGAAACAAAGTCTGAAGCATGGGAAATCACAGTCACTCAGACAATCCCTTGCTATAGTGCTTTGCTTCTCTATTTCCCCATTATTTATCTAAATGTCCTATCTGTGCATACACAGCTCAGTGTGCGAGGATTACCATAGGCTGAGGCCACCTCTTCTTCTTTCTAGGTCTACCAGGTTGAATTCCTGGGCATTATGTTCATCCAATGGAGCCCTCCTTCCCAGGCTCTCAGTGTACTGCCTACTCCTGCTCTTTGAGGGAGCAGCTGATGCCTGCAGGGCTTAGAAAACCATGAATTTTCTGGATAAAGTAAAGGACCCCGGATGGTTAAGTCCAGTCAAAGGTGACTATGGGGTTGCGGCGCTCATCTCACTTTCAGGCTGAGGGAGCCAGCATTTGTCCAACCTTCCAGGTCATGTGGCCAGCATGACTAAACCGCTTCTGGTGCAACAGAACACCGTGGTGGAAACCAGAGAGCATGGAAACACTGTTTACCTTCCCGCCACAGCAGTACCTATTTATCTACTTGCACTGGCATGCTTTCGAACTGCTAGGTTGGCAGGAGCTGGGACAGAGCACACCTGGCTGAGAGAGGCATACAAGGCTCTCCACTTCTTCGTATTAAATGTTAATATAAATCAGGGGTGGCCAACTCCCAAGAGACTGTGATCTACTCACAGAGTTAAAAACTGGCAGTGATCTACACCCTTTTAGGGGGTTCAGGTCAAAATTGTTGAGCTTTTTTTAGGAAGGAGGAATGCCCATTTTTGAGGGGTGCAGGGCAAAAGTGTTGAGCTTCTTTGGGGGGAGCCAGTGATCTACCACAGATGTCCAGTGATCTACCGGTAGATCACGATCTACTTGTTGGACATGCCTGATATAAACAGATTCTCTCTTTAAGTAAAACAAAAAAACCGTCAATCAAGTACTTATATCCAACGTTCTTAGAGACGACAGCGTGCCCCAAAACTGTAGGGTATCCCATGTTCCATCGCTTGTTTACCTTTTGAATATTTTACTCAAAAGCAACCAAGTCTAATGCTTCTCTTTGACTTGCCTAACGAGTTTTGCAGTTCTTTCAATGCTGGTCCGTGACCTCAGGTGACACGAAAGCTTAACAAGCAACATACAAATTGCTTCCAGGGTACAGAACCCTGAGAAAAGGCATGGAAGTAGTCCGTCTTGTTGAAATGTGTGGCAGCTGTTTGCATCAGGGGATGATGCAGATGGAAGTAGGCAGGTAATAAGCATACATGTGCAAACTATCTTCTCTTGTGGAAATCTGTTAAAGGTTACTTTCAAGAACGTCAGCATCATCAACCTTTCAGCCCTTCCCTCAATCTTGAAACAGAAACGCATATAAACTAGGTTGTGTTTTTTTTTAATAAAAAAAACCCTCTTCAGACTTTAAAAGTCAACTAGCAAAATCTCTGTAATTATGCTAGGAAGGATGCATGCGAAAAGAAGGCATGTATATTGAAAGGCTTGAATACAGAGCATCTTTGTTCTGCACGCAGGTCCACGATGTATTTCACAGAATCAGAGTTGGAAGTGACCACGAGGGCCATCTATTTCAACCCTCTGCAATGCAGGGATCTTTGGGGCAATGTGTACCTTCCTATAAGAAACTCAGGCTCTCCCCCATTATACGGCAGTGCTGAATTTCTCTCCCCACTAGAGTAAACGGCATTCTGTCATACAGGTATGTGGGAGAAAGTAAAGGGCGACACTTGCAAGACACCATTGATGCCTTCCAGCTGTACAATTCAGTGATTCCACTTTGGCCGGCAACATTCCCATTTAGGTGGGCAATTAAAACTTTCTTAGGCCACTGGGCTTTTAACCTGTTTTCAGTTCTTGCTCATGTTTTTTCTTGGTTGTTGTAATATGCTCTGTCCTTGAATTATTTTAGAAATAGATAAGCTGTACTGATCACATTAAATATGATCTCTGGCTATGTACGGCTACTTCAGCAATGAGAAAACCATTCCCACCCCACTCTTTTAGGATTTCAGCTGCTATATTAAATACACTCACAAAAACTATCATAAACTGAACTTCACGAAGATGCTTCAAGCTGTAGTGCAGAATAGAAGGAAACATGAATTTAAAAATATGCTGGCCCCAGCTGACCTGATTTTACAGAAACCACACCTTTTTTATTTTTTAAAAAATCACAATTTCCCTACGTTCTGGAGTTCTTAAACTTATCCCATACAGTTTTAGTTGTAACAGTTTTAGATGCCCTCCTTGTGGAACCCCCTCCCTTCAGATGTCAAGGAGACAAAGAACTACACAACATTTAGAAGACATCTGAAGGCAGCTGTTTTGGAAAGTTTTTAACGTTTGATGTTTTATTAAGTTTTAATATTTGCTGTAAGCTACCCAGAGTGGCTGGGAAAACCCAGCCAGATGGGCAGGGTATAAATACTAAAATTATTATTCTTACTAACAAAGTAGATTCAGCATAACAACTGCTTGCTTCTATTTCTGCTAGATAAACATCTTCTATGCACTTTAAACCCACACCACTTCAGCCAAGTGCTCCTGGCTACTGAGTTTCCAAGATATTTTGCGAGAGGCTATCTAGCACACTGTTGAATGTATGTTAACAAAATTTATTAGCAGTTGCAGAGAGCTGCTTAGAGATCCGAGTGCCAGCCAGGCCTGTGCAACATCATTTTTATTACTTGTCAGTTTGGGCAGGATTTATGCATGAAACCTTGGAAGGGCTGAGAGAAATTGAGCAAGAGCTTCTAGGTTCAAAGCTCTGCTAGTCATGAAAAACTTGTGGGCCTTTGTTCAAGTTTAGAAATTAAGATACTGCTGACGGTGCTACATCAATTATTGCGAAGGCAAAAACAATTACCTGGGAGGAAGTACCACTGACCTCAATAGGGCTTACCTCTGAGTAAACATATATGGGATTGCAAAGTAAGGCAATTGAGCCACAGTGAAGATAACAGGGAAACTTTAAACGGGGGTGTGGAATGCTCTAATAATGTCAGATTTCAGCCCAAGGATTTGCACTAGCCTTAAAACCATCTCCTTAAGATTATTGCAGTTTGATCCCATGTTTTGTAAACTTGTGCTTATTTTAAAGGTAAAGGGACCCCTGACCATTAGGTCCAGTCGTGACCGACTCTGGAGTTGCGGCGCTCATCTCGCTTTACTGGCCGAGTCAGCTTCCAGGTCATGTGGCCAGCATGACTAAGCCGCTTCTGGCGAACCAGAGCAGCGCATGGAAACGCTGTTTACCTTCCCACTGGAGCGGTCCCTATTTATCTACTTACACTTTGACGTGCTTTCGAACTGCTAGGTTGGCAGGAGCTGGGACCAAGCAACGGGAGCTCACCCTGTCGTGGGGATTTGAACCGTCGACCTTCTGATTGGCAAGCCCTAGGCTCTGTGGTTTAACCCACAGCGCCACCCGCACCCCTGTGCTTATTTTACGCCTCATCTAATGGACCCTACTATCTGAAAAGCACGTTTAGGTGGATTGCAGGCTTAAATGGGCATCTAAGCAATACAATCCTATGTACCCAATCCAGGGAGAGTGCTAAACTGAACTCACCGAGCCTTGTGTCTATATGCATAGTATCAGATGGGCTATATTTTCAGTCTAGCCACCTGAAAACTGGGAGTTCGCTGTCCTAAGTTTGCTTTCTCTGACAATTTTATTGCTTGTGGAAGTTTTTGGCTTCTGTTTCTGAAAAAAGCGGTGTAGCAAATGGTGAGTGGAATCCTCTAGAAGCGGGCTTCCTGAAAGCCAAGTGACATAGCCAGCTGGCTCCTGGGGCAGGATCTGGGCCGCCGTACAGCCATGCAAGGTGGAGCCTCCTGCTCTCAACAAGCATAGTGAAGCACTCCAGTAAAAAAACAAACCAAATAAGAAATCTCACGGGGCACATCTGAACTTGGGGCTGCCACAGAGTAGGCCTTGAAGGCTTGTCTCAGGCTACAACAGAAAGAACACAACTTGACATGTTGGTTAAGCAGAAAGCCATCTCTTTCATTGATTTGCAAGGCATGGGGAAAGAAGGAAGATCTTTCTGTAGGATGTCAGCCCCAGAAGCTGGCTGTGTCCAAACTCGACTTGATGTTGTGCATGTGTTCCCGTCGCTGTTTCGTGTAAACGTTTGCTTCTCCTTTCTGCAACCGCCGTCTCAGAGCGGCTTTTTGCTGTTTCGTCAGCTGGCGCTTGATCTTCTGTTTTATCAGCTCCTGCAAGACATTTTCAAAACCCAGACATTAGGTCTTGCTTGCCAAGTCAAGTGACCATCTGAGAACTCAAAATAGGTTGGATACAAGGGGTGACATGGCACAAAACAAATGCACGGTTTAATGAGCTTTAAGAGGCTTTTCTGGAATTAATGAACAATAGTTTCTCAGTCTAAACAACCTGGGCAGGGCCATAAAACTGGCCAGTGGCATTGTGCAACGACAGAGGGAAGACACGCAAAAGCAAGCCGGAACATTTTTTGGGATCTTGAGAATTTTGAGCTAGTTTGGAAGAATACTGCTCCTCCTTGTGGCTGAGACAAGTAATGAATTTGTCACAAACTGCACTGGACATTTGTTTGCACGTGTCAGAGAATCAAGAGTTGGAAGGGATGTGACCTTCCGGTGAGAAATAAATTGATATACACATCCCTATCACCCACTGATGCAAACAAGAAAATTGGGGAAAATGCAAGTCACCCAGCTGTTAGCTGGACCTGTATCTAGAATGGTGAGAAAATGGGCACTGGATGGGGTTGGCAAGAAAATCCCCCCCCCCCGATTTATAGCTTGCCATATTCCTCAGGCTCACAGGGTGGTTCAACATAGGAGCGCACATATGAGCATGGTTCAAGGGGTAAAATGCAGCTCACAACACAACGCTCCATTCATTGCAAAGATGACCAAAGAAAGGCATTTCTACAGAGTGCAAGGGAGGGAAGCATTTGATAGGGCAGGTTCTGTGCCCTGTTTGCCTGCATTTTTTCCAACCTGCCTTTCTGTCCCAGCCTTTCCTTAAAAAGATCTCCTACACAGGTGTGCAAGCAACTGTTTTTGAGTACTGAAAACGATCTGTTTCAATGAGACTTAAGAACAGTGTCTATGTGCAATTAGAATTCTTTTATTTTTGAGTTGTTGCTTCCTCCCCCCCCCCCCTTTCTGCAGAAATACTTCCCTCCTTTTGGTCAGTCTAGCAGCAATCATTTACTAGGAATTTAAAGAATCTGGAAGACAATTGTTTTCAGTCCATCCCTTTTGTCAGCAGATTGCTGGGCTCCAGGAGTGGAATGCGCTGGCCCTTTCAGATTGTACTCTTAGGGTCTGGTATACTATTCCCAGTTGGTAATGAAAAAAGAAGAGAGCAGTGCCTTTGTCAGACAGAGTGCTCTTGAGTGTCCTGGTGGGTGTCCAAGAAAATAAAGAAGCAGATTCCTTCACCCCCTTTCGGATAAGCTGGTGATTCAATCTGGCCGAGGAAGGCGTAAGGACCCTTCTGTTTATGTTCATGATCTCTAATTGCAAAATTTAATTTAGCTTGGATGAAGTTTGGGGGGAGTTTCAACAGATTCCTCCTGTTGCAACTATTTAAGAATGCAAGGCTCTTTTAGAACCTGTTAATAAAAATATTCCTTGATCGCCTATGTTAAAAATAATAATAATGAAATACGAATCTTCACACCCCATGTTTTATGTTTTCCTCTAACCTTTCTCCACCCAGTATCCCAAGGTGCTCAGTGACTTATACAAGCCACATAGAGGCACTTTAGGATAAATGAAACCACCACAGCTCAATAAAGACCTATGGAGTATACACATGAAGCATTAACCAAAGCTGCTAATAGGCTGTTTGGTGTCTGGGGAAACTCCCCCCCCCCTTTGATTGTATTCAGTATATCAGCTGCTTGGAAAGCGGAGGTGGCAGTGATTCAAAACTGGGTTACACACAACAGTGGCTGAAGCACTGGAACCTCAGCATTATGCTTTAAGTGGAGCAAGACAATATTTTATTTAATTTTATATCTTTAACAGCGGAAACTAATGACCTTTAGAGACAATGACAACAGTTCATTATCTTAGGGCTTTCAGGAGCAATAACGGATCTGGGTTTGACTAGAAGGTGACAACTTTTGCAAGTTTTAGAATAATTCTAATTGCGCTTTCAAAAATCCCCCCTTATGAATAGAGAGAAAGAACCCTGTTTTTTCTTCACCACCTGATCAGTATCAGGTGAAAGAAGGGTCATAGCTCAGTGAGATACATAGCAAATTTAATAAAGGCATAATCCACTGGCCTGCAATGTCCTAATGAAATAAACAGCAGTTGTGCTGGGGAAGATTTTGCGGGACTGAGCTCTAAGTCTTTGAGCATTATATAAAGTAGGAAGGGGATGTTGAACCAGAACTTCCACCAGCCCCAAGCTGCAAGGCCAGGGTTGATGGGAGCAGCAGTCCAATGAATTTCTGGAGGGCCACAGTTTTCTCATTACTTATGTAGGACTTACTGGAGGAATTGTGGAACGACTTCCCATACTGCCTGCTGAAGTCATGCTAGTAGTTCTTGTCCTGTGGTCATTGATGTGACATAGGCTTTCCTCATTTCTGCAATATAGAACAGATGCTTGTAGTCAGCCATTTTTAACCCAAGCTTTACCAATCAACTCTTCCAAGACGATTCTGTTGCAACATTGATAATGGACACAATCCACCAGGATATTTACCTACACAAAATTTGCGAGAATGAAATGGGTTTGGCTCAACGGACCTTCCAGTCTCAAGGACGTTCGTTTCGTATGGCATGAATATCGTTGACCCAAAGGTGCTCTTGAATCTTTATTGCTTGCTAACAGGCACTAAGATTGACACAGGCTCACTCTCTGCCCTAGCCTGCCATGCCTTGAGTGACATCACTTCCAACAAAGGCAGCATAAGGACCCGTCAGCCTCCTTTTGCAATCTTGGTTTTCTATGCAAGAAGCCAATAAATGTCTCATTTCATTAAACAAAATGCAGGCTGGGCAGTGTGGTTAACTACTCAGCTTAGGCAATTTTGTTAGCGAAGGTTTTGCTGGCCAAGAGAACTGATGAAGAGGGAACAGTATCTGAAAGCAGCAATAAGGAAGGGCCAGCACAATCTGATGCAATGAATAATTTGTGCTCCCGCCACTAGTAGAGCAAATCAAGTAGGAGCAAGTTTACGTAAGTACAAAATGTAGGAGAGATTATAGCTGGTACCATTTTTTAATTTCTCCATGAGGGTTAAAGCATGCCAGTGAGGAATCAAGTAATGTATAACATTTCTAATCCATCAGTCCCTGAATATTACATTGTAACAAAAAGGTCATTACACATGCTACTATTTAAAACGCACCCACTGCTTTGAATCTGATGGAAGAGTTTTGAAAAAGAAATCTGCCCAATGCTTGGGGAGCTTCCGTTTTGGAAAGATGGAGAGAAAAAAAACAGTATCTGAAGAACCCTGAATGATCAATATAAATTCATACCTGAAAGGCCTGAATTCTCTGTTTAATGTTGACAAGTCAACCAGATCAGGGCATTCATCTTCGCAGTCCTTCTCAGCAGGCTCTTCTCCCTGACCTGTTTGATCTTCAGTTTTGGTAGATTTTCCAATTTTCTTTTCATCCTCAGAAAAATCAATTACAGAGCAGCCTGCATTAGCCCTGTCTCGAGCAGCAATAATTTGCCCTTCAGCTTGTTGTAAGGCACAGGCGAACTCCCGCAAATCTAAACTCTGCTCACTTTCATCTGCGCTATCATCTTCTTCGCTGCTTTGCCCCAAATCTTCGGTGGCATCGTCAACCTCCCCTGTGAAGTCCCCTTCGGTCTTTTGATCTGTGCCGCTACATAGTGTTTCTCCCCCTTCAGAATCTTGTGCGTCGGGAGAACAGGCAGTTTCATTGCCCTCATCGCGAGGGCCAGCTGGGTGAAGAAGCTCATCATCTTCCTGCATTTCTTTGGTGTAACCGCTGGCAGCAATTTCGACATCAAGAGAACATGCCCTCCTGGCAATGTAGGAAAAGAGAAAAGTCAAGCATGAACTGAGTCTCCATTTAATGCAAGTACACTTTTAGAACAAAGTTAACCTAAAGTAATGCTGGACTTGTGATTTTATACCCATACACTGAAGCACAGCCTGATGGGATATACTTTGACGAAAAATGCCCCTCCCCCCAAGGGTACGGTAAGGAGTAGAAGAACTGGAATCCTAAGGTGCAATTCTGAAGCAGCTGCATTCTGTAATCCAATAAAAAGATTAGCTGTCTGTTGCAAATAAATTCAGCTCTTTTTTTAAAAGGAGGGGGAAGAGGATCAGATTCTGAAAGGGATTGGATAATGACTGGAATGAGGAACAAGTGCAAGACCTCCTCCATATCTAGAAGAGAGCCTTATTGAAGAACAAGATATAGAAGAATAAATATGAAAAAAGATGCAGTTCAGTGGATTGAATGACATCCATCCTTTCACGATTATCAAACAGCACATGATGCAAAACAATTGCCTCTCTGCCATACAGCTTAAGAGAGCATTAGAAAATGACATATATATTTAGCGTAAGACAGATGCATACACCAATAGCAAACATTAATCTGATCTGTATCTGGCACTAAAGTGACTTAACTTCTACTCTCTCCAGAGACACATTCAGATGAGAATTGGAATGCGTGACTCAGGCCCTCAAATAAAAATAGTTAATGCATGTTACTGTGATAGACCTGTGTTTCTATCCACGGAGCCTCGGTTCAGGCTTAACTTCCAAGAGGGCAAATGCCTCTCTGGGAACAACCTGAATGCATTGTGAAGAGCAGCGTTTCTCAAACTTGGGTCTCCAGCTGGTTTTGGGACTACAACTGCCACCATCCCTGGCTAGAAAAACCAGTGGTCAGGGATGATGGGAATTGTAGTCCGAAAGCAGCTGGATACCCAAGTTTGGGAAACACTGGTGCAGAGGTAGAATCTGAGGTGTGAAACAACTCTTGGTTTCTAAACAGGCTCACAAACTTACCTAACATCCTTGAAAGTTGGATAGAGTTCACTTTCATAGCTGAAACGTTTCATAAAGAAGTCACGGATGCATTTCACATCTCTGTCAAAGTACCTGAACAAAAGGAAGTTTCACAGATTACTTTAAAAAGGCGCGTTCAAGTTACAAACATCCCACTACTATAGGTTCTTCATTACTCATGCATCAATTCTGCTTTTCACGTTTTTGAACTCTGTTCTGGAATTCGTAAAGCATCTCCAGTCAACAGCCTGGTTCGCACGACATGCGAAGCCAGGCTTACCAGGACCTCACAAACCTGCTCAATGTCATCAAATGGTCACACCTTGATAATACACAGAGGCTGCCCATCACATACCATTCAGCATTTGGGTGAGACGTTGACACCATCTGCGGGAAATCAATCATTGTGACTCGATCTTCATTATCCAACATGAGATTGAACTCATTGAAATCACCATGGATCAAACCGTGGTTGGCAAGTTTCACAATTAATTCCATTAGCTCGCTATACAGAGAGGCAGGGTCTTCGAGATGATGGACTTGACATCTACGTGATAAAACAAAGCCACCAGAATATTACGGGTGCGATCAAATGGATGCCCCAACTAGGAGGGAAAAACCAATAATATTATGTGCCAATGTGATCCAATGGGTAGTCTGTTGAATCTGCGTAAGAGATCAAAGTCTAACTCGGCTGAAAATTTGCCCACAAAGCCTACTCAGTAGCTGGCCACCTGGAAAGTTAGACGAAAGGCCCCACAAAATTGCACTTTTATGTAGAAGGGGTTTGTTAGGGTTACATGGGGGGTATGATTTGTTGATTTCTCTGATCTACACAGCATGCCTGAAAAATGTGCGCTGCCATCACACGGATTAATTATCATGCACCATCACTTCTCAGCAATGACACGAGCAAACTTGTAAAACATTTCTCACATTTTCCCGGCACACTCCTTTGCTGGAAATAAGACATGTTTGAGTCTCTCAAAGAATGAGTAACACAAACACATTTTTAAGGCGCAACTGTGCAGAATGGGCCGCACCAAATAAGGAAGTTGTGAAAAGTTTCCCACGCCTTCCTTCTCACGACGTCACAGAATATGTGTTAAAGATGCTCCTCCTGTGCTCATTCTGTTTTACACATATTGACCTTAATCACATCTCTGTTTGGGGGGGGGGCTGACTCCACAGTGACATAATTACTGACTGGCCTCCGAGAATAAAAAGTTTGGGAAAGTCAACAATTATGGATTGGACTCATAGACATCTTCCTCTGTGGAGGGGGCGCCTTCCATTTGCTCCAATCCAGTGGAAGCTTTCATTCCCATTGACGAGAGAAGAGAGGAGAGAACATTTTTAGCCCCTGTGCCATGAACTATTCAGGAAGGTCCCCAGCCCTCTGAAACAGATTTTGGGCAGGGGACAAGGGGACTGCAGAGGGAATTGAAAAATGCTCTCCCTCCAGTTCGTGGAGTTCCATCAAAAACAAAGTCAGGATCCAATCCTACATTTTCACCTAACAAAGCAGTTTCTTCAGCTGATGACTTTGGATGATCATGGCTCACAGGTAACAAAGGACTCCTTTTATGCTACCAAGCCATCCTTTGTCTATTTTGCAATACCTTTCCTATATAATCTTTTTAAAATTTAGTACAAGAACTGCTGAATACTTCAAAAGGAACATTCTTCTCTAAATTCATGTTTAATTAATTCAGGTTTTGAAATAGATTCGTTTTTGATTAGGCAGTTCATTTCAGATGCCTTATCATATCACATTTATAATGCGACCTTGTTTTTCAACTGCAGCCAATTTAGTTTTGATCCAGGAAGACAAATGAAGGTCAGATTGGACACAAATGCCTTTAGCTGTGCAAATACACGCAGTCAGCACATTAGTGGGCAAACTTCAGTGATCTCGTATTGTTTAAAAAATAATAATCCAAAAGACAATATAAAACCAGTGGTAAGTATTATAATTTATTGTCTCATTAATACTACTAGTTATAATAAAAACATGCACCATGCAATAAAATTCCAAAAAAATAAGATAGCTAGACCAAGCATTTCATAGGCATCTGACTGGTCAATGTAAGAACAGGATGATCGGCTAGACGGGCCTTTGAGGAGGGCCCTTCTGTGTTCTTACAACAGTATATTCCTGACTTGCTGTGCCAACATCTAAATGTGTAGAACAGACATACCAACCACATCAATTTTTGAAGAATGCAAGGCTATGGGTATTTATTTAAAGTTTTTAGACATTCCAGTTAATCAATCAATTTGAAGGCATAATCTACCATTACAAAGAATTATATTGATGTTACTGACAGATGTGTTGGAAGAACTGTTTTTAAAAAAAACCAGCCTGGGGTTGGGTGTGTGTGGAGAGACAGGTAGAAGAAAAAAGTAATACTATGCTGCAGTCAGAATTTCTTTGACAGTATTTTGCTCTACAGGGAAAGAGCTCCATTTATTTTAAAAAGGAAATGACTTCCAATACATGTTGCTTTATATGGCCAAAAGAGCTCACCTAGAAGACCCCTTTAAATAACTAATCTTTTCTGCTTTCCTTAATCATCCAGGGTTTATGGAAATAATTACATGCTTTCTTAAGGAATTGTCTCTTCTGCATGCTTTAGTATGAAATGTAGGGCTCTAGTGAATATTTCCAAGTAATCAGCAATTTCAACAGTGCTTAGATTTTGGTAATTCTTAAGTTTTATTATTTAAGAAATGGAAGTCAAGGGAAATATACAGGTACAGCTTGCTTCCCAGTTATCAAAAATATAAATAAGGCCCTGTTACGTACAAAGTCAGACCAATGGCTTTTAATGAAAACCAATTACAGTACTGTCAATCCCAGCCTGCAGTGATGTCTAAGGTCTTTCCTACAGGGGTTTTCTTAACTTTGATACCCAAGAAAGTTACTATTACAGTATACTGCTGTTGCTTTGTCCAAACATCTACTACTAGCAATCTATAAACTATAAATCTATAAATCATATTGAACAGAAACACCCCTGAGAAAATACCTTAATACTTACAAAGGGTAACCATTGACAAGTTCCATTACTACTGCGTGTCTATTGTAGTCATATGGTTTTGGAACAGGAAATTTTCTATCATGCAAAGCCTGGCCAAAAGAGGGGAAAAAGGTATTTTAAAACATCAGTGCATGTCCTTCTATTTGAGTTAAGTATTAATATTCCATTGTGTTAATGTACTCACTCAGAGTTTTAATGCCGAGTACTAGTGTATGGCACAAATGAAATAATCTTCACGTAAAACAAATAAACACACACCAGATAATAAAATAAAATCCATCATATTGTAAGAATGTGATATGGACATGAGAGGCCTGCAGGATCCGACTAAAGTTCAGTATCCAGTTTCTCAAAGGACTGACCAAATGTTTTGAAGAACCACAAGCAGACCACGAAGGCAACAACTCTCCCTTTTTCTTACCCAGGCACCCCCAAACTTTGGCCCTCCAGATGTTTTGGACTACAATTCCCATCTTCCTTGACCACTGGTCCTGTAGCTAGGGATCATGGGAGTTGTAGGCCAAAACATCTGGAGGGCCGCAGTTTGGGGATACCTGCTCTTACCCCTTCAGTGTGTTCCACTTAAAAACATGGAGGTTCCACTTAGCTATATGGCAAATAGTCACTGATAACTTTTATCTTCCACGTTTACCCCCTTTTAAAACCACCTAAAACAGACTAGGATTGAGAAGATCTAGGTTCAAAATACCTGTTCAGACATGATGTGGAGATTTATCAGACCTAGGCACAGGATTTCCAAATGTAGTTGCAATATAGACTTACGTACAGACAACAGAATGCTGCCAGTTTTAATTTCCATGGCCTTTTCTGGTAACCCTTATATTAAGAAATTCACCTTTTTCAAGGCCAACACATATTGAGTTGCCACTGGGCTAGCTGCAGAGATGATACAGCCGTTAAAAGGAGCCCGTGGATAATCTTAGAAATTGGATGGGGACATGTGGAAGAAGTAATCAGTTAAAAATGGGTCACACCCATCATCTTGACAGGTGAGAATAAAGTTAGAGGAAGCATGTGTAGACCTTTCTGTAACTCCTGGCTCAAGCCTAGTAACGATGGGCCCAGATTTTGGTGAACCAGGGGAAAAACAGCCAACAAGTACCTTCATGTAGGCAAACTCCTTCATTGCAGCAAGACGTGACAGGTAGAGCCAGGACATCTTGTTTCTGTGCTTATGGTAATCACGCTTGTTTTTTAAGTTCCGAAAGGATGTCCTCCCAAGTCTATGCAGCTTCAATGCAAGTTGCTGCTCTTCTTCATTTGCAACAATATAAATATCTTTAAAACAAAGATTCAGTCCAATGAGAAGCATGATTAAAAAATTAGCCTTTAACACATTCAAATTTTAGAATGGTGCATAATGTCTATGAACAGCAGAAACAATGCTACCAATATTGTGCCAAATCCAGGTTCATCCAGTGAATGTTTTTGCTTAGCTGCTTACCACAGCAAACTGTTCATGGTCTTTACAATTTAAGAAAACTGAATGGTCATGAAATGTTAAATCTCTAGAATTCATAGAGGCTATTTAAATGTTTTCGATATATCTGCTACATTTCATGACCCCGTCCCCCAATCATGAAGCTTGAAAATACCTGATTCTTTTCCAACGCCCATCTGGTTTCCAACAGAACAGATAACTTGTCGAGAAGAAAGAGTTTTCAAGGCTAAGTAATCATAACCTCCATTAGTTAATCGATAACCTTGGACAGCTGTAAAAGTAAAATAAGTGTATCACATCACACTGTATTACTGTGTGCTTATCATCATTATGCAGTGTGTCCTTTTAAAACACCAAAAATTACTTAATTAGCAGTACTCCAAAGAGAACTTCCCCCCCAACAATCCCTGTGATCCATATTGTACAGTGGAACCTCGGTTTACAAACACCTCGGTTTACGAATGTTCGGTTTACGAACGCCGCGGACCCATCTGGAATGGATTAATTCACTTTCCATTACTTTCAATGGGAAAGTTCGCTTCAGTTTATGAACGCTTCAGTTTATGAACAGACTTCCGGAACCAATTGTGTTCATAAACAGAGTTACCACTGTACAGGCAAGAGGAATTTTATAGTCAGAGCAAAAACATGGAATTAAATGTGGGCATCGTGAGTTGAAACAACTTAGTTAAGACACCTTGGTTGGCAACTAAACATACCAAATATTGCTGGTTTCCCCTACTTTTCAACAGGTGATATCCAGTGGTTCCTGTCTGCAGGTACCCGGTAGAACAATTTCTGCTTATGCAGCAGGACCTCTCCTTCCCACTACATGTGCTTGAGAGTGTTGGAGAACTATTTGCAGTATACCGTGTTTCTCATATTATAAGTCATGTCTTATATTAATTTTTTCTTCAAAAAAACACGACATGGCTTATTTTTGAGGGATGTCTTATTTTTTAATAAAGTGCACGCGGGCGCTGTTTGCCGGGCTTGTCAAGCCCAGCAAGGAGCGCCCGCCGATCTTCGGTGACAGGCGGGGATGGGGGGAGAGCGGAGAACGATCTCCGCTTCTCCCCCACCCCCGCCTGTCACACAGCACAGGGCCGAAGATCGGCGGGCGCTGTTTGCCGGGCTTGTCAAGCCCAGCAAACAGCGCCCGCCGATCTTTGGTGACAGGCGGGGGTGGGGGGAGAGCGGAGCACGATCTCCGCTTCCCCCCCACCCCCCCTGTCACACAGGACAGGTCCGAAGATCGGCGGGCGCTGTTTGCCGGGCTTGTCAAGCCCAGCAAGGAGCGCCCGCCGATCTTTGGTGACAGGCGGGGGTGGGGGGAGAGCGGAGAACGATCTCCGCTTCCCCCCCACCCCCGCCTGTCACACAGGACAGGTCCGAAGATCGGCGGGCGCTGTTTGCCGGGCTTGTCAAGCCCAGCAAACAGCGCCCGCCGATCTTCGGTGACAGGCGGGGGTGGGCGGAGAGCGGAGAACGATCTCCGCTTCTCCCCCACCCCCGCCTGTCACACAGCACAGGGCCGAAGATCGGCGGGCGCTGTTTGCCGGGCTTGTCAAGCCCAGCAAGGAGCGCCCGCCGATCTTTGGTGACAGGTGGGGGTGGGGGGAGAGCGGAGAACGATCTCCGCTTCCCCCCCCACCCCCGCCTGTCACACAGGACAGGTCCGAAGGTCGGCGGGCGCTGTTTGCCGGGCTTGTCAAGCCCAGCAAGGAGCGCCCGCCGATCTTTGGTGACAGGCGGGGGTGGGGGGAGAGCGGAGAACGATCTCCGCTTCCCCCCCACCCCCGCCTGTCACACAGGACAGGTCCGAAGATCGGCAGGCGCTGTTTGCCGGGCTTGTCAAGCCCAGCAAACAGCGCCCGCCGATCTTCGGTGACAGGCGGGGGTGGGCGGAGAGCGGAGAACGATCTCCGCTTCCCCCCCACCCCCGCCTGTCACACAGCACAGGTCGGCGGGCGCTGTTTGCCGGGCTTGTCAAGCCCAGCTAGGAGCGCCCGCCGATCTTTGGTGACAGGCGGGGGTGGGGGGAGAGCGGAGAACGATCTCCGCTTCCCCCCCACCCCCGCCTGTCACACAGGACAGGTCCGAAGATCGGCGGGCGCTGTTTGCCGGGCTTGTCAAGCCCAGCAAGGAGCGCCCGCCGATCTTTGGTGACAGGCGGGGGTGGGGGGAGAGCGGAGAACGATCTCCGCTTCCCCCCCCACCCCCGCCTGTCACACAGGACAGGTCCGAAGATCGGCGGGCGCTGTTTGCCGGGCTTGTCAAGCCCAGCAAGGAGCGCCCGCCGATCTTTGGTGACAGGCGGGGGTGGGGGGAGAGCGGAGAACGATCTCCGCTTCCCCCCCACCCCCGCCTGTCACACAGGACAGGTCCGAAGATCGGCGGGCGCTGTTTGCCGGGCTTGTCAAGCCCAGCAAGGAGCGCCCGCCGATCTTTGGTGACAGGCGGGGGTGGGGGGAGAGCGGAGAACGATCTCCGCTTCTCGCCCACCCCCGCCTGTCACACAGCACAGGGCCGAAGATCGGCGGGCGCTGTTTGCCGGGCTTGTCAAGCCCAGCTAGGAGCGCCCGCCGATCTTCGGTGACAGGCGGGGGTGGGCGGAGAGCAGAGAACGATCTCCGCTTCCCCCCCCACCCCCGCCTGTCACACAGCACAGGTCGGCGGGTGCTGTTTGCCGGGCTTGTCAAGCCCAGCAAGGAGCGCCCGCCGATCTTTGGTGACAGGCGGGGGTGGGCGGAGAGCGGAGAACGATCTCCGCTTCTCCCCCACCCCCGCCTGTCACACAGCACAGGTCGGCGGGCGCTGTTTGCCGGGCTTGTCAAGCCCAGCAAGGAGCGCCCGCCGATCTTTGGTGACAGGCGGGGGTGGGGGGAGAGCGGAGAACGATCTCCGCTTCTCGCCCACCCCCGCCTGTCACACAGCACAGGGCCGAAGATCGGCGGGCGCTGTTTGCCGGGCTTGTCAAGCCCAGCTAGGAGCGCCCGCCGATCTTCGGTGACAGGCGGGGGTGGGCGGAGAGCAGAGAACGATCTCCGCTTCCCCCCCCACCCCCACCTGTCACACAGGACAGGTCCGAAGATCGGCGGGCGCTGTTTGCCGGGCTTGTCAAGCCCAGCAAACAGTGCCCGCCGATCTTTGGTGACAGGCGGGGGTGGGGGGAGAGCGGAGAACGATCTCCGCTTCTCCCCCACCCCCGCCTGTCACACAGCACAGGTCGGCGGGTGCTGTTTGCCGGGCTTGTCAAGCCCAGCAAGGAGCGCCCGCCGATCTTTGGTGACAGGCGGGGGTGGGCGGAGAGCGGAGAACGATCTCCGCTTCTCCCCCACCCCCGCCTGTCACACAGCACAGGTCGGCGGGCGCTGTTTGCCGGGCTTGTCAAGCCCAGCAAGGAGCGCCCGCCGATCTTTGGTGACAGGCGGGGGTGGGGGGAGAGCGGAGAACGATCTCCGCTTCTCGCCCACCCCCGCCTGTCACACAGCACAGGGCCGAAGATCGGCGGGCGCTGTTTGCCGGGCTTGTCAAGCCCAGCTAGGAGCGCCCGCCGATCTTCGGTGACAGGCGGGGGTGGGCGGAGAGCAGAGAACGATCTCCGCTTCCCCCCCCACCCCCACCTGTCACACAGGACAGGTCCGAAGATCGGCGGGCGCTGTTTGCCGGGCTTGTCAAGCCCAGCAAACAGTGCCCGCCGATCTTTGGTGACAGGCGGGGGTGGGGGGAGAGCGGAGAACGATCTCCGCTTCCCCCCCACCCCCGCCTGTCACACAGGACAGGTCCGAAGATCGGCGGGCGCTGTTTGCCGGGCTTGTCAAGCCCAGCAAACAGCGCCCGCCGATCTTTGGTGACAGGCGGGGGTGGGGGGAGAGCGGAGAACGATCTCCGCTTCCCCCCCCCACCCCCGCCTGTCACACAGGACAGGTCCGAAGATCGGCGGGCGCTGTTTGCCGGGCTTGTCAAGCCCAGCAAGGAGCGCCCGCCGATCTTTGGTGACAGGCGGGGGTGGGGGGAGAGCGGAGAACGATCTCCGCTTCCCCCCACCCCTGCCTGTCACACAGCACAGGTCCGAAGATCGGCGGGCGCTGTTTGCCGGGCTTGTCAAGCCCAGCAAGGAGCGCCCTCCGATCTTCGGCTCTGTCCCCCGATGCGCGACGGCTCGGGGAAGCAGGCAGGGAGCTCCTGCTGGGTCCCGCGCCTTCGCCTCTCGCTCGGTCGGGGCTACACGACATGGCTTATTTTCGGGGTATGTCTTATTTTTCACCAACCCTTAGAAATCCTGTCATGGCTTATTTTTTGGGGATGCCTTAAAATATGAGAAACACGGTATTTACAAGGGGGCACAGTGGGATGAGAGGAAGGGAATTTCACTTGTGCAATGTTGGCTATCAACCACTGGCGGCATTAATAAAAAATGCACTGAAACAACAATGTGGGCAGGTACTCCATTTATACTCACTTTTAGTTCGTTCATAAGCCAAGAGCCTATGCTTTGCTAATTCTCTCAAAATTTTGTTACATCCCCCATGTTTGAGACTAGCAATGGAAGCAATCAAGCTGGCAGGGACTATTTCATGGTTCTTCATGCCCATTTCCACCTGTAACAGCAACACATAGCATGATAAATACTCAAAATAAATATTTTGATAAGCATAGTTTCCTACATCATGCCTCCTGTTTTTGAACATCTAGCCTCCTTTCTGGTGCTTGCATTTAATACTTTTAAATACTAGCTCATGCCCTCACAGAACGCGTGTTAATATGGATTTTTCAAATATGAAGACATATATGCAGTTCTAAAAAGTTTGGCATCTAAAGGCCAGCCCATGCGGAGAAGGGTCTCATATGATGATTTTAAGATTCAGGCAGATTCAAGTGGGAGCAATTCTACAGAAAGACCACAGAAAACAAAATAATAAAGTGGGCTTCCACAAGGTATTGGAAGAAGAGAGGAAACCACGGATGAAAAACTAAACTAAATCACACGCTTCTTAAGGTAAAGTATAATATTCAGCAAGATAATTAATCGTCGTATTTTTTAATTTACATAACATTTCCTTATCTTTGTTGCTTGATGGCCAAACTTACCCATGTTGAATGTTAATGTCAATTTGCGTGCTTTCAGAAGCGCACATGAGGTTTGCAAAGACACCCGCGGAAGCCATGATTGCCCAGATCTCCACCCAGACCCGGCCTCAGCCTGTTTTTGGCCACCAGGGACCAAGCCCTGGCCCACGCCTCTCTTATGATTCTCTGGAACCGATCGCCAAGTGATCCTTACCGCAGTTAGTACTCTGAAGTGTTCTCGGGAAAGATAGCGAAGCAATACGACGTTCAATTTCCCCATGGTTTCGGCCGCCTACCCCCCCCCCCTTGAATGGAAGGTCCCAGCCACGCTCTGGACCCAACCCGCGCGTGAGTCGGCCGGAACTTTTCTCCTCGTTGCTCCGCTTACGCACACGCGCACAGGCTACGTCTGTTGTTACGCACGCAAACAGCCTCCTGCCATCAGGGAGGAGTTAAGTTCTTCGATGTGGGCGTGCGCTCTCTCTCTCTCTCTCAGGTCCTTGCAGCTATGTAGACGCTAATCGCGTTTTCTTTCCCCGCATCGTTACCGCTGTACGGCACGTTTATAATTCGAAGTTCTGCAATATAAGTACTGTACGCGGACACCTCAAACATCCTGAGTTCTGTTGTTGTTGTTGTTTAGTCGTTTAGTCGTGTCCGACTCTTCGTGACCCCATGGACCATAGCACTCCAGGCACTCCTGTCTTGCACTGCCTCCCGCAGTTTGGTCAAACTCATATTCGTAGCTTCGAGAACACTGTCCAACCATCTTGTCTTCTGATGTCCCCTTCTCCTAGTGCCCTCAATCTTTCCCAACATCAGGGTCTTTTCCAAGGATTCTTCTCTTCTCATGAGGTGGCCAAAGTATGTCTCCCCTTTAAATACGCCGTGAATGCTTGTATGTACCTGGCAGGACCCGCTGCCTAGGAAACGCGTCGCGCGGGAGGAACGGGCTGAGGAGAGGGCTTGTTGGCGGTGGCCTCTTTCGTTGAGAGAGCCATGGCTTCGCGCGGCGAGCGCCCCGTCCCTTTGCCTCGGGCCGCGGCCAAGGTAGCGTTCTGGGAGAGTGTTTTGCTTCTTACCAGGAGTCGGTGGAGCAGGCGGCTGCGTAGCTTAAAGTGACACAAAAGCTGTGATTTTACCCGCCATCCTTCAGAGGGCCCGCCCGTCTGAACGATGGATACGTGTCAAGAGGCAGTACAACCCCTGCGCATGGGCTCACAATCTAATAAGCACGATATAAAAGGGAAAAGGAAAGCAAGCTGCACCTTTACTGGCAACAGACAGGGTTAGATAGGACTCCCTCTTTTCTGTCAGGTTCTTCCTCGGATGCAGGGAATTAGCATCATTATTATCTTTCTATATCCCGACCTTTTCCCCCGACAGTGAATGCAGTCTCCCTGGGGCCCTAGGTTTCCTGGCCAATGGCAGAGATCAGGGGGTGCCTTCCCTCAGCTCTGTGGTGCCAAACAGCATGTGAAGAGAAGCATTCTCTCTGGCGGGTTTTCTTGAATTTCTGAAGCAAGTCCGGTATGAATGGAGTTCTAAACTCAATAGGAAGGGAGGCCCCCTTGGCCCCTTTAGCTTAAAAAATTATAAATTACTTCCTTTGGTCTTCTGTCTTTGCATCTTATCTATTTGTGTCCTCTGGTTGCTTCCTCCCCTCCCCCCGGACCCCCAACAAAGTTCATAGTCCAGATTTGCTATGTATGTTTTGTTTGTTATGTATTAGGCCTACTTGTTTGAGAAAATTTCAGTAAATATATATTTTTTAATGAAAAAGTTAGCTCTCCCTGGAAATGACACGTAGCACCCAGCACACACTCAAATTATGGCCGTTGTTCATTGTTAAGCATTAAGGCTAGGAGGTGAGCCAAACGAACATGACAAATAAATCTGAGTTGTTCTAGAACTGGTGTGTGTATTGATATAATATTTTCACTAGAATAAAAGTGAAAACCCAGTTTAGAAAGTTAACTCACTTTTAATTCCTAGAGATACTCCCTGCTGGCTTCCAGTGTAGAGTTAAACTTGCTGTGCCAGAAATAAGTCATTTTAAGTTCAATGGGACTTACTAACTATATAAGTTGAAAATAGGGCAGCAAGTGCAAATGATAGGAGTGCTTCATTCAAGCTAAAAAATAAACAAAAAGAGGGTATCAACTTCAACTGGTTTGCTTGGCACAGCTGTAGTTCCTTCCAGAGAATAGACCCAGTGGCCTGGGGTTGTGCATCCTGAGCGCTTTTGTGCTACGTAGGAGAAAATTATTAAATAGCAGAAGGTAGAATGTGGCTGCTGTTCAAAGATGCTTCTGTCACACCAGCAATGCAAGGTTGCACTAGTCTGCATTCTGTTTGAACTGTGTATCTTAATGCCCATATTTCTCAGTTGATACTCCTGCTTTCTGATCACAAAAAATGGAAAGGGAGAGCAGGTTTGTGGTTCCACTGGCAATACTAAAATTGCTTAGTGTTGCTTCTCAAGGGCCATCCTTCAGTGGTAGAGCATACACTTTTAAGAACATAGATAGCAGCCTTATACTGACTCAGACCATTGTTCTTCTAGCTTGGCAGGGTTTCAGCCAGGAGTCTTTCCCAGTTTTACCTGGAGATGCAGGGGATAGAATATGAATTGTTTTGGTTGCCGTTTTCTGAACCTTTTCCAACTTCACAATATACTTTCTGAGGTGATGTTACTAGATTGTACACACCATTCCAAATGCAGCCACACCAAATCTATGGTGAGGCTGCATTACAATTCTAGTTGCATCATTGTCCTAGGTTAGGATAATATGACTTGATTGGTTCAGGGTCATCCAGTGAGCTTTGTGGCTGAGGGTGATTTGTATTCAAGTCCAGCATTTTAGCCCCTCATTTTGGAAAGAGAAATATTGAAGAGTGGGATAAAGCTCTTTTAATAAAAAAAGAGAGAAATAAAATGCATTAATAAAGAACTGAGGCTTGCATTCATAATTCCTATTTTAAAATACTGTTGAAGGTATATTTGGCAATGCAGTTTCTATTTGATTGGTGAAATATAGAAAGTAGTTTGATCAATTCAGTGGTTTTGGGCACAGTGTAAATGTATTTTCTGGTGCTATAGTAGGTCAGCTTCAAGCTGTTTTTTCTGGCTCAGCTGTCTGATACATCGAGCCAATTTTTTTTGTATTTTCTAGCATTGAAATGAGAACTACTTCTACCTTGTTGTTTAATAAAATCTCAAAATAGGTTTTTGTGTTAAATATAACTTGCAGGTGTCGGGCAGTAACATGAATTGTGTACATAACCTTAATTCAGAAAAATATAACATTGAAACACACTTTGGAATCTATTTAAAAGAATGGCATGATTCAAATAACAGACAAGATACACTTTACCGTACTGTTTTCTATTCTTGTAAAAACAAAAATGGGGGAAAAAACTGTCAGTATCATAATGTGACTATACAAATCTATGCTGTGACCACATTTGAAATAATATGTACAATTCTGGTTACCGCACCTCGATATTGTAGCTATCGGGAAAGGTTCAAAAAAGGCCAAGCTGGAGATAAAATACAGTGGTACCTCGGTTAATGAACGATTCGGACAACAAACTTTGCAAAACTGGAAGTAGTTGTTCCAGTTAGTGAACTTTGCCCCAGAAGATGAACAGAAGCTGAACACCAGCGACGGGAGGCCTCAGTAGGGAAAGCACACACCTCAGTTTAAGAGTGGACCTCCAGAACAGATTAAGTTCGTAAACCGAGGTACCACTGTAAAGTACTTCTTCATACAGTATAAGGCAATCCTTGTTTTTCACGGGGGTTCTACTTAGGAGCCCCGTGTATGTCAGCAGAGCATGTATGCCTGCTCCGCCCTGTTATATCCCTTTTCATGACATCTTTATGATGTTTTGGGGCTACCTCTGGGTTCAGTGTAGTTGCACATCATTCAAACATGCCTAAATCAGGAGTTCCCTCTATAGTTAAACTGTGGAACTCACTAACGCAGGAGGAAGTAATGACCACAATCTTTGATGGCTGTAAAAGAGGATCGCACTAATTCATGGAGGACAAGCTACTAGTTACTATGGCTATGTTCTACCTCCACTGCCATTCTGCCTCTAAATGCCAGTTGCTGGAAATTGTAAATGGGCAGAATGCTGTTGTGTTCATGTCCAGCTTCCAAGCTTCACACAGGCATCTGGTTGGCCACTGTGAGAACAGGATCCTGAACTAGGTGAGCCATTGGCTTGATCCAGTAGACTCATCTTTTATGTTTACAGTGGTACCTCGGGTTATAGACGCTTCAGGTTACAGACTCCGCTAACCCAGAAATACGGTAGTACCTCGGGTTAAGAACTTTGCTTCAGGATGAGGACAGAAATTGCGCAGCGGCAGCAGCAGGCCCCATTAGCTGGTACCTCAGGTTAAGAACAGTTCCAGGTTAAGAACGGATGTCCAGAACGAATTAAGTTCTTAACCCGAGGTACCACTGTATTGATTGGAGCATGGTGCTAATAACACCAAGGTTGCAAGTTTGATCCCGTAAGGGACAGCCGCAGTGCAGGGGGCTGGACTAGATGATCCTTAGGACCCCTTCCAACTCTACAATTCTATGATTCTCCTATGATTTGGATGGCTGAGAAGGCTGAGCTTGATGCACCACCAGTCTACAGTAGAATGACAGTTTTTTGTTAAAAAATTAGGTATCAGTCTTTACACAGGTTGGGCCAGGAACTACATCCTGGGCTACCCATGAAATACAGAGGAAAAACAATGCATAGTTTAAAATGCATAGTTAGTATTAAATGTATATGAGAATTAGTTGTGAGAAGACAAGATAGATTAATTGTTCCATAATTAGGGTTCTGTTGACTTACCAAATAGTAAGAATTTATAAGAAGATGCAAAGCTGTAAGTATAGCAAGTTGCTGGGCTCCAGTGGAACGGTGCCATTTTTTCTGAGTTGAATGGATACAGATGCCAAGGACTGTAGCCTAGACTTATGTAAGCTGCAAAACTTGGCATGAACACCAAAGGTGATTTAGAACCTTGTTATTGAAAGTGGCATCCATAACTGATATAAATCAGTTTCTACTGGTTTAGAAATATTTAGTCAGCTTGATATTTAATCACACTAAAACTTGAGTATTTGACAATCTGGTTCTGTGAACCTAGGCAAATGTTATTCATAGTATAGTTATCTTTTCATTTAGCTTACTGAGAATAAGCATTTCAATCATTAGTGTACAGCTGTCAATAAAGATCTAAATATGCAAGGTAATGAATTTATTTTATTAAAGTACTGTGAATAGATATATCCACAGTTCAGCAAGTAAGGGCACATTTAAACATCTTGGACTCAGGCCACTGAATAACATTTCTGTGCTGATGTCTCATGTGGCCTGCCAGAAGGCATTGAACCTGTGGCGCAATCACTGCCAGAGGGCTGCTACACTGCTTTGCCTCACATGAGACTTAAAAAAAACAAAAAAATAAGGTGCCGCGCACCTGCAGTCTCTGTGCGAGTGGCTTAAAACTCATTTCATAGGTGAATTGGTAATTAACTTTTGTGTAACTTTTCCAGCGCACAAATACCTTATTTGTACAGGAAATATACTGCGTTATCAAAGTCAGATGGTTTGTCAACATGTCAGAAAACCCTTAGCCAACCAATGTGATACCAGATGGCAAAAATTGTAGTAGGAAAATTTCCTGAACCATGAACAAAAATATGCTGATATAATTAATAGATTACATGTCTAGAAAAATTACAGTAAACTGCCTCTCTCTCTACTCTGGATTTCTTCCATTAGTGATAAAAAGTATTGCATACCATTTGATATATTTTTGAAGAGGTGACTTGATTGTCAGTATTCCAGTATTTATAATTTGGGCATGTGCTTTTGTCATTGATTGGAAATTATGGCAAATTAAACTCTTAATACCTCTTTGAATTGATGATAAGTGATAGAATCTAGAGGTCTTATGGGGCAAATATATAAATGATTATTAAATCTGTCAAACCAATCTTCTGCTTCCTTGGAGAAATTGGTAAGATTCTTAGGTTACTACTACTACTAATTAATTTTTGTACCACACCCGTCTGACTAGCTTGCTCCAGCCACTCTGGGTGGCTTCCATCAAATTATAAAACCACTGTAAAACATAAAACTTATTGTATGTTGTTTGCGTTTTTGTTGTTACACTTTTATTTTAAACTTCTCAGAAATTTTATTATATTAAGAAGTATATTTAAAAATAAGTAAATAAACTGTAAAGCAGGGGTCAGCAAACTTTTTCAGCAGGGGGGCGGTCCACTGCCCTCAGACCTTGTGGGCGGCCAGACTATATTTAAAAGAAAAATACTGTATGAACAAATTCCTATGCCCCAGAAATAATCCAGAGATGCATTTTAAATAAAAGGACACATTCTACTCATGTAAAAACATGCTGATTCCTGGACTGTCCGTGGGCTGGATTTAGAAGGCGATTGGGCCGCATCCGGCCCCCGGGCCTTAGTTTGGGAACCCCTGCTGTAAAGTATTTTGGAATTGCCTGTGAACAGTAAAAAGAAAGGAGCTGAGAAGGTTACACAATTTTCCCTTGCAAAATATTCCTCTAGAGGGCAGTACTTCACTCTTGAAAGTTGTACTGAAGGATGAGAAAAGCATAACCTAAGAAATCCTGTCTGACTTCTGTATGCAGATAGAGAAAATATATTAAATACATTGTTAATGACTGAAATATGTGAAATGCTGTAATGCTATGCTGCTTTCAAAAAACAAAGCAAAACCTGGAACGAGAAGCTAGATTTTATTAGTGACCCCAGGTCTGAAAGTGTGTTGCTTCAAAAAATAGTTTGTTTATCCATGTTCAGACACCATCATAAAGATGGTGTCCTCTAAGCCCCCTTCACTCAGTTACCCGGGATTGGGGCCAAGCTGCTTGTCCTGGTCCTGTTGCTGGGTGTGCCACTGGCTTCACCTCCTGGATGTGAACATGACAGGGCAAGAAACAGCACAGATTAAGCCTATGTGTGAGAAATCATGCAGATTATTTTTCATGTGATACAGTATATTATACACAAATTTATGTATTCTTGTAACTTTTCCGTATGGTTTAAACAAGGCAAGAAGTGTACATATTGCATTATTTGACCCTCTGTGTTTTAAGGTCCTATAATAAAAAAATTTCTGCTTAGCAGTAAGGGCTTTGCAATTAGGAACCACAGTTACTTGTGTATTGTCTAGAACAGCCTTTGCCAAGATGGTTCCCTCTAGATGTTTTGGAATACAACCCGCCTTAGCTACAGCCAGCTCCAGTTAATAAAAAAATTGAGATAGGTATAATCACATTTCACAGCTGGAGAGGGAAACCGCTGATGAATTATGTTGCCGCTGCAATTTTGTGTTACTGCATTGACTGCAGAGACAACATGTTCTCCTTTTCTTTATGCCAGCAGTGGTAGGCCCGGTTCTGAGGCTGCTTCTCTTTGACACCCAAAGTGAACTGGTTTTGGCTGCAGTCACATGTCATGGTAAGTGAAGGTTGCTAGCTTACCATGAATGTGCAGGTTGCTCTCCCTTCACTTCTCTCTACTAGTGAGTGGAGCATCAGACCATCATCCTTGGCTTACTTTTACATTTGAAATTGAGACCATCATTTGTTTCACTCTGGGCAAACCACAATCTGAAGCTAATTAGAACACACCCTGAATGTTGGGCTATACTTTGCAGGTTTGGATAGTGTTGGCGTATGGTACCTTGTATAGTTGTAGAGTTGGAAGGAATCCATCTAGTCCAACCCCTGCAATGCAGGAATCCTGCCCACAGTTGTCCCTGGGTGGGCTTGAATTACCAACCTTCTGATTAACATCTGGACATGCTGACCCACTGCGCCACCAAAGGGTATCTTTCTTTGAATTGTACTTATATGACACAAAGCATTGTGGCAGATAGAATGATTTATTCCTTATTAAAAAATTTTCTTCCTTCCACATGTTGTTCAGCTCTTAATAATATGTGTGGAGATTCTTAAATGTTTTGATGTACTGTACAGTATTTGGCTAATGACATATTGGGCAGTTAGAATCATGTTCAAGCTTCTACCTCTTGTTTAGTCACAATGTTAATAACTCGCCATTCAAACTGTTTCTGGTGCTACCCTTTTATTAAAGTCTTGTCTTTGCTAATGAGCTTTTTATAAATGTTCTTTAAAAATGAGCTTGTTATGATGTTCAGGGAAGTTGCCACATGCTTTCATATTATGAATACTGTTAAAAGGACAAAGATTTCAGACAATATCTGTATTCCACAAATCTCCCAGTTTTGTTTTAAATAAGTCTACCAAGTAATGTGGTCTATCAGATTTAGTCCTGAGTTCAGATGCACAAGAGAAAAAACAAAGACCAGCACCCCTTCCTATAGCAGGCACTTTCCTGTTCATTGCCAAGTGTACGGTTCACTGTTCGGTCACTGATGTCTGTCATTTTAGCACATTTAAAGCAGTTCTCAGTGCCATTCTTGTTCACAGAAGCTTACTTGGGTGCTTCAGACATTGCCTAGCTCATTATTCCCTGCGGAAGGTTAAGGCCTTTTCTGTCAGACCGGAACTATTCACTAATTAGAGACCTTCGTTTGACACTGAATGTGTCATGCCTGCAAGCCTTCCTACTGAGATCAATGGCATTTGTGTTCACTACCATAAATGTACAATAGATGCAGGCCTCGGTGAAAAACTACCAACATAGCTTGTGGAAATGAATATGTGCCCTTATAAAATGGAGACATTCTCATAACGAGCAAAATAAAATGAAATGTAACTGTTGGTCAAGAGTCTTGCAAGGCTTGTCACTAGGCAATCTGAATTATTTTCTGTATTTGTTCAAGTTTGTAATCTTCTGTTGTCTTGATCTTTAAATTCTCATGTCTTAGATCACTGTGCAAATGTCATGATTGGTTTGTGCTACTTGCTAAAGTGTCTCTACATCTGAACAATATTGTATGCTTTGTTCTTTCTTTATAAAAGCTAGCCGGGAAGGGCTGGGCGATGGGCTTTGCGGGTTGGTAAATGCTTCTCTCCATGAGGGAGCCTTCCCAGACCCGCTGAAAGAGGTGGTTATTAAACCGCTTCTTAAAAAACCATCGTTAGATCCGGCCAATATGGCCAACTATCGCCCAGTGTCAAATCTTCCATTCTTGGGCAAGGTGATTAAGCGAGTGGTTGCTGAACAACTCCAGGCACGCCTGGAAGAAGCGGACCATTTGGATCCCTTCCAGTCAGGATTCAGGCCTCATCATGGGACTGAAACTGCCTTGGTCGCACTGGTCGATGATCTCCGGCGGGCTAGGGACAAAGGTGAGAGCTGTTTCCTTGTTCTGCTGGATCTCTCAGCTGCTTTTGACACCATTGACCATAACATCCTTCTGGACCGTCTAGAGGGCTTGGGAGCTGGAGGCACTGTCATGCAGTGGTTCCACTCCTTCCTCCTGGGCCGTGTTCAGAAAGTGGTGGTGGGGGATGAGTGTTCAGACCCCTGGGCTCTCACTTGTGGGGTGCCTCAGGGTTCTGTCCTCTCCCCCATGCTTTTTAACATCTATATGCAGCCGCTGGGAGAGATCATCAGGGGGTTTGGGCTGGGTGTCCATCAGTATGCTGATGATACCCAGCTCTACCTCTCTTTTAAATCAGAACCAGTGAGGGCGGTGAAGGTCCTGTGTGAGTGTCTGGAGGCGGTTGGAGGATGGATGGCGGCTAACAGATTGAGATTGAATCCTGACAAGACAGAAGTACTGTTTGTGGGGGACAGGAGGCGGGTGGGTGTGGAGGACTCCCTGGTCCTGAATGGGGTAACTGTGCCCCTGAAAGACCAGGTGCGCAGCCTGGGAGTCATTTTAGACTCACAGCTGTCCATGGAGGCACAGGTCAACTCTGTGTCCAGAGCAGCTGTTTATCAGCTCCATCTGGTACGCAGGCTGAGTCCCTACCTGCCCACTGACTGTCTCTCCAGAGTGGTGCATGCTCTAGTTATCTCTCGCTTGGACTACTGCAATGCGCTCTACATGGGGCTACCTTTGAAGGTGACCCGGAAACTACAACTAATCCAGAATGCGGCAGCTAGACTGGTGACTGGGAGCGGCCGCCGAGACCACATAACACCAGTCCTGAAAGACCTACATTGGCTCCCAGTACGTTTCCGAGCACAATTCAAAGTGTTGGTGTTGACCTTTAAAGCCCTAAACGGCCTCGGTCCGGTATACCTGAATGAGCGTCTCCACCCCCATCGTTCTGCCCGGACACTGAGGTCCAGCTCCGAGGGCCTTCTACGAGAAGCCAAGTTACAGGGAACCAGGCAGAGGGCCTTCTCGGTAGTGGCACCCACCCTGTGGAATGCCCTCCCAGTACAGGTCAAAGAGAACAACAATTACCAGACCTTTAGAAGGCATCTCAAGGCAGCCCTGTTTAGGGAAGCTTTTAATGTTTGATGCATTTCTGTATTTTAGTGTTTTGTTGGAAGCCGCCCAGAGTGGCTGGGGGAACCCGGCCAGATGGGCGGGGTATAAATAATAAATTATTATTATTATTATTATTATTATTATTATTATTATTATTATTTCTTTACAAGGATAATAACTGTTCCTCAGACTCCAGTTCTCAGAATTTGAATTAAGCCTCCCTAAGCTGGTTAACTTGCTAGTGAAGATTTGAATCTTTCCTGATTATTCTGCCCTGAGAAGTAAACACTTTCATCCCTCTCTTTAACCTCCCTGTAACTAGGAAGAGCCAGGAGCTTCAGACTCTTTAGTTGCCTGTATAAGGAGATGCCCTGTTCTCTCAGAGACTGAAACAGCTGGTACCAACTTTGAAGACCGGCAGCTGGAACAGTCATACAAGCAGCTTAAGGTCTCAGATGCTTTATTCCGAGCTCTCCCCTGCTCTCCCCACGAGCCTTTATAAATTGCTACTGCTTTTTAATATAAATTTATTATCATATTGTTATGTGTCAGTTTTCATTTATTGTTCTTCATCTTGAAGACCAATTGTCATCAGAAAGGGATATGAATATTGTAAATAACATTGGTTTATTTGTTGAATTAACTTGTTTTTATCCTGTATTTTATTCTGTGAACCGTCTTGAGACCTTATGGTGAAGGGTGGTATAGAAATCTAATAAACAAGCAAACAAACACATAAATAAATAAATAAAATAAATTTCTATCCAACAAGGAGCTCAGGGTGGCAAACAACAAGCAATAATAAAACAACAAAAGTTTCTTAAAAACAATACCAATACAGATGGAGACTGAGAAAGCTCTCAACTTAAAAGTTGTGTTGGAAGAAAAAGGGCTTTTGTAGGCACAAAAAAAATAATACTAGACAATAACACTTGTCTAGTATTTAAGGAGAGGAGATTCCAACAGATAGATGCTAAAGGCCTGATTCCTATATTGTGTTGAACATGAGGCCATTACTTGCAGAGTGCAGTGGTTGAATGGGTAAATAGCGGTGAGACACACTTAGAGGTATCCTGTTCCCAAGCTGTATAGGCCTTTATACACCAAGACCAGCATCTTGAACCTAACCATGTAGATAATAGGTAAATGACTTTAGAGAAATGCTCTACAGCAGGTCCAGAGAGATGTGCCATAGCCCCAGTACTCCGTGATCTAGTCACGTCCAGATTAGACCACTGTAATGCATTGCATGTGGGGCTACCTTTAAAGCTAGTTTGGAAACCTCAGCTGGTCCAGAGTACATCTGCCACAGCCCTGGTGTATCGGCTCCAATGGTTTCTGGTTCATTTCCACAGCCAGTTTAGAGTAGAGTAACATTTAAGGCCCTAAATATTGGGTTCAAGCTGTTTGTTGGACTTCCTGCATGTGTACCATCCTGTTTGCATGGTGAGATCTGCATTGGGACCCCCTCCTGGTGAGTCCATCCCCTAGGCCAGTGAGGCTGGAGGCCACAAGGAAGAGGGCCTTTTCCGAGGTGACCCCACGGCTTTAGAACTTCCTTGTATCAGACCTGTGACTAGCTTTCATTTTTCAGGGATTCTGGAAAGCTTAAAGACCTATATTTTCCAACAGGCCTTCAATGAATGATGGTTAATTGGTTGTAATCTTTCTCTCTTTGTAGGTAATAATAAGTGATTGTGGCTATTTTCTAATTATGTTTTATTGGATTTTCTGAGGTAATTGGGTGTTTTCTTTTTATCTTTTGCTGTGTCACTTTTTCCTTCATGTTGTTTATTACATTTTTAAACCATTTTGGAAGGGCATTCTCCAGAAAAGCATCCTAGGATACCTTAAAATAAATAAATAAATAAATAAATAGCAATTATCCATCTTCTGATTGAGGAGCCTTCTATGTTTTTGAGGAATCCAGTTTCAAAACCACTACTTTAGGGACATAAAAGGAGAATTAAATAATACTTTGTTAATCTGTAATAGATGAATGCATCCATAGGCTTTCTCAATCCTTTTTTTGTGATCTTGTTAGAAGAGATTATTCTCATTATTCTCAGTTTTCCTATCACTGGGGATGTGGCTACGGCTTGTCTGCTTAGTAAATTGTAGAATGATGTTAACAAAAGAACTCAGTGCAAGGATGGGATGAGTATAATATTCTTCATATTGAAGAAACCGTGATACATTTATGCTGGTGGGGCTCATTAGTAAAGTTATTTAGCACAATGGTTAATCCAGCCCTGCTCATTGTAGTTGGTAATCTTTCATCGCTGCAGCACAGAGCTAAGTATGGCTCAGTCATTGTTTGAGATAAACATTTATCAGGATTCTTTCACTGATCTAAGCAGAAGATTATTACATACAAACAGAATAACTAGCCTGCATTTTAAAACTTATATTATGCAACTGCATATTAAGGTTGACTCTACATATTTTTCAAGAATTGTAGCAAAAAGAAATGGAGACGTAAGTCATTTTAAAGAAAACCATTATTAATTTTAGGAGTGCAATTGCTTGAAAGTGCTCCTTACACAGTTTTGTCTAATGTTGCCTACTTTTGTTGATGTCTGTGTTTGTGAAGTCTAGGTTTTTTTTTTAAAAAAACCATTAAAATGTGGCTGTGTTTATTTTAAAGGTTGGAAGGCCCATGCCCAAGCTCCCTGCAGGCAGCCTCACGTCTGAGGGTTCAGCATGTCAAGATAATTCACTGTTGAGAGGGGATAAACAGAACAATGAACTTCACACTCCTTTTATGAACAGGAGTGAGCAAAAGGTAAAAAAGAAGAAGGTTGTATTCGTATACAGTTGTTTGCATAAAAACAACAACAGGACTTGATATTTTAGCAAAGTAGTATTTCACCATAAAGAAGACTGAAGACTTGCCAAAGAATTGATGCTTTTGAATTATGGTGCTGGAGGAGATTCTTGAGATTCCCATGGATTGCAAGAAGATCAAACCTATCCATTCTGAAGGAAATCAGCCCTGAGTGCTTACTGGAAGGACAGATCGTGAAGCTGAGGCTCCAATAATTTGGCCACCTCATGAGAAGAGAAGACTCCCTGGAAAAGACCCTGATGTTGGGAAAGAGGGAGGGCACAAAGAGAAGGGGACGACAGAGGACGAGATGGTTGGACAGTGTTCTCGAAGCTACCAACATGAGTCTGACCAAACTGTGGGAGGCAGTGGAAGACAGGAGTGCCTGGTGTGCTCTGTTCCATGGGGTCACAAAGAGTCGGACACGACTAAATGACTAAACAACAACAACAGTATTTTCAGATGAGTTGCGTTTCAGCTGGGTAATTAAAACATAGGGTGAGATCCTACTAAGGAGTAATCAGATTAGACCAATTGAAATGAATGGTTACTTAAATCCATTTATTTCAACAGGTCTGCTTTGCAGATTAGGTGTCAACCATAATATTATGGAATTGCAGATATATTTGGTGTGCATGCAAGGAGATATGAGTGCAGATGTTATAAATTATTAGGATTAGGGCAACACTTAATTATACTTCTTTTCCAAGTCTTCTCCCCGCAAGAACTTAATACATGGATTGTTCTCTGAGAACCCAGATTTGTATCTGCTTTATTTGGAACTATCATTGACATTAAAGTAACACTGAAGTCTTCAACAAATCTTTTTAGATAGTGCTTTATGATGTTATTTTTTATTTCACCATATTTCACCATCTTTTATTTCTTCCTATTGGATGAAATGTAATGGTACCAGTATTGTGCAAGCAGAATGGATTTCTGCACTGCAGTGGGAATTCCCTTCTTCCTGTGTTCTTCCTCTGGGACAGATTTGTATGGGCGCAGGGAGGAGACAGCAATTCTTGTTGCATGAGGGGAAGTTGGAATACATGACGTTGATTAAGTTTAAACTTCTTTTATATAAATATTTCCCTTTGGGATGAAATAAGGGTCTTTATAAACTGTTAACACATGCTTGTGATAATAATTATATGTGATGCAGTCATGATTACATTCATATAGCTTTGAAATCTTAGTTTACAACTAGTTGAAATCTTTTTTTGGGTGTAAAATTTTTCTATTTATACGTGACTAATGTTTATATAAAAGTGAATATAAACTACTGTTTGTATAACTTAAAAACACTATTTACAAGTCCTAATAGTATATTTAACCATAGTATTTTTTATTTTTTATTAGAAACTGCAAGAGGAAAATCTAAGATTAAAGTATGAATTAGAAGATTTAAGGTACTGAAAGAAATTGATAACAAAGCCCTGGATTTATGAAAACAGCTTTTGTTTTATCTGTGAGGACGTGTATTGAAAGCTAAGGATGACAAAATTATGGCAGAGAATACTGAGAAATTTATAGAAGGAAAATTAGTTATTCAGTTCTTGTGTGAGCCCATAATGTTAGAAATCGGTTTGAATCTCCCCAATCTATGATTTATATAGCTGCTCATTTCTTTGCCAGCATGTGTTTGAGGACAAAAGTAGTTAGTATTTGTGTATTCAAGAGTTGCTTCCCGCATGGAGGTGGTGAGAAATGAACAGATACTTCAGAAACATTTAAGGCTTTTCAAGGCAATAAGTTATTTGTAGTACAATAAAACAGATCGGAGGCAATTTTCAGAAAAGTAACAGGATTTTGGAATAATTGGCTAAAAGCAGGAGACAAAAAGAAATCTCTTTTCTGCGTTTAACATCATTTCCAGTTATTCCAATAAATTGTACTTATTAAATATCAATGTAGCATTATGTGTTTGTTTGACGTTCCTAATAAGGAAATACATTTTATTTCTTAGAAGCCAATATGAGCAGCTCATAAAGGAAGGGAAGAATGAATGCTTTGAGGAAAGACGTGTTAATTTTCTGAAGGCTCAAGTACTACAGCTGGAAAGGCAGGTAAAGTGGTATACAAAATTCACCTCAGTACATTTTGAAAGGCATCAGCATATATATGGGACCATGAAAAGGCCTTTTTTTCTCCTTTCAAAAATAGGTGTTCAGATTTCCTGGAGCTGTTGGGGGGGGGGTTCATTTCACGTTCTTTTTCCTAACCTACCAACATACATTGATAATTTGATTGAGGGCTTGGTTGGTAGTGGGATGAGAGAGGGAGTAGTTGAGAGTTTCTTAACTTTTCGTTAAATACACCTTGTTAAAATGTATATTAGAAAGTAAGTGTAAAGCTCTTAATTGAGGGGAATGCACATTTTTAAGGGGCATTTGGGTCAAATGCACGAACTTAAAAGGTTTGCATACAGTGGGGGCATGAGATTAAAAGGAGGGTATGTAAACAGGATCCACCACTAAGGAAGTTCAAGTGGGGTTGCATAGGAATTGATAAAAGGAAGCAGAGATGATGTGCCTGCATTGCAATTCTGTCCCCATATTGACAATTGTAGGGGAAAATCCCCTGTATTTGAGGATACCCATCTTTGGGTCCTTGTCCACATGGTTTCCCTCTGCTAGGGCTGTGCTGTAATCTGGGCGATTATTGTTTTGCATGGAACATTTCATTAGTTCACTTGATTTGTTTCTACTGAAGCCAGACCCAGACATTGTGGAGATTGAAATAGATCCTGAAATAGATACCGGGGTGCATACATAGAAGGTTGAGGATGTAGAATTGGGCAAAGTAGGCCAGAAGGTTATATGAAGCATTGAACCCAAAAAGTCGAACCCAAAGAAACAAAGTGAAGGACACATAAATCACCAAGGGCAAAAACACCAATAGCACAGGCATACAGTTTCAGATATTCCTCCACTCTCCCACTGTATAGTCAACACACACCTTCCATTTAAACACCATTTTTCTTTTGTCAGATGTCGCCATAGTGTGTAACTTCATTTTTTTAAAAAAAGTAAGATTTTAACAAAGAAAAAAGAGAAACTGAGGTGATTTTAGGAATAATTTTGTATATGACTTCTTCCACAGGTGCTGCTGCTTACAGAAGGATTAAGTTCTCGAGCTGCTCTTATGTTGCAGTCAAACAATTCTTTAGAAGCGCTTACTGACAAGCTTAGGTAAGCAGTAGAGAGACATTTGATATTGTGAATGAAATTGATCCAAAAGGAGATATCCTGAATAAAATGGTGACCAGCATCTGTGTTGTGTTGAGGATTAGAGGATTATGGGGTCCTGTCCCCCCCTTCCCTAAAGTAAACTTACATATCATTCTTGAACGCTACCAAAAATACTCAGAGAAATTGTATCTCTTACTGCACAGATCCTTAAACTTGCGTCAAAAGTGACCCACAGAATTGAGGTAAGGGTACGTGGTCACCATTCCTTCAGTGTTTTGATGTCAATTGAGTGCTTATCCTGCCCTCCTGACTCAGTTTCCCTTTTGCCTTTCTTCATATTTTCCCCCTTTGCTAAAAGCCTGGGAATGGATGAGGCTTACTGAGGGAAAGGTGGGGCTGTGAGGTCGGTCCACTAAGTGGTCAGCATGCAAAATAAGGAGTAGGGGGTGGGATGAATGGAGAAAACAATGATCTCTGAATAAGAACTTAAATGTGGGTTGTCAAGTTTCATTACTGCAAATCCTAAAATGATATGTAGTAAAAACCTTTTGTTAATAAATGGGACAATTTATTCAGTTTTGCTTGTTCTTTGGATGGCTGAGAGGCTTGCCATTTAAGCACAACTCACGTATTTGATTTCTGTGAGCATTATCTGACAAAGGTATGAGTGAAAGGAGAACAATGCACACAATGGGAATTATTTGAAGCTTCTACTCTATTTTTTATATTTTTGAATATAGTCTGAGAGCAAACCTTTGGCTGCAGGAAATTCCAGCTCCTGAGCCCACTTGCTGAGAAGGCTCTGTCTTGTGCCCTCACTCCCCTACATTTTAAAGGAAAGGGGGTGCAGAGCAGGCAGGTTCATATTGGCGAAGGTGGTCCTTAAGTTATCAAGATCCCTAGCTTTTTAGGGCTGTTTCCCTACGCTGCATTAAAAAAAATAATTGGAGAGGGGAGAGAAAAGAAGAAAATGAGTTTCAGATGTGTTGCAGGGAGTTGTATAAATATCTGAGATAGAACTGGTGAATAATTTTCTTAGTGTATTTCATGTTTCCAAAACTTGTTTTGCTGCAGGTCTTACAGTTACAAAAAAGAAACATTAATAATAATAACAACAGCAACAAAAACTTCATTCTGAAATGCAGGGAGCGAGGATTGGGATGCCAAGGACTGTATTTTCTTGGTGCACTGTAGTTTTTAAAAATCTCCTATTGCTCCCTTAAAAGCTGCACTTGAGGTTTAGGGGGTGGGAATCCTCCAGATTAATTTACTATGCAATAAATTATTGCAGTTCTTGTATTGGTATTTGTGTGTGTGAGGTGGGGGGAAAACAGTCCATTGGTGGTGGTAAATTGCTGCCTCTCCTAGTTGTGTGTAGAAGTAGCTTACTGCCCACATTTCTTTGCATCTTGGCCAAGGGAACTATTCTTCAAGATACAGTACTGGAGTATTTTTATTTCCGATTAGTATAGGTATGCTAGCATGTACAGTAGTGGTAAAATATGCCTGGCACTAAAGGAAAATACATTTCTTAACTATTACTAAGGCTCAAGGAGATAACTTAAATAGTAGTGAGGGATGCTTTCATAATTGGTATTCAAGATAACTTAAAACACTTGACTATATAAATGTGCTCTTTGAATTCTTTGTTAGTGCCTATTTCACTTGCAAAATACGCACTATTATAAAAAGCATGCAAATAATGAAAACAATCCGTGTTTTCCTTTACAGTATTAAAAAGTGAAAAATGTGACTATAATAATGCATTGTACTTTACAGTTTTTTTCTCAGTGCTGAAGGAACTGCAACTGAAGTAACCATTCCACGTCCAGAACTTCTTCAAGTAATTGAGATATGTGAAGCAATGAGACTAAAACTTCAAAGAAACCAGCAGGTGAGTTATGACAACATCAGGTTTATATTTGTGTATTTTTAATGATTTTTTAAATGTGTGATTTCCTACCTTTGCCTCATCCAGCTGGAATTCCCCTACCTCTCTTCCTCCCTGAAGCTCCCTGTTGTTCTGGAGGGTTGCCTGACCCTCTGGAGCAGATGAAGGGTGGTATAGTACTACTACTACTACTACTACTAATAATAATAATAATATTTTTGAATGATTTTTATTGGATTTTATATAGAGAAAAAAGAACCATGGAAAAATACAAAAAAGGAAAAATATAAGGCAATTTCAACAAATCTTATTCCCCAAAATTCTTCACATATCAATAACAATAAAGTAGAAAAATAAAAAAATAAAAAGGTAAAAATAAAAAATTCAACTCTATAACTTCAAATCTAAACATTTCTGACTTCCTCATTCCCCCTTCTTGAGTTCTAAATAATACACTAACTCTTGCAGTTCCCAATTCTAAAAACACATTCTTTTTTCCAGGTTGTAACTTCTTTATTGCTAATAACCCTTCACACTTCACATTGCTATTATTTATCTACTAATCTCTACCCTTTACCCAAAAATATTCCAATTTATCTATCAAAATCTTTTACCCCCTATTGTTCCCACCCACAAAACCAAATCTGTCCCCCTTTCCTTGGAATCGGTATCTCCAGAGGCATCAGCCAGTTCCTTAATGCATTCCGAATTCAGACCATTTTTTATCAGTCAATACAGATTAATACAGTTCTCCCTCAACCCGCTCCTAATCTGTTCCAATCCAAATTTTGCCGGACCCTTTCCCCCCTCTTCTGTAACTCCCACACTTTATTTCCATTCTCATTCTCTTTCTGCCCCCCACCTACTTGCTTCTTCCCCTCTCTCACTGGGGTATTAACCTTTTTGGGGGGCTTTTGAGTTCCCACCCTCCGCTGTTTCACCTCTCCCACCAGTGAAACAGTGGTTTCTTCTTGATACCCTCCCCGTTCCACCTCTCCCACTGGTGGAACAGTAATTTCTTCTTCCTCTTCCTCTCTCTCACATATCAAGTCTGTTGGTTCAGCAAATTGTCCTTCAAAGTTGTATCTAATAATAATAATAATTAATAAAGACTGAGCTGTAAAAACCCTCTTCTGCTCATGCTCTCCAATAACTGGTATTCAAAGGCAGGCTGCCTCGTAACAGTGGAGGTAGGACATAGCCAATGTGTTTAGCAGCCACGGACAGCCTTATCCTCCATAAAATTCTATTTTCCCATTTCAAGCTGCTTAAAAGGTTTTTATATTATTTTACATTAAGCAGTCTATAAATAAATACAATGTTTCCTTTTACTTGTCTTTTTTTGTCAAACTAAAACAGCTGAATGCTGAAATTTTTCCTCTAGTTACTTGATCATTTCAGTTGTCCTTTACTGCATTTCTGAGCATGTAGCCCATTATCCAGCGCACCTAGACATAGGGGATTATCTTGCATAGTGTCCTTGCAAGTGTGGAAATAAAAAAAGAAATCTATTCATTTTGTAGTGTCCTCTTTGTGGGCTTCCCATAAGCATCTGTTTGGACATTGTGCTATGGTTTGATCCAGAGGGCTGAAAATTAGTTGGCAAATAAATATTTTCTGTTGGGTGGATTGGGATAACTCACTATCTCATCCTAGGCTACTATGGTTGTTTTGAGGATGAAATTTGAAAGCTCCCATACACACAGCTCCAAGAAACACCTTTGGTGTGGAACCTGTGGCCTTCCAGGAATTGTTGGATCACAACTCCCATCAGCCCCAGCCAGCAGGGATGATTAGTGCTGTAGCCAATAAGATTTGGGGAGCCACGAGTTCCCAGGCCCTGTCTTAAAGGAAAGGATAGAAATGTGGTAAAGGAAAGAAAAATGTATTAAGAATACAAAAGGAAAAAACAGGAAATATTTTTTAATATAAATCTTAATTAGCCTTATGAAATGGTTTTGGAGAGAGCCCAGGTTAGTTCCTTGCTTACATTGTGCTTTTTTCCTGTTAAAAGTTTTATAGTTTATCATAGTACAACACATAAACTTTAGCCTTTCTAGCCTGACAAATTTTCATTTCTCTGCTGTCAATCAAGCAGGAGCAACGGTTGTTGTTGTTTTTTTAAAAAAAGAAAATCTCCTAGATTTCTTTCAAGAAACCCAGCTCAGTTTACTCTTGTCCTATACTGGAAATCACTTTTTCATAGTCTGTGTCAAAGTAATTGAATTCTTCAAGAAGCAGCAGGAAATGCCTGGTGGTTCTTGTGTAGGTTAATTTGGTGTAATATCACTTCTCGGTGTATTAGAATCTCTCATATCTCAAATGCACCCCAAAAACTCAATTAGAAAAAGAAAATGGAGACTGTAGATGTTAGTGAGCCTATAGGAAAGGGTGAGAACTGAAATAAATTAAATTCTATAAAATCATTTTACAAAAGCCAGTCTTTCTTGAGAAGAGTGGGGTGGAAAATGTTTAAGGTGATACACATTTTTAGCTAATGTATAATAGAGAGATACAGAGAACTCCAGCCTAATTAAGTGTAGGATAGGATAACTGTGCTTTGAATGTTAAATTTAGGTTTTTAAAAAATGTAGCTATACATAAAAGAAAAGGCTAGATTATGGACTAATTTTCATAAAATCAAAGAACAAAAAAGTCAGCATGGACATCAGTGGACCTAGTGGGAAAGATGATTAGCAGGTTACAAATTATCCTAATGAGTTTTAAATAAATACCACTTTATTAAATGAATCTACAAAGAAAAAGTACTACAAAAACACAGCATGCCATATTTCCTATCACATAATAGGGCTGGTATCCAACATTAGCCATGCTTAGAGTAAACCCATTGATACCAATGGACTTATGGTGTTAGTCTATTTATTTCAGTAGATCTACAGAGAATATGACTCAGTTGGAAATATTAGGTTTGGAAATACTCAAACCTACAATGGTGTGTTTGGGTGGGGGGAAATTTTAATTAAAATAATGAAGTGATCAAAGTGGTTAGTTACAAAAAGTACAATTTGCCATGAATTTAGGAAGTTGATCCAACCATCTTTTAAATCTTATCTTTTATTTTCTACAGTAATAGTATATCAGATATATTATTATGTCTTTCTTTATCCCTTTGAAGCAGCATGGCTGTTGCCATGGTTACAGCTCTGAGTTGACAATGTGGTTGTCTTCAAGGTTTGAGTTTCACTTGCCCTGATGCATACTGGCTAGCATAATGACTGTCATGCAGTCACATAGCAACTAATTCCAGTTATGCAGGCAGAAGCAAAATAAAACACAATAGAAGCATATAATAGAAGCATAGCCGCCCAGAGTGGTTGGGGTAACTAAGCCAGATGGGCGGGGTATAAATAAATAAATAAATAAATAATTATTATTATTATTTTCACTTACATTGGCCAGGTAAAAGCAGCTTGAGAAACCAATGCTCCATATGCCCACCCACAGCGGCAATAGTCCCCCCCCCCCCGCGGAATAAACAATTGGGCAGTGGAATTTGGTGATTTTTCTATTTCAGAAGCAATCCAACAGCTTTGGACTTGTTCAGGAACTTCTGACTATAAAGGACCAGACCAGATGATACCTATTCCTGGATCTGTTCCATGCACATGGTGGACAGAGGGTATCTACCATCCTTGCCCTCATGATGTTCCTGCCTTGGTTTTGATAACCCCAGACATCCACGCAAGGGCATTGGGTAGGACTTGTGTGCAGGCCTATTTTATGCATTCAATACTCTTGATGCATTGGCCGTTCTGTAGTGGGCCTGGGTGACAACCTTCTCTGTCTGCCATTGGAGCTGAGCGATATATTGGTAAATTGTCTGAAACCAGTATGGCATTCAGGGTTGCGATACCGGTTTCAGACAATTTGAGCTGGAAATACATTGCGCCAGCTCAAATTGCATGCAGAAGGCAAAGGGGTAAGCAGGCAGGCAGGCAGAAGGAGCCTGAGAAGAGATGGTTCCAGGCGAGCACCATCTTGGACTCCATCCTGCCTGCCTGCCTGCCTGCCCCTTTTTTGGAAGCTCCACCCCGTTCTTCTGGCTCATGGAGCTGGAGAGGCACCAGGGCTTGCTCAGCTAAGGTGGGGAGGAAGAAGCTGCTGATATATCACAATGTTGAAAACCAGTTATCGCCCAGCCCTAGCTGCCAATGGCTAGATGCTTTAATGCAACAAAGAAAACCAAGAAACAAAATTGGTTCAAGAAGCAATTGAGGCTTCATCCCCGCTCCCTTGGTGTATACAGATAGCCTGGTGCACATGAGTGACTCATTAATATGTATCTCATACGAGGGGCCTGGCTTCTTAGGAGGGCTGCCGTTGTACCATGTCCTACATTTCAGCTGTTAATTCAAAACTGATTTGCTCCATATTCAGAAATGTACAATTGCATATGGTACACCTAATATAGTCAGTGGGCAGAAGGTTAAATGAGGGTGTCAGGTGCAAGAATTAGAATGCTTAAATTGCCATTGTAGCATTGCCATTAGTAAGTCTCTGTGATCTCAGGATTTGACTGCCCTTGTAATAAATATTCTGTTATCTTTGCAATAAAGGTTCATGCATTCATTATTTTCATGAACTGGGGCAAGTCTATATATATTGAGATCAACACAGTTTCCATTGGGAATTTTATCTACACTTTTGTTTTTTGTTTTTATTAAGTTGCAGTGTTGTGGCCACTTTGACCCAATTTTAAATTCTAAATCATTGCATTATTACTATTACATTTTGGGCTTGCACATGTTACAGCACAAAGAGCTTTATATTGCCATTACATCTTGTGCTTGTGTTGTTTTGCTTGGTATCTTGCTCTTTGGCATCCAACCACAACCAACTGTGCATCTTGCCTACTCAAAGTCCTGCACCCCAGCACGGCACGGTGGAATCTACTTTAGCATCTAGGGCCAGCTGAAGGTGAAATCATAAATTAGCATATGCCATTTGTGATTTCACCTTCTGTTGGCAACAGGTGCTGTAGAAGTGTTAGGGTTCCATTTCTTATTTAAAACATCTGAGACCCTAAGAGCTTTCACTGGGCTCCAAACCTGTTGTTTATTTAGTGAGAAACATAATGTATTCCATGCTGTGATATCTTAAATGAGTGAGCTGCAATAAGATATGATCATTAAGGCTGGAGGCACCAACTGTATCGCTTGTAATCCTTGTGAGAATCATGAACTATAAGTTGATCCTAGCCTGTTTCAATAAACCATAGTTTACACCGGGGTGGCCAACTCCCAAGACCTCATAGAGTAAAAAAAACCTGGCCGTGATCTACCCCCTTTTTTGTGGTTCAGGTCAAAGTTGTTGAGCCTTTTTTTTTTTTAGGAAAGAAAGCCCTGTTTTTTTTGTGGGTGCAGGCCACACTGTTGAACTTTTTTAGGGGAGCCAAAGTTGTTGAGCTTGTTTGGGGGGGAGCCAGTGATCTACCAGTGATCTACCACAGACATCAAGTGATCTACCTGTTGGATGTGCCTGGTTTACACTATTAACAGTTAAGCAGCCTCTTGGCTTTGGCCTTGTGGTTTATTTGGGGAGCCTTGCACAGTAGACATTTAAGAGCCTCTGAGCTACTCCAGACTTGAACAAGTTAAGGGCTTCCTGGAATAGCAACAGAATAATAAGCCACATGTTCCATGAATGCCTTTCTCCTTTATCAGTTCGATATCCAAAGATTTATTTTTGAATGGGGATAAGAAAAATTGGGATTTGTGACAACTGCTTCTTCTTCTTTTACTATTGTCAGGGAAGGGCTACAGCTTAGTAGTAGAGTATGTGTTTCACATGCAGAAGGTGCCATAGTCGATCACTGGCATCTCCAACTAGTAGGGGAAGAGACTCCTGTCTGAAACATTGGGCAGTTGCCCAGTCAGCATAGACAATATTGAGCTAGCTAGATGGATGAATGATCTGATTCAGTATAAGGCAGCTTCCTGTCTTCCTGTTATTGAGAACCTCTGCAGCAAGATGGCTAAGATATGGAGCTATGTTTTGGGAAGTTCCCAAACATATCTTGCTTGTGCTATGAACTCACTATTAGATGATTTTAAAAATACACATCTTTGGAATTTCTTGGTAGAAACTTCATCAGATGCTGGACTGCATGTTAAGCTAAACCTTAAGTTCCGTAAGGGCATTTTACAAGGTTTGGTTGAAGTCTCTATCCCCTGGGCTATCCCTCAACAGCTGGTCAGCCTAGGGTTTGTTAGGCTATTGTAATTCTTTTGGGGACAACCTTACACAAAAAGGGAATCCCATCCATAGGAATTCCACCTCTCCAGTGCTCTGTCAGAAGCATAGAAATTGGCCAGATCTGATTATTGAAAGTAACAGACCAATGAGAAAATACTTTGATTTCTTGAAGGTAAGAACTATTTATTAAAATGTACATTTTTGTAAATTGAGATGAACTAAATTTTGGGAGGGTTTATCTATGAAACACAAACTTAATCAATGTAACTGATTTTTATTTTTTTTTAAATTCCTACTGTCCCTCTTTTTCAGATTTCTGATCTGTCAAAACTTGCATTGCCTTGGACAATGGGAGGGAACCTTGTTACACAGCCAGTTACCCTTTTGGATGTCTGCTATGGCAAAATAGAAAATTTAAATCTCAGATATGTGGTAAGGACTTAATGAATTGAAATACAAAGAAGAATGCTTCATTTCTTCCCCGACTTTTACTTTGACTGTCTTTTTTCGTTCCTTAAAATATTAAAATTAATTAGCATTAGTATGAATTATTTGCCCCTCTTATTTCAGACTGGTTAATGACTCAAATCCCATATGATTAAAAGTATCCTTGAGGGGATATTGATTTCCATCAAGGGATGCTCAATTAAAGGCAGAGATATTTGCTTTTACAGAATAACATTGTTACTAGAACCAAAAAAAGTGACTTATGCAAATATAACTATTTTTTATATTATTACTGTACAAGACATATCTAAGTGCAATAGAATATTCAAAAAGATAATCTGCTTTTAGATATCCCAGTCAGAACCTTGTTGTGATGCCAGCATGAATGTGCTGGATACCACATGACATGAGAAGGATAGCTTCGGCATCTTGTTCAAGAGCATTTCTCAGCCTAGCTCTGGGGCTGCCAGTATGATGATAAACTTCTATACTGGCTTGGCACCAAATCAATGTCTGTACATTGACAGTCTTTTGTTTTCTGAATTATTGCCACAGTGTTGCCTGATAAAACTTTTTGTGCTCTTGCGTACAATGGAGTTCTTTTCAGGGATGTTAAGTATGATGTGTTGGATTCAACCGTATTTGCCATGTTTTTCATCAGCCACCACTGAGCAGTGGTTTCATAAAGGAACACCACTGGCTGAGGACAAAGACATGCTTGGCAGAAGTATAGGGTGCAGGTCAGATCAGAAGATAGATGTTTCTCAATAAGTTACATAAAATAAGAAAATATTAAGAGACACAGAATGACTCTTTTCTGCATCCCTCTTGTTCTCCACAACTAAGATGTTCAAAATTTTTGTATCTCTACATTTTATGTCTAAATTTAAACAGATTTTGGAAATGTATCTCTAGGTTGTGGCTACTGTTTAATAACAAAATAAGAAAAAAAAAGGATGGATGAAGTAGAATCCTCCATTTTAATATGGCATGGGCTTGTTTGGAGGCAACATTAAACCATAATTTCATGTTATGCAGATGTATTTGCTTGAGTGGAATATGCAAACGTGACATTATAAATGAACTGGGCCAAATATAAGATGTTTTGGGGATCTGGTTTAACTTCATGATTCAGAGCAGGAATTCACGTTTGCAAACAGGAGAAGCAAAAATTTATTCAAATTTGACAGAAAGCTCTGCTTTTCATGAGCTTGGCTTTTTTTTTTTTTTGGTGTGAACTGTCCAGATAATACCAGGCATTCTAAGTTCTAGGGAGGCAAGGAGGGAAATAAAAGTATATATGATGGCTGACATGTAAAAGAAGAAAAGGGCATTTCTAACCTCTGTAGCGTGTCAAGGGTGTGACCTTCTGAATCTGGACTGAAACAAATTGGCAATGACAGCTCCTGATTTTCACTGATCTCACTTGAAAAACAATGCAAATTGTATCTCGGCAGAAGTGGCTTTTGTGATGAATTATTCATGAAGCTAACTTCATCACATAGAACACCTGCTGAGAAGCGCTTGCGTTGCATATTAACATACATGTATTAAGCTTTGCAATTAAAGCCCCGGTATCAGAACCCTGTTTGCTATGACAGTTGTTATAATGCGCCATGCTAAAGGCAATGACAAATACGGGTTTACATTCTTGGAGCATTTCATAATTTTAATTGGTTCTGCGGAAAGGTCACCTTTCAGCAACACAAAGGGAGCTACATTCAGTCTTTTTCCAAAGCATATCAATAATTCTCACACTTCTCCTTTCATTTTAGTCTCTGTGTCCTGCAAATCTGGCTGGTGCATGGTACTTGCTTAAATAGAACTCTGAAGATAATGTGCAATCTTTAGACCAACAGTAGATACTCAGTAATAATGAACACATGTACTTGAATTTAAATCCTTTTAATTTAAATGGAACTTGTTTCCATATAAATATTAGGCTATTTAGGTGCATGCTGGAGTTACAGTCAAGAAATGTATGCAGTTCTTCATTGTGGGCTCTGTGTAGCCCCTCATATGCGGTTCCATGTGTGCACATAATGGGATGAAACCTCTGGCTCTCAGAAGGACAGAAGGCAGCAAATGTTCTTAAAGAGGGAAAATATTTTCTCTAGCCTGAGTAATTTATTTTCCATGTACAGTTGTGCCTATTTTTCACGGTAAATATTGCACACATTTCCCTTTCCTTGAGATAATGTGCTAACAAGTAAAATGCAAATTCATACAGCCACTTGTGTAAAAAATAAATAAAACTTGCTTAATTTCTCTAATGAAGGCTGTAGTGAGAATTGGCTATTGGAAACATTTGGCATGAAAGAGCAGCTTTTAACATGGAAACTCTTAGATCTTTGTTTGAAATCATATAGTGAGAAACTTCAAAAACGAAGCCTTCAATTAGAGTGAAATACACTCAAATAGGTGAGCTAACACTAGATGTTATTTAGAAACTCTTGAAAAACCTTTTGTGATGCTAATGAAAGCTGATTTGATTGGGTAACCTTTCCTACTTGTTCTTTGTAGATCAAGTGTGGTTCTAGCTTATTATGCTCCATTGTTGCTTTTTTCTATCAGTTGAAGGTTAAATCTATTTGCTCATCCTGCTCCACTTACCGGGGCTGGAACCCTGCAAATGGAGATGTACTAAGTTAGAGCTATTTGGGAAGGACTTTGTTAATAAAAAAGTATTAAAGCACCATGTTGAATGAAGGAACTAGAATAAAATGCAGAGACTTCTTCTTCTTCTTCTTCTTCTTCTTCTTCTTCTTCTTCTTCTTCTTCTTCTTCTTCTTCTTCTTCTTCTTCTTCTTCTTCTTCTTCTTCTTCTTGTTATTATTCTAACATTGCCTAGGTTTCTAGAAAGTACAACCCCTCATGCTTAGGGTGAGTTACAAAAAAATCAAAGATATTATTTAAAATATAAACTGCTAGATTATCCTGATTCTAACTGGAAATGTTTAAATCGGGGGGGGGGGGTTGCTGTGGTGTCCACCCTCTAGAAGTTGTAGCATTCCAGCTCTCATCTGCCCCATCCATCCTGCTCAAGGTAAGGGATGATGGGAGTTGTAGTCCAACAGCATATTGAGGACACAACATTGGTTACCCTTGGCTTAAACCAGGCACAGGCAACCTTGGCTCTCCAGATGTTTTGGAACTACAACTCCGATGATCCCTGACCACTGGCTCTGTTAGCTAGGGATCATGGGAGTTGTAGTTCCAAAACATCTGGAGAGCCAAGGTTGCCTATGCCTGGCTTAAACAAACATGTTTCACACTGCTTTTGCAGGATGCCTTGGTTCATTTTCTTTATTCAACTACTAAATCATGCACTTTGCCAGAGAGCCTGGAGATGGCTTCCAGGTGCTATCTCAACCACAAAACATAACTTTAGCTGTAGCAATGCATAACATACCATCAGACCATCACCTGTTTTTGACTTTGATTCCTCAGGGAGGAATGGAATGTATGCACACATGTACATTTTGGAGTTGAAGATCAGTCAGTGAAAGCCCTCTTTTTTGGGGGTGGGTAGTGCTATTTTTTCCTGTGTAGGCTTCTCATTCTAAATTACTGAACCTAGCAATAGAATCATAGAAGTGTAGAGTTGGAAGGGACTCCAAGGGTCTTTTAGTCCAATGCCCTGCAATGCAAGGATCTGTTGCCCAACACGGGGTTCGAACCCATGACCCTGAGATCAAGAGTCTCATGCTGTACTGACTGAGGAGAACAGGGGAGGAGGCATCCTCTTAGCGGCCATATACAGTATCTCAACCTCTAGACCAGGCATCCCCAAACTGCGGCCCTCCAGATGTTTTGGCCTACAACTCCCATGATCCCTAGCTAACAGGACCAGTGGTCGGGGAAGATGGGAATTGTAGTCCACAACATCTGGAGGGCCAAAGTTTGCGGATGCCTGCTCTAGACTGTAAAGCCAGGTGCACTCAGACATGAATATACTCAAATCAGTAATAGTGAGAACTTGGCCTCAACCTCCAAGCATCTATAAATACCACAGGTGTTTTCTTAATACCGGTACTTTTGTGCTTACTTGAAACTACAAGGGCAGCTTGACATATCTGGATAAGTATGGTTGCAAAGTTTTTAGTTGAGGCAATTAGAATAAGATCCACTATTTGACTAGTGATTCAAAACCTAAAATGTATTTTAGATAATTGACTTTTTATTTTTTGTATATCATATTGTTGTTTTATTGCTATGGCCCGATGGCTGATGCAAATAAAGATTCATTCAACATCTGGATAGGTTTCACTGTTTGTTTGGTATGCACAATCCCGTCTAGAGAAAGAAAAGCATTCACTGAAAACCATAGACAATGGAAGGACACAATGAAAAATATCATATCAAGAATATTTATGAAAATCAAGGATACTTGAGCAAAATAATAATATAAGTGTCAGATATTTAGTCTTCAAATTCATGTAAAGCTTATATATAAAATGCTTTCAGAAATGCTAATAGTGTTTTGTAAAATACAGAAATATAGTACAAAGTACTCTTTATCCATTATAGATTGTAAAGTCTGGAACAATCTCCCTGTTGGGGTGTTTTCACAGAAGTTATTGTGAGTCGAGGACCTGCTACCCACCCGCTTGAAGAAAGAAAGACATGAGGATACAATGTATTCAGTGGGTGTCAAGTCCTTGGAATTTTAAAAGTATTAGAGGACAGAAAAAAACCTAAATTCAAATATCAGATCATGATATTCAAGCTGTGTACTAGAAAGTCTCAAAGTTCCTTAGAGGGCTTATCAGGGGTTCCTTAGTGAGAAGGTCAGTAATGACAGTTAAGCTTCCATGCCAGACAGCTTGCTTTTCATTGTAATCATTCACTGGGTAGTGTGGGATGTGCTCTAGAATGCATGCTTAGTTTGCACCCAGTGCCAACGAGGACCTGGTCAGTGTTACACATGCACTAAGTAAGCTACAGGATCCTATGCAACACACACAGGTTCCTCTGTTAGCTATTGTGTTGACAATCAGCTGTTGTGACTCATTAGCTGTCCAGAAGTGAACAGAGAGTCTTTGCCTACAGTTCAAGTTTTGACTCTGCATCTAAAATTGAGTCTTCCTCACATCTCTGACGCTTTCCCATCAGCACACACTCCTTTTGGCTTCTATTTCTTTTCTGATCTGTGTAGCAGTTGCCAGGAGAGAAGGACTGAGGGCAGACAAAAGCTAGCTTTCATCCTGCCTTCATATCTTCTGTAAAGAGCTGAGATAAAATGAGGTTTGCAGTTGTGTTCAGGAATTACTTTGATTTCAGTGGAGTCAATTTATGTGTGACTTTACCGAACTTAAGCTTGAATTTGTATCTCTAAACTCAATTGGTACTTATATGCAGTTCAGAGATGATGTGTCAGAGGGTTACCAAACCTAGCATGTAATTTGTTCTCTCCCTGTGAGTTTCTGTTGGTTGTTCTCCTGCTCAGGTGCGCCATGCAAAGAGATATGCTTGCTCACTTCCAGAGGGATGGAAAATTATATACTGTACAGTGGTACCTCGACTTACGAAGACGATCCGTTCCGCGGCCGTCTTCGTAAGTCGAGGTTTTCGGATGTTGAAGCGCCGCTTTGGCACATGCACGAAGTGCGATTTCGCACTTCTGCGCATGCGCCGCTCTGCGCAGGTGCAGAACATGTGCGCGCGGCTAAAAGAAATCCGGAGGTTGTCGACTTCGGAAGTCGAAGCATTCGGTTGTCGAGGTATGACTGTATAGGCCACCTCAGGATGTTTTAAATACTTTGTATTCTTATCTGCAAGGGACTAGAGTAACTGGGATGAGCTACTTTTTAATTCTGTAGAACCTGAGGTTTTTTTGTGATGCCTGGTTTCCCTTTGGAAGCAAAATGACTATAACTACTTCCTTTCTGTTTGTAAGTATGTGCAAAGTATCCATGAATTAAAAACCTATTTTTCATTCGAAGTTGTCGCTTATATGAAGTTTAGAACAATGTCAGCTCCAAAATGCATAATCATGTGTAACAGTTAGAAGCATCAGATAAGTGCTGAATGAAAATGAAGTATTCAAAGTTGTACATAAAAGATGAGAGAAACAGCTCATATTGTAGCATTCAAGATGCTGTGTGTATTATGAAGAAATTTGCATAAACACTTGCATCCAAATGTTTTTCTCTTGGCAAATTCTTTTAAATATGTAAATATTCTCAGAATGTATACCAGTCTTATTTGGGGGTGTTATTTGGCAGTACAACTGCACATTCTTTTCTTCTTCTTCTTTACCTTAGCATTTATACATTTTAATCTTTTTGTGCTAATTGCTTCAAAATGAGTGCTTGATCTTAGCAATGACTTCTTAGTCTATACTAAATGAAAACATGCTGTTCAATAAATGGCAAATACAGCTGGCTAAAGGTTTAAACAGGAAAAGGACACAGGATTCTGTGGTAGGTAGAAGATAAACATTGGCTTGTTTATGGTTTTCTAATACTCTGTTTAGAAGTTTGATTCCCCCACCCTCTCCAAAAAATCCTTTTTACTACTCTAGCTCTGAGCTGTTCTTTTGGAAAAACAATCAGCCCTGTTGGGAGGGTAGCTTTGATCTCTGTTTTCTTATTTGTTTTAAGAAGCTAGAATTCTGGCAATTTGTTGTGTTTCATGCTTTGTCAGATCATGCCCCCTCAACACATGTTTTCCACAGATGGCTTGGAAGGGTGGAGGGAACGGCAGTGGAATGCCTGGGGTTTGATGTCTCCACTACAGTTCCCAAGTGATTGTTTTGGAAATGTCAGCCTACTCACTGTGGTGCCTCGCAGGTACCTAGTGAGGGCATGTGGCCTTTCACCTGGCATGCTTGTTTTTATTTCCTCAATGTTTACCATTTCTCATCTTAACCTTTCTTGTTTTCGCAGAGCGCTCTTGAAGGAAAACTTAGCAAGCTGCGGAGACACCTGCTTGCCATGAGGCAAAATCTGGGTTTTGTTCTTGCCCCAGGACAGATGTCCTCCGAGGCAGCTCAGCACATCCTACCAACTGCTGTTTATGCTCGGCTGATAAATCATGCAACTCAGTGTCAGCAGTCTGTGGAGGAATGTTGCAATGATTTGCTCACTTTGACACTTCTGGTACCTTCAGCACCTTGGGTGAGTGTTGTGCTTGGCAGGTTGGAGAGGGATTGTTTCAGAACAATTTTAAATGCTATCCAAAATGCTACACTCTCCTAGATATGTATAATCAAGGTCTAGTCTGCCTCTGGCTCTTATTCATACTTCATTCCTGTTTATTCGATGGAGGGGGAAAGTGCTGTCCCCTCCCCATTCTTTTCAGGCAGAAAATGAAATAAATTTGCTGGTGTCTTGTAGTTATCATCAATTCATAATGTTGCACGGGCATCTTTTGCAGATGTATCACTATGTACAGAACTATTTGATGACAAGCAAGTGTGTCCAAATATATTTTTCACTTAAACCTGTTTTTACATGTATACCCTGGGAGCCACTGCAGGATTATTCCTACTCACACCAGAGTCTTTCCAGAAAGTGGACAATGAAGTGTGAGCTTCTCATCATTCCTCAGTGATGCAGGAAGGAGCTAGGTTCCATCAGATTCCATATTGGCAGTATGATGTGGAAAGGGGTCTCTCATATTTGATGTTGAACAAAGGATCCCTATCTGTAAAACTGGAGAACAGCTGCCAGTTAGAGAAGTCGATACCAAAAAACCTACCATCAGTTAATGTTTATTTACTGAACACAGAAAGTTAAACCAGCATCAAAGAGAATAAGCTGGTGCTCCACCTTTCCCCACAGCTGCTGCTAAAGTTCACCTATATTTCCTGTGTGGTTCCAAATGGAGAGTCCTTCTGATATAGTGGTGCCCATTTGTTTACTGTTGAAATGCTAAAGCAGGAAAATGAGAATGCACAGAAATGAAATTATTATTTTTGCCTCTGTCTTCACAGCAGAAGACTTAGGGCAGACCCCTGTACCGGAACTAACTTCCTTAGAAAGGGTGCGTGAGGCAAATAGTTGTGACAAGAGATTAAGTTTCAGGCCTTATTGACAAACTGAAAACTGACAAATCACTGGGTTCAGATGACATCCACCTAAGAGTTCTTAAAACACTCAGATGGCCAGAAATTTCTCATTTGACAATATGTAACTTGTTCCTAAGATGAGCTGCCATAATGGAGGATGGGAAAATGGCCAATATAACACTATTTTTTTATTTTTTATTAAAAAAAAAAGGAATCTAGATGAGAACCAGATCATTTACAGCATGGTTAGCTTAATGCCTCTTTTGGGCGAAAAAACGGTGGAAACAGTGGTTAAAGATATGATTATAAGGCATATAAAAGAACAGAGCTCTGTTGAAACAGAGTTACCATGCTTTCTACAAGGGTCAGTTTGGCCTCACCAATCTTTTGGAGTTCTTTCAGAGGCAGCAAGCATGTTGATAGAGGAGATCCAGTTGACAATGCTTACAGAGACTTTCAAAAAGCTTTGTTAAAATTATAAGAAGAGGCCTGCTGGATCAGACCAAAGGCCCATCTAGTTCATTGGTGTTACAGGTGCCAACCAGATGCCATCAGAAGCCTGCAAGTGAGTGCAACAGCCCTCGTGTTATCAGAACCCACCTGATGATTTCCAGTTCCAAGTTCCCCAAGCCCATGTGCTTGGATTTTTTCATTCCACTCCATTGACAGTGATTTGACTAGATCTGCTCAGGGATCCTCTTCCTTCGTGCTGGGAATTAGACACCATTTTTAGGCTAAACATTCTTAGAGGATGAAGCACAGGTTGTGTCCTCTCAATGATACCTGTGTTGCTGAACATGTGGCAGCATATTCCAAACTTGCTGTAGGCGAGAATCCTGAATGAATATACATGAAATTTTGAGCATTCTTCCCTCGATGCCTGCCTGCTGTGATTTATGGAAACATAGAAACCTTTCTTAACACTGTCAAATTATATATATATTTTTAGCAAATGGTGTATGAATTGCAGAAAACATTCTTTAAAAAACCCCCAAAACAAAGCAGCAGCCGCAGCCGCACCCACCCCCACAACCACCCCACCTGGCTCTGGCAACACCTCACAAAGAGCAAACATTGGAATGGCCTCAACACTTCTAAAAACTCAAATGTACATCTAAACTGACAAAGTGCTTCCAACAGCTTCTTCCCTTGAAGGAATAGGATGCCATTGAAAGGAGTAGCTTGAGCAGGAAAAAATATGAAATTTAATTGTTTCACCTTTTTATATAGAGATTGATGGGAGGAGAAAGCCAATTGTGGCTCAGGAAAAGGGGATGATAGGGAACTTTCAAGCCTGATAATTTTTCAGCAAGATTCTCTTTGGTCCTCAAGCCAGTGAGACCAAATGAGCATATCGGTAAGCAATTTTCCTTTCCCCCACCAAGGCAATAGAGTGTGACATTGTGTTAGATATCTGGGCATTGTTTAAAGTGTGTTATAATGCAGTCTAATTAGCCATGTGATAATTGGGTGCCTAACAAATGAAGAAAACTAAAAAAAAAGACTATAATAATCTCATTTGAAATTAATTTTCCCCATTTGTCCTTTATCTTTATTGTGGCTGAGGCTTTATTAGCAACTTCATAGCTTAGCTGCCATTATTTGCATTTTAAGTAGAATTAAAGTCACACTGTTTCTGTTATTAATTTGTTTTTTTGATTGAATCTTAAATAATTAAGGCTGCAGTCCCAGAAGCCTTTACTTGAGAGTAAGCCCTCCATTTAATACAATTGGCCCCACTCCCAAGTAGCCATGGTTTGGATTGTATTACACATCTATGGTAATATCTTCCTTTGAGGAAAGAACAGAAATCTCCCTTGCATATTAAATAATCACACCAAATTCGGATTGACAATGTAGCCTACTTTATTGATTGCAAACACTATGGAGGCCATATCCAGGAAATTATAAGTAAGCAAATAAACAATAAATGGGAAGAGCAGTTACACCACAAATTGTCTAACTATGGAAGCTTGTAGCAATAATCTGTAGGCTCAAGACTCCAACACACCCATGGATCCAGAGTTAAATGTGTATAAGAAGTCTGATGGAAGCCGAGTTCTTTGCCCCCTCCTCCCCAAGGACCACCCTCCCCAAATGCTCTACTGGGGTTCAGGGAGCCTATTGAATGGGGTGGGTTGAGGGAGCCTTGAAAATAGTCAGAGAAGCCTTTCATGAGTTGGAAGCTTTGGAAAGGAGGAGATGGAGAAGTATATGGGGTGGTGTTTCTCTGTATGCAGTTACTTTTTTGGTATAAAATCAACTTCGTATTTCGTTTTTGAATAACCTTAACATTATTTTGAAAAAAGATGTTTATTCTTTCAGAAGCAAATAGCATAAAAAAGCTTATATGATATATAAGTCTTGCCTATCTTCTACATTATATATCATTTTGCTGGCATTTATTCTGAGGTTGTATTTTGAATCAGCTGACCTAGCAAATAAAATGTATTAATGAATAATTAAGAGAGATGCAGGCCTAATTATCTCTAATTTGTTTTCTGAATGCAATATCCGCCTTATATGAGAACATGAGCACCTAACCTCCTCTAGAGAGCTACGAACAGATATTTATGGTGTTAGTAAGCAAGGACATTTAGTGCCTTAGGTTAGTGAGATACTGGTAAGTGGGTGGCTATGATGAATTATTTAGTAGTCTCTTTATGGCTTCTTCCATGGAGATGGAGACAAAAGGGGTTTCCTGAAGTCTCATGAATAAGTGTGTACACCGGGGAGTGCAAGAATCAAAGGGAAAGGAATTAGCAGCTGACAGCTGATGCTTTTGACCACTAGTTTGATGTGGTGATTTAGCAAAATTCCTTGAGTTCTATTGGGTCTTCCAGGAAATTCACTAGTTTGGCTAAATTGTGCTATAAAATATCTTTCCATTATATAATTCATCTACGGAATCAAGCTGGCAGAGGAAAATTAACTCAACTGTCAATCAGAGAATATGAATTTTGTATTTTTATTGCTAGAATTTCTAGAAACATTTGCAGTACCTCCTCTGCCTGGGTGTATTAGATGTTGAGTCTTAAAGGTCACATGTGAGCAAGCAACAGAGAGATTGTAAATCACATTTGTGGGATGTGAACAAAGATCTTTTACTCAGAGTAGATTCATTGAAATTAATGGATCTTAGGTACTCATGGGCTATTACTTTCAACAGGTCTACTTTGAGTTAAACTTAGCTGACTACAACCCATATTATAAAAAAATTGTACATAACATACACATTTTAAAATCTAGCTTCCCAGTTCTCAAAGGTGACACGAGCAGTTTGTGAAATAAATAAACTCTCTTTCCTTTTTTTGCCTTTCTAATATTTACTTTATTTACAAATCTGAAAGCAGATTATAAATGGCAACTAACAAGCATTTATTTCTACAATGCAGCAGTTCCCCAGAAAAATACTCTTAACCCCTAACACTTTCTGCGGTCTCATTCTGTCTCATTCTGTCTGCATCTTAGAAACTGTCAACCTGCCCAGTATTTGTTGCAGACCCCTCCCCTACAGATGAATCACTCATTCATTACAGTAATTCAAACACACTAACATTCTAATGTCAAATCCTAGGCTCTGATTAGACAACTTTCAGCCTAGGTAGAAACCTTGGGCTCACATGCCTGGACGGTTAATTACAGTCGAATTCAACTATTGGATGCGGCTTTCATCTCTGCTTTCAGGCAGAGGGAGCCAGCATTTGTCTACAGACAGCTTTTCCAGGTCATGTGGCCAGCATGACTATACCACTTCTGGCGCAATGGGACACCCTGATGGAAGCCAGAGTGGGTGGAAATGCAGTTTACCTTTGCGCCGTAACAGTACCTCTTCATCTACCGTACTTGTGCTGGTATGCTTTCGAACTGCTAGGTTGTCAGGAGCTGGGACAAAGCAATGGGAGCTCATCCTGTCATGTGGATTTGAACTGCCAACCTTACGATCAGCAAGCCCAAGAGGCTCGGTGGTTTAGACCGACGCAAAGGTACTGCGGTGTGAAAGGAATGTTAGAAAACAGAAGTGCTAGCACTATAATCAGGAAAACTAACACAGTGTTCCCCGTGTCTGAATGCACCCTGAGGATAACTGAATTGGGATCTGCAAGGATGCTTAAACCTGTGAAACAAGAAATGTTCTGGGATTCAATAAATGAAGGGCTCTTTTTACAACATGGATTTTGGAACAGCAAGAAGCAATGGCACTGTTGTTACCCGGATCTCTAGCAGTTCTTCTGTTAATGCTTCCTGAAGAATTGCAGCCTCAACCTAATGAATAGAATTCCTATGTGCTCTGGACACCTCCAGAGGCAATTTTGCCTTAGATGATACATGAAAGAATTGTGTTTTCACTTTCAGGGAAGTAATATATCATGTGTATCTATCAAAACAGCATGAGCATTTTAACATGAGAACTGTACCGTAAAATAATGTTCTATCAATCTCCCTCCCACCTGCAAGTTATTACTGGGCTTAGCATGGATGCCGTTTCCATGCAGTTTCCTCCTCCTTATTGGCCTCCTGGGAGAATGTTGGTTTTAGTTTACTCTACAATCAGACATATAAATGTTTTTTTAAAAATCTATAGAATGTATATATTAGGTTTTTCCAATAAAAACTAGGTTCATATGGTGCAAACAGATTAGAATGTGTAATCTACTGCTACAAGCAATCGCCATTTCGGGAGTCCAAAATAAGGAATATTTAAAGTGGAAGTTTTCTGAAATATACATATTTAAATCCAGATCACTGGGTTGTAACAATTTCAATGGGAAAATGGTTATATTTGATGGATTTGTTTGATTATTCATAAAAGAGCCTTAAATATGATGGTTGATCCTCAAGGTTGCTAACAGAAATCCATGCTCTATTACCAATTAATATCAGTTGTATGCTCACCAGATAACATGTTGTATTTGTTTTAAAACCATACAGTTGTAATGCACATATTCACATTGATTGCTGTGATCTATTGTCAGATTAGTATTCCAGCTCATAATCAAGCTGTGCTAATACCCATGCTACAAGTATACACCAATGCTACAACAACAACAAAAACTGCATGGTACTATCTTAATTGCTTTTCATCTGGTTTAGAAGTGGTGATTGACCAATGAGATTACTTTTAAGCAAATAAATTCTTCTTTCAATTGATTAAAATATTAATTTGTTTTTAGAATTTCACCATTTGCCTTTCTGTGAAAAATTAGGCACAATCTAATAACCTTTTTAAAAAAGTGGCTAAAATAAACACAGCAATCAGTTGGTAATTTAAAAGACTGCAATATGTCCCAAAGCAATTGAAAACACCCAAGCTCCATTGGTGAGTTGGTCTTGCAGGCCACTCAGAATAGTTGTTGTTCCTGTTCTATTAAAGTACAACAGAGTACAAGATGAACTATCAGGGTCAAATATTAGTAAACATTAAATCTGAATTTGTAGAGGAAGCAGATCTCTAACTTCAATCTCTCTCTCTCACTCACTCACTCACTCTTGTCTCTCTGTGATGTGGGTTAGAGCAGGCTGTTACCACCTACATTATCAACTAGCAGAAGTAGTTGCTTATCTGTGATGTAAATGCTACTAACTTTGGTCTGTAGATGGCAGTAACCTGCCACCATAATGGCTTTCCCGGCTTTCTTATTTAACTGAAGATTTAAATGCTTTGACTGATAAAACATATAAATTAAACCAACTCATATGGCCAGTGTCTTCCAAGAGACAAGTGTACTGAACTTGGATACAGGAGGCCCAAATTCAAATTTCTGTTCAGCTCTGCTTGGTGGCAAGTTGCAGGCTGTGATCTATCAGCTTCAGTTCTTTATCTTTTTTAAAAAAATAATGGCAACACTGACTTTCTTCAAAAGGGTTTTCTAAGATAAGATATATTAAGCACTCTGCAGTTTTGTGGACAAGGGAAGATGGAGAAGCAGTGCACTGAACCCCCCAGGTCACTGCTTTAAAAACCTGACTTTTCTATAAATAATTTCCAGCACTTCAACCAGCTACATTTCATAGTGTATCTATGTCAGAGCTTTCGACCATGTTTTATGTTCTGTTGAAGTGGAGTTTCACTGTTATCGCTTTGCTTCTTATCTCATCCCTGCACTTTGTTCCTCACCGTTCCGAGAGGTGCTTTTGTAAAGCACTGTACTCTAATTTTATCAATTTTTATATGCTCCTGGATCACATGACAGCTATAAGTGGGCTCACACTGCCTACCAGAAGCATTTGGGTAAAAAGTAGATTTGGTCATTGCATGCTATAGAAGCACTACTCTGCAAGACCCAGACAGAAGGGAGAAGACAAGCCCCAAACTGAACATAGGAAGCTGCCCACCATCTTAATGACTTTTCTCCTGTATTGGCAGAAATATTGCCTACATTCCTCCCTGCCTGAGATCTCATACTTTCATTTGTTAAAGCTGCATTCCTGAGAAGCAGCATTATGATGAAAAATGATGCCCATTGCTCTTTAGTATTGACTGAAATGCCTTACCTGTAAGGGGAAATGTAGGGCTTAACATCTTCCAGTGAATCCATTGTGTTGTGTTGGGTGTAGGATGCAAAGCATAAACTAGCATTTAATTTGTATCAAGAAAATGCACAGCAAATCCTTGAAAGTTCAGGTAGATCATCGTTAGTGAAGGGCCTGTCAGGATTATGAACTGGGAGACAATGCCTGTTACCTTCTGCTTGCTGTTGAGTATGAAAAAAAGCAAATTTCAACCTGGTTTCCAGGGGGAAATGGCTCCTGTTCCTCCATTGTCTTGCACCAGTGGCAGGTGTATCCTTATCTGTATACTGTCCCCTAGAGGGAATTTAGGGAGAGCAAGAATTATTATTATTATTTAAATGAGAATGTCATCATCAGTGTCATAAACTTTTATTGCACTTGACTAACCAAAGGCCATGGTATCACGCATAAACATCAGCAGTCGCTACACATACAGTAAAACCACAGTCAAATCTACGAAAATTCTTTGTTATACTTTATAAGTTACAAATCACCCTCTTGCTTGTTGTTCCACTGTTACACCTTGTAGATGACTTCAAGATCAGCAATGTTTTGTGTTTATTTTAATAGGTTTGGTAATAGTTATTTTTTACATCTCTTGGATGCATACTGTTGTTTATCCATAATGCTGCTTGTATAAAGATGCCAAGAAGTGCTTGCTCAATTTCACACATGGGTAATTGTGGATTGTGAATGCAATCCATTACACAATTAATACAGCTAAAATGGCAAAAGGAAATGGATTCAAAGGTGCTTTCGATGTGTGGAAAATGTATTATTCCGTTTCTTTTCCATGCACTAGAATCCAGTGTTGCCGGGGGGGGGGGGGGAGAGTAAAGCTAAATCTGATAATGTTCTTCTACTTGTGGCAATAACTTGCACAACCTCTTTCTCACACTTTCCTGCACCCCACCCCCTTTCTGCTTTTGAGAGTCCCCTGGTGGGGCAGGGGAGCATTTCTGACAGTTTTCCATTGGTGTCTTCTGTTAGTGGAAACGCACCAATTAGATTCCTTCCCATATCCCTCAATTTTCTCGCCATCTATACCCAGTTTATTCTTTGCTCTTTTATACTTTTACTCCCAATTATTACTTAACATTCAGAACCTTATCGTCCAAGTTCCATTGCATTTGATGAACACTCTTCATGAGAGGCTAGTCCTGACTGGGGATCAACAACATTACTCAAGTTGAAAAGATTTATAGTAAATTAGTCTGTTCATTGAGGTTTTGACCTTTGCTTCATGGCACCTAAATCCCTGGCTGAAAATATTTTCTCCACAGCCTGCTGTGTGGTTTTTATTATTAATTGTACACTTTCAAAATGTTTTGTAGCACTAAGTGTAGCCATAAACTTCAAATGAAGCAGAGAAGAAATTCCATCATTCTGAACCTGACAGGGGATTATACCTTCTTTTGTAGTGTCTTTTATTTTAACCTTGTGCGTATAGCTTTCAATATAGAAAAAACCCTATGTTGAAGGCTATGTGAGAATAGACAATTGTGGGTTGTTGTTGTTTTGAAAGGTCTGTTTGAATTATAATTTGGTATTTATTGGCATACGACTCTAATTACTGCTTGATTTCAGGTGATAAGTCAAATCTTAAAATGTACCTCCCTAAGAAGCTTGCAAAACTTGTGTCGTGGTGTATTGCCTACTGCACAACTCCATCATCATTGAGCATTGTGTAATTGGTGGACAGTGACTAAATTGCTAGTGACATTGTGACAGATGCTATTTATTCTGTTGCCTCCTCTGTTGTTCTTGATGTGCTTTTGGTGTCACTGCTAGGGAAGCACAGGATCTGAGCAAGCTACCCTGCTGTAACCTCTGGCATAGTGGCAGCCATCTTAACTGTGTTACAGGATCACGTGTAAATTATGTGGTTTTCAGCTTCATCAACATGAAGCAAGATGGAAGAGTACCGTCATCACACATGCTGCAGCTATGGTAAAATTGCCTAGCAGTTAACTTTACGCTTTGAGGGTTTTCTGTTGACACCTGTGATTGGGGGCAGAAATTGAATGGCTCCTTTAAACTATCGTTGGGTAAAGTGCTCCTTTTACTACTACTCCCCCCCCCAAATGTTTTTCAGGAAATCCTGGAGAATTCTTTGAGCCAGGAGTTCACTGTGGAGAATGTGCTTGCGACGCTTCCAGCCTTCCCCAAGGGTGCCCCTCAGCAACGTGCTAAAAGGGCAGCAGAAGCCCTGGTAAAGGCTCAAAATTATTCCAGGCAAATGGCAATGCAACAGGTGAGGAAATGGGGGAGTTTATTTCAGTTTAACATCCTCTCCCTCCGCCCTTCTTTTTAACAGATTTGACCTACTTTGCAGTCACTGGTCAATTTTCCCCTTGTACAAACCTTATCGCACAGCTAATGTATAAAGGTTAGAATTCTTTTGTTGAGTGGCTGTGCAGGCATTAGTCTCACTTCCTGCTGGCAAGGCCACTTTTTTGTGGGTTTGTACAATGGGAGCTTATGAATGCTTCTATTCATGGCCAGCTCCTGAGGCACACAGAAAAATAGCCAGCCATTCCTTTAAAAACAGAAACTAAAATATGATTTGGAGGTTTTCTCGTTCTTTCTTCCCACTTCAGGAACTAAAGAGCTGTATTAAAACAAGCAGGAAGGAGCTTGAAAACTTCCATGGAACAAAAGGCGAAAGTTCACAAGGAAGTATCTTACATGTTTCCTAACGTGAAGACAATTCCTGTTCTTACATATATATTTTTCAGAAAACTTGGCTTAACATGTCAAATTCTGCTAAATTGTAATAGGCTAATAACAGAGTTTCTTTCCCAGGAACTTTAAAAAGCGTTTATATATAAGTTTGTTAAGAGGACAAATGTTTTCTTTAAAATCCCCCATTTTCCAAGTAATGGACCTCCAGTTATGATTTTGCCCTTTCACATGTTCTATTCTGAATGTTAAATGCTGCTCGAGCTAGAATTTAGACTTCTCAATCTAGAACTTATCCCTTTGGGTCTCTACCAGATGTCTGGCAATTTAATAGACCTCTTTGAGGCAGGAATCTATTGGTGGGTCTTCTTTGATCGTCTGGCTTGAGGCTGCTCCAGATCATTAGTGGGAATCTATCCAAAATACAGGCTACAATCCAAAAGACCAACATGCACATAGTGCAGGAGTTGTGTGGGCAGCTTGAGCTTTGGTTGATTCTGTTTGTCTCTTTAGCAGCAGGATCTGCTGTAGTAATGCTAGCAAACAAAGCTTCAGCAATAAGTATATTTCTCCAATCTGTGGATCATGCCTTTAAATCATAGCTATTCATTATTATTTTCTTTGACAAGTGAAGCTTTAATTAAGTATGAATCATGCAGTGCTGACTTTTCTTTTGGGGTGTGTATGTGTGAAAGGAAGTTCTGCAAACTGCATTCCAGTTCCATGTCAGAAAGAAATATTACACTCTAGCTGATGGAAGCATTTAACACTTGAGTGAGAGAGACCATTCTTTTTAAAAAAATTTTTTGGGAAGGTTCTTAATTTTTTAATTAGATTTTTTAATTTTTTATTAGATTTTCATAACATAATTTCAGACTTCATTTTTTTTATACATTTCTCTTATACTCTGACTTCCCACAGTCAATCAGAAGCCACACTTCTTGCAGCCAATCAGAAGCCGCGCTTTGGTTTCCGAACGTTTTGGAACGGATTCCATTCGACTTCCAAGGCACGACTGTATTCCTCTATTGCATCACACATTTCATCTAATATATATTCCTCTAGTTCATATCTTTTCTTCCCATTGCTCAAATTTCAAATCCTGCCCACGATTTCATTTGGTTGTTATATACCGTATATATTTTTAAAATAAGCCAAAAATTCCTCTTTTCCATAAATTGTCCATCATGTTGATCTCTTATTCTTGCTGTTAGCTCTGCATAGCCTATTGATTTTAGGAGCTATTCTTCTTTGTTGGACTTCTTTCTTCTTTCCAGTTTTGTGCATGGGAAGGCTTGTTCTTAATGGCATAAGTAGATCAAGGAATTCCAGTCCTCTCTATTTAAGTTAATTAAGGTTAGTAGTCTTTATTTGTGTTGAACAGGGAGAACCATAAGCCAATTTTAGAGCTCATGCTATGTAAGAAAGGTCTTAAGTTCAGTCCTTGGCATTTCCAGATAAAAGAGTAGGATTGAGAAGAATCTCTGCCTGACAACCTGGAAAACTACTTCCTGTCTCAGGAGAAACAGTTACTGAGGTAGATAGAACAATGCTCTGACTTGGTATAAGCCAGCACCTTGTAGTCTTCAAGGAAGACAACTTTTGATTAATAGGGACTCCATGTTTCTTTGAGTATAGGAAGAAAGCAGGGTAGGAATATTTAAAACTATGCTGAAGTAGCTGGAGTCTCATAAAGCATTAGCTTGTCAGACCTTGCCTGAACACGTTGAGTCATTGGCTTGTTACTTAGTTAACCTTTGCAATACTACAACAGCTTCTAATAATTTAATTTGCACATCACATTTACTTTTTCTGTTACACTCTATATTCTACACAAAGATTCAATAAATCCCATCCTACACGAGATGAACTGAGGCCAAGAGTCACCAAAAATGCAGCAGGTCCGCAGGTCCATAACTAGAGAGAGAACTTTGGACAAAGCACCCACAATTTAAAACCCAGCCATTGAGTTGCCTTAGAGCATTAAGCTGCAGTTATTACAGCACTATGTAATAACTGGAAAGATTTGATGTAAGTGACAGCTAGCTGGACCCAAAGAACTCTGAGTGGAAGAACAAGAGCTTACACAGTGTTATGGAGGGTAGGTTCTACTGCTTATCATTAGCGTCTGCTTGTGCAAGAGGTTGCTCAAGTAGACCATCTTCTGGTTTAATTTCATTTCTGCCCCCACAACACTATGGTGAGACATAAACAGCCAGAATCTACTGAGGAGAAGACACCTGGTGGAGCAGTATCTTTAAGGGCCAGCCTGCTCTCTTGGGATTTCTAGCAGAACAGCCAATCTGCTGCTCTTTGTTCATTTTCAATCAGCTCATCTTGGAACGATTTGATCTTGTGTCTGGGAAAGTACATTAGGTCACTAAGATGATCTGGCAGCTAGCTCAGTACTTCTTGCTACAGATGGCCAAAAATCTTGGAAGTTAAAATTATCTAAGGCCCATTTCATAATATTTATGTTTCTGTGGGCTATTGGATTCCCTCGGGGGGCAAGGAAGTGACCATTTAATGAGTTTCCTCAAAAAATATGCCTTTGTTGTCCTTCACTTATCTCCTGCTACTTGATGTTGCAGTAATAGTGTAAAGGTAGCAAACCACATAAAAAGTAAAACATTCATATTTTCCCAGTACATTCATAATCTGGGGGCAAGGACTTTGCTAATCTTGAGCCATGTGCATCTTAAAAAGCATTATCAGGGCAAACATGGCCAAAGATTAATGCATGAAAAATGTCATGGAATAATTTGTACTTAAAAAAACTATAAATTTGTTTTTGTTGTAGTTCTTGGCTCTCTTTCCCTTCAGCTGTACAAATTGGAGCATAAAACAGGGAAGTGTTGCAAAGATTATTTCTTAGAATAGAAACAGATTCTTGCTGCATAAGCCTGTTTTGCAACCTGTAAAGCAGTCTATAAAGGGTGCCATTAAAAAAATTCACATAAATGTTGTATTCACTGATTATTATTTTTTGCTAGAAAAATACTCAAACTTCTTTCTATATTTCATTATTTTTGTTGTTTTTCTTAACAATATTGCCATGTTTGAGGATCAGAAACATTAGTCAAAGGTACAACTAACTCTTTTAAGAGTTTGATTACTATCACTGCCTACTAGCTCATGAGGTATTTACTCTAGAGAATATACTTCTGTGATGTGGCTACAGGAAATGAGAGAATGTGACTGTGGGTATCTCAAAAACATACCTAGCAGTTCAGAGACATGTCCTTAGTCTGAAGGAAGAATTCTGAGCAGTTGACAAGTAGGGTGGTTTGTTGGGAAGATTAGTAGTAAATTCCCCTTTCCCTTGGTGTCCTCCACATTCTCAATAAGGAACTTCAAACGGTATGGATGGTTTTTTGACGGTTCCTCTCTTTGCTTTTTTAATAGCGGACTCTTTGCATTTGCCCCTTCCTTGGGCTGGGAGAATAAGTCTCATCTGCACAATTCATAATGTATATTCTTTCATTGTGGACATTTTGTGCTATAGGAAAAAAAAATCCCAGCAATGGGTGTTTGCGCATACTTGTAGGAATTGAGTCTTTGATGTCTCTACCAATTTTGCCACTCAATTTCATTGATTGTGCTGTTCAGAAACAGTTACAGCCATCAGGTGTGCTTTGCATGGTCAAACACAGTATGCAGTGCTTACACTTCACAAAATAGAAATTCCCAGCCTGTTGTGGCAATGTGGTCTCGTTAATTGGTGTCCTTACTATTCAGTGTTTCTATAACAGGTTGACATTCAACAGGTGGTTCTGCATTGGCAAAATCATCAGAAAATAAAAAGTCTGCATTTTTGTGTGTGTGTGCATGAGAGAGAGAGAGAGAAAGAGAAAGAAAGAAAGAAAGAAAGAAAGAAAGAAAGAAAGAAAGAAAGAAAGAAAGAAAGAGAAAAGGAATTGGGAGTGTTGCATACCCCAAGACCTTTCCCTCATCCTGCTACAGTTTTCTTCACTTTCAATTGCATTCTGTAAAACTCCAAATTTCCTCAGGACTGCAAATACTTAACCTACCTCCAGTGGAGACACAAGAGCTGAATTCTGTGCAAGTTATCAGCATGTCAAAGCCTGCAAGCTGGGCAGCGATTTCCTGTCCCACTCCACCCCCAATTGCTTTCAACCGGCCTTTGCAGCTGTGCGGTTGACATCAGCTTGATCTGCAGTTATCCGCTATAAAGCTTTCCACTGAATGTACATTAATGTTGCCCACCTGCTAAGTGAAGCAGATCAAGACACTTAAAGCTGCTAGGCAGGGAGACAGAGCAGAGGATGGTTAGTTGGGAGGAGAACATGCTGTGGAACCACCAGTGAAAGCTGCTTGACTGCTTTTATTTTCCTTTCTAGTAGGACTCCTTTTCTATAGCACAGCAGTATTAGAAAGCACAGCAAATGGCTGAAGCCATGGTTTATTATTTCAGATGTCATATCAACTGCAATTGGCACAAGTTCAAACCAGGATTGAGACCATGCTTCTACATTCTGGCCTGCTAGTCAGTCACCGATGGTGTTTGTCAGGTAGATGCCGAGAAAGAAGAATGGTTAAGGTTTGCAAACCATGGGTTCATGTGACATCTGATGACATCTGATTGAGCCAATATGCATTAGGCTCATTGATGCCTAATTTTGTTACTTCCCCCCCCTCCTAGATACTTGCTTTGCAAGCTGAACTTAACTTCCACAGAAATTTATATAATCTTCAAGTTAAGTACACCGAAGCTGTCTTTGATGGGATAAAGCAAGCATACCACACATTTCAAGATAATGTTGCCATGGCTCTATGTTCACCATTACAAGGTAAATACATGTCTGTAATAGCAGCATAAACAAAAACAATTTCAAAATAATGACAGGCATGAAATACAAATGTTTAGTGTTTCAAACACCTGAAAACAAATGCAAGATTCTCTCTCTCTCTCTTGCTACTTCATACTTTTAATATAGGTCTCCAGGGAGCAATTGATAATTTTCTACTTTCTCTTGTAGATGTTTTTTCTTCTTATACAAAACTTAAAGCAGAAGCTTCAGAGGCAGCTTTGAGAGACTTCCTCACTGCTTTTAGGAACAATGCAGAACAGATCCAATATGCAGTTGAAACTTTGGCTCCACCAGTGAATCAGCAGCACGAAGGTACCTTACTTGTACAATTTGGATTGGTAAAGGATGCACTTGATAGGCTTGTCTTGGTATCTTGTTTCTTTAAAAAAAAGGCATGGGAAGAGAGCCACTCTTAGGTATCTTGCATCACTGATTTTTCCTTAATTCTCAGCATTAGGTCAAATAGAAAATAGCTGATCTAGTACAATCAACCTAGTTCAAGACTTGAGCAGTAATGAGGAGATTTTGTAAAAAAATAAAATAAAAATGAAGTTCCTCCTTTGGTTTGTTCATGATTTTATCTTTTACTACAATGAATGTATCTTATATGGTGTGTTTGAATGTGAATGTATGGTTTATTATGTTGTGAACCAGTGTCCTCAAAGTTAAAGTCACAGTTTGGAAATTGTAAGGCTCACCTTGACTCTCAGGTGTTATTGGACTACAACTCCCATAATCCCATACCATGTTTGCTGATCGAGTTGGAGGAGTCCAACAACATCTGGAGGGCCTGAGATTCCCCATCTTTGTTGCAAGGGATATCCAATATCCCACCAATGGAAGCTCAAATTTTGCACATGCCAGAAACACATTTAGGGCTTTGTTTGATAATGAAAGGCTTCTATAACCTGTTGATTTTCTAATAGCTGAGAGGGCTTTTGGTAATGTTCTAGCTTGCCATTTTTTTCTAGGTTCATGATAAATAGCACATTGAGAAGATACAGTTGATCACGGAAATGCATTAAATACTACCGTGTTTCTCCGAAAAGAAGCCATACCCCGAAAATAAGCCATAGTGATAGGCAGTTTAACCTTGTAGGTTAAACTGTACCATACTTATAAAAAAAAATAAGACATCCCCTGAAAATAAGCCACCGTGTTGTTGTTTTTGAGGAAAAATAAATATAAGACGGTGTCTTATTTTTGGAGAAACACGGTACCGTGTTTCTCATATTTTAAGACATGTCTTATTTTTTTTTTCGAAGAAAATAAGCCTATGGCTTATTTTCGGGGGTGTCTAATTTTTTGCCGAGCCACGACTGAGCGGGAACCAGCAAAGGCAGCAGCCCGCCGCCGGCTTGGAGCTCGGCAACGTGCGCGCTGCTGCCTTTGCCAGCTCCCGCTCTGTTGGAGCTCGGCAAAGCGCCGCTGCTACGTTACCTTTGCCGGCTCGAGCTCCAAGCCGGCGGCGGGCTGCTGCTTCGCGGCTTCTCCTCCTCCTCCTTCTCCTCACTGCCGCCTTTTTCGGGCTCCAGCTCCTTCTTCCCCACAGGCTCCTCCGCGGAAGGCCCGTCCAGCAGCTCGGCCTCTGAGTCGCCGCTGCTGCTGCCGCCTCTTTCTCCTTCTCCGCCGCCGCCGGGCTCTCCTCCTCCGGGCCCCTCGTCCTGGGCGGGAAGAGCGGTGGCGGGGTTCTCGGCGGCCGCCAGGCTCTCCTGGGTCTCCTGCCTTCCCGCTCGCCTCACACGCGCGGCACACGAACAGGCAAGGCGGCGCGCTGGGCCGAAAAGGGGGAGGGAGGGGGGAGGGTGAGCGCAGACGCGCGCGCAGGGGAGGCTCCCTCTCACCGGGCCATGTGCGCGAGAGCGGACCCGGCGGCGAGTCTCGCGAGAGGGGGCAGGGAAATTGAGCGGGACAGCAGCAGCCCGCCGCCGGCTTGGAGCTCGGCAAAGCGCGCACTGCTGCCTTTGCCGGGTCCTGCTCATGTCTTATTTTTGGGGTATGCCTTATATTTCGCAAGGTCTTGAAAATCCTGCCATGCCTTATTTTTTAGGGATGCCTTAAAATATGAGAAACACGGTATGTTATCACAAACAGTTTCAAATCAACTGCTTATTTATGACTTACTATTGTTTAGGTTGAATGAATGGTGCAGTATAGCTCCCTACCTTCTTTTAATTTACCCTTAAGGTGATGAAGCCTTGTCAAAGTTTGGAAAAGAGTTCTTTCTGTCTTTGGAACGTTCCCTCAAAGTCTGTGGAGAGCAACGGGATAAGGCTGCCAGTGAAATGGAAACCTTGCAAACAGAACTGGACCAGGCCTTCGAAACTCTTCGGAATTTAAGGGACCAAAAAGTGAAGAAAGCAGGAGCCAGTCAGCGTTTTCCAAAGCAGGAAGATGACAGAGCAGATGGAATAGAAGAAGGGGGCTTGAATGTACTTCCAAAACACAAGCCTGAGCCTGAACCAGCATCCACATTTCCTGTAGACAGGCATGGCCTCTTGCTAAAACACGCTTCTGTTATAGAGAGGGAATCTGTCAACCCATCTTCCAAGCAGAAAATGGAAAGCTCTGATGGTGTGAATGTTCAGCAGAAGGGGAAGTTCCTACACCGGAGCAAGAGTATGAAACACACGGAAAGGCCACCATGGCAAAGTTAGACATAGCTCTTTGGGCCTGACAGCCTTAGATTTGTCAACAACTCTTAACTGAATTCTGTGGGAGTGAAGTTGTGACTATGGGGTGTATCAGTGGGATATAAGCTTATTTTCCTCCGGGAGTTAATTTTATACTCTTTCGTGGCTCCTGAGAGCCATTTTATACATGTCACATTTCATTCCCTAGAACTGTTTCCTGTTTAGAAAATGGAAAACATTTGGCCTGTTGAAGCAACTTCCACATAATGTTAAAAGACATGGGAACATGCTGAAAAATCACATATCTCTGAAGAGATAGAATGTCAAAGCTGGAATGTGTGCATAGAGAGAAGATGAATGCCATTGTGTGCATCACAACTCTAAAATTAATTCTGCACCCCTTCTGCCACTTTTTGCAGTGCTTTATAACCTAAGAAGTGTACTTACCCCTGACTGTCATTGGGTCAGGGCTTTATATGTATGCAAGGCAGTGTAAGCTAGAGAATGGCTTTGAAGGTAATTGAATGCACATCAGTACCCCTCTTTTCCCCTCACTTTCCTACTTGTGGTGCAGGCACATAGGGGCTTCACTGCAGACTGATTCCACACCGATCCATGTAACAGATGGAGAATAGCACTGTGGGACTTCCATGAGCTAAATAATCGGGACATTTGGTTTTCAGGTGTCAGTGCAGAGGGAAAAGACATTTACTGTTTTTATTTTATTTTTGGTGGTTCCCTATTAGCGCTGAAGCAATAACCCAGGTAGTTGCTAAGCAGATGTCCCCCAAGCACCCACTGGAATTTAATGGAAGAGACTTTGAACCGATCTCATCACAATTTTACGTTGTCCTTTTCCTAGACAGATGCTTTTGCTTGAAAACAATCCTTGAAGCAGGCTTGTGATTTGTGGCATTCCACAAAGCCAAGTCTGGTTCTCCGTAAATGGTCTCAGCTATCTGAGAAACTTGATTGTTCCCCTTGGCTTGCTACCCTGCTGAAAGCAATACTCAGGGCCTCATGCTTATGAGGCTAATAAAACTGCCCAAAATGATAGCATGAGGATCAAGGACAGCATTCAAAATGTTTATGACTTGTGCATGGTTTTGACAACCCCCCTTTTTTGAGAATGATGCAAAAACTTATGCTCTGTAGTATTTTAAATTTTGTATTTTATATTTTATTCCCCCCCCTATCAACTATCGGTTGAAATGTCGAAGATGAAATGTTTCTTTGTTCTCATTAATAAATGACAGAAATGGAATGCAACCTTTGTTTTGTTGTTCAACCTGGTTCAACGGTGGAATGATTTTTCCCTGTTTCCTTCATTTTCTAAGAGTATCTCTTACAGGTGCTTCCAAATGTATAAGGACTAAAATAAGCTTGTTTCAATTGGCTTGTGCTTCTTTCCACAGTTCTTCTAAGGTAAGTGGCCTTGATAGCTACAGAGGTCTCTTAAAAGAGTCAATGAGAATTTCCAAGTATTATTAAGTTAGTGCTCATCAAATCCTTAGGTTTTTAAAATTATCATAGTTATTCTAATATTTAATTATGAAAAGTGATTCACATAAATAAGAACACTGCCCTTAAAATCCCAGAAAATAGGCAAGAGTTAAGACTTATTTTCTCGAAGCTACGAACATGAGTTTGACCAAACTGCGGGAGGCAGTGCAAGACAGGAGTGCCTGGCGTGCTATGGTCCATGGGGTCACGAAGAGTCGGACACGACTAAACGACTAAACAACAACAAGACTTATTTTAATATTTAAGAATATTAAATCAGAGCATGGCTCTCTAAAAGCAACAATAAAAACTACTATGAAAGTATCAGAGAATAAAAACGATTTAACCTTCTGTGAAAGTGATTGAGAAGGTGTTATTCTGCAAAGGTGGTACCACCATTGAAAAGCCCCTCTCTCCAGTTGCTACCCACCTAACATCTGCCAGTGTAGGCAGACAGAGGATGGCACCTGATACAGATCTTCAATTTTTGCACAGGTTCATATGGAAGAAGACTGTCTTTCTGGTACCCAAACTGTTTAGGTCTTTAAAGTTCTAAAGCATTAAAAGAAATAATCTTTGTATATCACATACTCATTTGGGTCTAAATCAGGCATCCCCAAACTTCGGCCCTCCAGATGTTTTGGACTACAATTCCCATCTTCCCCTACCACTGGTCCTGTTAGCTAGGGATCATGGGAGTTGTAGGCCAAAACATCTGGAGGGCCGCAGTTTGGGGGTGCCTGGTCTAAATGATTGATAATGATACGTAATACTTTGTTGGCCAAAAAGGCCATTTGGATTACTTTGGAACACTTCATGTCACCCTTTTTGATCTAGAACTATGATCACATTCCCCAAGCCCATTTACTGAAATAGAATAACTGTACTGTAAGCAGTGACAGGAGAGTAATGTTCTGATGGACATGCCAGGATAAAATCCATATCATGCAAGGAAAATGAATAGTTTACCATCTCAGTGCAACCATTTTATAAATGAAGAAAGTCAGAGCAGATCTTGAACTAATCTTTCTTTCTTTCCCTCTCTCTCCGTCTCTCTCTCTCTCTGGAAAGAAAGAAAGAAAGAAAGAAAGAAAGAAAGAAAGAAAGAAAGAAAGAAAGAAAGAAGACAAAGTGCCAGTGGAGGGAGAGAAATTTCCCTTCCTCTTTTGGAAGCATGATCTTTCCCTTCATCCTTTTGTCGTGCTTGTCTCCAAAGGCACCAGATGTAGCAGATTGATCAGCAGGATGGCTACCAGCAGCACAAGTGACAGCATGATTGGTTGCCTATTCCTTTTTAAGGTGATCTTGGCCTTGCTTACAAGCAGTTATAGGGCTGAAATTCATTAGTATTTTTGAAGGAGACTCTTCTGTCAGCTTGCTGGGAGGGGAGAATGGAGTCCCACTGCCAGCAGCTCTTGCTTCATTTCAAAATATATATATTTGATCTCCTAAATTCTGCTGGTTTTTCTTGCATAATTTATGAGACTCGTTTATTCTGCGCTTTCACATGTAAATAGCCATCCACCCACTGTGTCCTCTGAATTGCATTTTAATTACATTAGGCTTGTGGTTCCCCCCTGATTTTTTAACTAGCATGTGATATATGTTCAGATGGAAATTAATGATTTTAACTACTCGTGACTAAAACTATAGCTGCTGTAATGTTACTGGGTATTTTAAGCAAGGAGGAGGAAAAGTAGTTTCAAAAAGAAAGAAAAGAGATGCTAGTTTGCCGATCGCAAAGTCATTTTATGTAATATTACATATCATTGAGATTTAATTAATCTGTATATTGGAAACATGTGTTTGGACTCCCAACATTTAGTTTATAATAACCTTAACATAATTAATTTTCAAAGCGTGCAAACAGCTTTCTTTGAAAATGATCTGCAGCATCCATATTAATAATAAAACAAACCATGCTTTGCTATTGAATTACACATTTCCTTTGAAGTGAGTCCAGAGAAACGATATGCCGTCCTCAGTCATGTTAATTCTCTGATGCAAGGCTTATGGAAATGTAGTGCAATTAGCTACATGCTAACAACCACCTTGCTGCATTTCCCAAGATGCCATTTCATGAAAGGCTCACCCAGAAGTCTGGAGCAGTACATTTCACTAGTGTGGCGGTCCTGTTTTGCAAATTAGTTGGCATTGTAACTGTGGACCCTTTGCTTTTTCCTAGTCTTATCCCATTTTGTATAGGGCTTCAGAGCAGACTAGCATAAACAGAATTCAATATTTTGAAGCATTCAGAGGGCCAATGATGGTTTTCTTTGTAACAAAGCACTTGCGTCTTGGTGGTAGTAATATTATATATATATCACTGCCCCCAGTTCAAATAATGATGACTCTCTACATCCTTACCATCCCATACTGAGATTCAGCAGCTGAGCATCTCTTGGCCCTCACTTTAAAACAGGCTTCCTCAACCTCGGCCCTCCAGATGTTTTTGGCCTACAACTCCCATGATCCCTAGCTAGCAGGACCAGTGGTCAGGGATGATGGGAATTGTAGTCTCAAAACATCTGGAGGGCCAAGGTTGAGGAAGCCTGCTTTAGAATATCTAGCAGCCTTCTCTTGCCAAGGGAGCAGAGCTCAGCTGTGTGTTCTGAAGGCATGGTCTTTAACTTCATGTGAATGGCCTGTGACATCACATTGTACCTTAGGCAGCTCTGCCAAACATCAAGATGGAGAAGAGTTACGCAACAGCCTTGTCTGAGAGAGATTACAGAACCAGTTTAAGCCAGCTATACTTCTCTGAAGGAATAACCCAAACATCACGAATCTTCTTCTTGCTTCTTTCACACAGAGAAGCTTCCAGAACCCTCTTGAATTCAGTAGAATAGGAGAGATCTCTAAACATCAGGTCAATACTTTCTGTACTAAGAAATGCAAACTCACACACAGAGAGACCCCATTTATTAGGTGCAGGAAGTATTGATATGCAAAATACCTATAGAAAAACTTTGCATGTGCACCTTCTACAAAAGTAAACCCTAGCCTTGTGTTGCTAGACCTGCAATTCACCAGCAGAAAACACAGTTACCATCTGCTTCTGTGACTAGCAGAAAGACACCCTGACTCCTAAAAAAAACAACTCAACCTTCTTAAACTAAATGTAGCCCTTCACATTATAAAACAAAACGCTACCTATGAAACCTGACACAGTCAAGGGAAAAAAAGGCTTTTATGATTGTAGTCTATAATTTGTGGCCTTGTATAGAGAAAACTTGGTGGGTTACAGTAGGGTAAGCGGGAAATGAATGTGTGGCTGTTATGCTGAAGTACTAGACTCAAAATTCTTAAGTGACCACTAGAATCCAGGGCATAATCATATGATGATATTCTTTGTCTATAGCAGACACCCCCAAACTTCGGCTCTCCAGATGTTTTGGACTACAATTCCCATCTTCCCTGACCACTGGTCCTGTTAGCTAGGGATCATGGGAGTTGTAGGCCAAAACATCTGGAGGGCCACAGTTTGGGGGTGCCTGGTCTATAGCACCACAGAACTGATCATAGAGCTCTTGTACTATTTCTCTCTCATGACAATTACCCATTTGCTGGTTTAAAGGGAAAGACAAATTCAGTTGGCTTCATTGTCCCAGAGATTAGTCAATACTGCTGGCCACTAGGCTCCATTGCCTCTCTCATAATTTCCCAATATTGAGTAGCTGCTGCAACTCCACATTTATGCTGAGCCCTGCAGTGGCATGCCATGATCTCAGGTGGGTTTGGGTGTCTCCTGGTAGAGAATCAGCAGTTGGCAGGAAGCAGATGGCTATTAGAAAGAACTATAGGCTGAAATTGGAAATAGAACCATTGGTCAAGACTCATGTGTGTGCATCTCCATTCAGTTAATAAAAAATGACTGTAATTTTGTGATCAGAATTATCCTTATTTTACCACTGATTTATCAGCCAAGATTAGTTAGGTCTGTATACCCTGTTTCTCATATTTTAAGACATACCCATAAAATAAGCCATAGCAGGATTTTTAAGCATTCAAGGAATATAAGCCATACCCCGAAAATAAGACATAGTGGTAGGCGCAGCAGCAATGCCGGCCGCGGCAGGAGGAGGAGGAGGAGGAAAAAAATAAGACATCCCTTGAAAATAAGCCATAGTGTGTTTTTTTGAGGAAAAAATAAATATAAGACGTGTCTTATAATATGAGAAACACGGTAATACAAATTCAACACAGAGCTGTATGTGCTTAATTACATGCTAATGATGTGTAAATAAGTTCCTCTCTTGATTATATTTTCTAATTATTTCCTTCTATCAGTTTATTACCAGAACTTCTATCAAACTCTAACACACACACACACACACACACACGTACGTTCTAACACATTTTCCTTCCACTTTGAATATAACGTTCCTCTCAGTTCTATAACTATAGAAATTACTAATTTTGTTGTTTGTTGTTTAGCCGTGTCTGACTCTTCGTGACCCCATGGACCAGAGCACACCAGGCACTCCTGTCTTCCACTGCCTCCCGCAGTTTGGTCAAACTCGCGTTAGTAGCTTCGAGAACACTGTCCAACACTTCGAGAACAGTTACTGTTGATTTAATAAATCTACAATGCCTTTATGCTATTCCCTTTATTTCAAATATGTAATCTCAGGGATCTTTACACCGGTAGCACTTATTTTCACTAAGGCTGAGCCTAATATATTTTTCTGCCATTATCTGAGTATATTTTGAAAATTTTCACTGGAGACTTCCCAGTTTATATCAGCTTCTACATTCTATCAGATCTAATTGCCCTCTTCCTCTACAGTGGTTCACTGTTGTTTTCCACAGCTACTTTAAGCTCACATCCCTTACATTTCAAGGCTTGTCTTTATTGGCCCTTGTTAAAACCACCTGAAGGCATGAAGGCTATATTCAGATTAAATTCTTTCATTACATATCCATTCCCTGAACCACCATCTTTAAAACGTTGCCAATAAATCCTGACATAAAAACCAGTTGCATTTGAAGCTGATTTGGGGTTAAAGGTTGTCACGTTACAGTAGCTCAAGGCTGTTGTTAATGCAGCCCTCGACTACTATATTTTCTGCAAGCTTAGTAGGACACCCTTTTCCCAAGCACTTTTCGAACTCAGCTGAAAGGTCCCTATGAACATCTTCCATTAGCCATGATTTACAGGTGCCCTTGTACCCCACAGCAGCAAGTTCAGTAAATTTATTCCAGAATTTGATAGCTTGGATAAAGATAACAAAAGAAAACAGCTGCTGTCAGCTTGTAAGAAATATATTCCTTCTCTGCTAAGACCCAAGTTTCAGCTAGAATTATTATTATTTTTTGGCAATGTTTTATTCCCACCCATTCAGTGACACATAAAGGTAAAGGGACCCCTGACCATTAGGTCCAGTCGTGACCGACTCTGGGGTTGCGCGCTCATCTCGCATGATTGGCCGAGGGAGCCGGTGTATAGCTTCCAGGTCATGTGGCCAGCATGACAAAGCCGCTTCTGGCGAACCAGAGCAGCACATGGAAACGCCGTTTACCTTCCCGCTGTAGCGGTTCCTATTTATCTACTTGCATTTTGACGTGCTTTCGAACTGCTAGGTTGGCAGGAGCTGGGACCGAGCAACGGGAGCTCACCCCATCACAGGGATTCGAACCGCTGACCTTCTGATCAGCAAGCCCTAGGCTCAGTGGTTTAACCACAGCGCCACCTGGGTCCCAGCTTGTAAGAAATATATTCCTTCTCTGCTAAGACCCAAGTTTCAGCTAGAATTATTATTATTTTTTGGCAATGTTTTATTCCCACCCATTCAGTGACACATAGTGAACCAATAAAGTTGTGAATGTGTTCTGGTGATATGTGGTGTGTTGGACCAGCAAACAGTTGGAAAGCCATCTCAAGTAGAACATGCATGACATTCTAGACAAGGAATGCATTTTTTTCTTTTCTTTTCAGAAAGCCACTGAATAAATAAGAAGTGAACATGAGATGCAGATGGGTCCCTAAAGTCATTAATTGAGCAATAGTAGGTTGTGCATTACTTTATTAAAATATAGCGGCTCTTAAAAAATAGTTCATTAATTTACTCATCATATTTAGGAGCAGTGACACGTCTGTCTGCTGAGATTTCTTTAAGTTGACAGTTCTCAGGCGCTCCCCATAGATCGGCCTTTGTGGTAAGATTTTTAAATGGACTTAATTAATTCCACCCTATTATGAGAAAAACAGAGAAAGGATCTCTTGTGGGATATTTCTTGACCTCGGGCAATAGTGGAAGAATACAACTTTTTGTACAATCATATCAAATAAATATAGTGTGAAATTTCATTGTTGGAGCTCTTGTATTCTGTTATCTTCAGGAAATACCTAAAACAACCTATTCTTGAATAGAATACGATCTGCTGCAGCTCTGTTATTGCACTAATTGCTGGGCCCAAATATGAAAAACCACAATTGGTATTTTCTAAATCTTTTCTCACGCTAAAGAACATATAATGTAGCTTACCTTCACAGGTTGCTGAAAGAGATTACCCTGGAATTGGATCACACGTTCCAGGTGCTTGGTCACAGAACTGGTACCTGCCGTCTGAAAATCCTGCCTGGTTTTTTGGGACATCAGCAAGCCCCATATTCAAATAGGGTCCATGCTGTGACTAACATCACTGTTACCTTGGCTGAACAAGGTTCAGTTTTGTTAATCTTCGCCCATCTGAGCTTAATAGCCAGGCACAACCTTTGCTGCCTCAGTTTGGATTTTGAGGAACAGTATGCGGGCAAGAATTTCAAGGTTGCAAGTTAAGGCACCTATTTTTGTAACTTGGCATTAAAATGTTGGCAGATGCATTGTGCTAAGATTGGTTTTAATGTCTTCTTGGTGCATTGTCCAACAATGCCCCACTACTTTCTGTTTATGAAAGATGCACATCTATAATGCATGCCCACGAGAGAATTCACTAACTTGCACAAATGTTATAAAATGAGAAACTGTGGGCAACTGAAACAAAGAAAATCAGTGCAGCCTGAAAGCAATGTAAGCCCCTTATTCTGACAGATTGAAAACAAGAAGCCGTAATTGCCAGCGTGGCTCACAATGACAGTTTTCTTTGATCTATATGATTTTCAGTCATGACCAAATATCCAAAGGGACCAATCCTTTTAAATAAAAGATCTTATGAATGTGGGTCATTAGTTCTGAAAAATGCAAAAATATTTAAAAATATAAAAGCATATTCTAGGCACAAGGTTAACAGTAAGGCAACTCTGATTTCATTTTACTTTTATAAGACACAATTGGTGTCATTCACTTTATCAGAACGAGTTGAGTACATGAATCCAGTGCCTTGATTTTTTTATGGGCTTCCCCAACTAAACTAATTTTTTCTTCTGAAGTAGACCCATTTTATCTACCCCCCCCTCTCCCTCTCATGGGTGTGTGTTAATAATAAAATATAAAAGTACACACACACACACAAATTCAGTAACACCAGGATTTTAAAAATGATAGAAATAGTCACCATTGCTATGCATGCTTCAAGAAATTGTGATAGCATCCACTGTTTTGTTGCGTTTACCTATTATGGTATACAAAAACATATATTTGACATTCATGATGGGATTTGTTGTTCACTATTTACTCATTGTCACAGGAAAGATTATTTTCATTTAAATCCTGAAATATACCTTGTCCCATTCTTCTGCTAAAGAAGGCTCCCAGAGCAGCGTAGATCACTAAAACAAAAAATACAAAAAAATGCATGTCCTAACACAAGAGGAAAATTTATTGGTAGGGAGGATGACATTGAGCAAACTCGGATACAAGTTCTTCTCGTGACCTGCCAGGGTGGAAAGTTAACCAAAATGACTGTACCAAAAGTTGCTGGCCTCTCAGCTGTGCTGATGGAGTGGCCTTTCACTACATGGCAGATGAAGGGCCTTAATTGAAGATCTTAAGGCATGGGGAAGTTGGAATGAGAGGAAGCAGGTTGGGCATCCATCAGGAAGTAGGCTATAAACAAGAAATGAAATGAAATGGTCTAATGAACTTCATTTACAGGTGAAACTCGGAAAATTAGGATATTGTCGAAAAGTGCATTATTTCAGTAATGCAACTTAAAAGGTGAAACCAATATATGAGATAGATGCATGACCTGCAAAGCAAGATATGTCAAGCCTTTATTTGTTGTAATTATTTGTCGTTAAGCGGGTCAATTATAAATGGAATGTAATTAATGAAATGTAATAGTGATGTTTATTTTTGTATTATTGTAACTATTTGTTTTATTACTGTGGAATTTTCCAAAAGAAAAATTAAAATAAAATAATATAGTAATAATAAGTTGCATTACTGAAATAAATGCACTTTTCGACAATATTCTATTTTCCGAGTTTCACCTGTATTGGGGTGCATTTGCATAGGTGGAAGGTTGAAAGTTGCCTCACTGGAGTCAAGGGATGAGGGCAATGTTTCCATCACCATTCAGTCATTTGATGTTTCACTTTCAGATATTTGAAAATCGAAAGTTTACCTCAGATCTGGCAAAAATAAAAGCGTGAACAGTGGGTGGGTGAAAAGTGAACCTTGTTCTTCAGTCTAGTTGGGTGAACAAATTACTCCCTATGTTTTTAGTTTGCACTTAAAAACCAAGTTCACAGAGGCATAATCTCAGCCTTTCCACCTACCAAGTAACCCTTTCCTAGAAGGCTAAAGGACTATTTAGACCAGGCATCCTCAACCTGCGGCCCTCCAGATGTTTTGGCCTACAACTCCCATGACCCCTAGCTAACAGGACTAGTGGTCAGGGATGATGGGAACTGTAGTCCAAAACATCTGGAGGGCCGAAGGTTGGGGATGCCTGATTTAGAACTTGTGGGACGGGACTGTGGACGCTCAATCTTCCCCCACCACATTCATGCCTTCAGGAGAAGGTCTGAACAAGCCTACAGGCATCCAAACCATCCACAGGCAGGCTTCATCATTCTCATCACAGACCATGCTTATTGAACACAACCATGAATCCAGTTGCTATGTTCCTGCTCCTTTCTGTATATCTGTTCATATGAACGGATACTTTTGGGAATGGCGCTTCTCTTACAGATCCTGCATCTGGAATGCTGTTTGATAATCTGCTAGCATAAAACACGAAGAGAAATACAATTCATTCGAAAACAATACCTCCCAAATTGCCACAGGTCCTTATTACGTTGACTTCTTTTCATTTTTCACTGACATTGGTTTAATTACTCCTAACAATGTTATCGCCGTTTTTAATTTGTTCTTTCATATTGCACTTACAGCTCAATTAATTCCAGTGACTTTGTTCCCCCTCTATTGTGTGCTTTAGATGTGTTTTGAAAGGTTGGACCTTGTCATGTTTTCTGAAAGGCTTTTGTGGTTGTGGGATATCAGCTAATTGCAGGACACACAACATGCAGTGACACAACAGTAAATGGTGGAATGCAGGTTCTAAATTACCTTTAGTGAATACAATTGCTCTCTTTTATGTCGGATAAATATTTTATGCTGAAAGAGATCTGGAATATGGATTATTTCATTAATGTGACTGGGAAGTGTGATTTCTATCCTACTAAGTTCAGTGAGCGTTTGCCTCCTGTTTACTCTTTGATTTCTCCATACCTTGGCTGACAACATTTTACGATTTATGTTTATATTTATAGCTGGCATGAGGAACCAAAATGTGTTCCTCCAGGGCTTTCTCTCTCTGATCCCTGGGACTCTTCTTAGCCATGCCTTCTTCTCAGGCCACACCACTCACCAGCATGGCTCTGCACATTCCTTGAGTGTTTTTGCTTGGCTGGAATGTATTTTCAAACTATGATAAATGCCTTTTGCTTATTTGGATGTGGTTTTTGTGTGGCTGGAATGTAGCCTACTGTCCAATGGCAAAAGTCAATTCTGTTGCCCCACCCACTTTTGCCTCTGGTCCCGCCCACTCCTGGCATGGATGGTTCCCTGAAAAATAATGTGGCATTTGAGCTGACGATATTTCCACCACTCTTATTAGCTCTTCGATTTCTCCCTACTTTGCCTGACTTCATTTTACAATTTTAGTTGGTATTCACAGCTGGAGTGGCAACAGAAAGTCCAGGAAAAAATATGGTGTGGGTTATTTTCAGTCAAATGACGGTGACATCTACAGTAGTGTCAGGCTTCAGGGAATCTGATCCCCCCTCCCTCACAGCTGGCTGCCAGAAATGGGAAAACAAGAAGTTCTTACCAAGATATTTTGTTCAATATTCACATAGGATATTGCCTTTTGGATAATGGCATTGCTCCGAGTAAAGTCCTCCGTCTCTCCTATTAAATGTCATTCCTATGTCAGCTAATCTCTGCTTTCTGCCTCTGAGCTTTCTGTTCTACTACCCTCAATGCCCACCGGGACCTGGGAGTGGGGGGTGGAGGGGTCTGGCATGCTTTCCAAAGACACTGAGTCTGCCAGTTGTCTCTCCCCTGGTGCTTTTTATTTCTCCTGCTCCTCTCCCAATATTTCTCAGCTTCTCCCCTCTGCAGCCTCTGAACTGTCACCTTCTGCAAACCACTGTTGTAAATCTATACTGTCTCCCTCTTCCACCATTCCTCCTCAGTCCAGCCCCTGACAGGTAGCAACTAAATTGAAAAATGAAGCAAGAAGTGCTTCCTTGGTCACTACTAGTGGCATGGATTTGGGGGAAGGGTTTAACAACATGACATCTTCCACAGGAGATAATTACAGTGGTACCTCGGGTTACAGACGCTTCAGGTTACAGACTCTGCTAACCCGGAAGTAGTACCTTGGGTTAAGAACTTTGCTTCAGGATAAGAACAGAAATCGAGTGCTGGCGGCGCAGCAGCAGCAGCAAGAGGCCCCATTAGCTAAAGTGGTACCTCAGGTTAAGAACAGTTTCAGGTTAAGAACGGACCTCCAGAACGAATTAAGTTCTTAACCCGAGGTACCACTGCATAGGGAGGGTTGTTAATTATGCATAACTGTTAGATGTGGCCCTTCCCCTCCACACACACCAACTGAAAACATTAATTTTAACAGAACGAGCTCTCTTTATTTGAGGCACCCACCTGCCAAGTAGGAACCAATATTGGAAGAGTGAAACCTTTGAGGAGCATATCAAGAGATGATCTTATCATCTTCTTGATTATTGAAGTGTCTGGCACAGAAGGATCCCCTTTTTTGAGAAAAATAAATATTACTGGAGCAGGGGTGCCAACTTGAATAAAATATTTTGTGTGTCTGTGTGTGTTAAGTAAGCCCTGTCCTGCATAATTGATCACACAATGCAGTGCCCAGACACCATTTGAATCAACTTTGGGGTCTTGGCCCCCTCAAATATTTTATTGAGGGGCCAAAGACTCCTTGGCCCCTAGGAGTTGGCTCCTCCCATGTGCTGGAGAGTTAAGTCTAAAAGAGTCCGCTGTGACGATACAGATCAGGGTAGGGACTGTTGTGCCCCCCAGATATTGTTGGACTATAACTCCCATCATCCCTGGTCATTGGCTATGCTGACAGCAGATCTGTCCTAGTATCTCTGAGTCAGGGGATCAAACCCCTTTAAAAACAAACAAACAAACAAACAAAAAACGTAATACTCTACTGATGAAGTGCATGAGGAAAGAACCATGCAATGATAACAGATTGTATTCCCCTTCAGAAATGCAAAGTGTTGAATGGTTCTGTTTTCCAGCCAGGGTGATCTATGAAATGTTTTCTCTCTGTTAACGTGGAGTTGGGAAGAGACAGCAAAACTGCTTCTTTCTACAAGAGCACCACTATGCTCCATGGTCATTATGCTGTCCTGTGCTCAAATAGATTTGACCTCTTCATGTCTGAAGATCACTTATTCCAGAGTACATTAACTTGGCATCAGAGATGCTGCATTGGTACCCGAATGCTAATAATGCCCAGCCAATCTATTCTGGAGCTTAAACTGTAAATGTAGCATCTTAAGTTGCTTGGAAAAGGGGTCCTTTTCCCCTGCGGAGTTTTAAGGACAATGGGTTGAAAAATTATTTCAGCTCTTCACTGTGGTGTTTTGTAATAGAGAAACTCCTGTTTTCCATCTTATGAGTCAATGCCCTGCTCTTCCTCAAAAGAACAGATGTTGGGAAGTAGCTTAGGTCTGGCAAAAGACCCCATAGCCAGCTGTTTCATTGCCTATAATTACAGCCGTAATAAATGAATCATTTCCTTTGGAAGGCAAGTGTTGGGGGCTGATCACACCATTATGAGCATTAGCAGTTCTGGAAATCTTCCAGTGGTGTCTACTTTTGGAAAGAGGACTGAGAATTTTGAAAAGAAATAGGGTGGTTATAAAAAATAATAATGATGATTTTAAGAATTTATTTTAAGAATGATAAAATCTCTGTACAAACTAGTTGGGTTTATTTGTTTTGCCAAGGATAAGGTATGCAATATGGACTAGATGCTCTGTGGCATTAGCTTCTGAGTCTTGTTCTTCCTGAACAAAAGGGATAATTAACTTTTCATCACAGGCTACATTATAATATAGTCATTGCTCTACAGCAAACTCTAATCTACACCCCACTTTATAGGACTGAATATAAGATAGCAGAAAGAGTTCTCACCCAAATTCTTTATTGTTCCCAACCCTAATAACAATTAGAGCAGATGAAACAAAATAAAAACATTCCTTCCAGCACACCTTAGAGACCAACTAAGTTTGCCATTAGAGCAGATGTAAGCATTACTGGTTGTGCTGGGGAGAAAGGAGTTGAGGGCCAACATCTGGAGTTGAATCCATTTGTTCAGGTATACATTGGTGCATGGATGTAATTGCATAAATTCTGAATTTTAGGGAAGATTCATGTCTTCAATTCTGGAAAAAGGAAGTATGTATGAATCAGGAACAAATGAATGTCTGGCAGAACAATAGACAAAGTTGGATAGAGCGTAACATGAGTCTGAATGGGGACCCCACAAGAAAACCAAAACAATGTGGCTTCTCTCAATTGATTTTGTTCCAGGTCATTATTAAGTTTTCTAGAGTAAGAAGTGACTAGATGGGTGATATAATTTGCAGTGGTACCTCTGCTTATGAACTTCATTTGTTCCGGAGGTCCGTTCTTAACCTGAAACCGTTCTTAACCTGAGGTACCACTTTAGCTAATGGGGCCTCCCGCTGCCGCCATGCGATTTCCGTTCTCATCCTGAAGCAAAGTTCTTAACCCAAGGTACTATTTCTGGGTTAGCGGAGTCTGTAACCTGAAGCGTTTGTAACCTGAAGCGTTTGTAACCCGAGGTACCACTGTATATATAAAGCTAAAAATAATGTTAAATGCTGAGTTCTAGTGTAGTTCCATATGTATATCCTTGAATCTGGGAGATTTGGGTTCTATTTCACCTTTCTCATGGACTTATTCTACGGCCTTGAGCAAGTCACCCTTTTTTACTTCCGAAAACATCAATTGGTGATAGTATCTATGGCACAGGGATGTTACAAAGCTGTAGTGAGTACATACTTCAATATATAGCAGTGTTTTCAGCCTTGAGATTCTGACCCACAATAATCCTGCTTAAAAAAAATTCCATGTTTCATGTTTAAAAATTTAAACTAAATGTTTTGTATGCACTTGCTTGTTCCCATCTATTCTGTTTCATTTATAATTCTGAAGCTAGCATTTCTTTCATTTTTCAAACACTTCCCGCAGTCACAGTCTGGTAAGAAAGCTTCTATGTTAACACCTCTGTTAATCACCTTGGCAGTGCTCTGTAAATTCTAATCTGCCATGGTTTATCTAATTCCTTTGTTACTATGGAATGGTATTGATCAAGGGCTTATTTGTGTGTGTTCTTTCTTTTGCTTGAATAACGTGGGTAATTTGATTTTGAGTTCCGACAGAGAGTTTTTCGATTTATGGATTTTCTATCAGGTAAAGCTAATGCCAGATATTCAAAACAACAAGCTTCCTATCTTCCGAACTGAGATTAAAAATGAATTTGAGTTTCTTTTTGTTTGGGCCCAAGAATGCTGCATTTTAGATCTGTGGCAACAGATTTTTGAGCCGGAGAAAAACAACAACATTTTACACTGCTGCTACAAGATTTATAATCAATATAATCGCTCATGTTCTAAACTTAGATATTTTAAACACCTGATAAATGTGCTGGTTCTTAGTCCAGTGCCTAGTAATTATTGAACGACACATCTACTGTCATGATATAAATTCCACATGGTTGAAGGCCTTGTGTTTATTTCTCATGGAATTGGCTTGCTTTGGTGGGCAGATGTAAGACCCATATTCCCATATTTGGCTGCTATTCCACCACTGAGGTTTCAAATTCCCCATACTGACATTACTAAAAGCCAGAGCTTTGCAAGGATCATAAAGGTTGGTCTCGCTCTTGATGGGATTCAGTATAGATTTGGCTCACCTCCACAACCACACTCTTCTGAGGCCTAAGAAGGAAAGGCAACTTTTATGCAAGCAGTTATTTAAATGTTGCAGAAAACGGGGCCAACTCACACTTCTCAGCAGAGAGATGGGCACGGAGGAACTTCTCTGTAGCCACTTCCCATGTCAACGTAGTAATGGAGGAATGACTAGGGAAGGACCACCACAATGTGCAAGTCACATTAGGCTCCAGTATGTTACTGGAGTGGGGTAGGAACAAGTCAAGGGAAATTACTCCCATGCACATACCCTCCAACTTTTCTTTGATGAAATAGGGACATTCTCTTCCACACCAGGAAGCTTCTCCCAGATTTGATCTCACCACACACATCAATATCATATACACATCTACATTGGTCACCTTGAGCCAGTGACTACCTCTCCACTGCAGTGGCATAGCAACTCCCGACGGCGCCTGGGAAATCTTAAATTGTTGAGTTTCTTTTATGGCAGCTGGCCACCGATTTCCGGGGTGGCAAATGGCTCTGCCCCCCTGCCGCCCAGAATCCCAACCCCCGACGCACAGCAGCCACCGTGCGGCAGTACAGACCCCTGTGGCACCCTATCCCCCCTGCCCAGTGCAGACCACCACCCCACTGGCCCTGGCTAGCTACGCTACTGCCCCACTGAACCTAACCTACAGGACTGTTGTAAAGAAAAAAAATGTGTGAGGGAAGGGATTGTGTACATACAACACCTCCTATAGGTAAGTGGAATGAAATAAAATTTAAGGTGTAAGCTGCCTTGAGCCCCTGTCAGGAAAAAAGGGATAGAATGAATGAATGAATTGAGAATAATCAGGAACATACCAGAGCGTAAATCCTATTGAACTCAGTGGAACTTAGAACTGAGTAAAAATGCTTAGGATTGCAATGTAAGGCTGCAGAGTCTTTACTCAGTTACTTGGGAGTAAGCTCCATTGATTATGGTGGGACTTGCTTCTTAGTAGACAGTGTAATAAGGATCAGTTTACTAATAAGGGAATAAACGCCCCACACATTTCCTTAAAAACTGGCTGGCTGCTGAAGCATTGCAGCAAAAGAAAGTGGATTGGTTACAGCTTCCTTCAAAATTATAGGAAGGGCTTCGTATGCCAGCGCCACCATTTCTTTACTTTGATGCAGGGAGATTTTATTTTCAGACACTTATTTATTTATTTCGTTACACACACACACACACACACACACACACACACACACAAATTGATTGTAGCAAAAAAAACTTAAAGCAGTTTACCAAAAACAACAACAAACCAAAAACCCCTTAGAGATACTTATCTGGGAATAAGAACATAGTAAGAGCCTTGCAGGGTTGGAACAAAGGCCTGTCTAGTCTGGGAACGGTTTCCCGCTGTGGACAACCAGATGTCTATGGGAAGAAGCCCACAAGCAGGACATTAGCGTAACAGCAAGCACCTGTTGCTGTGATGGGTATTCAGACGTATGTGGGAACTTAATAGGATTTACTTGTGGAATAGCCATGTTTAGGGTTGAATTCTAAGTTATGCGTTGCTTATTCTTATCCACATACTCTGTGAGTTACCTTATTTTTAAAAGATGATTATTTACTTAGCACATCAAGAAAGGTTGTCACTGATCAGTCAAAAGTTGGTTGCCAAATTGGTAACAAGGTAGTCTAAGACATTCCAAGACACACACATGTCAAGTGACTGTCGGACTGAATTCATCAACCACAAATGAAATATTACAATAAGATGAATGACTTAGATTTTTTTTTGTTTGCTTGCTTGAAGGAAAAGAAATATGCCTTTGACATTATTTTTCAAACCAATAAACTGCTTAATGACAAAAGCAGTTTGAATCATGGCTTATTTCATGGTGTGTCTCTTCAAACGGAGTTCATTATTCAAGGAGTGACTCCGTCCTGACGTTATCCATAGGGTGTCTGTTTGGATATCTTAATTTCCCCGTAGCTTGAATTATTTTGTATCTCCTCATCTCTGGAAAAGAACTGTAGAACTAATCTTGATGCCTGTCAAATAACTGGATTTTTCTGACAATTGCATATTTTGCCAGTATATTTTAACATAAAGGAGTAATTGCATGGCTTAGGCAAAGATACAGTTGTTGGTGAACGATGAACCTCATCCTTCATTTCCTAAAAACATTCCTTATTCTTTATGCATAATTAAACACTACAAAAGATTGAATTCCTCCCTCCTGCCCACAAAAATAATCCTGTTATTCTTTCTGGAAATATATACTGTATGCCGAATCAACATGCAAAAAGATTGGATCTGTAATTTGCTTTTAGGAAGTGAAAGATAAAGCCATGTCATATGAATTAAATATTGAGGCGCCTGTCAGTCCACTGTCCAAAATATGTCTCTCTCTCTCTCTTTTTTTAAAAAATATCCCATTTCCTATGGCGTAAGGACAGCAAATGGAAGATAAATAATTGAAAGTTTGTGAGCTTTGTTTTCTTTTTAACATGTTTGTATGGCCGCTGTGACATTTGCTTGTTTTAAATCTCAGATGCTGACAAATGGGGGGCAAACTTCATTCTCTCATCCGTGCCTGGTCCTAACTCCATGTTTACTGAGATAATGGGAGACCCAGAGGTGGGAAAGATGGATGCCTAATCCTGTCCACGTAAACCAATTTGATTTAGGCATCATGGTTCTAGACCTTAATATGGCTCCACTAGCGGTGTTTATGAGCTCAAGCTCTACACACACACACACACACACACACACACACACACACACACACACACACGGGCTTACTTTCAGTTATGCATTCAAACTATTAAGGGGTATCATTTGCAATTTGTTATCTATGTAGGTAAAGGTAAAGGACCCCTGGATGGTTAAGTCCAGTCAAAGGTGACTATGGAGTTGTGGCACTGATCTTGCTTTCAGGTCAAGGGCGCCAGCGTTTGTCCACATTCAGCTTTCCAGATCATGTGGCCAGCATGACTAAGACGCTTCTGGTGAACCAGAGCAGCGCATGGAAACGCTGTTTACCTTCCCGTCGCAGCGGTACCTATTTATCTACTTGCACTGGTGTGCTTTCAAACTGCTAGGTTGGCAGGAGCTGGGACAGAGCAATGGGAGCTCACCCCATTGCGGGGATTCGAACCACTGACCTTCTGATCAGCAAGCCCAAGAGGCTCAGTGGTTTAGTGATTATCTATGTAGGGTTTATTGTCTGTTTATTTGGTTGTAAGTTGCTTTGGTTTGCCCTGGGCAAGATAAAGTGATAGACAAAATTAATAAAAAATAAACAAACCTTGTGTTTCTCTGGAGAGCTAACATAGTGTTGTAGTAGACTAGAACCTGGGAGACCAGGGGTCATAGAATCATAGAATCGTAGAGTTGGAAGAGACCACAAGGGCCAAATTACTACTCAATCATGAAGCTCACTGAGTCCCCTTATGCCAATCACTGCCTCTCAGTATAACTTACATCGCAGGATGTAAGGAAGTTAGGATAAATTGGGGAGTGGGAGTGTTGTGTATGTCACTTTGAACTCCTTGGGAAAATGGTGGGTGAAATATACTCAGAGTAGAGAGTGAATTTCATGCTCTTTATTCAGCTTGTAGTAGCAAAAGGTGAAGAAGGGAAGAATGTCTCTTTTCCCAAAACGTCTGCTTATACACATTATTTACACAATGGGCCTTGCGTGATTGGCTACTTCAGGGCTGCACCTGTAGGCCAATCGCGTTGCAGATTCATTTCTGCCAGCAGCCGGATTGGCTGCTCCTGCAGGCCAATCATGTTGTGGATTTACTTCCACCTGAAGCTGGATTGGGTGGCTCCGGCGAACCAATCAGACTGCTGCGTTTTGGATCCTATTGTTCTAGGATTCAGCTCAGTACATAACAGTAGGATAGGAAAGTAATACTAAATAACATTCCCAGAGTAGTTTACCAATCAATTCCACTCCCCTGGGTCTAAACTACAGGTCCCAGAATTCTTTGGCAGGTGAGTAATAACAGCTTCAAGTGGTATCATAGTCCTTTAAACATATAGTGTGAATGTCGGCCAAATCTGGCTCTGAAATGTCGTAGCTATTAAACGCATGTACAATAACTATAAGGTAACCTTGCACATTTATTATTATCCCTTCATCCTCTCCCTCTCCTATGTCATTTCTGGCAGATTCTGGTAGCAGGTTTTCACAAGCAATTATTTATTAGAAGCTGCCATTCCCTTCAAGCAGCTTGGAAATAAGAAGTAAGGATGGCGTTCAGAATTATGCAGCAAATGGAGTTCAGTGAATATCCCATAATAGAATGTTGGCTACATCAATAATTGATAGCAAGGCTACCGTTCTATTTGGCTCCAATTAGCAGGGCAGTTTTAGAGACTTGGAATGTTCATCTACTGACAGCATCAGTTTCATAATCAGTGTTGGGGGGGATCACTCTTAATTTTTTATCTTTAAATGCTTTTAATGGTTTTTAACTGTTTTCCCTGATAATTTTTATATTTTTTGTAAGCTGCTTAGAGGTTTTTATCGTGATATATCCATTTTGTTCAATAAATAAAACAGAAGGTCACCCTGAATGCCTAGGTGAATAATGTTTTCACTTGATAGCATAAAACTCTTCAGAGCCTCTGCTGTCTGAGCTTGCAGGGATAGTTTTCAACAGTTGCGGGGCCACCACAAAGAAAGCTCTGCTGCTTTCATTCCCTCTCTGCATTCCTTCTGTGAAATGGTAAAGGTAATTAGTTATAAAGCAGAATTTTTGTGGAGATAAATCAAGGGTTATAAAGTGTTTCCAGTGCTTCAAGTATAATGTGATTTCTATATAAACACATAAACACCAGAAATAGCCCATTTTAAGGCCTATTTGCTGTGCAAATTAGAGATTTGAGATTCCTTGCCTCTTCCTCCCCCAAAAGAAAAGCAGTGCCCAACCTGGTGATAACAGAATAAATGAGGCAAAGAGGGAGCTGCTGTCCAAGGTAGGAAAATAGGTGGTAAGGGTAAAGGTAAAGGGACCCCTGACCATTAGGTCCAGTCGTGACCGACTCTGGGGTTGCGCGCTCATCTCGCATTATTGGCCGAGGGAGCCAGCGTATAGCTTCCAGGTCATGTGGCCAGCATGACAAAGCCGCTTCTGGCAAACCAGAGCAGCACATGGAAACGCCGTTTACCTTCCCGCTGTAGCGGTTCCTATTTATCTACTTGCATTTTGACGTGCTTTCGAACTGCTAGGTTGGCAGGAGCTGGGACCGAGCAACGGGAGCTCACCCCGTCACAGGGTTTCGAACCGCCGACCTTCTGATCAGCAAGCCCCTAGGCTCAGTGGTTTAACCACAGCGCCACCTGGGTCCCAGGTGGTAAGGGAACACCTAGCTATTTTAGATAAGTCAGATCTCAAGGGTCTGATAAACTGCACCCAAGGGTACTAAAGGAGCTTGTAGGAGTAATCTCAGAGCCTCTGTCTCTAATTTTTGAGAATTATTGGAGAACAGGTGAGGTTGCTGCAGATGGGAGGCAGACAAATGTCCCCATTTTCAAAAGGGGAGGGGAGAGAAGACCCAGGTAACTACTGACTGTTGAGCTTTATGCTGATACCTGGAAAGGTCCTAGAACAGATAATTAAACAGTCTGTGAGCACTTAGAAAAAGGATGCTCTAAGACCAGGCATGGGTTTGTCAAAAACAAGTCATGGCAGACAATTCTCTCTCTCTCTCTCTCTCTCTCCTCTCTCTCTCTCTCTCTCTCTCTCTCTCTCTCTCTCTCTCTCTCTCTCTCTCTCTCTCTCTCATTGATGGAGTTACAAGCTTGGTTAGGTGAATTTGTAGCTGGTTGACTGACCAACCCGGAACAGTTCTCACTAATGGTTCCCTGTCATTCTGGAAGAAAGTGACAAGTGGGGTGCTGCAGGGTTCTGTCTTGGCCTGTTGTTGTTCAATGACTTGGATAGAGGAATTGAGGGGGCGCTCATCAAATCTGCAGATGACACTAAACTGGGAGGGGTAGCTAATGCCACAGAAGACAGAATTGGGACTCAAGATGACCTTAACAGATTGGAGAACTGGGCCAAAGCTAACAAAGTCAATTTCAACAGGAACAAATGTAAGGTTCTCAGTGACGAATGGTGCCGCTTGGCTGCCCAGGGCGGCAAACACGGAGGCACCCCCTGGGGTCATGACGCACGTGTAAGGACGAACGGCGCATGGAGTGTGCATGTGCCGGGATGCTGCACATGCGCAGTAAGTACGCGCTGCTGCTCGCACACAGTGGCCCATAACGGGGCCCCTCACCGAGTGGAGCCCGGGGCGGCCCGCCCTCCTTGCTACGCACCTGAAGGTTCTACACTTAGGCAGGAAGAACCAGCTGCACAAATATAAGGTGGGAGACACCTGGCTTGCCAATAGTACATGTGAAAAGGATTGAGGAGTCTTATTAGACTGCAAGCTGAATAAAAGTCAACAGTGTGATGCAGCAAATAAAGGGGGAAGAAAAAAAAAGAAAAAAAAAGCTACTCTAGGCTGTATCAATAAAAGTCTAGTGATAATACTGCTCTATTCTGCCTTGGGCAGACTACACCTTGACTACTGTGTTCAGTTTTGAGCACTGCAATTTAAGAAGGATATTGAAAGCTGGAATGTGTGCAGAGGAGGGTGACCAACATGATCCAGGGTCTGGAAACCAAGATTGGTGAGGATTATTGGGGGGGGGGGTTTGGGTTTGTTTAGCATGGAAAACAAGTGAGGAGATATGATAGCCATCTTCAAATATCTAAAGGGCTGTCACATGGAAGATGGAGCAAGCTTGCTTTCTCCTGCTCTGGACACGAATAGCTTCAAGTTACAAGAAAGGAGATTCCGACTAAACAAGAACTTCCTGATGGAAAGAGCTGTTCGACAGTGGAACAGACTACAGTGGTGGACTCTCCTTCACTGGAGGTTTTTGAGTAGAGGTCACATGGCCACCTGTCATGTATAATTTAGTTGAGAGCCCAGCAGTGCAGGGAGTTCGACTAGAAGACCTGGTGGCCTCTTACAGCTCACAATTCTATGAGTGTGATTCTAAATCCCTGCTAAAATGTAATTGCTAATCAAATTCATATGTTCCATCATCCTTTGGTTCTCGATGGCTATTATAAACAGTTGTTGATGCTTTATTTCAGCTATATAGGTGTACAATCAGGACCATGACACCTTTTAGTAACAATTTAATAATTGAACCAGTGACATAATTTCATATCTTTCCCCCCAGTTTTAAACCTTTGAGTCACCCATACTCTTAGAAAACCTGATTAGGTTACTACAGCTGACCTTTCTTTCTGTTTGTAAAGAATAATTGATTCATTTAAATCAACAGTGTTTTGCTTTACAGTGTGAGAAATCAATACACACAGGGCTTTCTCACAAACATAAAAACCCTAGGTGAGTATCAAGTAAACCTTTTTTCAAAAAAAAATAAAAAGCTGCATTATTTTTGTTAGAAATCAATGGGATGCTGAAAGTGTTGAATCAAATACTCAAATTGATTTCAACCTATGAAACTGGAACTGAGAATAATATCGTCAGGCGTAGCATTTCAGAAAGAGATCCATGAATATTTAGGATGTTGTGGGCACAGCTACCCTAGCATGATCAGGAAGTCGTCTCACAGTGCAATCCCATCTCAATTCAGAAGTAAACCCTAGTGAGTTCTGAAAACGTATATAGAATTGCAGAATGTATTCAGCCAATGTAAATACAAATAAAAAAACATTGTCATAGATTTGGGGGAGACACCCTTGAACCCTAGAAATTAATAAATGATAGGATTTTTATTATTTGGGATGTGAAGAAATACAGGCTGCAGAGGAATTCCAATACAGAGACATTAAGGGCCATTGGCAATGAAAGAGAATTGTCCTCCTCCCTTGCCCTGAGGTGTGAACAGAGACTGCAAATTTGGAAGGTTGCGAGTGTAACTGGGTGTGAGGTGACAGGAAAAGAATGTTTTTAGCAAGGTGTGCTGAAAAGAAGAAGAAGGGAGAGAGAAAAGACTGGTATCCATCTTGGGCAGGTAGGCTGAAGGTTGACTGGGAGAGATGCCTTTGACTCCAAGGCTTCACTACTGTGAAGGACAAGCCCCTCTTGAAATGACCATGCTGTAAGAGCCGGACTCCCTCCATGTGCACTGAAGGTGTAAATGGGTGAATAAACCATACTCCTCAAAGCTACAACAACCTCCGCCATGTCTCAGTTCTCCAAATGAACACAGACCCAAGTTCCTAGACCCAAGTGGTGTGTGTGTATTTTTGCTGATTCCCACGTTATACCCCTGAGCTTTCCCCCAAATCTGCAAGGGGGCTAGCATGGTAGATGGAAGTTGAGGTTGCACGGGAAAGCAGGGCTGGGAGATTGACAAAAATGGGCTTTGCTTCTCTGGATCAAAATGCCTTCCATGAATGGGACAACCCCACGGATGCTTTGTTGAGATTATAGCATTTCACAATGAAGTCATTTTTATATATTGGAATATATGAATAGATAAATAATTTCTTGATTAAGCATTAGCGTTTTGTGAAGGATATGCTCATTCTGTTAAGCACATCCCTGATATTCACAGCTCTTCTGCTTTAGCAAATGCCTGTTTCCGTAAGGTGGCCTGCTGCACTCTCTGTGCATTGATACAGAAATCCAGAGTTCTTATATCAAAGGAATAAATAAGCAAAACTCGGTGGCAATTATTAAAATTTCATGCTCACAAATTGGTGCTTAGATGACAGCTGAAAAATCTGACATCTGTTTGCGCTTACGTTGGAATCCATTCCTACATATGATTTTCTTGCAGATGGTTGGACCTATAAACAGCATTTGAAAAAGGCACATCATGCAGCAATTTGCATTTTTATTTTATGGTAGCTTGACAAAGAAGCCAAGTGTTTCTAAGCATGATATAAAATTATGTTCTCATTATCTGTGAATAATTCACCATTGTTATTTCCCCCTAAAAATCAGCAACAAATTCTAATTAGTGTTTGCCAATTTTTTTTAATTTATTTTCAGTTGATATTAGCATAGCCCTAGTATCAAATTGGTGTGAGATCAGAATGAGCCCTAAAGTCACTAAATTGTTTTCTTTATGTGGTGCTGACAGGGTTGGGGCAGATTCAGTTTTAACAGCAACACTTATATCGTAACATATCAAAGCTCTTGTCTGAGCATATACCGGTAACTAAATTAGTTTAATGAAATGAGAACATCAGTTTGAGAAATTTGTGTGGAGATAACTTGGACTCCCAAACTATGCAAATAGCACCCCAGGATGTCACTAAGTAAAACTGATGACCCCCTCACCTTCTGGAATCTGCTAGATGGATGCAGTTTTCATGTCTGTTTTTACAGAAAACTGTGCTTGTTGACAGAATAATAATAATAATAATAATAATAATAATAATAATAATAATTTATTATTTATACCCCGCCCATCTGGCCAGGTTCCCCCAGCCACTCTGGGCGGCTTCCAACAAAACAGAAATTCTAAAATACAGAGATCCATCAAACATTAAAAGCTTCCCTAAACAGGGCTGCCTTGAGATGCCTTCTAAAGGTCTGGTAATTGTTGTTCTCTTTGACCTCTAGTGGGAGGGCATTCCACAGGGTGGGTGCCACTACCGAGAAGGCCCTCTGCCTGGTTCCCTGTAACTTGGCTTCTCGTAATCAAACACTGTGCTACCACAAATTACATAAGTGATAGTGAACATTGCAGCCAGTCTTACCATTGGGCAGAATGAGACAGATGTCTCAGGCAACAGATACTGAGGGACATGGACTGACGACAAGGTGTTGATATGTCAGCCCAGCAGCCAGCCCTTTACCTCCTAAAGCTAGCCTGGTAGCCTAGGGTGTGTCTATCAATTTCTTTCTTTCTCAATATGACTTTGTATTTGTATGCACAGTAGCTATGAAAACACCCCCAATCTTTATTATCCGGAATAAATCAGCATGTGAACACGTATAATTTTTTTTCACCAGAACCTTTAGTTTAGACACTAGGATCTGAAATCCTTTAAAAAAAAGCCCCTTGATAAATCTAGGGCAATTTTCTTTTCTTTTTGCATGTACGGTGCAGAGTCTGTCATTTCCATTCCTGATAGCCTTGACTTACTCTGAAATAAGTCATTCTAAACCAGACAACCCCCAAACCTCAGCCCTCCAGATGTTTTGGGACTACAATTCCCATCATCCCTGACCACTGGTCATGTTACCTAGGTATCATGGGAGTTGTAGGCCAAAACATCTGGAGGGCCGCAGTTTGGGGGTGCCTGTTCTAAACCAAGGATAGGCTCCCCAGCAAATGCGTGGTGTAGGATTACAATCTTGGAGATGCCTTGTCCTGAATACAAATAGTCATTTTAATTCTCCAATATCAGAGGGAAAGACAGCTGCTTTCATATTTTCATGCCCTACATCCCGCACATTTGACAAAGATGGTGCTTTTGTGCCAGAGTTACCATTCCCTTCTCAGGCTTATTTTTTTTGTCCATGATATTTATTGGGTTGGTGCTGTGAGGTGGGAGATGCAGACACCCAGACTTCAAATGTCATAGTTTAAATCTCAAAGGGCTGTAGAGACCTAAGGATTCAGAGATGTCAAAAGCTTTGTGAAACAGGAGCTTTTCTCTGGATAATATATACTGAAAATGAAAAGCTACTCAAGGCTTCAGGGTGCCGCGGATGGGCTCCTTTAAAATGAGGGCATGTCATCAGTACTATTTTTTTTTAATGAATCATAAAGATGAGTGTGTTGGCCCTCTCTGCCACTTCAGAGGACTTGACACAAGCTGGTTTTGTAGTTAAAATCACCTTTAGCCAAGTTGAAAGAGCACAGAGATGCATTAGAAATTCAGCAAGCAGCTTGGGGGAGAAAAATCCTTTTGAGCCAATATGTATAGATTTCATTTTTCCCCCCATAAAAAGGAAGAAGAGAAGAAACCCACTTTGAGTGCCTATCAAAGACATGGTTCAAAGACAAGGATGAGAGTAGATGGGTCATTTGACTATAACCAGTCAATATTTCTGTATGAAATACAAATGGCATTAGGCAAACTGATGCTAAAAGCAAGCATCCATTTGCAAATGTTTTACATAGCAGACACATTTTGGGGATGATTTCTGAGTATATTTAAAATTTGCTCATTATTAACAGCAACATAGCACGTCAAAGTGCACGTAGATAAATAGGTACCGCTCCGGCGGGAAGGTAAATGGTGTTTCCGTGCGTTGCTCTGGTTTCGCCAGAAGTGGCTTAGTCATGCTGGCCACATGACCCAGAAGCTGTACGCCAGCTCCCTCAGCCAGTAAAGCGAGATGAGCGGCGGAACCCCAGAGTCGTTCGCAGCTAGACTTAACTGTCAGGGGTCCTTTACCTTTAAGCTGGCCTGGCCCAAGAATATTTACAATTTAACTTCTCGCTGCAGTTTCTGCTTTGCACATGGAACCTAGCATATCTGATTGTTAGTGACCACCTGCCATTCAAAGCAGAAAAAATTGACCCTTGAACCTTATACTAGTTACAACATTGTCTTACATTGAATGTAACTAAGAGACTCTATGGTCTGAAAAAAAGAGACATTGCACATTCCGTTGTAATTCAAGAAAATCTTTAATAAGAATTTAATAATAGTAACAACAACCCCAATAAAACAATAATATGCCCAGCACATTTTGGTTGATGCCGTCAGGGGCGTAAGTTGAAGGTCTGATAAATATCCCTCTTCCTCGGTGCCATTTTGAGACTTCTTCTTTTGCTTGCCTGAAAACTCATTGCCACAATTGGGATACCTAGATTGAAAAAAGAAAAATCAAGGATCTAAAAATACTGCCTGATTAAATCCTGAAGTATCATAAAAGCTACATCTGTTGCTACCATTGCATGATGCAATATTACTAGGGGAAGATGGCTAGAATAGAAATAATGAACCTAGATTAAAGCCAAACTATTCATCACATACTTCAAGCAACCTGATATTAAAAATCTAATATGAATCCTCCCTGGCAGTTATATATACACACATAGACACACCTGTGGTACTTCTTACCCTGTTCCAGCTCTGCTTAGACCCACTTTATGTTTTGTGCTTGGGCAGGGTTCCCGAAACGAAACCCTGAATGTTGTGCCGCAGGGGTTTCTGAATATTCTTAGAATGCTCTCCAGCGGCTACTGGGGAAAGATGGGGCCACATCTTCCAAGTATCTTTAAGGGGCCAATTCCACTTATACGTGAACAGCAAAGAGGCACATGTGTTTTGTCCTCACAGCTCCATGGGAAATAGTCAGCAACTATTTTTTTTTTAAAGTTTAAAATAAGCTTTATTGAAGTTCATATTAAAATACACTTTCTTAAGTTCATACATACCCAAACAAAACAATAATATAAATAATAAAGAAATCATAACATACAAAATCATATATAATGAAATAATATTGAAGGTATAACATATAATGAAATAATAATGAAAATATAACATAAAAATTAACCTCCACTCAAACTTAGGTTAAACTTAAATAATCACAATACTCATAATCGTGACAAAATCAGGATAACAGGATAACAAAAGGAAAAGAAAAAAGAACATAAAACAAAGAGAAATTATACTCAAATACTCATTCATTCCCATAATATAACATAACACAAAAGAGCATAAAAAGGAGGAAAAAATATATGAAAAGAGAAAGAAAGAAAAAACAAAACAAGAACAGGGAAATAGTCAACAAATAATTGTGTGCCCCCTAAATCTGTTCTGGTGTTTTCCCTAATCCTCCGGAGCAAATTGGAGTGTGCTGTGGGAACGCGCAGGGGGAAGAAAAGCCCCAAAGCACAAGGGGAAGTCATTCTGTTCCTGCAGTTATTCGGTTGAATACTTCCTCATGTTTTTTGATGAGTGAACGTGGCAGTATGTGACTGTCCCTTTCTCTGTCAGTCTCTTGAGTTTCTGAGTGGTCTCTTTCTCTGAATTTGGTTACTCACATCTGCTATGAAGGTTGTTGTTGTTGTTTAGTCGTTTAGTCGTGTCCGACTCTTCGTGACCCCATGGACCATAGCACGCCAGGCACTCCTGTCTTCCACTGCCTCCCGCAGTTTGGTCAAACTCATGTTCGTAGCTTCGAGAACACTGTCCAACCATCTCGTCCTCTGTCGTCCCCTTCTCCTTGTGCCCTCCATCTTTCCCAACATCAAGGTCTTTTCCACCCCTTCATGGATCACTGCCTTGCCGTGGCGAAGGGGCTTAAATAACTTAGAGAAGTTATGTTTTGACCAAACGTGATCCACCTGGAGAAGGAATTGGCAAGCCACTCCAGTATCCCTGCCAAGAAAACTCTATGGACAAAGATAACAGGCATGAAGGTTAGGAAGAGGGATAAATAACAGCTATAGTGCTGAATTTCTGGTTGATTTTGAAATTATTGATCCAGGCACAACATTTAAAATGAGAATTTCCCCTCAAAGTTCTGAATTGAAGCCATTTCGTCTCATCTTTAGCTTGCTGACCTTTTGCTCAATTAACTTGGATATACTTAATTAGAGGGATATCATACAAGGACCTGCCACTGGTGAGTTACAGAAAGGAGGCCTCTTGCCTAGAATAAGTAGCAATAACCAGCGTCGGAGCAAGCTGATTGGGTGCCCAGGGGGGCAAGGGGGGGCAAGCGGCATGCGGGGGTGGGGGCAGGGCCAGCGGTGTGTGGGGGCGGGGCCAGCTGCCGCAGGGCTCCAAGGAGTCTGCCTGCCTCCTCCCCCTCAGCCGCCCTACAGCTGGGAGGGAGGCAGGAGGCGGCCCTTTTAGGCAGGGGGACCTGTGCGCGCCCAAGCCACTGCGTCTCTCCCAGGAGATGTGTGGCTCAGGCACACTGCAGGCCCCACACAGTGAATGCCGCCTGGGATTTGTCACCCCCCTCAGTGGTGGCACCCGGGGTGCATCGCCCCTACCGCACCCACGTCACTCTGCCCCTGGCAATAACACAGCACCTTTTTCTTTGTACATAAGCAAGTGTCTAACATGCCTACATAAATATAACAACATATGCCGTTTCTTTAGAGGGCAGGACGGAATTTATAAAAAATGTGAAAGATTAATCTGAGGGCCACAACATTCTACAAGGTTTTACAGGGCGCTAATTGCAGTTGGTAGACAGCTAAATACAAAATAACCCCAAATGCAATTCCTAGAATGTTTGTTTTTTCCATAATGGTTAAGAAATAACTCTGGCTTGTATCCAGCTAAAAATGACTGCGTATGTGGATGACTTCTATGAGCCAACAGATCATTCTCTCCTCCCTCGCATGTGCCCCCTACACCGCCACCCCCAGAACAGAGAGGGAGAAGAGAGGGGAAAGTTTCATTGGTGCTCACAGAAGTCATCCTGCACACACAATGATTTCGTCGGATGTGACCTTTTATCTGAACTCTTTGTTTTAATTCTCTGTCATGGCCCTTTTATGCTGGATTAATCTCGATGCCCTGACATTTGCCTCCAATTCAAATGAGAGATGCTGAGAGCCACGAGTGCTTCTCACTGTGCAAACATGGCGGTTTGTGAGAGTGACATTTCTTCTGAGTTTGGGTATGCATAGCTGTTAGCGATATGGATAAATGAGGGAGACGTGGTTACCTTTAGGCTTTTTTTAAAAAAATAAAAAATGTAATATTGTTACAAGCCAAGCCATATTAGTAAGGGAAATGTAATTGGTGATGAGCTGATTTCTCTTCACGACTCACTAAGCTCAGTCTCTGTGATGGGGAAAAAAGGAGGACGAACTGGAAAAATAATAAAAAATACTAAAAACAACCAGCAGGACAGAAGAAGCTGCAAGACAGCAATCCAAAGCAACTAATCACCTTCCAGTAATATACCAACAATAGCATACAGTGGTACCTCTACTTACGAATAACTCTACTTATGAATGTTTCTACTTACGAATGGAGCTCCGTCCGCCATATTGGATGCGGTTTAGATAGGATTTTTTCTACTTACGAATTTTTAGATAGGGTTGCTTCTACTTACGATTTTTTTCTCCCAATGCATTCCTATGGGATTCAACTTACATTTTTTTTTTACTTATGAATGTGTGTTTGGAACACATTAAATTCGTAAGTAGAGGTACCACTGTACTTAATTAAAGAGGAAGCAGGGTGGACTTCCCAGATGAGAACGTTTCAGAGGCTAGACATAACCACTAATCTCATATTTCTAAGAACTTGGAGGGTGACTCATTACATGCCCTCTACTGCAAGGGGGCCTGGGGGGGGGGTGCTTCAGAGGCGTTTCCTGGCTCCTGTTTCCTGGCTCCTAGGTTTTATTCTGTTGTAGTAGCCAGCAGAACAGGCTGCAGTGTGTGGTTGCTTCTGGTTGGTGGTTTCTCTGATGTGTGGGGTTCCTCAGGTTTCTCTTTGCCCCAAAATGTTGATGACCTTCCTTTATTCTTCTGTTTAATGCAGTATTCATATTCCAGGTCTATTACTATTAAAAGCATAGCACAAGACAGCTGAACTGTACAGTCACACCTCGGTTTAAGTACGCTTCGGTTTGAGTACTTTCAGTTTAAGTACTCCGCGGACCCATCTGGAACGGATTAATCCACTTTCCATTATTTTTAATGGGAAAGATTGCTTCAGGTTAAGTACGCTTCAGGTTAAGTACGGACTTCTGGAACCAATTACACTCATACCTCGGGTTAAGTACGCTTCAGGTTGAGTACTCCGCGGACCCGTCTGGAACAGATTACAGTAATCCACTTTCCATTACTTTCCATGGGAAAGTTCGCTTCAGGCTAAGTACTCCACGGACCGCCTGGAACGGATTAATCCACTTTCCATTACTTTCAATGGGAAAGTTCGCTTCAGGTTAAGTACGCTTCAGGTTAAGTACAGCCTTTCGGAACCAATTGTGTTTGTAACCTGAGGTACCACTGTATATCCAGTTTGATATGTTTTAGACAGAGACAGACTGGGACCCATATTAACACCAATTGATACTCTGCCCCCCCCTTAAAAAAATTAATTAGACAGGCCTGAAATAGAGTATTTTTTTGTCTCCGAAAGAACTCTCACTGGGTATTTAGTTCAGAAGTGAAATCATGTTTCATGTAAGTCTGGTTAAGAAATGCTATTTGAAAAGACGTATCAAGTTGGAGCACTTTGCAAAGGTTTTTTCTTAATATCATGGATGCCCCAAATGCCTGAGGTATTTTGACGCATGCAGAGCTTATCTGTGCCTATATGACATCCTTATAATGCTGCCCAGGAGAGATAAGCAATTTTTATTTACTGCAGATTGAGCTGTGTTTTGTATTAAGGCTATATTAGGCAGAGTTGGCATTTGCAAAATCAGATATGACAGAGCTTAAACCTTGAGGGAGCTTGTCCTTAAAAGATGAAATGGATCTGTTTGCTCTTCCCACAAGCAGAGTGTTGCTTTTGCACAAATGTAGTTTGCATGCCTCTCTCTCTCTCTCTCTCTCTCTCTCTCTCTCTCTCTCTCTCTCTCTCTCTCTCTCTCTCTCTCTCTCTTTATGATAATTAGAATTACTTTTGTATAGTAATTCTAATGGCTGTGATGTTCGGAGAAATGGTCAAAAGGATAGGCACCAGCAGCTTAAGAAGTAACTATCTGCATTCAATCAGATTCTAGCCAAAGGATAACTGAAATGATCTTCTCAATTTCAGGGAGAAAGGAAATTCCAGTAAGTTGTATCATTGCTGTACATCTTTAGAAACCAGTCCGATGTTTACTTAACCTTTCTACCCAGGCGCAAGGCTGGATTTTGCATGCTCAAGATCCCACTCAGAAGACAAAAAAAGACAGTGGGTTAAACGCCAACTTTTGCTTCCCCGGTTCAGACCCTGGACAAATAACAATAACTCCGTCTTGTTTGTATGCAATACAGTATCCCAACCCACAAGAAAAAACCTTTGACAAGCTGCTTCCACCCACCTGTTATGAACTACAGCTCCCAGCAGCCCCAGGCAGCACAGCTTTGAAAGCTGTAGTTTGTCAGCCTAGCAAAAGCTGCACTAGAATAACTTACCGAGAAGCAATTATGTCCTGTAGAGTTTGCTTTATTTATTTAGAACTTTTCTATACCATCCTTCATGAAAAATTCAAGGGCAGTTTACCACATACATACCGTCTCATGAAGATCGATATACTCTGACCCCAATACCTTAAAAACAAATACATCTGGTAAGCCAGATAAATGCTAGGAAGGACAAAATGTTTGGGGAAACAAATCAGGCTTTAGCAATGGCTGGAAATGCATGAGAGTTGGAACTTGCCCTATTCCAGAAGAGGGATGGACACCATCAGAGACAAGGCTCTGTGTCAGGTTGCTGCAAGGTTAATTTCAGCAGCTGCAGAATAACCAGGAGGGATTCATCTGAAGATCTCAAAGAATAAGCAAAGAATAAGAGAGGTGGTCCCTCAGGAAACCCAGTCCTAAGTTGTTTACAGCTTTGTAAATCAACAGCAAAAATCCTAAACCTGGTCCAGGTTTAGAGAGAGATGGAGGGACTGTGACCCTGTTGTTTTTTTTATCTCTCCATGGATTCAACACCACCCCTCATGCTACCCTTCTTAATAAGCTTCTCTGAGTTGTATTAGAAGTCACTGCTTGTAGGTAGCACTCCAGCTTGGGGGTCAATCCAGAAGGCGGTGCTTGGAGACCACGGCTCAACCTCCTGGCAAATATGCTCTGGTCTCTCTCAGAGTCCTATCCTTTTCCCCATGGATCATCACCCTGTCGTAGCTTGCAGGTTCCTACGACCCTTGTGAGTAAAGCCGTCGGGAGTCTCGTACCCCCAGCAGGGTCACCCAAGGCGGCAAGGTTAAAAGGAAGGAGCTAGACAAAGAATGATGCAAGAAGTCCTCCGGTGGATGATAACAAGCGGTATGTTACAATGGCTGTGAAGGCGGATGAAGGTTGCAGCAGATAAGAATCTACCGGCCGTCATGATATTCAGGCCATCGGAATAGAGTCTTACTGCGAAGACTGTGCGTTGGTCAGTGTGCACTGATGTACACACATATAAAACAAATTCAGGCACAGGCGTCTTCCAGAAACTCATCTGTGTTCATGGAAGACAATCTTACTCGGCTACAAATGATCGCCAAATAAAAAGAAGAATAACATGAAACTGCTTTGGTCTGAGGTGTCCCAGTACACTGAGATTTATCTCTTTTAACATCAGATGCAGGTGAGGCACTGTAGTGGACTGCATGGGGATAAATGAATCGAGACTTAATCAAGACAGGACAAGTTGGTGGATGGTTAGTTCACCAAGATGAGTGGTTAAAAACTCTCCCTAAAGCAGGTGTGGGAAACCTCAGATCCAGATTGACTACCTACAAGCAGTGACTTCTAATCCAACTCATCTGTACACCAAAATCATCACAATTACAACAAATAAAGGTTTGACATATCTCGCTTTGCATGTCATGAGTCAACCTTTTAAGTTGAATTACTGAAATACAGGTGAAACTCAGAAAATTAGAATATTATCAAAAAGTGCATTTATTTCAGTAATGCAACTTATTATTTTTTCTTTTTCTTTTAATTTTTACAAATGCTTTCTTTTGGAAATTCTACAGTAATAAAACAAATAGTTACAATAATACAAAAATAAACATCGCTATTACATTTCATTAGTTATATTCCATTTATAATTGACCCGCCTAATGACAAATAGTTACAATTACAACAAATAAAGGCTTGACATATCTTGCTTTGCAGGTCATGCATCTATCTCATATATTGGTTTTGCCTTTTAAGTTGCATTACTGAAATAAATGCACTTTTCGACGATATTCTAATTTTTCGAGTTTCACCTGTAAATGAACTTTTCGACGATGTTCTAATTTTTCGAGTTTCACCTGCAATGTAAAAGCAAACACAGAGAAAGGCAGGTAAGACATCAATAAAATCAGCTAATTAAAACCAATTCAAAAATCAATTAATATCTGTATTTTAGGATTCTCTTACACTAAGGCAAATAAATATTCAAAAGAGGGTAAACCTACGAAAGGCAATTCTTTATAAAACTCTCCATAATCATCCTAAGGGTGGTATTGGTCTGGCAAAAAACAGGATTGACTTACTTATAAACTCTGAGCCGTGTAAGATGTGCACAATATTACTCTAATGGGAATCTATGTTTGCATATATACAAGCCAAGGAGGAGTTCTTTTATTGCAGAGCTGCTTGATACAATAGTCTGTAATGTGTCCTTAAAGTCGCTTATGGGTTATCTTGTGAAAGCCTATGGGGTTTGCGTTTCATTCTTAATATACATTTGAAGCAGCTGCTGTAATGGTTCCTTTGGAGCTGTTTTGGTGTTCAGAGTTAAAACGTTTATTACAAACAGTAGGACTTGCTCATGGTACCCTTAATGATTGGTGTAGATTGTGTTGTGGGAATAGAGGCAGATAATATTTCTGGTGGAATTTGTCAAAACAATTCGAAGCAGATTGCCATTGACTTATAAAGCAGTAGCTTTCAACAGAGGCAGAAGGTAATTGGAGAGCTCTAATTTCCTGGACATTGATCATCATTTCAATTGTGCAGAACCTTTTGCAGTCCCTTTCTTGTTCTCTTGTTCACAGGGGCGTAGGAAGATAGGGGCGGTGGGGGCGGGCCTCCCCGAGCGGCGGGCTCCAAGGGGCGCCATCGCGGGCGCCCACTTCGCCCCCAAAACGTGCGCCCCACCCCCGGAATGCTTGTCACGCCCCTCCGGGAGGTGTGCCACAGCCCTCCGGGAGGCACGCCACGGCCCTGGAACGTACGCCCTGCCCCTCTGGGAGGTGTGCCCCACCCCTCCGGGAGGTGCGCCCCACCCCTGGAACACACGTCCTGCCCCTCCGGGAGGTGCGCCCCACCCCCAGAACGGGCGCCAGCCCCCCCGGTGCCGGAGCATGAAGCTCCGCCACTGCTTGTTCACCCTATATTATAGGGCATAAAGTGACTATTATTCCTATTTTACATCTAAGGCTACTTGGTGAGTTTCCGGCTGTCTGTTGGAAGTCTTCCAGTTGCACACCAAAAAGTTATTGCACTGGCAGGTTAAAGGCAAAACTGTGTTCAACATGGGTCCTCGTGAACACTCAGAAAGGACCAGGCCCTCTTTTCCATGAAAGTCACCTGCCGTCACCTGTCACCTAAGCTCCTACCAGAATTCCATCAGAATTGTGCTGGTCACAGTTTTCCCTTTTTCTCCAAGGAACTCAGCCAGGGTAGTGTATGTGATTTCCCTCTTTACCCGCATATCTTATCCTTTGTACAGGTAAGATCAGGCCCAAGATCACCCAGTGAGCTTCATGGATTTGAACCTGGGCCTCTCAAGTCCTAGCCTAACATTCTCACCATGGCTCTCAGCCCATGGCAAATGAATTGCAAGGTAAATTGGCTATTAATTATTTTTCTAGAAGATTTGCTGTCTTTATAAAGGCTATATTTTTAAATGGGAAATGTTGGGGGGGGGGGAATCAGTGCAATTCCTCTCTCCCCCAAAGCCTTACATTGTCTTCCATTAGGATTTCTACAGTTGAAAAAAGAGTCTGCACTACAATGATAAAATGTATTTAGTTTGCTGCAGCAGTAGTTTAAAATATTGGGCCAACTGATGGATCATGCCCAATAATGAGATCATGGCCCATCCTAAACTGAGACATACATACCAATGACACCACCAAGCTTCCAATATCCCCCCCCCCCAAAAAAAAAGAATGGAAGAGAGGAGAAAGTTGGGTGTGTATGATCAAGAAATAGAATTGGGACAGAGGTCCCTAAGACCCAGAAAAAATAGTTTATGTATGCAAATACAGCAGCTTGAATTTTGTTTGCCCCAAAATGGAGAACTGATGAGGAGCCAAATAAGGAGGAATGGTATCTTAAGATGTTGGAATATGCAGAGTTAGCAGGACTGGCTAGCAGGATAAGAGATCAAGATGACAGAAATAACAACAACAACAACAACAACAACAACAACAACAACAACAACAACAACAACAACAACATCAATAATATATTATTTATACCCCGCCCATCTGGCTGGGTTTCCCCAGCCACTCTGGGCGGCTTCCAACTGAATATTAAAAACAGTACAGCATCAAACATTAAAAACTTCCCTAAACATGACCGCCTTCAGTTGTCTTCTAAAAGTAAAATAGTTACTTATTGCCTTGACATCTGCTGGGACATCATCATATAAGGAGGATATTTATGGATTATTTGAAATGTTAGTGTAAACAGGTAAATAGGATTAGAATAGATTCAACAGAATAAGTTAAACTGACATAAAATGATTGTGTGTGTGTGGGGGGGGGGGAAGATAGGGAGTATTCTGAATATGCGATGATGATGGGAAACTGAAGGGACCATGGAAGGGAAGTCCTAAGTAATGTGTTGTCATATTGGTGAACAAACAAATGTGGAACATATAATAGAAAAGCAAATATATATTTTTTAAAATGGAATTGGGTCCCATTACTAGGATGGGTTTAAAGGAGGACTGCAGGTCTGAAAAGGATAGACGACGAAGTTAGTGGATTGAAGAGGATAATGAGGATTGCTTTTTTATTTCTCCTCAATAGAATAATAAACTTTCTCATCCTCTCTAGGCCAGAAATGGTTACTGAGATTGCCTTCCCAAATTCACTCTTTGTTTCAATTTGGACAGTCTCATTCCACTGAAATGCGTCCGGAGCCAGCTTGTAAGGAAGATAGGTTGTTTGTTTATTAGGTTCCAGGGGTTCTGGGAGGAGGACACAAAAAAAGCCACGTCAGCCCACTTTTCGTCCAGCAGGAAGTATTCTGTGTGTCTCATTCCATTCACAGGAACTCGGGGCCCAAGCCCTTGTGGATCGGATCGATCAACAGCTTTGCAGTAAGGCTGTGCACACACAATACATTTGAAGCACATTTAAAAACATATGGCTTCCCCCAAAGAGTCCTGGGAATTGCCATTTGTTAAGACTGCTAAGAACTGCAACCCTGATGGAAACGTTTTGGAAGTAAAATAGGAATAATAGAATCATAGAATTGGAAGGGACCCTGAGGATCATTTACTCCAACCCCCCGCAATGCAGGAATATGCAACTTTGAACCTGCAACTTTGGTGTTGTCAGAACCACACACTAACCAACTGAGTCATACCCCCCCCCCCAGCATGTTTTCCATAAATTTGTTGCATTTGGTGTTTCTAGCTAGATATCCTGGGAGATCTCTCGGTTTTATGAGTTGTATAATTTCATTCTTTGCTATATGAATGCCATAATCAGGCCTCTTCATTTTTTACGGCCAAAGCTGTAAGTGGGAAGTGAGGGTGCAGTTCCTTAGCAGAATGTGTATCTCATATCCTCGGCGATGTCTGATTGTAAATAGCCATGAATAATTAAGGGTGGGTTAAATTAGTTCCTGCCACTCGCTGAGTGACTGGCTTGAAGAGAAAATGATGCGGAGCAAGCAAAGGTGAGATGCATAAAACAAAAACATTGTTAACAAAGGGAAATGATGCAGGCCCTGGTGACAGCTTCTCTGGCTTTAGAGGACAGCTGCCAGAAATGGAGGTGGTGTGTGTGTGTGTGTGTGTGTGTGTGTGAGAGAGAGAGAGAGAGCGAGAAAGCGAGAGAGCGAGAGAGAGAGAGTATTGATAGCTGAATATTTCAATTTCGCTTTCTCACAGTTTCACATTTTTCCAATCATAAAGTTGCTTCCCCACATTTCCACATCAGCTTGCATTATTATTGCTTTTCAAAAACTCATTGGTATTTTAGTGCAAATTCCTCCAGAGATGCACATTTTGTATGCAATTTCGCTGAATGTACACATTTTTGCAAAGCAGTTTCCTCTAATATGCATTTTGAATGTTATTTTAATACAGCGGTACCTTGGTTCCAAAAAGGGATTAATCCATTCCAGACTTTTAAAAACAATCCCGAAAACAGCAATTTAACATGATTTTCACTATCTAACGAGACCATTGATCCATAAAATAAAAGTAATAAACAACGTACAGCAGTCATATAATCAATCAATCAGTAGCTGAACTGGGTTCCACACAGTCACAAAAACAAAACAAAAAGAGACGCAAAAACAGAAAAGCAAAAAAAGAAGAAGGAAAATACAGGTGAAACTTGGAAAATTAGAATATCGTCGAAAAGTGCATTTATTTCAGTAATGCAACTTATTATTTTTCTTTTTCTTTTAATTTTTACAAATGCTTTCTTTTGGAAATTCTACAGTAATAAAACAAATAGTTACAAAAATACAAAAATAAACATCGCTATTACATTTCATTAGTCACATTCCATTTATAATTGACCCACCTAATGGCAAATAATTACAATTACAACAAATAAAGGCTTGACATATCTTGCTTTGCAGGTCATGCATCTATCTCATATATTGGTTTCACCTTTTAAGTTGCATTTCTGAAATAAATGCACTTTTCGACAATATTCTAATTTTCCGAGTTTCACCTGTAAGACAGACCTCCGCGTAACACTCAAAGCAGAAGAGTGGCATTCAAAACGGAAGTGTGGCACTCAACTCAGAAGCGTAACACTAAAAACGGAGCACGTTCGGCTTCTGAAAAAGGTTCGCAAACCGGAACACCTCCGGGTTTGCAGTGTTTGGGTTCCACGTTGTTTGAGTACCAAGGCGTTTGAGAACCAAGGTACCACTGTATATTAAAACATAGAATACTATTTCATTAAAAAAGCATCAAAGCAGTTTACAACAAAAATGCATACAAACAATATGAAAGAAGTTAAAAACATGTACATTATTATGCCTTATTGTCCACGCTCTTTGACTGGAGAAGTACACAGCAAAATTTGAGGAAGAGCGAATTACTTCAGTCCGCATCTTGTTTTGGATGGTGCAGACGACGTACGTTTGCCTTAAAATGTGGAACGAACTGAATTCCTCCCGCATCCCTACATCATAGGAAGAGGAAGTGACATGAGCTTAGGTAACAGGTGACGGCAGCGGCAAGGTCAGAAGGTGATGCCACAGTGTTCTTTGTGTGAGCAGTAGAAGGGGTGGCGGTAGAGATTTGCTTCTTCAAAATCGTGTCAAAGTTTTCTTTAAAAATAAAATAAAAAAGCAGGTAAAAAGCATATTGTGAAGCCAAACCCTCTGTTTTCAGGCATTGTCACGCCCTCCACAGCAATCACTGGAATTTTGTGAGACAGCCTTTTGCTGCTCTCTCACAGTGGCTGCTGAATGACAGCTCAGCAGGCAAGTGCTACATTAGGCACATCCCAGCTGCCTTCTGAACGTGGCATCTTATTCCTTGTACTTACAAAGGCGGGGGCGAAAGCTCTGAAGTGTGCCATTAGGCAGCCTGTATAGCATTCATTATCTTTCATCTGACTCTTTCTCTCTCCTCCCCTGCAACCTTTCCTCTTGGAGGTCCTCGGCTCCTTCTTGCAATTTCTTATCCCCCTTCGTAAGATCTGTTGTTTCCCATCTCGTTCAGTGCAGTTGGGGATGGTAAAATAGCACCTGTCTACAGCTGTGCAGCAAATATGTATAGCTAGGTGCCTCTCCCAAATGATAACCCGCAAGACTGAAAATGGAGATGGGAGTCGTTTGCAGAGAGAGGATGCAAAGAATTAATGAATCCTGAAAAACATACAGTGAAACCACATGGTGCTTTTTATTTTATTTTATTGAAGAGGAGAAGCCAAGATTCTCGTGTTAGTGGGTATGTATAATGATAGGCTATTAAGTCTCCATGCTAGCTCAGCCTCTCTGGGGACCGAGGCTGACAATTACAGTGTAATAAATGTGATTCCTTTGTGATGTGAAAGGTTCAGCGTACAAACAGCTCTTGACAATCGGAGCTGTTGGCTATAACCTTGAGTTGAGTCTTAGTAACGGGGTGGGCAGTTCAGGGTGCACATTATATATGGCCTATGAGCTCATCTTCCACTTCCCTCAGCTGCCAGGATTACAAAGATAAATCGGAATATACGGAAGATTTGAGGGGGGGGCAGCGCATTTGAAAGAATTCCAGGAAAACTAAACCCACAGATCAGCAGAGCCCCCGTATCATATCAAGAATGTTTGCACGTCGCATTCAATGAGTCTGTGTACCTGTGTGCACTCAACCCTTGAGCTGCACAAATAGGCAGCTGTACACCCTTTCACACAAACACTTGTAAATGTGTAGAGACAGCTTGCGCCTGTGTTCCCTGCAATATGTGAAGAAGCCTGTGCAATCTGCACGTGAGAGTTTGAAAAGTGAGGTGCCACGTGAGACTGCTGTTCCAAAAATGAACCCAAGGCCTGGCGTGCTGCAGAACCCATCATCTAAAAATGAACATTGTTTGAAGCTGATGATGGAGCCATTAAGAAGCTGCCCTATGTCAGGTCATATCCTTGGCTCATCTAACCCAGCATTGTCCAGTCTGTCTGGTAGTGGCTCCCTGGGGTGTCTGATAGGGGTCTTTCCCAGAACTTTCTGAAAATGTCAGAATCTGAACCTTGGATTGTTTGAGCTGTGGCTCTTCCCCAGCCTCATTGGAAGGAAGGATACTGAAATATACTCGGAGTCGAGAGTGAATTTCATGCTCTTTATTCAGCTCATAGTCATAGTCATCAAGGAGAAGAAGAGAAGAATGCCCTTTCCCCAAAACCATCTGCTTATATACATTATTTACACAATGGGCTTTGCGTGATTGGCTACTTCAGGGCTACACCTGTGGGCCAATCAGTTTGTGGATTGACTTCTGCCAGCAGCCTGATTGGCTGCTCCTGCAGGCCAATCAGGTTGCGGATTCACTTCCACCTGGAGTTGGATTGGGTGGCTCCTGCGGACCAATCAGACTGCTGATTCTGGATCCTATTGTTCTATGATTCAGCTCAGTACATAACAGATACACAAGCATCCCAAACAACAACAACAACAACAACAAACCAAACACACACAGTTTCTTGAGTTCAGAGTACTGAACTACAAGTGAAAGATGACAGCTTGTACATAAGATTTGTCCTCTCATTTAGATGACTCACACAGTGCGCACACGGAATACATCGTCTTGGTATTGTATCCCCTCGTGGCTGTTTTCAGGCTTCCTCCCTTTGCCTATTTTAAAATCTAAAACTCTGGGGCTCGGCAAATTGCTTTCCCTCTCAGCAGGCACTCGTAGAATAAAGTAATGAAATTACAGCATTCCTCTTGCTAATTAGCTATCCTGAAATGCATTATTCATTTTATATAAATTACTTGAATGCCCTAATGCGCTTAACTGAAAAAAGTATGCACACATAATACTGGGTGCGTTTCCCTCCCCCTCCCCTAATTATACAAAGCTTGAAACCACCTGCATATAAATATGGTCATTATTTGAAATTTGGGGAGGGGAAACCAACAGATGAGAAGCTTCAGAGTTCTCAGTGTTCTTTACATTGTGTCTGAAGGTAAGGTGTCGTCACTATTACCTCAGAGACCTAATCAGATGCTCTAAACATTTGGGGAAGCAGAACTTCAGGCAATGGAGCAGAATGAACCAGGTTTTGCAGAAGTCTGGCTTGTTTGACTTGCATATAAAACATGAATAGTCAAACATTCTACCTTTTGTGGCAATAATATGAAGAAAGCTGCTACACAAGTTATCATTCAAAGGCACCCGCAGCATGCAGTTAATTTAATTTCTTTTGCAAATAACCTTTTGGCCGCAGAACTGCGATGTGATTTAAATCCTGATTGGTGTTTCCGTGTAAATAGTCTGGACCTGAATTGTTTTTGGCAGGCCGTGTATGTCAAATAATCTCATTCCAGCACAACAGCAGCCAGTTTAGATACCTGTATGTATTAGGGGTGGCGCGCCAGCCCCAAGATTCAGTTCAGACCTTGGTTTGAGACTTTGGAAACTGGCCCGGTTTGTCACCTCTGTTCTGGATTTATTTATTGATTTGCCTTCAACACAGACACGGGCAGGGTTAGATACAGAGCACAGAATTAAAAGAGCCAACCAAATAATGCAATAACAACGATATATGCTTAAAAAACAAAAAACAAAAAAAACCTTCCCCTAAATACAATAGAGGAAAAAAATCAGCTTACAAAATTTCAAAGGCCTGCACATATCAATCAGATTTGACTGGTGCAAAAATGATGAGAAAGTTACTGGTAATTGTATTCAATCCAGGCTTGTGTTCAGCCTCCATGCCATTCGTTGCACATAAGAGACAGAACTGAATGTCATCAGCATTGTGATGGCATGCAACCCCCCCCCCCCAAAAATAAAATATTGATGCCTTTTCGCAGCAGGGAATTATGTCACAGGGAACAGAAAAGAGTCCCAAGACGTTCCCTAGAAACTGGGGACCACTTCTCCACCAGTTTATGTACCGTATTGGCCCAAATACAAGCCACCCCCCCCCAAATTCTGACCTTGAAAAGTGAAAGTGCGGCTTATATTTGCGACATTACAGTATGCAGGCAGGAGCGCAGGGCCAGCGGCATAGCTAGCCGCCTGGCTGCTCGGGGCGGCAAACCCGAAGGCACCCCGCCAGGGGTGTGTGTCCGTCGCACGCATGCGGCGCACGTCACGACGCATGTGTCATGACGCATGACACATGTGTCATGATGCACGACAGATGACACACGCAACGCATGCGCACACAGGAGGCATATGACGCAGCGTTGTGGCAAACCCCGCGAGCAAGCCGCGGAGGGAGGCAATCTCACTTGCATTGGGGCTTCTCCTCGATGGCGGCGGCCAGTGGAGGTGGTCAGCCCCATCCAGCCTGCTGCCCCCCGTCCAGCCTGCCGCCCAGGGCGGTGCGCCCCGCCCCCCATTACTATGCCACTGTGCAGGGCAACCACCAGCAGGAGCGTGGCAAAGCAGTGCACACCTCGCGCGTAGTCCCCCTGTCCTCTCCCCCAAGGCCAGAAAGGGAGAGAGCGAGGAAGGGGAAAGGCCGCCAGCAACACGGCACAGCTTCCCTCCCTGCAGTATGCAGCCAGGAGCAGCAAGGAAGAAAGTGGGTTATATTTCAGTATTTTTCCTTTTTTCCTCCCCCCCTCCAATTTTAAGGGTGCGGCTTATATTTGGGTGTGGCTTATATTCAGCCTAATATGGTATCTTCCTCCGATGGGCTGTGTGCATGAAGCCAGAGGCTGTGTCTGCATGGAAGCTTCCTCTGCTCATCCCTTTTCAATCCTCTTCTGGTTCTGGGAGATAGTGGTGCAGGAGAGGGTGGGGAAGCATCTGGCCCTTCACTTGCCTGATCTGCCTCTTCTTCCAACCCATCCTGTACTCCACCCTCCAGCCTGGAAGCTTCCCCTAGCCTCCAACTCTTGCCTCTTGGCCGGAACTAGTGCTATTTTTCTAGAAAAAGAGGTGTCAGAACTCATCACGAATGCCTCCCGTGTTCTCTTATAATGGCAATGACGCCCAACTGAGAGGTGCCAGAATTGAGTTCCGGTGATTTCTGGCTGGAAAAAAAAGCCCTGTTTGGAACAGTTCCCCACAAATCACTGACCCCCTCTCCAGAGTCAGACTCCAGCCCCGCTTCTAGCATCCTTTCAGTCCCTGACAATACCCAACTAGATAGGACTGTAGCCGTCATAACAATGGCGTTATCCAAGCCCTATTGACCAGAATCTCCAGAAGGACATCATGGCCTATGTTATCCAAATGGAAGCCAAACCTGGCAGCCATGGGTTCTCCATTCACCTCTTGTCACCCACTCCACCATTTGTTGTAGTATACAAGGGTACTGAAGTGCCACACAGTAAGACGGCAGGAGTTAAGAGGAAATAAATCACAGCTCTTAAATCTCCTCATATGTAAATGGCTGGTTTAAGGACAAAGAGTGACTCTCCAGATTGCAACCTGGCAATCTTAATTCTAAGTAACTGGAATTTCCAATGGACCATCCATTTATAAAGCTCTCGTCCTCGGTGTGCCAATGATGGCAACCGTTGTACGTTTGAACAACATAGAAAACTTGCTGTACTTGCCAAAACTGATCCTTCTCAAAGCGGCGTAACATAGGGTAGCCCAAGTGGTTGATGACATACATTTCCAACATGTATGGGACTATATGATCAATGGGACTGTGATTTTTTTGGCTCTGGATTTGCAAAGCGATCTCCTTCATCTGCCTGTGATCAGGCCTGGCTGCCACTCGCTGAACGCACAAAGCAAACTTGCGTGCGTAAAAGCAGAATAGTAATGTAAAAATGGTAGAAGAGGGAAGTCAAGTGCTCTAAAGTAGCTTGAATAATTGCAGACTTCTGCAGAATCAACATTCTTTCCAGGTTTTTTTTTAGTGATGCCAGGACTGAATAAAAATGCAGGATTTCTGTTTTTCAATCCCTAGGCGTGTTAAGTGCCTGTCTAAATTTAGTACAGAGGTTTAACAGAGGTTACACCACTGAAGAGTTAGTTTTAAAACTTCTTCTTCTTCTTCTTCTTCTTCTTCTTCTTCTTCTTCTTCTTCTTCTTCTTCTTCTTCTTCTTCTTCTTCTTCTTCTTCTTCTTCTTCTTCTTCCTGGAAGCGGGAGCTTTTCTTAACTAGAACAACTCATGTTACTAAGGAGAAGAAAAACTCAATCTTCTAAATGTATTTTTATGGAATTCGTGGAAGCTTGTTCTCTGCCCCACCCCCCTCCAACGCTGCTGCTGCTGCTCTGCCAGGGAGTGTTTGGGAGGACTGCTCCCCCTGAAGCCCACTTCCACCTGGGGCTTGGGGCGGGTCCCCCACTCCACCACAGCTTTTAAGGCTCCTGGGAGGCCTGGAACATCAGTGCTGCTGTGAGTACTGGAAGGACTGCTCCCCCTGAAGCCCACTTCCACCTTGGGCTTGGGGCGGGTCCCCCACTCCACCACAGCTTTTAAGGCTCCTGGGAGGCCTGGAACATTGCTGCTGATGCTGCCCTGCCAGGGAGTGTTTGGGAGGACTGCTCCCCCTGAAGCCCACTTCCACCTTGGGCTTGGGGCGGGTCCCCCACTCCACCACAGCTTTTAAGGCTCCTGGGAGGCCTGGAACATTGCTGCTGCTGCTGCCCTGCCAGGGAGTGTTTGGGAGGACTGCTCCCCCTGAAGCCCACTTCCACCTGGGGCTTGGGGCGGGTCCCCCACTCCACCACAGCTTTTAAGGCTCCTGGGAGGCCTGGAACATTGCTGCTGCTGCTGCCCTGCCAGGGAGTGTTTGGGAGGACTGCTCCCCCTGAAGCCCACTTCCACCTGGGGCTTGGGGCGGGTCCCCCACTCCACCACAGCTTTTAAGGCTCCTGGGAGGCCTGGAACATTGCTGCTGCTGCTGCCCTGCCAGGGAGTGTTTGGGAGGACTGCTCCCCCTGAAGCCCACTTCCACCTGGGGCTTGGGGCGGGTCCCCCACTCCACCACAGCTTTTAAGGCTCCTGGGAGGCCTGGAACATTGCTGCTGCTGCTGCCCTGCCAGGGAGTGTTTGGGAGGACTGCTCCCCCTGAAGCCCACTTCCACCTGGGGCTTGGGGCGGGTCCCCCACTCCACCACAGCTTTTAAGGCTCCTGGGAGGCCTGGAACATTGCTGCTGCTGCTGCTCTGCCAGGGAGTGTTTGGGAGGACTGCTCCCCCTGAAGCCCACTTCCACCTGGGGCTTGGGGCGGGTCCCCCACTCCACCACAGCTTTTAAGGCTCCTGGGAGGCCTGGAACATTGCTGCTGCTGCTGCCCTGCCAGGGAGTGTTTGGGAGGACTGCTCCCCCTGAAGCCCACTTCCACCTGGGGCTTGGGGCGGGTCCCCCACTCCACCACAGCTTTTAAGGCTCCTGGGAGGCCTGGAACATTGCTGCTGCTGCTGCTGCTGCCCTGCCAGGGAGTGTTTGGGAGGACTGCTCCCCCTGAAGCCCACTTCCACCTGGGGCTTGGGGCGGGTCCCCCACTCCACCACAGCTTTTAAGGCTCCTGGGAGGCCTGGAACATTGCTGCTGCTCTGCCAGGGAGTGTTTGGGAGGACTGCTCCCCCTGAAGCCCACTTCCACCTGGGGCTTGGGGCGGGTCCCCCACTCCACCACAGCTTTTAAGGCTCCTGGGAGGCCTGGAACATTGCTGCTGCTGCTGCTGCTGCCCTGCCAGGGAGTGTTTGGGAGGACTGCTCCCCCTGAAGCCCACTTCCACCTGGGGCTTGGGGCGGGTCCCCCACTCCACCACAGCTTTTAAGGCTCCTGGGAGGCCTGGAACATTGCTGCTGCTGCTGCTCTGCCAGGGAGTGTTTGGGAGGACTGCTCCCCCTGAAGCCCACTTCCACCTGGGGCTTGGGGCGGGTCCCCCACTCCACCACAGCTTTTAAGGCTCCTGGGAGGCCTGGAACATCAGTGCTGCTGTGAGTACTGGAAGGACTGCTCCCCCTGAAGCCCACTTCCACCTTGGGCTTGGGGCGGGTCCCCCACTCCACCACAGCTTTTAAGGCTCCTGGGAGGCCTGGAACATTGCTGCTGCTGCTGCCCTGCCAGGGAGTGTTTGGGAGGACTGCTCCCCCTGAAGCCCACTTCCACCTTGGGCCCGGGGGCGGGACCCATACTCTACCACAGCTTTAAGGCTCCTAGGAGGCCTGAAACAGTGCCGCTGCTGCTTTTCTTGTAATTCTGATGTGTTTGTAACTTTTATTGTTTTTGGTTTTTGTTTATCGTTTAGTCTGTTAGTTTGTTTTCTGTATTGGTTTTAAATTCGATTTTAAGGGGAGGGGTTAATTTTAGTTTGTAATTTTCTGTCTTTGTTTGTATTGTTTTATTGCATTAGTTTGTTTTCTGTATTGGTTTTAAATTTGATTTTAAGGGGAGGGGTCAATTTTAGTTTGTAATTTTCTGTCTTTGTATTGTTTTACTGTATTTTTTGATTTACATAGGTTTTAGGGAGGGATTTTTAGTCGGGTGTGGGAATCTGTTAAATTTTAGTGTATTTGTAATTTTTATTGTTTTTGGTTTTATTGTTTTATTGTGTTTTTTGTGTTTTTCTTTTGTTCTGTTCTTTGCTGTTTTTACAGAGGTTTTATTTTGTTTTTAAGGGGAGGGGTCAGGGCTGCCCGGGAGGGGGTCCCAGCAAGCAAAATGGCTGGGGCAGATTCCACAGGGGGTGATGCACTGGGACAACCGATCTCAGTGGTCACGGGTAGGAGGAGGAGTTACGCTAAGACCAGACCATGTCGTTACCGAGGAGGCAGACTTAGTCGTTGTCTGAGGACTATCCCTGCCTCCGGGTCTGGTCCTGACCGGACGGATATTGGAATCAGCAAGGGATACCCACATGACCTGAAGGTGCTGCTGTGCAATGCCAGGTCGATGATGAATAAGACCACTGCCATTCACGACCTGATTGTGGATGGAGGATTTGACCTGGCATGTGTGACAGAGACCTGGTTGGATGAAGCCGATGGGCCCGTTCTTGGCGCTGCTTGTCCACCAGGTTTCTCTTATGCACAGCAACCCAGGCCATCTGGGCGGGGAGGGGGGGTTGCAGTGATTTTTAGGAAGTCATTAGTTTGCACCAGGCGTCCTATTGGTAAGACGGAGTTTTCTGAGTGCATGTTCTGGAAGTTGGGCAATAGGGGCAGTACAGGATTCCTTTTGGTGTACCGACCTCCCCGCTGCACCAAGGATTCCCTGCCCGAGCTGCTTCAGGTCGTGTCGGATGTGCTCCTGGAGACACCTAGCTTGGTTGTCTTAGGGGATTTTAGCATCCATGCCGACACAACCTTACAAGGAGCCGCTCGGGACTTCGTGGAAAGCATGGCCACCATGGGGCTGTCCCTGAATAAGTCTGGCCCAACTCATAGCCGCGGACATGCCTTGGACTTGGTGTTCACCTCTATGGATGTTGGTGATCTGACATTAAGTAAAAGCGAAACAAAAGAAGTGCCATGGTCAGATCACTTTCTGGTGCAACTGGACTTCTCCGCAACCCTTCCCCTCTGCAGGGAGGTGGGACCGATTCGGATGGTCCGCCCCCGCTACTTAATGGATCCAATTGGCTTCCAGAGAGTGGTAGGGGATGTTTTATCCCATGTCGATGGCCTTTCAGCTGATTCCCTGGTGGCCCGCTGGAATGCGGAGTTAACCAGCGCTATTGACTGTCTGGCTCCGAAGCACCCTCTCAGATTGCATGGAGCCCGGACAGCCCCGTGGTTTTCCCCGGCGCTGAGGGCGATGAAACAGTCGTTGAGACGGCTAGAGCGCCGGTGGCGGAAAACTCATTTTGAATCAGACCGGACACGGGCTAGAGCTCAACTTCGAGCCTACCAAGTGGCAATGGCGACAGCGAAGAGGACCTTCTTCACCGTCTCCATCGCATCTGCAGAAAACAGCAGCAGGAGACTCTTCCAGGTGGTTCGCAATTTAGCGGAACCACCTGCTCCATCCGGGCCCAGTACGGGCCACATGATCTCCTGCAATGATTTTGCAAAGTTTTTTGCAGATAAAGTCGCTCAGATTCGGGAAGAGGTAGACTCCACCGTGGGAGCAGGGCCGGGGCGGGGGAGTGCTAGAGTCCTGTCTAGTCAAGTTTTGTGGGATCAATTTCAATCTGTTACCTCCGAGGATGTGGACAGGCTGCTTCGACGAGTGAAACCAACCACCTGTCTCCTTGATCCTTGCCCATCCTGGCTTATAAAAGCTAGCCAGGAAGGGCTGGGCGATGGGCTTCGCGGGTTGGTAAATGCTTCTCTCCATGAGGGAGCCTTCCCAGACCCGCTGAAAGAGGCGGTTATTAAACCGCTTCTTAAAAAACCATCTTTAGATCCGGCCAATATGGCCAACTATCGCCCAGTCTCAAATCTTCCATTCTTGGGCAAGGTGATTGAGCGAGTGGTTGCTGAACAACTTCAGGCACGCCTGGAAGAAGCGGACCATTTGGATCCCTTCCAGTCAGGATTCAGGCCTCATCATGGGACTGAAACTGCCTTGGTCGCACTGGTCGATGATCTCCGGCGGGCTAGGGACAAAGGTAACAGCTGTTTCCTTGTTCTGCTGGATCTCTCAGCGGCTTTTGACACCATCGACCATAACATCCTTCTGGATCGTCTAGAGGGTTTGGGAGCTGGGGGCACCGTCATGCAGTGGTTCCGCTCCTTCCTCCTGGGCCGTGTTCAGAAAGTGGTGGTGGGGGATGAGTGTTCAGACCCCTGGGCTCTCACTTGTGGGGTGCCTCAGGGTTCTGTCCTCTCCCCCATGCTTTTTAACATCTATATGCAGCCGCTGGGAGAGATCATCAGGGGGTTTGGGCTGGGTGTCCATCAGTATGCTGATGATACCCAGCTCTACCTCTCTTTTAAATCAGAACCAGTGAAGGCGGTGAAGGTCCTGTGTGAGTGCTTGGAGGCGGTTGGAGGATGGATGGCGGCTAACAGATTGAGATTGAATCCTGACAAGACAGAAGTACTGTTTGTGGGGGACAGGAGGCGGGCGGGTGTGGAGGACTCCCTGGTCCTGAATGGGGTAACTGTGCCCCTGAAAGACCAGGTGCGCAGCCTGGGAGTCATCTTAGACTCACAGCTGTCCATGGAGGCACAGGTCAACTCTGTGTCCAAGACAGCTGTTTATCAGCTCCATCTGGTACGCAGGCTGAGTCCCTACCTGCCCACTGACTGTCTCTCCAGAGTGGTGCATGCTCTAGTTATCTCTCGCTTGGACTACTGCAATGCGCTCTACGTGGGGCTACCTTTGAAGGTGACCCGGAAACTACAACTAATCCAGAATGCGGCAGCTAGACTGGTGACTGGGAGCGGCCGCCGAGACCACATAACACCGGTCCTGAAAGACCTACATTGGCTCCCAGTACGTTTCCGAGCACAATTCAAAGTGTTGGTGTTGACCTTTAAAGCCCTAAACGGCCTCGGTCCGGTATACCTGAAGGAGCGTCTCCACCCCCATCGTTCTGCCCGGACACTGAGGTCCAGCTCCGAGGGCCTTCTGGCGGTTCCCTCACTACGAGAAGCCAAGTTACAGGGAACCAGGCAGAGGGCCTTCTCGGTAGTGGCACCCACCCTGTGGAATGCCCTCCCACTAGAGGTCAAAGAGAACAACAATTACCAGACCTTTAGAAGGCATCTCAAGGCAGCCCTGTTTAGGGAAGCTTTTAATGTTTGATGGATTTCTGTATTTTAATGTTTGATGGATCTCTGTATTTTAGAATTTCTGTTTTGTTGGAAGCCGCCCAGAGTGGCTGGGGGAACCCGGCCAGATGGGCGGGGTATAAATAATAAATTATTATTATTATTATAAGATAAAAAGAATAAATGACCGAAAAAGAATTAAATGTATAAACATCTTATTTTAACGGCGACTGTAGGGTTTGTTTGCCATCTTGCTACTCCCCACCCGCTTTGTAAATTCACTGTTTTCATAAGCAAATAAGAAGAGCACAGCTGGATCTGGCAAGGCACCCTTTCTAGTCTAGTTTTCTTGTTTTCTCAGTGGCCAACCAGATGCCTATGGGATGCCTACAAGCAGGACCTGAACACAGCAGCAATCTACCCAGTCGTGACATCAAAAGACCTCAGGGACAGGGCACCATATGGCTCTGCCATGGAAACAAGGGTCGTGTGCCAACCACTGTGCGTTTTCAGTGTGTGCCCAGTTGTTTGTTGTGCATTTTATTGAATTTCATTGGTCCCTGTAAAATCTTTTGCTGTTTTGCTTTATGTTGCTGTTGCTGGCATTCATTTGCTTTATTTACAAAAGTATTTTTTACACCACCCACTTGTATAACAGGTCAAGGCAGTGCACAGCAGCACATGCAAATACTGCAAAAATAAAATACTGTAAATTAAAACAGTACAAAATAATCCCAAGAATGACTGGTTTGAACATTTGTACAAAAAATCAACAACCCCAGAAGCTTTTCTCTTGGGAATTATAGGTGTAGAACTACCCAAACAGTATAGAAATTTATGTATGTAACTACAACTGTAAGAATGTTACTTGTCCAAAAATGGAAAGATGAAGTCCCGACGAGAGATGAGTGGATACAAAAACTTACGGATTTTGCAGAAATGGCAAAACTTACCAGAAGAATGAGAAATCAAGATAACAAACTTTTTTTTAATAAAAGAATGGAAATGGTTTATTGAATATCTACAAACAAATTGTAAACAGCTAAAGACATTGGCAGGATTGCTGTAATAACCCGCAGTTTCAAAAGAATATAGAAACAAACCAAATGAATAAAAGAAGAAGTTAATTTAGAATATGCAGGTTATGATAAAATAAATTTAAGGAACAGCAGAAAGAGGAGGAAGGAAGTTGGGGTTTGAAATGTTAGAACTATTGTTAAACTATTGACATGTATATAAATGAAAACTATAAATAAACTTATATATATATAAAAGAATGACTGGCTTGTCTAAAAAAATAATGGGAATTAAACAACTAGGTAGGTCTGGGAAACCAGAGATGCTACATGTACTTTTCCCTGTTTATTTATTTGTATCACAAAAAATCTTTAATAAAAACTAAACTAAAAATATTTTGATAAATATATACAGGTTTAGCACTAGTTGAAATATGCACAGGTAATCTTCAGTATTTTAAGACTAACAGAAACAAATTGTGTATGTGTGTGTGTGAAAGTTTAATGATACTACTGTCCACTACCACTTGGTGTACTAATACTGATCAAGTTACAAGAATCACGTATAATTTCTAGAGTTGGATTGCATGAAGTTTCTATTTATATCTGCTATCCAAGAAGGAGAGCAGGAATTGAAAAAGGATAATTATTGTGTAAAAATATAGATAGGAATTTGCCTTATACTAGTTGAGACCAACTGGTCCCTCTTCTTGTTCAGCTTTGTCTGGCAACAGCTCAGCAAATCTTTCCCAGCCCCACCTGGGATCGCTCAGGGATTGATCTGCTGTGGAAAAAACCATTCCTTTGTGTGACAGTCTTGTGGAGCTGTTTCACAGCAACAGAACAAAGTTTCTCTTGTGGCAGTGCCGAGACCTCTGCTCTAGCATGTTGCATTTTTTAATTGATGTAACCTTCCCTGGAATCTCACAGCAAAGGGCAGGTGAGGAATCTAATAAATGATTACGATTATGGTAATTTTGCAACAGCGTATTCAAATTGAAGTCTAACAAAAATGGCAGTTCTGTGATGATATGAGCAACCCACAAGATGATGAAAGCTGCTAGCTCAAAGATTGCTTAGTAAAGATTTGACGATCAATTGCCAGGGAATCACATAGGTACAGGGTGTCCTTATGACAAGGTACTTGACTAAAGGATGAGTTTCATCCTCTTGCATTTCTCTGCACCATGGTTGGACAGCTTGCACATTTTTTTTTTACTCACCGATATTGTATTACTACTTCAAATAAACTTAAGTGATTATATAGAGGTTGAAAAACTTGAGTCCGTGTTGGCTGAAGGAGATGAAATGGTGATATGACGGCTTTCTACAAATATTTGAAGGGCTGTCAGATAGATGATGGAACAATTTTGCTGTTGTTGCTCAGAAAGGACTCAAGCCAACGGTTTCAAGCCAACGGTGTCAAATGACAAGAAAGGGGTGTTCAAATAACTTTCTGATAGAATGAGCTGTTCGATAGTGGAACCAGCTGCCTAGGAGGGTGATGGACTCTCCTTCACGGAAGGTGTTTAATTAAAGGTTGTATGCTGACCAATTAGGGATGCTGTAACAGTGACTTTCCTGTCCTTCAGGGCTTTGGACTAGATCAGCTTTGAGGTCGCCTTCTGATTCTATGATTTCATGGTGTTGAACTTCTGGGGCAAATAGTTCAGCCAGGAGTTTCTCCTTTTGCCTCTCTGTAAGCTCACTCTTATTTCCCTCCTGTTTTTTTTAAAAAAACCTATCCATAGTAAAGGTTTTCTGTTTCTAAGAAGCACAAATTTGTTTTAAAACCAAGTGCACTGTTAAACAGAGGATGCATAAGGGTTCTTTTCAGAGGGAGTAAAAAGACGGGAAATTCCCTCAAGCCAGCTGTCTTTACTGAAAGGGCTTTCAGCATACTGGCTGTAGTTTTGCATGTCTGCCACAGTTAACACTCAGCACCTATGGGGCTTGCTGGTCCAAGATCAACACACTGCAGCCATACCATATGCCCCAAAGGTTGTGAATTTGATACCTTGTGAAGCAACTAGTGAAAGGGCCCCATGCTGAACAAAAAAGGCTACTATGATCTGAAAGTATATGGCCTTTCCCTGGCCTTCCATAGACAACACAATGTACTTTAATGATAGCTTTGCATTTGAGCACAATCTCCCAGGAAGCACAAGAGCCTTTGCATTGAATGGAAGATGCTCGGAAACATAGTGGTATTACAACAACAAAGTCCTCTCGCAAAGCTCTCCCTCTCCCTCATCCCTAACAAACCTCCAAAGAAAAATATCCTGGTGGATTGTGCTGTTGATCTTCACAAAAGCATGCCCGTGATAAAATAACTAGCCTGAAGCAGTTTGTTGAATGATGGACTCTGCGGCAAATGTTGCTTGGATGAACTGTGAATGTACGGTTTGACTTTGGAGTCCCTTGTGCACTGAAACCAAGTAGTCCCACTTAATTGTCAACACATAGCAGATGCAAATGTCAGCACATGTTGTAGAGCAAGCTGTTTGCCTGAGTCCTCCAACAGAAACCGGGAGAGTAGTACCCTTTGTTTCATTCTATTGCTCCCGAATTGTCTTACCTTCTACATGTTTGCTCTCTCTTTGTTAGTCCTTTTTAGATGTTCTACATGGGAGTTAAGTAAACATGCAAGGGAGGACTGTGGGGACAAGGACACCCTTGCTGTCCTCTCTGATTTGCCGGTTTTAGAACCCTGGAAAATCAGGGTGTCTCGTCTACTTTGAGTTTAAGAGATTACTAATATCTTCTTCTTTGGCAATCACTCGTAGCAAATAAGATTGCCTTCCATGAACACGGTTTTAACAATGAGTCCATAAGTGACTGTGGACACCAATTCTGGATCCACACGTCATTCCACAGTGGAGGCATTGATTTCCAGGCGGGAGTTGATCACAGTGTGGATTTGCCAAGCGTGCCTTCCTCTTAGCACATTTTTTCCTTGCATCCTGAGTTCAAGTGTCTTCAAAGCCCATGACACCTTTGGTAAAGGCTGTTCTCCAACTGGAGCGTTCCCAGGCCAATGTTTCCCAGTTGTCAGTGTTTATACTACATTTTTAAAGATTTGCCTTGAGACAGTCTTTAAACCTCTTTTGTTGACCACCAGCATTACGCTTTCCATTTTTAAGTTCGGAATAGAGTAGCTGCTTTGGAAGACGATCATCAGGCATCCGCACAACATGACCAGTCCAATGAAGTTGATGTTGAAGAATCATTGCTTCGACATTGGTGATCTTTGCTTCTTCCAGTACACTGATATTAGTTCGCCTGTCTTCCTAAGTGATGCGTAAAATTTATCGGAGACACCGTTGATGGAATCTTTCGAGGAGTTGGAGATGGCATTTATAAGTGGTCCATGTTTCACAAGCATCTAGTAAGGTTGGTTATCCCACACCTGTCTTATTTATTTAAGGAATTCATATTTCACCTTTCACCCACTGAGCTATTGTGGGTCCATTATTTTTGGAACCTGAAATTTAGCAGGGATGATTCCTGCATGAGTCAAAATATGAGAGAGATCCATAGAGCTGAGCCCACCAGTACTTTGAAGTCATGGCTCCTCATGGACATGGAGCCTTGTTTCTAGTCCATATGGGACCACTAATCATGCTTTCCCAAATGATCTCTTTGATTGGCTTGGGACACAGAGGGTAAGGCGGTGCTTATGGTATTCTGGGCCCAAGTTGTTCCTTACACTCACACCATGGGAAAGGTTATTAGTATTCCCATTTTTGTAGGAATTTACTTGAGTCACCTTGTCAATCCGCAGGTGACTGGAGAATGGGATGCTCATGGGATTCAATTATTTCCTGAGGCAAGTAAGCTAATCTGTACATATGCCGGTATATCATGAACTATGACCATAAATTGCATGCACACCTAAAAAAGGAAGTCATCTATTAGTTCCAGTAGGAACTAATGGCTGGATAAGGATTGTCATGAGAATGTGCATTGAAATGCACATCCAACTGAAAGAAATGCAGCATGGGAAGTCAGTTTTTGCACACGGGTGGGCATCTGATTTATACGTACAGTTCCTGATGTGTATGCATAAATCTGCCTTGGATCAGGAACAGTGTATACAAGACAGCACTAGCAGTAAAGATAGGTTTATGATTTCCAGAGAACTTGCTGTTGTTCGCTCAAAATATGTATACAGTATGTATAGCTTTCTGTTCTATCTAGCACTGAACACAATGGTTTCTGCTAAGTGAATATTCACCTTAGGCGAATATATATATAATATTAAATGGTAGACCATCTCTACAAATCCCCACACCAGACCAGCATAGAACCACCTGCAGTTTGAGAGCTCCTGTGGGGGCGTATCCTGGATATTTTCCTTCTAATGCATGTACGATATATGCTCCGTATCAAAGACAATATTGCAATTCCTAGAGGTTTTCTGAGAACCAGCACTGGGGCCAGGGGACCATGTTATTTGTAGGATGATGTGCAGACATGTTGAATGGGATCCCAAGTGGCAGGAAATGTGTGCTCAGGCCAAGCAAAATGAAAACACACATTTGTTTTAGTTTACGAGCAAACTGAGGAAGATTCTTCTGGAGAGAATTATCTGAAGACTTCAGCACATATAGCAGCTGCAGTGCTCACATCAGGGCCACAGGATTGTTTTTATCGTCCTCTTGCTTTTAAAAGAGTCCCAGAAAAAAAGGATTCTTGCTTGCTGTCTTTATTATTTACATTTCAATCTATGTTCAAAATACTAATTTCTAAACTTTCTATAGTCTGCTCATGGAATGGTTTTTGATCCAGCAGAGGCATCTATGCATGTAATAGAAGGGTGTGTGATTTTTCTCTGATTCAACCTTCCCCCCTGCCCTCCACACGTGGAAAAAATGTACCAAAAGAGCAGATAGAAATGGTAGTCAGTTAGAACTGAAACTACTAAACAACAGCAGGCAAACAATCTGCCCATGAAGTCAAAAGCATTTCTCAGCAAGGAAATCTTGTGTTGGGATTGGGCAGGTGAATGCTGGGTTCTTCTTCCTATAGAGAGTCAACATTTTTCTGTTTTTTAAAAAATAATAATAATGCAGAAATGTAAAGTATATTTACTTCATAAGGAGGTGTGACCTATTCCACACCCTATTGTATTTTTAAGACAATTGAAATGTCAAATAGAACTACATGGCACATTATTTTTTCCCCTGTCAAGGTTATTATTTTTAAAATAACATTATAATAGAAATATAGAACATTAGTAAGTGGACTATTAGTTACGTAGATGTGTTTTCCATAACTGACATAAATCACTTACTAAAAATTATTGCCGTCTCTCTTAGCTGTAACAGCAAAGAGCTTTCTTTTCTTAATGCATTATGCAATAGTTGGGTCATGTTTGAGATTAATCCTTTCAGCATGCTTATTTCCTAAACTGGATCTTAATATATTAAGCACTGAAATTATAAATTAATTACATCTGCTCCTAATTTATAATTTGGTCCTGAGTAAATTTTGAATCTAAACATTACATGGCATGAATCTAAAGATATGTTGTACTCATTTTGTTGTTTAGTCGTTTAGTCGTGTTTGACTCTTTGTGACCCCATGTACAGTCATACCTCGGTTTAAGTACGCCTCGGTTTGAGTATTTTGAGTGTAAGTACTCCGCGGACCTGTCTGGAACGGATTAATCCACTTTCCATTACTTTCAATGGGAAAGTTCGCTTCAGGTTAAGTACACTTCAGGTTAAGTACGGACTTCCGGAACCAATTACACTCATACCTCGGGTTAAGTATGCTTCAGGTTGAGTACTCCGCGGACCCGTCTGGAACAGATTACAGTAATCCACTTTCCATTACTTTCAATGGGAAAGTTCACTTCAGGTTAAGTACGCTTTAGTTTAAGTACTCCACGGACCGTCTGGAACGGATTAATCCACTTTTCATTACTTTCTATGGGAAAGTTCACTTCAAGTTAAGTACACTTCAGGTTAAGTACAGACTTCCAGAACCAGTACAAAATTGAAAGTAGTGCGGTTTTTGAGGGGTGGTTGCATATTCTTTTGGAAAACAGGAGTTTGGCAGATTTGCCTTTAAATATGAACCAAATTGAATACCCCCTATATCTATGGTGTGCTCACCCCCTGATGTCTTCTAGGGGTTGGAGGCAAGATTCCTGTTCAGCAAGAGGGGGAGCAAGACTTTATTGGACTGCCTGGTCAGATATGCTTTCAAAAGTAATTTACAGGGTCAGCCAGTTTTAGTTAATAGCTTGGGGCGGGGGGAGCCGCTCTATAAATAATGGCCATATCAAAGTGAGAAGGCTATTTCTTCTTTTTCTTTAAAAATGGCTTGCTATTTATACTGCCAAGTTAACAGGAAGAGCTCACTGTGGTCACTCTCCTTCTTTCTAACGACAAATAAATGTCAAAGCAAATCATACATGGTGCTAAACTTGGAAATTTATTTCACAAATATGGCAGCATAAAACCCAACAAGCATTAACAGATGGGTGATAAAAGCGTACAACTGTAAAAAAACCCCCACAACCCTCTGAAATGGTGTTGAACAGAAAAATAGCACCACGGATCAGTTTTTGTTTGGTTTTGCTGACACAAATTCCAGCGCGTGTCCTGAAAGCTCATAAAATAACTTCACGATGACAACGTGTTTCATTCCCCTTCCTTCTGCTATTCAGATTCCAACACCCTACTGGGAAGGAGAACTTGGATGTAAAAAGTTTACTTCAAGATTTCTGAACTGGTTCAAGAGATACATGGGTTTAATTTTCTTTTAAACGTACTGTGTCCCTTGATATATACTATCTTGGGAAGTTATTGATTTTTCTTCTTCTAAGAGTCCGATTTCCAGAAAGGACTCATTCTGCTAGAGTGAAGCAACTCCGCAACAGGTACGGTTGCTTCAGTTTTCTCCCAGCTGATACTACCTTTCCATATACCACATTTTGTATGCTTCAGATATGAATGTAACCTTGTACAACACACTTAAGTGCAAATAAATGAGTAGAATGTGTGTGTTGAGAAAAATGTCTTTTAGGGAGCAAGGATTTGTACAACCTCTTCCTTTCTCAGTCTGGCATTTTGTCGGACATTAGTTAACTTTGAAAGGCTCACACAGGGAAGGTAATTGATTTGTAAATATCTGTTGAAGGCTGAGATAAGCATGTCTATTGTGTATATACACATTTTAAAAACAAACTTTTGCATCAGTGGAACACAGACTTGTGCAAAATGAACTAATTTCAGTGGAATGGAAAACAATAGATGAACAAGTGGATGGATATTGGAAAGGCTTGAGGCATGTTCATACATCCGTATTTATCGCTAGCCAGTTTGCAGGGCTAGGGTTAGGCATACAACACCTGGTATTCTGGAATTCTGACCCTGTGGGAAATTAGGAGAACAGACAGCAAGAACTATTTGAATTTGCTGTGAAGGTCTGAGCTGTCCACCATTTTAGAGACTGCATTTTAGAGACTGCAGTGGCAAGTCTCCTGTCAAAAAAGACAGGGGAAAGGAGCAAAACAGAAGACCCTTAGCACGTATGGAAGCTGGAAAATGCAAAACACCTTCCACACTATGAAAGTATCTCATAACTTTTCATCTTTCACAAATGTGATTTTTGTTGCAATAGAAAAAAAAAAGAGAATTGATGACTGCTGTATTCCGGAATAGCAATGGAATGATAACCAAGTCATGTAGAAGCATGCAGGAAAATCTAGAGATAACAACAGCCATAATGTTATAACAGATACGTCTGGAAAGGCTCTGTCCTTCAAATTCTTAAAATATAAACATTGATGCAGAAAACAGTTGGAAAAGCAACCTTCATACCTCCCTTCTAATGTAACTGTCATGAAACTGATACAATTAAACAGGGCAGTTCTTTCCAGTAAGCGTCTATCTCCATGCAACAATGCGTAGAGAAGGGAATTTACTTAGAGACTGAGGCGAATGTTCAGAGTTGATTTGATTATATAGTGGACCAGAGAGCCTTCCATGAAATTGCTTGGTGCCAGTGTGGGAAGGATTAATAGATTTGTGGGCTGCACAGAGTCATGGTTAATGATAATAAAAACCCCTATTTGTGTTAATCAGTTTTCACTTAATGGATCGGAAAGTTAAACAGTTTGTTCTCTGGACAAATTCTTAGGGAGAGAAATGAACCAAGTCGTAGGTGTCATTAGAGGCAAGGGAAAAGTGGCCAGGGGGTCCCCACCTGATTCGACAGGGAATATAAACTCAGAAGCAGCTTCTGGCTTTCCCTCCTATTGATTTCTAATGGTTTGTGATCTCATTTCATTTTACTTTATATTTATTAAAATATGTCTATACCACTTGGTATTTACGAAAGCGGCTCAGACATAAAACATAGCAATATCCAATGAAAGCAATACTTAGTTAAAGTCCTCTTCAATAAAATAAAGCCAATAATCAACAATAAGTAAGTAAAATCAGCACAATGACCAAGGATATCAGCAACCACTTTTAATTACACCGAAAGTCAGAAAAAGCAGGTATGTGTTTGGTTGGTGGTGAAAACGCCACACAGTCTGTACTCACCTGAGCTCAGTAAGGAGAACATTCTGTACCACTTTCTTGCCAATGAAAGCAGGTCAATGGCCAACTGGGGACTGAAGTTATTATAGCTGATGAGATTATAGAGACCTTCTCTGTCAGGTGAAGCCAAGCAATTCTGCCTTCAGGAATTGAAAGAGCAGTGGTGGCACTTCCAGGATGGTGTTGTGCTGCTGCATTAAGAATCTCAGATGAAGCATATAAAAATAAATAAAAGTAACTATAATTTTTTTTATTAGTATTCCTCTTAAGAGGAAGAAAAACATTTGTCATGCAGAAGAATCATAGACACGTAGTAATGTAAGGGAACCCGGGTTTCGTCTAGTCCAACCCCCGGAGAATGTGAATTGTAAAGTTGTCTTTCGAGGAATCTCTTTATCCAACCACCCACCTGCCATCTATCTACACCTCTCTCTCATTCACAACTCCTCAAAGAATCCTTAGCATATCTTCTCAACCTTTGATGCTTTACCAAGGCCTTCTCTGACCCTTCCCCTTGCTTTCTGCCCAAGATTTGCTTCCTTTTCAGTGCTAAAACTAATACCATCTGCTCTGAGAACATGTTCTTTCTATCTCCCAATTGTGACTCTACCCTTTCGTCTACACATTTTATTTGTTGAACGAACTACCCCTGCAATCCCACACCCATTTGGAAGCACCCTTAGAATTCAGAAGAAATGTTTATTTCATGAAATCTTCCCGACCACAGAGAGGAAGCACCTAATTCAGAATAGGCACTTTTCACTTTTGTCTTCCTCATTTTTGCTACATAAAATTCCATAGGCTGCTGACAAGAAGCATTTCCAGAAATGGCATCTTAAATTGGGTTGGTTCATCTTATGGCTTTTCCTGTTTACGATCCATTTTGACTCCATTTGACATGATATTAATTGCGGCAGCCTTTACAGGAGCTGTAGTACATTTGCGGCCTTCATGCGTGGCCTAATTTATGTGGCCTCTTATTCATTCCCTGCTCCTGCATTGTCTAGCAAAGGTCCCACAGATAATTGAAGTCAACCACTTTATGAGCGTGTTGTTCAAGGCTTAGGCACATTTCCTTTATTAAACTCTCATAGCTCTGCAGAGGGCAAATAACACAACGGGGAACATCTTTTCGAGCTCCTTTTATGAGGCCGTTTATTCTGTACTGAAGGAGAAGGACAGACCAACCGCTTTGAGGATCCCTTATAATGGTGACTCCACACTTTGCACAGCAAATGTGTATTTGCGTGCTACACTAATGTCTCCCACAGTGTGTGGAAGACATATGGATAGGCACATGTATCTTTCAAGAAGCCCATAGGCCTGGGAAGCCAGAACTTCTAGGCATGCATCCACAATGCGTGTAATGCCACATATTAACACACACATTTTATTTATACCTTTAAGTATTAGTGGCAGAAAACACGGTGTTTTCCCATTTCTGCATTGTTGCCCTGCCCTTTGGTCCTGCTCTGAATTTGTATGTAGTATTTTTCAGCAGCAGCAGCAACAACAAATTTTCTTATGCAGTCCCAGAACGGGTATTATTTTTCAAATGCCACAATGCATTTGAAAATACGAGTCCATGAGACCCTATTCTATGTGATCATTTTACTACTGGAAAATCGTCATCTGAACTTCTAGACAGACCTGCTGACATAGTCCTGGGAGCAATTAGACAACGAGGAAGTAATAGATGAGAAAGAAGGAATATATAAAGCAGTACCCACATTGCTGGGATTGTAAGCCCTCTCAGAATGGATGTGCAATAGGGTGATGACTTTTTTTCTCAAAAATTATTTCCTGTAGCACAAATGGATGAACTTTTGCCTATTAATGACTAAAATGAGGTATATTCCATTGAAATATTTAAAAATGGCACACACAAACCGTTTTTAATTTTTTTGTATGCCGTTTTACCATTTCATAAAATTGTATTAACAATTCTATATATATTTCGTATCAAATTTAGACACAACACCACACTCCACAATGGGGAGTGCTCTTAGCAACATAGGGTATACAAATGTCAAACCTGCGCAAGGTAAAAGCCCCTTTTTGGGACCTCAAAACTCAGCCAGCAGACCCTGCCGGGCATGCTGGGAAAAGAACCTACAGGAGAGGTAGCAAAACATCGCCCTCTAGCGGCGTCTATACTGTTACTGCAGCTAAAGAAAAGCTTCCTTGTGTGTTTGATGACCCTGTATATATGTGATTCTAAAGCTTGGGTTCAATTTTATATCTGCTTACAGTGACTTCAAAAATGGTCAAAAAACTGATAAATAAAATTTTTAAAATCATTTTGTGCGTCAGGTTTTTTAAAAATCAAATCTCTTTGAAAGTAAGATTTTATCTAATCTTTAATGAAAGCTCATCAAATTATGATACAGTGGAACCTCGGTTTATGAACACCTCGGTTTACGAATTTTCGGTTTACGAACACCTTGGACCCATCTGGAACGGATTAATTCACTTTCCATTACTTTCAATGGGAAAGTTCGCTTCAGTTTATGAACGCTTCAGTTTATGAACAGACTTCCGAAACCAATTACACCCATGCTTCGGGTTAAGTACGCTTCATGAGTACTCCGTGGACCCGTCTGGAACGGATTAATCCACTTTCCATTACTTTCAATGGGAAAGTTCGCTTCAGTTTATGAACGCTTCAGTTTAAGTACTCCGCGGACCGTATGGAACGGATTAATTCACTTTCCATTACTTTCAATGGGAAAGTTCGCTTCAGTTTATGAACGCTTCAGTTTAAGTACTCTGTGGACCGTCTGGAACAGATTAATCCACTTTCCATTACTTTCAATGGGAAACTTCACTTCAGTTTATGAACGCTTCAGTTTATGAACAGACTTCCAGAACCAATTGTGTTCATAAACCGAGGTACCACTGTACAGGGAAATGAGGTTGTAAAATAGTCATCACCCTAATGTGCAATTGCACTGTTCTATGGGCACTCAAGATACCAGATTTTTAAGATGTAGTCAAGATCATATGGGGAAGAGAACTTGCCCTTTTCCCGTATGATCTTGACCGCATTTTAAAAATCTGGTATGGAAACCTAGCTTGACTTGCCAGGTGCAGCTTGTCTATACATGTAATACACTGGGCTCCTGCTAATCTGCAGCTAAGGACCAGTACACAAACTCTCTTCAGAGCTTAGGAGAGATAATGCGGTGTTACAGAAATGGCTCAAAAGTCACTCAGGCACAGTAATCTTATAATACGTCTAGTAGGAAAAAGAGGAAATAATGATTAATTGCTGTCCACACTACTCTGGATTAAATTTTCTTTTATATAACATCTTAGCTCTTACAGCATGTTTGAACTGTATTTTTTAAAAAACTTTGGAAACTGTTTTTTAATTGATTTATAACTATTCACACTCTACAAATTGAATTTTTAATGAAAGAATGACCGAGAGAAAGAAAGAAATGAGAAAGAACTTTTTCCCTCCTTCCACTTTTTTTTTAAAACTCATCTGATGCTGTTACTGTATTCTATTGCAGTCCCACAAAAATGGGGGGAGGGAAGGTTATGGTAAGCCAAGTGTACCCAATCTCTAAAGTTCTTATGTCAAGTACAAAGTGCTTATAGGTCTGGAGAATGTTGTGTTTGAGATCACTAGTTATTATTCATATGAATATTATGAAGTTAAATAATATATTCAGAGCACGAAGTTAACTTCAATAGTTGTCAGCTGAGAATTGCTGTTGTATCAATTTCTTATTTAGTTCCCAACGTCCATCTCTGTATACATTTTACCATTGGGTGCTGCTAACCCTAAAAGTGGGGCGATGGATGAAGGGAGGTCAACCACCATATTCAAAACCTTAAAATGTAGAGGAAAGAGTGCAATAAATTTATAATGGTCTCCCTAGATCATAGAATCATAAAGTTGAAAGTGACCCCAAGGCGCTTATAGTCCAAGCCCCTGCAATGCAGGAATCTCAGCTAATGCATCCACGACAGATGGCCATCCAATCTCTGATTTAAAAACCTCCAATGAAGGAGAGTCCACAACCTTCTGAGGAAGACCATTCCAATGTCGAGCAGCTGTTACTGTCAGGAAGTATTTCCTGATGTTTAGTCAGAATCTCATTTCTTGTAACTTGAATCCTTTGGTTTGGATCCCACCCTCCAGACCAGGAGAAAACAAGCTTGTTCCCTCTTCCATGTGACAGCCCTTGAGATATTTGAAGATGGCTATCATATCTCATCTCTGTCGCCTCTTTTCTAGGCTAAACATACCCAGCTCCTTCAACCGTTCCTCATAAGGCTTGGTTTCCAGCTGAACAGGAAGTTGTCTGGAAATCTCAACAGCTCTTGAATTAAACAAACTGGAATAAAGTAGAAAGAATTCCTGAGACCTTGATGGACTAATCCAGGCTCACCCAACCTGGTAACCTCCAGATGTTTTGGACTACAACTCCCAACAGCCCACTGGGGTTGGGGAGGGGCTGAACTATGTAACCATCTTTATTCAGCATACTGCTTAAGAATGGCTGTAGGAATATTAGGACTATGTCCACCAGAACTGGTCATTCCTTTTGTGTTTTATAATTTTTTTTGTGATGTTTCAATGACTTTATTTGTAGACTGCATTGGTTGTTGTTGTTTTTAAAATGGGTGGTTTGTAAATATTCTTACAAGTAAAAATAATTAAATGACTACAGTGTCACCTAAAGTTCTAATGCGAAATCTTATAGAATCTGAATTGATTCCAAATCAAAATGTTTAGGGTCACTTTGCAATTTGATTAACAGAGAGAGTAGAAGAAAAGAAACACAATCACAGATTCTTTTCTAAGGTTGGGGGGGGGAATCCAAATCTGTATGCTTTTCCAAAACCTCTGTGTAGTTTTTCTACTGTGACATTATGTTTTCCGGCAAGGTAAGGATATTTTGAATGCACTTGTAAAGCTTAAAATGAATGTATTCGCCATAAAGTATGCATATCCTGAAGCTGGAAGTGTTGGAAATAAAAAATGTGTCCCCTTTCATCTAAGAAAATGTCAGTGTCAATGAGCCCAACCTAGAGGTATTCCCAATGTGAGTTTTACCCATCCTGCAGGAAATTATAAAACTGTATCTGTATTAAAGACTGGAAACTCTCTTTTTTATGCACAAGTCATGAATTATGATGAGAGGTAGAATAGCCCTATAGCACCAGCATGATTTAATGAGCATCTTCACTCTTATATTCCTCCCTACAGCTACCCTGCTCTGTATGCCACGTTTTAAGGAAGGACAATGAACAGAGCAAGGCATTCTTAGTAGTTGCACCAAATTGTGGCACACTCATTCCAAAGATGCTCACCTGCCCATGTTCCATTTGAGGATGGAGTCTTCCTTGTTTTCTAAAAGGTTTCCCAGTTTAGATTTTGATTAGCTTTTAAACATTAGTTCTGGCTTTTATTTGATAATGATTTTTTTATAGTCAACTTTCTGGTGGCTGTTTTTAAATGTAACTTTATTTGATCTTCCATTTATCTTTTGTGGGATTGAATTGTGTCTTAATGTTATTGCACAGCGCCTTCAACACATGGTGGGAAGTGAACTGTTTAAGAACGAAACAATAAAAAGTTCATTTTGGCTTCATAATGTAGACGCACTGCATGGGACATGAATTATATTGTGTTGTCCCACTGAGATGGCAGGTTTCCAGCTCTTGTTTGACAGAAAGAAACCACCAGTTCCAAAAACATTTTCTGTTGTAAATACAGTTGTATAAGAAGATTAGGCGGTCCAGTGTTCCCTGTCATACAGGTTCAAAATGCACTAGCAACATGTCTTAATAACCTTTTCCTTGTACAGACCAACACAACAGATGAAATTACTACTAGAGATTAACAAGGAATTAGTTGCCCATGCCCAACTTTCATTGTTGTTCACTAGTTTTAAATCTGACCCCAGCATGTGGTATAGAGGATAAAGGAAAATTACTGCCACATTTAGCAAAATTCTATTTTTTTCTACCTAACATGTTACTATTATTATTATTGTTTGTTGAATTTGTATCCCACCCTTCCTCCAGAAGGAGCCTAGAGCAGCAAGCACACTCACAGTTCAAAAAAAGCAACTAATACCAAATACAAATACAAAACCAGACCCTCCAAGTGTCCCTATTTTCCAGAACCAGTTCTGGATTTACACAAGCCATAATTGTTTCTGTTTGATTCTGGAATGTCCTGCTTTTCCTTAGGACGTCCCTATTTTCATCAGAGAAATGTTGGACAGTATGGAGTTATGCGAACCTCGAACCAAGTAGGTAAATACCGTGTTTCTCCTAAAATAAGACGGGCCTCAAAAATAAGCCATGGCAGGCTTTTCAAGGGTAGAATAAATATAAGACATACCCCAAAAATAAGCCGGGGGGGAAGCAGGTCTGGATGGTGCCGAGGAAGAGGAAAAGGAAAAGGAAGTTTCCTGTCGGCGCCCGGAAACGGATGTTGCTGCCCCGCCAAATCGCCCAGCAGCGTGTCCCACGTGGAGTCACGACTGACCAGGAGCCGGCAAGAGCTGCAGCAGGACCCTGCGAGAGCTGCAGGTCCCGGCAGTACAGCGCGCCGAGCCCCGACCAAGCAGGACCCCACGAGGGCCGACCCGAGAGAGCCGACAACAGCGCGTCGTGCCGATCCCCGACCCAGCGGGACCTGGCGAGAGCTGTAGCGCGAGCCGCACGAAGCCCCGATTGAGTGGGAGCAGGGAAGAGGTGCAGCGCTCTCCGAGCCCCGACTCAGCAGGAGCCTGCAACAGCGTGCTACGCCGACCCCCGACACAGCAGGACCCGGTGAGAGGCACAGCACACGCCGCACCGAGCCCTGACTGAGCGGGAGCCAGCAACAGTGCGCCGTGCCGAGCCCCTACTGAGCGGGAGCTGGCAAAAGGCGCAGCGCTCACCGAGCTCCGACGGCAGGAAGCCCCAACACAGCGGGACGCGGCAAGCAGTGTAGCGCGAGCCGCAGGAAGGCCAGACACAGCGGGACGCCGCCGCGGCGAGAGGAGAAGCACGAGCCGCAGGAATCTCCGACCCAGTGGGAGGCCGCAAGAGGCGCAGCGCTCGCCGACCCCCGACTCAGCAGGAGCCTGCAACAGCGCGCTACGCCGACCCCCGACACAGCAGGACCCGGTGAGAGGCGCAGCACACGCCGCACCGAGCCCTGACTGAGCGGGAGCCGGCAAAAGGCGCAGCGCTCGCCGAGCTCCGACCCAGCAGGAGCCTGAACAGCGCGCCTCCCCGAGGTGAGAGCCGGTGAGACCCAGGACCCGGTGAGAGCCAGCAACAGCCCGCCCCGACTGAGCAAAAGCCGGCAAGCGGTGCAGCGCTCGCGGAACCGAGTCCCGACCGAGGGGAGCCGGCAAGAGGCCCAGCGATCACAGAGCCGAGCCCCAACTGAGCGGGAGCCGGCAACAGCCGCAGCGTGCGCAGCGCCAAGCCCCGACGGCAAGAGCCACAGTGTGCAGCGCACCGTGCCGAGTCCCAAAGCCCAGTTTCAAAACACTACCGGTACGGTACCCTACTTTCTTTTCTTGCCTTGCCTACTTTACAAAATGCCTGGTTAATAAAAAATACTTAATAAAAAATAAGACATCCCCTGAAAATAAGCCGTGGTGTGTTTTTTTGGAGGAAAAATAAATATAAGACGTGTCCATAAGACCAAAGTCCATGGCAAGGTGAAAAGTATAGAAATGACCTAAACGGAGGGTGGGCGGGTGATCCGATGAAAACAGGAAGCTGAATGGAGCCCCAGCTCTGCCATGGCCGCCTAAATGCGGCTAAACCCTGTCCTCGAGCCAGCCCTATTGGCTGACTGAAGGGCTTGGTGCGGCAGCTGGGAAAAGCTGATGCAGGGGGCCAAATATGTCCCCCTGCTGACGTGGGAGCCAGCTCCCGCTCACAACTCCTCCCCTCTGGAAAGAGGAGAGGTCTTATCAAATTCTTTTAACTATTTCATTCATAAAGCATTTTCAGTTAGCTATCAAATCTCTCTTGTCACTGGTTTCATAAGGGTAGAAGTGGATGATTGCAGTTTAGGTTCCATAGGACTAAACATATTGCCGGTGAGTGGTTTTTTTGGTTTTTGTTTCAAATGTGGGATTGTTTTTCATGCCAGGTTTTGCAGTTTAAGTCTACAAATGCACACACAAAAAAATGGCTTGATCAAAAATTCCACTGCAAGAAATTTTTAAAAAAGAAATCCTAGCTTGGACTGGACGTATTGGATTCGTATCAAATTGCCTCATTTGGCTGAAAGGCAGAGAGATAGGAAAGTCATTGTATTTGGAGGGTGGGATGGAATCGGCAAACACAGGAGACGAATCAGAGTGTGACCTGGCATTTGTGTAGCTAGTACAATTGTGGCAAAAGCAGGCCTCTTCATTATTTTTATTGCACATACAGCTTTTAGCACTAAGCATGAGATCAATCCATCTGTGGACCTCATTCCCTACGTTTTAACTTTTTTAAACTCTTTTTTTTTAAAGGTCACTTCTTTCCCAAACACATCCCAGCATATGTTTTCAGATTACTTGAATGTATTTGTCAAAGCTTTCCTGAGCTCTCATATTCAGACTCATATGTAAAAAGATCTTTGGCGTTGAATTCTTCTTTTCCTCTTCCCTTCGTCCATGTGAAATGCCCCCCCCCTTCACATTTCCCATGGTGATGGGCCATCTGGGTTGAAAATCTGATTCCAGCACTGAGGCTTACCTCATTGTCACGAGGAAAGAGGAAATAAATTTGAGAAACATCTGTTTTTCACCTTGAACAAATTTGTCAATTTGGATGCAACGATTCACAGCTGTTTCGCCTTTGCTTATGCAAACTCTCGTTCCACCCCCTTCTGCAGCCATAGGGAATGTAAAGGATTCTTGACAACGGTGTAGCACAAATATCCCTGAAGAAGTGATGGGTTACATCCAACTCAAAAAACTGACTGATGTGGGAATTACTCTGCACATCCTGGAAAATATGTGGTCAGACAATTTAGAATGGGCTGTTTAATAGGCTTCTGAGAAGGGAGACTTTTTGGGGGGGTATTTTTTTAAAAGAAGATTTAATAAAGATGGAAATAGTACTGCTAGGTGATGCATGTTACTCCTATCCTATACTCAATTCAGGAGTGGGGCTACAGCTTCCTGAGCTGGCAAGAGCCTGGCAGGGCAGAAATGAGTCTTTAACTTTGACTTATACCAACCTTTTTGATGACCTAAGCCAGGCAACCCCAAACTCCATATGTTTTGGACTACAATTCCCATCATCCCTGACCACTGGTCCTCTTAGCTAGGGATCATGGGAGTTGTAGGCAAAAACATCTGGAGGGCCGCAGTTTGGGGGTGCCTGACCTAAGCCATCAGGTTACCAGGTCATGTGAGTGAGGTGAAAGAGATTTGGAACAGGTGCCCCCAGAACACTTTTGAGGGACTTATGCTGGCGTAAGTTACCCTAGTTTAAGATCCACTAGCCGAGTCCCAGCTGAGCTGGGTTGAGAGGCTTACGCTAGTGTAGACTCAGCCAGGACAACTGAAGATTCCCAAATCCTGGTAGATCTTGGGTTTGGATTGCACCATGTCTGTATGTCTATTACGTACTCCATAAGAAAATGCTTCCTTTGGTTTGTCCTGAACCTACCACACATCCATTTAGGTGCATTTTAGGGCCAGTTCAGACTTATTGCTGTTAAGAGGCCAAGGGACTGGTCTATTTCCAGTCCTGGCAAAGTGAGAGAAGTTACTCAGGAAGGAACATTGCAATGAAACCAGGACATTTGTACTCTGCATTATGTTTGAAGTGGTTTGTGGTTTTGTGTATTTTTTTTTAAAAAATGAGATGCCAAAACGAATGTGACTAATTACTTTTAAAAGTATATGAAATGAACTCAGGCAATTCCTGCTCTAAACCTTGGATAGCTACTCAAGAATGGAAATGCCTTTGGATTGCTGCACGGCACAGGCGGGAGAAATTTACGCTACTCCGTAAAGCACACGCCAGAGTAAATACGACTCCCCCTCCCATATGCACTGAATTATGTTTAACACTGGCAAAATGTCACAAACATTTCCTGTTAATTATCTCCAGTAGCATGTTTATTCCCTGTCATGGAAAGCAGAGAGGACAGACTAGACAGGGAGCTAGACAAGAACTTTATTGTCTCCCTCCAATGAGAATGGAAGAGTAACGGGAAACGCCTAACTCCAGATGCAACCAAGTTCATCAAGCAATGTTGGGTGGAGCAACCCTGACCCCCCCAGTCCACGCTGCTGGCTCCATCTGCTAAATTTGTGGTGGAGGGCACATTGCCCCAGTGGCTCACGTAAGGGCTCCGAAGAGAGTGTTTTCAGGGTGCAGCACAGCAGGGACAGTGATGGGTCTGTTGGGTCCAAATTAGCCCCCTTTCCTGTTGAGGGGGAATGAAATGGGGTCCTCTGCTGCACTAGCTATAGAGCTGGAGCAGCTAAAAAAAGAAAATAAAACATCTGCATTTGGGGCTATCTGAGAGTCTAGGAAAAATGCCTAGCTCAACTGGGCCTTAACCAATGAATCTGAACTGATGCCCTCAAACAATGAATCTAAAACAGTAAGACCACCACCTTCCAAATCAAGTAGATCCAGCACTGTCAGACCCTCCAAATGTCTCTATTTTCCAGGGATACTCCTGGATTTACAGAAGCCACCCCAGTTTCTGATTTGATCCCAGAATGTCTCCCTTTTCCTTAGGATGTCGCTATTTTCACTGGAAAAATGGTGGAGGCTATGGAGTTATGCGACCCTCGAGCCATCTGAAGGCAGCCCTGTGTAGGGAAGTTTTTTAAATATTCAATGTTTTATTATGGTTTCATATATGTTGGAAGCCACCCAGAGTGACTGGGGAACCCAGTTAGATATGCAGTGTATAAATAGTATCATCATCATCATCATCATCATCATCCCTATTTTCATCAGAGAAATGTTGGAGGGTATGGACTGCTGCTCTCAGGCTCACCTGCACTGAGCTTCAGTTTATTTACTGTGTTCGCTGCTTCTCACAGCTGCTCAGAACGTCTTATACATTATCTGTTTCCATTGCGTGAGTGTGAACTCAACTGATGGCACCTTACTCCAAATCTCTGAACCAACTCTCCCAGTAGTTCCATGTAGATATGAAAGAGCATGGGTCACAAGATGGAACCCTGTAGGGCAAGTCACAAAGGGAGGAGTAGACCAGCACCACCCCCAGAGTCGGTCTGACAAGTAGGAGGGGGAACAGTAGTACTGCAGAATCTTCTACCTGCAGCCTAACCAAATGACCCAGAAGTATATTGATGGATAATACGCTGTTGGTAGCTCTGTTCACTTATCCACAGCTGTTTGATGGCCTGGGTCAAATTCTGTTGTTTCTAGTGATGGTTTTAGATTTTAATTGCAGCATTGAAAGTGAAGCTTTGTGTATGCATGCAGGAATAAATGATCGAAAAAGCATACGTAACACACAGGTCCCAGCTTAATCAGTGGCTCCTAAAATAGGCAGCATTTATTTAGCATATTAATACCAGCACTATACGATGAAAATCAGGTATCTTGCACAGACTTTGTATGACGGGTTTTTTAATGCTATCCAAGTTTCTAGAGGAAAAATCCAGTGAAAAATTCAGAAGAGCATGAGAGCTGTGGGCTGATTTAACATTCAGAAGCAAGCAGAAGATGGCAAGCTGATGTCCAAGTGAAACTCATGAATTTGATAGGGGAAAAAAACCCTGTTCCAAAATTTCATTGCCATATAAACATAAACATTAGACAGAGACTGGTTAGGTAGCCAAGAACAATATCTGATTGCTGTTTTTGTTTTAACCTCTTTCTTTTAATATTCATTTCTTTAAGTGTGAAAGCAATTTTTAGTCCTTATCTTCATTTTCAGTTCAAGAAGAGAAAATGCTGTATTGAGATGGATAGACATAGCATATCATGTTGTAATTTGAAAGAACTGCAATTGTAGCAGGGATTAAGGTGGCTTCGGATCTTACAGGTGTACTCCAAGGTATCATTCTACTCTTTATTAGGTATGTTAGAAATGTCAGTTTAAATTTGCTTTGGTGTTGAAATGTATGGAAACAATAAAATCCTGCTGAAAATATTATTATACATCAAGATGCAATCTCTTTTTCTATTGCATTCCTGTATAAAGGGGGGAAAGCCATCTTACCTTCAGCCAACAAAAAGGAAAACTCGTTATGGTTAGAACTGCGGATTGAATGCTACAGGCTATTTAATTACAAAGAAAATTCTCTATATCCTCATGTTTTGTAAATCAGTTCCTCTGCAGCCAGCATATTGCTGTGATCAGACAAAACACGGCAGTGAAATATTTGCTTAGCTTTGATTTGTAGCCACAGAAACGGAAGTGAAATGTTAACACTTGGAAATATAGATTGAGTGAAAACAGTGTCTTCTAAAGAGAGGAACTAAAATTAACATTTGGCTCGATGTCACATGCTAAGTGCACAAAATCAAGAATGTGTCTTTAAGGATGGAGTTAAAAGCATTCATTTCAAAAGGTCTTGTGATATGGTCTCCAAGGCAGGGCAAAATGGCCACATTAGGAATGGATTCAACCCAATGAAATCTGTCCTTCAATCACTTGCCCACAATGTCAGCATGGACAATCTTGCATCAAATAATTATCAAATAGAGACTTGTTGCATATCCTTACTACATGTCAGTTTTATCAGTTCAGATTTTTCCCAGATTAATTCTGGCTCAGAATACAGTATTGAGGTTTTCCAATGTAGCTATTTGGGAATCTGCGAAGGTTAAATCAGTTATGACCAGTTTTAATTTTTGCCTCTATTAAAGCCCTTAAATCACCCCGATAATAGCTCCAAATATTATATTGGCATTTAGACTGCTTTCTTGTTTCTAGAAATTTGAAAAAAAAAGCAATTTCTGAATGTACTGATGCTGGATCAGAGTTAGTACTATAGGAATGATAAGGGGTATGTGTGTGGAGAGAACAGTGCAAGTCTAACTATGTCTACCCAGCAGTAAAGCCTATTGAATTCAAATAAACCTACTCCCAGGTAAGGGACTTAGAATTGCTTTACACAAATGTATAGTGCAATAATAGGTATGACTACTCAAACATAAGTCCCATTAAGTTCACTGGGGCTTTCTTCCCCAAAAGTGTGTATAAGATAGAATCCTAAGTGATTGACTTTACGTTTGATGATCACTCCTATCAGCTTAGAGTGCATTATTAAGCTCAGCACTATAAGATCCCCCTCTTTTTCTGACTGGAATGAGGATAGAATTTTAATAATAGGCTTTTTTCATTAGAATGAGAGGTATATTATGTATCCCCAACTTTCATCACAAATCAGACTTGAAACCTAAAAAATAGATGCAGTGTAATTTTTGTATATTATAATTGACATAGTTTCTTCAAGGGAAACGGACAATATTTCAATGCTTAGATTTTTTTTTTTTTTACATCCTAATGCACTGTTAGAAATGAAGCACATCTTAAAATTGGTGGCGTAGTACAGACAAAACTAATTAGATAAGGCATTTAATGGGTAGATAAGACGTTGACTTGCACATATGGGCCAACTCCATCTATCATTTCTTTCTACTTTGAAAAAAATGGTGTCTTGCAGGATCAAAGCAATTTGTAGATTCTTGAAAGGTCAGAGTTCCAAATAACCTTTTTGGAGAGAAAAATACATCACTGAAGGTCCATTAGGCAGTTTTACTAGCAGGGTTTAACATAACCCCTCTCACACATTATTTATTGAGTTACATGCCCTGGATGGCAAACAACAAGAGACCAAATGATAGAAACATCTTAAGGCACATGTGAGGCAATAGTATGGCATGTCAGCCATTGTGCATTTAACAGACCTGAGAAGGGGCCCTATGTACATACCAGTGTCCTCCGTGTGAGGAAGTATGTTTCACTGTCAAATGGCTTGTACCAACAGGAAGTTCTTCCTAATCTCTTTTTCCCAGTCCAGATCCCTTTTCTTCTCAATGGAACCTGTTTCCTGGCATAGAGGTGCCATGGTAGGAAAAGCTTTTCCAGTTGAATTTCTACCCACTGTGCAACTTTCAATGACCTGGGGTGATGATTATAATACTGTCTGTGTGGGACATAAGCAACTGGAAAAGTTTGTTTGAATGCAATAATTCACAAATTATATTGCATATAGGTAAAGGTGAAGGGACCCCTGACCATTAGGTCCAGTCGTGACCGACTCTGGGGTTGCGCGCTCATCTCGCATTATTGGCCGAGGGAGCCGGCGTATAGCTTCCAGGTCATGTGGCCAGCATGACAAAGCCGCTTCTGGAGAACCAGAGTAGCACATGGAAACACCGTTTACCTTCCCGTTTGGAGTGGTACCTATTTATCTACTTGCATTTTGACGTGCTTTTGAACTGCTAGGTTGGCAGGAGCTGGGACCAAGCAACGGGAGCTCACCCCGTCGCGGGGATTCGAACCGCCGACCTTCCGGTCAGCAAGCCCTAGGCTCAGTGGTTTAACCACAGCGCCACCTGGGTCCCTATATATTGCATATATTTGCAGTTAAATGAATTATTGAATGCTGCAATTCTGCTTGATTGCATAAATGCTCAAGCATGTGTGTCCAAACACTGAAAACAACAACAACAACAACAACAACTCAGGGATGACAGCTATAACAATAAATGTCCTTTCAAGGAGGATTGGAATAATATTCTGTGTAATGCACAGGAATTCAATTTACAGTGGATGGGTTTGATCAGAATGAACCCAGATCCTTACAGGAGGAGTTGCTGACCTTGAGAAAACTGGAAAAAAGAGAACAATGGGTCTTACTCATGGGGTGAGATTTCAGTGTGTTAAATTAATGACATCCAATTATCTCGTAATTACAGTGTCATTCACACCGGCCTCCACTCACGACTGCATTTCAAGGATGAAACGGAGAGATGTTACGCGGGAACACACAAGTCATTTGAAAAGAAGACATATTCAAAAGGAACTGGTAGGAGAAGAAGAAGAAGATTACTTTCTTACTTCTCCCTATTATATGTTATTTTCCTGGTAGTAGTTGCTGGCGTCCGTCTGTCTCAGGAGACACTGGAGGAGTGTGCCTTTGGGGCTGAAGTCAAGCTGTTGGGCAGTAGCAGCGCCTGCTGTGGCTGTAGGGACCGATGCGAGAGAGACATGTTTTGTAGCAGTTAGGGCAGACAAAGGCATCTAGTTGTGCTGCTGCAAATGCACCATGGCATTGCTTCTCTCTGCATTGTTCCCAACAGCCATTTCTCCTCTGGTCACTGCTATGAAAACATGACCTGATTGCCTGTCTCCCGGCACCGCGGTTGTCTACAAGGGATTCCCACGTGGCAGGGTGGATGTCGCCGGCCTTCATGTCATGTTTGCAGAAATCTTAGTTGGTTGGCCAAGTGGCCTGGTGCCTGAAGCCAGCTCCCTGTAGAGCACGTCCTTCGGGATTCTGCCATCTTCCTTTCTGTGGACATGACCAAGGCAGCGTAGAGGTTGCTGAGTGTGAACATGCAGGGAATGTGGGCTTGGGAGAGCACATTTTTGTTGGGAAATCTGTCTTTCTATTTGATACCCAAAATTCTTTTGACACAATGCATGTGGAAGGCGTTGAGGGGTTGATCCTGACAGTTGTAAGTTGGTAGTAGTCATGTATGTCCAATTATGGTTGTACATGCATTGTTTTAAAAAGCAAAGAAATAAACACGTCAGGTGTACTCCAGTCCCAAGGTTTGGGTTGCACCCCAATAGGCCACTTTGGGTGGGGGGGAAAGCCTGTTTTGACTTGAAGTGCTTCAGAGAATGCTCAGTTCAGTCTGGAATGGAAAGCCAAACCCTCTTTCGAGACAGAGGAGAACTTGCTTCTCCTGCCCATTCAGTATCAGGATATTAGAAATGACTTTAAAATATTGATTGATTGATTGATTACGGTTCTTGAGCAGCACACATAAATATGCAATACATAAAACAACAAAAGAAAAACAGTAATAATCTAAAAATAGGCAATAACAATTGTTTAAAAGAAAACTGATTAAAAGGAGTGTTACTACTTAGGGAGGTAGACTACAGCAATTAATAACACTGGGTCCTCTTTAGCTAGTCCTGAAGATGTTCTGAAGATATTTGGACACTGCTAATTGGATTAGACCGAATTTTTATGACTCTAGCCTTTAAAATACTTTTTACACAAGTAGATGAAATTTGTAGGGTTTTTCTAGTGACCAGCTTTATATTTTATGTTTTTAGATATGCTGTAAGCTGCCCAGAGTGGCTGGGGAAACACAGCCAGATAGCCAGGGTATTATTATTATTATTTTACTTATACACAAACAAATAGATGATGGTGATAGATGATAGATGAAAGATAGATGATAAGGAAGGGGGAAGTTAAATGAAATTTAAATGAAATTTGCAGTCATGTTTGTTAAATGAAATTTAAATGGAATTTGCAGTCATGTTTGCCCCTGCTAAATTTCCAAAATTTGAAAGAGGTAAAAATCCTTTACTTTAGTGCTTTGTTGGCAATTGGTCTGGAAATTGCAGGTATGGGAGAGGTGTCCCAAGGAAAGAAACCTGCCAAATTGCAGACTAACAGGCCTAGGCAGACTAAATAAAGGCTAGACTATGGCAAACTTCTCAGACTTGAACCATTCTAAGTGGGCAGCAGCATCCACTTGGATATGAATGAGCTAGCAGCACAAGACTCAAAGACAATACCAAGATTAAACGAAAATAAATAAATGAGGAAAGCCCTGTAAGATTTGAAAGAAAAGGGCAGGTAAAATAATGGACTGCGTTCAACATAAGCAAAAGAAAAGCCTCTGCTCCACTAGAACTCTTTTAATAACATTCCTGCTCCTTAGAGACGGAGCTTACAAAAGACCAAGAAGCACATGAAACTAAGGCTATTCATTTACTTCAACATCCCTCCCCCTAAGCACTGGAATTGGAGAATCTGAGTAAAACCATTCCCTCTGATCTGCCACTCACAATGGAGCTCTTCCTTTCCCCTCACCCAGCTCTCTCCCCCCCCCCCCGGTGCTTTCCTTAGATGAGTCCTTTTTTAGCCCTAGGGCCACATTCCATCATGGGCAACCTTCCAAGGGCCACATGCTAGTGGTGGGTGGAGCTAGAGGCAAAAAGTGGGTGGAGCAATGGTTGTGACTCTTACTTCTGTACATAGCAGCCACAAAAAACCAGAGGTTTCTCTATCTGCACACACCTCTCTATACAGGCAAGCAAGAGCCATTATTGCAGTCCAATGACATATTCCAGTCAGGCAAACCATTTGAGGAGGGTGCAAAGCAGTGCAGATGAGGAATGTGACCTGGAGCATCCCTAAGGTGGAAAAGAGAATTTTGGTGAGCTGTATTTGGCCTCCAGGCCTGAGGTTTCCCACCTCTGCTTTATATGATGAATTAACTTAGAGACATTAGCTTCTTCTTCTTCTTCTTCTTCTTCTTCTTCTTCTTCTTCTTCTTCTTCTTCTTCTTCTTCTTCTTCTTCTTCTTCTTCTTCTTCTTCTTCTTCTTCTTCTCCTCCTCCTCCTCCTTCTCCTCCTCCTCCTCCTCCTCCTCCTCCTTGAATTTTTTATCCCACCCTTCCTCTTCTAGGAACCCAGGCTGACAAAAATATCCATAATTTAAAAACAAAAACAAAGCAAACACATTCTACAACAGATCAAAACATTCTAAAAGCAATTGCCATTAAAAACATACTTCCCTTTCCCATGATCTTGGGGTTGCCAGGAATGGTATTTTTCTGCCACAAAATTCCTGGGATAATAGGAAGCTTTTCTAATTTCTACTGAAACTTAGCAGTGATGGAGACAGGCACAACTCACTTGGGAAGGCATCCCACAACTGGAGAACCACCACTGAAAAGGCCTTGCCATGGGTCAACAGCAACCCAGCAGCCCTTGGTGGTTGCACATCCAACAAGGCCTAAGCTGTGAACAAGGAATACAATACAGAAAATTTAAAATAGATGCATGCTTTACAGTGCAGTGGGTAGGGAATTAAATCTGAATTGCTGAGGAGCCGAAAGGTGTTTCTGGGGGTCCTCACTTCAGTTTGGGGATGCTTGTACAGTTCCTGCTTCACCTCAGACAAGCCCAGACTCCCTCAGGTGCCTTTGCTTCTGCTGGGGATTTGGGATTCATCAACACCCACTGCAAATCCTTACTAGAGTAACCTAAGTATAGTTTTTAACATGAAACAGTACTTTGATTTAATCTTAAGTAGTGCTCCGCACCGGTACAAAATGTATTGGAGAGACAGGATCCAAGAACCTCATGATTATTTGAAAGGAATGTTTTTATCTTCTTTGTGGCTTAAACACTCAACCAAAGTGCTGCATTATTAACACACTTTGTATTATTGTTGGAAGAGAAATTCATTCTTTCAAAGACCCATACTCAATGACTGTCCACTTTACCTTTATGTGCTTTTGTTTTTTTGTTTTTGTTTTAAAAACCCTGATGTTTCCAAGCATCCCACAAATAACTTCTACCATGACCAAGTCCTAGATACTGTAGGGACATTTTGCTTTTGTATTTATTTTGGGCTCATTCTGTGGGCTTCATTCTTCTTTTTTATTTTATCTTGCCCAGGAATAAACTCATCAGCATTCATGTCTTTCCCTCCCCCTTCCAAGGCCTGAGGCGGGTGAAGCTGAGCAGAGTTACGTGCCCATTCAATTATTAATCTCAAATATAATTACAGATAAAGACTGTACGTCCCCCATGAATATTTAAAAAGTAAATAATTAAACACCCAGCTTCAAAGCACTTTTACCAAAAGCAGCCCAGATTACAATATTGTGCCTGACTGAAGAATTACAGTCACGTTCCAGATGTTGAGTCCAGGAGCAAACATTTTTTCCTTGTTAGTAACTTGCTAGTGTATGATTCAAGGGCAGTTTTCAAAGATAATGGAACTCAAATCAATTAAACTACACCACAGCTGCCACATCATACCTGTTCCGAATTTGTAAGCACTCAGTCATTTAATGGAGCAGCATCTAAACTTTGGAACTCCCTGCCTATTGAGATCAAGCAGGCATCTTCGCTCTACTCCTTTCAGCACCTGCTAAAAACAGCTGGTTTGGGACTACAATTCCCATCATCCCTGAGCACTAGTGTCACTAGCTAGGGATGATGGGCATTGTGGTCCAGAAACAGCTGGAGACCCAAGTTTGGGAAACATTGGTTCAGACAAGCCTATCCAGATGCTTAGAAAATTGACTTTATATGTGATATTAATCCGTTTTAGTAGTTTACCTTTTGTAAGTTTTAGAGCAGGGTTGTAAATATTTCATGATTTCATTGCCTTATCTGTTTGCCAGCTGCTTTGAAGTTTTTCCACAACCAAGCGGTGTATAAAATTGATGAGATGACATAAATAAACAAACTGGATTTTCAGTGGGATATTGTAGGGCTGGATCTAGACACATCAAAGAAGTGTTTCAGTTACATGCATTGTGAACTTTGTCCGAGAAATCGGGTTGGCAAAAAAGGAACTCCACAGCGCCATCTGTTGTCACAGTGTTGGAATGCATATACAAAAGGTCTACAGCACTTCTTATTTGCCAGTGTTTCTGAGTCCTAGGGCAGCTTCGCTCCAGAAGGAAATCCTCACTCATTCCCCTTAGCACCCATTTGCTCCCTGCACTGCAAAGGGGAAAGAGATGATCAAACTCTTGGGAGAGCTGGGTAGTTCATTCCATTGGTCCCTCTGGAAAAGACACCCTAAGCCTCCTTAGCCACCTCAAAAGTAAGGCTCGTGTGACAAAAACCCTCACCCTACCCATGAGAATGTGACTGGAATTTTCCCTCCCCTGTAATACTTTTCAAATGTTATTTCTTTTCTCATTAATTGACAGAGCATGGTAGAAGAAAGCCAGAAGACATTTTCAGTGTGTTTCTCATCCCTTCTACAATCTGCAAACCGAGCTAGAAGAATCTTTGTCACCTAAAATGGGGGCTGCGGTAGAGTCCATTTCAGTGCTGTTAGGCTAGTTTAGCGATGCAGTCCAAAGCCTGCATATGATCTCAGCTGCTTTGCTGGAAGCTCAATGCATGGTCTGTAGACGGCCAATTCATCAGAGCACAGCAATAGTGTGTCAGGTTAATTTGTTTGCAAATGGTCCAAATTCTGCTTCCAATTATAACTCGGCCCCTCCAGTGTACTCAGTTGGAATTGTCCAGATGTAAGTAAGGACACAATTTGGACCGTTGCATCTCCTCTAAATACACTTACTGCAACGCTTGGCCTCCCTGTTGGCTCTGCTCTTGCTGCATTGAGTCATTATATTAATTTGTTTATCATGTTATGCGCTCTGATAACAGTTTCCCTTCATCCTGAACAGCTGCCCAAATGGACAACAGATGCCAAGTGTGGGAACTAGCTGCTATTAGCAGATGGCCAGGATGAAAAGTAGCTTCCCTCTGTAGGGTTTTTATAAATCTTTCTTACAGGACGTAGCTTGGGAAAAAAAAGAGGAATGCCTATCCTTTCTATAAGATCATAGGCCGTTAGAGCTGGAAGGGTGGTCATGTAGTCCAACCCCTTTGCTTAGTATAGATCTTACAGTGCCAGCTTCTGCTTTAAATACCTCTGGGAAAGGAGAGCATGACACACACACCCCCCAATGTAGTATGCGCCACTGCTCATACTGTCAGGTTCCTCCTAATGTTCAGATGAACATAACAGGAGCCTGCTGGATCAGGCCAATGGCCCATCTGATTCACCACCCTGTTCTCATAGTGGCCAACCAGATGGCCTGCAAGCCAGATCTGAACATAAGAGCGCGCGCACGCACACACACACATGCACACACACAATCCTAGTTCCCAGCAACTGGAATTCAAAAGCATTGCTGCCCTTAAACATGGAGGCAGAGTCATCTTCTTCTCTGTGAATTTGTCCAAACTTCCTTTAAAGCCACTCATGTTGGTGGCCATCATAGTTCCATAGTTTAAAAACGTGCTGCATAAAAAGTGCTTTCCTAAAACCTCATCCCCTGCAATTTCCACCCACAGGCTGCTGCCCTGCCCTGAGGACCCTTCCATCCACCCAACCCCTCCGATCCTCCTTGCACCTTAACCGTCGTGACACATGGCATCTTAAACTTCTTTAGCAGGTTTCCATCTCGGGATGGCCAGTTTCCCATGTAACAGCTTCCTCTGGCAGCGGGCAGAGATAGACTTGGGTTGTGTCCAGCTAACATATTAAGAGTAGACCCAATGGAATCAATTGACCTAAGTTAGCCATGTCTATTAATTTCAATGGGTCTAACTCTGAGCATAATTAACATTGCATACCATCCATTGTTTGCATTGCATCAGCTGCTTACACAAGTCATCTGATGCCTGATCCTAGATATTTCAATAGGAAGGCAACCCAGTGATGTCAAGAGGATATGCTTTTCCTGGATAAGGTCTTTACAATCTCAGCATCAAGCCATTCATTTACCTCTAAAAAACATCCTGGCTCAAGTCACCTGTGTGTCAAACTGTCTGTGACACTTTAAAAAAACTTAATGGAAAAGATGCCTAATGTTCACTCCATAGTGATTTCCTGAATGTTACTAGATGTCTTCCACAACCAATAGAGGAAGGCAATTACCTGTGTGAGATAAAATCATAGATCATGTCACTGTTTTCCAGTTTATTTCTCTCTATGTTCTCCCTGTGTTTACTTGAGATGCCTTACCTGAGAGTAGAGGTTTTTCACATTTGGCTGTTGCCTATATTTTTTTAGATGCTTTCATGCTTTCTGCCCTCCCCCCAATGTGTTTTAACAAAGCCGGCTTTGTGGCTTTTTATTTTTATTTTAGGCAGGTGGGAGAATGATTTAAAACCTGCCCCAGAACATGGAAGAGGACGAAGACTATATCTCAGGTTAGTCATTTAGCTGTGTGATTAGAGGTACTAAAAAGGTGTTTTAAATCCACAAGGAAGGCATAAAAGTGATATAAACATCTATCACAAAGGATATCAGATCTTCCAAGTTCAGAATTCTAAGTAGATTGAAAATGACATGATTTCATTCCAGGCACTTTAAAACTCAGGGCTTAACTACCTGTTCATATCGCCTTCTTTGACAACTAGGTAGCTGAATGACATGAAGTTTTATCAAACAGGCTCACATCTAAGACTGAGAAAGGGATGACTCCAATTTTTAAAGATCCTTTCTTGCTAGGATAAACCATTGTCTTGAAATTTCTGTAGGAGGTACATCTGGTGTCACAGTAAAATCAAACAGCTTTGAAGAAGACAGGAAATTACATATATTTTTTAATATACTTGGTAAATGCATATCCTCTTATCCTCCGGATTGTTTTGTATAAATGGAAATTATCTGATTCCAGCTTTAAGACATTGCTCTCACCAGCAGCCTAAAATTAAAATCTGGGTCAGTCAAGTTGTTTTCCCTGCATCATACTGATATCAGGTGGGGTATAAACATTTCCTTCTTAAGTACTTTTCGCTCTCATCAACTCTGTTTGCTACAGCATCTTTAACAGGTTATTAAGTTGCTAGGCAGTAATCTATAAATAGCCGATTAAGTTTAGCACAGGGATATGTGTTTTGCCATTTTCTTCTAAAATGATCACCCCAAATTCATTTCCAGTCATACTTTTTACTATTCTGTTCTGAGGTCATATGATTGGCTTGTTTGCTTAAATTGCTTGCCTAGGGGATTATATACCGGTACATTCTTTCAGAAAAATGCACGTCTATTATTTTCATCTGGCAATTATTTATTTACTTGCAAAGAGGAGCAAAGGTGCTTGGTTGGAGTTACTTCTCCATTTGAACCCTCATCTGCTTAATCTGTTTATGAGACCTAAATGAAACTTCCTTCAGTAATAATACAAAATAAAAATGCATCTGCTGTGCTCAAAGCTTTCATATTGTGGGCAATCTACTTCAACTGAACTGCCATGGTAGCCAAGAAACTGAGCTACAAATCAGAAAGTTTCTTTTCTGAATTTTGTCTCTGGCAAGTCAGCTCTGAACAGAATTTGCAATATAAGGGTTTGTAATCCAATATGGACCCAGTTTACATGGTGGTTCTAAGAATGAAATGTAAAGTGTATGAAGGCTTCATTGCGTGTTGAGGTTCCCCAAAACACCCCTCAAATAATTCACACCACAGACAGAATTTTTGTTTTGGGGTTTTGTATTAAAATACAAAATATGTGAGTGGTTGCGTAGGCATTGGTTCACCAACTGTCCCCTAAGGACAGAACTAGCCTTAAGTCAACAGGGGAAACCCTATAGGGAGAGACAGGGAGCCGGGTGTGCTAGCCCTCCCCTCTCCCGGAGAGCCAGTGTGGTGTAGTGGTTAAGAGCGGTTGACTCGTAATCTGGGGAACCAGGTTCGTGTCTCCGCTCCGCTCCTCCACATGCAGCTGCTGGGTGACCTTGGGCTAGTCACACTTCTCTGAAGTCTCTCAGCCCCACTCACCTCACAGGGTGTCTGTTGTGGGGGGGGGAAAGGAGATTGTTAGCCTCTTTGAGACTCCTTCGGGTAGTGATAAAGTGGGATATCAAATCCAAACACACACACACACTCTCTCTCTCTTCCTTCAGACTTCCAGGGACTCTCGTGTGGCCCTGGCCCCCGACCGGGGGTTACGGACATTGCATATCGAGCCCCTGCATTCCTGAACGGAATTTCCCCAACACACCGGCATTAACTTGAGGGGTCAACAAGACGCCTCATACAACCAACAAAATAACCAATGCCTAACCGCCAACCTTACAAGTTGTGACTATTTGCTATGCAGTAGGCAAAAAACAGATGGCACCAGCCAATCAGCCAAATGGAAAAATTCCTACCGGGCCCCTGCCAAGCAGACGACCCCATGACAGGCACAGCAAGGTCAACACAGAGGCCTAAACATAGGGAGGGAGGGCGGGTGGTCCGAAGTACGCAGCCAAAGAGGAGGAATAAACCACGTGCCTGCCTTTTATACCCCTGGCTGTCCCTCTGAAATTGAAACATGCTTTTCTGCCCAACAACAGCCTGCGTCCAATCAGAACAGTGGCCACTCAAAGCCCCCACCCCAGCAACTCAGGGTGGTTTGCTAGGCCCCCACCGCAACACGTGCTCTCCGTAAAGGAGAACCCACATTGTTAGTCTACATTCCATGGCTTTTGAGCATGTTCAGCCTCGCTATGTGTGTCCCGTCCCCATATATATATATATATATATACACACACACACACATATATACACACATATATACACACATATATACACACATATATACACACACACACACGCATATATATATATACATACACACTACACACTGGAGAGGCAATGTTGTCTAGTGGTTAGTGTGCTGGACTAGGACCCAGGAGACCAGACTTCACATCCTCACTCAATCATGAATCTCACTAAATATGAATCTCACTAAATAAACAATTTTATACCTCCCTTCATCTGTAAGGCGGTTCACAGCATAAAAACACAAGCTAAAAACACAAAATACACAATATAAGTATGAACAGAAACAAAAGAAACCAACAACACCCCCCTCCCACATCTAAAAGGGTATTGGATGTTAATCTGCCAAAGGCTTGGTGGAAGAAGAACAATTTTGCCTGGCGCCTAAAGGTGTATAATGAAGGCACCAGCCGAACCTCCCTGGGGAGAAGCTCCCTGGGGACTGGGGGAGGGGAACATATATGGTACACTGCCATGAGCTTCTTGGAAGAAACGTGGGAATATAAATCAATTGAATCAATTAATACGAGGAAGCTAGAACTGAGTCCACCTAAAAAGGCTTCTGCTAAGTATTGCCTACCTTGAATTTCTTTGGAGCCATTGGACAAGACTCCTGTGTGTGTGTGTGTGTGTGTGTGTGTGTGTGTGTGTGTTAAAATTTGGTCCACCTGAACAGCTTGCTGTTGAACACAGGGAGCTGCTTTATACTGAATCAGGCCAGTGATCTGTCTAGCTCAGCATTGCCTCTGCTGACTGGTAGAAACCTTCCAGGGTACCAGACAGGAATATTTTCCCACCCTACCTGGAGATGCTGAGGGTTGAACCTGCAACTTGTGCATGCAAAGCTTGTGTGCTGCAACTTGGCTATGTGGCCCCTTCTCTTGAGCTGACGTTACTATTAGATGGAGTGATTTGGTTGTGGGGTGGAAGGCTGCTTGAAAGGGGTTTCTTGCCCCTTCCTCCCTACTGCAACTCCCCACAGGTTCCAAACAAGTCTCTCATGGGAGTTGGGGGCTATCAGGAAAAGACTTGGATGCTGCAGTCTGAATATATGAATCACTGAAAATCAGCTGGACAATTAAATTTTTATTTATCATATTTTTGATACACTCCTTTTGGGATGAATATTTGTTGTTAATAGATAATAACAACAGCAACAACAGCCAAGCATTGGGGAAAAATGTATCCAAATTATTTACCAGTAGTATAAACAAACATCCTCTGGCACACAAGCGCTTGAAAAATCAATTATCTGTCCTTAATTCTGCACATATCATGCAGGAACTTTATTCTCAGGTTGCTGCTGTTCAAATTATTATTCAGGAGCTGTTCATAAAGCTGGATGATCTGAACATACATCCACGGAATAAAACATCTGATGTTTTCCTAATGAAGCTGTCAAGCCAAAGAAGTAAAGGGACATATTAGATATATTTTAGAACCCTATTATGATTCCCTCATCACTTAATGCTTAGCAAAATACCACTTTCGATTGTGCTGGGGATATGAGCTCTTTAATGTTACCTTTCTGAAACTGAAAGACATCAGAACATCAGAAATAAAACCAGATGTAGTTTATACAAGATAAATTCAAATGAACATGTGTGCACATTTCACCTTAGGGAAGGTCATTGGATCAGTATTTGAAATCGACTTTTTTTAAAAAGCAAAATATAGCTAGCCTTATTGTGAAAAGCACTGTTTCGAGTAGTTTTCATCACAGTATTGGTAGTATCTAGGAAAAAGTAATGTCACCCCCCCCCAAAAAAAAGGCCATATAAATATCTCTCTCTCCCAGTTTCTTGGTAATCTGGTAGTCAGGACCCGGTGAGATACAAGCTGGAGCAGGGATTCCATTAGAGCAAGTTGCTCACTTCACATAATCTGTCTGTGTTCCTGGAAGACTTGTGGCCAGCCATCCTTATTCTCCATATTCTTCTTATCTGTGTCCAGGATCATGAACTTTCCACTCATCCACTCATTTACATCCCAGACTCTTGATCAGACTTCCTGCCTACCTCACTACCCATAGATTCTGTTTCCCCCAAGAGGACAATCTCTGTCGAGTTTCCATATTGCTTCTTTCCTAACTAATTTCCTTTCTTTTTCTCTTTAACAGAGTGATTTAATATGCCTCTCATTACTGGTGTGTTCACGGAAGCACACCTGCCATTTAAGATCTGATTATATTTTCCTTTTAATATTTCATGTGGTCACATTAATAAAGGTAAGGTAAAAGGTAAAGGACTCCCTGGATGGTTAAGTCCAGTCAAAGGCGACTGGGGTTGTGGCACTCATCTCGCTTTTCAGGCCAAGGGAGCTGGTGTTTGTCTAGAGACAGCTTTCTGGGTCATGTGGCCAGCAGGACTAAACCATTTCTGGTGCAACGCAACACCATGGCAGAAACCAGAGTGCATGGAAACACTGTTTACGTTCCCGCCACTGCTGTACCTATTTATCTACTTGCGCTGGTTTGCTTTCGAACTGCTAGGTTGGCAGGAGATGGGTCAGAGCAATGGGAGCTCAGCCCATCGTGGGGTTTCAAACCACTGACCTGATTGGCAAGCCCAAGAGGCTAAGTGGTTTAGACCACAGCGCCACCTGCATCCCAAAACCCACATTAATATGGGCCCAGGGGCTGCTTAGTTCTTCAGCTATTTTAAACAGGACTCTGCTAAGCTATAGATCCCTATCTTTGTGTTCACAAAGTTTCTAATACTTGGGGATACCTAAAGGAATATTTGTAGGGGGTTGTTCCCTTCTGACCACCTGAAGAAGTAACGTTGATTCATAAGTATGGCTTTCTGTGGCCTTTGCTGGTATGATCTGGGAGTTTATGACCTATGTGGCCATCTTCCTCTCTGTATCTTGGCCACTCCTGCTGCAATTTGGGTGAGCAAACACATCACAGAAGCGCTCTACTCATTTGGACCAGATACCTGCTGTTGATTCTGAGAGCAGCTGCCATACAGCATTTGAATTGAAAATGGCAAGTGGAAACTGAGCAGGCAACGAACTGTTGCTGCATCTGCTTGTTTGTTGACTAACCAAATTAAATTTGTCTAGTTCTGCTCATGTCTGAACCAAATTGCATTTGTAATTCCCCTAAAAGATTACAAACATTTGAACTTGCGTCCCATATAAATTATAATAATGCGACATGTTGCCCTCCTCTGAAAAAAATGAAAGCCAACAGGCTAAGTTCAACACACCAATTACCTATATAGTATTTATTCCTGGATTTTACTTTCTTCCCCCTTCTGTAATATGTGCTCTCTCTCTCTCTGTCTCTCATTTTTAAAAGAGTAACACATTTTGGGTCTTTTGTTTTGTTTTTTTCCTAAGGAGTAAGTATTAAAAACAATAGGATCTGGAAAGAAGAACTGTTATGTTGGTCAGAAAACAGATGGAGGGCAGTTGTATTACAGTTATGGGCATATTACCGGTACTACTGATTCCTAACATTCATTTATCACTAACGACGACAATTACACTGCTTTTCTGGAGAAGATTATCTCAGTGTTGTGTTATGCAAAGTAGCTGTATCTCATGCAAGTTTTATGTTTACATACCGGCTTCATAATCCTGTTTTTTCTTTTCTTTGTTTGCTTCCTAACATCTGATTGAATCAGACAAGCTAAACTGGTGTAGTTGCGAAACCATCTGTATAAAAGCCACATTTTAACTAGAAGAACAACAACCCAATTTTTTCAGAGCCCAAACACTAGCAAATTTCATCACTTAGTGACAGAGACTTATATGTTGTGAATGGGATTTGCAGCCAAGTTCTTATGAGGCCCGAAATTTGTTACACTTTTTTAGCCTGTGGCCCTGCTAATTTCTTTTACTTTTCCCAGTCAGGCCTCCCAAGTCTCCAGTCACCTGTGATGTGGCAGCACAAGCTTAAGGTGGCCATTTTGTCTGGCGAGAAAAGGAACACGTCTTGGTGCAGACAAGAAATAAGTTTATTGATCTGGTGTGTTCGGGACCATACTGGTCATTCTTCAGGAAATAGAAGAGCATAAGAAATAGAAGAGTTAGCACATCTGAATTTTGAATCACTGTCCTCTGAATTTCCCTGAAGAAGGACCAGTAGGATCTGAAGCACAATAAATAAACCTTTCTTCTCTTCTTCTTCTTCTTCTTCTTCTTCTTCTTCTTCTTCTTCTTCTTCTTCTTCTTCTTCTTCTTCTTCTTCTTCTGGTTTCTGTTACCTTTTGGGAGTTTTTGCAAACTCAATTTTTGTTACACTAAGGTTTTGGTGAGAAAACAACCCAACTGAAAACAAACAAACCCAGCCATAAACACCTCAGCAATGGTTTATATCTCAAGAGCTAAATTAGATTTTGTAGCAGTTCAATCATGGCAAAATGAAGATAAAATGATAAAGACGAAAGACCAAGAAGAAGAAATGGAGGGAGGTACCTCAGCGCGATGCCAAATCACGACTTCAATCCAAGCCGTAATTGAAATGTAAAGAAGACAGGAAAGCAAATATAATTCTGTGGGATATGCACTGCCTGTAGAAGTCTTTTAGCCTATGAATCATTACCTTGTGCTCTGTTAAGGTTATACTGCTTTAATTAGGATTTCAGTGATTAAAGCTTTTGATGGCAAAGTTTAGTTAGGAAAGCATATGTGTTTGTTTCCCTCCCCCGAGATGTTTAGACAACTTTGCTAATTATGCTATCCTTCAGGCATGTAGTGGGCCAGAGCTAAGAACATAAAAGGATTTGTAGGCTAGAAAAAGTAACTCAGTCAATATGCACGCTGAAAATTCATGTAGTTTATCTGGAACTCCGGTGCCACCTCTCCAACCTTTAACATTACCATCCTTTATATTACGGAACTTGAAATTGATGAGGAAGAGGTGGGGTGGAGGAGGGGAACAAGGCGGAAAAGAGCCCGCCCTCCAATGATCAAGGGGTAACAATGAAAGCCTGTAATGTTTGGACCGTTTTAGTTTAGAAATAAAGTGAATAAGAGGGGACACAGAAGACATGGATAATATAATGCATAGGGTGGAGACAGTGATATTTTATTCCTTTCCTCGCTCATAAAATGAAGACCCAATGAATCTGGGTGTTGGGGGATTCAGGGCACGGTGTATACTTCTCATTTATAGAAAGTGGCTTTGTTGGGTGTTATATTGGAGTGGATGAAATGAATACTGTATTGTTAATAAGAATAATAAGAATACCCCACCCCTCTGGCTGGGTTTTTCCCAGCCACTCTGGGCGGCTTCCAAAACTTATAAAAACAAAATAAAATGTCAAACATTCAAAACTTTCCAATACAGGGCTGCCTTTGGATGTCTTCTAAATGTCCTTTATGTTCTTTATGTCCTTGACATTTGATGGGAGGGTGCCACTACCGAGAAGGCCCTCTTGCCTGGTTCCCTGTAACTTCACTTCTCACAGTGTGAGAAGTTTGGTATACTTCTCTATAAAATCTTATAAAATTTATTCAAAAATCCCACAAAAAAACTAAATGATGTACTTCTTTTTCGGTGTCCTGAAGGATGCTGACCCATCACCAACATTAAGGACTCAACTACCAATCCTGTCTGTGGTTTTTGTACATGGTACGAGGGTGGTCTCCAGGATAATGTTATTCATCCAAGGTGACTGAATGGACTATTGCTTCCTAGCCTTCACTTTGTTAGTGTGCAAATCCATAGTCTCATTAAGAATCTTGCATATCAAACCTATAAATTAATCAAGTCATAGCCCATGGTTTAACCCATTTACCTTATGGTGCCTTCATCCCATGAGTAGGATTGGTGGGGATTAATAACCAAACAGCAGTGGCACTTTTGAGTCCTCTTTCTTTGCTAATAATCCTGTCACACACCTAAACTCCTTGGGAGAAGGCGGTCTACAAATCGAAAGGGAGCTATTTCCATGGTAGATTCATTGGTGATGTTAGTGAAAAACAGCAACCCCAAAACGCCTTTAAGTCTCGTTCACCTCTTCCACTTGATTATGTGTGTGTTGAAGTGTGTAAAAACTTTTCACAGGTAATTTCTCACATGACAGATCCCCCCCCCAGATATTAATGAAGTTTATTAGAAATCAGGGTGTGCACACTGTATAAACTACTGGTTACTGCTGAACTGGACGTGGGTGAAGGATGTATGGCGTTGGAGGATAAAATAAAAAACTTATTGAAGTTATTAATCGTATCAAAGGGCAGCAACGTTCGCTGGCACAAAATGCCCCATCAGCTTGTGCAGGCAGGTGTTGACATCTCTTAAATAATTCTTGGAGCACCAGATTTGCTTATAACGGTTTAATTTTTGCTCTCATTACAATAATGGATGTTCAGGAGCACATGGCCTGACTAATGGTAGCTTTCTTCTCCAGGATGAAATATGGATTGATTTTTCTCTCCCTCGGATGGTGGCTTCTCTGTTGAGCAAGCCATGTGTACCTTGAAAGCCTTGTTCATTTCAGAGCTCTGCGAAATGTATTTACATTTGCCTTAACTTCAGGTGCAGCCTGAGATTTCTTAGTTGGCAGATGTTTTGTAAGAGTTAATTAGTATTGATTTAACCTACAGTATTTATCACTTTCAATTTAAATTAAATGTGCAGTGGAATGTACTTAGCAGGTTTTATGGAAATGCTACGCTGTTAATTAGCATTGTAAGCCCTCTTTATTATAAAATAACATTGTGCTCTTCAGGTTGAACTGAAACAGACCACACTAATGTTATGTATAATAACAGCTGACTTTTTCTTTGCATTAGATAAATTAGCATATCAATTTTCTTTCTCTGTATTTTATTACAGGGACATGAAATAAGGCTACTATATCTGTGTACAGCATGGAATGGAGAACATAATCTGTAATTGAAAGAGACCTCATTTACATTTTCAATCCAAAATCATGTCGAATAACATACGGCTTTCCATTAAAAGGAAAATTGCCATGGTACAGGTTTCTGTAGCACTCTTTAGAAATGATATCTATTTTAATATAGATTTCTTTTCCACTCTAAGTCATAAATGGAATAAAAATCTGGGTTAGTGAAACTATTATTAGTGTAGCCTTTTTGTTAGAGATTCTATCAACTTTGCTAAAGGGATCGCTGCTTCTGTAATCCAAAATGTCTGGCATGGCTGAATCTATGAAATATTGAATGGTAAATAAGTGTGCGTTCATCTAAAAAGTTTGAACTGGCCAGTCACCATATATACACTATAGATAACTTCCTGCCCCATCTCACACCAGACCCTTAAGATTGACATCAAGTCCTTAGAGTGCAAAACAGAGTTTTAGCTAGGGCTGTGCTGAAATTTGCCCTCCCATTTCTGGCCAGTTTTCTTACTCTGTAAAAGAGTTTTCTGTTTTTGTTCCTCATTTTCATCTTTCTCTTGTGAAGTGGCTGTGGCTGAGTGTGGTGTATCTCTTATTCATTTCAGTAAAAAAAATGACCAGCACCCTGCAACATCCCTGGCTGCCCACACTTCTTGATATGAAACAGTTTCATGGGCGGAATTTGCTGTTTTGAGGTTTACTTGAAGCAGAGGCACCCAGGAAGGCTGCACAGCCCATTGCTGAGATGATTTGAAAAACCTTGCACCTTTCTATGTTGCCTTGACCTTCTTGTTTCCTGGAAACACTGGTTCTAAATTCTGCAGATATTCAGCCTCATTCTGATTTGCCACTGACCAAACAGCAGTGGTTAAGCTTTGTTTCAATGAAAAAAGTCATTACAATTTGGTACTGAGATACTAGATGCTCATGAGACGCACCAGGAATGAACTGTTTCATCCAAGAAAGCTCTCTCTCTCTCTCTCTCTCTCTCTCTCTCTCTCTCTCTCTCTCTCTCTCTCTCTCTCTCTCTCTGTGTGTGTGTGTGTGTGTGTTCCTGGAACAGAATAACAAAGGGGCCATATGCTGTTTGAGTTATTATTAAAATCCCTCCTTTAAACAATCTGAGATTTGCTACCAGGTTGCTGAAATGCATTAAATAATTGCCCTGACATTTATTAAGCTCTACAGTGTATCTACTACTGTGAAACAGGAAATGGGTTCGCAATAAAGATGCAAGTAAAAGGCAAGAGAGGTATCTTTGTGAATGAAAATTACTGCCATACTTTTCAACAGAAGCTATGAATGACAAAGCACCCTTAATGCCCTGGCTCAGCCCAAGAAACAAAGTAGAAGATTCCTGGTTCAATTCCCAGAATCTCCAAGTAGTATGTGGAATGTTCTCTGTCTGAAACCTTGAAGACAACATGGAGCTGGATGGTCTGATTCAGTACAAGGCAGCTTTCTCTGTTCCCAAGGTCACTTTGGTAAAAACATTTATATGCAGGGTGATTTTCAGTGTTTCCTCTATGACTTACCAGTGAGTGAAATAAAGGACAGTCGTGCCTTTCCAAGAAGTATCAATTCCTGCCTCTGTTCCTCCAAAAGAGGAAATTTAAACTTTAAAAAATAGGTAACCCAGCCACTTACAACTGGAAGTGGCTAGCTCCTTTAAATGTACACACATGTCTTCTAAAGGTTGTGTAGTTACTTATCTCCTTGGCTCGCATAACTCCATACCCTCCAACATTTCTCCAATGAAAGTAAGGACGTCCTAAGGAAATCCCCTAAGGGGATCAAATCAGAAACCGGGACAGCTTATGTATATCTGGGACTGTCCCTTTAAAATAGGGACACTGTTTGTTTGAAACTTCCCAACCCATGCCATTGTCCAAAACAGATTCTACCACATAAAGATCAAATATCACTACTAAAACAAGTGTTTTATCCAATGTTAGTCCTATTCAGAGTAGGGATGCTTCAACCCATTAAAGACCAGTCCATCCCAGTTCAATATGGATAAGGTGGACAAACCAGCCAGCCAGCCAGCCAGCCAACCAACCAACCTGAAAGACCTAAAATTAAGAATCAAGAACTTTATAGTGAAGAGCAGAGTAAACAATAGAGTTGTAGATGGTCCAATTATTTGACTGTATCAAGTCAGCATCATATGTTACATGCAGAAAAATAAAGGAGGCAGTGAGGGTGGTAGGATAAAGAAATGGCTTCATTGGAACAGAGGTTGGAAAGAACAAGCTCAAGAACAGAAGGTAGAACAAAATTGAGAGTCTGGAGGTACAAAGCAGATAAGCCACTAAATGTTGTCATAGTGGAGATGTGAAATAACAAGCCATAAACCAGTTAATATCAACACAGAGAAAGGAACTGGAGTTTAGAGATAATGTCATACGTGGAAATGACAAATATTAGCAATGGACTGAGGGAAAGATAAATGGGTCTAAAAATTGCTCACATACGACATACTTGGTAGAAGGATTGATTATTATTGGAGTTCAGACCCACAAGCCAAGTTTGAGAAATACAGAGGGAAATCAAGAAATTCTGTTTCATCTTAGAGGAAACATTCAAATATTCATGAAGGAATGGTAGAAAACAAATTAGCAAATTTCTTCATAGAAAGTACCAAAGGAATGGATAGAAATGTAGATTGGCAGAGTAAAACGTGATAACGTAGCTTGAAAGATGATAAAGCAGACCAAAGAGGAGGATATCGAGTGTGGCAGAGAAGCAGTGGGGCGTCGGGGGTCGGTAGGAGCCTTAGAAGAACTTCCAACTTCAAAACGTTCAAGTTAATAGCATTGGCAAAAAAGAAATAAATCAGACACAATCTAATAATTTGGGAGAAAATTGTGTTTTTTTTCTCCTGTGGTGTTACATGTTATTGGTTTTGGCTTTTATCTAATATTACAGGCAGTGAATGTCATATATATATAGAGAGAGAGAGAGAGAGAAGAGAGAAGAGAGAAGAGAGAAGAGAGAAGAGAGAGAGAGAGAGAGAGAGAGAGAGAGAGAGAGAGAGAGAGAGAGAGATGGCACTGGGGAAATCTTTAAATCATTATGTAGCTTTATTTACTGAATTTGTCATTCGTATGCTAGGCTATCTCTTACATTATAAAACAAGCTGATGGTTTAATAATACTCAAGGCATGTCCCTAACCAAATACTGAGATACTGGGATATGGAATATCGTTGGGTGGGTAGGTATTATTTAGAGTGACAGAGCAGATGGATCTCATCAGATACTTCCAAGGGTAAAGGAGTTTCTCTTAAAATGGATCATGCTTCAGAATTAGGTTAGCAAATAGCTTCCATTAAATTGCCTTTATAGTGATTTTTGAAAAGCAGATTTGCATTTTTCCCCTGTTCATTCGGATGCCCAGTTCTTTTGGTTATCCAAAAGAGAAAGGAATTTCGAAGTCACTTTCCCTATTTTGCAATTCCTGCCCACCCTCCACCCCCATGAAGAAATGATAACATTTCATGATTTCATTTTCTTAGTCAGATTCACAGTGGATGCATTGCCTATATCAGGGGTGGGGAAACCCTTTCAGCCCTTTTTCACATTTCCTTCTGGGCAACTTTCTGAGGGCCACATGCCAGAGGTGGGTGGGGCCAGAAGCAAAAGCAGTAAAGAAACAAATGTGAATGTTAGCTCTGTACATCTCTCCATCCAGGCAGGCAAGAGTCATTATCGGAGTTCAAAGATAGATTCTAGCTAGGCAAACACACTTGGGGTGTGAAACTTGATCAGTTAGGGGTATGGCTTGGGTAGTGTTCCAAGGGAGAGAGGCCTGGAGAACCTGAATTCAGACCCTGGGCTTAGGTTCCTGACCGGATACAGGGACTGGACCTGCAACCTTGGTATTATCAGCACCATGCTCTAGCTCAGGCATCCCTAAACTGTGGCCCTCCAGATGTTTTGGCCTACAACTCCCATGATCCCTAGCTAACAGGACCAGTGGTCGGGGAAGATGGGAATTGTAGTCTAAAACATCTGGAGGGCCGAAGTTTGGGGATGCCTGCTCTAGCTAGCTGAGCTATCCAGGCTGTTTTCAATATCTTCCTCCATTTTATTTATTTGCCTTGGCCCAGTATACCTGTACACCCTCATCATCCAGCCCGGACACCAAAGTCCAGCTCCGAGGGCCTTCTGGCGGCTCCCTCACTGTGAGAAGTGAAGCTACAGGGAACCAGGCAGAGGGCCTTCTCAGTGGAATGCCCTCCCATCAGATGTCATGGAAATAAGCAACTATCTTTCTTTTAGAAGACATCTGAAGGCAGCCCTGTTTAGGAAAGTTTTTAATGTTTGATGTTGTCACATTTTTATTATTAATATCATGTCAGGAGCTGCCCAGAGTGGCTGGGGAAACCCAGCCAGATGGGCTAGGCATAAATAATAAATTATTATTATATGTTATGCTGAGAGACAGTTACTTTGCCCAGGTCACCTGGTCACCTTCATGCTTACATGGGAAGCTAAACCTAGCCCATTCTGGTTCAACCTCAACACAGGCTGGGAGGTTGTTGGACCCCGAAGGAGGAATTCAATGTTGCACTATCTCGATAGTTCCACCAGGGCAAGCATTACAGTTTGCTAGATGGAATTATCCCTCGTCTCCCGTCACCCCTGCACACTTTGCTGGGGTTTTCTTGAAACCTCCTCCCTCCCACTGCAGCCAATTTTTGGATTGCAGGGGAGGAGAGCAGGCAACCCTCGTTGGAGAAGGGGGAGTTCTTGCACAGGGCTTCTGTTGATGGCAGTCGTGAATTGAATCCTGCCCCAATTCTCAGCAGCCACAGCCAGCTTGGCCAGCGGTCAGGAATGATGGAAGATGGACTCCAACAGAACTTGGTGCTCCATCCCTGCTGTAGTATATGTACTACATTACACAGCTCTGAACATCATTGGAGAACCCATGAAATATAATAACCATGGGACAGCAAAGCTAGTGGAGACCAATCTATCTATTGCCAGGAAGAATATTGGCCAATATTTTAGTTTAACTAGAAAACTGAAGTTATGTGTTATTGATGCCTTTGTCACACAGTCAAGGACACCCTTCAGGAAAAAAAGGATATCTCGGTATGGAATCTCAGCAATCATCTCCGACTTCCTGAGACTGAACCAGAGAGTGGAACGTTCCGGCAACATCATCAGTGGGGAAATGGCCAATTCATCTCACAGCAAGGAAATAAACTTTCCAAAGCAAATATGTAGGACTGGGCCTTAGTTCTTACAAACAGCACCCTGCAGTCTGCTGCAGGGTGATGGCATGGGGAATTGTGGGGCTCACATGCTTGAATTTGCATGCTTGTGTTTAGGTGGGGGAAACAAACCTCTGTACACAGAAAACCATCATATTAGGAAGCAGGATTCTACCATAGCTTTCTCCCCGATATGTTAGGTTTTTTTTGTTTTGGGTTCTGACGGTTTTTGTATTCTGGTGAATTGTAGACGACAAAAAAGTCTTACTCAGGAGGTGAAGGCAGGTCATGTGTATGTGTGTGTGTGTTAAATTACTTCGGATGCACAGATTTTGTGGGATCCAAATGAATTACATTACTATGTTTCTTAAGGTCTTTTCTTGGAGCTTGTCCAAGTGTTTCAACAGATGCTTTTGCCATCTGCTCATTGAACCTCTGGCCTTCATGACTTCTAAGAGCTTACTAATTTTATTAGTTTGTTCATTTTGCAGTCATTACCTCATTTGTTCTGGTGTTGTCCCAACATCTATTAAGACAGAATTATAACAAGTCAATTCCCTCCTAGCTACCAGGAAATACAGCAAGTGGGCTTTGGCTACTCTTATAGAAAAGTACAGACATATGATAAACTTTTAAATCGCTCTGGGAACAGTGCTAAAAATGCTGCCTCTAAGGAAGTAATTTTTTTGTTGTTTTCTTTGGCTGATAGTGATGAGCCATTTTGAATCTTTAAGCACCTTTTTTTATGCACCGGATTGTGAAGTCCTAGTGGAACAATGCAATTAGCTAACTTATTTTAGACATTATAATGATATCATGTCACATTATGGCTTTTGCATTTTGGTTATGTTCATCTTGCTAAGAGGCCCCCGAGGGCTCCGCACAGTAAGTTTTCTCAGTTTATGTGCTGGCTCTCTCTTTAATTTTTCATCATTGTGTACCCAGCAGATGACTTTCATCTCTTCAGTTGCCTGATCTTCATGCATCATTTTTAAATGCTTGACAGGCTTTGAAGACTTGATGACTCGCAATCCTTTTTCATGGATCTGAAATAACTCTGTTAAGCCGGCAACATCCTCATACAAAACTGCTTCTCAGAGCTTTCTGACATTCTCAGCAGTTTGAGTGCATGAAATCAGAGGCTCCAGTCATGTAGATCAATTTTGCTCCACCAAAGTCACATGCACTGTGCCAAGGAACTCAGCTTGGACAATCCCCCCCCTTTTAACTGGATGAACAGCAAATTAGAAATAGTAACCTATTTACTTGTAATGAACTAATAAATAGTGGCCTGTCACTAATTCTCTACACACACACACACATGGCCAAATACTGGCACACTGCATGTAAAAAAAAGCAGATTCTAAAACCAATTTCCTTTGCAGGCAGGATAAAGTCTCTCTTTTTATATTGGTTTACATTCCTAGCTTAAAACAGAGAAATAACAACATCAGTTTTAAATATGCCTGCATTCATTTTTTAAAAGTGATGTTCTAGTGGATCCTTAAAATATGGTACCTCATTATCAGGATGTGCAAATACATTTGGAAAAAAAGAACCTCGGGCAAAAAGATTAATAGTGATGTATGTTGTAAAGAATTCTGTTGATTCTCTTGCTTGCTTATTCAGCAATGTGGGGAGTGCAGAGGAGACATCTCTACTGTCATTAGCTTGAGTTTGTTTCCTTTTCTGTAAAATGTTTGTTGCTCACCATCAGTTTCTGTACCTTTTCCCTTGGCTTCCATGGCCCTGATCACTGATTTGTTGCAATCTAGAAAATGAAAGAACAGCAAGAACCACCTTCTTGGTCCAGGGATAATGAACTTGTGGCTCATTAGACTACAACTCCTTGTCCACTGGGAATGCTGACTTGGGGTGATGGGTGTTGGAATCTAACAACATTTGGAAATCTACAGGTCCCTCATCCCTGTTCTGGACTACATCTCTATTCAATGTAATAAGCCAACTATTTCCTTGAAGCTCACAAAGAGGATGCCGCACAGGCAGTTATTCCCAGTTGCTTGTCTGGTCTGCATACTCTGGCCCATCTCAGAATATGGAGATTCCATTTTAACTACCATAGTTTACACCTAGAATGGAAAACCTAACTGCCAGGAATTTACCCATCCATTTATAGCAGCCATCTGCAATAGAGATCATTGTGATGTTTGGTAGGCATGAATTCCATAAGTCAAATATTTACAGAATGGCAAAATACTTTCATTTGCTTTGTCATGAATCTAATGTTCCTAAGTATTGGTATTCCCTCTCAGTCACTCTTTCCTATGCATAGAGGTTTATTAACCCTTTTCCGACTTGTTTTTCAGTTCCTCGTGATACCACGAGGAAAGGTACACAAGAGGTGGCCGTAGACATCAGAAGTGCCATCCTTCAGGAAGCCAGCAACCAACCAGGGCTAAAAAGAAACGAGATTCATGACACGACCACTGCATATTTAATAAGAATCACAGGGCATCCCATTTGTAAGCACTTTCATAATTCACTAGCTAGTGAACTTTCTAGGACCTTTTACTCTTTCATGTTAGACTGTGGGAGGAAATACAGTAGATGAATTATTCACTGGTTACAGCTGAGGAAGCATTTAGTGCCTCCCAAGAGTAGTGTTGAACAGAGGGCAAGTTGAGGTAGACTGGTTTCTGACAACATTGTCTTTACATCTGAAGACTACGTCCTCTCTTGTAGAAGCATTTATCATGGCAGTCCCTACTGGCTAACCCAACCCTTTGTATCTTTTAGCAGACTGGAGAAATGAAAAGGAGTTATTAGGTTAATTATTATTAATAGCAACTATATGGCCTGGGTAGGTAAAGTCAGGATACAGGCAATTTGCTATGTGGGACATGTTCATGGCCATTTATTAACTGTCTATATGTAAGATCTGGAGACCCTAGGTAGTATTACTGATGCTTCTGCTGAAGGATTTTAGTTCTTCTACAAGGGTTTGTTGGCAACTTCTGAATGACCGCTACTAATGGGTATAGCACCCAATTGGTACCCTAGTGGCTAAAAATGCATCCATCTCTTTCCTGAGAGAGCACCTGACCTACTACAGCTCTGGATTTCTGTTTGCTTGTTCCTGACCTACTTCACCATTTATTTCTTCTTCCAGGGCTGGCCCTACAGTTAGGTACAATAAGGCAACTGCCTCAGGTGCCAAATCCTAGGAGGGGGAGCATCAGTGAAGTTGTTGGGATAGGTAGCTGTGTTGCCTTCCTTGCATCCCTTAAGCTTACCTGTTGCCCTCAGGTATGTGTGTGGTGGGGAAAGTTGTCCTAAACACCACTACTGAAATAAGATTCAGTTACCGGTCTGGTCACCTTCCAGATGTGAAATGTGGGGGGTGCCATTGCTCTTCTCATGGAGCAAAAAGTTGGCCCTGTTTCGATTACGACCCCTTACACAGATTGTCCTTAGCTGCTATCCTCAACAATTTATGGACTTTAACTCATTTTAGATTGTGATTTGTACTGAAAATTCCAAAATAGTCTCCAAGCCCTGAACTTAATTTGTGTTTGACAGAGTCCATCAGGGTTCAACACAGCCATTTTTAAACGTCTGGCTGAACCCTGAGACATAGGAAGTAAAAACTGATTTGAGTGCCCAGCAGCAGATACAAAATGCCCTTTCCTTGCCACTCAATCAATATACTTTATTCGACCGATAGTCAGAACAAAAACATTTCACAATACAAAGATAAACATATAAAACTGAAGGCATCAGGAGGATACATAAAATATAAAAAATATAAAACTGAAGACATCAGCGGGATACATAAAAATATAAAACTGAGGGCATCAGCGGGATACATAAATGGGGTATGACCGCACTACTAAACCTCCTACAGGTAACCCACATCAAGACATTCGATTATACGTTTCCGACACTTGAGCGCCAGGAAAAGGAATTTAGCCACTGAGAAGGTTATTTTCCCAGTGGGCTTGTTTAGCAAATATGCTGCCTGCCGTTCTCTTGGTCGGGAACTAAACTGAGATAAATACGGGTCTATAAGATATTGCCTTAAATCATTATAAAAGGGACAACTCAGTAGAATGTGTTCTGTGGATTCTACCTCACCCAAGGCACAATGGCACATTCTCTGACCATATGGGACTCCTCCAAATCTTCCCCTCAAAACCGCCGAATCAAGGACATTCAGTCTAGCCGCAGTAAGTAGTCTGCGGTATTCCACGTAGTGGATATCCGCCAGGTAACGGGCTGGTGCAGACCGATACACCTGCTCCCCTAAAAACATCCCAGATTTCACGCGGGCTATGTCCTCCTGTCTGGCGATATCCCCCAATCTCTGAGCGATCATCGCTTTAGCGCGACTGAACGTCATGGACTCAATATAAAGGGAGGACAGACCGCACTTTTGCACTTCCTCTACCACTTCCCTTTCCCATGGAGATTTAAAATTATCCCTCAGAATCAGGGGGGCCAAACCCATCGGTCTGAAACATAGTTTGAGCCATAGCCATAATTTCACTTTCAGGGCCACATACGTAAAGGCTTGGCAACCGGTCTCCAATCTCATGATCGCACCCGCAACAGAAGGGGGGATCCTGAGAATGGCCCTGAGGAATTGTGATTGGATGGATTCCAATCTTACAAAGTCCCTACGCGTACCCAAGGCAATGCCCACCAAAAGTAGTGGGAGAACTTTCATTTTAAAGAGTCGCAGGGCAACATCCACTGTTTGTGCCTGTTTCTTGGAGTACAGGGATCTAATCAGCAGAGCTGCTTTAGAAGCATTTGCGGCTATATATTCTCTGTGTGCCAAGAAGGACCTGTTTGATCGAACTATCTGACCCAGGTATTTGAAGCAACTAACCTGCTCTATGGGAATACCATTAATTGACCACAAATTAGGTTTTGGTCGAGCAGCAAAGACCATTATTTTGGTCTTGGCATAATTAAGATGGAGCTCGTGTTGGGTCACGTATTCATGAAGAGCTCGAAGCATCCTCCTTAACCCAATGGGGGAGGTAGCTAAAAGGGCGGCGTCATCCGCATACAGGAGGACATTCAAGGCTCTACCTGCTAATTTTGGCGGGTGGAAAGCAGCATTGGTCATATGGGCCACTAGTGAGTTAATATAGAAATTAAATAGGGCAGGGGCAAGCAAGCAGCCCTGTCTTACCCCTCTAGTGGTGGCAACCGGATTAGAGACTAGCCCCTTGCCATCTAGCCTAATTCTCAGGAAGGTATTTGTATGCAGATTCATAATCAGCAAAAGGAGGCGGCGGTCAATAGACGTCGCTGCCAGTTTTGTCCATAGCTGGTTCCTGGGGATTAGATCAAAGGCCTGCTTAAAGTCGATAAAGGCGACATGGAGGGTTTTTAGGCCTTTGCCAGCATATTTGTCGGCCAGATGGTTCAGGATTAGAATTTGGTCTGTTGTCGATCTTCCAGGGCGGAAACCCGCTTGTTCCTCTGCGATAATATTATTGCTCTCCATCCAGATCGTTAATTTATTGAGCAGAAACCTTGAGTAAATCTTCCCGATAACATTCAGCAAGCTGATTGGCCTAAAATTGGCCGGGTCAGTACGCGGCCCTTTCTTATGTATTAATACAATCAGTGCTGAGTTCCAGCTTGGGGGGAACTTCGCTGTTTTATTTATATGAGTATAAAGTGCTGCTAGGAGTGGGCACCACCAATCCTTATTAGCTTTGATAACATCAATGGATATAAGGTCATCTCCGGGTGCCTTGCCCGCCTTAAATTGGTCTATAAGTGTTTCCACTTCAGAGTAGGTAACTGGGTCCCACTCAGGCATGGGGGCCAAATCTGGTCTTTCTCCGCCAGCAGCATGGGCTGCATATAAATCAGCGAAAAAGCTCTCCCAGGTGTCAGCTGAAATTTGGGGTTCTATCCTTATCGACGGTCTGCCCAGATATTGGGAAATTTGATACCAAAAGGAGGAGGGATTTCTATTCTCTGCAGCTTTTAGAAGGTTGTTCCAGTTGTTTCTTTCTGCCGCAAGCTTCTTATCCTTTAATAGAGCTTTATATTTTCTCTTGAGGTTCATAAGGTGACTACTAGGCACGGGATCATTTGATGCCCTATATGCCAAGAATTCATTATACAGATGGCTCTTAAAGTGTCTACATTCCTCATCGAACCACTTTTTATGAGGGAAATGATTACTATTCATTACCGGAACCCGAGCCATAGATGGTTTTAGCAGATCTACTAGCTTATCATATATTGGCAGTGGCTCATCTGCCTGGATAAGGGAGTCCCTTGTCGCTTGAAGTTGGTCAGACCAAAGGAATTCATTTACCCGTTGAGCCATTTTGTCGGTCCATTTTGAGGCAATAGGCCTCATCTGCAGCTGATTGTTTGTTAAAGGCACACAGGAATACGTGTCCAGATTTCCAGCCAGGGTCAGGGAAAGTTCTAAGGGGAAATGATCACTTTCCAGCCTTGTTACCACCTTAAAGTTAGTGATTTTGGGAATCAACTCTACTGATGTCCAGATAAAATCAATGGTAGAGGCTCGGGAACCTGACCAGAAAGTAAATTCAGCTGGGTAATCAGAACTAAGAGCTCCGTTTAACAGATGAAAATTAAGGGCCAACAAGGTTTGCCTGCATTTAAGGCCTGCATATGTGGCAACACTGTCTTTGAAGTTCCTGGGTAAAAGGTCTGTAGTTAGGATGGATAATGGAGGGTATTTCTTGTATTTAGTAAATAAGGATTTATCAGAGTAAGACAATCGGCCATTAAAATCTCCTGCGACCAGGAAGGTGGCTTCAGAGTATTTATCGAGGAGAGTTTCGAGTGTCGACTGAATTTCCTTCCATCTCTGGTCAACCAGATTTTTCTTATAAACTGGGTGCAGGTAGACATTGATTACCACAAACACTTCCTCTGCTGTTTGTAGCTTTACACCTAGCATGGATGACGATTGGATGTCGATTTGTTCCGCCTGGAGATTTAAGGCCAAGGAGACAAAGGTAGCCAGCCCACCTTGCGGCCTACCTGGTGATGACGGATTCTGTTTTGCACTCAGGTAGAAGCCCTTATACCCTGATAAAAAGAAGTCCTCACAAGCCCATGTCTCCTGCAGTAAAAGGATACGGTTGCTTTTTATGTAAGCAACAAAGGATGGGTCCATCAACTTAGGTTTAATACCAGCTACATTCCAGGATAAGAAAGTAAGTGACCTCCTGGTCACCCCTTTGGGTCATGCTGGCCCTTGCGGAATCTGCTCAGAGAAATCCACCCGGGAATGCCTGCTACAAGGGGGAGCAATAGGCTGGAAGAAGGAAGTAATTGTAGCTTGCTTGCCAGACAGTTTCCGAGCCTCACTTACTGCAGCAACAGCCAAAGACTGGGGCTTAATTATTGGTAACTGCAGGGGTAAGTCCTGATGCACAGGGGTATCACTTAGTGACAGATCCATGGCCTCTGCATCTAAGGTGGAGGGAGATGGAACTTTTAGGTCAACAGTTGCTGTAGGGAACATGCAATGTAAGGCAGGTGGAAGGCAACCTTTTCGGTTTGCCTCCAAAAGGGCGTTCAGCCGTGCCACAGCTTCCGAGTTTGACCAAAGGGCTGTCGAATCTCCCACTGGTTCCTGCACAGGCTTAGCATCCCCATGGAATGTACTGCCATATTGAAGATTGGGGGTTATTAAAGCAGGCTCCACTTGGGCTTCAGTAGGATGGTCTAAAATTGGGGGGGGGGATTCATCTTATTTATATGGGCATGGTCTTCTGAGTTACGGAGCCAGAGCAACAACTCGTCCAATCTGTCCGTTATCTCTGTTCGTTCAGATTTTGGCAGGTGGGAAAAGGATAGAAGTAATTCTTGCCACTGTGTAGCTACAGAAAGTCTTTACAACTGGGGATTAGAGTGGAGGTTGTCCAGAGAGACTTGAGAGCTGCAATCTCTTTTTCTAGACATTAAATGTGGCACTTGGGGAAGGACTGCAGCTTAGTCATGGAGGATCTGCATTGCAGAAGGTCCCAGATCTAATCTTCAGCATCTCCTCACTGTACATCAGTTTGAGAAGGTTGTCAGGAAGGCTGTGGGAGAGACTTTGGCTGAAATCCCCGAGAGTCACTGCCAGTTAGTATAGACAACATTGAGCTAGATAGACCAGGAGTCTATAAGACAACCTGCTATGTTCCCAGTGATGCCCAGGATCCAAGGTTGAAGTTCCCATTATGCACCTATATAGATTGACCATTGGCAAACCAGTCAAATCTAAAATCCTGAAGTTGAAAATAACGGAGCTAATCTAAGCATTGGTGGCCTGAGGATTACTACTGTGGTTGCCCCGTTCTGATATGAGCTTTATGCATTCCTAATATTGAAAGCCCTTCAAGATAGGAAAAATACTATACTACTGGCACAATTTCAGCTTACCCGCAGTGGATGTCGTGAAGTTGCAGAAAGTCTCGTAATGGCTCTTCCCTTCACTGTGTTATGTCGAAAGTCCTCTATCTTGCTTAGAGTATCTGACCTGACTTCATTGGCCAAGACAGGTATTTTCAATCACAGCCAAAGAATAAAAGATGTGTTCCAAAGGGGAAAAGAAAACACACCAAAGAACAAGACTGACGTTTCTTGTAATTGAACTGACATATAATCAAAAGTCATTATCAGCAGTAGCTCAGCTGTAAAGGGCTATTATTATGTTAACAAGGTTAACAATCTAGGTGTGAAGTCTAGGAGGAACCAGTCCTGTTACTCTTACATAGTTTTTCTTCCATCAAATGTAAATATCGAGGTACATGGGCTACAAAAATGATTTTATATCAAACAAAAGCATGAGAAACACTGTTTTTTTCTCCCTCTCTGATCAAGCGATCAAGCGATCTTCATGAGGTGTGTGTACACACATATGTACATGCACAATTTAGTATTTTTGTGATATTGTTCTGCATTTTACCATTGTATGGAAGCTGCTTGGGGGGGCAGTGACACTAAAGGGCAGCATATAAATAATTGTCATAATAATACTTACCTGGATGGAAACTGAAGAGTGAGTTATGAATTCACAGACATTGAATAGCTAACAACAACAGCATCGTTTAATTCTTAGGCACTTTTTTCTTTTGGGTAATTTTAGACAAACAAAAAGGGGAATAGTAAACTTCAGCAATGCATTTCCACAGGTAGAACGTGTCTTCTGTAGAAGGAGTGGCAGCCTGATACTTCACGCTAAAATACCATGTAAGAAAGAAATGAAATGAAATCCAAAGATATTCTGTTTGCAGCATTTTGCAAAAAACAGAAGCATGAAATTTCCTGTAGAGCACAACATTAATAGCACTGCATTAAAGTCTTTGCAGGTGTTTGTGGAACAGCATTAGTGGTTATTTTTTCTCGCTTACAGTTCTTTGCATCCACAAAAAGTATTAGCTTTTATGAATTTCAATTTTTATTTTTATTGCTTCCTTTATTCGTGAAAAGTTATGGATCTTTTTCAATTTATAACATTGGTAGTTTTAAGTATCTTAGTACTCAAAACTTAATACATATATATGTATTATCAGCTAGCACTTAATTCCGAACAGTTAAGCCAAATTTATTGGAAGTGGAAGCCTGTTTATATACAGCCATCATATTTTGGGCCCAAGATACACAGAGTTTTAAAGGCCAACACTGTCACCTTGAATTAAGCCTCTTAAATGTGCCACATTGAATTGCTTCTGGAAACAGATGGGAATTATGTGAAGATCTATGTGGACAAGCAAAATATGTTCAGAGGAAGAAATGAGGAATATTAACAGCAGCATGTTGATCCTCAATATGTGAAATCTGAGTATGCCTGGCACTGGATATTATCATTATCATTATATTAACATCTGCTAGTCACTTTATACAAAAGAAAAAGTCTGAAGGTAAAACCAGAAAATTTAAAGCAATGAATGTAAAAAAGACATAAATCCTCGTCCAAGAACATATTAAGGACAAGTCCTCCCCACTGGACTAAAAGATGAGCATCGCTATGGGGGCCAACACCAAAGGTGTAAAGGTAAAGGACCCCTGACAGTTAAGTCCAGTCCTTACCTTCCAAGTCCCGGACTGCAGAATCCGGGACCAGCAGCCGTGTGACACCGGAAGTTGCGTTGACGTAACTTCCGGTGTCGCTTTGCCCTTCTATGGGCACCAAAAATGGCCGCCACCGGCTTCGAAAGTCGCTTGTAAGCATGTCAGGAAGTGCGTTGACGCAACTTCCGGTGTCGCTCCGCCCATCTATGGGGACCCAAAATGGCCGCCGCCGACACCGGCAGTCACGTCTATGCACTTCCGGACATGTGTAGATGCGACTTTTGAAGCCAGCGGTGGCCATTTTGGGTGCCCATAGAAGGGCAAATCGGAAAGAAAAAAATGGCTGCCGGCGGGAGAAAATAATGGAGAAAAACGGGAGACGAAGTGATACGGGGGACCACCGGGAAAAGGTAAGTAAAAACGGGGGTTTCCCGGGGAAAACGGGGTACTTGGCAGCTATGGTCCAGTCGCGAACGACTCTGGGGTTGCAGCGCTTATCTCGCTTTACTGGAGGGAGCTGATGTTTGTCCGCAGAAAGTTTTTCTGGGTCATGTGGCCAGCATGACTAAGCCGCTTCTGGTGAAACCAGAGCAGTGCATGGAAACGCTGTTTACCTTCCTGCCACAGCGGTACCTATTTATCTACTTGCACTTTGACGTGCTTTTGAACTGCTAGGTTGGCAGGAGCAGGGACCGAGCAACAGGAGCTCACCCCGTCACGGGGATTCGAACCTAGGGTTCGAACCACCCTAGGGTTTAGACCACAGTGCCACCTGTGTCCCACCAAAGGCGTAAGAAGGTCTTAATCTCATTGCAGTTCATATGGCCACTTACAAGTGGCCATGAAAACTGCAGCATGACTTTTATTCATACAAAAATATAACAAAGCGGGAAAAGAGTTGTAAATAAGATTTAAAATGGAATAGTATAGGAATGCTGCTGCCGCTGCTACTACCACCAAACTATCAGCTCACATTAAGGATACAGTAACGTCTGTACATCCTTCTTAAATTAAACATATAGGTTAATATATATCTTCCAGGTGTCTAAATAGGCATCCACATGAAATTGATGCCTATAAAAATATGTTCAAATATAGTCAAGGCAGTGAGGTCCTCAGACCATTGTGTGATAGACAGTGCGTGTTTATCCTTCCAGGCTTGAAGTACAATGTCCTGGTGACCATAAGGACTCACAAAATCCAGTTTTGTTGTCCTGTTGCTGATCCCCACATTAAGGGGAATATATATAATTTAAAAGTAGGGACCCAGGTGGCGCTGTGGGTTAAACCACAGAGTCTAGGGCTTGCTGATCAGAAGGTCGGTGGTTCGAATCCCTGCGACGGGGTGAGCTCCTGTTTCTCGGTCCAAGCTCCTGCCCACCTAGCAGTTCGAAAGCACATCAAAGTGCAAGTAGATAAATAGGGACCGCTCCGGCGGGAAGGTAAACGGCATTTCCGTGCGCTGCTCTGGTTCGCCAGAAGCAGCTTTGTCATGCTGGCCACATGACCCAGAAGCTGTCTGCGGGCAAATGCCGGCTCCCTCGGCCTATAGAGCGAGATGAGCGCCGCAACCCCAGAGTCGGACATGACTGGACCTGATGGTCAGGGGCCCCTTTACCTTTTAATTTAAAAGTACATGAGCGCCTGCAGATAGCAAGGATTTGCCAATACAAAATAGACCAAAAAGAATGTATCACTGAACAAGCCCACATCAGCATTATGCCTCTGATTATCTGTGATGGACAGAACCTTCCTATACCAACATTGTGGAGCCCAAGATACCTGGATTTTATTTTATTTTTGCTGGATCAACTTCAGTTTCAAATCTAAAGAAACAGTCAATTATTTAGGCTGCATAACACATTCTAATTTCCTATTCTATACCTCTCTAAGTTTCTGTGCTGCTGCCTTACAAAGATCAATTCAACATTTATAATCAACATTTAGGGATTTAGCTTCCTGAAAGGATACAGTAATGTTAAGAGAATATTTATTATTTAAAGAATAATTTTGAGGGGGAAGGGAATTAAATCACAGATTACAGTGGTACCTCAGGTTACAAATGCTTCCAGTTACAAACGCTTCGGGTTACAAACACTTCGGGTTACAAACTCTGCTAACCCGGAAGTAGTTGCTGCAGGTTGCGAACGGAAATAAGAACGGAACAGGATGAGAACGGAAATTGCGTGGCGGCAGTGGGAGGCCCCATTAGCTAAAGTGGTACCTCAGGTTAAGAAAAGTTTCGGGTTATGAATGGACCTCCGGAATGAATTAAATTCGTAACCTGAGGTACCACTGTACTGTGTGAATGGAAAAGAACAGAGATGGGTACAGAAAAAAATGTGAAAATTATACTGACAAATAATTACTCCATCCCAACTAGTTTTCTATGTTCAGGAAGGTATTGATATGGGAGCACATTCAGTGTTTCATTTCCGGCTAAAAGCCCAGCCCTAAATATATAACTTAAGGCTATAGTAGCAATCATATTATTTGACTGTAAGATAGTGAAATGAAATGAAATGAAATATTGGTATGGCATCCAACGTATTAGTGGAGGTTTTATGCTGCTTTTTGCCTGGCATTGCTCACTGGTAGTCAAGTGCACGGTGGGAATGAGGTGTGTTGGTTTGATAAAGGAATCCGACTCACCATCAGGCATGAGGCTCCTTTCATTCATGATCACCCAGACTCTCCTACAGTTGTTGCTTCATTATGACAAGGGCCAGCCCTGATGAAGGGGAGGGTATTATCTCTCTACTGTAATATCAGTGTTAGGTTTAATATTTAGAGACAGAGGATTAGCGTCATCTTCCAAAAAGGGATTTCTGCAATAATGAACTTAATGTGTGTTGTAATAAGGGTTTTGTTCTCTTTTTTTGTTCACTGTAATGTGGAATTAATTTCAGTCTGGATGCACAGAGGTCCCTGCTGGTTTGTGTCATAGGAAGGTGAACATTGGCAGGAATCCAACAGGCTTCACACAATAGAGGCAGGCAGAGTCGGCTGAGCATGCTTGGCTAATCAGATTTTTAAAAAGCACTGAGCCATTTCTTCCCCCATATGAGTGTGAATGCTTAATGCGACTTGATTTTTTGTTATTTTAATAGCAGGATAATCTTTGTGCAGAAGAATTCTTTGCAGCAGGATGAAGGCGGAGGTCATGGGCTCCTGCACTCCTTGTAATACGGGCTGCTCCTTGACTCAAAAGAGTCTGAAAAGGGGGGGGGTAAAACCCCCCAAACTTATATACATAAGTGGAATTTTATTTAATTTATTGAATTGCATTCCAAATTGCATTCAGGGAATTCTGAAATATTTTTAAAATGGCCATATATGCATAAATGAGAGAAAAGGTGAAGGAAGAAATAAAGAAGAATATTGATATCAAGTGTAAATAATCTTTGATAATCCAAAAATCTCTCAGATGAATATTGATGGCTGCTTATGACCCTGGACCAAAGTGGCTCACGTTTTTGCCTTCTTGTCTCTCCACATGTGGTGATGGCCATGATTCCTTGTTTCCATCAATTTGAGATGTTTCACGGGCTTAAAACTGGTTAACCCCCCCCCCCGGCTTCATTATTTGGAAAAATTATCTTTCCCTCCCCATGCACAACGATGAGTCTTTTTTGCACTGCTGCAAGGCTGTTTTGCAGCTGTTTTGGCAGGGAATCACAGAGCACAGAGAGAGGGGACAGTGTATTTCCCACCTTTGAGCCCCGAAAATGGCCACTACCCACTGCACTGAGGCTTCAGAAAAGCTTCCCCTTGGCTCCAATAATGCCTTCGAAAAGCTGTGTGGGCCAGGGATGCTGTGAGTCAGAAGGGAGCAGACCACTGGACTAGATCTGGCTTTGGACTACCAGTTCCTCACCCCTCTTCAGACCTTCCAAGTGTCCCTATTTTCCAGGGATGTCCCTGATTTAAAGAAGCCGTCCCAGTTTCTGATTTGATCTCAGAATTTCCTGCTTTTCCTTGGGACATCCTTATTTTCACTGGAGAAATGTTGGAGGGTATGGAGTTATTTGACTCTTGAGCTGTCTGAAGGCAATCCTGTATAGGAAAGGTTGTTTTTTTTAAAAAAAAAAGTTTAATGTTTTATTATGTTTTTATATATGTTGGAAGCTTTTACCAGAGTGGCTGGGCCAACCCAGTACAATGTGTGGGGTATAAATAGTAAAATTATCATTATGGAATGAGACAGTCCTATTTTCATCGGAGAAATGTTGGAGCGTATGCTAGCTGCCCAGTCATAACCCCCACTTTCAGATGTTGGGACCTCCAGCAAGCAAATACCATTTTCTCCACCTGCAACTGTCACCCAGGACAGTACTCAAAATGCTGTTGTTCCTGCAAGTCACAGATATAAAAGAAATTGGTAAACAGAATATGCTCCCTTGAAGAAGAAGGTAGAACAAAACAGCCTTTGGATCCATTCTGTCCACTGAGTGTCCATTCAGAGAAGAAAGTTAATGGTATTACTATTAGAATAATAAAGGCAAATGTTCAAGTACAGGTATCACATTTCCATCCTGTTTTCACTAGGCTACTCACTGAATGACATGACGAAAGACTCTAGCTCACAAGTGTAGCTCGTAGAATTAGATTTAATCATTTGTCCACGCAACTGTATACGTTCTTGGATTTTACTCCAGTCAGCAACAGCACAATATCCTCTGAGATATAGCAAAACAGAACCCTCAAGGAATCCTTTTTTTGTTTGCTACAGGTGCAGATGTTGAATAATTTCAGATCATCGGGGATCTGCTGTGTAGATTTTACACACTGGCTAGGTTTCTGGCTCAGTCATGTGTACAGAAATAGAAGCCAGGCAGGCAGGCAGGCAGAGAGAGAGAGAAAAACCAGCACATGTTTAACAAAAAAGCTTGTCTAAAGGATAAATAGCACGTGAATGTAAATCCTGAAATAAGGTAACTGGGAAAATAAATATAAAGAGAAATGTAAACAAGAGCTGTATGCCAAAAAGAGCATGAGATCACACTGAAATGGAGGGGGTTTTTTTGGGGGGGGGGGCGCATCATTTGTAGACGAAAGGACTAACAAAATGGCTGAAATGCAGGAGCTACTCAGGGGGAGTCAATATTTGAGATACCCAATAACTGATTTTGTACTAAGGCTAATCTTGGCATCTGCAGCCTTTTTAGCCTGCTGGTAATGAATCATTTATATTAAAAAGTTCAAAGATATTAAAAGTTAACACCATCTAGAGTTCCAGTTCAAACATTTCAAAATCATTTAGCAATGTAGAGGTGAAAGTTAACGTAAGATATCATATCACACAATTAGGGCATGCGCCAAGAGGATAAAGTCCCAGGTGGATAAATATCTCCAGAGGATAGTTTATGACGGGGGTGTAATTCTGACATTTCTTTCTCTCCCTAACCCACACCCTCACACACATGTGCGCTCTCTCTCTCTCTCTCTCTCTCTCTCTCTCTCTCTCTCTCACACACACACACACACACACACACACAGAGAGAGAGAGTTGTTAGTTTCGGTTTCTCTCAGTTTCTCAATTTATCCTATCTTAAATTCAGTTATCCACATTTCCAGATCAGTTTGCAATTGGGTTGTTGTTGTTTTGTATATATAAAATCATTGTGAACATTCACCAGCATTCTAGTATGAATGTCTCCTTCATATGCAAGTTTGCCTCATACACTTTCTTGTAAGAGAACTTTCCCCAGTAAAATGCATTTTTTTGGATATTATTTTTGTCATATCCAATTTTAATGTACACTTCACCTAGTACACGTACTTTTGAACACATCACATGGCACACATGTAAGTGTAGGGCATGAATAAATAGATGCCAAGCCATTTTAAAAAACAAATAAGAGGCCATGGATCAACATGTTCCACATGTTGTAGGCCCCAGGTTCAATCTATGGGATTGCTAGTTTTAAAAGAACAGGTAAGCGCTGCTGAGAAAGACTTTTAACCTGAAACCCCAGAGCGCCATTTAGAGGAGAAAATACTGTGCTACATGGAACAATGATCAGACTTGGTAACAAAGCAGCTTCCTACGATAGCTATGAACTAGTTTTAGTCAGTTCTGTCTTCATATTTCAACAATAAGGATTTAATTTCAACCCATGCTGTGCTTGACAATGTTATGACACGATGACTCCACAGGTGGGCTTCCTGGTAAAATCCTATGGCTATCCAAGAAGACAGGGTAGCTGCTGTGCTGCTAATGCCACCACACTCTCCACTACTTGTCTCCTGAAATGTGGTACTGAAATGGCAAGTGTGTATAGATCTCAGGCAGGCAAGCAAGCCCCGATAAGAATTTAACGGCTCTCCTCTCTGGCAGTTTTATGGTACGTTTATTTACAAATTACATCCAGAGCACGTCTCCAAGCCTGCCGCTCTTTGCTACAAGTTGGTCACTCTGAGTCTCCACCCCTATTGCAACACGAAGGGCGCCAAAGCCCAGTCCTTCCTCTCTTGTACTTTCGTTGCATCTTAACCCTTTCAGCTCTTCTGGTTTGGGGAGAAGGTGGGTGAACTCCTCCCCCCCCCGCTATTAAATGACAATTCCTCTATATGCTGTCTCCCTCCTGGTTGCATAGCAACCCCTCTCAATGTCTTCTATCTCCTCCCCTCCCTCTGTCTGTGAACTCTCCGAGTCTGGGAACTCTTGATATAGGGGGGCTGAACTAACCCACTCCTGCTCTTTCTGTGGCTGCAATTTCTTGCTTCCAGAGTCAGACTCTGGCTCCCTTTGAATTGGCAATCCTTCATCTCCAGTGTCAGACTCTTCCCAGGCATTCAATTCAGCCACGTCCCTGACAGGGTGGCTGGCAATGATGCTTTCGCTATATCCTGGAGCCACCTGGCAACTCCAGTTTTCTTTAACAATCCATGAAGGGCAAGGGTGGACAGAGGGCACATGTGTGGACGCATAGTCATAGCTGCCAAGTCTCCCGTTTTTTGTGGGAAACCCCCGTATTTTGTTACTGTTTCCCACTGTTATCCTGAATTGATTATATCCCGTAAATATCCCGTAAGGCTCCTGCCGGCGGCCATATCCCGGCTCCCGGCTGTCTGCGCATGTCTGGACATGCACAGAAGCGGTTTCTGGTGCCCAGACAAGCAGACACGGGCAGCCTGGCACCGGAAGTCGTTTCTACGCATGTCTGGACATGTGTAGAAGCGACTTCCGGTGCCGCTCTGCCCATGTCTGGACACCAAAAATCGGGCGGCGCCAGCACCGGAAGTCACTTCTAAGCTTGTCTGGACATGCGTAGAAGCAACCTCCGGTGCTGCGCCGCCACGTAGAAGTGAGTTCCAGTGCCGTGCCGCCACTGATCCCAGATTTTTCAATCCGGGAGTTGGAGGGTATGCGCATAGTTGCAAGTAACCTGTCCAGATGATCATGTCACATCAGGTGGAAATGGTCCCTGACACAGGGCCAGACACTGCATTGGACACCTTGACTGAATTCGCAATGACAATGCCATCTGAAACACTAAGCCACTGCAGGACAGAGCGACTTTGCCCTCAAAGTGCCCTTGCAAGCTCATAGCTAGTCATCATGAGTTGGGCACTATTGACAGTCCACAGTCACTGTCCCTCTGGTTGGTTCCAAAACCAGCTGTTCTAGGGTGGTTTATGATGCAAAGTAGAAGTTGCAAGGATCAAGATAAGATTAGCTCAGTTGGAAGAGCATGAGACTCTTGATCTCAGGGGCATGGGTTCGAGCCCTATGTTGGGCAAAAGAATTCAGCATTGCATTCTAGATGACTCTGTGGTCCCTTCCAACTCCACAGTTCTATGATTCTGAATTTGAAGGAGAGTTGCTCAGCTTTGTTATTGTCTTTAATTTATTGCAAGGACATGCTGAAAAACTACTTCTTAGCTTTTACGTGAAATAGTTATGATTTCAAGATGTTTTAATTGCTGGGATGAATAGACACCATATTATTCTTTGATGTATCCCCCCCCCCTTGGGCCTCCTGAGTTAACTTGTGCATTAACAAAAACCCCTGCAGACTGCTTCTACGATACTTCATCATTTATCTGATGTCTGTAAACAGTGCGAGTCTCACTGAAACACAGGAAGAAAGAAAATAAAAGGAAGGAAATATATTCAGTATTTTAGCAGCATAATTATCAACTTTTCATGAACTCTGCAACTGATTTATATGGTGAAATACCTGTGGACTGGATCCTTATATGTACAGTGCATCCAAGAACTTCTACTGGACTGGAGGGGGGGAAACTCATGGCATGTTATAATAATTACTCACTTAGGTCATGTAATCCCATTGCTAAACAATAAGCACACTGATTCAGAGTGAACACCTACTTAGTGAGCTTGAATCTACAGAATGAAAAGGAAACTGATAGAACTGATCCACAGTCTCAAAAGACACAGTTCAGATTGGACTTTTTTTGTCTATACCCTGTTTCTCATATTTTAAGACATACCCATAAAATAAGCCATAGCAGGATTTTAAGCATTCAAGGAATATAAGCCATACCCCGAAAATAAGACATAGTGATAGGCGCAGCAGCAATGCCGGCCGCGGCAGGAGGAGGAGGAAAAAAATAAGACACCCCTTGAAAATAAGTCATAGTGTGTTTTTTTGAGGAAAAAATAAATATAAGACATGTCTTATAATATGAGAAACACGGTAGCTGCTGCCATAGGCTTTAATGGGCAGGAAAGACTAATAACCGTATTCATAAAGAACAGCAACAATGAAATTTCACCAAAATTTGTCTGAGATTGGTTGTGTGGTGTAGAGAGCTGATTGGCCAGAGAACAGGAGATTGACAAAGATGTGTGGGGGACACACACACACACACACACACAATGTGCGCAGTTGAGATATTGGGTTGAGCTTTTTTTTTTTAAAAAAAAAATAAATTGGTTGATATTTCACTTGGTAGGGCTAAACCCCGATTGCCCTAATGGACCAATCAGCACTGACTTTAATCAGGGAATAGGAGCAATTAAGAGTGAAGAAAACACAACAACCAAGAATTCAACAATGACAGTTTGTTGTTCGTTGTCACTTTTCAATAGTATCCTCATATTTAACAAAGTATTTAACAAACCTGGGAGCCCCTCAGCTAGACAGAGCTCTTATTCTGCACCTACTATTAGTATGTTGAGCCTGTAATAACCTGGGATGTGTTTACCTACGAGATCGCCTTACCCCACATATGCCCATGCGACTGCTTTGATTGGTGGAATATTACCTGTAGGAGTAATATATAATACCCATTCTGTATTTGTAAGAACTCAACCATTTTGTGTGGCAGCTCCTATACTTCGGAACTCCCTGCCTATTGAGATGAAGCCGGCACCTTCAATGCACTCTTTTTCAGTAAGTAAATACTGTGTGTCCCTATAAGTCCGCTACTGGTAAGAACACCAATATTGTTCAGTTTTAGGGGGAAGTGAAGTAGTCACAAAAGGAGTGGAGCTGTTGTCTCCTGATGGTGTCCCCATTGGGAAAGGGTTGCCTCTGCTCCTTTGTGTGTCTGGAATACCTTGGCTGGCATAGGAGTCAATTCCTAAGGGCTGAGGTCCCTTTGGCCCCAACAATAAAATATTGGATGGTTAAGTCCAGTCAAAGGCAACTATGGAGTTGTGGCACTGATCTCGCTTTCAGGTCAAGGGAGCTGGCGTTTGTCCACAGACAGCTTTCCAGGTCATGAGGCTAGCATGACCAAACTGCTTCTGGTGCAACGGAACACCGTGACGGAAACCAGAGCGCACGGAAACGCCTTCCCACCGCAGCGGTACCTATTTATCTACTTGCATTGGCGTGCTTTCGAACTGCTAGGTTGGCAGGAGCTGGGACAGAGCAACAGGAGCTCACCCTGTTGCGGGGATTCGAACCGCTGACCTTCTGATCGGCAAGCCCAAGAGGCTCAGTGGTTTAGACCACAGCGCCACCCACGTCCAGTCCAGTCCAGTCCAGCACAGCACAGCAAGTAGAGTCTTGGAGTTCCTACAGCTTGTATAAAAAGGGGAGCAAAAAGGATCAGCACATCAGTTTTCAGCACTTGCCATATATCCATGACAATCTTTATCAAAGCAGACTCGAAAGTTGGCTTATTCATGGGCCTTATCAGGTAGATCATGCATTTCAAATTTCTAGCTATTAATGCAACATGTGCCATTTTTATAAGGTATAGGAGAGAAGACACACTTTCCATCTGCATCCCAGGCATGGCTAGAGATTAGCTACAGGTGTATACAATTTAGTACATTAACCAGAATAAATAGCCGGGGGTGGGGGGTGGGTTCAAGAATGATCATCAGGTTTTTTTTTTAAAAAAAAGCTCACCATTGTCTTAAGAAGAAAGAGCATAGCTAATATCAAAGCAACAATTATATGAACTAATTGTGATCCCCTTTGTTGCATTATTTAACGGTCCAAGTATTTTTGCAGCAAGGTGGCTGACAGTCTTGTCATTTTTAGACACAATAATTTCCACCCACTCACTAATATTCATAAAACACAGTTTCTATGGAAACAGATCTAATTCCACCTTTGAGTGGCTGCTCCGAAAAGTCCACAATTCCCTTTTCTTTTGTATGTATAGCCCTTTGTGCTGGGTTTATGGCCTATATTAAATGTGAAGGTTAGCATAGCAAGGGTACATGCAAAGGAGTATATGGTATAAGTGTGTTATGCATTTGCTCCAGACACTTGATTAGGTGGATCTATAAAATGGGGTTCACCTCATCCTTAATCTTGTCTTCATTTGTGGCTCCAGAGTAGTCCCCAAATCAATTTGGGATGGGGCTAATGTATAATTAGGCTTCCTTTCCCACAACCAAGAGCAGTGGGGTCCAATCCTGCAGGTTATTCCTTCATCAGTGGGGAAGGCGCTTATGAAACAGTGCTCTGCAACTTTGCTCAACGGCTGTGGGGAAGGGGCTTGTGAAAGACCACTGTACACCTCAGATGGTTGAATCTTCCACTCAACAGCTGTTGAGCTGCTTCAGGGGGTGGGGTGGGTTGGGCAAGAAGGAGAGGCAGGCACTGGGAGGGAAGAAGGAGAGGACGGGTAGGAATTCAGGGTGGGATTCACTTAACCACTCTCATCAGCGGGAGCCCTGCACAAGGACCTCCACTTAAGCAATGGGGCTTTTCCCCTTCTCCTCCACGACCCCTGTGGGCACCCTGTATCCTGAAATCGGCTTGGGAGGGGGTTCAGGAGAACTCCCAGAACAAAGCACACGGGGAGGAAAGGTGGGGTCGTTCTGTCTGGCAAGCTGAAATGCTTGCAGAGATGGAACAACTGGAATCGTGTGACACTGAATTCCTCCCTTAGTCTTTAAGGCAGCACAAGTCTCTTGCTGATTTGCTGTAACAGATTAACATGACTGCCCCTCTGGAAATGCTTAGTGTTGACTGTGGGTATGTTTAGACATGAAGATTATTGACTTTAGTTTTCCTGGTTACAATGCTAGTGCTTCTGCCCCTGTTTTTAACATTCCTTTTACACTGCGTTACCTGATGTGTTATGGAATTATACCACCATGTTTTGCTGAATTTCCTACTCACCCATGGATGTGGTGTGGTATAGCAGCAGATGTCCTCAGAAATGTCACCCTCCCATTCTTCACATGGATGTGTGCTTCTGTTGCCCAGGAAATTTACCCAGGAAATCTTGTCTTTTCTAGGTTTTCCAGGGTTGCAATTTCCATTTTCCCTTCTTCCCTGGAAGCAATTAACACAGAAATGAGCACTAAGCTTCTTCTAGTTTCTACTACTGTAGATTTCCAGAAGTGGCTTTTATGTTGTGCGAAACATCACATAAAATGCAGAAATTATAAGGTAAATAAATTGAAATATACTCGGAGTCGAGAGTGAATTTCATGCTCTTTATTCAGCTCATATTCATCAAGGAGAAGAAGAGAAGACGAATCGCTCTTTTCCCAAAACCATCTGCTTATATACATTATTTACACAATGGGCCTTGCGTGATTGGCTACTTCAGGGCTACACCTGTGGGCCAATTATATTGTGGATTGACTTCTGCCTGCAGCCCTATTGGCTGCTCCTACAGGCCAATCAGGTAGCAGATTCACTTCTGCCAGCCGCCTGATTGGCTGCTCCAGCAGGCCAATCAGGTTGCGGATTCACTTCCACCTGGAGTTGGATTGGGTAGCTCCCGCTGATTCTGAATCCTATTGTTCTAGGATTCAGCTCAGTACATAACACCCCTCCCCTCTAAGTTCCAGTCCTGCCCGGGAAGTTGCATTCGTAGTCCCCGAGGTCTGCTGGCCGCCTCCGTGTGCGTTGTGGCCTGGGGTGTTCCTTGGTCAGGGGTTCTGGTTCTGGCTCGTGTTCCGAGGCTGCTGGCTGTGCCGGGGCTGTCTGGTCTGGCGCCACTGAACCACTAGGTTGTGACTCTGGTTCCGGTGTCCTTCCAGCCTCGGGGCGCCCCTCTGTGCCTACTGCTTCTGCTTCCCCTGCCCACCCCTCTCGCTCTACAGGCCTCACTGCCCTGCTGTCCCCTTGGGACCCCTCTGTCCCGCTCTCCTCCTGGGTTCCTCCTGGGAATCGTCGCCGTAGCTGGTCGCAGTGGCGGCGCCAACATTGCCCCCCTTCCGTTAGTACCTCGTACGACACGGGACCGGTCACCTTGGTGACTGTGGCGGGTACCCATGCTGGGCCTGCCCCAAAATTCTTTGCATACACTGGGTCCTGGGCCACAAATGTCCGGGGGTTCCTGCCTTTCCCCACCACTACCTCATCCTGAGCTCTGTCGGGGTGAAGTCGGTCCAGTCTAGTTGCAAGGCGCCGGCCCATGAGTAGTTCAGCTGGGCTCCGGCCCGTCGTCGTGCTTGGGGTGCTGTGCTGTGCTAGAAGAAATGCGGCAAGGCGGTATTCCCAGTCCCCTTGTGTTATGCGGCGGAGGCTGTCCTTGGTGGTCCGCACCATGCGCTCCGCTTGGCCATTGGTGGCAGGGTGGAATGGTGCTGAGCGGATGTGGCGGATGGCGTTCTGCGCTGTGAAGGTCTGGAACTCCTCTGACGTGAATGCGGTTCCATTGTCCGAGACGAGGGTGTCAGGGAGCCCGTGGGTTGCAAACAGCTTACGTAGTACCCGGATGGCTGCCGCCGTAGAAGTGGACGGTACCAGTGCGACCTCCAGCCATTTGGTGTAGGAATCCACCACTATGAAGAATGTTTTTCCCTGGAAGGGGCCAGCGAAGTCCACGTGCAAGCGTGACCATGGATGTCGGGCGGACTCCCAGGGCTGGACTGGGGCCCTTGGGGGATCCGGGCGGGATTCTTGGCAGGTCTGGCAGTGTTGGACCCAGGCCTCTATCTCTCTGTCAATCCCCGGCCACCACACATAACTCCTGGCAAGGGCCTTCATCCTCACTACCCCTGGGTGTGTCTCGTGTAGGGCTGTGAGGACCCTTTTGCGGAGGGGCTGGGGAACAACGACCCTGCTTCCCCATAACAGGCACCCCTTGTGGGCCGACAGTTCATGTTTGCGGTTTGTGTAGCCAGAGAATTCTGGCCCGGGGCTGCTGCTGGGCCATCCTCACCACACCCAGTCCAGGACCCGGGAGATGACCCTATCTTTTGTGGAATGGTGCGCAACTTCTTGTGCCTGAATGGGTCGGTCGGGAAGCAGCTCCAGGGTCATAACCTCTTGCGCAGGCGCTGGGTCGGGGCCTGTTTCTGGTAGTGGTAGCCTGCTGAGTGCGTCTGCGTGGCCCATCGCCTTCCCAGGGCGGTGGATTAGTGCATACTGGTAGCCGGCAAGGAAAATTGACCACCTGAGGACACGTGGAGACAACACTTGGGGGGTCTGCTTCTCGGGGGCAAACAGGCCAAGCAACGGCTTGTGGTCAGTCACTATGGTAAAGGGCCGCCCGTACAAGAAATCATGGAATTTTTTTACGCCCTTCACGATTGCCAGACCCTCCTTGTCAATCTGTGAGTAGTTTCGTTCGGCTGCAGCAAGCGTCTGGGAGAAGTATGCCACCGGCACCTCTCTTCCATCCGGGAGTTGGTGTCCCAGGACAGCGCCGATGCCATAGGGAGAGGCGTCGCATGCCAGCACCACTGGCAGCCTCTCGTCGAAGTGTGCCAAGACCGAGTTCGAGACGAGCAAGTCCTTGACTGCCTGGAATGCGGCCCTTTGTCGCTGGCCCCACACCCAAGGGGCCCTTTTATCTAGGAGTCTGTGTAGGGGCTCCGCTACCGCTGCCTTATGGGGAAGGAAGGCATGGTAAAAGTTCAATAGTCCCAAGAATGACTGAAGTTCGGGCTTGCTCTTGGGCGCTGGGGCCTCACAAATGGCCCGTACCTTGTCACCGGTTGGATGGACCCCTTCTGCGTCCACCTTAAATCCCAGAAAGTCCACCTGCGGCACTCCCAGTAAACACTTTTCCCGCTTCACCTTGAGGCCCGCCGTCTGGAAACGGTGCAGGACGGAGCGGAGGCGGTCCTCAAATTCCTCTGGTGTGGGCCCAGCGATCAGTACATCATCGAAGAAGGGGGTGACGCCAGGAATCCCTTTAAGGAGAGAGTCCATTAGATTCTGGAATATGCCTGGTGCCACGCTAACGCCAAATTGCAGCCGCTTTACTCTGAATGCCCCTCTGTGCGTCACAATCGTCTGAGCCTCTGCTGTGGCTTCGTCCACAGGCAACTGTTGATACGCTTGGGCCAAGTCCAGTTTGCCAAAGATTTTTGACCCAGCCAGGGTGGCGAGGACATGGCTGACCACTGGCACTGGGTATGCATGGGCCGTGAGAGCCTTGTTTATGGTGCATTTGTAGTCTGCACAGATGCGGACCGAACCGTTAGGCTTGACGGGTGTGACAATTGGAGTTTCCCAGGGGGCGTTGGGCACCGGCTCCAGCACTCCTTGCTCCACGAGCCGGTCCAATTCCTCGTCTATGCGGGGTTTCAGGGCGAACGGGACCCGGCGGGCCTTGTGCCTGATGGGTCGTACAGCGGGGTCTAGCTGTAGGGCAATGGGGGGTCCTGTATATCGTCCCAATGCCCCATCGAAAACCCCTGGAAACTCTTTGCATATGGCGTCCACGTCCACTTGTAAGCTAGTGCGGTTCACCCCGGTAACGGCTAGCCCCAGAGGTCCAAACCATGCCAGTCCCAGTAAGCTAACGTAGGGGCCCTTAACTACCAGCAAGTCCAATTGTTGCTTTCGCCCTCGATATTGCACCCTGAAGGTCCCCACCCCCATTGTAGGGACCTTACGTTTCTGGAAGTCCCGGAGGGTGAATGGGGCCGGCCTTAGTTTGGGACCCCCATTAGGGCACAGTTCCCTTAATGTTCGGGCCGAGATTATGGATAGAGTTGAACCCGTGTCCAGCTCCATGCGGCATGGGGCTCCCTCTATCTGTACCTCTATATAAATTTTCTCTGTGCTGGGATGGGGCAACTGGAATACCTGGTAGTCCGTGATCTCCGTCGAGTTGCCTTGGTGCATGGTGCCGTGTGACCTGGGGCTCCTGGATCGGTCATCTGATGCTTGTCGACAGGTGAGTCGAGCCCGACACACCCGGGCGATGTGTCCCAATTTTCTGCACTGCCTGCACTCTGCGTTGCGGAAACGACAGGTCCTCCTCTCGTGGTTCTCCCCGCAGCTTGCACAGTTCCCTCCTTCTCGTCGAGGCTGCTGTGGTGTGTGTGCTGCTTGAGTGCGCCGCTGTACTCGGTGTACTTCCTCCCTGTCAGATTCGGATTCGTCGGTGAGGTCTTCGTGGTAGACCCTCGGTTGGGATGGCGGGGCCGGTCGTGCCTCTTGCGTTGACCTCTCGGCGGCTTCGGTTGCCAGGGCTTCCTCCAGAGCAATCTGGAACGTGAGGTCTTTTTTGGCGTAGAGGCGTCGTTGCAACATCTCGTCCCTCAGGCCACCGACGAGGCGGTCACGAAGCATGTTCTCCAACTCTGAGAAGTTGCATAACCGGGCGGCTTGGCGGAGGGAGGTCACAAACCCAGTTATGGTTTCCCCTGGGGCTTGCCGCTTTGCGTAGAAGGCATTTCGGCAAGCTACCACCGAGGGCTGTGGTGAAAAGTGCTCCTTCAGCCGTTCCATTATTGTTTTGTAAGAGACGGTAGCGACATCTCTAGGTGCAAGGAGAGCCCGGGCGATTTCAAACGTCTCCTCTCCACAGACGCTGAAGAATGTCGCCCTCTTCATGGCATCGTTGGTGACTTCTTTCGCTTGCAGGAGGAAGTTGAAACGGGCGGCGTACCCTTCCCAGTCTCCTGATGCTGGTTTGAATGGCGAGAAGCTGCTGTCGGTTGCCATTCTGGGTTCCTTGGGTCCTGGAGCTGAAGCCTGGATGCACGGTGCGATGCAGCGGTGCAGCAGGTGGCGGTGCTGCGGTGCAGTGCGTGGTGGCGGTCAGCTCAGCAGGATCCCACCCTCGTCGCCAGTGAAATATACTCGGAGTCGAGAGTGAATTTCATGCTCTTTATTCAGCTCATATTCATCAAGGAGAAGAAGAGAAGACGAATCGCTCTTTTCCCAAAACCATCTGCTTATATACATTATTTACACAATGGGCCTTGCGTGATTGGCTACTTCAGGGCTACACCTGTGGGCCAATTATATTGTGGATTGACTTCTGCCTGCAGCCCTATTGGCTGCTCCTACAGGCCAATCAGGTAGCAGATTCACTTCTGCCAGCCGCCTGATTGGCTGCTCCAGCAGGCCAATCAGGTTGCGGATTCACTTCCACCTGGAGTTGGATTGGGTAGCTCCCGCTGATTCTGAATCCTATTGTTCTAGGATTCAGCTCAGTACATAACATAAATGCTGGGGGAAAGGTGAATAAAGTGATTTCTGAATGCAACCTTTATCACTAGTGAAATAATTCCATAGATTCTACTAATAATGGTAAAGTAATGCATTTCTAAATCACTGTATATTTAGTGTAATTTAATGTTGGAAGAGAATTTTGCATATTGATTTTCGACAATGCCCCATGCCTTGTGTCTGTATAACCAAGCTGGCAATGCACTTCCAACATCACGTATATACTTCATTGATCTTCCAGTGTACCACAATCCTTCTTAGAATTAACTCTAATATATATTTATATGCCAGTAGCAGTGGTTGTAGCCAATAAAATTACAAAGGAGCTTTCAGAATACAGTACACCTTTCTCCTCACATATTCCATGCAGAGAATAGACCATGAGGTCAATTAAGATAGGTGAGAGGCTTGGTTCGGAGACAAATGTCCTTAGATTAAGGAGATGAGTTTAGGAAAATGCATTTGAAAACTATGAATAATCTGAATGAGTCAGGAGCCAGATTCATCTCCTGCTTCTCTAGTTTGTAGCTGGTTTTACAGAGCCTCTTCCCCCTCACATTGTTCATTTAATGTCCTTGGAGAGGCGTCTGGATTCACTGTAGCAGCAATGCCTCCCCTAAGCCTTCTTAAATGAACACGAATAATATCTATGAGGGCTAGTGCAGAAGAAAAATTCAGTAACATCCAGTAAAAGATAAGTTGTTCAATTATTACTTTGCTGGTTCCCCCCCCAAACCTCTTTTTCCCCCTTCTCTTTTTTGCTAGCGGCAAAATAAGATTTATTTTATCACCGTCCTTTCCTGAAACGCGCTGAGTATTTTCGTTTCTCTTCAACAGCTTTCAATGCCGTGTTATTATCCAAAGGCTCATAGAAGAGCCTGTATTTTTCTTTTTAATTAAGACAGGTGACACAGTGGGACTTGCGTGATTAATGCTTGAAGGGAAGAAAGATGCTTCTTTTGTGAACGTTTGCAATGAAACCAAGGAAAGGTCACTGTGTCATAATGCAGTTTATTTAAAAAAATAAATTTCAGGACTGGCAGGTCTTTCCTTCCGATTTACTTCATCAAACGATATGAATTTAATATTCCTCATAAAGACTTCCTGAGTTTATTACATTTTGCTTTTGACTGATGTCTTTCCTTTTAAAACTCAGGGCTTATTCTTTTAGGGAGAATTTGCATGAGCTGTGTCAAGGGACCCCTGATAATTTCTGAGTGAAGAACAAAATGAAAAAGCCAATAATATACGGCACACTGGGCCTTGCTCCAAGCAGTCATTTGTTGTTGTTGTTGCCGCCTCTGAGCATTTCTGGTAGCCATGCTAATACATCTGCCCTTCACTCTTTCCAAAGGTGAAAAGGGCTAGCAGAAATATTGTTTCCAGAGGCAGTTTCTTGAGCAACGGAAGCAAAGGAACAGATACGTTTTGACAAAGGAAAACAGCATGTAGTTTGTGCACAGTGGCTGTATGTAATAGCATGTGATGAACTTAAGTCCCACTGATAGCAATGGGCAGAGGCGGCAGGTTGCCCCCAAGATCGAGGGGGGCTGGCATGAAGCACACAGGCATGACGTCACACATGCGGCACAAATAGTGAGACGTCGCATGCGTCTCCTGACGCTGTGACCTCATGCCAGGCCACAGCGGTGTCTCCCAACAACTTGTAGGCCGCTGCAGCCTTCCACGACGTCGCACCCTTTGGACATTGAGGGGGGCCCCTTCAAACAAATTTTGACAGGGTCAAACACATCCTGCCCCGCTAGGATTGGGTCTCCTGGCAATGGGTCTACTCTAAACACTACTAAGGCTGCAATCCTATCTGATATCCCTGCAAAGTGGGGCTTTGCAGAATGGAAGAGCCACTGCGGCAGCCACAGTTTGTCCAGTCGTGGTGGCTGCAGTGGAAGGGGAAGCAGGGGCAGCTCTGGGCATTAGCACTGTCCTGTTCCACCCCAGGCAAATATATCCAGTGGGTTGGGGCGGGGTGGTGGTAGGGGTACTGGACAACTTGATTTTTTAAAACTCTCTCTCTCACACACACATGAAAACATCTCATTTTTTAAATTTTATTTTATTTTCCTCACCAAATTTCAGAGCAGTTTCTGTGGTTTTCTTGCAGTGGCCGCTGTTACAGTATAAGGTGAGGAAGAAAGGAATAACATAGCTTCACTTCATGTTTTGGGGGCAATTATTCTGAAACGTGCAGAGGTGAAGGTGCTACCCCTGCTCAATAAACTTTAACCATTTCTCTGATGGGCAGAGAGCGAGCGATGTCTCTCTCCCTAATAAGACGCAAATATTATATTCACTTTATGCAGCTTCTTCCTCTTCTTTTTTTTAAAAAAATGTCTTAATTACAAAGTGCCATGAATTGCCACGTGGTTGCAGACGCACCATACATTTAAAGCACACGGGTTTCCTCAATAGTTCCGGGAACTGTCATTTCCCCCCTCACAGAGCTACAATTCCCAGCACTCCCAACAAACTAAAATTCCCAGGATTCTTTGGGGGGAAAGTAATGTGCGTTAAATGTGCTTTAAATGTGTGTCTACCATCTTTGTGGTCGGTCTCTCCATCAAAGCACAGATTCCCTCCAATTCACCTCATGCCTCAGATTCTTCCAGAGGCACTGCACATGCCTAGAGTACTCTATTGCACTATGTACTTATCCAGGATATGATATAAAATTCATAAAAGAAAACTGGTTCCCACCAGAAGCAGAATAACCATGTATTAAATTTTGAATTGAATATTGAACCCAAGGCATTTTTCCAAGTGCAGTGCATCGATGAGGGTGCTTATATCATCAGAGAGAAAGGGAGGTGACCTGCTAGTGCAATTCACACCTTTCTGTTGCTGAAGGACTTCCTTGGTTTGATGAATAATAGTCTAGAAAAGGAAGCCTTCTTTCACAGGCATATATTTCACCAGCCTTATAGAATTTCCTGTTCCATGTGTGTGAGAGAGAGAGAGTGAGAGAGAGCGTATGAGGGAGAAAAAGAGCTTGTTCTGCATGTACTGTAGGTAAAACTGGGAATAAAATGAGCCATGGGAATAAAATGAGCCATGGGATGAGAAACAGCTGTGAGGTAGACCTCTGAGGAAAAACTCTTGCCACCTCGGGAGTGGCGAATGCATATAAAACCAGGACTGTCACGTTAACAACAACAACAACAACAACAACAACAACAACAACAACATATTTTTTCTACCCTGCCCATCTGGCAGGGTTTCCCCAGCCACTCTGGGCAGCTTCCAGCAGAAGGTTAAAAATACATTAAAACCTCAGTCATTAAAAACTTCCCTAAACAAGGCTGCCTTCAGATGTCTTCTAAAAGTCAGCTTATTTCTTTGACATCTGATGGGAGGGCGTTCCACAGGGCAGGTGCCACTGCCGAAAAGGCCCTCTGCCTGGTTCCCTGTAACCTCACTTCTCGCAGTGAGGGAACCACCAGAAGGCCTTCGGCGTTGGACCTCAGTGTCCGGGTTGAACAATGGGGGTGGAGACACTCCTTCAGGTACACAGGACTGAGGCTGTTTTAATCTGTTAACTGACCAGATTAATCAATTAAAATTATTGGGCTCGATTCATCAGGTACTGCTCCCCTGTCAACCTGTGTCCTCCAATGCAAATTTGTCACCTCAGATTTCTTTCATCAAGCGGCAAGCGACCTCAGCATCAACAGGAATTGAAGCTGAGGCTCCAATACTTTGGCTACCTCATGAGAAGAGAAGACTCTCTGGAAAAGACCCTGATGTTGGGAAAGATGGAGGGCACTAGGAGAAGGGGACGACAGAGGACGAGATGGTTGGACAGTGTTCTCAAAGCTACGAACATGAGTTTGACCAAACTGCGGGAGGCAGTGGAAGACAGGAGTGCCTGGCGTGCTATGTTCCATGGGGTCACGAAGAGTCGGAAATGACTAAATGACTAAACAACAACAAGGCTTCAGCAACTGCTCATGCTAAGCATTGGAACACACCAGAACGTTGAGAACTGCAATATTTTCACATGATAGATAATGCAAACCGTAACGTTATTTTATTGGATTCCTTTCCTGCCACCCTGAACTCCACATTGCAATGGATTTTAATGAATTGATTAATCAATTACATTGCAATCAGAGCCATCACTTCATTAAGGAACTCTTCGTCAATTAATCACCAGAGTTTTAGTCAATCAAATTGATTCATGTTGCACAAATGTGTGTGTTCCTTAAGAAAACCCCAACAACCAAGATCAAACTTTTTATAAAATTATAAATTATCATATTGAGTGAAAACACTTGGTAATGTATTCTGTCTCACCTCTAAGAGATCACGTGGATTTCATATTTGCACCATCTCCATTGCTTCCCCCCAGCAAGAGGCATTCTGCTGCTGCACTGGGAGGCTCTCTATTGCTGTCTTCCATGGCTAGTGAAGATAGTTAGTCTCTTAAATTATTAGTCTGGTTGACACTGGAGGCATGGCATGCAAATGTAATGGTGCTGCTAGCAGAGCCTCAGCACATCTGGCCTGGCATGAGAATGTAGTAAGACTAAGGAGTGACCATAGCTCAGTGGTAGAGCACCAACTCTATGATTCTATGATTTGATGAGTCTACTTTGTGTGCAGAAGACCCCAGTTTCAATCCCTTGTAGGATCCCTTTTAGGATCAGGTAGCAGGGGGTGTTCCTTAGACCCTGGGGAACCCCTACCAGTCAAAGTAAACAATACTGGACTAGATGGGACAAATCTGACCTGACAGAAGATGAAGAACTGTGAGCATGGCTTGTTCATAGAATCATAGAGTTGGAAGGATCATCTAGTCCAAGCCCCTGCAATACAGGAATATTTTGCTCAATGTGAGACTCCAACCTGCAACCCTGAGATTAAGAATTTCATGCTCTTCCTATAGAATAATATATTGGCCGACACAGGTTCATGGGATGGGGCAACAGGGCCTGATTTATCAGGTTTCTCCATATGAGGATAAGGGCATCTAGATAAAGAGGCCTCAAGATGAGTAATCAGCTTCCTCCCAACCAGGCGCCCCAATGGCTGGGTCAGCTGAGACTGATGGAGTTGTAGTTGAAAACTTCTGGAGAGCACCAGGCTGGAGATGGCTGTGATGGGCAATTTAGCAACATAGGAGCTTGGAGGCCATCTAGCTTGATGTCACTGGCTGGACAATGCTAGGGATTGGCTGAAGGAGTGGTGGGAGGCTCCAGCTGGAGAACCCCCTAGGGAAACCTCAGAGGAGGAAAGATCAGAGCCAGGATAGTGGTGGTGGGACACTGAAGACAGACCACAGTATGAAGAGGGGGGATAATGGTTGGATGCTGAACAAGCAACAGGCTTCAGTGTGAGAGAGGAACCAGAGGCAGAAAGCACTGTAGACTCAGGACAGGCAGCTGAGGAAGAAGAGGAGGGGACAGAGGCTGCAGCAACTTCACAGGAGCCTGCCAGTCCTACTGTATTAAGCTCCCCTCTTCTCTTGTCTCTAAGGGCAAAGGGGACTTTGCATGTAGCAGAACAAAGAGCATGGAGAACACAGGGGCAGTGTTTAATGCTGCTTGGAAAACATCCGGCCGAGGAGGAGACGTAGTGGGAAGTGAGAGGCACAGATCATCGGTTCTGGCAACTGCTTTACCGGGGCCAGTCTTACTGGTAGGTTTCTTTGTTGGTATTCTGTTTCCTTGAATAAAGAATTAACTTTACTGCTCATCTCTGAGTCTCTGTGCTGACCTGCACCTGGACCAGCCCTGACACTCAGTCTTATCTACACCGATTGGCAGTGCCTCTGCAGGGTTTTGGATGAGGACATTCCTGGATCTGCCAGGGATTGAATCTGGGACCCCCTGCATACAAAACAGATACTGTAATCTACCACCAATAATGCTGTTAATATCAGTGGTGGCTCTGATAGACCTAGGAGAAAGCAAGCTAAAAGTTAAGAAGGCTGAAGGAAATCTGATTTCAGAAAACAATCAGGAGTTTACATATTTTAGGATTGCTTTATTGCTTCATGCCATCCAATAGTAAATATAAGTGTGCAGAACAAGCTTTCAGATGACCTGTGTTGTTTGACCCTTTAACAATCCAAGTAATGAAGTGGCTTGAGCTGAGATCTCAAAAATGGCAAAGGTGTGCTGCTCATGAAACACAGCGAAAGACAGTTGCCTGAAGGAAGTCTTTTGTTTCCTAACGCAGTTTGTGAAAGGAACTTCAGAGTCTGATAGCACCAAGGGAAGATCTCAAGATCATGCACATAAAAAGATCGAAGGACAAATCTTTTAGTCCAAGGTGACTGGGTCTCAGGAATAAAGCAACCTCTTTTTCTGCGTGAGCACAACTTCAGATCATTTCCTGAAATGCCTGTCGAGGCAGAATTTAAAATTCGTTGTGAAGCTACAAGGCTAGAGGTCTTTGTGTGAGTTTGAAATCAAATCAAATATTAACACCTAGCCTGGAGATGTTTTTGCTTTTAGGCGCTTCCCCTCCTCTTACAAGAAACAGTTCCTAAATAGTCTCCCTTGTAAGCTGTTCCATAACCATTTCAATGTAATGTGATTAGAGTGTAAGTGTAGTGAGAGCAACTGTGGGGTAATGGCTAGGATCTGAGGCTCAATAAATCCCTATTCAGCCATGAAACTGACTGGGTGGCCTTGGGCAATTGGCTGCTTGGCCTAATATGCCTTACATATTAGGGTTGTTGTGATCCAGGATATAGGTCTGTAGGAAGGTGAAGCCCTACCTAGTGAAAGGTCTGCAGGTCTGGGCACATACTTTCCAACATTACTCCAATGAAATAGGGACTTCCTATTCAATAATAATAATAATTTTATTATTTATACCCCGACCATCTGACTGGGTTGTCCCAGCCACTCTGGGCAGCTTCCAATATATATATATATAAACATAATAAAACACAAAACATTAAAAAACACATTTTCTCTACATGCCTTCAGATGTCTTCTGAAGGTTGTATAATTACTTATCGCCTTGGCTCGGGGGTCACATACCTGGAGGGTATGGCTTTGCTGTCATATTCAACATGTTTGCTTGTTTCATTCCACTTATCAATAAAATCCCAATTAACAATAAAAAATCACCAATAAAAAGATTAACAAAAAAAATCCTAAATAAAGCAATTTCACATATAAAAGCAAATAATTTCCTATGAAACAAGTAAAACGTGCTCTTTCCCCCCTTATGCATCCTTCCCGATTTTGTTTATATGAATAATGATTAGACCAGATGTAATTTTATAGCATGAAAATCACTGTTCAGTTATATTCCAAGCGAAACAGTTCAGAGTATGTCTGTGAATGTCACAGTTTGGTTCTGTTATGACAGAAAATTGTTTTCTTCCAATAGTGGAATTGGTTGAGAAGGGCTTCCACCTTCGCTCACCAGGCCTGCAATGAGTCATCTTAGGACTTTCTTGTCTGTTAGGATGGCAACTTCAAAATCCCTCTAGCTAGAAACAATAAATATTCATGGGCGATGGGTGCCAGTCTTGGAAGAAAACTTCAGAGAGCTGAGATAGGCTGGAGGTAGCACCGTGGGAATCTAGCTGCAGAAGGAGCTGTTCAAAACAGGTAGCTTGTGAGGTGATAACTGGGATGTGAGAATCATAAGTTCTTGACTTGGAAGACCTCAAAATGAAAGGCAGGGAGGCGCAATGTGGCTTCCAAGGTGTATGGAGAAGCCGTACCTGCAGGGCTTGTCAAAGCAAGGCTAGCCTCAGAACCTGATCATAGTGCCAGTGTTCAGTTGTGGAGCCTGAGGAGCAACAAAAAAGTGTGTGTGTTTGTGTGTGTGTGTGTGTGTGTGTGTGTGTGTGTAGGAGTTTCATGCATGTAAGAGAATTCAAAAAGCAAGAAACTAATGGGGGAGTCCTACTCCAAAACAGACAGAAAGAACAGCTGGAAAAAAGAGCAGGATACAAAGATTTTAAGGAAGTTATTTGCTCTCACATAGCAGCTGTCAGAGGAATGTGAACAATCGGGAAGAATTATGGAGCACATTCTCAGCAAACATGTGCACCATGAAGAATGAAGATGTGCAGCTAAAAACAAAGAAAAACAGTTCATGTAAGTGAAGCAGTTATTAAATAGAATTATCCCAGCAGATACATTCTTTTGGAAGTGCCTTTTAGCAAATTGTATCTGGACAGGTTGTTGTTGTTTTTTTAAAAAAGAAATGTCTTGAATACTTGTTACTTTTTTTTCCTTTTTGAGAAAAATGTGATTTACATGGAATGATTGCATTACAGCCTGGAAAATAGTCAGTTTGCAGGATTCTCGTGAATATTAATCCTTTTTAGCACATAAAGGAAATACAGCTTCGTATTTGTGTAAAGAACTAGGTCAATATTGAAAAGAGGGCTCCTAAACATTCATTTGAATGAAACACATGAGATCTCTTGAATAGCTGGCTACATGCACCCCTCTTACTTATCATTTCTAGCATTGTTCAGAAAAAGTCTTTCTAATGAATATTCATGTCCATTACCACACCGATCTGCATAGCAAAACTATTGTGCACAGGACCGTATGCCTCACAACTGACACAAGGCTTGACTCACCTTATTAGTGAAGAGGCACAATCCCCTGTGATATATACGTGATCAATTATACAGTGCAAATATTGGCTAAAGAGTAGTGAGTACTCAAAGCATAAATATATCTAATAGGCTGAAAATAATCAAAATACCATATTTAATGGTGCTTACCTTAGGACTGAGTGGGTTGCATTCATAATTAGAAAACATCTATTCTTGCTTGTGGATAATTCACTGAATATTAGACTGATAACCTGCAACCAAAACTATCATCAGGGGTGCTACTCTGGGACTATGGAAGCCACAGCAGAGCTTCCCCTTTCTAGAGCACTGGGGTGACATAACAAAGGTCCAAACCATGTGGGGAGGTTCATGCTATTGATCCTCCCTCAGGGCCGGTGATTTGGTGCCTTGTGTGAGGCCAAGATCTGACATCTCCTTCCCAAAGCCAGCTAAGAGGCTCCAGGCTTTGGGAAGGAGGTGTGAGGGTTCTGACAGGGTCTCAGAGCCCTCCCTCCCTCCTCTTCCCCAAAGCCCTGTAAGCACTTGCCCAGCCTTGGGAAGGAGACAAGATGCTCTAGGAACCTGCCAGAGCCAGGCAAGTGCTAATGGGCTTTGAGAAGGTGTCCTTCTCAGCTGTGTGCTGAGCACCTCTGCTCTGCTTCTCCAGGGGCGTAGGAAGGGGGGCAGTGGGGGTGGACTGCTCCGGATGCCCTCACCAAGGGGGGATGACATTCGGCGCTCCTTCCACGACTCCCAAGCGTACCCCGAGCCATCGGGTTAAGGGGGGGAGCTGCACCACTTTGCCGGCAGTATTCCCCCCTTCCCCCTTCATTTTGACAGCTTGGGGGAGGCTTGGGAGTCATGGGTGGCTGGCATGCTGAATGTCTGCCATGAGCGGCTTGCTCCGCCTCCGGCTGCAGGGCACGCACACTGCTCTGGGCACCCAAGCAGCTATCCCGCGCCTGGGAGGGCACCCTCTGTACCCCACCCCCCCTCGGGAGCGCCCCCCGCCCTGCTCAGGAGCACGTGTGCCCTGGGCAGTGTAAGCATATGCTCTGCCGCTGTGTTTCCCTAAGTCAGCATTATCAGAATGGATAAAAGAAAGCTCCAATTTAAAGTTTCCAATACATAAACAAAAAGGGAGTAATAATACGATAAAAGTTAAAATACAGTACAATTATGCTAAAAAGCTTTACAATTAAAAAAAACAACCCTCAATTTAAACTAACTGGGGGAAAACAACCTCTTAATCAGATGTAAATTATGCTGATTTAAATTAAACTGGCATAAAGTATACCAGATTCCAGAGCTTGGCTAGGAGGCTCGGGGAAGGTAAAATGCTGGCAGAGCCAGTCTGAGCCTGGTGGAGCGGAATGAAGCCAGCCGAGCACAGAGAGCCATCTCAGCCAGCATCATTGGGGGAAATGTGCCCACCTGCTGACCTGCAGGGAAGAGTCTCCAAACACCTTTCTCAGATATGCCCAAACTGTGAGGTTCCACAGAGGCAGGTGAGGGTAAGTGACATTGGGTTGGGGGAAAGGAAGTGGTGTTGATCCTGATTGTGATGTTGGTGCATGTGCAGAAAACAACCCTACTGGGAAAAGACCAGAAGAGTGGGCTGCAGGTGTGCTATGCCTATCCCCTCAATGTTTTCCAAAGGAGCCGCCCAGTTCAGAAGTCTGCTCACCTTCATTGGTGGGTGGTGTTGTGGCCAGACCATGGGCTTGATCCTAGGGGGATAAATTGCAGTCTACCCTGGCTTTCCTCCTCAGCCTTCTTCGACAGATCTCCCACCCTCCCTCCCTTTTCTTTTGCTTCAGTTTGGGCTATGACCTTGCTATGGACAACGTGGGCTGCTGTATTTAGGACCGGGTAGGAATTTTCCCACTTGGCAAATTGGCATTGGTCATTTGCGTGTTTAGACCTTTAAACTTCCCCCTATAAATAAATTCAGTCAAGACTCAAATTTTGGTTTTTGTTTTTTTGGCAGAATTTAGGCCACAGCTTTATTGATTACATCAGGTGAGTGGTTGCATAGGCTCTGGTTCGACTAGCTCCCTGCACCGTTGCAGGTAGTGCTGGCCCAGGGCATCAGCATAGGTAAGGCTGGCATCTTCATAACTCAACTTCTTTATCAGCATTGCTAATTCAATGTTTGTGTCATGCATCTTTGAATCAGTGTGATCTTTAAGCAACAACCTCCTTGGATGAACATCATTAATTCAGTGTGTGTGTGTGTGTGTGTGTCTGTATAATAGGATATTTCAAAAGATCAATGGCGTAGTGTTAAATTCAGTGCATGTCAATTACAGACTGATGAAGGAGAACAACTAATTCATTTTAATTAATCTTTAACCTCTGACCGAGAAAGGTTAGTTACAGGTGAATGTGTAGAGGCCCCTTGCATGTCACAATTTGCTTACAGCATGCAGGTGTACACGAGAAGCCAAGACCGGGGCAGTAATCCTACAACAATATTAAAAGATGAGTAGACTGGGGATTTCCACACTAAGGATATTACCTTCAAGACTTTGGCATTGTTGTTGTTGTTCTTGTCATTTGTTAGCTTAAAGGTAAAGGTAAAGGGACCCCTGACCATTAGGCCCAGTCGTGACCGACTCTGGGGTTGCGCGCTCATCTCACATTATTGGCCGAGGGAGCCGGCGTATAGCTTCCAGGTCATGTGGCCAGCATGACAAAGCCGCTTCTGGCAAACCAGAGCAGCACATGGAAACGCCGTTTACCTTCCCGCTGTAGCGGTTCCTATTTATCTACTTGCATTTTGACGTGCTTTCGAACTGCTAGGTTGGCAGGACCGAGGAACGGGAGCTCACCCCGTCACAGGGATTCGAACCGCCAACCTTCTGATCAGCAAGCCCTAGGCTCAGTGGTTTAACCACAGCGCCACTAAATGCCTTGAAGAGGTTCCGAAGCGGTGCATAAGATATAAAAGCCAAATGCACAAAACCAATTAATATCCGTGATCAAAATACACAATAAAGTGGTGGCATAAAAACAATGAAAAAGCCAACCTTTGTTTTACTATAAAGATGATAATCACTGGACCTGTGGCAAGGCTGTAATGGAAGCCCACATAGAGTACATTCTTAACCCTGTGATGGATGGGGACTGCATTATTTTGATTTTCTCTGACCTACATAATAAAATACAGGCGAGACCTAGATCTTGTACATGTGGAACCTGCAACAAAGCACTGCACTGTGTGGGGTGCTCCTGTTCAGGATTCAGCCAGCCATTCTCCTCTCCAGGATACTCCATCCCATTTCCTCTGCCCCAAAACTCGCCCTCCTCACCAGTCGCTCAGCACTCCATGCACTTTGTAAGGCTGTTTGCAGTCTCCCCTCTTAGGGTTTCTTTCTAAATATTTTTTTCTAATACTTCTGAAAACCTTGGGGTTCCCCCAAGTCTATGGATAATTCTCCCCCTTGTGCATAGATAGTGTCAGATTGGCTACATTTGGGTAGGCAAGCACATGGGGAGTTAAGTTCGCAGTTGGTCTTGCTAGGGTGCCTTCTGTCCCTTCCAATCAACAAGTCCACCTTTTAGGACTGTGGCAAAATGCTTGATTCTGTGATCAGGTTTCATGTCATACATCTTGGCACCGTTCTTCTGTGACAGGCTATAAGAAGTAATATATTTTTGTTTGACTTTACTAAGTTATGTCTGTAGTGACAAATTGTGCTCAGCAGGTGTAACTGCAGGCGCGTGACAACAAGCAGCAAGCTGCCTCAGTGTAAAATGAATTGACATCTATCTTTGCACAATCCTACCTACCCCTTCCCATCAGTTTTTATTATTATTAAAAAACCTGCATCATTTGGCTAATCATCAGGGCAATTTTATTGCCAAGCTAGAGTTTGTATCAAGGAAGACAGGGTGCGATGTGCAGATCTCATCTATTTGTCTGGAAGCACACTACAAATTGAAGGCGATTAGCCACATGAGTACTCTTATCTCTCTAGCTGCTATTCTTGAAGAAGGGGGGGAAGAGGGGGGTGTTATTCTTCCTACTAGCTGCTGCAGAATGGGCCTGAAGTCAGGAGATGATTTATGAAATTCTGGAAGTGCTTCAAGGGATATAACACTGTTTCCGTTGACAGCAGAAGTTTTATAATGGAAGGGAGAAACACTTGATGGTCTGTCTTTCAGCTGAGCAGAGCAAATATGCTGGGAATAATGTGGCATATACATTACACATTCCTGCACATATAATCATGGCCATGCGCTTTAGCAGAGGTTGCCAACACTGTGCCCTCCAATGCCCATCAGCCCTAGCAAGCACATCCAGTAGGATTGACAGCATTTTAGTGTACATTCTCTTTTCCTAAGGCACACATTCTTTTCTCATCCAGTTTCCTTTACATACAAATTTCTGCAACCAGTTTCTCTTGATATTATGCATTTTCATATGCTATTATTTCCACTGATATATGCACACTTGCTCTGAATGTATGCATTTTTTTGGTTGGAGAATTGCAACACAAAATTCAGAGAATTGTGCACGTTGAAGGAGAGTTCCATTTTAGTTCACATATTGTTTCAGGGAGTGCAAATTAGGCAGGTATTTGCCTTACTTAAGGTATTTGCCTTAAAATGTGAACAGAACTTAATTTTTCTCCCATCCATAGGTTTAGTGGTACAGTGGAACCTCGGTTTACGCCTACCTCCGTTTATGAACACCTCCGTTTACAAACACTGTGGACCCGGAAGTGTTTACATCCGGGTTCCGCGGCGTTGGATGCGTAGAAGCGATCTGTGCAGCTTGCACATGCGCAGAAGCGATCTGCGCAGCGTGCGCGTGTGCAGAAGCACTCTATCAGCACTTCACACACGCACAGAAGCATGCCTTTGGTGAGCGAACACCTCCGCAGAACGGATTGCGTTCACAGACACCTGGCCTGCTGTGCTGGTGTCTACCTATAATTCCACTGTGGAATACTGGGAATTCAGAATTTATTTGTTACCCTGAAGTCCATGTGCTAACACACATGTAGAACCATCAACTATTACTGGTGTGACCGAATGTTGACCTGCTCAGCTTGCAAGTCTTTAGCAAGCCACTATCTCCTGGCCATAGTTGCCCATCTATAAAATGGAATTGATAGTTATGTACTTTACTGACAGGGTGTTTGTTGTAGCTTTTTTAAGGAGGAGGTGATATTTAGGTATTTAATAATGTGCAGTTTAAAATATCTTAGGTGAAATTACACGTAGTGTTTGTGGGCTTGGAAAACGTGCTCTCTGATACATGGCACTTCCTGCTACTAGCTAATAAATAAATAAATTATGGCTTAGTGGTTCTGTTACTACAGCTAACCCTGCTCCAGCCTTCTATCTGGGCAGATAGTTTGGAGGTATTCCCTCCTTTACTGCATTAAACATGATGCCCATAGATACTTTCTCAAACAGCCAGAGTAGATTTCTTATTAGTATCCTTGGCAATGCCCATCATCCTTTGGCTTGGTACAACAAATGAATCAAATGATACATCTAACAGTCAAATTTCAGCCTGAACAATGGAACTCTGATTGTATCAAATACGGAACTACTGCAGAGCCGGGAAATTAAGGATGATTGCTCCCCCCCCCTTGTCCTGCTGCACCTTTGCATATTCATGCCCATCTGACAAAACGGCAAGGCAGTTGCCCATGGTAAATGCATGGTGTGTTCAGATGAAGAGAAGCAAGAGGTCTTTTCCCTCCAAGGATTCTCTGATCAGATGAATTACAAGCATGGGTGGCAGATGTCACATACGCAGCCAAATGCTCTTTGATAAAAGAAATGGCGTCTGAGACCTTCAGATGCATTATGCATCAACAAACGATCACCTCTCCCAACGATGGCTGAACACAGATACGTAGTTAATTGTCTTCAAAGTAGGCAGTGAAGCTTGACCTGTTGTGCTGCATGCAATATCAGTTTCCTTATCTGTTCCTATTTTCAAGCAATATGTGCATCCATAGCAGTTTATTCATGTCTGCATGGTGAGTGTATGTTTTGGTGTATGTTTGCCACTCACCACCTGGCCCAGGGCGGGGCCAAGGCCTATAAGAACTGCTGCTGCTGCTGCTGCTACCAGCCAGGAGGACTCCCCTGCTCAGCGCCTGGAGGCCCCAGTCCTGCCACTCACCACCTGGCCCAGGGCGGGGCCTGATGGGCTTTATAACGGACTGTTGCCGCTGCTGCTGCTGGGCAGAAAGGGCTCCATTTTGTTTTGTTTTGTTTAAATTCCTGTTATTTTTTCCTATGTTATTTTAAACTGTATTAAGGATGTATTCTTAGTTTTAGATTTTGATTTATGTCGAAATTGTTTTCTATTCGGTTGTGTATTTTTTGATGTGGTTTATGTATTGTTTGTGACTTTTGTAATTGTGCTATTGCTGTATTGTTTTGATATTCGACTGGAAGCCGCCCAGAGTGGCTGGGGAGACTCAGCCAGATGGGCGGGGTACAAATAAAAAATTATTATTATTATTATTATTATTATTATTATTATTATTATTATTATTGGTACATGTACCAAAGTCAATAACCAACAAAAAATGGCTAAAATGGATCTCACAGACCAGCTATTGACAATCGTTACAGAGAATTATTTCAGGGCTTGCTGTCACTAAAGCCATCTGTACAGTATTTCAGAGTGGGGAATATGTCAAGCCAGATCTTAAGTTGCATGTAGAGAGGAATAGCTTGTTTGTGGGTGAGAGCAAAGGTTCCTGTTCTGCTCTTATTATATGCATAGAAGGTAGACATTAGTTTAAATCCTGCTATACTATTTTAAAGAATTGTGGGAAACATAAAGGAAAACAAGAAAGGTACAAGAGTTGTCCTGAAACTTGGCATTCAGTAGACAATAAAGGTTGTTTTCATTTACAAATTTATTTCCGACTATTCATTTCCCTAGATCTTTGAAATGTTTTCAGCCCCATAGCCTTAAGAAACCTTTCCTGTGGTACCAAAGGCTGAAATACAGCATGTAACTTCAGGGGTAATTTAGTATTATAAAATAACATTTTTAAATCTGATTTTAAGAAACACATTTGTTTCACTTTTTTAAAAAACAACTTGGCTTAACACGGAATCTGAATATAACAAATGGATGTTAAATTCTACACTTTTTGGTTAAAACTAAATTGAATTCTTGAACTGACCGTCTATCAAACATGCTGACATAAAGTCTGCCTTTCTTTGTGTAAAAGAGAACGGAATAGGGAAAATATGTGACTTTCAAGAGGCAATGTAAATATGATAGAGTAGTAAGTCAAGCATTATGAATTTTTTTTTTTACTATTAACCAAACAGTATGGATCTTTCTCTCGCACTTGTGAACCATGGTTTACAGTGAATGAGCAATGTGCTCCTTCTTCACACACACACACCCTGGTAGGAGAAGGGTTGGTTTCTCAGTATGTCTGAACCTGGGTTTGTGGTTTGCTGCTTCTTAATAAGCCACCATCCATAAGCTAAAAATAAACCATGGCAATTGTCACTACAGTCATACCTCGGGTTACAGCCTCTTCAGGTTGTGCATTTTCGGTTGCACTCCGCGCCGAACCCAGAAGTACCGAAACAGGTTACTTCTGGGTTTCAGCACGCATGCACGCGCAGAAATGCTAAATCGCGCTTTGCGCAGGGGCACAAGTGCCGAATCGCAACCTGTGCATGCACAGAAACACAGGCGTGGGTTGCGAACGCTGCAAGTTGTGAACATGCCCCCCGCATGGATCACGTTCACAACCCGAGCATCCACTGTAGTTAGAGAGAAGCAAGCCAAAACTTCCCGATCTGCTTATCTTGCTAATACTGTACCAGGAGAAGAGCAAAGCAGGAAGATTGGGCACAGTGTTCTTCAATTTTGGGTCCCCAGATGCTGCAACTCCCATCATCCCTAGGCAGCTTAGCCAATAGTCAGGGATGATGAGAGTTGTAGTCTGATAACCTCTGGGGATTCAGGAATGAAGAATACTGCACTCAGCATGCATGAGATGCTGAGGGTGCATCTACACTCGTGGTTTTTAATGTTAAGGAATGTGTGAATGGACACATGACGTCCTACTTTTAACATTCATAATGCGTTATTAAAATGTGACATCAGAGGTGGAACAGAACAACCAGCAACCAGCAGCAGGGAGATAGCGGTTTGATGGAAAAAGCCAAGCTAAAAAATGCTTTCATTAACAAGTATGCCCTGTGACGTTTTAGAACAACGTATCTAATATCGTTCTGATAACGTTAAATAGGTCAATGTAGATCCAGCCTGAGATACTGCTTTGCCCAGTTATTGTTACTGGAGATGGGAACGCATGACAGTCCTTGCCCCCAAAACAAATTGTGCTCAGCAAGCATTATTGGGGAATGCTTTGAAACCTTTGGATTGTGTGCGTGCCAATAAGCATCCACTAAATACACTTAGGATGTGCAGTCGTATCTTGGTTGTTGAACAGAATCTGTTCTGGAAGTCCGATCGACTTCCAAAAACGTTTGACAACCAAGGTGCGGCTTCCAATTGGCTGCAGGAGCTTCCTGCACGCAATCGGAAGCCGCAGAAGCCACGTCGGACGTTCGGGTTCCAAAGAACGTTCAAAAACTGGGTTCCAGGTTTCCTTCTGGGTTTGCACCGTTCGGAAGCCAAAATGTTTGAATTGCAAGGCGTTCGGGATCCAAGGTATGACCATAATTGGCAGACAGTCCTTCGCACTCCCACTTTTCACCTCTCACTCACTCTAAAGCAAATAAAGCTGTCTTTGGGAAAGGAGAAGGGTAGCAGGCAGAGAGGCCTGCACCCAGGAGGCCTCAGCCTCTCTGCCAGCTGGAAAGGAAGCACATAACATCTGTTCCTGGTGAGGATGAAACACATGTCCCATTGTTCCCAGTGACAAATGATACTGAGGATGCCATTTTTTCATCCATGGGATGATAGGTCCATTGTGCCCCATAGGAAATGATGCTTTAGCCATTTCCTTTGGGAAAGGGGGCCCTCTGCAACTTACTTTTACCTTCCCTTTTGAGGGAGGTGGCATGGCTGCAGATGAAAGGCACTCACAAGAAGAATCAAGGGTGGAGGTGCTCACCTTGATTTCGCTCTTTTTCATTCAAGCAAGGGGACTCAAATCTTTCTGGAAATCCACACTCTTTCCCCAATTGCCACCCTTCCTTCTGTAAAATTCTTGGCGCTTAGGCCGTAATCAAGCACAGGGGTCAGCAAACTTTTTCAGCAGGGGGGCGGTCCACTGTCCCTCAGACCTTGTGGGGGGCCGGACTATATTTTGAAAAAAATATATGAACGAATTCCTATGCCCCACAAATAACCCAGAGATGCATTTTAAATAAAAGGACACATCTACTCATGTAAAAACATGCTGATTCCCGGATCGTCCGTGGGCCGGATTTAGAAGGCGATTGGGCCGCATCTAGCCCCCAGGCCTTAGTTTGGGGACCCCTGATCAAGCACATCCAGCTCTATGTTGGAGTTTGTCCTTTGTCTTCAAGTAAGGTAACTTGCTTTGTGCCTTGCATGCGAACACAGAACCAAACCAAATTATGTTAATGCAACAATTAACAACTTTTGCTAAGCAGATACAAATGTGTAGTGCCAAAAGCATGGCGTATTCATGACAAGAAGTTTTGAATTTTGTTCCTAGGTTGTTTTAAGGCTTTATATAGATGCAAAAAATGTTATTAGAATCAATTAGTATGTATGTTCAGGAAATGCATGGATTACAAAATGAAAAACTTGATATCAGTTATGTAAATCACTCCTTTTTCTTTTCTTTTCTTGATGATTTAAATAACAAATTCAAATGCCTTGATGTAAATTAAACCTTACTATGATCAATCTTATAGTCAATGTTAGATTAATTATTTGGTCTGCCTTTAAGTATAAGATCCCCTCCATTCCTTGATCTAAGTTATGACCCGGGCATGAGGGGGGTGGGTGGGCTGTGGGCTTTAACCCTTTGGTTAATCACTCCACAGTGTGCTTGCCTCTCATGCAAATAGCAGGTGCAAGGGGGCAATCTGGATCAGGACCTTGGCAGCAGGGGGCAGGGGCAAAGGGTTGAAGTCCCCTATGCTCTCCCCCTCCCCATGTTGGGTTCTGAAAGCCAGATCAGCAGGCCCTTGATGGTTATTTCTGAAAGGAAAATATCATGTTCAAGAGAAAACTGCATGATTAACATGCAGTTTGATCCTGAACTCGTGAGTCTTATTGTTGGTCAGGTTAGATGAACAAATATTTCTGGGTTGGGGATTTGCGTGGCAATACCCAGATCCCTCCGGAAATAAATAAAGACACAGGACACGTTGAATAAGGTTAATGGGCATAAAAAGGCCACAACTTTATTGATTACGGGTGTAGAGAGATATTGGCTTAGGCATTGGATCTAACCAACTATATCCGACTCCAGCCCATTGGGCTGGCAGTCTGTGAACATGCAGTTTGATCTTGAACTCGTGAGTCTTATTGTTGGTCAGGTTATCAGGGTCCCCAAACTAAGACCCGAGGGCCGGATGTGGCCCAATCGCCTTCTAAATTCGGCCCACGGACGGTCTGAGAATCAGCATATTTTTACATGAGTAGAATGTGTCCTTTTATTTAAAATGCATCTCTGGGTTATTTGTGGGACATAGGAATTCATTCATATATATTTTTCCAAAATATAGTCCGGCCCCCACAAGGTCTGAGAGACAGTGGACCGGCCCCCTGCTGAAAAAGTGTGCTGACCCCTGGGTTAGATGAACAAACATTTCTGGGTTGGGGATTTAATCATTAGCATATTTAAAAACCAAACATATTTTACAGATATAGTTTAACTTTACCTAACTTTCAAATTAATTATTAATATTAACTTTGATTTATTAATTGCCTTCTAAAACCACCATCTCAAGGCTATTCACATCTAAAATAATTAAAAGCAGTTAACAACAACAACAACAACAACAACATCAAGCTGGCTCAGTCGGTAGAACATGAGACTCTTAATCTCAGGACTGTGAGTTTGAGCCCCACATTGGACGAAAGATTTCTGCACTGCAGGGGGTTGGACTAGCCGCACAGAGGTAATAATACCTCTGCAGGGTAATAATAATAATAATAATAATAATAATAATAATAATAATAATAAATAATAATAATAATAATAATTAATAATAGACTTTCGTGGTACCTTACAAATCTGCAATTCTATGATTCTGTGATTTAAAACAAGACTAAAGCCCTAACAAGTGGACACTCGTGGTTAAGACCCATTAATCCAGCTAGGAAAACCTTTTGGAACAAAAACATCTTCAGTTGTTTCTTGAAAGTGCCAAGAGTGAATGCTTGTTGTAGGGCAACAGGAATTGTATTCCACAGAACAGGGCCAGCCATGGTAAGAGCCCTACACTGAGTAACTGTGGAGTGAGCTTTTGAGATCTTTGGCAGTTGCAGGAGAAATTCTCTTGCAGATCAGAGTGATCTGTTGGGTGCATAAGGAATAATAAGATGGTCTCTCAATCTTTGATGATGCTTGTTCCTGTTTTTCCAAAAGTGGTTCCACACATCCCAGCATTAGTGAATGGAACAGGTTTCACATGATCGCCCAGCCGAAGATGCTTAAGTTGCTTCTTTTAAACCCTGTACAATTTGAGATCCTGGCAACTGACGGTATCGATATGCAGGTCCGGGGCAATGCATCATAATGTTCAGTCTGGAGGACATGCAGATGGTAAACTGCTGCACACGCTATCAAATTCATTCGGGAATGTAATTGTGGTTTAATTGTTTCTGTACAAGCAATTTAACTTTTAGATAGGGTATTATTTTATGGCTTACAAAGCAGCTGAACAATAAGGAAGGCCTACTGATTTACAGCACTGTGCTGACCTCAGGCATAAAACAAAATTATCCCCTCTCCTTCTTACAGGTGGCTAATTTCTCATTGGCTCTCACTTCCATGCTGTTGTTGCTACTTAGTTACAGAGAAGAAGGAAAGATCCTCTTCACCATGGAGAACAAACGTTGTCTGCTCTGGCCAGGAGAACCATCTCAATAGATATGTGTGTTTTTCCCAGATGCCTATTTACATTTAATAATGCCTGTTGCCATCCTTGAAGAATAGGGCCTGAAATGTAAATTTAACCAACAGGGCTGGGTCGTTCTGGGAAAGTATTCTTTGTATTTGTTTAGATTAAGGGTCCGGGATTACAGGGGATAAAGTGCAGCAATGCTATTGTCTGAGAACTGTTGAGCATCAAGCCAGCAGGAACTCAGAGCTCTGTATGAAGCTGCTTTTTGAGGGGGAACTGCTAGAGCAGGGTTTCCCAAATTTAGGTCTCTAGCTGTTTTGGGACTACAACTCCCATCATCCCTGACCACTGGTCCTGCTAGCCAGGAATGATGGGAGTTGTAGTCCAAAACAGCTGGAGAACCAAATTTGGGAAACCCTGTGCTAGAGCTTTCCATTGGATTATTTCCCTGGGTGAGGCATGCAGAACCTGTGGTCCTCTAGATGTCGATGGACTCCAACAGCATGGCCAGTGATCAGGCATGATGGGAGTTGTAGAGACACAGGTTCCCACCTCTACCATAGGTGGTAAGTAATTCCTGGGCGCAGAAGTGACTCCTGGGCTGTTTCTTACCTTTCCTTTCCAGTGAAAACAATTGACCCTGTCCTTATCCCCAACTCCAACCGTTGCAGGGACTAAGAGAGCACTGGATGCCATAACAGCATGGATACCACACCCTCCAACATTTCATAATGTCTATAAGGACATGCTAGATTCTGCTTCGTCTGGTGTGCTCTATATTTACTGACCCAGAAATGGCCTGTCAAGTAATTTGAAAGTCGAGGGAATGTTGGCACTTTGGGATAAAGACATACTAGAAAGGCCTGGTTGTCCTCAAGTGTCTTGTGAGCACCTCAAAATATGCCCCAGGAGCTTCAGTGTGAGGAATGAAAGGCTTAGAAGTGCAGAGTGTGGTCATGTCCAAGAATTTACACAGGTGTGCAACCAATATTACTTCAATGCTGTGCAAGGCCTTGATTCAACCATTCACATGAAGATGGATTTTTTTGGGGGCGGGGGCAGTGGTTTATCCATGCACGAATTCATACTGGAAATACAGAGGGGAAGGGGAGAAAATGAAGGAACGGTAACCTGCCGCAGACCTTGGAGTGGAGGATCAGGGCCTGCACACGTGACAGTGCTCCCTATGCAATGTTTGCCCTTGTGCAGACAAGGTGTTTTGGTGTCTTTGTAGAAACGCATCCTTTCTTCTGACATGTGCAGGCAGTGACCGTTTAAGGCACATCCAATATGTGAGTGATGTCACCAGACATCACAAAAAGGGGGTGGAACAGGGCTGGGCTGGGGTCAGAATGGAGTCTTTGCGGGCTTTTTCACTGGTGTTTCAAATATACACAATTTCACTTAAGTGTGCAGTGCCTTGGAACATATCCCCTGTGTACATTAGGAGTTGCCTGTAATGTGCTGTATGCGGGGGTGCCGGGGGGCGCTTGCATTTTGTCCATAAGTTGCAACAAGTGTAAAATGCAGTAGCCCATCTTGTGATGCAGGGGGTTCCCGTTAACAGTGTATAGCACCTCTGCTTAAGAACACGCACTGGCTGCCTATATCCTCCCAAGTCAGATTCAAGGTCTTACTGTTAGCATTGAAAGCCCCACACAGCTTGGGAACAGCGTACTGAAGGGACCACTTTGCCTTTTATACCTGATCTTTATGTTCAGCCAGAGAGGCACCACTAAGGGCGTCACGTGATGCTTGCCTTGCTTCTACAGAAATTGGGCGTTGAGTGTGTCTAGGCAGTGGATTAATGGTTAGCAAGCATCCTTAGTATTTATTTTCAAATGCGTGCTTAAAACCCTATTGTTTACACGGGTCCTTTTCTGATGCATAGCTCCACCCATCGATTACTGTGTGTTTCCGTCCAGATGTTAAGCTCTTCTATGGATGTGTTATGTTCCCCATCTAGCTCATGGGCAGGCAAACTAAGGCCCAGGGGCCGGATTCGGCCCAATCACCTTCTCAATCCGGCCCGCAGACAGTCTGGGTGTCAGTGTGTTTTAACATGAGTAGAATGTGTCCTTTTATTTTAAATGCATCTCTGGGTTATTTGTGGGGCCTGTCTTTTGTTTTTACATGAGTATAATGTGTCCTTTTATTTAAAATGCATCTCTGGGTTTATTTGTGGAGCATAGGAATTTGTTCATCCCCCCCCAAAAAATATAGTCCAGCCCCCCTCCCCCCAAGGTCTGAGGGACAGTGGACCGGCCCCCTGCTGAAAAAGCTTGCTGACCCCTGATCTAGCTACTTTGTTTATTGTGCTGTATAAGTTCTATTTTTGTAGGAAATGAGGTGCCTGAACTCACCATGAACGCCTCCTCCCTTGTTCTCTTTGCATAACGGCAATGGCGCCTACCTGAGAGGTGCCAGAACTGAGTTCCGGTTAGTTCCGGCTGAAAAAAAAAATCCCTTGGTGTATATAACCCAATAAAGCAAATATATTAATATATATAAATGAGTGCTGGAATGAGTTCAGAAACTGATGTCAATCCAGGCCTCAAAGGCCCACTATTTTGTGGGAGAATTCTTCATGCTTAGCAATATTGTGAACTTGTGCTCAGGGAGACTGTGCCAATGTTGCTCTGTAAGTCTTTAACTAGCACCCAAACAGCTTGCAATTCACACAAAGTCAAGGTGTAGGCCAGAGGTGGGCTTCCAGGCAGCATGAGTCCTGCCAAGCTTTTACTCTAGAAAACACCACCCAGCTTCCTACCCTTTCCTCCAGAATAGGAAGCCATAGATGACTTGCCACATGATGGCAGTGTGGGGCTGAGTGGGGTGGAGGAGACAACCACCCGTTGGCCTCATATTGCTTGCCTCTTCTTCAGGGTGTGAGCTCCAAGACTTGTGTCTCATTGTGGGGACTAATGACTCACAGCAAGCACGTACGGTGCACAGATTGTCTAGTGCCAGTGAATGCGCATATATACATGCCTGTCTCCTTCTTCCATTGAGAATCTGAAAGCTCCTTGTCATGTTTGTTCAGGAGAGAGAGATGAATAACTTACGTTGGGGAACTATTACTTCCCATGGAGTTAATTTATCTTGCAGCAAAATTCCATCAGAACTGGGTAATGGCAAAACTCTCATATCTGTCCTTGTAAAATTACTTCAAATAATTGCAATTGCGGAAATCAATGAAAATAATATGTTCCATTATTTCCACAAAGCATGAAGAATAAGCCCTGTGGACAACCTTGCACAGCAGTTGCTTGCATTCAAAGTGCTATCTCAGACTTTATTATGCCAAATCATCTGTTGTGGCAAAATTCAAACTTCTAAGAGGTTTAGTGTTTTGATCAAGAATGTTCAGAGCCTATGATTTATTTCGAAAGAATTGATTCACCAGATTTAATATTATATCCTGCAATTGGGCAAACCAGAAACAAATAAAATGTTTTTTAAAAAAGCTCCACAACAGTTTAAATGTACAGGAGAGTGTTGTGTTTGTTTGTGTGTGTGTGTGTGTGTGTGTGTGTGTGTGTGTGTGTGTGTGTTGATATATATATATATATATATATATATATATATATATATATATATATATATGTCTACCAAAATATTTTTGGGTTGCTGCCTGGATTTTATTCAATAAAAGTGATCAATAGTATGCATGCTTGTATCTAACACCACCATACATTTACAGTACAGTACTATTTTTCCACCTTAAAATGTCATGGCTTCCCCCCCAAAAAATCATGGGAACTGTAGTTTTGAAAGGGTGCTGAGAGTTCTTAGGAGACCTCTTTGCCCTTCACAGAGCTACAGTTCCCAGACTGAGCAGAGGGATTCACTGTTAAGCTACTCTGAGAATTGCAATTCTGTGAAGCACACATGGGTAACTACTCTCAGTGCCCTAACAAGCTACATTTCTCAGCATTCTGTATAGAAAGTAGTTTAACAGAGCTTTAGATGTATCTTGCATGATGCCATGTGTACTCAGAAATTCAATTGGGTTCAAAGTGGTGGGTATACACCTTTGTCATCAGGCCATTTATCTGAGGCCAAAGTTAGCACTTAGATGTTGTTGCGCTGAAGACTATGGTAGACTTTTCCAGCCATTTTACTTGGATATAATGAACATGCATTGTGGCAATGTGGGGCAGCCCATAACATAATGCCCACATGCATACTCTCTGGAAAGGCTCCAGGGCTCCTGAATGTCCCACTTCTACAGAGATCTTTTCAGACGACATTATAATTGCATATGTGTTGAAGTGGCTCCTAAAATGGCCACTGTGATCTCATGCGAGGAAACGGGATGTCCTGTTTCCCCCCGGGACATTTGGTGGATATGAGGTCGAACATCCTGTTCTCACAGTGGCCAACCAGATGCCTATGGAAAACCCAGAAGCAGAATTTGGGCAGAAAGACACTCTCCTTTGATCCTAAAGTCTGTGACTCTCCATGAGTGCATGTAAAAAGATTGGCTTTCATATGTTGCATTCCAATCCTGGTTGCCTCCTGCTTTTACTATCTTTTAGTGAGAAGCTGCTCCATCTGGTCAGACTGTTTCTTGATCTTGTCTACTGTTATCTACTGTGCTTGAGAGCAGCTCCCAGGATTCTTACCCAGAGGTCCTTCCTGAGACCTGCTTCTTTTTAATGGAGAAAGCAGGATGGTTCTGCTTACAAAGCAGCACAATAAATGAGGTTGTATGATGTGTAAGCTTCTCAGGGCCATCCAAAAGATACGTCAGCTCTAGCATATGGACTTCACATGTATTGGGGTGGCAAAGGGGGTCAATAACATTTCTGTGTCCTTGCTTCCGATAGGGCTCAGTCAGTAGATCATGAGACTCTTAATCTCAGGGTTGCGGGTTCAAGCCCCACGTTGGGCAAAAGATTCCTGCATTTCAGGTAATTGGACTGGACAACCCTTGTAGCCCCTTCCAACTCTATGATTCTATGTAGAGCACTCCCACCCAGGTGGGACTTTGTGCACTGGAGAAGAATAATGTTTGAGTGACATTCACATGGCACAAATTACAGCCCAGCATGGTCCTGAGGTATGTTGCCTTGGAAGAACAAAGGACCATGATTTATCCCGGGCTGTCAGAGGTTGATTAGCATAAATTCATGACAATAATTTTACTGCAGTATAAAAATCAACAACCCCATAATCACATAACATTATGAATGCATCACTTAAGCTGGTCAATATAAATGGCTGTAAATTCTTTTCAAAAAACAAATGAGTTATACCATTTCACACACAGGATCAAACAAATATTACTTCATCAAAATTAATGTGGATAATTATATTAAGAAAATGAAGCTGATGTTTTCCCAATTCACATTGATTTCCATTTGACATTTTAATTATTTACTTCATTTCCTATGGGTTTCAACGCGGATGGGAGAGAGAAAGATGAATCTTTCAGATTGACCCCTCTAGGACCTCAATATTGCAGTAGATGAGATACTGTCAGAGTTCATTTGCACATAATAATATCAGAGTCAATATTTATATAAAACACTTTTTAGTAACACAAGGAGAGATGTAATGAGGATAATAAAATTGAGTTTGGGAAGTGGTTTATGAGATCAGTTAAATAGAAATTATCTCTCTGCTTTAAGTTAACTCAGGGCAAACAAATTAAGGGCCGAAACGTAAGATTTCAAATTAGCTTCTTCAAACCGAAAGGATTGCTTCGACGTTTTCAACATTATGGCTCAGTTTTATTGATATTAGCAAAATGCCAAAATAATTAAATCCTGGATGTATTAGCCAAATAGCTTTTATTTTTACACTGGCCACTGTCCTAAGAACATAAAAAATAATGTAAGAGGAGGCTTGCTGAATCAGACTAAAGGCACATCTAGTCCAGTGTCCTGTTCTCACGGTGGCTGACCAGGTGCCCTTGGGAAGCCTACAAGTGGTACAAGCACAGTTACACTCCCCCCCCCCCCTCACGATCTCCATCCATTGGCACTCGGATACATTCCACCTCGGATAATGGAGGTAATATACAGCCATCATGACTAATAGCCATTATCCTCCACTGTATCAGTGTGATGGAATCTGTGTTGAGTTCCAGTGTGTACATAATCATCTTAAGACACTATTTGAGGACCCAATAGTTGGATTTTATTTTATATTTAAAAAATCCTAATTCTCCTCCAGGTTTCTGATTATCGTAAACTGAAGCAAAATGCAGTGGCTTGTGAAGGGAAGATATTGCAAGCAATAATTATGAAGCACTTGGAATCTATTAAATTATCTATAACATAATGGGATTAAATGACTTGTTTTGCCAATTTTACATTCACATTAATTACATTCATCAATTATGCTTAGTTTTTAAACCACCCAACATAAAGATGTAGTTTCCCATTATCGTAATCTGTGATCCTGGCCTCCTTATTTGACATTCTCTGAGAAAAACAACTTCAGGTGCATTTTACCATAATTTTCTGTCTATGTTCCATTGACTAGCATGGATAACTAGATTCAATATGCTAGTCTTTAATTCGTTTCTTCAGTATTATAAGTGGACACAATTCAGCCAAACTTAAACACTTTTACGTTCTATTGATTTTAATAGCAGAGTTACACTCAGGCTTAAAAGTATCCCATTAAAATCAATGAGACTGAAAGCATTTAACCTTAGCTGGAATATACCCACATTTATTTTCATTTCATCAAACTACACTATGTTTACAGGTTTGTTTTAAGCGATTCTCATAAATATACCCTTTATATTCTACATATACTGGCAAAATAAGAAAGATTGCGTCTTCCTCCTTCTCATCTTCCCAACTTTTTTGCAGAAATGCTTTCCCTAGAACTATTCTCAGCTTTTGTTTCTGCCACCGACATAAATAAATGCTTTTGTATATTTCAAGTTACATAATTACATAGCTCATTATTAAGCAATTTCATTATCAAGTCCGTTTAAGAGTCAGAGTATCATTTGCCAGTACAGTACCATACAATTTTGATGGCTCCACAGAAACACAAGAATAGCTCACTTATGAAATAGTCATCCCCTTTTCCACTCTTATTCTTTATCATTGTGGTACTTGGGAAGACAGGCGAACTAATATCAGTGTACTGAAAGAAGCAATGATCACCAGTGTTGAAGCAATTATTCTTCAACATCAACTTCGTTGGACTGGTCATGTTGTGCGGATGCCTGATGATCGTCATCCAAAGCAACTACTCTATTCTGAAAGCATGATGCTGGTGGTCAACAAAAGAGGTTTAAAGACTGTCTCAATGCAAATCTTTAAAAATGTAGTATAAACACTGACAACTGGGAAACACTGGCCTGCAAGTGCTCCAGTTGGAGAACAGCCTTTACCAAAGGTGCCATGGGCTTTGAAGAAACTCGATCACAGGACGCAAGGGAGAAACGTGCTAAGAGTAAGGCATGCTTGGCAAATCCACACCGTGATCACCTCCTGCCTGGAAACCAATGTCCCCACTGTGGAAGGACGTGTGGATCCAGAATTGGCCTCCACAGTCACTTACGGACCCATTGTTAAAACCATGTTTATGGAAGATAATCTTACTCAGCTACGAGTGATTGCCGAAGAAGAAGAAGAAGAAGATGATGATGATGAAGAGCTTGGGGCACTACAATATGATGGTGCTCAGAAGAGGCTATATGCTCAAGTATCGTAGCAAGTGTGGTGATGGCATCTGTTGAGAGATAGTTGCATAAATGGAAATGCCTGCTATGAAGACAACACAATCTGTGTGCTAATCTGGTCCACTGCTCTAGTGAGGCAGCCATGTGTCCCCCAGTGGAGCAGTTTAAAGATGTGAAGGGTCAGAAGAAGCCCTGGCTCCTTCTTCAGGGCCGTCTCCACTGAGGCAGTGGCCTTTGCATGGATGAGATGCCTTTTTCTCCCAGAATGAACTGCATCAGCCCTGGCCCCGCGAGACACCAGGGTGAAACCACCTCAGCTCCCTCGGTGGGAGCGGCAACTGATTTCACCGCAGTGCTTCGTGGGGCTAGGACCAATGCAGCTTGTTCCTTCCTTTCAACGCTGCAATGTACCCCCAGATGGTGATACATCACAATGTTGAAAACCTGACATCGCCCAGCCCTAGTACTGGGGGGGGGGGTTTAAACAGGGATAAGATGGTGTAGCCCGGCATCTTGTCATGTGATTTTGGTTTCAAGATCGCGTTGGCGTCTAAGCTGGCGTCTGAGGCACTGAGTTCTGGCACCTTTTTTTCCTAGACAAAAAGCACTGCCCAGAAGCATCTGCTTGGGAAACTGGTGAGACTAGATGGACCTTTAGTCTGGTCCATCAAGAAATGATGCAAACAGCTAGGGACCTAAGTGGTCTCAGGATTCGCCCATGCTACAGTAACTTTGCTGAACCTAACCTGGCCAATGCCTGGGAGCAGGGCCATGTGGGAACCCCATTTATGCTGCTTTAAGATCCACAGGCTGATGCATATAAATCAGGGACTGGGACCTGTATATTTCATTTTGGTTCTGTGCAACTTGACATATTTCCCAGTCTTGAGTATCATAAAAAAAGTTGGCAGAAAAGAAGTACTGTACCCACTTAGTTGGCTCTATTTTCCAATAAAAATGTTTGCCTTACATGTGCTCGTTTGCCCATTTCAACACAATATTGAACTGTCTTAGATGAAAGGCACAGCGCTATTCCATTACCAGTCCTCCAAGCCATCAGGCTTCCCAGCAATCAGTACATTCTGGGGATCATGCTGGGTTTTTGAAACTGTTCTCCGCAGGAAATAATTATTTCTCCCCATGTCTTTATCTTTAAAAAGTACACTGAAAAATCTGAAATCAGTGAAATTGGCAAGTGATCAGCATCAGGTCCATTATTCTTAGTACTGTGTTGTGGCGACTGCTGTGGAGGCAGAAAAACCCCTGCAAGTATTAAGACCATTGGAACCTTCTTCCACTGATGGGTAGGGTAGCTATGATTGCTGCCTGACATAATCTTTGGAGACGCAATATTTCATCCAGGAAACGAGGGTAGCATTTCTTCAAAGCTGAGATTGGAATAGATGGGATTGCAACAATGACAGAATGTCAATTTTCATTTTCAAGTACATTTCTTGCACTTGTGGACAAAAGCTTGCAAGTTTGTGTTTTTCATAAAGTTTAAAAAAGTGAAAGAAGCAAAAGGTATATTTTAAAGAAGTCTCATTTAGTTTATATAGAAAGCCTGCAACTTACACAGGGGTTAAGTTCCAGGAATTGCACCTAAAGCCAAAATCGCATATAGTCAGAACACACTGGGTGCAATGGTGGAGGTTTGGGGGGTTGCCAAAAATATTTTTGGGATGTCCGTCCCCTTTCTGCCTCCTTTTTAATTTTTGCCAAGTGCGTAAACCTGAATGTGCCCAAGTTAAAGTTGTGTGTAAGTTGTGGTCTTACTATATACATAGTCTCCAAGTGCCGCGATTCTGCTGGGACCACCACAAAAACTAATAAGCCATCATGGTTTCTTCCTGTGCCATGAGGTGTCCCAATTTTAAAGTGCTCTTAAAGGGGCCATGGACAAAATTGCCACTAGCTTGCTGCCCCTTTAAGAGTAGCCTGGCTCCCAAATTCCCCGCCTTACTCTCCTATACAAATTACTCCGAGGAATGCTCCTCCCTGTTCAATTGCCTGCCTGCCTGGACCACTCGCTGGCACTCTTCCCCCACGACCTCTCTCCCTCCCTCCCTCCCATAGCCAGAGGGTTGGGAGGAATCATAAATCCACACTGGCAGGGCCTCCTCAGCTTGGCAGAGGAGCATTGGGCAAGCTGTGGAGTGAAACGGTTGCCTCGGAGCTAATGGGTAAGCAGCTGCCTTTGTGTGGCTCTGCAAAGTTAGGTAGGAATCTCTCTCTCTCTCTCTCTCTCTCTCTCTCTCTCTCTCTCTCTCTCTCTCTCCCAATCCCAACATCTCTATTTGGAAGCAAGCACCACTGAGATCAGTGGAATTTGCTACCAGGTAAATGTGCATAGTCAGGGAGGAACTAGGCTGGCCACAGAGAAGAGACCTGCACAGGGGATGTTACCCTGACGGAGCTGAGCACCAAGCGAGGATGCCCATCTGGGCATTTGGCAGGTATTGGGTAGGGTTGCCTATCCAGACACAAAAAGTTCTTGAACTTTTTAAAGGCAATAGCCCAATAGCCCCATCACCTCCACTGAGCCAGAGCTGCCCATGCCAGAGCCTGCGCCTGAACGAGATCACCCGCACACCATTTTTTTAAAAAACCCAAATCCAGAACATTTGCTTCAGTATGTAAACTTGCCCCCGGATGGGCATATAGGACCCCGAAAAGAGGACATGTCCGGGAGTTCCCAGACATATGGCAACCTTAGTACAGGGGAAAACCTCTCCTTTGGCAGTTGGCCATTTGCAATGCAGCGCTTTAAAAGCTGGAGGCTGGAAGTTTGTGGGGTCTTTAAAAGACCAGTGGTTACATAAACTCCATTGGGCTGGTGTTGTGAATAAGTATGTCAAGCTTTTTAATTAACCCCATTTGAGGTTGCAAATAAATCATAGAATCATAGAGTTGGAAGAGACCACAAGGGCCATCCAGTCCAACCCCCTGCCAAGCAGGAAATGTTTGTGAGTAGCTTCTAAAGCGCCACAAGACTGAGTGTGAGGGCACTGCAACAAACTTGGGAGCTTGCGTGTTGTGTGTTCCATTGATAGGAGACAGGGATTGTGCCTGAGCGTGTTGCCCATGTGAATCGTCTTCTAGCGTGTGTGCCTGGGTGCCATCATCATGCATATATATGCCAAGGTAACCTTGCTCTTATAAACTGGCACCTCAAACTGCCAGAGTTGGTGTCCCTTTAACAGAGGAATGAGAGGCAAAAATTCTGCGGGTCAGAACCAGCATATAGTCAAACCTCGGTTTGCGACCGCTTTGGTTTCCGACCACTGCGGACCCGGAAGTGTTTACATCCGGGTTCCATGGCGCTCGGATGCGCAGAAGTGATCTGCACAGCGGCGCATGAGCAGAAGTGATCTCCACCCCCATCGTTCTGCCTGGACACTGAGGTCCAGTACCGAGGGCCTTCTGGCGGTTCCCTCGTTGCGAGAAGCCAAGTTGCAGGGAACCAGGCAGAGGGCCTTCTCGGTAGTGGCGCCCGCCCTGTGGAACGCCCTCCCATCAGATGTCAAAGAGAAAAACAGCTACCAGATTTTTAGAAGACATCTGAAGGCAGCCCTGTTTAGGGAGGCTTTTAATGTTTAATAGATTATTTTATTTCATTTTTCTGTTGGAAGCCGCCCAGAGTGGCTGGGGAAACCCAGCCAGATGGGCAGGGTATAAATAAAAAATTATTATTATTATTATTATTATTATTATTATTATTATTATTATTAGCGCATGCGCAGAAGCGTGCATCAGGGAGCAACCAATTCGGGGAGCGACCGGCTCCGTGGAACAGATTGCGGTCGCAAACCGAGGTATGACTGTATTGAGTGTCATTCCTTGGAAGCCTGTGGAATTTGCATCCCCACATTTAACAGTTTAAAAGTGTTGTGGATCCCTTTGTGTGCTTGCACTGACTTGAACAGCACGGCTTGTGTATAAGATTTCAGACTTGAGCGCACTTGCATTTGAACTTGGTGGAGCTTACAGTTTGAACCATGCACAGTGTGGACCTTGTGTGTTTTCTTAAAAGTAAGTCCCCCTCTGGGGCAGGTCAGCCAGCCCCGCCCTTTTCCCACTGATGACTGCCTCTATTTTTGTCTGAGGAATGTTGGAGGGCATGCTGCGTAGCGTAGGTTCTTGTTAAATGAATACATTTCTAGCGCACTATTCAGGACAGGAGTTGGGGGAAATGGTCAACACAAGGGCCACATTCTCTTGGTTTAAATAAGGTCTACTTGGAAAGGGAGTCTGGGGACAACAACATGTTTCCAGGCCAAGGCTTGGCTTTTTCAACTTTGCTCCATGAAATTAATCCAGATTCTTTAAGTGTACAATCATGCAGAGCATGTTCCATTCTGATATATCAATATTCAAGCAAGAAGCCACATTACCAACAAACAGAAAATGCTAAGCAAATGAGTTAAACCAAGGCTTCGCTTTGCTTCACCAGAAATGGAAAAAACCCTAAAGAACAGGGGAGGAGGATTAAGAGGAGAAAGCGTGCTTGAGAAACCAGGTGACTGCACAGCTGGATTGGGTTCTCTTTTGACCCTTGACCTTCCCCATAACTGTTGGATGTTGTGAAGTGTGCAAGACTTTGCACCTGCACTGATAAGATCAACCGTTTTCTGTGACAGCAGAGCCAAATTCCAAATCAGCTCTCCTCCTCCCTGGAGGTATTACGAAAGCATCAGGCAGCGAAACCTCCATGCTTGCCAAAAAGAAGGTGATCACAAAGGCATTAGGAATGTGTACATTTTGAATGTGCAAAACCCAATGATTTATTATTTACAATCACTCAATCACACAGGCAAGGCAGAATCCCCCCCCACCCTGTTCTTGTGATCTGGGAGATAGCATGTTCAAAATAGCGGTGCAATTTACTCTTTTCCCGTAGTGTAGTGATGATGTTTCAGTTTCAAGTGGGGGGGGGGAGTCTTGTGTTTCAGTCTGGGATATGTTGTTGTCAGCAATATTGACAGCGATTTACAGAGGCATCTTGCTGCAAAGCCTTATGCCGAGAGTGCTTCCTTTATCAGATGCATGCGTGCGTTAATATGGAATTTTGTTGTTGTTGTCAGGAAGTAGTTTGTCAGACACCCTGTTAAGAGTCATTGTTAGAGCAATCAAATCCATTAGAGCCACAACCTTTCTTTCTTCAGTGAGTATTTGCACTCAGGGTGGGGCCCATTTGCTTGCTTTGTGAAAACTATGATATCTATTTGTTTCAGTTTCTTTTAACATCCCTGGTATTAGCTAGTAGGCTCTTTTTAATTTATCAAATATATTTAAACATTATTTCCAAAAAGTTTGCATATAAATCCCTTTGTAAATCTAACCATTATTATTATTATTATTATTAATTATTATTATTAATTATTATTATTATTATTATTATTATTAAACAAACTCATGGTGTATGTTGGTAGATATTTTATGGGCTAAACTCTAGCTTCAGTGAACATTTCAACTTCATCACTGACATCTCTCTCTCTCTCTCTCTCTCTCTCTCTCTCTGTGTGTGTGTGTGTGTGTGTGTGTAAATACAGTGTTTTTTCTTTAAAATATTTAGGGGTACTCTCATTTCCCTACTCATATTGAAATACTGCTCCTCAGTGAGGCCAAACTTAGATTCACAAAATGTTTAGGGGTATGCATACCCCTGCGTCCCCGAGAGAGAGAGAGAGAGAGAGAGAGGGGTCAGAGTTGATTCTGTTGCTGGCTTCCTTGGGGATGTGACAGACAGTATACAGGCATTTATTGATTGAATTTCTATTATCACTTGTCTTAATAGCTTGAGATAGTGCATGAAAGCACCCAAGCTATTGCAGAAAAATATTGCACAACAAAGCCATCCAGTATCACATCAGAAAAGCTAACATAACAGAAGTAGCAAGATCAACCACCCCCCTTACCTCTTCTTCCCAATAAAGGAAAATCCATAATTAAGGTTTGTTTTTTTACTTTACCTATAAAATATACGAAAATGTTAGCTCAAGCAAGCTTCCAAAGACAATATATTAATATGCCCAGGAGGAATTTTGTTCAGGAAGGACTATAGTGAAATGTTTAGTGTACAGTGAGAGTAACATTTGGGAAAAGATTTAGGAAGGGGACATTTCTAGCAATTCTGGTCTCCTTTCAAACATGTTGTAGTGCTTCTCTAGATTGTGGTTTGGAGATTGCACCCTTTAAAGTTGTGAATCAGTGGTTGAACACACACACACTTTGTGTCCTAAAGGTCCCAGGTGCAGTCCTTGACATCTCCAGATAGGACTATGAAAGACCCTCACCTGAAACTTCCGAGAGCCACTACCGTTGCCGGTCAGTGTGGACAGTACTGAGGTAACAGGACCAATGTTTGACCCAGTGCAAGACATCTTCCTATGTTCCTGTTTTATCAATTTGTGTGCAGTTAGAGATGCTGCTACTACCATTATGCTTTCTGCCCTATTCCTTCTTGGATCCCGTGTGAGAGGAGGGCGAAAAATGGGAGCGGTGAAGAATCAGGATGGGGAGGTGTAGCAGCCTCTCCGACGTCATTTAGATCCCGTTAAGCATAAAGGTGCAATTTCTAGTGTGCAACTTGGCAACCCTACTGTGATGAAATTATTGGCGGAGTGCTTCGAGGCAGCTCTAGTTATTATTCTGTGCACATATCTCTCTTTAGAGAAGAGAAGGAGGAAAAAAAAGATATATATTTGTATCCCTTCCATCTTCCATACAAGTTAGGAAATGACACTCAGCCATAGCCCTCTTCACACTTTAGGAGGATGGGGGAATGTTCAGTCCTGCCCCACCAGTCTTGCCACACTGAAGGCAAGGGCATTGCCCACTTTCTAAGTGGTGCATTTGAAATAGAACACCTGTTCACTCTGGCATTTCCCGTGATTGGGGCTGTTGCACAGTGAGAGCTTTTGAGCACATACATGCAGCATCTAACCACGTCCAGATACATTTGTAAGGTCTCCTTCTTGAACATCCCAGTCAACACACAGATGGTGTGGCTGGGGCTGGTGCCCTGACATCAGGGCAGGGGAAGAAGGACATGGTTTTCCATCCTCTCCATGGGGTTAGTGTTCATCTGAAGGCATGCATGAAGAGGACCGTTGTTACAAGTTGTCTACAGGAAGAAATGAGGAAACTGATACCCGTGTTTCTCCAAAAATAAGACACCACCTTATATTTATTTTTCCTCAAAAAACACACAATGGCTTATTTTCAGGGTATGGTTTATAATCCTTGAATGCTTAAAAATCCTGCTACGACTTATTTTATGACTACGTCTTAAAATAGGGGAAACAGGGTATATTCCAGACTTTGTAATTTTGGTGATGGGCAAATATTTCACCCTGTTGAGTTTTGCACCCTGATCCTAAACAATCTTGCATCCTGATCCTACTTTCATTGCACAAAAGTTAAGTCCTATTGACTTCTGTTTGATTCACCTCCAAGTAAAGTGACTTACGATTACAGTCTCCAGAGTCAAGCTATGTGCTATTGATGTAAACTCAAGAGCCCCGTTTCTTACTTCCCATTCCCTGTTTTCTAATGGAAGTCATAAACTTATTTTCTCCAAACATTAATATAGGATTCATTTTCTTAGATCATCTTGGGAAGTGTGGAAAAGGATCATTAGTATTCTTCTGCTCACATGACACTCATACATTAGGCCTGCCAGGCATCACTCATGACTGAAAGCGTTGCATGTCTAAATTCCTTTCCAGAGGTTCTTGGTTGGGCGGAAGTATCAGATCTCACTATAAATTTCTCTTTTACTTCTTTAACCTGAGGTTCCTGAATAAGTAAGTAGAGACTCAACCCCCCCCCCCCCAAAGACCAGGAGCTAAACTGCTGATTGAGTTTATCCTGAAGCATATAAACGTTTCTTCTAAGAACCTGTGCTCCCTGTTTAAAATTTATTTCGCTCAGCCATTCCCTGTGAGAAAAGCTGAAAAATAACCAGGAGGGACATAGTTTAGTGGCAGATGACGTTCTTTGCCTGCCTAAAGTACCACGATCAGTCCCTGGCATATCCAGGAAAAGAGAAGAGAAGAGAAGAGAAGAGAAGAGAAGAGAAGAGAAGAGAAGAGAAGAGAAGAGAATCAAGTGGCAGATGATGTGAAAGATCAGTAGTTCAGAACTTGCCAGTCAGAATAAACAAATACTGGGACAGATGGTCAAATAGCCTGTCCTAGTAAAATGAAGCTTATTATAGGTTGTATGCAAACAGCATTCCTCTCATGGCATGGGGCACTTCTTTCCCTTCGCCATGTGCCACCCACAAAAATATTCTCTAGGGAGTCCCCCAACCCCTCTGCAGCAGATTTTGAGTGTATGGGGAGCTGGAGAGAGGGGGTTAGGGTTCTATTGCATGAACCAAATTGTAGCAGTGGCTACTACCCTACGTTAAGCAAATGATACTTTCTTCTGGGACGTGGTTGTCCTCTTTGTTTGGTATTCATTCATTGTTCCACCAGATAATCTTAGCACATTTGGGGCTAGTTTGTATCACTTCTCCAATGCCATTCCAAAGCAGTAGATCCATTTGGCTGATTGGTTTCATGTATTACCCTATATTATCCCTATGTTCAGTGAGGATCAAAGTTAAGCTCCCCTTCTTTTCTAGGGGGAGATAGATTTCTGAGAAGTTTCCTGCTGAAGAATTAATGTTATGCCATGCTCTTTCATTTCTGCAGCCAAAAGCCTTCACTTGCCTTGACTGTATTAAAACTACAACGTTGAAATGGGTTGCCCAGGAAACCTAACCTTAGATGAATCAGTTTGCTTCTCTTTATTTTGAGTGAGGCTTTGGCCAGCTAGAAAATGCCACTCTGTGTCCCCCCCCCCCCTTCCCGGCTTTATCCAGGAGAGAAACTAGCACAACGTCTTCCCTTCATCTTTATCCTTTCATAACAGCTTTAATCCTGCTCACCCATCGAATTGCGCTACTGCTGAAAATGCTCATCGGTTCAGGTGGAATGTTTCATTTCTCTGACTTTTGCCACTTATATTGTCTCAATCTTGCATCTCCAGCCTGAACCTAATATAGGAATTTGTCACCCCATTTCTTTTTCCTTGAAGTATCGGGTATGAATTAAACATACTCACGTTGTGGAGTATTTCCAGCTGAGCTCTCCAGGTGATGCCTTCTGTTAAACAGAAAATGTTATCCTGCACAAAATGTGTTGTCATGTCACTTTCCTTTCCCTCCTTTACTCTTCTTGAATCTCCCATAATGTTCTTTCTTCATCGCTTTCAATCCTCTCTCATCACAAACCTCCTCCCTTTGTTTCTCTGTATAGGACAGCCAGAAAAATCTCTTGGTGTACATCTCAGCAACACCTAACAAATAGGGAATGTTTGCATGTGTTTTGGTGAAATGTAGGTTCCTTCACAAATCCTGCACTTAAACAAAAATGAAATCCTTTGGATATGATGCATTAGGAGACAGTGGGCATAAAATCACATATACTACTGAAAATAACATATGAAACCACATTGCAAGAGCATGGCAGTCATTTGGGTTTCTGTGATCTGGTATGGTGCCCACAAACCTGCATTTTCGGGCACCAGGCAAGATTGCAGCCCCGAAAAGTGCTTTTTCAGGAGGAAATCGCACTGCGAAATTGCGACCAAAATGGCCGCCGTGCTCTTGTGATAAAAAAATGGGATGTCCCAGTTTATCCAGGACACTTACGGGGTATGATGTTAGGCACAATTGCATATGACAATGGGTGTATTAGGAGTTATGCCCACTAACCTGCTGAATTTTCAGGAAGACTTTTAAAAATAACATTCGCAAACTAATGCAGAAATATGGCAAAGTCTGGGAAAATGAGAACCGAGAGAAAACAAAACTGGCCACCCCTAGCCAAGAGCAACATGAAATTAGGCGGAGGGCCACAGATTGCCCATATTGCTTAACACCAGAACCATCCAATAATCAAAAAGCATGTATTGCCACATCCTCTGTTACCAAATCTCCTGCCTAGCTCTTATCATATTGGATCTCTGGCAGCAAAAAGGCCAAACTAGATGACCCAAGAATGCACTTTAATGTATTGTCTGCTTCCGCCTCAAATTTTCAGTCCCTTTCCCAGCAGTCTAACGTAACCCAAGTAAACGACAGGGAACAGAGATGCCACGAAATGTCATATACTTTTAAACTTTGCACAATTAATTTGAATTTTGAACAGAGCATCCTTAAGCGGGGGGTAGGGGTGGACGGGGTGGACGACCACTCACAAGGAGGTTGGGATTTACCAATAATTGAAGACGATAAAACTCCCTCCTGTACTCTCGATAGGAAACTAGCAGATTGAGGTACAGGGAAATTGGCTTGGCAAACAGAAGGTGAGTTTTTGAGGCCCGCAACATCTCATGTTAATCCAAATGACATGAAGTCATTAAATCATTTGAAATTACTGTAGGGGGCATTATATTGAACAATCTATGGAGGCAAATTAATTGGGCAATGAAACCTGACAGTTGCACAGGTGAGGTTATCAAGCCATAATGATGCCCCCAGGGCACAAGACACAGCTGGGTGCTCCTCTTTCCTTCAGAATTGTGATTGCCTTGTGATAAAAAATATAATTACCCCCTGTTGGGACCTAATGGCTTAATGAGATTTGTCCGGTACCTAATATTAATGCCTTATGGCATTTGTGTACTGCGGGACAAAATGGCTAATATTGGACTTTATAAAGTTTTAAGGAGACAGTACTGGATAGGCAAACACTAAATGACCTTTTTTGGTTTTTCATACAGGATTTCTGCTTTAACCTCTAAAATGTACTGCTGTTTTTAGATACCCCGGAAGGTTTGTTTTCTCTGCAAGCTACTATGTCTTAGGAAAGTTAGAAAAATAGTAACATTGCCCTCTCTAAAAGCAAACTGAGGTGCTGACAGGATTGGAGCCAAAACAGGCCAGCCAAGAAACAAGAGGGAGAGATCAGTGTGCACAGGGAAAACTCAATGTTTTTGTTTTTATTAATATTTTAATGAAGTTTGTTTGTTTTTGTTTGTTTGTAACAATACAACAAAAACAGGAAACCGAAAACAAAAGCCAAATGGAGGTGGAAGGGTCAGCAGGTCAGAGTTTGCCGGTTTTGCTCATTTTCAATTCTCAGGGTCATCATAAAATACCTTTTCATTCAGCGAGGGATACGAGTTCAAAATGCCCAGCCCAGTGAGGACTGAGCATGCTTAGGGGGCCACTGGAGGTGTGTTGGGGAAAACAAAGAAGTGTAATTACATCTCTTGGAAATAGCCATGGCTGGTGGGAGCACAGAACTGCTGCTTTCCATACTGGAGTACTGAAACATGTCTCCCAATTTCTCAAAAGTTTCTTCCCCTGCAAAAGAGCTATCCACCTCCCCTCCTCATTGCAGAGTGATTTAGAAGCTCTTCATGAAAAGGGTTGAGCTCATCATCTTGTTGCTGGGTGATACGTGCCCTTTCCTTTCCGTTAAACAATCTCTATTGCTCTGCAGCCTCCCTAGCTGCCCACACTTCCAGATTTTTTTGGGGGGGGGATCTCAGTAAGGTGGAGTTCTCTCACAATGTCATCTGCTGGGCTTTAATGGAAGAGTGGCAAGCTGCGGAGGGATGGCTATCAGGCACCTGAGATAGATGCACTGGCTGGTTTTGTTTTTTAGGGGAAGTCATTCCTTTTTGAACTCTTCCACAGAGCTGTGGGATGTGATCCATGAGAGGTAGTCAAGTACAACATTCCTTGTAAAGCTAGAGAAGACATGCAAGGGAATGTTTGGTCCAGCCAGTCGAAACTTCCTGTTCCTCCTGGCTGGAGCATCCTTCCTTTTGCATATGATAGAAGGTGGGAGTGACCTAACCTGTCCAGGTAACAAAAGGATGAGTCACACAGCACTCCCCCCTCTCTTTTTGACTTCCTTCGTTGTTTGACCAGTGTTTAGCTAGGACTGCTCTGCTAGCTCTCAGCTAGCAAAAGCACTGGGATTATTCCCCATATGGGGTAGATCCCTATGTACATATTTGTAACTAAGTCTGCCTTCAGGGATCCAACTGTGAACTGATGTAAGTAAACTTTTTTTTTTACTTTGAATAAGACTGTGGCATCGTTATTCTTTTAAGAGGGATTCAAGGGATCTTAACAGGAACGTACAATTCAATCTGAGACAGACTGAATTGAATAATAGTGAGAGGCTCACACGAACCTGCAACCAGCTATCTGCTGCGCTGTGAAGAGGGGAATGTAAACTCTGCTAAGTATAGAAACTTGCTAGTTAGGAAGTTAGGAAGGATATTAATAAACAATATATCCTCTCCTGCCACCCTCAACATTCCCACAAGAGCAATAGCCTGCATTACGCAGCACCCACTGAAGTGAAATATGCCGAGGCACCGAGGAATAACTTTAGTCGATGCCATTCTCTAGTCTGAATGTTGCATCATGTCATCAGCCAGATCAGTTTGACTCAGATTGTGAAAGGCTTCATGTGAAATCATCCATTTAGTATTTCAAATCGCCATGTTTAGAGAACAGGCACACCACGGAGACCACTTGGGTAAGTTAAAAGTCCTGGGAGCAATAACAAAGTGCCTTGCGTGGTTCCTTGTAGACATTCTCCTCTACCACTCAGCCAATTTAAAGTGCTTTTAAAAGAAACCGAGGGACGGAATCCCTATTGCGCCTCATAACCCTGAAACGTACATGCTGAAGATTTTTGTGTGTACAGTGGTACCTCAAGTTAAAAACACCTCAGGTTATAAACACTTCAGGCTACAGACTCTGTTAACCCAGAAGTAGTAACTTGGGTTAAGAACTTTACCTCAGGGGCTTCCGGTTGACCGCGCCATCTTGCTCAGACGGGGGTCCGTTCAGCGGAGCGGACCTCGGCGCTTCAGAGGTGGAGGGAATCGCTCCAGCGAAGCGAAACCTCCTTAAAAGCCCCAAATCGAGCTTTTTGGGGACGGATTTTGCCTGGCGGCGCCAAAAGCGGGCTCTCTCCTCCCCGGATCGGCTTTGTTTAAGCCCCCGAGAGCGAGGAGGTGAACCGCGGCGGACAGGCTGACACTGCTGCTCTGAGAGCGCGAAGCTGCGTGTCTGGGAAGTGGAGGCGGCCAATTCTTCCAAGAATATTCAGCAAAAGAATAGACTGTGAGTAATTTGGACTGTTTGGAATTTAAATTAAGGCAATAATTTGGACCTGGGAGAGAGGGGGAAAAGAGGAAGCCACCCCCCCCACGGTAACATAAGAGACAGTAAACAGAAACCCGAAGCCGTAAATAGAAGATCTTAACTTAAAAGGATCCCTCAAAGGCATCAAAGAGAATCTCCCCTAAATGCAGGGTAAAAGGGGAGAGAGACTGTGGTTGTGAGTGCCCTGCAGAAAGAGGTTAAGACTAAGAAAGACCTTTCTTTTCCTCGGGAGCCGGCAGCCCAGACAACCCAGTGAGCTGATCAGGATTTATAAGTCAAATTTTATTTCTATCTTTATTTCTGGACTTTTTGGAAATTCCTTTTTGGTCTATATGCTTTTGAAATGTGAGTTCGAACTTTATTTTTTAAAAAAGACTTGAAGAATGCAGCCAGCTTGTTAAAATGGAGTCGAGAAAATAAACTGTGATCATATTCCACCCCATGTGACAAGTTTTGACCTTGACAGGATTGAACTATGTCAACAAGAAGGTACTCGCCTGAGTTCCAGCGGACTGTTTTGACCTTAATGTGGGAAGCAAGAATAGAACTATGTCAAGAGGAGACACAACAGCGAGAGTTACAGCAACAATTCCGGATGGTGATGGCAGAATATGACTTCATAGAGGATGAAGCTATTGAAACTGAAGAAGACGAGAGAGAGAATGACAATGATGGAGACTGTGATTTGGAAGGAAAAGAGGAGGATGAGGACTGTGATAATATAACACAAAACGAAGCCCACCAGGGAAAAAATGATGATTTTATTCTACAAAAAGTCGGATGGAGTGCCTCCCCTTCGAGGGGGGCACGATTGGATTTATTGGAACTCCAGAATACCCACAGGGAAGAAGGAAAAATTAAGCAGAGAAGAGAAGAAGCTCAGGGGTCTGATATGGAGGCCTGGATGGCAAAAGACTGTAAACAGGGGGTGGAGTGAAGGGAAAGTGAAGTTGTGATTGTAAGGACGGGTTAATAGGATTATAACTGGACTGCTGACTACGGAACTTACTGGATTGGTGGGGTGGAACCGGTACTCGGGGGTGTAAGGTTAGATTGGGAATAGTTATAGTATTAAAAGTGAATTGATTCTGGAAAAAGGTGAAAATATGGAGGCCTATAGAGGGGGTAAAAATTAGGCACGGGAAGAAAAAATGGGAGTTTGATTTTTCAGTGATTGGACAATAGGTGAAAATGATAATAGTTAGTTTAAAAAGTGGTATGAGGTATAAAGGTGTATTTTACAAAATATGAAACTGTTGAAGATGATAAGTAAGGGAGGAAAACCGGGGAAGGGGGGAGGGTGGGGAAGCCCACAAAATATGGTTTAACAATTATGAATTTAACAATTATGATGAATTTTTTTGTCTTTTTTCTTTTTTGTCACTTTTTTCTTCTCTTTTTTCTCTTTTTCTCTTTTTTTATTCTTTTTTTGGTATGACAATAGATGGTTGGATGGATGACCTCCTGCGTACTGCCCTGGTTTACTGGAGCTTCCTGGTGGCAGGGGGGGGCTTCAGGGGCAGGGGAGGGGGAGGAGGACAGAAATCCAATCATAAAATGGACCACTTCTGACTGTTCACCTGCGTGGGATACTTCTGTGGCAGGGGAGGACCCATGGAGGGGGGTGGGAAGAAGGTGGAAAAGGTGTTTATGTATGTACCATCTTTTGTAATTTGTAAAATCAATAAAAATTATGTTTAAAAAAAAAAAAGAACTTTACCTCAGGATGAGAACAGAAATCGCGTGGTGGCTGCAGTGGGAGGTCCCATTAGCTAAAGTGGTACCTCAGGTTAAGAACAGTTTCAGGTTAAGAACAGACTTCTGTAACGAATGAAGTTCGTAACCAGAGGTACCACTGTACATTGAATCATGAATTTTCACCAGGACAGTCATTTTCGTAAACACTTCATGGGAAGTGTTACTAGTTCTTTTGTGCCTTCAAGCTCCTGGGAATCTGTTTGTGGTGTTCTTGATTAACATCACTTCTCTTTTATCTTTTAGCCTTCTGCAGCAGTGGCCTGTGTGGTGGGCTGCTGGTGCAGAGTCACTTACCCTTTGGAACTCCCTGCCTGCTGACACTAGGCAGGTGACACCAGGCAGGCACCTTCGCTGCAATCTTTTTGGCACCTGCTAAAAACCCTTTTGTTTAGGTAAGGCTATCCAGACAGGTATAATGCTGCAAACGTGTTTCAATCTCCTTTTGCTTGTTGCTCACTTTAATTATCTTTTGAACATTTTAAAATACTTGTTTTTAATTTTTTTAAAAAATAATGATAATGTTTATGTTTTAATCTATTGTAGGTTAAACCACAGAGCCTAGGGCTCAGAAGGTTGGCTGTTCGAATCCCCGTGACGGGGTGAGCTCCTGTTGCTCGGTCCCGGCTCCTGCCAACCTAGCAGTTCGAAAGCACATCAAAGTGCAAGTAGATAAACAGCGGGAAGGTAAACGGCGTTTCCGTGCGCTGCTCTGGTTGGCCAGAAGTGGCTTAGTCGTGCTGGCCACATGACCTGGAAGCTGCACGCTGGCTCCCTCGGCCAATAACGCGAGATGAGCGCCGCAACCCCAGAGTCGGTCACGACTGGACCTAATGGTCAGGGGTCCCTTTCCCTTTACTAAACCCCTCAGAGGGTTGTTGTGTGTGTTTCGGGTTTCTGTTTTTACAATTAAGTGGTATATAAATGTTGGGAAATACATAAAATATTCTGTACGGGTGGATAGAGTGAGGGGAGACTAAAACTCTACATAAATGAATAAGGGACACAGAAATCAAAGCCAGGGTGGCATCTATCCATTCTGGAATGATAGTGTATGGGAATGCCTTTGCTAGGGCACCCCTTCCCTCCCTCCTCCCACAAAAGTCTGGGAGTTCCTGATAGAATTCCATAGCGTAATCCCACACATGTTTTCTCAGAAGTAATCTCCACTGTGCTTAATGCTGATTCCCAGGTAAGGGAGTTCAGGATTACAGTGAACTTGTAGCAGCTTAAGCACAGCTTCTTATTTTTTGAGAATTTATACATGGAGAGGAGCTGTTACACTTCTAGATGACTTCCCATTAAGAAGCAACGGCCACAGCGCCTGCTTCTGTCACCCAGAAACATAATCCCTGTCACGTTTTATTACTTAATTGAAATACACATGAATGTGAGAGAAATCTAATTACCTGCAGATCTGCAAAACCCTTTTGTGCAAAAGCATTCCTAGTCTTTTTCCATTTCTGTATTTCTGCTTGTTATTCTGACTTCCCCCTTTAACTTCAAGGTATCTGCTTGTTGTCTGCAACCACAAGACTACAAAATACATTTTTTTAAAAAATAATAATGTTTATTGAAGATTTTCTTGATTAACAAAAGAACATGCATTGTCTATTTTTTCAAGCTGTAGGATCTTTTTTTTTACATTTGATGTGAGACATTATTGTTGTATACAGAATAAGACCTTTCACTCTTTATGTGATGGATCTCACCTGTTCCATCGCTGCTGCTGTCACTCAGTTGACTTTGATGCTGATATATTCTTTGTCTAATTCAGGAACACTGTATATTGCTTTAATTTCATTTGTTCTCATAGCCCTAGAATGAGTCTCATTTTCTGTTCCTTTCAGATGTCTACATGTGCTATTTTAATCATGACTGATGGGTTCCCTAATCCCTCAGAAAGGCAGCTGCGTTGGTTCATTGGCAGAGAAGGGGTGTGTGTGTGTGTGTGTGTGTGAGAGAGAGATGGAAGCTCAGGTATTGCAGCAAGTCTCTCCCTACCACGATGGTCAGTTACAGCTGTCAGGATTCTCAGTATTGTATTACTCTGCACAGATTCCATCCCTGTTGCCTCTAGTATCCTAAATATTTACACTAAGGGCATAGGAATTCCATCTCAAAGCCCACAATTATCAAATAAGTATCTTCATTATTATTTTTTCCGCTCAAGGGCTAAAAAAATCCTTTCTGGTTTTACGTGATTGCTTCAACCGAGCAAACTTGCACACAGTATTTCTTTAAAATATTTAGTAACTCCCTCAATGAAAACAAAATTAAGAGTCTGAACAAGGTGAAGGAGATCAATACTATGGTTATTGGTTACACAGGACTAAGAGCCCAGCAATGGCAACAGCATGGAAAAGGAATTGACGTGAAATTTGTATTAACCCACTTGAGCTAACATAGATTAAAGTATGGAGCCAGCTGTCCAAGGGCAAAGGAAAGCAATGAATCATTTTGTGTTATTGCTTTTAGATTGTCACTAAAAATAAGGTTTCGGCCTCCATGTGTTGCATGACACATTTGGATTCATTCTCACCCCCCCCTCCGCCCATCAACAGTATATCATCGGAGTAAAGAATGGATTTCAATTCAAAGCAGGTTCTTAAAATAACCTTCTTCATTGCTTTTGCCACAGTAATATTCTCTGAGCATATCTCAGTAAGGATGGTCTTGGCAAGTCCCACTTCCCACAACCCAACAGCCAGATTTTAAGAAGTATGACTCATTACCTCCTCTTCTTCTTTACCAGCTCTATACCCCACGCCCCACTTACGAACAAGTACTGGAAGCTGCAAAAGTAAATATTAAAATTAGTGCTGTGCTGAAAATTTCTCCTCTGCTCCCCCCTGAACTGTTTGCCACCAGTTAATAAGAAAAGAAATAGGATTTCCAGGGCCGGATTTAGGTTTGATGAGGCCCTAAGTTACTGAAGGTAATAGGGCCCTTTATATAGCAGGTGGGCCCCATTACTTACATCATAGGAACCTACACAGCACAAAACACTGTTTCTGTATGTAGGTTTTATTTTATTTGTTTTTTATCTTATATTTTGGAAATATACATCCAGGTGTTTTTTTTTGTCCTTTAATTTTTGGGGGGCCCCCAAGAGAGTGGGGCCCTAAGCTATAACTTGCTTAGCTTGTACATAAATGTGGCACTGTGCATTTGCAAAATGTCAAAAGGAAAGAGGACATTTCTCCGAAATTCTTCAGGTGTGCACAGGGCTCTTTGTTGTACTCGCCTTACTTTCAAGGTGGGCAGCGAGTGTTTGTGAGAGTCTTTTCCTACATTTCCCCACCCATCTCAACAATGCTCTGCACTCTGCAGCCTTTCTCAATGTCCCCTAAAAAACCCACAAGCTCCTCAGCTTGACTTTAAGCATGGGAAGCTGCAGAGACTACCCACCATGTGCAGAGGTGCCACATTGTCCCCAAGATTGAAGGGGCCCACCGTGCATTGCACACACACGACAACATACGCATTGTGCATTGTGCATGTGTGACTACATGATGGAGGAGACTGAACGCTCTGGAGGAGTCAGCCATTGGAGTTGCGATACATGCAGGGCCGTCTCATTCAAACAAATATTGAGGGGGGGGCCAAGGTGCCTTCGCCCCCCTAGAGTTAGTGTGCCTGACCATGTGATTTGCAGTTGTTTTTTTAAAGTGCATTTTTTTACTTTTCAAGAAATGAGTGCAGAAATGTGGAGTTGAATCCAAAGTAGCGATAATTCATCCATCCTGCCAGCACAAGGATATCTACTTGCGCAAAGAAACTTTATCCCTCTCCCACCCATGCTCCCTAAATTTGTTCTAGGGCAGGGGTCAGCAAACTTTTTCAGCAGGGGGCTGGTCCGTTGTCCCTCAGATCTTGGGGGTGTGTGGGCTATATATTTTTTTGGGGGGGATGAACAAATTCCTTTGCCCCACAAATAAGCCAGAGATGCAGTTTAAATAAAAGTACACATTCTACTCATGTAAAAACACGCTGGTTCCCGGACCGTCCGCAGGCTGGATTTAGAAGGCGATTGGGCCAGATCTGGCCCCTGGGCCTTAGTTTGCCTACCCATGTTCTAGGAGCTTCCCCAATCTTCCGGAGCAGATTTGGGGGAGATGCAGGGGTGCACAGGGGGAGATGATTGAAGTCAACCATTGTAAAAACCATGAGACTCTAAAGGGAGACAACATAAGCAGTATGAAGGAATGTCTTCCAGTGTACAATGGCACCAAAAGCAGAGGCATGCCACTCTGTCTTCATTTGTCTTCCAGTTTCAATAGGCTAAGGGGGATGAGTGATATAAACAGGTGGGATGTAACAAAATTTATGATAAAAGGCAGCATTTTTTAAAAAAAAATTAAGCTCCTGAGTGTCTATCATTATGAGGAGCACCTGGGTGGTTTGAGCAGAGCTAAGAGAAGACAGAAAAATTACATTGGTGCCTTTGCCAAGATACCTAGAGATATTTACACTTACACTTGCCAAGGTAAAATGCAAAATTATTGAAATGCTCGACAAATGATGGATAAGCAGGACACCTCTTCTGGGGTTTATGTCAGAACAGATAGATAATGGTGCGTTGTAACTAAATTAATTTTTCATTCCTTCCCCCTTATAATTTAATCTGATATTTGCAAAGTAACAGGGAAGGTGCGTTTGCAGAATACAGTAACCAACAAGGCATACACTAAATGCATTTTCAATATAGAGAGCAAAATATTGCAAAGCTACTGTGCTGTGGGGGCAAGAATGTGTGTATCCCATGTGGAATCATCCAGATTTGAATGTAATCCTTTTAGATATTGTTTTAAGATCTGAGCTGATAGATTAAAATGGCATTTCACTTGAGGCACAGTCAGTGTGACCACCGTCAGTTATTTAGACAAATCATTACTCACATGAAAGCGGAACTCAGAGGCAGCTGAGGATATTTTGGTGTCCGGAGGAGAAAAGCTGAGTGGTGTCCTTTTGGTGATAAAACTATAGCAATAAATGAAATAATGGGTTTTTGGGTTTTTGCCTCTTAATGGTCCTCACACATCTTCCATCTGATGTGGACCTTTCCAGCCTGCCAAGTGCTGTTGGCCCTAGTTGACATTCTGAGTCCTTACTGCCCTCTCTGGTTAGTGATGGAGGCAAAGTTCAAATAAGGGAAATCTAGAATATGGAAAGCTTATTTGTTGTCATGGACCAGGTTGGAAACAGAAATGGTGGGAGGAACCAGCCGAGGGAACCACCAAGGGAAGAAGGCTCAGTGCCTGGAGAATGGTGGTGAGACAATGATGAGTGGTCAGAGGGAGAAGGCTGGGAAAATGTAACAGAGCTTAGTGAGCTGGGAGAGTCTGTGGCAGACCAGAATCAGAAACTGAAGCAGGCAAGGGGGAGGAGGGAGGTCAAGAGACAGAGATGAGTCAGGCTGGTGAAGAGTCACAGATGTCTCCCCCTCCTGCTGCAACAAGCTCCGCTCCCTGGTTGTTTCCAAGATCTAGAAGAGAGCTAAAATGGGCAGAGCAGCAGCAGGCATGCAGGAGCAGTCTCTGATTGCTTGGGGGAAAGCCCTGGAGAGGAGGGGACTTAGACAGATGTGGGAAAGCAGGGACTTTCGGTCTCAGCAACTGATTCATGGGGCCAGACCTACCAGGGATGAACTGCTGCACTCATTATGCCTGACACTCAGCCAAGTTTGTGAAGACTGTAGTTTTGCTACTAGTTAACTCCAGCTTTGAACCATGTGAGTTACTCCCAGCTGGCTCTTTGACATCTGTGTGAGATGAGCACAGACCCCATTAACCTGGTGCCTGGAGTCATATTACTTTGCACTGGGGCTCATCAACCATCGCCCCTGCTGCCGGATAGTCCTCCTTCACTTCTTCACTGCCCCATTCCCTTCCACAAATGTAGCAAATGCAGCAAGATCTTTCTCTTTCTGCTGCCCTGGGAAATATCATTCTCTAGGGCTCTCCATTCCATAGCATGGATTCAGAAGTCCTGGAGACCTACAAATCCCAAAGTTAGGTGTGCCCAGGATGAGGGCCGTCCCTAGGCCCAGGCTGGGTGGCGCAAGGTGCCAGGGCGCCTGGCCATCAGGGGCGCAGAAGGGGCGCCGGACGCTGGAGTCTGCCTCCGCATGCCTCTGCTGTTGAGCGGCTTCAGGCAGCTCTCCAGAGGGACATGGGGAGCGCTGGCCTGGGGCCGTCTGAACAGCTGAGAGGCGCAGCGTGGCGGCCCCAGGTTCGCACTCCCTGCGTGCCTCCGGAGTGGGGAGCGGGAGCCTAGGGCCACCTCCTCCGCGCCTCTCAGCTTCCCGCACGCCCCTCCTGCCTGCTTCACTCATGGGGGGGGGCGCTGGAAGGATCTTGGCGCCAGGGCGTGAGGTATGATTAAGAGGGCTCTGCCCAGGATGGTGCTGTTGCAGTACTCTAGGCACCAGAACAATGGTGGGGAGAGAGAGAGAGCCCTGCTACACTGCAGGGTTCAAGGGGGTTGTGGAGGAGAGAGGTGCTGCCTAATCTCCAATTCCTCATTTCTGCCATGCCTTTGGAGCACTCAAAAAAGAAGCAAGAAAGACAAGAGTGTAAGAAGAGCCTCTGGATTAAGCTAAAGGTCCATCTAGTCCACCCCCCTGTTCTCACAGGGGCTTACAAGATGTGGGTGGCGCTGTGGTCTAAACCACTGAGCCTCTTGGGCTTGCTAATCAGAAGGTCAGCGGGTTGAATCCCTGTGATGGGGCGAGCTTCCGTTGCTCTGTCCCAGCTCCTGCCAACCTAGCAGTTCGAAAGCACATCAGTAAAATAGATAAATAGGAATTGCTGTGGCGGGAAGGTAAACGGTGTTTCCATGCACTCTCGTTTCTGTCATAGTGTTCCGGTGTGCCAGAAGCAGTTTAGTCATGCTGGCTACATGACCTAGAAAGCTGTCTGTGGACAAATGCTGACTCCCTTGGCCTGAAAGCGAGACCCCATAGTCACCTTTGAAAAAAGCCAATGCAATTCTGGGCTGCATCAATAGGAATATAGCATCTAGATCAAGGGAAGTAATAGTACCACTGTATTCTGCTCTGGTCAGACCTCATCTGGAGTACTGTGTCCAGTTCTGGGCACCACAGTTCAAGAAGGATACTGACAAGCTGGAACGTGTCCAGAAGAGGGCAACCAAAATTGTCAAAGGCTTGGAAACAATGCCTTATGAGGAACGGCTTAGGGAGCTGGGTATGTTTAGCCTGGAGAAGAGAAGGTTAAGGGGTGATATGATAGCCATGTTCAAATATATAAAAGGATGTCATATAGAGGAGGGTGAAGGGTTGTTTTCTGCTGCTCCAGAGAAGCGGACACGGAGCAATGGATTCAAACTACAAGAAAGAAGATTCCACCTAAACATTAGGAAGAACTTCCTGACAGTAAGAGCTGTTCGGCAGTGGAATTTGCTGCCAAGGAGTGTGATGGAGTCTCCTTCTCTGGAGATCTTTAAGCAGAGGCTTGATGGCCATATGTCAGGAATGCTTTGATGGTGTTTCCTGCTTGGCAGGGGGTTGGACTGGATGGCCCTTGTTGTCTCTTCCAGCTCTATGATTATATGACTGGACTTAACCGTCCAGGGGTCCTTTACCTTACCTTACTAGTTGTCCACAAGAAGCTCACAAGCAGAACCTGAGCACAACAGTGCTCTGGCCACCTGTGCTTCTCAGCAAGTGATCTTCAGAGGCAGCGGAGGTGCAACATAGCCATTGTGTCTCGTAGCCATTGCTAGTCTCATCTTCCTTGGATATGTTTAATCGCCCAACTTAGTAGCCACCACTGCCTCTTGCCGAAGCGACTTCACCCTCTGCCCGCAAAGGCTTGCAAGGAAAAAAGCAAGTGGCATTGGAAGCAAACTACCTCTCATAAGACAAACAAGACTGGCAGAGATCAGAATCCCTAGATTGGAATTCCTGGCAGAAAGATTAAAGTGTTAATTTCTAATTAGAGCAGACAGCAGAGCCAAGCACACTGATACAGCCTCTTGATTTTTGGCAAGCAAAGCTGGTACCGAAACTGAGTTTTCTTCTCAGCCTTGCCAGAAGTGAAAGTCACTTACAAAATGGGAGATCTGTTACTTTTTTTTTTTGCATCTTAAGATAAGAGTAATAGAGAAGGCTTACATTGATTGTGCTCAGTAATGAGGCTTGTGGGGTGGCCTGATAGGGGAGGAGGAAGATAAGTCTTGAACTCCTTATCTTTAAGGGCTATAGCCCAGCACAGCATACTTTCCTGGGCTAAATGGCAACTTGCTTTAATGGAGGAATCTCACACTGGCCAGATTCAATCTTACCACAATGGGATCCTAAACACTCTCCACCAGTTTAGTCAGGAACTTGCTGATTATGTAAACAAGAGCTTTGGATGTGTGTTTCCTGCATCCTAACGCTTTGGAAATACTACTAGATTTCCTTGCTTTTGGTGGAGTTGCATCATCATCATCATCATAATGCACTGGTACCACTTTTTGCACTTTCAAAAACAATGCACAGACCCAATGCACCTTTGAAATTTGCACTTCTCTGGACATTTTGATGCAGTCAGGGGATATGACTATATCAATGATAACAACATACAAAAATGCATTTTTTTAGGAGAAACTGCTTGTGAAAAATGTGCATATTAGACAAAATCGCATCTGAAAATTAGGAGAATTTGGAGAGATGCGTGCAAAAAGGCGGGTGAATTTTAATGAAAATTTATATTTTTTAATGTGCAAACTGATGTTAGCATTGTGGTGAACCACACTTAAGACTGCAAAAATGAGAGATTGAGGGAAACTGAAATTATTATTATTATTATTATTATTATTATTATTTCAATTTGTATACTGCCCTTTATTAGAAGAATCCATGACGGTGCACAACAGGTAAAGCATATTACAGAACATCAATGATAAAAACATAATAAAAACATAATGACAGAGATTGACCGGTTCATCCATCCCTACTAGTCTATCCCAAGCTCTGGAATTAGAAGGTGCTCCCCCTTTCCTCACCCAATGACAACCATTTGATCACGTTTCTTAAAATCCCAGCTATTGGTGCCAATTTCCCCTTAGTTCTGTGCTTCCATGCTTATGGCAAAGCTTGCCAACCAAACCTGCCATTCCTGTCATCTGCAATTGCCCTCCGCTCTTTCTAGCCTTCTGGTCATTGCAAAAAATAAATAAAAGGCACTGAGAGACCCCAGGCTATATAATGCTGTGCCTCCCCTGAGGTTTCTGCTGCCAGATGTCCCGCCACCACCGCAGCTGTTTGTGCAGTGGCAGAAGGGCTTCTGGCTGCATTGTCCCTGCTGTCTGCTTGGCTTTCTACAGCTGTAAATGCTGCCAGGTATACTACATTACACCGAGCTTGCCTAATGCAGTAACATCATGTCAAGATGTACAGTTGTACAGAACGCGGTGACATCTATCATGGAAGCGCAGCGTGACTCAATTCACAAACAAAGGGAGGGAAGGATTAAAATAGAGGTGTGGGGAAATATGGTTGCTAGATCCCTCCTTTTATGTTCCTCCCTTTGTGCAAACTTTAAGATGCGAATTGGAGGCGCAGCATGTAATGAACCATGATTAGTTTAAATGTCTTTGATTGCAGGATTTTTGCCAGTCCTGAGTTCTGTTTTAAAGCTTGATTGCAGGGGCTATTTTTCCTCCAAGCAGGTGATGCGAGGCGAGGGCCCTCATCAAAGGCCTCTTGCGCTGCTCACATCGCCTTTCTCTCCGCGCAAAGGTAATTGGCGTAAGAGATTGCGCGCTGTGCCGCAGCATTCATGCTAATGCGCACATCACCATTTGCGCACGGGAAGGATTTGGGTAGAGTCCAATGCTGACCATTTCTGTGCATACTGAAATGCACAGGATGCTTCCCCCTTCTCACTAAGCAAGTAAACCACAACAGTAGACACTTTTCCTGTGTTCTGAATCATATAAGGCAGATGGGGTGCCTGTGAACCTTTGGATGTTGTTGGACTCTGACTCCCATCATCCCCAGCCAGAATGGTCAGTGGGCAGGGATGATGGGAATTGCAGTTCCACAACACCTGAAAGGCCCCTTTACATCCCTGATGTAGGGAGTTTTCATGTCTCAGAAGCAGAGCCCAATGTAGATACCCAATCTTATCTTTCATTGCCCCCTTCAGCCACTGCTGTATATATTTTACGTACCACCAGTGTACACACTAGATGGTGTACCATACCCTCCAATGTTTCTCCGATGAAAATAGGGATGTCCCATTCCATATTGATAATTTTACTACTTATACCCAACACGTCTTATTGGGTTGCCACCAGCTACTCTGGGCAGTTTCCAACATATATAGAAACATTATAAAACATTGAACATTGTAAAGCTTTCCTATACAGGGTGCGATAACTCCATAACCTCCAAACATTTCTCGAGTGAAAATAGGGTGGTGCTGTGGGTTAAACCACAGAGTCTAGGGCTTGCTGATCAGAAGGTCGGTGGTTCGAATCCCTGCAGCAGGGTGAGCTCCCGTTGCTCAGTCCCAGCTCCTGCCCACCTAGCAGTTCGAAAGCACACCAAAGTGCAAGTAGATAAATAGGGACCGCTCCGGCGGGAAGGTAAACGGTGTTTCCATGCGCTGCTCTGGTTTGCCAGAAGCAGCTTTGTCATGCTGGCCACATGACCCGGAAAGCCACTTCCGCGCTTGCGTCGGAGGTGGGGTTGTGGGCTGCCCGACTGTACCATCGCGTAGGGGCTGCCAGTTCAGCCCCTGCGCGATGGTGCGCTCCCGCCTGCGTCACACCCCGACCGGCCAATGAGGCTGGGCGGGGCGGGGCCACACCGTTTAAAGGCCTCCGCAGGCGGGAAAGCCTCCTCTTTCTCCGCTGTTCGCCGAGCGAACAATTCCTTCCTTTTGTTTTGTTATTTCAGGTTTTTTTAGTTGCTTTGCTTGCTGGAGCAAATTGGTAGTTCCTTTTAGGTTCCGTTGCTTTCTTTTGTGGTGGATTCGGGACCTGTGGGCAAGTGGGCTACGACGCGGGATCGCGGCGCTACCGCCCACCAGCTGTTCAGGCAAGCAGCTGTTTCCGGGATCGGAAGAGCAGTGGCTGGACGCGCGCTACTGCCTCCCAGGGCTTGAGCGCTCGCTGGGGATCGGCGCAGCAGGACTCCTGTGCCAGCATCCAGCCTCTCGAGTCCTCCGGGCGCAACACCGGGTTGCAGAGTCGAGGCGGCTGCCTCCTCTCCCCGCTCCTCGTGGTAGGATCCGCCTGAACGCAGGGAACCCGGGTGAGCGATTTCCAATTTCCCTGCTAAAGGAAAGATTTATTTATACCCTTCTTCCGCCTACAGCCCTTAAGGGCTCCGTGCCCCAGAGTTGCACGCTCCCCCCCTTTTTTTTTATTGGCTTCCCTTCTCCGCCGATCAGCTGTTCACCTCCCATCAGCTGGGGATCGGCACAGCGCGCGTTCAGCGCTTCTGCGCATGCCTGCAGCCCCAGGGGAAATAGCAAGATTTTTCTTCCCATTTAGCCGCAGCGCTGGTGCTCTGACCCCCTGTCTAGCTTCGTTTTCGCCATTATCAGTTTTGCACGGCTTGGGGAGGATTCGGTTTAGGGGGGGGGTTGTAAGACCACGTGGTGCCTGGCGGCCATCTTGAGGGGTCCTTTTGCCTCGGCGTTCACGAGGGGCCATTTTGTGTGTGGCCACGTGTGTCTCCTTGCGGCCGCCATTTTGAGTGGGGCTCCTGGCAGTGCATATCTCCCAGCCATTTTGAGTGTGGCTTGGGGTTACTGGAATTGGCAGCCTGAGTCAATTTAAGTACAAGGCCTGCATCTCCCTTGGCAGGGAGCAGTATCGGTTGGATTTTAACACATTCTAGGAAGGCCTAAATTAGAATATACTTAATAAATAAATAATAAATAACGTTAAATACAGAACTCTTGATAAGCCTTTGGGAGGCTCATTTACCTGGCAGTCGTTGGGAATAAGGCCTGTGTTTCCCCAACGGGATTAATCTGGGCTGAGAATTAATTAATTTACCCTGGCATATTGTCCTCTTTCGATTAATAGATTAATTCCTCGGTCTGTATTTCTTTGCTTGCTCAGGTATTTTATGTGCTACAGTGGATCCATTGAATTAATAGTGGTGCGATATCCCATCTCTAGGTTTAATTTATAAGGGTGAATTAATTACCCCGACATAATTTTCTTTTGGGGGGGTTGCTTAAGTGGGCAGAAATTCATTCGAATAATTAACTATTAGGTTAAACTACATAAGTACCGACCTTGAGTTTACCTGAGGGAATTCATTAATGTGCTTTAATTAATTGGCTGAGGATCTAGAATTTGTAGGGATTTTATCTGTACTGCCCCAATCTTCTGTGTCCCAGGGGCTGGTGTACGTTCACATTATAATTACACTGTTTTTCTTAATTAATTAAAATTGTGGTTGAATCAGCAGCATTTGGAAGTTCGGATCTTAATAGTCTAATATTAAATAAATAACAGTATATATATATATATACATATATATACACACGCTCATACACACGCACACACACACACACGTACACGCATATATATATAAATACACATACATATATATAAATACACACACACATACACACACACATACACACACACACAGCAGCATTTGGAAGTCCGGAACTTAATAGTCTAATATTAAATAAAAAACAGTATATATATATATATATATATATATATATATATATATATATATGCACGCACATACACACACACACACACACACGTACACGCATATATATATAAATACACATACATATATAGATACACACACACATACACACACATACACACACACGGGCGCACGAGCACATATAAGTAATAACAGGAAATTAGGTGAATTCTTTGTGAGCCTACACTTGGTTTAGCACCTTTCCGAGAATGGCTCCTAAGCGTGTGCAGGGTAAGGCCCCTTCCAAGGCCCCTGCAGCTCGGGACAAGACTGAGGCCCTGGTCCGGGTGGTCTCCACACTTCAAAAAACCCAGCTGGATGTTTGCAAGCAGCTGGCGGCCATTGCAAAAACGCTAGCTCCCACGGCTGCCGCCACACAGGAGGATCCGTGCGAGTTCCAAGAGGAGCTTGCCGAGTCACAGGAGTTCATCCTTGACACTGGTTTAATAGAAAGCGATTTGCCCTGTACCTCTGCTTCTCTATTTTCCAGCTCAAGTTCCGACCGGGGAAGCAACGCGAGCCAAGTCCCTCGGACACGCGGGCAGAAGGCGCGCGCTAATGCCGCCAGCTCCCAAGGGCAGGGGGTGGGGTCTCAACCGGTAGGTTCTTCCAATCAGTCCTCTGCAGGTCACCGGGCGGCCCAGCCTGGGCAAGCCCTGGTGCAACAGGGAACCGGGGAATCCGATACGTCGGGGGATGATGGTACCTCCAGACCTGGAGGAGGTACCGAGAATGAGCCAAGGATTGAAGAAGAGCGTCAAGGGGGGAAAGCCAAGAAGAAGACCGACAAGCGCAAGAGGAGCAAGGACGACTCGGACGATTCAGGTACGACCTCCGAATCGGATGGCGACATCCCGATGGAGGATTATTGGGGGATTGCGGAAGACCAGACGGGCCTTCCTCTTTGGATACATAGGCGGAGATCGAGCGCCCATCGTAAGGGTTTTAAAGGGACTCTAGAATGGAGGGATGGCGCCCTAGTGCCAGATTCAAAATATTCCACCAACTCTGACACCGACATTTTCTTGGGTTCGCATTTGTCCAATAAAAAGAGAGAAAAGATTTTGAACGGGGATTTTATTGATATTTTCACCCTTTTGCCTTTGTCGCACACATTGGGAAAGGGCGAAAAGAGGAAGGACTACGGTAGGCGCAGATATAAGACCCCCCGCGCTGACCGTACTTTCGAAAACTGGCTAGATGGTATCCACATCTGGGCGGCGGTCATCTCAGCCGCATACCCCAAGAGGGCCTTGCACTTGTGGGCCTATGTAGCTGACGTTAGGTTGGCAAATAAGATGGCTGGGGAGGCGGCGGCTCTAAACTACGATGAAGATTTTCGTAGGAACGCGTCTCAGAATCCAAAGACCAGGTGGGATCAGCGCAATCAGCATTTTTGGAGTTACCACGTGGTCCCATACGTGGAAAGGAAGCAGACGGATCCCCCTAGGTCAGGCAGGTTTGAACCCAGGAGAGACCCGCGCCGCAGGGTCTGCTGGGAATATAATAAGGGCATCTGTCAGCTGCCCAATTGCAAATATACGCATGAATGCGAGAAGTGTTTGGGACAGCACCCCGGTGTGTCATGTTTCAAAGGGAGGCATTCCTTTCGCGGCGGGCGAGGCAATTCAAACCAGGGCCCCAGGCACACAGGTGGCACCCCCCAGGGAACAGGTAGTAATCGGTTCTAATACATCACTCACTCTGGCTTTCTCCCCCATAAAGCTCGGCCCCCTGAAACTCCTTTTAGATCTCTATCCCAATAAAAAGGCGGCTAACTACCTCTGGGAGGGGTTCTCCTCCGGTTTTCGAATCCCAGTAAAAAGCCCACCCCTTTCGTGCAACCCCCCCAATCAGAAATCTGTTAGGGAAAGACCCGACATAGCGATTAAAAAAAATCAACAAGGAAATTACCGCTGGTCGGGTGGCGGGTCCTTTTGCGGTGCCACCCATATCCGATCTACACATTTCCCCTTTGGGAATAGTCCCTAAAAAAGCGCCAGGCGAATTCAGGCTCATTCATAATCTCTCTCATCCGAGGGGCAGATCCGTAAATGATGGCATACCTCAGGAGCTTTGCACGGTGAAATATGCCTCCTTTGACCAGGCAGTGAAGCTTGTAAGGCAATTTGGTAAGGGCGCCTTGTTGGCAAAGTGTGACATCGAATCAGCATTTCGCCTCCTGCCTGTCCACCCGCAGGACTTCAGATGGCTGGGCTTTCGGTTCGATGGGGCATATTTCATCGACAAAGCCATGCCTATGGGTTGTTCCGTGGCATGCTCTGCATTTGAGGCCTTTAGCACGTTCCTGGATTGGGCCCTGCGCTTTAAAACCGGCCTGTCTGGAGTCTCGCATTATTTGGATGACTTTCTCTTCGTGGCTAGGGCAAATAGTCCGGAGTGTGCAGGCCTTATGCAAGCATTCTCGGCCCTTGCTCACGAGCTGGGGGTGCCATTAGCAGCAGATAAAACTGAAGGGCCCGTCTCACGTTTAACTTATTTAGGCATAGAATTAGACACAGTAGAGCAAACGTCCCGTTTGCCCGCGGACAAAATTAAAGGCCTTAGGGAGACCATAGAACAGCTCATCCCCTGTAAAAAACTTACCCTTAGACAAATCCAATCTCTCCTGGGTCACTTGAATTTCGCGTGCAAGGTAATTTCACCAGGCCGCCCCTTCTGCCTGCGATTAGCCAGACTTACGGCAGGTTTAACAAAACCCTTCCACAGGAAGCGTCTCCCTCGAGGCGTTAGGGCGGACCTAGAGTCCTGGCTTACATTTTTGGGAGATTATAATGGGGTATCCCTATGGCAGGACAGCTTGGCTCTGCATTCCGATTTTCAGATACAGTCAGACGCGGCCGGTTCCTTGGGTTTTGGAGTCTATTTCAAAGGTAAATGGTGTGCCCAGCGTTGGCCGGCCAGCTGGCAGGGTACAGATATTACACGCGACTTAACATTCTTAGAGTTCTTCCCTATAGTGGTAGCAGTGCACCTATGGTCCGAGGAATTCAGGGATCGACGAGTCTGCTTCAGAACCGACAACCAAGCGGTGGTCAGCGTCCTCGCTCGCCAATCATCAAAATCTCCGAGAGTGTCATCTCTCTTACGCCATTTCGTCCTACTAAGCTTGAAATTCAACATGCATTTCTCAGCCAAATTTGTGCCTGGGCTTAATAATAATATCGCAGATGCTTTGTCTCGCTTCCAGATGGACCGCTTCCGCTCGTTGGCTCCAGAGGCACGCCTGTGGCCAGAGCCGTTCCCGGAACACCTATGGAACCTTGGGAGCGCGAAATTCTGAAGGGAGTATTTGCATCGGTTGCCCCCTCTACCCTTAACTCTTATAAACGGGCTTGGTCAGATTTCACTAAGTTTAGGCAGAAAGGAGCCGCGGGTCCTACTCCGGGTCCGCCTTCCCAGGAAGAGGTTATGCAATATATAGTGCATTTGAGGAATCTGGGGCGAGCCGCTAAGACCCTTCAAATTCACACAGCAGCCATAACATTCTTCTCAAAATCACTTTATTTCATAGACCCGTGCGATAACTTCCACTTACGCAGGGCTATGGAGGGCTGGCGTCGGCTCCAGCCTCCAGCCAGTGACAACCGGCGGCCTATCACGTTTGACATGTTGGTTCAGATACACAAGCAGTTGAGAACCCTTTGCTGGTCGAAATTCGAGGCGCGCTTGTTTTCAGCTGCGTTTTCAATGGCCTACTTTGGGGCACTCAGAGTAGGGGAGGTGGTCTGCGAGGACCAACCGGATGGTGTCACACGGGGTATTTTAATAGGGGATGTGTCACTGTCCGACACCCAGGTTCTGGTTCACATCCGACGTTCAAAGACCGACCAGAAAGGGAAGGGGGCCGTCTTACGCCTCCCTGCGACAGGGGCCGCGGGTCCGTGTCCAGTAAAGGATACCAGGAGGTTCCTTTACCTGCGCCCGGCGGGCCCAGGTCCCTTCCTTATTCACCCGGACAAGGCCAGGCTTACCCGCCAGCAATTCACCAGGGTCCTCCGCAAGGCCATCGCCTCTTGCGGGTATGACCCCACCGAATTCTCGCCCCACTCCTTCCGGATTGGTGCAGCTACTTCAGCCATGCACCTGGGCCTTTCTTCCGAGAGGATTCAGGACCTGGGAAGGTGGAAATCAAACGCATACAAAAGGTACATTCGTACGTAGCATACAGCTGATCCCGGGTTGTCACTCTTTGTTTTCCAGGTGGCCGGATAGTGCGCGTTTGGATAGCCGGGCACAGCGTTGTTTACTGGGCCCGCGAAAGGTCGATTGAGGTGGGCCTGGGGCACGGGCTGGGCCTTCCAGCCTCCGTGAGAGTGTCCTGGATTGCAAAGAGGGGCATGAAGTGGAACGAGCTATTGCCGACCCTCGAAAGCCGGGCTGCTTCACTCGGTTACCCTGACCTGCTTGTGCTGCAGCTAGGGGAGAACGACCTTGCCTACCGTAACGCAGTGGACTTGAAATTGAAAATATTCAGTGATTTTGATACCCTATTGGATTCCTGCCCTGGGATGACGCTGCTTTGGTCATCCCTGCTGGAGAGGCGCATTTGGCGCGATGGACGTTGCCCGATCGCTATGAACCGGACTAGGCGGCGCTTGAATTCTTTTGTGATCCGCAGAGTGTTATCCCTGAATGGCCGAGTTGTCTCGCACCCAAGCCTAAAGCAGAGTGAAGCAGCCCTGTTTCGTCATGATGGTGTACATCTGTCGCCTATGGGGAATGATATCTGGCTCGGAAACATAATTGCAGGAATCCACGATTGGCTACATGTTAGTGTACATAACTAGGCGAATAAGAGATCAGGACCACAGCCCCCCCTTAATAGCATTAAAATATTAAATAATTAAATAATATTTAAGTTATACCCACGATTTGGCAAGAGGGTACTACGTGTGAGCGGATTGGCGGCGAGCCAGGGTGGGCTCGAGTGGCGGTTAGGCGTTGGAAATTTGCATAACAATCAGTTGGAGGAGGGGCAAGTACGTCATCAGCTGCCCTATCTTGGAGAGGTAATTCCGTTAAAGGATTCCGGGGGCGAGGCTTGGTCCTGAGCCTGGAGTTGCCTGGGCCGTAAGGCACGCCCCATCGGTGGCCACAGGAGGAGCTCTAGTAGATCTACGTCGCAGGGCTCCTTTCTGGTGGTTAACTTCTCACAGACTTCAACACACGGGTTGGAGTCGGATATAGACTGTTAGGTTCCAACGCCTAAGCCAATTCCGCTCTACACGCATATTTAATAAAGTTGTGGCCTTAACCACCCAATTAATTAAATCTTAAACCTTGTGTCATGAGTCTTTATTCTGGGGAAGGAGGGCATATAGCCACACAAAGCCACTTCCGCGCTTGCGTCGGAGGTGGGGTTGTGGGCTGCCCGACTGTACCATCGCGTAGGGGCTGCCAGTTCAGCCCCTGCGCGATGGTGCGCTCCCGCCTGCGTCACACCCCGACCGGCCAATGAGGCTGGGCGGGGCGGGGCCACACCGTTTAAAGGCCTCCGCAGGCGGGAAAGCCTCCTCTTTCTCCGCTGTTCGCCGAGCGAACAATTCACCCGCCCGCCCACCCCTTAATAAGAGGCAAGGGGACGCTGCTATGGACGTCAGTTGGTTGCCCTGGCTGGCCAGGGGGCTGGGTAGGATTTTTCCCATACTGGGTTAGCCATGATGGGTTTTTCGCCTACCTCGTAGCATGTCGTCACAACTTAGGTTAGGCGGTTAGGCGTTGGAAATTTGCATAACAATCAGTTGGAGGAGGGGCAAGTACGTCATCAGCTGCCCTATCTTGGAGAGGTAATTCCGTTAAAGGATTCCGGGGGCGAGGCTTGGTCCTGAGCCTGGAGTTGCCTGGGCCGTAAGGCACGCCCCATCGGTGGCCACAGGAGGAGCTCTAGTAGATCTACGTCGCAGGGCTCCTTTCTGGTGGTTAACTTCTCACAGACTTCAACACACGGGTTGGAGTCGGATATAGACTGTTAGGTTCCAACGCCTAAGCCAATTCCGCTCTACACGCATATTTAATAAAGTTGTGGCCTTAACCACCCAATTAATTAAATCTTAAACCTTGTGTCATGAGTCTTTATTCTGGGGAAGGAGGGCATATAGCCACACAAAGCCACTTCCGCGCTTGCGTCGGAGGTGGGGTTGTGGGCTGCCCGACTGTACCATCGCGTAGGGGCTGCCAGTTCAGCCCCTGCGCGATGGTGCGCTCCCGCCTGCGTCACACCCCGACCGGCCAATGAGGCTGGGCGGGGCGGGGCCACACCGTTTAAAGGCCTCCGCAGGCGGGAAAGCCTCCTCTTTCTCCGCTGTTCGCCGAGCGAACAATTCACCCGCCCGCCCACCCCTTAATAAGAGGCAAGGGGACGCTGCTATGGACGTCAGTTGGTTGCCCTGGCTGGCCAGGGGGCTGGGTAGGATTTTTCCCATACTGGGTTAGCCATGATGGGTTTTTCGCCTACCTCGTAGCATGTCGTCACAACTTAGGTTAGGCGGTTAGGCGTTGGAAATTTGCATAACAATCAGTTGGAGGAGGGGCAAGTACGTCATCAGCTGCCCTATCTTGGAGAGGTAATTCCGTTAAAGGATTCCGGGGGCGAGGCTTGGTCCTGAGCCTGGAGTTGCCTGGGCCGTAAGGCACGCCCCATCGGTGGCCACAGGAGGAGCTCTAGTAGATCTACGTCGCAGGGCTCCTTTCTGGTGGTTAACTTCTCACAGACTTCAACACACGGGTTGGAGTCGGATATAGACTGTTAGGTTCCAACGCCTAAGCCAATTCCGCTCTACACGCATATTTAATAAAGTTGTGGCCTTAACCACCCAATTAATTAAATCTTAAACCTTGTGTCATGAGTCTTTATTCTGGGGAAGGAGGGCATATAGCCACACAAGCTGTCTGTGGACAAACGCCGGCTCCCTCAGCCTATAGAGTGAGATGAGTGCCGCAACCCCAGAGTCGGACACGACTGGACCTGATGGTCAGGGGCCCCTTTACCTTTACTAAGGAAAAGTGGGACATTCCAGGATCAAATCAGAAACCAGGATGGCTTCTCTAAACCAGGGATGTCCCTGGAAAATAGGGACACTTGGATGGTATACTGTACAGAACACAGAGGTGACAAGGTTTCTCCTTGGAGTGTTCTTTGCAAAACAAGAAAGGGGAATGACGAGAAGGTTAGATTGGTGATTGACTTAACTAGGAGTTAGTGGAGAAGCAAGAGGCTAAGGTTGACCAGAAAATGTTTTTCTAAGTCAATCGGCACAAACCTCTCAGAAATAGTGAAATGGGAACTGCACAAGAGCAGAAAGCAGGGCCTTCTCTGCAGTAGCACCAGCCTGGTAGAATACCTTTCTCATGGAGATTGGAAAAGGGCACCCTCAATTTCCTTCTACTGAAAGGTAGAACCTCATCTTTCTTTGCAAACTCTCCCAATTCCTGGTTGATATTGATGTTTTATCACTGCTATTGTTCTGGTTTTTGCTTTGTTTCTTTTGGTATGGTTTTTTCTAAACATTTTCATATGTCTGATTTATTTTGCCCATGTGCATTTGTACAGTGGTACCTCTGGTTACGAACTTAATTCGTTCCGGAGGTCTGTTCTTAACCTGAAACCATTCTTAACCTGAGGTACTGCTTCAGCTAATGGGGCCTCCCGCTGCTGTCGGGCCGCCGGTACGCAATTTCTGTTCTCATCCTGAGGTAAAGTTCTTAACCCAAGGTACTACTTCCAGGTTAGGGGAGTCTGTAACCTGAAGTGTTTGTAACCCGGGGTGTTTTTAACCCGAGGTACCACTGTATATTTAGACTTCCCTTTAGAGCAACTGAATGTTGTAGACTGTCTATCGAGCCATCTAGCACCTATCTATTACATGCAGTTTTTGATTTGATAGTTTAAAAGATGTGCATGGTGGGAAATCTCCCATATTTGCAAATGGAAAGTTCTCAGTGTAATCCTAAATATATTTACTCAGAAACATACGTGCTTCCAGTAAGAGTCAAACTACATGAAATGTTAACTGCATGAATAAAATAAAGATACACTTACAAAAAATAAAATTAAACAGCGTTCAGGCCCCTAGAAGTAGGACTGGGACCAGGGGGGGGGCTTTGCCCTCTTTCTGGTGTTCCAATGAACCCCTTTCTTCCTAATACATATTGCGGCTTCAAGATGCGTTTTTTTTTGTTAGAATTGTGCTAAAATGGGTGGCTGCCCCTGGTGATTGCCATTTACATTTAAAACCTCTGCAACTTAATTGCATTGCATTCAGACAATTAACATCTAGTGTGGCCTTCAGTTTGCACTGAGTTGTAGTCTCAGCCTTCTTAAGAAGACGCCTTCACCCCGGTATGGCTCCCCTTTATCACATCACAGCCCAACAAGATAACAACAAGAATCCATCAACAGCATACGAATCAATACACTAACCTGATCCAAAACACACACACACACACACACACACACACGAAAACGAAGTTCACCACAGCCAATCACAAACAAGCAACCACACCCTAGGCCAACCCCAACCCCAACCTCTCTCACCACCAAAGGAAGACAAGTGAATAGTAAAGAGAACCCACACAAGCGACGCTGACACAAAACCCCCCACATACACTAAGCAGAATAGAAGCATTGCCACCTGACTCTACCCCCACTCACTGTGGTCCCCTCCACTTCTTTCCCCTTCTTTTTCTTCCTAATGTAACTAATGTCTCAACAGATGAAACTGATCTGTAGAAAATGTAACTTGGGGGAAAAGACATTGCACATACTTTTGTAAACCAAAAATTAATAAAAATTCCTTCCAGTAGCACCTTAGAGACCAACTAAGTTTTGTAAACCAAGAAATCTTTAATAAAAATATGAAAAGAATAATAATAATGAATGAATAATGAGTGACTGCTTTGCTGTGATTTTCACTTTGAACAGGTTTGTGGTAGCCCTTAGCTGTGGAAGCCTCTGGTATTTGTGTGTGTGTGTGTGTGTGTGTGTGTGTGTGTGTGTGTGTGTGTAAATAGAATAAAATAGAATAGAATAATAAAATAAAATAAAGTATGTATTACTCATATGATGTGAAATACAAATAAGCCTCTGGGTAAAAACCTGACTGCATAGAAGCTGCTGAATTTCCCACTTGAACTACATTAAAGGGGGGAAATCTCTCTCCCTCTCTCTCTCTCCCTGTGTGTGTATGTGTGTGTGTATATCTTTCTCTCTCTCCTAATTAGCTGTCATCTAAAGGGGTTGGAGTTAGTTGCTCAACATTTGAAAACCACTGCCTTTGTTTACCTAGCTTGTCTGGTGAATCCACTAGCTGTGCATGTGTTAATTGCTAATATTTTTGCTGATGTGTCAAAAGAATTCAGTAAAGACACGGGATAATGACACAAAGTTCTCGAAGCACAGTTAAGAAGATTAATCATTTCTAATGATCTGGCACCTTTATATAAGCTTTATATACTGCCTACATAGTTTGGTCTCGCAGTGAGGGCTTATTCCAGCACTATCTCTGTCTTTCTCTGTCTGGGGTGAGTGTACTCTTTCAAAGATGAAACTTAAGAACCCAAATGGGTCCTGTGGGTCTATTGATGTGCTTCTGCTAGTGACCCATTGCGTGTTAGGGGTGGGGGAGACATTCATTTTTCTTTTCATCTCCATGAGAAACTATGTAATTTACACTTCTTGAAACAGTATTCCAGGAGTGGGGAACCCATTTTTGGCTTTCTGGGCCAGATCTTTTATCTTTTGGACTTCCATGGGCCAACACTAACTTCCACGGGCCAACTGATATCATTATGCCCACATGCCCAAACCAAGCACAATGGGGCTCTTTGCCTATCTTCTGATGGGTGGAATCAGCTGCACCAGAGAGTTTCCCATACTCAAACAGTAGCCCAGAGGTGGGCGGTGTATGGCTTTCTGTTGTTGTTGTTGTTGGACTACAGCGCCTATAACCCCCCAGCCCACATGGCCATTGGTCAGGGATGATGGGAATTGAAGTATAGCATCATCTGCAGATTCCTCCTAGCCCTGCTGTCAATATTTGAAAGCAGGCGATTTGCTGTAGTGAATAGCAGATTTCTGGATCTTCTTCAGTGGGGGAAAAATCATATTCAAGAAACACTTGCCAAGGACTGAGTATAGATGGAAGGGTATCCTGCATCTGCTGCAGGTAAAAGAAGGTAGCCAAATTCATCGCAGAAACAGCTTAGTTGATTTGTACATTGTGGATGTTTCCAGGTGGCAAGAATCCATGAGGCTGAAAAGGACATAAACAAAGAAATAAGCAAAGCTTTAACCTGACATTTGGAAAGGTTTATTCAGAGTGTGATGGATTCCTGGAAAAGGAGGAGGAGAGAAAAAATATTTCCTCTGATATTTAAAAAAGGTCAAAAGACAACCTGGAAAAGTGTAATAGAGCGATGTCAACATTGCTTAGAAAGTATCCCCTGAGTTACAGGGTGCCCAGAGGAATCCAATTTGGCTAAGAGAAGCCAGCATAGATTCTAGCAGGGGGACACAGACTTAATTTACCTGCTGCAGTTCTTTGAAGATAATGCTAGACTGCAGCGGGAACGCAGATAAGGAAAATTGAAGGAAACTTATGTGCTCAGGTTTTTTTTTTTTTTTAAAAAAAGCATTTAATAGTTGCAGTCTCAGGCAGCCTCAGCTGATACAGAGGAAAAGACAGATAAGGTTGCCTCGTAAAAGTATTCACCCAAGTCCTATTCCTACAAATTAATTGCAAAGGGAACTGATCCCTTCCCCGATCGTGCACGTTTAGGAGGGTGTTGTTGCAAATTTGGTGTAGTGAAGTGGCCTTGTGAATATTCCACATCTCGACACTGGTTTATTTCCAATACACATGGCCCTTTGGTTTGAAGATATGGTGACTGCTGAGTTTCAGTTTGTTAGAGCAACAGAAGACAATTCCACAACAACCTAAGTGCAGGGAAGAATCAGGTTTTTGGTCATGGTGCTACATTCTTTAAAAACGATGCATTACTTATTCAAAAGCAAGCCCCACTGAGTTAAAAGGACAATATGCCCAGGTACAGTAAGTGTGCATAGGGTTGCAGCCTTTGAGAACCAGAGCACGTTGAAAGTACTGGAGTGCTGCTGACTAGTTTCCTGACAGGTAGGTGACTGTTGCTTATTGGGATGGAGAGAGGGAGGGGTGAGTATTGTTACAAAAAGTTGGGTACCACCACTGCGTTTTTCTGGGGGGATGCAGGGGTACGCATACCCCTAAACATTTTGTGAATCAAAGTTTGGCCTCATTGAGGGGCAGAATTTCAATATGAGTAGGAAAAGGAGAGTACCCCTAAACATTTTTAGGGGGGGGGGGAAGCACTGGGTACCACCGCCGCTCTCTGATGAGTGATCTCAGGCAGGTTCCAGGCAGTCGCCCAGGGTTTGGAGAATGTAGACACGGCAGAGACTGTTGTTGCTTTAAGAAATATGATTTATTCACCTGTTTATACCTTCAGTCTGCATGGAAGGTGCCCAGATATTACAGCACAGTCATTTCAAGAGGGGCTTTTTCCTCAGAGCAGTGAAGCCCTGGCATCAAAGGCATCTCTCCCAGTCAGCCTTCAGCCTACCTGCCCAAGATGGATCCCAGTCTCTCCCCCCTCTCCCTTCTTCTTTTCAGCACACCTTGCTAAAAACATTCTTTTCCCTGTCACCTCACACCAAGTTGCCCTGGCAACCTTCCACCCCCACCCCCCTGTCTCTGTTCACAACCTCAGGGCCAGGGGGGGGGGCAGTTCTGTTGTATCGCCAATTGACCTCAGTGGCCCTGTATTGTTTCTTAATGACACTACCGTGTTTCTCATATTTTAAGACATGTCTTATATTAATTTTAACTCAAGAAAATAAGCCTATGGCTTATTTTCGGGGGTGTCTTATTTTTTGCCGAGCCCCGACTGAGCGGGAACCAGCAAAGGCAGCAGCCCGCCGCCGACTTGGAGCTCGAGCCGGCAAAGGCAGCAGCGCACGCTCCGTTGGAGCTCGGCAAAACTACCCCGCTCCGCCCCCCGTTGGCTACTTGTCGCGTGTCTGTTTTACTGTTTAACTTTTACCGTAGTAAATAACAGCTCTCAGCCTTCCTGACGTGTTCAGAGTGGGGGGAGGACTTCACCGCCCCATGGACCTAGTACCCCCCAGGGGAAAAAAACCAACGGAGGAGTTTTCCCCTCACAGAAAAGGGCGGGAAAGAAGAGACTTCCCCCCCTCACATTATCCGCCCCCCCTCTGCTCGACTCGCCTGAATTATCCAGAAGAGGTTGTTGGCCTCCGCTCCGGGCGCCGGCTCAGAAGAGAAGGAGCGAGGCTGGCGCCGCAACTGCTCGGGGCCCAAAGAAGGGCAGTGCCTTTCTTGAATGACAGCGAGGGCAGCCGCCAAGAGCCCGGCAGCTAAGCGCAGCATTTTCCACCAGCTCGCTGTCATCCACGCGAGCGCAAACTTCCGCCGGTCCCTGCTGGGGCGAAGCGTGGCTGGGAAAGCCGTCCGCTTCAGCCTCGGCCCACTTGAAGGGTAGGGCAAAGCGTGCGCTTTGCGGAGCCCTGACTGGCGGGAACCAGCAAAGGCAGCAGCCCGCCGCCGGCAGGAACTCCAACAGAGCGCGCGCTTTGCCGAGCTCCAAGCCGGCGGCGGGCTGCTGCTTTTGCTGGTTCCCGCCAGTCGGGGCTAGGCAAAGCGCGCGCTGCTGCCCTTGCCGGGTCCCGCTGGGTTGGGACTTGGCGCGGCGTGCCCTGCCATACCGTACCAGCATGTCTTATTTTCGGGGTATGCCTTATATTTCGCCAGGTCTTGAAAATCCTGCCATGCCTTATTTTTTAGGGATGCCTTAAAATATGAGAAACACGGTAGCTTGGCCAGGTCACGTAGTTTAGCTCAGGAATTCTTCCGCAGCTTGTATTTCTCCCTTTGCATCCCAAATAATCAAAATTCTACCATTTATTAATTTCTAGGGTTTGGGGGAGGGAGTTTCCCCTCAAATATATAACAATATTTAGTTTAAATACTAAAGCAGATTAAAATTGCCTCAACTTTCTAAGTATCTGGGCAGGCTTATCTAAACTAGAATGTTTTTAGCAGGTGCCAAAAAGAGTACTGTAAAGTTAAGGTAAGTGTAAGTGTTGCCACACTAAATGTTCTTGCAAGTGTACAACGGATATTATTTGGCACCTGTAATAGTGTCAATTCCACCGATCAAAGCAGTCAAGTGAGCACATGTGGCGTCTGTAGGACAGTAGCTGTTCCTAGTGGCAGAGCTTCATGCTCCGTCACTGGGGGGTGGAGAGCAGGAGGGGGCTGGGCTAGCGTGTGTCCCGGGGGCATGGCGTGCTGCCCGCAAGGGTGGGGCATGCATCCTGGGGCTGTGGTGCACCTTCCGCAGGGGCGTGGGACACGTCCTGTGAATGTGGTGCCCAGAGCGGGCGGGGGGGGGGAGCCGCGTTGGCATCCCACCTGGATCGCGCTGTAGGGGGCAGTGCGCTCCCCCCACACTCCTCCTCCTCCGCCAGTGGCTATTCCTGCTTCATGTTGATTTTGGGTGCATTTTTTCTGAATTTTCTTTAGCTCTGCAATATTCCTTTAGAGCTGCAGTAACTAGAACTGTACACCCACACCTTGATGCCAATATATAGGAAATCCTGGATCATTCCTTTCCTCACCAAACAGATTGCCTCTCCTGTTGGTTTAGCCAATCATAATAATTGCTACTAGGACCCAGGGCAGCTTCAGAACCAGCGACAGTTTTACATGTGCATGTGGTTAATACATTATGTATCGTGATTATTTTTTTTGTTATTCATCGGAGAGCTCCTGGAAGTATGTCTGTTTAGCTTGAGCAGTCTGGCGGCAGGAGCCTTTCTTGTTAGTGTGAACAGGCATAGACGTACCATTCCAGTGGAGAGTCCTGCTTTACTTTTGCCCATGGAAATGGGTGCAATGAAATCTGAGGGAAAGACATGGCCTTTTAAGGTTTTGCAAGCTTCTGGAACCAATCCAGAAAAAATAGCAGTCAGCCATTTTAGGCAGCCAAAACGCTCTCATTTAAAACCGGATGGAATGGCTTGCATCTGGTTTACTGGATTTCTCTGCCTTTTCCTTTGCAGCCTTCAGGACAACTTAAGAGTCCCAACTCAAAGTCAATTCAGCTCGGCCACAGCCACTTTGCCCCTACCAGTTGGCTTTCAAGGGCATTTCATTTTACATCAGCTGCCAAGTCATATCAGATTCAGCAACTGACGTGTCATTTCATTATGTGCCAAGAGGTCACAGCACAGCAATTTATTTTCATTCAGTGCTGTGAGAAAAATACACTAGTCCATTAAAAGGCCGCATTCTCTGCTTTTCCATTATTGACACGCAAGACAGATGTGGATAGAGAATAGCAAGTGAGGTGGACAGAGAAACGCAAACACGTTCGAACATCATTTTCCTCCCGCCATTGAGGCAGGTTGGAAGGCTTGTCCTTCATTATCTCCTTATCTCCTTTAAAAACCTTCACATCCTTTGATGATCGGGATGTATGTGTCAAAGGAATGATGGAGGAGAGGGAGACCCCTGCCTATTGCCTTCTGCATTATTTGTTGTTAGTTTGTAACAGATTCCTCGGGGCATTGATTGTGACTAGATATACAGTGGTACCTCTACTTACGAATTTAATGCGTTCCGAACACACATTTGTAAGTCGAAAAAAATTGTAAGTCGAATCCCATAGGAATGCATTGGGAGAAAAAATTCGTAAATCGAAGCAACCCTATCTAAAAATTCATAAGTAGAAAAAATCCTGTCTAAACCGCATCCAATATGGCGGACGGAGCTCCATTTGTAAGTAGAAAAATTCATAAGTAGAGTTATTTGTAAGTAGAGATACCACTGTATACATAAGGAGCTTGAAATGCCATGAGGTTGTTCCCCCCCCCCACTTTTTATATAGCTATACACATCAGATAGGGTATGAGGATGTCTTCAGCCAATGCACACATCTGATATACTGATATATTCAATGAAGCTATTATCTGCACATGTGTGACAACTGTCTCAAGTGTACACACCTCAGCTTAACCATGCTTTACATTTTCAAATCGGAGAGAAGCTGGTTTGACAAGAAACACATCAAACAGCAGTATCTCTTGAGAAACTACACACTGTTGGTAGTTGGAGTCCAACCAGTGGTGTAGCATCAGTTGCTGGTGTCTGGGGCATGCGTGCACCAGGCAGGGGGCACCAGCCCAGCTCTCACCACTGATGCTGCTGGAGTGACCCCATCTCTACTGGAGCAAAGCGAGGCCATGCTGAGCAAGGGGGAGTCTGGCCAACTGACGTGACCCTTGGCGGGGATAATTATTATTATTACTAATATTATTTATTATTTATTATTTATACCCCGCCCATCTGGCTGGGTTTCCCCAGCCACTCTGGGCGGCTTCCAACCGAATATTAAAACAGTACAGCATTAAACATTAAAAACTTCCCTAAACAGGGCCGCCTTCAGTTGTCTTCTAAAAGTAAAATAGTTACTTATTGCCTTGACATCTGCTGGGAGGGCGTTCCACAGGATGGGTGCCACTACCGAGAAGGCCCTCTGTCTGGTTCCCTGTAACCTCACTTCTCGCAATGAGGGAACCGCCAGAAGGCCCTCGGTGCTGGATCTCAGTGTCCGGGCTGAATGGTGGGGGTGGAGACGCTCCTTCAGGGGAGAGAGAGACCACCAGGCCAGGCTGTGCTGGGGTCACCTGAATGGGGTGCCTGGTTCACGCCCCTCAAAAATTGTGCACCCAGAACCCAGCCCCCCTTGTACTCCCCACACTACACCCCTGAGTCCAACATCTTCTGGATGACCACACCCATTTTAGCATATCGCAGGTATAGATTTTGCCCAGTTTCCCACAATGCACGCATACACAAGGTTCACAGATGCTCGTATTCCAAAACTGTTCAGTAAAATGATCACTTGCCCATTTGGATGTTAAGATGCCACTGTCAAATCTGGCAGGTATGATGTAATTGAAGCCTTGTGGAAAAGCCATTAGATTCATGAACCAGAATCGTTGAGTCAGATGAGTGTGGTGGGTGGTGGAGACAGAACATAACAATGGAGACACTTTGGGCCAAAATAAACTAATCTGGAAACATTATTTATAATAATAATAATAATAATAATAATAATAATAATAATAATAATAATAATTTTTTATTTATACCCTGCCCTCCCCAGTCAAAACCGGGCTCAGGGCAGCTCACACCAATAAAATTACAATAAAATATAAAAAGCAATTAATTAAAATACAGATTAAAATACAGTATTAAAATTTAAAATGCAGCCTCATTTTAAGTAGTCCATAAATCCAAGCCATGAGGGAGGAAAACACAGGGGTCAGACTAAGTCCAACCCAAAGGCCAGGCGGAACAGCTCTGTCTTGCAGGCCTTGAGGAAAGATGACAAATCCCGCAGGGCCCTGGTCTCCTGTGAAAGAGTGTTCCTGGCCCTGGCCCTAGTAGAGGCCAATCTAGCCATCTTATGGCTCGGGATCTCCAGAATATTGTTGTTTGTGGACCTTAAGGTTTAGCAAGCAGTTTTCACTGAATTAGCACAAGCAGTTTTCACTGAATTAGCAATATGTGCTCTCTAAGTATATATTGCTCATTCCGTTCAAGAAAAGAATGATATTGACACAATAGATTTCAGAATTCAGAGTTCATTCCCCCCCCCCCCAAGGACAAATAAATATTTAGAATAAGATGACTTTGGAGGGAAATAATTCCCTTTCAGATGCATTACCCTAAAGCAGAGTGTTGTCTAAGCTGTTATAGTGTGTGGAGAGAGTTCTTTTTGTCAGTCTTTCTTGATTCTATTGACTTTGAGAAAGCTGTTTAATGTAGCTGATGAGATATTGATGTGTGCACAGCTTAAAGAAAGAAAAATATGTGGCTTTAAAATTTGGAGCACAGGGAAAGAAGAGGGGAAGAGCTATGAAACTTCCTCCTAATAGGTCTGTATTCCATTTCAAGATGAGAAATACTGATTCATGTAGTGTCTGCAAGGTGCTGCAGATACAGGAGCCCTGTTTGGCCAGTTTAAAGCTGTACACAAATTTGAGGATGAAGGTCTGAAACAAGGAGCCTTCTACATGCGGAGGCCCACAGTATGATTTAGACTCCAGATTGTGCAGGCTTTGGGGAGTTTTCTTATGGGGTTGGTGGATGGATCTCAACTGATGGGCCTGCCTTTGAAAAAAAATCAACACTGAATTTCCAATAAAACAACTTTTGACATTTCTGATATCCAGAGACATAGGTCCATCCTCCTGAAAAATAGTCACATTTCGTGCAACATGTGGGATAGAGGAATTGCTCCCCACTGCTCTTCTATAATGGTGCGCCTTCTAGACAGTGGAATTATTTGAACTAACGTGCTTGAAGATTTCTTACCTCCAACACAAGATAAAGCTCCCCCTTAAAAAAAAGAAAAGAAAAGAATTTACAAACCCAATGGGAAAAGGCACTATTTCCTTTCTAATGTCAGTCTTTGACTGATGTTGTTCATCAATAACTTTTTGTAAACCACATTGAGGTGTTTTTTTCAAATCAAGCGGTGTTGTTAGATGGGTGGCTGACTAAACATTTGTATTGGCCAAATCCACTCTGTGGATTGGCAGAAGCAAAGAGAACTGCCAATTACACACACACACACAAATTCAAGTTCTTGTATTAATCCACAAAGCCGTAAACAACCGTAGGGACTTCTTGACTTCTTACTCTTCACTTCGATTACTGAGATCCACTGATGGGGAACTTCTGGTGGCTCCCCACACTCCTGAGGTTTAGTTGACTTCATTGAATTTGCCCTGTGGAACTTCCTACCAATAGAAATTTGGCAGAAGGCTTCCCTCCCTCCCTTCAGACATATTTTGATTATATATATTTTTACATTGACCTCTACAATGTGATTTTTTTTTATTTCAACCAATCAATATTTATTGATATATTATCAATTTTTAATGATGTTGTTGTAGCTCTTTTGTTGATTTTATCCATATACATTCCACCTTGCTATGTTTTTATGAAAGTGTGGATTATAAATTTGCAAATAAATCAATAAATAGGCATTTGTATCCTACCCATAAATTAGTGTTTGTATTTGTTTTAAGGGAACTATCTCAGTTTCATAGGCTGCCTCAGTGAGAACATAGTTATGTGAGCAACATATAGTTCTTGATCTCACCATAAGATACAGAACATCAAGAATATAGAGGTTTCTTGTAGTGTATTGCTTTCTTCCAGTGCTTCTGCTTTAATTAAATGGTGGCATCTATAGGTATACAAAATATTGCTTCTAAATCAAGTCAAGATGACTGGAAAATGGAGTTTTCTGTGTATAGAATTCCAAAAGCAAGAGCTGTCCTGGGTGAAGCGGGTAGCTGGAGGGTCCATTTTTGTAGAAAAATACACTAAGGCCAAAAACCAGTTCTAGGATGTTTCTCCTTAATACTGTACATCAAGCCATTTCATTATGCATCATAATCTTGAATGGCCTGCTGTACAGCTAATTGCCTTAACATCTTCATTGTTCCTTAAGAGATGTGGAACAAAGAAAGCAACGAGCCTTGCCAAACAACAGGCTTTACATTCAAAACTATCTAGCATGTAATATTCACTACAGGGCAATCAGTGGTATTCTATCTGCCAGAAAGTGGAGCTCTCCACCCTACTCAGCTATGGAGGATATGACTTGTTCATGAACTAATGTGATCTTCTTGGGTTTAGATAGAGGAAAATATCTAAGCTCCCAGTTGGGGATATATAAATGGAGCACTTTACTGAACAGCAATAATAACTGGAAAGCTAAAGCAATTTCCACCCAGGGGTGGTAAATCACTCACATTTCAACCCTCCCCCCACCCACAAAATGCAGCGGAACCTTACCCATTATACTGTAATTTTATCTTATTTCATGTCTGTATTTATTGCTTTGGTGGTCCCAGGCTGTTCTCCTTGTACCAAGGAAAGCAAAAGGCATTGTTCAATATGTGCAGAACAGCTGGTGAGGGTAAAGTCAGGCACTTGCAATTAGGTTGTCTGGGACAAAGGATGGAGCAAATGGACTTTGAAAGCCACACCGTTATTTTTGAAATAGCCCAGCATGAACAAGATAATCCCCTGCCTGGGCGGTTCATGCTTCCCCCAGAGTGTGAAAATGTGAGATTCCCGAATGCTGGAATGGTTAAGAGTAATAATAAAATATTTCGAATTAACCTTTGCCAAGTATTCCATGGCATAGCCATCTTTAAAGCCCAAACTCAAAATGGAATGCTAAGGCGTCCAAGTCGCTTCTTCCCTGAACAATTTCATTTCATGCGAACAATTTCATTGCAATCATAAACCGTCGCTTGGAGGAACCCGACCAGGGCTGAGCCTGTGTTGTTAGAGAGCGAGACCCCAGCTGTTTTATTTCTGGTATCGCATGGCTTTTAATGTGGCATGCCCTGAGGATCTCCAGTATTTGACAAGCGTTAAATTAGAGTTTGGGGAAGCCCAGTTGTCTCAACTTTCAGCATTATCTTTTCCCCCAGGAGGACCTGGAGTTGGGTTTTGATTCCTGGGAACTGGAGCCTTCTAAGCTTTGCCTGTGCACTTTAGAAACCAAGATGCTTTGACCTAAATTAAAGATTGGCATGAGTCCCTGAGATTAGCTCCTTGCCTTTGCACTTTAGAAACCAAGATAATTCAACCTCTACAATCCAGCCTCTTCCAACTCTACAATTCTATGGATCCGTGCACCTAAATGAAAGATTGGCATGAGTCCCTGAGATTGGTTCCAAGATCTAAACTTCCCAAATCCTGTACATTTTTAATTTAAGACTATCCTAGAAATTGGACTGGCGAATGTTTCTTTTATTTGTTTTCTAGGTAGAACCAGCATTGCGCAGCTGTGTACAGACCATAGAGTGAAATCACATTTAAAGCACAGTTCTCCCTACCTCAAAAGATCCTGGGAACTCTAGTTTGTTAAGGGTGATGGAAATTAGAGCCCTGTGACAGGTAAACTACAGCTCCCAGGATTCTTTGGGAGAAGACATGTACTTTAAATATAATCTGCTTATGTTGTCTTAATTCAAAAGTCAGTTCATTGGGAGTAGAATGGCAATGATTATAATCCTGTGTATTATAAAATAGTAAAAAACAGCAACAGCTAGACAGGTTGTGATGGGAGGCTGGCCTTGTGAAAGAGGGAGTCAGATGGGCAGATGATGATGATGGGAGGTGTGCTGTCTTCCAGATGCTAAGATTCAAAATGTGACAGAGAAGTTGCCAGGTCTTATTAAGCCCACTGACCACAACCGCTTCCATCTGATTCATGTGGGTACAAATGATACTGCCAGACACAGTCTTCAACATACAGCAAAGGACTGTGAGACTCTAGCTGAAGGGCCTTGATGCGCAGGTGGTTTTTCAGCACTCCTTACTGTTGACGATTATGGCCCAGAAAGGGAATGGAAAATACTGGAAATAAATCACTGGCTGTGCAGGTGGTATTGTCAGGAAAGGTTTAGCTTCTTAGACCATGGTCTCTGCTTCACTGAAGGAGGGACTTCTGGCAAGAGACGGCTTGCACATCACAGCAGATGGCAAGAATGTGTTTACGAAGAGTCTCGCAAACCCGATCAGGACAGCTAAATCCTGAAGGGGAGGGAGACAATATTACAGACAACAGGGGAACACCTGGTAGTGGGAATAATAGCTTCTAGATGTCCAGGGAATTCTCTTTTTAATTCTTTAACCAAATATTACTACAATAACCAACATGTTTAAACTTAGTGGGCCAGGCAAGTGACTGACTTAGTAGCCTCCAGAGGCCAGGGCCTTGCAAGGAGACACCTGAACAATCGCAGTGGCCTTTCAAGTATGCATACATGCATGCTCCAAGAAACAGGGAAGGCTCACCCTAAGCCAGGGGTGTTGAACTATATCTCCCAACAGCCCCAGCCTGAATGGCCAATGATCAGGTATGATGGGAGCTGTGGTTCACCAACATCTGGAGCATAGCTGCCAAGTACCCCGTTTTCCCCGGGAAACCCCCGTTTTTTCCTTACCTTTTCCCGGCGGTCCCCCGTATCACTTCGTCTCCCGTCATTCTCCCTTATAGTCTCCTGCCGGCGGCCATTTTTTTTCTGATTTGCCCATCTATGGGCACCGAAAATAGCCGGAGCCGGCTTCGAAAGTCGCGTCTACGCATGTCTGGATGTGTGTAGACGCGACTTCTGGTGTCGGTGGTGGCCATTTTTGGTGCCCATAGATGGGCAAAGCGACACCGGAAGTTGCACCTATGCAAATTCCGGTGTCACACGGCTGCCGGTCCCGGATTCTGCAGTCCAGGACTTGGCAGGTATGATCTGGAGGACCACAGGTTAGCCACCCCCATCCTTTGCATTACTAAGTTACCGAAGGTGTTACTCAGCTCCACTTCACCACACTCCCTGCCTAGCTTATCGGATTGTAGTCAGCAGGGTGCACACGTTTCCTGGCTTATCCCCTATATCCATAATAGCTGGTTTTGCCTGAAAGAGATAAAGAGAGAAATAAAGATGGATCTGAGCTTCTTGGGGTGTTGACATTTGTGCCAAATCCTTTGCCTGCACGTTGTGGTCTTAAGACACCCAGATTCATACATATTATTCTGACTATGCTGGAGGGGATAGAATGTGTTGAGGCATCTTGTCATGTCAGATATATTTTTACCTATGAGCTGCTCATATGGTATTGCAGCAGCATTTCTCTGGTGGAGACTGAGTCAGCTGCGTACTTTATAATCAGCCTTCACGGTGGGCTGAAATGTAAATTGCATTCACACACTCCACGTTGGCAAACAGGCTATCGCATCTTTGTATCTAGGATTAGGAAATGGATAGAATTTACTGGCCAGGATAGTGCAGATAAGGTGGCCGAACCAGCATTTTCCCACAAAAGGAAGCCGTCATAAACTAGGAAATTATCCACACTTCTCAGGACACTGAGCACTGTCTTTTAAGTGGTCGAGTTAATTCATCATCTCAGTGTCACATGAGCTCACTCCTGGCACTGTTTCAATAGATCTCATTATTTTTTGATGTCTGTGATGGATTCGAGATGAGAATATTGCTGGCCTAGGGGTTCACTAGCATTGCCTGTCATATTTGTCAGCTACAAACCAGCTCCACTGAAGGGTTAGAAGGGCATTTGGGATAGTGGGCCATTAAAAAGCTGTTCCATTACTTACACTCAGTCAGACTGAGGAAATGTAGGGTAACAAGTGTGAGAGTTACCCCATGGGATCCATTTTCCCTGTTATGCACCCAAGAAGGTAAAATCAAGATGACAGCAACGGCAGCCAAGAAGCTTTTCCAAGCGCTTGATAGCCTCGTCTTGTGGTTCTCTCACTCTCCAGCTCTTTGCGGTTGGAGGGTGATTCATTCTCTCACCTTCAGGGAGCAACTGTTCATGGGAAAGCAATGCTGGGAGTTGTGAAGTGTCCCGAATGCTCAGCCTCATTGGTTCGAAATTCAGGAAAGGAAGAAACAAAAGGAGAGGGGAACTTATAATGACACCATTACTACAATGCCACAAAAATGGCTCAAATCCTTCTTGTTCCCTTCCCCTCACGTGGTGACTCACCATGTTATCTCATTATTCGTTTCATTATCTCCATCACAGTTTGCCCCATAAAGATTATAGCTTTCCCTAAGGATTATGGGAGCTGCTGTTCATTAAAGTTGCAGGGAGTTGTTAGGAGGTCCCTATTCCCATCCCAGAGTGGCAATTCTCAGAATTCCTTCAGAAGAGGGATTCATTAAACCACTCCGAGAATGGCAGCTCTGGAAGTGGAATGGAGTTCTCCTAAAAACTCTCAGTATCTTTAGCAAACTACAGCTCCCATGATTCCTTGAGGGAAGCCACAGCTGTTAAGGTGGTATAATAATGCTTTAAATGTATGGTGTGAATGTGGCCTTAGTCAAAGATGTAGAATGGGAAGTAGGGAAAATTATGATGTCATGATGGCAAACGGTATAGCTGGTATAGTATGGGTGGAAGGAGGTTTCATTTGGTAGCATCCCTGTGGAGCCGTGTTTCTCAACCTTTTTTGGGCCACGGCACACTTGTTCCATGAAAAAAATCACGAGGCACACCACCATTAAAAAAGTTTAAAAATTTAACTCTGTGCCGCCCTATATTGACTATATAATTATGACTGTAATTTAACCCATGTGCAACTGTACTTCGTGCCTATTTTATAGTTTTGTTTTTCATCGTTTAATTTCCATCAGCTGTCATAACTGTTCTGTTTTATATACATTATGAATATTTTTTTAAGCTTTACCTCCCCCCCCAAAAAAATATTACAATAGTTCAGCCAGCTATCTCCCTGTCTTGCTATTTCCCCCCTAGGCATTTTATTTTATTTGAATACGTATAGGCCCCCTATTAAGTAGGAAGGGGGAAATTAATCTCCCTCCCGCTGCCCCATGGGAGGGGAGAAGCCTTCAGACCCCCAATTCTCCTCTCCCGCGGCCCGAAGTGGTACAGTCCAGGCAAGGCTCTGCCTGCCCCCGGATTACAAGGGCGCGCGCACTTCCAGGGGAGCTGCGGGGCGGCTCAAAGGCGAAAGGTTACCTTGGCTGCTGCTTGCGAGTAATTCCGGACCGCGAAGCCCAGCGTCCGCCGCACAGCCATGGTGAAGGATGGGCGAAGGAGGCAGGGGAGGCGGAGCAACCTCGATGCGGCTTAAGGGGGCCGGCGGCGGATCTGGAGCGCGCCTCCCTAGGGGGCCTCCCTAGACTCTAAAACCACCCTCCAGTCATTTGCACTGAGCTTTGGGAAAGAGGAGGAGAAATATTGCTTTCTGGCGGGTCAGCGCTGCCTATTGGCGGCCGCACCAGGCACGTGACAATGCAAATCGCCCTTCTCATCGCCGCACGTCGCGGCACACCAGCCAGCGTCTCGCGGCACACTAGTGTGCCGCGGAACAGCGGTTGAGAAACGCTGCTGTGGAGGATGAAACATATCTGCTATTGCTTTAAGGGACACACACACAGAGAGAGAGAGAGAGGGGGGGGCTTGTTATTAAGTTCAAATATAAATTCTAATTGCATCTGTTAGGATGGGTGCAAGCATATAATTACAGTCATACCTTGGACGTTGAACGGAATCCATTCTGGAAGTCAGTTCGACTTCCGAAATGTTTGAAAACCAAAATGTGGCCTCTGATTGGCTGCTTCCAAAAATAGTTTGCAAACTGGAACAGTCATTTCAGGGTTTAGGACGTTTGGGAGCCAAAAAGTTTGGGAACTAAGCTGTTCGACTTCCAAGGTACGACTGTATTGCTTTTCTTCAAAATCAATCAATCAATCAATCAATCAGTAAGGGACTAGTTCTCAATACATGGGTATTTGGGAGGGAAAAGCCCTGTCCATCACACACACCCTCTTGATAAATCCTTACCTCATGTACTAAGACATCAGAATTCAAATACAAAATGTTTTCTAAGAAGTACTGTAGACTGAAAGCTGTTCTATTTATACTGTATACAATGCTCCACTATTTCTTATTCTCCTTCTGCAACAACACAGTTGTCAGACTATGCATCCATACAGCTCAATATTGTGATCAAGGTTTCAGGTATGAGTTTCCCAACCATTCTCTTCCTGGAGATGCCAGGGGTTGAATCTGGGACATTTTTCATGCAAAGCTCTGCTATGTTGCTACAGGCCTTCCCTAGGGGGAAGCTCTTCCAGTCAGGAGTGCCCACAATAAAACTTTGGCCTTCACATGAAATTGCTGCATTAGGACTTTTATATTTAGAGGCGGGTTTATTTTTGTCAATACTGCCTTTGCACAATCTATTTTAATGTTCCTTATGCCACAAGGGCTATTTTTGCTGTCATTGCCATTTTGAATTCCAGAGTGGCTCTAGTAACTTTTTAATCTAGCTGTTCCAAAACACAGGCAGATAAATTTTGAAAAGGACTCTGTCCTTCTCCCCCCAACTCTGCAGAATTCCTCTGAGAATAGAAAATATCCCTAATAACAAAAATGAAATACGTTCACTCAGATCAAGTCCTATTATTCCATCATATTTTGAAATAGTATATTCCTTTAGTCTTCAGCCACCTCCCATATACAATCAAGGAAGGTGTAGAAAGATTAAACTGACAGTCGGAATATGTCTGAAAACTCAAAGTCTTCTAAGATCAATGTAAGATGTATACATAAAATGTCACTTTGTCTTCAAGACTATTATTTTTCGTGAACAAATTCTTCTTATGTACATTATAAAAAAGACATACAGTGGAATGGATGGATGTTGGGAGCTTCCCCCAGGAGTATGTGGTTAAATTCCTCTTCATTTATTTCATGACAGTTTAAAAGGACTCCCCAACGTGCCTGGATTAACTGGATATCACAAGAGTGTTGGGCCATTTCCCCCCATATATTAAGTGCTCCAATGGCAATGAAGATTCCACTGATGATTTAACAACTACTTGTGGCTCCCCAGACATTTATATAATGTTAATAAGGTTGCATTTGTCTTTAGGAACAATCAGCTATGTCGGTCTCTTGCTTATGCAAACCCTTAAAAACAGATGCAGCAAGCAGCATCGTGGTCCATCAAAAGCAATTTGAACTGCGCAGTCAATGGGGTTAAGATGGATTGGGCAAACTCATCCAGTTCTCCAAATTTTATTTGTCCAGGCATGCTCTGCTCTTGCCCCTCTATCATGTCACTTTCCAGGTTCTGCCAGGCCACCCTGCAAAGAGCTTGCCTGCTTGCCATAACTTTAATGCATACATTATAGGGTAAACAAAGGCATTCTGCATGCAAAACACTGGCTGATCTGCAGTTCCCCCTCCTCCCCAAAAGATGGCTAAAGTGCAGCATGTAGCTACACCTCCATTTTTCACTTTAATTACAGTTGCATGAGGACATCCTATTTTTTTCATTTGAAAATATTCCCTTTGTTCTTTTTAAAAACAACATTGATTTATGCATTTTCCAAAATTCAATACATACATCTTTCAATTCTTTTCATTTGTCTTCTTTCTTCAGACTTCCCATTTTGATTCTATAAAATATTCTAAGTGTTTGCATGAGGGCATCCTTCTTGCCAATGCAGCATGTGAGAAAGGAAAGCCCATTTTTCCTCGGTTAGAACTAAAACCTCCCCCCTCCCACTGCATGGCTAGATCACTCATTGGTGCCAACAGAATATTTTCCTAAGGATTCTTGCAATTGGAGGGTATTAGTTTTGATCACACTAGGGATGAAAGGCACAAGCCCCTATCACTCCACAGATAATGAATTCCAGGCGAGGGTCACTCTTCCATTCTACCATGTACCTGTAATCTATCTATTTATCTAGTTGGAACTCACCAGAACTCCGTTCCAGCACCTCGGGGGGGGGGGCGCCATTGCCACTGCCATTCTGAGAGAATGAAGGAGATGTTCAGGGCGAGTTCTGGCACCTCTTTTTCTAGAAAGATAGCACTGTAATATAGAATTGATTTTTCACTTGCAATTAGAGCAAATAAACCCAGAAGCGAAAAGAACAAATATCAACAGCATATAAGAATACGGAGTTATCACAAAAGAGAAAATGTGACATGAAGAGATCTTGGTTAACGTCTGCTGATCTTACATTAATTAAATAAAAGTATCCTTCCACGGATGCTGGTGGATGGAAACTGTTTTTGATGATATGTACATATTCAATAAAAGGATATCATGTTGCGGAAAGGTTTGTGTTTTTTCTTTCTAGAACTACACTCTCCTTGCAGGGCAGTTTGTCTGCAAATAGAGTGTCCCATGCCTGCAACACAAAAGCCTTGTGTGTTTGCTTTTTTAAACAGGGAGAGGTAGCTCACACTGCACACAGAACATTTGTATGTCACCTTTTCAAATAAAAATTCATTTTGGCCTAGCATTATGATTACAGTAAATGTTTTGTGACATGAGAAGAAGTATGATTTTGGATTTTCATCCTAAAACGCCATAACGTCTTGGAATGGCTCTGCTCATTCAGTTCCCTAAATGGTTTTTGGTCACTTCGCTGCCCTTTGAATTGTTCTTTTCCAATGGAAATCATCTGGTTGAGGGAAAAACTTTTTTGGGGGGAAACATATTTCTGAGTTGCTGCAGGAATTTAGTGGATGACTCAGATTAACCATTCCTGATTAGTCACTCCCTCCCCACTTCCCCGTGGCCTTAGCATCTGTGACCAGTAGAATAACAGAGCACCAGCAGCTCCCAGAAGAAAAATATCAGTCCCTTTGAAAAATTCCATTTCTGTTAAGTGCCCTTGGCAACACGGCCTCCATGTTCTTTCAGACACAAAATCCATGTCTGAAGCTTTTATGAAAATGAAATTAAACAAGTGGACTGCAACTTTCTTTTCTTTTAAGGCACACTTTAAAGGAACCCGCTTGTTCCTCACCTCCACCCACCCCACCCGGGGTGTGCCAATGAAATGGATCAAGTTACATAATTGCTGTGAAGGATAAAGTATAGGTCAAGACCAAATAAAAAAATGAAATACGGCACCCAAGAGAAGAATTTCGCCTTTGATCTGCTTTCTTAATGAGCTAATTTTAGTGGTAGGTGAACTACATTGCTTTTTTGAAACACACACACACACACCCCTCAAGTGTTAGAGAAAATGCTTCACACAGATTAACACAGAAAAAGAATGTTGTTTCCAAAGAGGTTTTTCTCCTTGACCTTGAAAGCTTGAATGCTGTAACAAATCCATGGTTTCTTTATGAAGGAATTTCACAGAGATCCACATAGATAGCCACCACTTCATATAATTCTATAGCATCAATCCCCCCCCTTTGAGTGCATAAGTTCCCAAAATGGAGCCTGTTGAGACTCCATTTAATTTAATAACATATTAAAATGTTTTCAGGAAAGTGCTCTTGTAAGACACTGTTGTGGTGAAAATCGTCTTGCGCCTCTGCCCAAGTGTAATTGAGGCAGAGTAAAGCATCTCAACACACACAGAAAGTGCTCATACCTTTGCCAACAGAGTGGCCAGTTTCACACATCACTTAACTATGGTAAGTAAGGTGAACATGCAGATTGCTGGGGCGAAATCATGGATATTTTTCTCAGCCCTTGCTTCTACTCTGCTCCAGTACTGAAAGCTGAGCCCTTGATTGGTTTAACATTACATCCTAATCAGCACTCATAGTTTCTCTGTCTCCAAACAAACCTGAACCCGAACAAACCATGAGCTATAGCCAAAGTTTGTCTTTGGATTACCACATATGGTTTGTTTGGGGAAAACAAACCATGAGCCTGGGTTCAGAAATAGCTTTAAGCCAAACCTTGGCCGAGTTCCAGAAGTGCAGTAGGAGGAATGAAGCCCCACAATTTTCGCCTTGTGCACCAACATGTTGGGCATTCACATTTAAACCATTGTTTCACTTAACTATAGCTTAGCTTGACTATGGTTTAAAATGACATGTGAAAAATTGACATTCAAACCATAATTTAGCCTAACTGTGACTTAAAGTGACACACAAACAAGGCTAATGGTTCATTACAACATCTCGTATTTTTTCTTAGGAGCAACACAACTGCAATGAAAAACACTGGATCACAAGCAGTGACTTTTCCTGAAACAGAAACAGAATGTTGTCGGGATACTGTTGAAGCAAGATCTCACAATAGGAAGCAATTGTGAATTGTGTCAATTTGCATTTTTACAGAAGTCTCTCTCTCTCTCTCTCATATCCAGGACACATGAGGCAAATGAAAATTCCAGACTTGCAAACGTGATTATAAAAATTAGCATGAAAAATCCAAGCTAGAGGGGGCTTCTTACATATGCCTGTGTAGTTCTGGAGTCTAAAAAAGCCACCTGTCCTTTAGGGAGGAAATGAGTTCTTCACAGGAATGGAATCCAGTAGAAATCCTGCTGTAGGGCAGGAAACAGGCAGGAAATCATCTGTTGGGCAGATGGAGCTTGAAAGTTGGCTTGTTGAACTTTGGCTGGAAAAACTATCTGACTGAGGTTTGTCATGAAGAACAATTTGTAACTGAGAAATGTTGCACACTAGCATGCAGAAAATCTTTCCTTGAATGCTTAGAGAGGCTGGTTTTTTCCTCCTTTTTTAAAGGACCAAGATTGTTGAAAAAGAAAAGAAATGGATCATGGTGCTGGAGAAACAGATTTCTAAGCAAAAATTATCATACGGTAGTTGGAAAGATGTGTCTCTTGTTTATCACTCTTTCCCAGTTCAGCACATACACATTTAAAACAATATTCCCTGCCCTCATGGATTCCCTGCTTAGGAAATTATGCTAACGAAGATCCACTTTAACTGAACTTCTGAAATCCTGGTGGTGTCTGAGGAGCTGGCATGTGGCAAAATGTTCAATCCAGCCATTTGCTTGTTATATGCTTCAGCATGTATTCACATAAAAACAGAAAAGAACCCCAAAAGACCATCTGCTGTCAGACAGCTGCGAATCTTTGCCACCCTCTATTATATCATTTCTCAGGACAGATGCCTGCAATAACTCATTCCAGCCTTGATGTTTCTGTTTCTGGGTATTTCATCTTTGCCTCTGGAAGTCTCACAGTCCTGTGGTAATCTGCCCTTCTCTTCCACTTGCAAAGACTAAACGTCTGGATTTTATGACACTCAATTAAAAGTGCAACGTCCCTACAGCTCTGACTGAAAAACATTCTATTCCTCTGACAACATGGGCAGAGAATGACTCTTGCAATTGTTGATACTGAACTAAAATGATGCTGTGCCTAGTTTTGCCATTCTAGTATGCAGAGATGAGTCCTCCAGTAGTAGTAGTTGTCATTGTTGTTGAGATACAGTATGACAGAGGTCAGCAAACTTTTTCAGCAAGGGGCCGGTCCACTGTCCCTCAGACCTTGTGGAGGGCCGATCTATATTTTGAAAAAAAAAATTCGAACGAATTCCTATGCCCCACAAATAACCCAGAGGTGCATTTTAAATAAAAGGACACATTCTACTCATGTAAAAACATGCTGATTTCCGATTTCCGGACCGTCCGCGGGCCGGATTGAGAAGGTGATTGGGTCGCATCCGGCCCCCGGGCCTTAGTTTGGGGACCCCTGCAGTATGATGTCTAAACCACTTAACATTTCCCCCTACAATTCTAATCTCGTTTGCCATTTTCTGTTGAGAGAGGCTTAATATGAGAGAAAGGTCAATGGGGATATCACAAAAAAACCCTTTCTTTTCAGTACTGGGACCCCTGAGATGTGACAAGACATTTTAAAGAGTGTCTTTGGGTATGTGCAAAGCGGTCCTTCCTTTCCTTTGACCACATTCAACCACTCCCCAGCATCTGGGATGAGAACATAGCATCAAGGTCAGAGGGTGGGATGTCATCTAAGCATTAACCCTCCTAGTACTTTAGCAATGGAGCACTGATCCTTCCAGGTCCAAGTGAGGTTTTTCTTATTATGAGAGGGATGTCACAGTCCCCCATTTCAGGTTCCATTCATTGATTCGTCCCCCACCCCAAATCCATCCAGGCTAGACACCAATAAAAGCCTACTAGAACATTAGCCCACCTGGTGAATTGCGAGCATGGCTACAACAACCATTAAAATCAGTTAAAACAGTTAATAATAAGATGAACAGGGTGGTTCATAAAAGGGAGGTGTTTGGGACACAGTGTTAAGTTTTATTTATGATATATAATTTTGTTTTCTTGTTATTTTAATTTTTGAATGAATTTTTTATCCTTTTTTTGTAAATTGCACAGATTTTCTCTCTCTCTTAAGTGTATTTTAACAAATAACTGGTACAAGCCAGGCAAAATTCAGATAGGCCCAGAAATAATCATTTTAGGAAATGCCTTGTCTTATTGCTAGGACACTCTGGCATGAATTGGTGTGGGGGTGGGGAATCTATTGCTAGTTGTATTAAATCCCCAGATTGACTGAAAATGTTCCTCAGGGTTCGGCAGTAACACCAATGTTTTTGTGCCACAGTTTCTGTGCCCCACTGGAACTTAGGGTGTTAGGTTTTTGGCATAGAGACTGGGATAGGCCCCATGTTGTCTAGAAGTGAACTAATTTGTCACACTAAAACGACAAAACCCAGTTTCTACAAAACTGAGGATGGCAAGGAAATTATTCAAATCAACTTTATTTTATGGAACATGAGATCTCTTACAGTATTCGCAAAATTGGAGGCACCATTTTTGTTTATCAAGGAGGACAGTGGTGATCCAAGACAATTTTATGTGGGGGCAAATATTCACATATTCAGTGCCTGCTTCTGCCTATCTTCAATATCAAGTTGCCAAAAATAACAAGCAGCGTGTTTTCAGAGCATCTTGATAAGCATGTCTATTTTGTGGCTGAATTATGCAGAGATTGGCTTTTTATTCATGATGGCGACAGCCCCATTAGAAGGCACATTTCATTTATTTATTTACATTTGATGAATGCTGAACATCATAATGAAAATTATTGTGTAGCCCCTACTTGAATGGCAAATGTGTTGTGTTGCATTAATTAATGTTCACTCTGAATATATAGGAAGTATTTGCAGCCACACCTAAATTGATAATGGAAATAGTGGGGCGACATTAGTCACCAAGTCCAATCACTCAAAGAAGACCTCATTACACATAATAGTCCTTTTGCCGTATGGAACTATGAATAAATATTTTCCCCCTATTAGTGATTCAGCGGACACTGTAAATCTACCCAGCTGAGTACATATGCTGAGTAAATTTCCCTTGGGTAATAAGCAGATATTATTTCACTACTATGTCTTGAAAATTGTACTCGGAATGGCACAAATTTGAAGACAGGCTCATTGTCTTCCTGGTTTTTATTTATTTGTTAATTTCCGTTGCTCTGTTAGCTTTCCCATATCGTTGGTCATGCAAAGCCTTGGTAACTGAGTTACAAAAGAGAGAGAGAGAGAGGAAATGTTACTCTTTGTATTATTAGAGAGTAGATGGTTGCAATTTCAACTCCTAGCATTTCCACTCCTCGCCAATATAGTCTTATGGGCCACAACCCAGCCAAAATGAAACACTTTCCAGACCCATTGATTTCACCAGGAGAGAGTTAAGCATGTGTTTATCCCTCCCAGTGAAATCCATGACTTGTTGTACACTCTTATTCTCCCTTTTACATTTTTGATCTTGCACAGTCTGGGAACTTGGCATAATGTATGTAATTTATAACAAATCTGGCACACAGCTTGCCCGGTTTAAAGCAAATACGTGTCACAGTTTGTCAGGTTCTTAAATACCACGGCTTAAATAATACACAAATTTGCATTAGTGAAAATGCCAACAACTGCGGTGAGAAAAATGGGGGAAAGAAGGTGGGCTAGCAATGTATAAAATGGGCTGGATTTTCAGTAAGGTCCTGAATTATACTGTAGGGGGTGTAATAAAATATTTATTTGATGTCCTTATTTATCATTATCTCAAATCCTCATCAATTTTTGTAGTTATCAAGCTGAGGACTGTGGAGGTTAAATAGTTCTACACATGAAGGACAGCAAGTTCTTCTCCACAAGTATTGGCAACAATCCCATGGAGAATATCTTTCTTTCTTCTTCAAGGATCCAAATGACACCTTCATCTTCTGAATAGTTTGGAACCTCCAACTTTGTGGTCTCCTGCCTATGCTCCTTTACAAGAAAGGCAAGGGACATAAAGAATTATTGCACTGTGGTTACACACACACACACACACACACACACACACACACACACACACACACACCTTTCTGCTGGAATGAAAAAGAAAGAACATGTTGAAATTCAAAATAATTTGTTTAAAAAAAGAATACTGAAAACCAAAAAAAGGGACAGTAGAGAAATGTGTATAATGGATGAGGACTCTAAGATGATTTTCTAAGCAGAGACTAAAATCAATTCCTCAAGAAAAATGCTGAAAGTTTTCCCTCCTAGCAGGCAGAGCTGTGTGTTCTCCCCCCAAACTGCCAAATATGGGCTTTCTATCGTTCTCTTTGTAAGAGAAAGTAGATGTAAATGCAAGTAACAAAGAAGCCCAACTCTTGTTATGTTCCCACTTAGAATGTAACATGTAAAGAAACAAAATGATTTCAAATGTGTGGGTAGGTATAGGTTGTCTTTTTTCAGACTGGAAAAAAAAATCATCCCCTCAAAAGAAAATCATATTTAAATGGTTTGCACTTTGTAGACCGTTTCTATGGATTTGTACTCTAAAAGACTATTTTGTAATGTTTTTAATGCACCCCCCATGTATGCATTTTTATGTTAAATACACATTGTGGCACACATTTTTTTTTGAAATGTGCATCATCCATCTGATAGCTGGATCTTGGATCAGGAGGATTATGTTGTTTTGCTTTAAAAGTTTGAACTGTGCAATTTTTCCCTCCATTTCTACTTCACTGAAGCAAACTGCCCAAATATTTCTCTTTGATAGATGAGATTGCTTTTCCTACTAAAGAAGGGTCAATAAAACTTTCAAGTTATGGGGGGGGGGGAAATGCACTCCCAACATCAGAATGGTCAGAGGGAGTCCTGTGCAGAACAAGCACTGGATGGTTTTATGTGCAATAAGCATAGCTATAGTAGTTCCAATCAGAGATGAATGGTTTTTTTCCTAGCAGATGTGCAATTATAAAGATGATTCACTAGGTTTAAGAATGTTTCTCTGTTTAATTTTTGCAGAGCACCAGAGACTCCCCAGAGCATGATAAAAAATTTTTTAGATAGATCCTAGGCATTTGTCAGACAAGTGAAATAATGTACTTTTCAGCACCCGCATGTCCCCTTTACTTCAAATGTATTTGTACAGGTTAATAAGGCATCAGCTCCATATTTTTTTACAGAGGTTTCCGATTAATAATATTTGTAGGTTTATTAGCATTGGGTTGACTGTGAGGAAGCAGGAAAGAGAACACGGCTGCTGCAGACTTTCCTAGCATGATGGGGAAAACATCATGCACCCAATTGTTGTCTGTGGTGTGATTTTTAAAGCATAATGGCTTTGTCAGGAACAAAGGCATCAGGGGCAACCGAAGACGGAGAACAAAGAGGTCACCTATGGGTAGCCTTTATGACCCCAGTGGCAGTTACCTTACAACAAGTAAACGTAGCAGTTTCTAAACTGAAAGACTTACTTGGACAGGCATCCCCAAACTTTGGCCCTCCAGATGTTTTGGCTTACAGCTCCCATGATCCCTAACTAACAGGACCAGTGGTCAGGGATGATGGGAACATCTGGAGGGCCGAAGTTTGGGGATGCCTGTACTTGGATGTGTTGAGAACCATTCAAGGGCAATTGGAACCCCTGACAATATCAAAGTTTTGAAGTGAAAATGGTGGTTCAAAGGCCTTTCACACTGGTATTTCATGACTAGTTGCCCTCCAGATCTTTTTGTATTGTATTCCATGAATTTCATCCTGTTAGCATAAGGACTCCCATCTGTAATAGGGCTTCCTTTTCCTTTCCATTCCTCTCCCACATACCACACAACCGTCCCATTTTGAGCAGGACATCTTAGATTGACAGAAGCCACCCCAGCTTCAGATCCCAATCCTGGACTTTTGGCTCCCATGCTCTGGCTATGCCGGTTTCTACATAGGCCGTGCCGACCAGCGCAGTTTCTCCCAAGACTGTGGGAGAGGAAGGCTATGGGTGAGGGAGTGAGGGGGCAGTGAGTGAGCAGGTCAGCGAGGGAGGGGGTAGTTGTGAGGGGGCAAGGGAGGGACAGAGAGCAGCAGCAGTGACAGGATGGGGGTGCCCCAATTTACCCTCCCAAAATGTTGGATGGCATGCTCCCCATAACCTGTTAGGTAGAAGGGCATGGTGGGGGCACGGGCAAGGTACAGGGAGAGGAGGAGGGAAGGGACTCTATTTGCGCTAATGGGATGACTTTGTTGACTACAACTCTGTGGACTTCAACTCCCATCATCCCTGACCGTTCAATACATTAGCTGAGGATGATGGGAGTTATAGTCCAAAACATCTGGAGGGCACCAGGTTGGGGGAAGCTCATCTACAACGCCCCCATTGCCTTTGTAATAAGGCATTCAGGCGATTCTTCATTTAGAATCTTTATCTTTCCTCCTGACATACCGGTAAGAAGAGCCAGAGGAATCAAGCCAATGGCCCCATCTAGTCCAGCATCCTTTTCTCACAGTGACCAACCAGATGCCCATGGCAAACCCACAAGTGGGACCTGAGCCCCAGAGCCCTCTCCCATCCTGCAGTTTCCAGCAACTGGTATTCAGGAGCAGACTCCCTCCAACCAGGGTGAGGAGTCAGATTTTCCAAGGTTGCACCAAAAATGTGATGTCTCCATTAGCAAGGAGGAAGAAAACCAAGGACTGGGTAGAATTTCTAAAGAACCACATTTCACGATAGCCACGTTTATCTCCCTATAGGATTCCATTCCTGGGGGCCTCAAAGGGCATCTTCACCAGAGACAGATTCCTGAAATGCTAAGCAATTTGACGCAGTGCCAGCATTTTCTACAGTGCTATACAAAAGCATGTTTGGTGGTCAAATTTATGTGGTGTTTGAAAACTAAGTATTAGCCATTAGGGGATTACAAGCATATGCTTTCAGGGATTTAATAACACTAATATGAGTTATTATTGGAACAGCAATATTTTTTCATGACAGTCTGAAAAAAAATCTCAGGCTTGGCATCTCATATAGAGGTGAAACAGCTTTTCACTCAAGCCAAGGTTAATCTGTGACTATAATTGTTTTTTTTCTCCCTTAGCTTTTGGTGTGGCAATCAATGGTTCAATGCAGATCTTTATATCTTGAGAACGGTAGCCAGGTTTATCATAAAAGATGGAATTCTATATATCTAGTGTAGGTGAAATTAGAACAACTGTCCTTGAAAGGTTTGAGATGTCCTTCCTTTGTCCATCTTGCTTGCCTGCAGGAAGAGTTTGCTTTTTAATCAAATTAATTAAGGGGGGAAAGTGCCTTTTCTCTGTGTAATCAATGAGCATAGGCTTGGTGTAGGAGAAGTATCCCATTTTTGCAGTCTTTTCAGTGCTCCTCGGGGCTCTATTGAATTGCATTAAAAAAAACTCATAATGGGGATCACTCTCAGTACGCTGTCAACATAAACGGCATGTATGACTTTCATTCTCGTGTCCCCGATAATCCTTTGCAATATGAATGCTGGATGGCTTTCGAAAGATGTGATATATAGATAGATTTATTCCTGACTGTTTCTCTAAATGCATTCCTCCCTGCAGTTCTTAACAAAACAAGGCAGTTTTTAAAATTTGTCTCTCATTCATGGTTCTCATAAGTCAAGAGAGTTGCAGTAATGTGCAATTAAGGTAAGGGCAAACGAAGTTGGCTTCCCCCATGCATCTTAAGAAATGGGTCGGAAGAGGCGCATCGAAAATGAAAGCCTGTCCTCAGCGTGTAATCACTTGCAAATCATTCCATTGCAATGTGTTTCTTCAGTATAGATGGCTGGCAAAAGTCTCCCTGGCTACCAGCCACACACCATCCGCCATCTCAGCCCTTGCGAGGCTGTTTTAGTACACAGTGATGAGGAAGAGCTATGAAATGAAACAGAAGCACTATTGCTTTTATTTATTATTTAAAAATGCAAAGCCCTGGCACAATTTGATTCAAAAAAGAAAAAAGTAAATCGACATCTTCAGCTTTCCCCCTCTCTTTTCTCCAGCACAGCTTTTGCTTTCTTTTAATTCATTTCATCTTTGCCACTTCTGTTCCCTAATAATCCTCAGTGGAAATATTTTGTTCATAATTATTGGAAATTAGACGTGATCTTGGAACAACCACTTAGTTAAAAAGCAGCTTTGTACACCTTTAAATTGTTTAAAAAATGCATTGCAAATAGGGATTGGTTTTGCCTGGTGTTTGGTGGGTGGGTTGACGGGGAAGCGGGGGCTGGGGAGAATCAGCTAAGGAGCCCAGAGCTTCCATTTGGGCTTGCTCTCTTTCATTTTGCCAGTACAGGTTGCCATGATCCAGTGGTGGTGATGCATGGATGTGGGTAGCAGAAAGGTGTAATGGGGGCATCTTTTTTAAAAAATAATAATATAAAAATCAGAATTGCAAAAATTCAGAGAATTGTAGAATGGATGCCAGCAGGTCATCAAGGCTAAAGTGGAAACAACTTACATCTATATCTATATATATGACATACAGTACATGGGAAAAATATTGAAGGAAAGAAAATATCTATAATAAAAGTATAAATACAGAATAGAAGAACAGGAAACACACACAGTTATAAACATAATTATGCCAAACAAATTATTTGGTTTGGGAGCCCCTTGTACAGAGGACACTGTCAGCTTACTCCCTTTGATAAAAGGAGGGGGAAAACTTAGACTCATAGAATTGTAGAGTTGGAAGGAGACACAAGGGTCATCTAGTCCAACCCCCTGCAGTGCATGAATCTTTTGCCCAGTGTGGGGCTCGAACCCATGATCTTGAGATTATGAGTCTTATGTTCTACCAACTGAGCGAGTAGTCAAAGCAGATAGGTGTCAGGGCCCTCAAAGAACTAGAACTAACCTTTCTAATCTTAAGCATGCTTTCTCGCAAGTAAGTTTCTCCGACGCGTGCAGAGAATTGCAACTTCAGATTTCTGTGCACGGTGTTGGGAGTATATCCATTCTCAAAGTTATTTCCTGCCAGCATGCTGAACAACAAATTCCTGCCTTTTAGTTGAGATGCTTATTTAGGATGTTAGTTTGAGGTCTCCCTATTCTGAATTAAATTAAAATTAAAAATGAAATTATAAGACGCCTAATTCTTGGGGGAAAAGTAATGACAAACCGAGACAGCATCTTAAAAAGCAGAGACATCACATTGCCAACAAAGGTCCATATAGTTAAAGCTATGGTATTCCTAGTAGTAATGTATGGAAGTGAGAGCTGGACCATAAAGAAGGCTGATCACTGAAGAATTGATGCTTTTGAAATATGGTGTTGGAGGAGACTCTTGAGAGTCCCATGGACTGCAAGAAGATCAAACCTATCCATCCTGAAGCCCTGAGTGTTCACTGGAAGGACAGATCCTGAAGCTGAGGCTCCAATACTTTGTCCACCTCATGAGAAGAGAAGACTCCCTGAAAAGACCCTGATGTTGGGAAAGATTGAGGGCACTAGGAGAAGGGGACGACAGAGGACGAGATGGTGGCACTAGAAGAAGAAGAAGAAGAAGAAGAAGAAGAAGAAGAAGAAGAAGAAGAAGAAGAGGAGGAGGAGGAGGAGTTTGGATTTGATATCCCGCTTTATCACTACCCGAAGGAGTCTCAAAGCGGCTAACAATCTCCTTTCCCCTCCTCCCCCACAGCAGACACCCTGTGAGGTGGGTAGGGCTGAGAGACTTTCAAAGAAGTGTGACTAGCCCAAGGTCACCCAGCAGCTGCATGTGGAGGAGCGGAGACGCGAACCCAGTTCCCCAGATTACGAGTCTACCTCTCTTAACTACTACACCACACTGGCAGAGGACAGGATGGTTGAACAGTGTTCTCGAAGCTACCAACATGAGTTTGACCAAGCTGCGGCAGGCAGTGGAAGACAGGAGTGCCTGATGTGCTCTGGTCCATGGGGTCACGAAGAGTCGGACACGACTAAACGACTAAACAACAATGCTATTCTGCTTCCAATTTTAAGTTCTAGATAAAACTCATACATTCCCTGGATATGCCTACATTTTAATTTCCAGAGCCAATTTTTAAAGATATGATATTGCAAATACTATCTCCTGGAAAGTTGAAGGAAGGCAGTAAAGGAGCATTTGGCACCGGGGGCTGGATTTGAAGAAGTGCAACATGTCCCAATAAGGTTTGTTTCTCAAATGTTACTGCAGGGAATCTTTTGTGTATGGTTGTGTATTCTAGCTGGAAACATATGATGTCAGTTTGCTGGCAAACCCCAGCTGCAAGCAGTGATTGGCCTTTCTTTTGGCAAAGTCCCCTGTGTAAAATCAATCACATCTTGGAGATCAGAACACATGCAGATCTCATTAAGAGAAAATCCATGTATAGTCTACAGCTGCACACATCAGTATTCTCTTATGTGGTTTTAGATTAGCAATACGCATATGGCTGCATATGCGCCACTCATGTCAAGGGAAGAGTTTTTCATATTGTTACACACTACCCCAATCCCCAAGCAGTGAGAGACTCCAGGGCTTCCAAGTGCTTTTCCCAGGGTTCGGTTTCCTTGGAATGAAGGTCAGCAGAGACGGTGGTGTCTTTAGGATATATGGTTTTACTTTCACATACATGCAATCTGATCATCAGAGGGAGAAGCATTAACACCCCAACTGAATTTGCTTCTCCATTAGTTTTCTAGGGGAGCCCCAAATTTAGCTTTGGCTGCAGCACAGAGCAATACATGTCTTTCTATCTGTAGCTTTCACCATCGGCCCAACTCACATACAAAAAAATCACATAATTAATGCTGAAAAACTTTTGCAATAACTGAACTTTGTAAACCTTTTGTGGAATAAGCATTATTTTTTAGGAAAATGAAGTTGTAATGTTCTTCTAAAAAAAACCCACGGGCGAAGGCCAGGGAGGTCTCCCTCTTATATACCTGCTGGGTTTGACAAGGCATCTGACCCTTACCCGAATCTCATAACTCTCCTGACAGGTGATTTGCATGTTCAGACCCAGAGACCCTCCCCCTAAATAAAGAAACATTTGACTCAAATTTTAGTTTGGTTTTTGGCCACAACTTTATTGATTGCAGAAAGTGAGTGGTTGCATAGGCTCTGGTTCGACTAGGTCCCTGCACCCTTGCAGGCAGCACTGACCCAGGGCACCAGCATAGGTCAGCCAAGGGTGAACATCTGGGTAGGCAAAAAGCCGGGTACAGACTATGTTCACCCCCTCCAATGCTCCCCTGGACTCAGGCACAGGCACAACCCCCTCTCGGGGGTTGACCAAACCAGTTGAGTCCCTGGATTCCTTTAACAGAATACCCTTCACATTGGGAGGACATGATTTTAGGACCCATAGGGAGGACATGATTTTAGGGAGGACACGATTTGGTCTGCAGCTGCAGTGTGGAAATAAAGGATGAGATTGCCCACCAGATACCAGGCAGTCTACTATTCAAATTAGGCCCAAGTGTTTTTTGTTACAATCCCCTTCTCAATTAAGTAATCAATTTTAATCTAGAATTTAAATTCTCAAAACTTTCTTATTTGTTAATTCAGCAAGTAAACTACTGCTCTCACTTGATTATAAACAGTATTTCTACCTGCAACACACTTGAGCGTCTTCCCCTCCCATATTTTATTAAAGGGCTGGTCCTGATGATAGGAGAATAATCTTAGGAATCATGGGTTTACATAATCCTCTCTCTTTCTTCAGTTAAAATGCAAAGAGTTCAGAAGCTTTTGATTCCCACTTTAGATTATCCACAGCTTGTCATATTATATGAGCCTGAAAAAATTGGGCTTATTTTAATAACGGTTTGTTGAAGCAAGTAAACTCCCAGCCATAGTTTAAGAAGCTTACTTCTTTCAACTAACAATGGTTAAGATTTACCAATTTAGCTTTTGACACTAAATTATGGTTAAACTGAAAGAACAGGGGAAGCTTCCAATTCACATGATCCCAAGGTTCACCTGGGCTCATCCTCATTATGCTACGTAGGAAACTTTTTTCCTATCAGAGGCTGCACACAAAATAATGTAAGGACACACATGAGTATTCATTAATTAACTGCATTAAATACTACACATAAAGTAAAAAATATTGTAATCTCTGGGAAGATTGTGCTGAGTGTTACCATTTCTAGCAAATCAAATTTAGATCCACCAACAAACAAGAGCAATGCTATAACAATCACTGTAGAAAGGGGAAGGCAAAGAAAGGGAAATTCTATCAGGGATTCCAAATAATATTTAAAAGTACAGTCATACCTTGGATCCCAAACGCCTTAGTACTTGGATGTTTTGGCTCCCGAATGCTGCAAACCCAGAAGTGAGTGTTCCAGTTTGTGAACGTTCTTTTGAACTGAACGTCCGACAAGGCTTCTGCAGCTTCCAATTGGCTGCAGGAGCTTCCTACAGCCAATCAGAAGCCACACTTTGGTTTCCGAACATTTTGGAAGTCGAACGGACTTCCGGAACGGATTCCATTCAACTTCCAAGGTACGACTGTATTTAACATTCATGTATGTGATATCCATCCCTGGGCTCTATGCAAGCAAGTTGTTGCCTTTTTACTAGGGTTTAGGATTATTGTTGAGCAGTCTAGCCCTAAGTAATTCTAATGTATTTGAAAGATAAAGGTAAAGGGGCCCCTGACCATCAGGTCCAGTCGTGTCTGACTCTGGGGTTGCGGCGCTCATCTCGCTCTATAGGCTGAGGGAGCCGGCGTTTGTCCGCAGACAGCTTCCAGGTCATGTGGCCAGCATGACAAAGCTGCTTTTGGCGAACCAGAGCAGCACATGGAAACACCGTTTACCTTCCCGCCGGAGCGGTCCCTATTTATCTACTTGCACTTTTGATGTGCTTTCGAACTGCTAGGTGGGCAGGAGATGGGACGGAGCAACGGGAGCTCACCCCGTTGCAGGGATTCGAACCGCCGACCTTCTGATCAGCAAGCCCTAGACTCTGTGGTTTAACCCACAGCGCCACCTGGGTCCCTATTTGAAAGATACTTGCTCCCACATACATAGGATTGCAATCTGCAATCTGGCAAAAGTTGGGTTCCTTCCTTCCTTCCTTCCTTCCTTCCTTCCTTCCTTCCTTCCTTCCTTCCTTCCTTCCTCCTCCTCCTCCTCCTCCTCCTCCTCCTCCTCCTCCTCCTCATCCAGATGCAAGGAATGAGAAGTGGTAACACTTTCACAAAATAAATGGAAAACCTTGTTACTTCCTAACCCTCCATTCTTTTATATGTTTCTCTAATACAATGACAGAACCGTGAAGGGGGGGGGGAGAATAATTCATCCTGGCAGCGGCGGAGGGCCCTTCTGGGCCTTGCAGCCTCCTCCCAGTGTGTGTGGCCTCACACGTGTGTGTCGCATGTGTGATGTCACATGCACACAACGAGCCCTCCGCCCAATGTCTGCTGGAACTCGGCGTCCCTGCATCATGGTTTGTTGTGCTCAGGTCCTGCTTGTGGGCTTCCAATGGGCCACTGTGAGAACAGGATACTGGACTGGATGGGCTGTTGGCTTGATCCAGCCGTTGAACTGATCCAATGAACTTTTCCTATCTCCTTATGTCACACAGGTAGAGCAGCTGAGCTTCTGACCTGTGATGGTTGGAATCATTCAGCGCTGAGTGGGAGAGGGGATAGGAAGGCTATGTTGCTGCCTGATGACACAGCAGCAGGTAATCTTCAGACTTTGGGTCTCCTATCCTGGACTTCCATCCTCTCTTATTTCCCACAAATGCTGTGGCTTCTTGACTTTTTCCTCATCCTCCATATCTGCCCCCTTTCTCATTTGATGCTTCCCTTTGTGGGCCAGACCTAGTCCAGAGTCCCCTTCTTCAGCCAGGCTCCAACTTGCTTCAAACTGAGCAACTGCTTTGCTCACTGTTTCAGCAATGAAGAGTCTCTGAAAATGCCTGGAGTAGGATGCAATTAACCGAAGGACTACATCTGGCTCTCAGGCCAAAAGTTATGCACCTCTGCTGTAGCATTACATGTGAACTGGGCCAAAGAGATATTGCAGTGTGACTTTTTAAATCCAAATTTGCTTTCTTTCTCCCGGTTTATTTAGAAGGTATGGGGAGCGTGATGGGACAGCAATTAAACCATTCTACAGCTCAGACACATTCAGATGTCTTGATATTTTTTGGCACTACCAATTAACTTTTATTATCTTTGAAAGACATGAATTTCATATTGTGGTTGTAACAATTTGCGTTTAATATACCTCTAAATTATATTTAAGCTATTATACACGGGACACATAGCACAGCAATCTAAATCTCAATAGATGGAACAGATTAATGTAAAGCCCAGGACTGAAGTTGTCTCCTTCACCTGTTGAAAATATTTCCCACAGGGTCTCCCTAAGAGGAAGGAAAAAAACCAAACTATTATTTCACATGTGCTCATAAAAATGTTATCCTTCATATCTTCATGGGGGGAAATGTCACTCTTGGGAAATTGTTTTTTTATATAGTGTACCCTACAGAGGGAGATAATCTGTGTATTACTTCTGAAAGAGAGGAAAGATTGCTTGCCACATCTTGATAGCTCAAGATACAAACCCTTTCTTGGAAATACAGAGACAGATAAAAAGAAAATAAACAGGTGGATAACGTAGCCTTCCTAAAATAGCAGAGCCATCTTGCATTTTGCTTTTTTTGCCCATACAAGGAATTTTATAATATTTAACTGGAGTAAACATAATACTCTCTTATTAATGCTTCCCAGAATTACTGCTAGTGCACGAAAATAACTACGAGAACTACACAGAATGAATGAAAGATGAGCAGAAAATGGGAAGAGGGTTGGGGTGGATGAAACACAATCTCAGCTTTCTTTGCCATCACTTGCTTGCTTTGGGCTACATAGCATTTTTTTGTATTGCATTTTAGTTTGCAATGCTTGTGGGATGGCCTCCCCCCCCTTCTGCCTATCAAGATGTCCAACTCAGTTGATTAATTTTGCTTGCTAAAAACCATCGGTCCTCACAAAACTAAAAACCATCATGTTCAGAGATACATTTTAACATACATGATCCCCAGCACATTGAGCCTCGTGTTGTGCAATCATTTTTTGGTGGAACAATTTAACTGAGAGACTAAAGATAGAAACCTTATAGCTAATGTATTTAGCCCTGTCAACCAGTAAGTACAGAGGGTTGCATTCTGGGCCATAGTGTGCGACTGTGGAGCACACATAAGCTTGATCTACCCCACTCTTGAGAGTCCCATGGACTGCAAGAAGATCAAACCTATCCATTCTTAAGGAAATCAGCCCTGAGTGCTCACTGGAAGGACAGATCCTGAAGCTGAGGCTCTAATACTTTGGCCACCTCATGAGAAGAGAAGACTCCCTGGAAAAGACCCTGATGTTGGGAAAGATGGAGGGCACAAGGAGAAGGGGACGACAGAGGATGGGATGGTTGGACAGTGTTCTCGAAGCCACCAACGTGAGTCTGACCAAACTGCGGGAGGCAGTGGAAGACAGGAGTGCCTGGCATGCTCTGGTCCATGGGGTCACGAAGAGTCAGACACAACTAAACGACTAAACAACAACAACAACAACCCCACTCCACCCCCCTTTCTGGCCACTTCTGGGTCACTCATGAATTGGACACATGTAAATCGGTTCTTGCCTGTAACACATGGTCTCCCTACTGTTCAAAGAGGAAACTGTCTGGATAATTCTTTTCAAATTAGACCACAGTATTCTGCACCTGTATATATTTGAATCTGAATATCATTCCCATTCTTATCAGTCCTTTGTACCCCCCCCCCCCGCCTTTGTACCCCCCCCGGCCTTTTAATTTGTTTTTCTATATGCCAATGAAATATCCAACAGGGCATGAATGCAGATATCTGCATGCACACCTCCCCCTGTCCTGGAAATGTGGGAAAGCACAAGGGGGGGATTATAAATTTACTCGTGTAGCTTTCTGGCTTTGCGTGTGTAGACCTTTTAACCACTCCCAAATAAATACAGACAAGACTCAATTTTTTTTTTGTTTGGTTTTTAGCAGAATTTATGCCACAACTTTATTGATTACAATCAAGTGAGTGGTTGCATAGGCTCTGGTTCAACAAGCTCCCTGCAATGCAGGTAGCGCTGACCCAGGGCACACCATAGGTCAGCCTTGGGTGAACACCCAGCAGAATGGAAAGCGGGGTCAAGCCAGTCCACCAGCCAGATGCCCCCCTGGACTCAGGCTCAGGGCACAACCCCTCTCAGGGTTGACCAACCAAAGAGTCCTTGGATTCCTTTAACGAAATACCCATTGCATAGGGATGGCCAGACTGCTCTGTCACCCCTTATCACCTGAACCAGAGCCTATCCACAACCTTACAAGCTGTGACGATTTGCTATGTGACAGGCAAAACCCAAATGGCACCAGCCAATCAGCCAAGTGGGGAAAATTCCTGCTGTACCCCTGCCCCAACGACAGATGATACACGACGGCATAGCAAGGTCATGCGAGCAAACCCTAAATATAGGGAGAGGTGGGGGGAGGGTGTTCTGATGCACTGGCCCAAAAGAGGAAGCTCAGGGACACATGCATAGAGGTCCCTCAATAGAATTTAGCTGGCATCCCATTGGTCTAATTGCACCCAGCATCAAGGGACCTCCAATAGGGTGTTGTGGCCATCCAAACGTTCCCACCCACAGCACAGGGTTTGGTTTCCAGGTCACACCACAACACAGCACATGCCCTCTTGTTAGGGAGGACCCGATTTGCACAAATCTGAGGGAAAGCTGTATAGCCAGGCTGCTTTGTTCAGGAGCTGATTGGAAATAGTTACAAGCATGGCTAGAAAAGAAATGAAAGCACTGAGGAAGTAGTGGGTATGGAGAGGGGAATAGAAAGCGATGATTGACCTACCCACACAAAAACACTAAAACCACAAATTGTCTGTGATTCTGAGTGGGGTGGTTTGGAGCCTGATCTCTCCCTGTGCATCGGACTACGCTTGTCCAATTTATAGAGGGGAAGCATCAAGCTTTTTGTTGTTTGAGGGTAATGTCATGTGAATTATGCAAACAACCGCAAACACACAGTAAATTACAGTGTGGAAAAGTCCATTGTAAATTTAACAGAATTTGCAATTACAACATTTCGTGACCAAGATGTCCTCTGTAAAGTGCCACTAGGACTCGCTCCACTTTCCTACATCCAGGCTAAGATGTCAACCAAAGACGTTGGCAAGAAGGGTGCCAAGGAGAAATGGCATCTCAGAGTGCTACTCTCTCCCCTGCTGGGTAGGAAAATGAGCAGCAATTGGAACAAGGGGACTAGAGAGAAGAGAAAGGAGAGGTGGTGGGGAAGAGAGGAAAGGGCAGAGCAAGGTAAATGCAGAAAACAGACTGAATCTGAGAGATATATTACTTGAATATAAAGGCAAAACATAGGTTCTTTTGAATGCACGAAGAAGACTCTTGTCTTATCTCTTTTTAATACTATAAATTCATTATGCAATGCACAAAGTAGTACTTTTGTTTAAGGTGAGGAATGCTCCTGAGCTTACCCATGCAAATTTCAGTGGGGGATGTAAGGACCATGTTTGTAGGAATGGATACAAACTACTTATGAATATGTGTGAATAGCTATTGTGGAGTTGCAGAAGCAAGTATCCTGGCAGATAATATTTTTTCCTACCCTTTCATTCTCAGAATACACATGGTATACATTTTACTTTTAAAGAAAAATAATATTTTTATTGTTCTTACATGTTACAGACCATCAAAAACAGTAAAACAAACAAAAACCACTACACCACCCTCCACGGGATATGAAAATGGTATAAATATTACGGTGAGCCATTCCCATGATTAGATATACTCTGACTCTATTTGATATATATACAGGAAAGGAGAAGCAAAGTTAAGGCTGAAATCCTAACCCTAAGGAACTAAGTCTAACTGAATTCAATAGGGCCAATTTCTCAGTAGACATGGATAGGATTATGCTGTAATTGGATGATGTGGGGAGAAACAATTTATTGGTCTCATTACCCCAGGCCATCTTAGAGTTTATTATTTTTATGGATGACACTTCTGGACATTCCCATTAGTCTTTCGGGTTCTGGGACCAACGGGGCACAAATTCTCTGAGCAGGTACTAAGGGATTGCCGGCTCTTGACCATCCCAGTCCAAGCTATTCAAAAAAAGCCTAGACCTCTCTTGCAGAGCCAGCAGATGTTCACTTGTGTGGCAGGAGAGTCTGAAACCAGATATGTTAGCTTTCTGAAACTTCAGGAAATTGAAATATTCTGAAACACTTGTTTAAACAAAGTTTACAGCAGCTGCTGCACAAGTGGTTACTGTAACGAATTACTGTTCCAAACTCCATCCTATGCACACCGCCACCCAGAGCTCCAGAAGGAGCCCACGAGGAATTGGGAAACATTGGGAAGAGCAATTGGGTGGACAGAGAAAGTAGCCAGAAGATTCAAGCAAGAGGCAAGACGTAATATGGCCAAAAATTCAATGGACTTTATTTATAGTGGTAGAAGCTATTTCCCATGAAAATCTAGAAAAGTGCCACAAAATTATCATGTGTTATTGGATCCATAAATGCATAACATGGAATTGATTTGTTAGTCGAGGTTTGATCAATGGATCACTGACCCTTCCAGAAGAAGAAGAAGAAGAAGAAGAAGAAGAAGAAGAAGAAGAAGAAGAAGAGGAAGAAGAGGAAGAAGAAGAAGAAGAAGAAGAAGAAGAAGAAGAAGAAGAAGAAGAAGAAGAAGAAGAAGAAGAAGAAGAAGAAGAAGTAGAAGTAGAAGAAGAAGAAGAAGAAGCAGAAGCAAGATGGGAGTGAAAGGACTAATATGTCAGTGTACTGTGAGCTATTTACTTTATTATTATTATTATCAATATTTATTCATATAGCCCCATCAGTGTACATGACAACTCTCAAGGTAACTCAGCAACAACACAGAAACTTACAATCTAACATGCTGGCACAAAGCTGTGATTTGCAATCCATTCTGCTTTAAGGTCTGCCATTCTCTGCATTAGGCTTTGTTCTTCTAACTCACAGGGGGGCAGCCTATGGGTCACATGCACCTATTGGCCCAATTTAATGTGAGTGGCAAGGGGGTGGCAGGAAGAGATGCACAAGGGGCTGACTTCACCAACCTTTGGCTCTGTATCCATACACATCCATAATTTGTCTGCGATCCAGCCCAATACTGATTTCAGCCCCTCCCACTATCAGTATGCAGCTCCCATCAATATTGAGGGAATGCAGCCCTTAAAAAACAACGAGGATGGTCCACCTCTGTTCCAATTAAAAAGAAGAGGGGTGGTTAATGAGTCAAACCACCAGATGCAGGGATTTTGTAACGTGTAAAGCACATTTGTGCATAGAAACCTGTTTCCATGTGCAGAATGCTCTCATTAGCTTGGGGTTCAAGTGTAAGATGTGTTTCGGGGTCTCTCTCTCTCTCTCTCTCTCTCTCTCTCTCTCTCTCTCTCTCTCTCTCTCTCTCTCTCTCTCTCTCTCTCTCTCTCTCTCTCTCTCTCTGTGTGTGTGTGTGTGTGTGTGTGTGAAAGAAGAAACCAGAAACCTAGTACAAGGATGTATGAGAAAAGCAACACTCATCTGAAAATAATATTGGGCAGAGGCTTCCTATGAATCCTATTAGATTGCCATTATATTTCTTCCCTCACCGCTGATTCAGTTCATCACACTTGAGCTAAGGGGATGCAATATCACCTTTACTTCCGACATTGATGACTTCACTGTGCTTCTTCCCACCGCAGCATTATCTATCAACCAAACACGCCACAAAGAACAAGCAGAGTGTTCTTATACTGGCCATTAATTTAGCCATAATAGTTATGGAGCTCATATTAAAAACATGGCAGATGTCTTGCATTTAAATAATTACTTCTACTAATCCTGTCTCTGGCACTTTTAATTTTCACGTTGCAATCTGTCCTGTTTGCTTCCACTATAGCCTTGGCAGGTCAGCTCAAATAAGTCCCGTTTGATGGGAAACTGAGGATGAACGATAGCGACTTGCTCAAGTTCATAAAGTCAAGCCCATTGAAGAGGAAGGACATGAATCAAGATCCCCAAAGGCCACCCAGCCTCATTGAAGAATGGTGGCAGAGTGCCACTGCAAATGTCTCAGATGCTTGCAGGCAGTTCTTAACACACACACACACACACACACACACACAGAGAGAGAGAGAGAGAGAGAGAGAGAGAGAGAGAGAATTTCCACCTGCCCATACAACAAGAAGCTTACCTGCTTAAAATAGTGTTCGGCATTCTGTAGCATAAACAAAGACAACTGGGAAACACTGTCCTGCAAGCGCTCCAATTGGAGAACAGCCTTTACCAAAGGTGTCATGGGCTTTGAAAATGCTTGAACTCAGGAGGAAATGGAGAAACGTGCTAAGAGGAAGGCACGCTTGGCAAACCCTCAACGTGATCAACTCCCACCCGAAAACCTATGTCCCCACTGTGGAAGGATGTGTGGATCCAGAACTGGCGCCCACAGTCACTTATGGACTTACAGTGGTACCTCGGGTTAAGAACTTAATTTGTTCTGGAGGTCCGTTCTTAACCTGAAACTGTTCTTAAGCTGAGGCACCACTTTAGCTCATGGGGCCTCCTGCTGCCACTAGGCGGCCGGAGCACGATTTCTGTTCTCATCCTGAAGCAAAGTTCTTAACCCAAGGTACTATTTCTGGGTTAGCGGAGTTTGTAGCCTGACGTGCTTGTAACCTGAAGCGTTTGTAACCCGAGGTACCACTGTACTGTTAAAACCGTGTTCATGGAAGACAATCTTACTTGGCTACTAGTGATCGCCAAAGGAGAAGAAGGGCACTCTGGTGCTAGCAATGGTGTGTGGATGCAGCAAAATATGTGCATGTGCATGAGGAATATCCGTCCCACAATAAAATTAAACATCCATCTGGAAGCTCCCACAGAAAGACATTTTTATGGGGAATTTTCCCAGTCACTCCCCTCCTCCCTGGCCTCCCAGCCCTGTTTATTTGCTAGGAATCACAAGTGGGGAAAGTGCTGCTCCACTCTGGTCCTGCTTGCAGGCTGCTCATAGGCACCTGGTTGACTGCTCATAGGCACCTGAGAAGAGGATGTTGGACTAGATGGGCCACTGGCCTGATGCCCGCAGTATCACCACCCATACTAAAATCTCAGACTGGCTCTTTGCAACAGAATGCAGGTAGTAGAATTATGCAGTCAAAGGGTGGACTGTACCATTTTGGGATACAGACACATTTCGAATCATCTCATTTTATTTCATTTTTAAATGATAGCTCTCTACATGGTACCTCAAGGAGAAGGCTTTAGCCTAGCCTCCTCCCAACTGCACTAGTTTTTACTTGTAGGAAGGTCTTTATGTAGGAAAGCATTACAGATGTGACACACACACACACTCACACATCTGTAGTCTGAAGTGGTACGGTCTCTTCTATTGCCTCAGGGTTTCCTCGCTCATCTCACTCTCTCCTCATTCTGCTGCATGTGTAGACCAGGCCTTGGTGCGGTGCCTTAAGGGAGATTCCTTACCACCATCCCTTCATCTACAGTAATCTGAATCTCCAGGGCGGCAAAAGCAAGCAAACAAATAGCAAACAAGAATCATGACCGCAAAACCAATACGTTGATTGCCTGTTTGGAAAGGAATTATGCACCTCAGGAAACACTGCTGCCTTTCTTTCCCCTTTTCAAACCAAAATGTACTGTCAACAGCAGGTACCTTGGCCTAAGGGCATTCATGAGTCAGAGATGTCGGCTGCCTCGAAAACATAACATGGAATATGGAGAGAGAACACACAGAGGAAGTTTCAAGGCGTTTTATTAAGCTATAGCATCTCAGGAAAAGGCAAGTTGTTTGCCAGACCTCACAGAAATAGCCACCTGTACAGCAAACAACAAAGGCCTATACCTAGTTGCCGGGTTACCGGAAAGAACGGGCAGGAAAAATCTGTTTAATCATGAAAGACTTGTCTAGAAATGCTATTCTGCAGCTGTTTAAAAGTTCTGTGGCTGCTATTCTTAGACATTAGCAGAGGTTGCCTCAGAAGTTGCTGCTTGTACATCCTCTTCTCTTTCCTAGTGGAACTGGGTATTATTAATGGAATTTGGTATCAGTCAGGGTGTGCCATGGTGCAACTCTAGAATGCATTTTCTGAGGTCAGTCCAAAAGTAAAGGATTCCTCTGGGAGTGTGCAGAGTGCCTTTCTCACACAGATTTCAGGCATCTTGGGTTAGAGAGCAGGGTTTCTAGCTCCAAGGGAATGGCTTACAGGCAGGCCTGAAATCCAGTCTCTTCCCCATTATTAAGTACGCTGCTGGTAAAATGTGAATACACACCACCTGCATGCTTCCATGAGGGCTCTGTTGGCACTGGTTCAGGAAGCAACAACATGAGCCAAGTAATTGCCCCTTCACACATGCCCTCTCCCCATCCTGGGATCTCCTGGTGTTGCTGCATGATAATGTACATCAATGTAAAGGAAAAGGTAAAGGACCCCTGGATGGTTATGTGCAGTCAAAGGCGATTATGGGGCTGCAGTGCTCGTCTCGCTTTCAGGCCGAGGGAGCCTGCGTTTGTCCACAGACAGCTTTCCAGGTCATGTGGCAATTATGAGTAATCTGCTACTGGTGCAACAGAACACCGTGACGGAAACCAGAGTGCATGGAAATGCCGTTTACCTTTCCACCGCAGTGGTACCTATTTATCTGCTTGCACTGGCAAACTGCTAGTTTGGCAGGAGTTGGGACAGAGCAATGGGAGCTCACCCCATCACAGGGATTTGAACCGTCAACCTTCTGATCCGCAAGCCCAAGAGACTCAGTGGTTTAGACCACAGCGCCACCCACGAATGTAACAATGATATGGATGGGGCTGGTTGCACATCTGATCAGTGCCATCTTGGAAAAAAGAAGTTGTGGATTGGGTGTAAAAGACCATGAAATTTACCTATTCTTTGGACTGTAATTTCTTCTCTTTGAACTTGAGTCTCCCTAGCCAGGTCTGACAGTCTAACCACTACATCACACTCCCTTTCATATACATTCCACAGGGGCATAGGATTACACCGAGGGTGGGGGAATAGTTTGGCGGGGATGTGCAAAGAGGGTGATGTAATCTGTGTATGCGTAAATTTGCGATGTGATATGGGGTGAAGCGGCTTTTTGATGGTGGCTGTGTCCCATTAGTAAGGGATGATAAAGATTGTCTCACCACTTAACCAGGGGAGGGAAGTTTACCACAACTAGCCTTCCCAAATACCTAGAGCTTGCTGCAGAAATACAAGGAGAGGCTGTTTCCCATTTTTCTGCCACATGTATGGCAAAATATTGACATTTGAATTCCACCTTCCCCCTCCATTTAGTCCAGTGGTGCCCTTCCCAGTTTTCCAAACTCCTTCCTGTGTGTAGCCTGCACACAGCATGTGGTTTTCAATTTGTAATTATTCTTGTTAATTTTTTGCTTGTTATTCCCTTGCCAGGCCTCCCTCCCTCATGTTTGTCTCATTTTAACTTGGCAGAGGCAGGATTCACCACAAATATTAAAATGCATGTGTACATGCCTTTCACAATTGCTGCTGGCTTCAATCACACTGCAAGAGACAGAAATTAAGATTAAATGAAGTCAGACAGACAGGACAGACTGTTAAAAAACCGCAAAGTTCGGTTCACTAATATTTTACAGCACAAGTTGCTGTAACCTCCCAAGTAGCCATGATTAGAACATTTGTTCATCGTTCCCTCTTTTTGTATTCGCCTGCCAGTTCCTGAATCAGCTTTGCTGTATGAGAGCCTTAGTTGTTTGCACAGAGGCACATCTGCTGCCCGAACTGAAAAAATGAGGTTACCAAGGGCTAAACAAGATGGGATGGTAGTAAGAGCTGTCACCTCCTCTTGAGAGCAAAGGACTACATATGTGAAAAGTGCCTTAAAAGCTTGCGCTTCCTCTTCCTCTCCCAGGTAGTGCTTGCTTAAAAGTTTGTGCTGTCTGCTCATTTCTCCAGGTTCCATAGAATCACAGAATCACAGAACTGTAGAGCTGGAAGGGACCACGAGGGTCATCTAGACCAACCCCCTATAATACAGGAATCTTTTGCCCAACCTGGGCTTGAACCCACAACCCTGAGATTAAGAGCCTCGTGTTCTACCAAACTGAGCTATCCCAGATGAAAGGTTCTCATATGAATTTACAAGGCCCTTAGCAACTTGGGTCCAGGATATCTGATTCCTTACAACTCTGCCCAATCATTGATATATTTGGGAGAGTCTCTGTTGGGTACTGAATGAAGTGTATACAGGATGACCATTCATGTATTTAATGACTATCGCCAATGAAAGTTTAGGTCATATGTGGGACATAAGTATACCTAAGTTGCTGCGTTTACAGATCGTATTCCAAACAATGGTCGGGAGCTTGTGGTATTGGGTGCACAAAAATTGGTCAGATCATGGTTAGCACAAGCTGTCTCTCCTCCCCGCATAAGTGGCCATCATGTTGTGAAGTGACTATAGGAAAAACGGGCATTAAATCTGGGGAACCAGGATTCAAATGATGCTGACCAATGTTCCACATTTTACCTTTTTAAGGTGTGCTTGCATAGCATTTTACATGTACACATAAAAAAAGCAACCAGAAACATGGTCTTGAATGCGAATTCCAGATCATCTACATTTACTGTAAGTGCTATGGCAGCTAGGATTAAATACTCTGCTAACTAAATCAGATATCTGAGCTAATACTGAAAAGTTAGTAGGAAAATGGCCCAAGTTATGATAAGGGGTGCTAAAATACTTGCCAGAGCAATGCTGTCTACCCATTAGGTCTATCAGCTACCCAGCACATCATCAACATGATATTGTTTAATAGGATTTGGAAATGCAGGATAATCTATCTCCTAATATAACATTTGGAATGACTTAGTATTTCCACATGTTGAGTGGAGCCAGGGTTTAAAATCTGGTATCATGCTTGCACATAGCACCACCACTGCCGAGCAGCCAAATGAATATTTACAATTGTACTGCCTCAGATGGAAAGATTTTGGATAAATTGCTTGCCCTGCGTACAGACAGATGAGCAGTTCGGAACAAAAACAAAGAGCTGAGCCAACATGCTTGCTGGGAAACAGTGTTGCAAGCAATACTACTTTTTTTTCCTACTGACATATACTGAGAAAATTTAGTTTATGCATTCTTCCAGTATCAGGATTCTGAAACTTTGAGAGAAGGATCTGTGAAAGATAGACCAGGCCATATGAAAAACGACTTTCCCTGTCTCACAGTTTTTGCTGATATTACTCTTTATTCGGCAAGGAATTTATTGCTTTAAATCATCTTTATTAATATATAATAAATCAATAAGATTTAACATCATTGTGTCATGATATAGAACATCCTCCGCAAAGTATTTAAAATAAAATATACAATTGAAAAAGGGGAGAATGGACATATCTATATCTTTCAACTTCATGCCACTTTTCCCATGTGTTTGTTTATAAGCATATTCCATCCCATTTCATCATTAATCTCTGCATTCATCCCCATGTGCATTTCAATATGTGTTTAAATGGTATTCTGAACATATTTTCTCACAATTTGTACATTTATAAATGTATTCTCTCTCAAAACCTGCATTTTTCAAAGTGCATTCTGTCTCAAAATATGCATTTTAAAAATGCACATTGACATAGCTTTTGAGCAAAGAACTGCATCACAAAATTCAAAGATGTGCATCACAACAGACAGCTATGTCGTTTTCCACCCTGTTTTCTGATCTGCACTGACAAGGGATGAGAAAAATGGGTTGGGGGGTTGGGGGGGGACTTTGTGTTACCAATTTTGCCACCTCTGGACTGGCATAGCTGTGGGGCTCAAGGGTTGGACCCTCAGAGAGTCTATAAATCCAGTGAATCCAATTACCGGTATCAGCAGTGTCCTGCCCCTATTCCACTCCCAAAATGCCCTGTTCCTACCTTCCACTCTGAGTGGGAGAACCATTAGCAATACCTTCTCCCACCCACCCCAAAACTAGCAGTTCTCTAGTGCCATCCATGAAGGAACAGAACTGCATTACTAATTATGAACTGTTGAATGAATTTTTTATTAGGTGCTTGAGAGTACTATTATTGGCACTGAATATTGTTAACTCACCTATTGGTGTGTTTGACACTCATTTAACCTTTCAGCATATCTTAAATAAACTGGATTTGTTGAACTGGCAATGCTATAATGTTGCAATCTGTCACAATTATGGTGATTGTCTTTAAATCACCTGTTCTGTTAACATCTTTGAGCACGATGCCTTTGCGGAAAATGTGGCATGCCAATAAATTAACTATGACTGTCAGATGTAGGAAATTGGAGCCAAACCCTGATTTTTTTTTACTATTTGTGCAATTTCTAATTTCTGCTCGATTTCATTTCAGGTTTTTTGTTGATCAGTAATCCAGCTACCTTGGGTAATAAATAAACAAATAGTCATGGCCTCATTCAGAGGCTACTAGAGGGAGGATAGATGCCAAGGGTCCTGGAAATTCCTAAATCGTCCTGAATCAGTCCCCACCAACTAGATGGAAAAACAGCAGTGATTCTTAGCTGCTGTGGATTTTGAGAGGAAAAGCTACCTTCACTTTTATTATATTGAAGGCAGAAGGCTAAGAAAAAATACTGTAACACATCAGATGACAAAAGCATACATATAGGAAAAATAATAGTATATAATTTAACTGCAGCTATACACACAACACCTATCAGAATTGTGAGAATCTTATATTTGGTAAAAAAATGGCTACAGTCAATCATGAAATAATTATAGCTAGGGACGGAGGCTGTATGTATATACTCAAATCTCACACCCACTCCAGTCAGATGATAAGCTAAGTTAGATGATAGATATTTAGTGGGTGGGCACTGTGAATCCATTAGCTCAAAGGCTTCCACATGTCCACATTAATATTTTGAAGCAATTGTAGCAGCACACATATGTTATGCAAGAGACTGGAAGATGTCTCCACTATCCTTCAGTTGTCTGAAGAAGAAAGGAAGATTTAAGAGTCTGTTGTAACGTTGACATGTACAAACCACATCTGCATAAAAGAAGGAAGCCAGAAATATAACAACTTGGAACTACATTAGTCTTCACTTATTGAGCTTTTGGGGGGAAAACAAGCCCCATTCATCAGCTCAAGTGTCACATACTGTAGATTGTACTGCAACCTTTAATCTATTTTGATTTTTTCAGATTTGGCTGCTGATGTAGAATTATTTATTATGACAAGATAATGTATTATGACAATTTATGTCTTTGTTTATAACGATCATTTTTGGTTTGTATAATATGATGTCTCTTCCTCTGTCCCCAACCCCTTCACCAATCTGTCTGGTAATGGCGGTATTTCACCAGTTGGCATAATACTTGAAAACTTGCTGCATGTATTGACTCAGTTCTGTACAACTCTCCATTACTGTCCCTGGGCCGACAAGGATGTGTGACACTGATCTGGAGATCAATGAAAGTTTGGGGTTTCCAGATACTGTACTCGCTACACAGGTCTTCACATCGATGATGATGATGAGGAGGAGGAGGATTTATATACTGCCCTTCATCACAAGATCTCAGGGCAGCTCACAAGATAAAAATACAGTGGTACCTTGGTTCCTGAACGGCTTGGCTCCCGAACAAATTGGCTCCCAAATGCTGCAAACCCGGGAGTAAGTGTTCCGGTTTGCGAACGTTTTTCGGAAGCCGAACGTCTGACTTCTGTGGCTTCTGATTGGCTGCAGGAAGTTCCTGCAGCCGGTTGGAAGCCACGCCTTGGTTTTCAAACGGTTTCAGGAGTCGAACGGAGGTACAATGGAAAGAAGGCACTGCTGTACAAGATAAAAGCACAAATTAAACAGAAACAGCAAAACAATACCTCCCCCCCTACAAACACAGGTTGTAGAATATTAATCAGCCAAAGTCTTGGTTAAAGAGGAACGTTTTGCCTGGTGCCAAAAGAAGGTGCGAGGTGAGCCTCCTGGGAGTGAGCATTCCACAAACGAGGAGCCACTGTAGAAAAGGCCTGTTCTCATGTTGCCACTCTCCGGACCTCATGTGGAAGAGCCACACAGAGAAGGGCCTCAGATGATGAACACAGAGTCTGGGTCAGTTTATATGGGGAGAGGAGGTTCTTGAGGTATTTAATTCCTAGGAAACTGCAATTCACTGAGTCAAACCTGTCAGAGGTTGTTACGGCTACTCCTGAGTAATGACCTTCCACATACTTGCATAGCTGCCAAGTTTTCCCTTTTCTCGCGAGGAAGCCTATTCAGCATAATGGAAAATCCCTTAAAAAAAGGGATAACTTGGCAGCTATGCATACTTGTCTTTCAAAAGTCTTTAATGGTGCACATTATTTACAGTGTAGTGAGCTGTCGGTTTCATGTCTTCTCATTCCGTCTCAGAATCCGGCACTGCCCCCTTACACAACTTGGACCAACATAAAAGCCTCGGGACAGTGAATCTCCTCCCCTTTCTCCTCCTCCTTAATTCCGGTGCCGGGGGAAAGGGTCTACGATCCATTTTTCCCCTGTTCACCCTTCCCGCCTCTCTCTCTTCCCGCCTGAGGAGTAGGGGCTCTCCCATGCTGCCAGAGACCTGGCACTCCCACTCCGTTTCCTGACTAGCCCCTTCAGATCCTGCGCTTTCGTGGCTGCTTGGGGATGGACTGCTCCTGATGAGAGGGGGATATTCTCTATACTCACTCCCCCTTACAAAACCATTGCACCATCTTACCCAGTGGCTCTCCTAGGTTTCAGGCAGGAGTCTTTCCAAGCCTTACACAGAGGTTGAACTTGGAATTTTTAGTGTTCGAGTATGGATGCTTCTACAAGTTTACTCAGGCCCTTCAGCTTTATGGGTGACTTCAGAACCTTTCTACCACCTCAGTAGGCTCAGAATGTATTTTCCTGGCCTTCTTGCACAATGGGGCCTTTCTTCCAACTAAGTTTCAGATTAATATTAGTAATTTCATAAATGAATCACAAATTGGTTCCAAAGAAGTGGTTAGCAGGTACCATTTATATAGAGGGGGGCATATTGGGTTTGGCATATGTTTGCTGCTCTCTATCAACACACCTGAAAGTATTTAATGCTTTTTCGTCTCAGTGTGCCATATGCATCAACTGTAATTATGGCCGATAATTTGTCAGCTTTATTACAGCAAGAATTAATTATGCATCATAAATGTTTAACAATACAAATATGCCAAATGTATAAATAAATGTGGTTTTATTACCAGGCAATAAACATATAATGAAGAGTACACAAATACATCAGTTCTTAATATACGAGTTCTGCCATTCCGTAATGACATCAAATGCAATAAAGCTATCAAAGAGCTCAAAATCTTAAAGTATAATAAGGCTTGGCCAAAATATTTACTACACTTGCAGCTTCGTATTTGTCCTGGATAATAGAGGTTTATGTTTTCTGTCCAATCTCTGCTCTAATCAGATTTTAATCGTATGAACTAATCTGAAGGATGCATCAGACATTTCTTTCCTATGATGGGATGTTCTGTGGGTCTGCCATAAAACATACATTTTGTTTGACGCTATCTTGTGTTATTAATATCCACAAATCTGCCTTCAGCAGTTTGTCTCAGACCCTGAGGACTGAAGGGCAATAAATATACATCGTTTTCTTTATCGGTCAGCTTAATTACAAATAGATGCATGATCTGGTCTTTGGTTTACAACATATGTTATTTGAAGTACATACTTAATACACAAATATTGCACAATATTTGTGAAAATTCACTTTGTCCAAGAGGCAAACCCTTTGCTAAAAGCACAGAAATGCTTTTATTTAAATGCTTTAAGAGCAGTAAACTGGACCAGAGAGGGGGCAGGACCTTTAGACAGCAAAGGTATGAAAAGATTAATGAAGGCAGACAAGAAGATCGAAAAAAAAGGCTAAGGAAGGGAACAAGAATGAGAAATGGCCTGGTTCAGATTTTTTAAAAATGGTTTCCAACTATGTGAGCCTCAAGATCATGGGTAGGCAAACTAAGGCCCGGGGGCCGGTTCCGGCCCAATTGGCTTATAAATCCGGCCCACGGACGGTCCGGGAATCAGCATGTTTTTACATGAGTAGAATGTGTGCTTTTCTTTAAAATGCATCTCTGGGTTGTTTGTGGGGCATAGGAATTTGTTCATTTTTTTCTTCAAAATATAGTCCGCCCCCCCCAAGGTCTGAGGGACAGTGGACCGGCCCCCTGCTGAAAACATTAGCTGGCCCCTGCTCAAGATCATGCACACACCTGCTTCATGTAACAAAGACTAGAAGTATCTACACCAGGTTTTAAGCTAACCAATGTTTCCTGTGATGTCAAAACTCTGGAAACTGTATCTTATTTAAACTATGATTTCGTGACAAGCCAGGATCTGAAATAATTGTTTGATGTTGGCTGGGTCTCATTAACCATGTTTTCATCAGGGGTGGATAACAATTTTTTGCAACCAGAGGCATTCATTATCACCATTGAAAGACACATTCTAGCCTGGCAAAATCGCCTGAAGAGGGTATGGAGCTGTATGAAGATGGGTGTGACCTGGGGAGACTCCTACAGCCCAGATGGCACAGTCTAGAGGGCTGCATTTGGCCCTCAGGTCTAAGGTTCTGTTCTCCTGATTTAAATGCAGAATAATTTACTTGGAATAATTTACTTGGGCAAGCGGGTGCTTTCAGAAGTTCCATGGGTGCCGGTCACAAAATGGCTTTGCATTAAAGGCTGTCATGGGTGTGTGTTGCAGAACACAAAATGGCTGCTACATCTAGAAGAGCAGAAAAAGAGACAGGGCCACAAAATGGTGCAAGTATGCCTTCCTTCAGCTCCCCAACAGCGGGGGGAAGGCACCTGTGCACTCACTCACAGAGAGAAGTTCTTTGCATCCCTCTTCAGTTTAGAATGGAAGGAACGGTGGGTGTCCAATCCTGGTATCCGACGAAATGGAGGCATGGTTAAGTGTGTGTGTGTGTGTGTGTGTGTGTGTGTGTGTGTGTGTGTGTGTGTTGGGTGCTGGGTGTTCAGTGTAAAAAGGCTGAGCCAGTGGGAACAGGAATTGAGCAGGAAGAGCAAACACTGTATTGCGCATTGTGTATTTTTGAGGTGATATTTCCTCTCAGACCTTTTGCCAGCAGCATAATGGCAGATGCACTGATGCCTGCAAGTGCCATATTGTTGTTGTCGTTGTTTAGTCGTGTCCGAATCTTCGTGACCCCATGGACCATAGCACACCAGGCACTCCTGTCTTCCACTGCCTCCCGCAGTTTGGTCAAACTCATGTTCATAGCTTCGAGAACACTGTCCAACCATCTCATCCTCTGTCGTCCCCTTCTCCTAGCACCCTCAATCTTTCCCAACATCAGGGTCTTTTCCAGGGAGTCTCCTCTTCTCATGAGGTGGCCAAAGTATTGGAGCCTCAGCTTCACAATATGTCCTTCCAGTGAGCACTCAGGGCTGATTTCCTTCAGAATGGATAGGTTTGATCTTCTTGCAGTCCATGGGACTCTCAAGAACACCATAACTCCAGCACCATAATTCAAAAGCATCAATTCTTCGGCGATCAGCCTTCTTTATGGTCCAGCTCTCACTTCCATACATCATTACTGGGAAAACCATAGCTTCAACTATACGGACCTTTGTAGGCAAGGTGATGTCTCTGCTTTTTAGGATGCTGTCTAGGTTTGTCATTGCTTTTCTCCCAAGAAGCAGGCATCTTTTAATTTCGTGACTGCTGTCACCATCTGCAGTGATCAGATGGACAAAGACAACAAGTGCCACATTAGCAACCCCTGTACACAGCAACTGAGCCAAAAGCTCATGGGTTGTTGGTTAAAAGCCACCCTGCACTTTACTTAAGTTTTTTAAGCAGGCGACTAATTTTTGCCAAATCCTTGTACTCCTTTACCTATTTTGATACCACATATACCATGCTTCATTGTCGTATGAGAGCTCTTTAAAACAACATCCGCACTGTTTGTTGAATGAGATGTCTGGAATCATAAACAGGTTATAGATTTTAGCATGAAGCCAATGGCACAAAGCAGAAACATTTTTTTAAAAAGTTTCATTGGTATGCATTTACCAGTCTTGCTGGCTTGCATTCTAGCTTCCAATCAACCACAGAGGAGGTGATTGTGGGTAGAAATCGGAATGCAGAGATTGCATACTGATTAAGGTTTCCATACGATAGCATCTTATTGAAGAGGGAGTGTGAGAATCCATGGAGTGATCTTTAATGCAAATCATTAGACTCTTGATATTTTATTTATCATACACTTCCAGCCAAGCAGAGGGGCTGGGGGTTTACTTCTGTTCAGGCTTCATTCTAACACTTGATGGAGCAAATTTGCCTGAATGTGAAGTTTGTTCACAAAGTTCCAAGGGATGTGATTATTAGCCATTAATGAATTTAAGATTCTGCACAAAGCTTTTTGTTCAAATCATGATAATGAAAGCACGTTACTTATGATTAAAAGAATTATCCCTCGTTCAGCTGGTTTGAATGTGCCAGCTCTAATGTTTGATGGGGAAAGAACCAAGGTTAGCTTGGGGCATTGACCTACATATCCCTGTTGGTTAATTTATTTGTTCACATCTATTATCTATTACTAGACATACACTGAGATCAGTACATCTGATATTAAAAATGTTGCACAATGCCAACTTCTGATAAATAATGACTTGGCTTTCAAATGGCTTTTCAAAGCCATCTCACAAAACAAAATTCCATAGGAGGAACCTTTGTATGGCTTGGCCAACCATGCAGTACCTTTTATCAGTTTCCTTGCAATTCTCATTTGTGGGGAGCTGAATGGGTATTCACTGCACTTTTCCTTAAGATGTCCCTATTTTCATTGAAGAAATGCTGGAGGGTAGGGAATTATCCTACCCCCGAGGCGTTTGAAGGCAATCCTGTATAGGGATTTTTTTATGTTTAATGTTTTATTATGTTTTTATATATGTTGGAAGCTGCCCATATTGCATGGGGCAACCCAGTAAGGTGTGTGGGGTATAAATAGAAAAATTATCATGGGATGTCCCTATTTTCATTGGAGAAACTTTGGAAGGCATCTCCCTGGCTCGAGGGTCCCATAACTCCACACCCTACAACATTTCATCTGATGAAAATAGGGACGTCCTAAGGAAAAGCAAGACATTCTGGGATCAAATCAGAAACCAGGACTGCTTCTGTAAATCTAGAAAATAGGGACACTTGGAGGGTCTGCTGCTCCAGACCATCACCCCTGATTAGGGGAAGAGGTCCTTCAGGTCAGAGGCAGGCTAGGGCTCCCCAGACATCCCCTGTGTGGAAAAAAGACATCTAAAGGTCCAGTGAAGCATTGCCTCCTCCTAGACAAATCTGTACTTCAGGGAAAATCAGGCTGGGGGAAAGGAGAGGGTAGGATAGGAGAAGGTGCAGGATAGGGCTGCCATACGTCCAGATTTTCCCAGACATTACCAGGATTTCAAAGGCAAAATTGATGTCCGGGGGGAATTTCCGAAATGTGGCTTTGTCCTGGATCTTAGGCAAGTCAATCAAAAAAATCAAGGGTTTTTCCAACAACTTTCGGGGCGTTCTGCATTTTACTTGTTGAAATGTGGCAACCCTAGTGCAGGAGAGCATGACAGCTCACCTCTGTCTTCCTCACTCTTTCTCAGCCTTAAAGTAGCAACCATGCTCCTTAAGGGGTTGCTCCACCATTGCTGGAGGGGAGGAGTGCCAAATTTTGTCTTCACCCAGGGCACCATATTGCCCAAGTCTGCCCCTGCTGTAAGGAAAGAGGCAGTCTTTTGGATATTTGAGGCATTTAGGGCCTTAAACACCAACGTTTGAATTGATTTGGGTCTATAAACAAACTGGAAACCAGTGGCAGCTGTTTTGAAACAGGAGTTGTGAGATTTCTAAATGGAACTCCAGCCAGAAAATTGCATTCTGGACCAGCTGAAGTCATCTTCGAGGGCAGCCCATTGCACTAATACAGTCTGGAAGCTACCAGAGCATGGAGTGCTGTGGCCAAGTCATCTCCGAATGCCTTTACACTCTCAAGCAAATGCCTTTCAAATCTCTTCCTGTAATCATGATTCGATACAGCCCATGTTCAAGTTTTATCAAACCATGCCATCATGTGAAAGAAACAGATGGATGGCTGAGAAATGGGCATGGGAACTGAGTGGGGTGTTGAAAGTCTCCGGCTTCACATATTTATAATATCAAACTTCAAAATCGTTTACAACATTGCAATGCACACCACAGCTGCCAAATTCATGAATTAATGTAGCATATATTTGCAGCTGGATGGCGTGGATCTGTTCAAATATTCACTACAAGTTGTACACATTCACAGCACATAAGGATTTATAACTTGCTCAGAGAACTCCCCGGCCATGGCATTATCAGATGGTAAGACACTAATATTTACTAGTTTTTAGGCTGCAGTTCCTTACACATTTTCCAAGCAAGTTCCACTGAACATACTTGGATTTATTTCTAAGTCTACATGTTTAGGATTGCCTTGAAATTGTGGCACTTCCAATATCCCAGACACAAGCTCCATTGCTTTTAATGCAGCATGCGCAAAGATAGATCACAGTTAAACCTCTTGATCTGCATAGACTTAAACGTACGTAGCTCTATGCAAGATCATGGTGAGAAGTATGTTTGGGGCCTTTGTGCTTCATCCCAAACTTGTTAGGATTCCAGGGTTTGATCAGTGGATTTGTCCAATATTTCTCACCATAAAAGTCCCAAGTGTAAGAGATCTTCAACATGTGTTAGCTCTAGCAGCATTTGATACCTCTCTTCCAATAACCATAAATCTGGCTGTTAACCAGAAGGTTGGTGGTTCAAGCCCACCCAGGGACAGCTGTGGGCAGGATTCCTGCATTGCAAGCGGTTGGACTAGATGACCCTCAGGGTCCCTTCCATCTCTGCAGTTCTATGATATTGATCCTGCTTGCTGACTGCAGTCAGTTTAAATCATTTTATTTATTAGTCATTGAAATTTTCAAAACTCAACTTAATCGAACACAAGTGAAGCCACATACAGAATCACAGGGCAATATTGGCCTTGTTGATATATTGATACATTGTATATTTTTTAAAAAAAATCCTTGTAGGTATAGCAGGGGTAGGGTATTACCACACTGTTCTGATAAAATAGTCTAATAATAATAATAATAATAATAATAATAATAATAATAATGCCCATCTGACTGCTTTGCTCCAGCCACTCTGGGTGGCTCCCAACAAAATATTAAAAACACAATAAAACCTCAAACATTTAAATAATTCCCTTTAAAAGGCTGCCTTCAGATGTTTTTTTAAAAGAAGTAATAATAATTTCACAGTCATATAGTGCCAATCCTTATATATGTTGTGTGTTTCTTTTCTGTAAGGTTTTGGGTATGCTTTCCACTTAAGGCAATTTGTCATCATTTTACCATAGCTGCCAAGTTATCCCTTTTTTTAAGGGATTTTCCATTATGCTGAATAGGCTTCCTCGCAAGAAAAGGGAAAACTTGGCAGCTATGCATTTTACACAGGAGTAAGTATTCCAACTCAGCACCCTTTCCAGTAACAAGTGACCGTAGTTCTCACTGCCACTAGCATATGAGCATGTTTCAATTGTTTTTCATTTGGTTTGTAAGCACTGCAAAAGCCCCTTTAAGAGATGAGCTCTCCTGGATGATATGCTCTTATCTTTCCTGCAGCAATGTGTTCTACATAATTTCATTTTGGCTTCCATGTCTCACATTATTTACACATTTGGATTTTTCCCTTCTCCACCGCCCTACCCTAAAAACATGAGCTACTGTTTTGTCACCACCTGGAGAGAGAAAACAACCCCTCCTGTATCCTCTGAAGAGATTGTGCAAATGACATGTGTTACTGGGATGACCTAGCTAAAGACCTCAGGTGCATTAAAGAGTAGATAGACTGGCCAATCCAGTGTGTCTAACTGTCAAAACAATCTCTCAGCCCCAGCTGCAGAGCTGGGTGTGACCGTGACTTTAGGGAAATCTAGGTGGGACACTGGATCTTGCCCGGACAGGAATCCTTTTGTGAAACCACAGCACAATCCCATTTCAACAAAGGCAGTCATGAGCATATCAGTGCCAGAGGGGCTGAAAAGTGTGAATTAAGTTATTGTTCTTGTGTGTGTGTTTAGTATAGCTGCTAATATTCTGAATATGAAATATGGAGCAAGGTGCACACTGATGCTTTTGAATAAATGTAAAGAACAAAAAGAAAAAAACCATTTTCATGTGCCAGAAAGATATTTGTTGCATCCTATCCAACTGATGCCTGTTGTCTTTGTCCATGGAGTTTTCTTGGCAGGGATACTGGAGTGGCTTGTCAGTTCCTTCTCCAGGTGGATCACGTTTAGTCAAAACTCTCCACTATGACCTGTCCATCTTGGGTGGCCCTGCATGGCATAGCTCATAGCTTCTCTGAGTTATTCAAGCCCCTTCGCCACGACAAGGCATTGATCCATGAAGGGATCGAAATTAAAAGACGCCTGCTTCTTGGGAGAAAAGCAATGACAAACCTAGACAGCATCTTAAAAAGCAGAGACATCACCTTGCCGACAAAGGTCCGTATAGTTAAAGCTATGGTTTTCCCAGTAGTGATGTATGGAAGTGAGAGCTGGACCATAAAGAAGGCTGATCGCCGAAGAATTGATGCTTTTGAATTCTGGTGCTGGAGGAGACTCTTGAGAGTCCCATGGACTGCAAGAAGATCAAACCTATCCATTGTTAAGGAAATCAGCCCTGAGTGCTCACTGGAAGGACAGATCCTGAAGCTGAGGCTCCAATACTTTGGCCACCTCATGAGAAGAGAAGAATCCTTTGCAAATACCCTGATACTGGGAAAGATAGAGGGCACTAGGAGAAGGGGACAACAGAGGACGAGATGGTTGGACAGTGTTCTTGAAGTTACAAACATGAGTTTGACCAAACTGCGGGAGGCAGTGCAAGACAGGAGTGCCTGGCGTGCTATGGTCCATGGGGTCACGAAGAGTCGGACACGACTAAACGACTAAACAATCCAACTGATACTACTTTTTGTATGAAGCGCCATGATTCAACCCTATTCTCTTTTCTTGGTTCAATGTCTCATTATGCTCAATGGAGCCACTTCTTAATAAGTGCCTTGGATTATAGCTTTCCAGTCCTAATCTCATCGATTTTAAGGCCACCCTGAGGCTGCCCAGACACTGAGGTCCTTCTCCAAGAGCCTTCTGGAGGTTTCCTCACTGTGAGAAGCAAAGTTACAGGGAAGCAGGCAGAGGGCCTTCTCAGCCATGGTGCCCTCCCATTGGACGTCAAGGAGATAAAGAACTACACAACTTTTAGAAGACACCTGGAGGTTGCCCTGTATCAGGAAGTTTTTAATGTGTGATGTTTTATTACGTTTTTATATGTGTTGGAAACTGCCCAGATGGGCAGGGTATGAAGAATAACATTATTATTATTATTATTATTATTATTATTATTATTATTATTATTATTATTATTATTTAATAGCATAAGGGGAGCCAAAGATCCCACTTCCTCCCTCCCTCTTGAGTCAAAATTCCACAGGTTTCTGCCATACCCCTTAGCACCCTCTCCCTTGGACAGGAGTGCTTTCCAGGGATCCAGACACAGCATCCAGCTTGCTTGCCCCACTCTGGAGGTCAGCACAACTTCCCTTTCTCTGGGACCACACCTTTCAACTTACTGCAACCAGTGTACATGTCCCTCTCAGGAAACCAGCGCAGCCAAGTTTTCTCTGACAAGCCCAAACTTGCACATAGAATCATAGAATTGGAAGCGACCCTAAGGATCATCTAGTCCAACACCCTGCAATTCAGGAATAGGGAGCTGTCCCATACGGGGATCGAACCTGCCACCTTGGCGTTATCAGCACCATGCTCTAACCAACCAACCATCCAGGCTGACACAGGCACCCTAGAGTTGGCACGTCTGTCAGTATCTGCTGGTTGGTGCCCTGAGGTCTGTGGGGGAAGCCTTGGACAGTAATTTAGTGATGATTTCCACCAGGACAAAGATTTCTGCTTGTGCAACAGGGATTCCCCACTCCTCCCCCTGCCCCAACCCTAAATCTGTTCCAGAGGCATGGGAGCTATTTCCATTCTATTTCCCTTTCTGACCTAATTCCATATTTTCCTCTCTGTCACTCAACTTTCCATGCCACTGAGTTCCTATGGGTCTCATTTTGAGGTGCCTCTCTTAGGGTTTTTTCCTACTTTTTTATTTTTACTGATTTTGCTGATATCTCCCTTTCATACATGAATGTCATGGTTTTGGATACATAATGACAGTTGGAAGTTTGCAAAAAGAGCATTAAAAAATGAGTATTACTTAATTAACTAATTAGTTATAGACCATACTTTTTATAAAAAAATAGAGCAACATATGAAATTAAAGTAACTTTGATTAAAAAAAAACCTAAAAGCTACAAAGCATTACTCCCAATATATTAATTATTGTTCCTAAATGGAAATCATAAGTATGTTTTGTGATCTTACAAAGAACTCTCTACTTTTTAACCTTCCTTTTCAGACATGCATGAACAATTATCTCCTGCCTAAATTATATTATTTGCAAATTTTAGTAGCACATCAACAACAAACAAATTACTCCCTCATTTATATCTCTCATTAGTGTTTCCACCTCAAAAAGAAATATATTGAAATTCTGGAGTTCAGGCAGTTGTAAAGGGTAGCTTGAATAGAACAGCTTACCAAAATCTGTCAGCAGTTGAAAAACTTCCAGGCCTCTTTTCTTTGAAATAATTTGGCTCTCATTTTCTAATGAGAACAGCATTCCCATCAGAGCCTCATTGATGCAAATCTGTCAATTTAAAGTCTTGGAGCTATAGTGACAACAGAATCAACAAACAGCAAGTTGATACGGAGAAAGAAAATACACCTGTTTTACACTTGCCATGATAAACTGCTCAGTTGTTCAAGGGTTGACAGGTTATTTCTGATTATAGCATTTTTGGGGGGGGAGAGACTGGAAAAAATGGGGTGCACACAAAAATACCAGTGCTAAGAGCTGTCAAAGCCTCCAATTACAGAATCACATTCACGGGCTTGGAATGCAACCTTTCCAAAACAAATGAGTTGAGAAATAAATTCAGCTGTTTGTAGAGAAGCAAAGGATTGCTTTCTATTAGGGATGTGTGCACAGACCACAAGTTTCCATTTGGAGTCTGATTGGGGCCTTCTGTTCTGTTCCAAGTGCTCCAGAGGCTGCCTAGTTCAGCTTGGAGTTCAAATCTGAACCGTGAATCGGAAAAAGCAGTTTCACGCCTCCTCCAATCACTATTATGGGGAAATAAAAAACAGTCCGCCCCCCTTTCTTTGACAGAATTGTACATTTGCAGGCATCATAGCCTTGCCTGGATGGATAACACCTGACACATTCCAGACAAATAGGTCCAAGGGTTTTGTACAAGGTACCATTATTCGTTCACTTCTTCAAAAAGGAATTGTCTTTTTAAAAAATAAAATAAAAAAATACTGATTCTTGGGGGACACGACTTTCTACATCTGTCCATTGGAGAACTGTCCCATTATTCCTGCTCTCTGTGTCCTGCTTCTTTACCAGTTAATAATCCAGAATAGGACCTCTCCTCTTATCCCGTGACTTCTAAGCTTACTCAGGAATCTTGGCAAGTGACTTTATCAAAAGCTTGTTAGAAGCAGGACTCCCCCCCCCCCCAGATGGAACTCAGTTCTGGCACCTCTCAGGCTCCATTGTCATTCTTAGAGAACAAGGGAGGTGTTCGTGGTGAGTGCCAGGACTTCCTTTTCTTCAAAAATAGCACTGGTTAGAAGTCCAAGTATACAATGTCAACTGCATCAATCTATACGCATGTTGATACTCTCAAAGAACTTTATTTTTATTTTTATTTAAAGACAATTTATTAAATTTTCCAATTAAACACATTAAACAAAAATAAAACATTCAACCACACACACAACAACACATAATAAACACAAAATTTCCTCTTTTTAGCATCTAATCAATTATTACAATTTACTTTGCTCTGCCGAGCTTTGACTTCCCTCCTTCCCCCCAATCGGTTTTCTTATCCACTCCTGTCTCGCATTTCCTGTATTGCTTCTACTTAAAGTCCATTCGTAGGATTTATTTAAGTCCTGCAATTGTCTTTAAATTTCTACAGTTCTTCTCCATATAGTCCACAAATTTACTCCAGTCCTTTTGGAACCTTGATTCTCCCTGGTTTCGGATCCTGCTAGTCAGTCTTGCTAGTTTGATACTCTCAAAGAACTTTAAAATAGTTTGTTAGCACCGCTTTCCCTTGCAGAAATTCTCTTAATAGAACTTCTACTTACAGTGGTGGAATATTAGTCTAATATTTCTTCCAGGGATTCTTCTAAAACGCTTAATAATAATAATAATAATAATAATAATAATAATTTTTTTATTTGTACCCCGCCCATCTGGCTGAGTCTCCCCAGCCACTCTGGGCGGCTTCCACTCGAATATCAAAACAATACAACAATAGCACAATTACAAAAGTCACAAACAATACATAAACCACATCAAAAAATACACAACCGAATAGAAAACAATTTCGACATCAATCAAAATCTAAAACTAAGAATACATCCTTAATACAGTTTAAAATAACATAGGTAAAAAATAACAGGAATTTAAACAAAAAAAACAAAACAAAACAAAATGGAGCCCTCTCTGCCCAGCAGCAGCGGCAGCAACAGTCCTTTATAAAGCCCATCAGGCCCCGCCCTGGGCCAGCTGGTGAGTGGCAGGACTGGGGCCTCCAGGCGCTGAGCAGGGGAGTCCTCCTGGCTGGTAGCAGCAGCAGCAGTTCTTATAGGCCTTGCCCCCGCCCTGGGCCAGGTGGTGAGTGGCAGGACTGGGGCCTTCAGGTGCTGAGCAGGGGAGTCCTCCTGGCTGGTAGCAGCAGCAGCAGTTCTTATAGGCCTTGCCCCCGCCCTGGGCCAGGTGGTGAGTGGCAGGACTGGGGCCTCCAGGCGCTGAGCAGGGGAGTCCTCCTGGCTGGTAGCAGCAGCAGCAGTTCTTATAGGCCTTGCCCCCGCCCTGGGCCAGGTGGTGAGTGGCAGGACTGGGGCCTCCAGGCGCTGAGCAGGGGAGTCCTCCTGGCTGGTAGCAGCAGCAGCAGTTCTTATAGGCCTTGCCCCCGCCCTGGGCCAGGTGGTGAGTGGCAGGACTGGGGCCTCCAGGCGCTGAGCAGGGGAGTCCTCCTGGCTGGTAGCAGCAGCAGCAGTTCTTATAGGCCTTGCCCCCGCCCTGTATAATGTATAATGTATACATTTTCCAGCACCGTGCCACATACAGTGGTACCTTGGTTCTTGAATGGCTTGGCTCATGAACAAATAGGCTCCTGAATGCTGCAAACCTGGAAGTTCTGGTTTGTGAATGTTTTTCGGAAGCCGAACATCCAATGCTGATTCTGCAGCTTCCGATTGAGTGCAGGAAGCTCCTGCAGCCAATCGGAAGCCACACCTTGGTTTCCGAATGGTTTCGGGAGTCTAATGGACTCCCGGAATGGATTAAGTTTGAGAACCAAGGTACCACTGTAATGCCATTAGGAAGCAATCCAAACTCAATATCTGCTGGGGTGAAAGAGGGTTCGGAATAGGTAGACATCTGGCTGAACAAGCTGAGCCTCGGCAGAGGCAGAGGCAGAGCCACGCCAGCTGACGTCCTCCAGCCTGTCCTGAAAAAGGACATCCCAGGATGGGCAAGAGATTTTGGGTACAACATTGAATATGATGCGTGGTTGAAATTATGGAATCAAACATTGAAATTTACTCTGAAAGAAAATGTGATGAAAATGATGTATAGATGGTATTTAACACCAGTAAAATTAGCTAAAATGTATAGAATGAGTAGCAAATTATGCTGGAAATGTCAAGATAAAGATGGTGAATTTTATCATATGTGGTGGACATGCGAAAAAGTAAAAAGATTTTGGGAAATGATATATAATGAATTGAAAAAGATGTTTAGGTATACCTTTCCCAAAAAACCTGAAGCTTTTCTATTGGGACTAATGGGAGAAGAGATAGCAAAAAGAGATCAGAGATTATTTATGTATGCTACAACCGCGGCTAGGACTTTATTAGCCCAAAAATGGAAATTACAAGAGATACCGACGATACAGGAGTGGCAGACGAAAATGATTGACTATGCAGAGTTAGCAAAGTTGACTTGCGGGCAGGGCCGTCTTAAGCATGCCGGGCGCCCGGGCGACGTGGTGCGGAGATCGCTCTGGCGCCCCCGCCCCGTTTCGTGGACTGCATGGAGAAGAACTGTAGAAGTTTAAAGACACTTGCAGGACTGAAATAAATCCTACAAATTGGTTTTAATCAGAAGGACTAAAAGGAACTGCGAGATAACAGTGGGAAAGAAAACCGAATGATGGGAGGGAGGGAAGTCAAAGCTCAGCAGAGCAAAATGAACTGAGATAGGTGAATATAAGATAAAATGAAAAAAAAATGTTTCTGTTTGTTATTCTTGTTGTTATTTGTTGTTTTTGTTTGGTTTTGTTCATTTGGAAAAATTCAATGAAATTATTTTAAAAAAAAAGAAAAAGAAAAAGGACATCCCAGGGACATGACAGGTGGGACAGGACGACAGGAAAAGCGGAGACTTTCAGCTTGGTCACAAGACCTTGCAATCCAGCAGAAGTTTCACTAGCAAAAGTTCTGTGAGTCAACCACTGTTCTAAAGATTTGTTTCCCATCTGCTAGACTTAGGGCAACTCAGCCAGCCAACTCCTGACAGGCCTTTGGAACACCTAGGTGTAGGTTACACCGTCCCAATTTACTCCAGCATAAATGATTCTGGCTTCCTACAATTTGGGATCGCTCTGACAGACCTTCATCTGATATGCCGAAGGTTAACGTTAAAAGACTCCTTATAACTGGAAGCGCTTTCATCCAAACCGAAACCAATTACTAATCACCAACGCATACTAGCATGCCTAATTACATAAACTATGAATGTGTGGGTAAAGGAAACTTGGGTTCAAATACCTGCTCGTCCATTAAGCTCGCTGGGTGGCCTTGGGCAAAAAAACACTGTCTCATTGCCGAAACCTGCTGTATGAGATTGTGACGATTATGTTATCGAGGTAAATAAGAAATTATGCAGCGCCTCTTAATAGGGAAAACAATTGGAAGAAAAAAAAGAAAAAAAGAATCACTGTTGATTTAGGAAGAAATGCCTTCCACTGATCAATGTACTAAGATGCATACAAAGAGCTTAAATATAGAGATGCCTGAGGAGTTTGAAATTCACACATTCTGAAGTGAGCTGCCCTGATCTGCACTTTCTGGGCTAATTGTGTAGATTGGAATGCCACTGTTCACTGGATTTTTGCACTTATCTGAATGTTGCTTGCGGCAGAGTTTTCGGCTTGGGAAACGTATCAGAAAGTATCTAAAATGCATAATCTGAGGTAAAAAAAGTTCAGGACTGCATTTTTAAAGTTACAATACATTTAGACATGCATATCACAAGTGAAGATACATTCAAAAATATATTCAAATGTGTTAAGTGGTGTTTTATTTATTTATTTAAAAACAGATGAATGCAGAAATGGGGCGGTCTTGTGAACGAAGATCGGCTAACGTGATAAGGACAAGAAAGAGAATGATTTTCCCATTCCTAGTTAAAGAAAGGGAGAAAAATCGAGTTCCTCAAAGGTAGGACACCTGTGGTATATTTTTATGCTTTGGTTCTACGTCTGTTTGCTAAGAGCAAATTTGGCAGATTTAATGGCTCAAGGTATAGAGCGTACCAGTGTACTTAGCTTCTGGGTTAGAAAGCCAGAGGAAATGGTCACAGAGGATTTTGTTCAGAGCACTGGAAATCTCATACCAAACAACTGTACAATTGACTGTATCAATTTCAGATCTTCAGGCTTTGCAGCTAAGATATGTTGAGTCCCACCGCCCAGCAATGCTATGAATAGGCCGCTTTTTCTGTGGTGTTGTTTTTTTTTTAAAGCCACTAAATTACTGCAGGGGGAAAAAATATTCCAATTTGCCTCACATTTGGAAATGTATTTGCATTAAATGATCTACACTGATATTTTTTAAAGGGTTCAGGAATGATAAAAGGAACTTCTGGGATGTAATTATGTTGCACCGAAAGCAGCTTCATAGAAATTACTTCTTATTGAACAAGAATGTCCCAGGGAGGTAGCAGCAATTTCCATCAAAATAAACCACAGCAACATTATAAATTGCATTGGCACAGAATGTAATGGCCAGACAAATAAGGTTTAGACTAACATTGGGTTTGGAGGGATTTTACAGATGCAGACACACTCAATTCTGGCCAAGGGAACGGATTCTGCTATATATACACCCGCTGTGTGCAACAGCTGCTGCTGAGTTATAGCAGACATGCTCGATCCAAGGTCAGATATAGAGAGATGCCACATAAATCAGAGACAGCCATCTTTCTTGGTCTTTCCTTTTGGATGAACAGCTGCACTATTTACTGTAGCATCGCTAGCAATCATGTATGTTAATGTCTCATTTCTGAATTGGGTTTTTTTTTTAAGCCACTAAAATGTGTGTAAATAAAGGTTGTGGTTTGCTGTGACAAAGTTGTGATGCAGGCCCAGCTCTACGTAGACCCCCGGTGGCGCAGGGCACCATGGCGCTGGCCCGCCCGCTGGCCGGCCGGTCCGCCGGTCCGCTGCGCGTGGCGCCCACCTGCCCACCGCGCTGGAGAGATCGCGCTGTGCCTGCCCGCCTGCCCGCCGCGCAGCAGCGCAGCAGCGCCGCGCCCACCCGCCCACCACGCTGGGAAACGGGGTGGAAGGGCGCCAGAGAGATCCGGCGCACCATGGTGATAGGGGCGCCATAGGGCGCCGGACAGATCCGGCGCACCATGGCGACAGGGGCGCTTAAGACGGCGCTGTTGTGATGTTTCACTCCTTGCCCCTCCTAAGCGATTAGCATATGATTACTTGGTTTAACTGAGGAAATCTTTCTATTTATAGTCTATTGTCCCATGGCCTGGGGCTTTGTAATTTAGACTAGGGATGGCCAACTGGGGCCTCACAGTCTTCATCTACCTGCCTCTGGCATTGATATTTTGGTCCCAACCTCTCAATGTACAAGGATCATTCATTCAGTTCCCCATGGGAGGGTTTCTGCCAGTTGCAAGTATGCTTTAGTTATGACATTGTCGACTGTGCTGTGCTAATCCCTAGAGCAGGCATCCCCAAACTTCGGCCCTCCAGATGTTTTGGACTACAATTCCCATCATCCCTGACCACTGGTCCTCTTAACTAGGGATCATGGGAGTTGTAGGCCAAAACATCTGGAGGGCCACAGTTTGGGGATGCCTGCCCTAGAGTTTCACTTGGGGGGGGATGCAAAAGAAGCTGGCTCCTGGCTTCTCTGAGTCCTGTGATTGAAACTAGTGCTCTGTTGATAGTATATCAAAGCCTCCAGCATTTATCAGATGAAAAGAGGAACATTTCTGACTCAACCCCCCCCCACCCCCATAGAGCATTTCCTATCAGAAGAAAGGCAAGGGGCACCACCACTAGGTTAAAAAAAGGTAAAGGACCCCTGGATGGTTAAGTCCAGTCAAAGGCGACTATGGGGTTGTGGCGCTCATCTCACTTCAGGACAAAGGAGCCGCTGTTAGTCATGTGGCCAGCATGACTAAACCGCTTCTGGCACAACAAAACACCATGACGGAAACCAGAGAGCACGGAAATGCCATTCACAGTGGTACCGATTTATCTGCTTGCACTGCCGTGCTTTCGAACTGCTAGGTTGGCAGGATCTGGGACTGAGCAACAGGAGCTCACTCTGCCGCAGGGATTCGAACTGCCGACCTTCTGATCGGCAAGCTCAAGAGGCTCAGTGGTTTAGACCACAGCGCCACCCGCATCCTTTACCCTTCATCCCCACTACACCAATGAGACACAGGACACATGTCCTCCCACACCAAGAAATAAATTTTAGAAAGTGGTGAGATTAGATGCGGACGCACAAAGTGTTATTTTTTAAAAAAAACAAAAAAAAACAAGACTCCTCATGCTCCCCCTGTCTTCCTGCCCATGTTCTCCTACATGTAAGAGAACAGAAGCAAATGAAAGCAAACTTCAAACCAGTTTCTGTTACCCACAACTTGGTGTACATATTTTTTTTCCTTTGGGTGTGTGTGTGGGGGGGTGGATTTTTATTTTTATTTTAGAAAAGGGGAGAAAAGAAACCCAAATCCCCTAGCATCTGCTGCTCATCAGTTTCAGTCAAATATTTCTAATAGTGGAAATATAAATATCCAGCTGTTAGTATTCATCATGTTTGCAATCTTGAGTACAATGAGCAAAGAAAAAAAAACCCTCAAGGAAATGCAGTTATTTCAGGAGGTTTGGGAAGATGGTTATTTGAGGCAGTTTTATCTGCTTAATTTAAGGCACAGGTGAAAGGAGGCTGTTGAAAATCTCTGTCCTTTAACAAGCAAAAAGAGACCAGGCCAGGTCATTTTCTTGGTGTTCACTATTTCTTTGTTACTCCCCCCCCCAAAAAAAACCCCACAGATTCTATAATCAGATGCTTATATTCCAAAGACAAAGTAAGCATTTAGCAAGCAGTGAACCGTGTTGTTTTTCATTACAGGAGATAATTACTAGAATGCTTATTTGTTAGCTGTAACTGCTTGTGTTGCCATCTTGAAAGACTTCCTGCAAAAAAAATTCCGGATAGTCATTAAAACATACAGCACAGTAACATGTGATGAGACCCAATGGCAATCAGTGGGACCTCCTAAGTCGGGGTAAGGTGGGGTGGCGGCAACCTAAGGCCCTGAGGCTGCATATAACCCTGAGAAGAGGATAGCAGAGAAAGACACAGAAAAGGCTGTGCCTCACCCAATTTCGTCGCTGGCCTTGCACACTATTGGTTCCAGCCCTACTCAGTGTCACCATGCAGCCCTGACAGATTCCCCCCCCTGCTAAAATACAACCTGAACAGAAAAAAAAGCTTTTCTACTTCTGTCCTAAGTAAACATCTGAACTGAGATGTAGCTAGACTTCTCTATCTCCTGGTTGTGAAAACATAGTAAGGCAGAGAATAGAGACATCTTGCTCATCAGAAATGAGGTTTGGATATATTGTTCTTTGTGGATACTTTGTTGTTGTTGTTTAGTCATTTAGTCATGTCCGACTCTTCATGACCCCATGGACCAGAGCACGCCAGGCACTCCTGTCTTCCACTGCCTCTTGCAGTTTGGTCAAACTCATGTTGGTAGCTTCAGGAACACTGTCCAACCATCTTGTGGAGACATAGTTGCAAGTTATTAGTGAAGGAAAGAGTTAAGCAGAATGGCATTAGGCATGCCAGTCACAGCTGACAATATGGATATAGATAGACAAATAGGAAGAGCTTCAGATGTGCTTGCTATCTAAGAAAGTATGAATTGTCTTCCTAGATTAGATCAATGGTTCATCTAACTCAGGGTTTCTCAAACTTGGGTCTCCAAGTCCAAGTCCAGCTAGCAGGACCAGTGGTCAGGGATGAAGAGAAATGAAGTCCAAAAGCAGCTGGAGACCCAAGTTTGGGAAACGCTGATCTCACTGGGAAGGTGGACTGTTGGCTTATCACAAGGTTTGCTTGGGGGAATGTGCTTGCTCTGACTCAATTGAGAGTAGCTTCATATGCCTGTTGAGAGCAGGTCTATTGATGGTCAAGATTGCTAAAATAGGAAATCAGTATCCATCTACAATGAGCAGCTTATTGAAAGAGGTTGGAAACATCTTCCTCATACTTGCATTTTAGCTTTCCAGTAGCTTCTTCGCTGGCTATCCGTTAGCTATCAGTCACTACAGTTGGAGACTGGATGATTATTAGTCTGATCCAGCAAGAAAATGCTCATGTTAATAATGGGAAATAAAAACATGGGAAAGCTAACCAAGAAATAGCCATATAGAAAATGAATTGCTACATGCTAGGTAGCAGTATTAGCAGTCAAGTTTAGCAGAGTGGCCGTACCAGAAGCAAAACTAATTCACAAAACACACTGAAAATGCTGAGAGAGCTTTTCCTTCCCCATACAATCCTGGTGGCCCAAAAGGCAAATATTATCCTATTTTTAAAGGTTCAGAGGTGACCTCCTGTCCACCATTGAAACTTCCTGTCCATCACTGAATCTGTTCAAAGGTAACTTCCTGTCCACCACTGAGATGTATTTGGGTTCTTTTCCGACAGTATCACCCATTTTCTTCACGAGGATTTTCACAAATCCAGCTAGATGTGAACAGGTTGGGATGTCAGTAGAAGTCAAGAATGAAATAGGAGCCAGATGGTGGTGGCTCACTTGGAAAGGGGCAGTCTTTCTGTCCCAAATTAAAAGGGAGAGTTTTTCAAGCTGCCTCCTTTTCATTATGTCTTGCATAGTAGGATAAACACTTTCTGCCATCCTAAAAGAGGGTGAGAGAGGGAGGGAAACAGGTGCCCTTTTGCCAAATGAACAACTTATATTGCAGGGTGGGGGAAAGAAGCTGAAAGCTGCAGACTGAATTCCCATTCCTCCAGCTTGAGCTCTGCTCCAGACCTTGCCCTGTGGAGAGCAAGCAATATACCACAAATTCACAGCAGGGGATCGAACAGCATATGCTTAGCTGCCTGAAAATCACTCAAATCCCACTAAGAAAAATACCATATGGGGATGCTTTCTTCATCTGATAAAATCCCAAAGATTTTAGTTATGTGCAGATCTCAAAAAGTTTTACTGTTCTGTTCTTTTTTCTTTTTTAAAAAATAGACTTTCATGATGACAGAGCCAGTGAGATGTTCTTTCCACTACACAATTACAATGGCCTGCTTCATCCTGACAGTCACCTTCATTAACTGTATTGTTGCATGCCACCCCAATCTCTGAGCAGTTATTTACTATTATTATTTATTGCATTTATATACTGCCCAATGCCTATAGGCCTCAGGGGTCCTGACTCCAGGGGTCCCAGGAGCTTATCTAGGGTCCGTGTTTCTTTTTGGAAATGAAGAATGTGGGCAGAGAGGGCTCCGTTTTTGTTTTTTAAATTGCTTTTATTTTTTATCTATGTCGTTTTAAATTGTAATTGATATTACTGCTGTATATTCTTAGTTTTGTGAGGGACCCAGGTGGCGCTGTGGGTTAAACCACTGAGCCTAGGGCTTGCTGATCAGAAGGTCAGCGGTTCGAATCCCTGTGACGGCATGAGCTCCCATTGCTCAGTCCCAGCTCCTGCCAACCTAGCAGGTCGAAAGTACATCAAAATGCAAGTAGATAAATAGGTAGGTAAGGTAGCGGGAAGGTAAACGGTGTTTCCGTGTGCTGCTCTGGTTCACCAGAAGTGGCTTTGTCATGCTGGCCACATGACCTGGAAGCTATACGCCGGCTCCCTCGGCCAATAATGCGAGATGAGCGCGCAACCCCAGAGTCGGTCATGACTGGACCTAATGGTCAGGGGTCCCTTTACCTTTACCTTTTATTCTTAGTTTTAGATTTTATGATTCATGTGGAAATTGTTTTCCATTTGGTTGTGTACTTTTTGATGTGTTTTATTTATTGCTTATGACTTTTGTTACATTGGTAATTATGTAAATCTCATCATGTTGTAAGCTGTCTTGAGCATTGTTTTAACTATGGAAAGGCGGCATACAAATAAAATGATGGTGATGTTGATATTTATGATATATAGATATTCACTGCATTAACACCCCAAAGGGTCTTGTTTTTCCCATAGGCACAGCCTTGGATTCAATCAGAAATCAAACACCATGCTCAGCACCTTTGACTTTCAAGCCTGCAGCTTTGTCTCTAGGTCACATCACAGCAAACTCTGCCCTCCAACTCAGGCTTTGTCCTTCTAACTATCTCAAAGCTAGAGGAGGGTCCTGCCTATTTGTTGTCTGGTACATGTTGTCTTTCCTTTATTCTCTTAATGGCCCATCACCCAGGCGATCACCTCAACGCAGGAAACTAGCCTGGTTTATATTTCGACACTTGCTGGCTTGATTGGATTTTAGCACTCACAAATTCATGACAGTATTGATGGCAAAAGACCAGCATGATTTCCAGCCTTTCATCACTTATGAAATATATTTAACAGCCACATCACATTACGACAGTTGTGTCTCACACCAAATGTAACCGAACTGTGAGAAATACTCTAATAATTGAATGCGGAGATGCTATATGAATTTTTCCTTGTTTATTTGTCTGTTTTGCAACACAAGAAAATCTTTAACAAAAACTAATTTAACAAAAACTAATTTAAGATGGCAAAAAACAGCCACAGCACATAACTAGACTGCTGCACAGTGGCGGAATGGATAGATCTCTCACTTTTACTTTCTCTCAGCTTCTCATTTTTCACAACTTAAGTTCAATTTGCACATATCCACATCAGATTGCATTATAGTCTCACAAAAAAGGGCCAATGTGCATTTATCCTAATATACCTTTTTGTATGCATTACCCCCTAATATTCATGATTTTACAAGCAACTTCCCCTAATAACGCGGGTGGCGCTGTGGTTAAACCACAGAGCCTAGGGCTTGCCAATCAGAAGGTCGGTGATTCGGATCCCCGCGACGGGGTGAGCTCCCATTGCTTGGTCCCATCTCCTGCTAACCTAGCAGTTCGAAAGCACGTCAAAGTGCAAGTTAGATAAATAGGGAAGGTAAACTGTGTTTTTGTGTGCTGCTCTGGTTCACCAGAAGCGGCTTTGTCATGCTGGCCACATGACCTGGAAGCTGTACGCTGGCTCCCTCGGCCAATAACACGAGATGAGCGCCGCAACCCCAGAGTCGGTCACGACTGGACCTAATGGTCAGGGGTCCCTTTACCTTTACCTCCCCTAATATAATGAATTTTGGGGTGAACTTTACTTTAATATATGCATATTTTTTTATTCTTGAACACATTTTTCTTTGGGGAAGAGATGAGCTGGAGAACTGCATCACAAAATCCAGAGGAGTGTAAATTTTGAAGGACGTTTTCTTTTTGGCTGGCATATTGTTTCGTGTGAATCAGGTATGTTGGCATTAAAATGTGAACTGAACCAAATTTCTCTCCCAATACAGAAAAGGAAAAGGAAAGGAATCTATATCACATGGAAACGGGCTAAGCTCAGCAACCCGCTGTTTAATGTCTGGGACTTTCTGGGAAATAAAACAAGCGGCCCAGGCTGGAGTGACAACAAAGACACCTTGGACACAATCTACAGAGCAGGCTGTTCCTTTGCTTTGCTTTGCTTAACTGATATTGTGCAACTCTTCACCGTGTGTGGCCAGCTGACCACATCTCTGGCATCCCCACCTGTTCCCTCTCCCACTGCAAAGGACTCTGGAATGCACACAAGGTGAGATGCGTCCTACAAGGTGACATAGCTGTCGTTTTGTACCACTGCTGCCAAGTGGTTCGGCCTTCTGTGCCTCCTGCATATCTGAATAGGAAAACTGAAGGATAAGGATCCCAGCAGAGAGCAGCTATGTCTAGGTGCCTCTTTCACATATGCTAATGGGAAAAGGGGGGGAGCTGGTGCAGCATGCCGCAAAGATAATGCCATCTGATGTGATGTGCCATCTAATATTTTAGAATGCATAGCCGTGATCTGATAGAGGATCAAGTTTACTAAATGTTGCTTTCCCTAAACTCTAGTTATCGAAATCTACTGTGTCAGTCAAGGAATACTCATGCCAGTGTAACTGCATTTAAATGACACTCCAGTTTACCCAAGCATCTGATTATTTCAACAGTCCCAAAGTCCTCTGAGCCGTTTAGATAGATGCAGCACTAATAACATTTGCTGTGTTGCTAAAATCCCAGTAGTTAGAAAATGTGCTGGGAAGTTAAAATGAATTCATTCAGAAATCTCCCTAGTGTGCAGTGGTGAATCTAAGCACCACAGTACAACTACAGGAAGAGGAGTAGAAGCCTGTAAATATATAGATCTTGAAGGATTCCTTTGCTCAAAATAACGTTTTGAAAATCCGAAACACATGCCAAGAGCGAGCCAATAAATGGTGGAAATTCCTGCATGCTAATGAATTTCTGGAGAGAAGTCATGTGTGTCATTCATCAAATGACTAGGAGTGGCTCACCCAGATCTCCCGCAATCACCTCCCAGCAAGAGTGGCACTGATGTTTAAGCTGAAGGGTGAGGGAGCAGTGAGGTTGGGATTGTGGAGATCACCCTGATCTCACGGCCACCTCGCCCCTCCTGGTAAGTGGCAATGATACCACTGGTGGGAGGGTATTGCTGCCATGGGTGTAGACAGGGGGGGCAGGAGGGGGCAGCTGCCCCCCCTAGAAGCAAAAAATTATTGTATTTTACAGACCATAACCAATACTTTGCCCCTCCAAAAACTGAAGTGGAAAGGGCTTTGCTTTAGCAAGAGCAGCTCTCCACTTGCTGGGGGCGGGAACACAGCTGTAACAAAAACACATCAAATAAATAAAGCAAAGTGGCTACCAGTACTTAAGCAGTTAAGACAATGGAGCAGAATATCCCTTCAGGCAAGGTCCACCCTATTCACCCTATTGTTATTCAGTGGGAGTTGTTAATGAGCATTCAGGGATCGCATTAACAGTTCTTTTGGCGATTTAATGAGGGTGCAGAGGATTCAATTTGACTAAGGTGGCCCTGCAAGGCTAAAAGGAAGTGAATAAGAAGGGGGGGGCTGTAGCTTTGATAGACACAGTGATGTTTATAAAAAGCAGTGGTGTTCCAGTCTGCCCCTCCTTCTGCATCTGTATACTGTAAATCAGGGGTGGCCACCTCCCAAGAGACTCTGATCTACTCACAGAGTTAAAAACTGGGAGTGAGCTACCCCCTTTTGGGGGGTTCAGGTCAAAGCTGTTGAGTTTTTTTTAAGGAAGGGAAGCCCTGTTTTGGGGGTTTAGGTCAAACTTGTTGAGCTTCTTTTAGGAGGGAGGGAGGCCAATTTTTGATTAGGGCTTCAGGTCATAGTTCAGCTTTTTTTAGGGAGGAGGAAAATTTTGGGTGAGCTTTTTTTAGGGGTGCCAGTGATCTAGCAGTGATCTACCACAGACATCCAGTGATCTACTGGTAGATCACAATCTACCTGTTGGACAAGCCTGCTGTAAATCAAGCAGAGAGAAAGCTGCTTACAAGGCTCCTGTACAGGTGTACCAGTATCTTCCTCTTGCTGCACAGTTCTAGCATCACAGCGTCACCCAGAGGCACCCACAAATATGAGTTATCCCTCTCTCTATTTCTTCCTTCCTTTCCTCCCTCTTCCATCCTCAATAAAATACTGGGGGGGGGGGCAGATAAGCCCCACATAGAAAGCCCATCAACATGGGGGGGGATGACTCTTTAAAATACAGTATTTACCAGTAATTGGGGGGGGGAGGCACCTAGGCCTCTAGGAGTTGGTTCTATGCCTAGGACAATTCAAGAAAGCAGAATGATGCATATGCTATGGTAATATATCAATAGAATCATGAAATTGTAGTCAGAAGGGACCACAAGGGTCATCTAGTCCAACCCCCTGCAATGCAGGAATTTCCCCCCAATGTGGGGTTTGAACCCACAACATGGTTGAAATATTATGCTGATATGCAGCAACGCCTCGGAGTGATCATGACTGCGGCCCTGTCTTGCCTCGCCCTCGCCCGCCCTGCCACCCCCTCTCCCCTGCTTGACCCTCCCGTCCTCTTGCTGCAGAGTTCTAGCATCACAGCATCACCCAGAGGCACCCACAAATATGAGTTATCCCTCTCTCTATTCTTCCTTCCTTCCCTCCCTCTTCCATCCTTAATAAAATACTGGGGGGGGGGCAGATAAGCCCCACATAGAAAGCCCATCAACATGGGGGTGACTCTTTCAAATACGGTATTTACCAGTAATTGGGGGGGGGGGGAGATGCACCTAGGCCTCTAGGAGTTGGCTGCTATGCCTAGCAGTAGGACAATTCAAGAAAGCAGAATGATGCATATGCTATACAGTATAATATATCAATGGAATCATAGAATTGTAGTCGGAAGGGACCACAAGGGTCATCTAGTCCAACCCCCTGCAATGCAGGATTTTTCCCCAAGGTGGGGCTTGAACCCACGGCATGGTTGAAATATCATGCTGATATGCAGCAACGCCTCAGAGCTGTCGTGACTGCGGCCGTGCCTTCCCTCGCCCTCACCCGCCCTGCCACCCCCTCTCGCCTGCCCGACCCTCCCGTCCTCTTGCTGCAGAGTTCCAGCATCACAGCGTCATCCAGAGGCACCCACAAATATGAGTTATCCCTCTCTCTATTTCTTCCTTCCTTCCCTCCCTCTTCCATTCTTAATAAAATACCGGGGGGGGGGGGCAGATAAGCCCCACATAGAAAGCCCATCAACATGGGGGGGGATGACTCTTTAAAATACAGTATTTACCAGTAATTGGGGGGGGGGAGGCACCTAGGCCTCTAGGAGTTGGCTGCTATGCCTAGGACAATTCAAGAAAGCAGAATGATGCATATGCTATGGTAATATATCAATAGAATCATGGAATTGTAGTCAGAAGGGACCACAAGGGTCATCTAGTCCAACCCCCTGCAATGCAGGAATTTCCCCCCAATGTGGGGTTTGAACCCACAACATGGTTGAAATATTATGCTGATATGCAGCAACGCCTCGGAGTGATCATGACTGCGGCCCTGTCTTGCCTCGCCCTCGCCCGCCCTGCCACCCCCTCTCCCCTGCTTGACCCTCCCGTCCTCTTGCTGCAGAGTTCTAGCATCACAGCATCACCCAGAGGCACCCACAAATATGAGTTATCCCTCTCTCTATTCTTCCTTCCTTCCCTCCCTCTTCCATCCTTAATAAAATACTGGGGGGGGGGGCAGATAAGCCCCACATAGAAAGCCCATCAACATGGGGGTGACTCTTTCAAATACGGTATTTACCAGTAATTGGGGGGGGGGGAGATGCACCTAGGCCTCTAGGAGTTGGCTGCTATGCCTAGCAGTAGGACAATTCAAGAAAGCAGAATGATGCATATGCTATACAGTATAATATATCAATGGAATCATAGAATTGTAGTCGGAAGGGACCACAAGGGTCATCTAGTCCAACCCCCTGCAATGCAGGATTTTTCCCCAAGGTGGGGCTTGAACCCACGGCATGGTTGAAATATCATGCTGATATGCAGCAACGCCTCAGAGCTGTCGTGACTGCGGCCGTGCCTTCCCTCGCCCTCACCCGCCCTGCCACCCCCTCTCGCCTGCCCGACCCTCCCGTCCTCTTGCTGCAGAGTTCCAGCATCACAGCGTCATCCAGAGGCACCCACAAATATGAGTTATCCCTCTCTCTATTTCTTCCTTCCTTCCCTCCCTCTTCCATTCTTAATAAAATACCGGGGGGGGGCAGATAAGCCCCACATAGAAAGCCCATCAACATGGGGGGGGATGACTCTTTAAAATACAGTATTTACCAGTAATTGGGGGGGGGGAGGCACCTAGGCCTCTAGGAGTTGGCTGCTATGCCTAGGACAATTCAAGAAAGCAGAATGATGCATATGCTATGGTAATATATCAATAGAATCATGGAATTGTAGTCAGAAGGGACCACAAGGGTCATCTAGTCCAACCCCCTGCAATGCAGGAATTTCCCCCCAATGTGGGGTTTGAACCCACAACATGGTTGAAATATTATGCTGATATGCAGCAACGCCTCGGAGTGATCATGACTGCGGCCCTGTCTTGCCTCGCCCTCGCCCGCCCTGCCACCCCCTCTCCCCTGCTTGACCCTCCCGTCCTCTTGCTGCAGAGTTCTAGCATCACAGCATCACCCAGAGGCACCCACAAATATGAGTTATCCCTCTCTCTATTCTTCCTTCCTTCCCTCCCTCTTCCATCCTTAATAAAATACTGGGGGGGGGGGCAGATAAGCCCCACATAGAAAGCCCATCAACATGGGGGTGACTCTTTCAAATACGGTATTTACCAGTAATTGGGGGGGGGGGGAGATGCACCTAGGCCTCTAGGAGTTGGCTGCTATGCCTAGCAGTAGGACAATTCAAGAAAGCATCTAGTCCAACCCCCTGCAATGCAGGAATTTTTTCCTAAGGTGGGGCTTGAACCCACGACATGGTTGAAATATTATGCTGATATGCAGCAACGCCTCGGAGCCGTCGTGACTGCGGCCGTGCCTTACCTCGCGCTCTCCCGCCCTGCCACCCCCTCTCGCCTGCCCGACCCTCCCGTCCTCTCCAGCCAAGCAGGGTAGCCGCCGACGCTGCCAGCCCCAGAAGCACAAGGTGGCCGCTGCCGCCACAATGTCGTCAGGCCAGCTGGCCCTGTAGCCCCGCCCACGTTCCCACTTTGTGGCCCCGCCCCTGATCGACCATGGCTTGCCCCCCCCTAGTTTTGATCCTGGCTACGCCCCTGATTGCTGCAAGCCCTCTCCCCCCAAGACAAGCTGATCCAACAAATGACAGAGAACAGGTTGAGTTTTTTTATATTTTGGGGTCGTATTGAATTAATTAAAAAACACTTAAGCATAAGCTGCTGTCATTGAAAACCTGCTGGTAACGGCAAAGATTGCAATGGCAAAAGACTGGAAAGCTACAGGTACGCTCCATGAGTCAAACTGGTTAAATAAAGCATTAATAGTTGCAGATATGAGTAGGATGCCTGACATAAGACAATTTTCAGACGTTTTCGGGACAACTTTTGTATTGTGTTTTTAATATTCAGTTGGGAGCTGCCCAGAGTGGCTGGGGAAACCCAGCCAGATGGGCGGAGTATTAATATTAATAATAATAATAATAATAATAATAATAATAATAATAATAATAAACTTTCAGAGTAGCAACTGCATTAGTCTGCTGTAGTAAAAGCAACAGCTACACTTCTGGTAGCTTAGAGACTAACAGATATATTGTAATTGTGGATGCAGTTAACAGTGGTTATCTAGAATTTGTCAAGCGATGACTGCAGTGAGAGTCATGCAATCTGCTAACATGGTGGTGCTCACTTTAAAGCACATAGCTGCTGTATGCCCATAGGCACGTAGACTCTCTAGAAATGTAGGGCATGCTCATCTATCCTGAATGTTATTCCTAGGTGAAAAGAAAGGTTTGTTGCCTGGATATTTTTTGCATGCATGCATGCATGCTTGTCTGCTTGTTAAAGTGAGCAGTGTGCATTGTATGTGCATGGGCAGTGGCATAGCATGGTTTGCCAGTGCCCAGGGCCACAGGGGGTGGGTGGAAGAGAGGGAATGGCATATGCATGTGCATTCAACTGCCTAACGGCATCCGCGTCACCCAGAAGATCACAGCCACAGAGATAAGAAAAGAAGAGTTGTTGTGTTGTCTGGAGAGGTCGCTTCCTGGTTCGTATAGAGAAGCTGTTTTCAACGGAGCCCGGCGACAGAAGCACGCAGCACCGGGTGTTGAAATTTTGTGCCCCCTAACAATTTTGTACCTGGGGCAACCACCCCTGTGGTCCTCCCTCATGTGCACCACTGTGTATGGGCATAAAACTACTTTGGGAATGGTTACAATGTTCTGCCTCCTCGAGGCAGTAATTTCATTTTCTGGTGAAATGGGTTGATCCTAAATGAATGTTCCAAATGTTCACATGAAGGAAGATGGACTTGAAGGCAGCATGTGTGGGAGGGGCACCTCCTCCATCTGGTCTCTCAGCACTGAGGAAAATAAGGTCATGCAGGTTCCTTCTCAACTGTACGGTGCACAGAGCCCTTTGATGGCAAAAGAAAAAGAAGCCATTCCCAGTGGCCAGCAAAGGACCACCCACGCAGCTTTAAAACACACGGACCACTGACTGATGTGTTTAATGAGTACACAGTAAATTTTTGAGCTGTACAGCTACATGAGCAGGTCTCTGAAAGACTCCTGTGTTAACAGCATTTATTTTTTTCCAAATACTGCTCTGCTCAGCCTGCGCCTTCAGAAGAAAATCTCCATGTGTTGGAATGGGAATAAAAAGACCAGGTAGAGAGGAACTGAGGACAGAAACTCTGGGTTTGAGTTCTTTTTTAAAAAAGAAGAAAAAAGAAGAAGCTATAACTGAAACGCATATTTCATCCTTTTGGCTACATTAACTGTATTTCTTACTTCAGTGCTCTAAGCTCCGTAAAATGCTTACTAGCAGAAGCATTCATCCAGTTTTAATTTAGGTTGCTTGGTTTAAAAACTAGTCTGCGGTCTTCCATACACTTGTCAGGAAGTAAGCCCCACAGAACTCAATAGAACTTTCCTCTGAGTTGACTTGTATAGGATTCCACTGTAAGATGCTGTGTAAACTCTTCAAAAAATCAACACATTGGATGACATTGGTGATCTCTCAGTCTCTTTAGGCTGAGCACATCAAATCTGGAAAGGTTCTTGTCAAGATTCAGGTTCTTGTCATATTCAGTGTCCTGATATCAGAGGTATAGGATCTAGGCCCCAAACAAACGTCACTGTAAATGTGAGTCAGGGGAAATATATTAGCAGGTCAAATGCAGTATGGACTGCTTTTCCATTTAGGAGAGTCATTTAATTTGCAGAGTACAAAGATAAAATAACCCTTCCTGGAAGCCACTGTGGTATAATTAGAAAGAGTGACATTTTGGAGGTATTTGCTGTTGGTTGCCACTGTTCAAAAGAACTTTGAAACCCCTCCAAAATAAACCTTCACAGCTCACTGCACGATGCTAAGCACTGCCGTCTTCTACATATTGGGTTATGGATAGAAAAATCTCCGGTTGGCAGAACCTGAAAGTAGAATTTGGTCAGGAAATGGTGTAGTTTTAGTTTATAAGCATTTGTATATTACCCAAATTAGAAGCAAGGAGTAGAGAAGGAAAATATTGAGGGGAAAAGAAGTCCAGATTAATGATGGACATAAATATGAAGCTATTGATATTCAAAGACATATCCAATTTTACGGTGGCTTTTCAGGTATTAGCATCATTTGGATGAAGGTTTAATATTTCAACTGTTGCTTTAGATTTATGTCAAGACATTCATAAAGCAATCAATGGTGCTAGCTCATAAATGTAACAGAGAAGATGGAGCACCTTGCGAAAAACATTCAGAAATCCGCATTTGGCTTTGGGGCGCATTATTGTTCTTGACTCCCTGGCTGTTCATGGAAGTGGATTCAATTTTGTGTTTCAATTACAATGAGAAATGGCCAGACCAACGTTCATGTTTAAAATAACATCCATTCTACAAGTCCGTCATTCCGGTGGGCTTGATTTTGCGGTACACATGTAATGTGGCAGACCAGTGTATGTTCATTACGGCAACCTCTTCCGTGCAATGGAAGAAGCATGGTAATAGTTTCAGAATGGCTGTTATTACCAGACTTCAAGAGCTCTTACAGAAAACCTATTTCCCACTTCATCCATTAGAATAAATTGTGGAAACATTTCTTTTGTTTCCTGAACTATTACCGCATGCTTTGGTTGGGCAATAAAAAGAACACAAACCCTCTGAATGCTTCTTATTCACTCTTTCAACTATATATTGGCCTGCTTAGTGCATGGGGAAAATAAAATGAAATATGGAACTTTAGAAAAGCCATACCTATGTCCTGAATAGCAAATTGCACGCAAAGTAAATGTCAGGTGCTGTGGTTCTTGCAACAGATTGTGCCTTCATTATTCCATATGGGCTCAACGGCCAGGCACTTCCCTTCATCTTTCATGTAAACCACCACTTTTTTAAAAAATTGTTATTTATTTTCTATTTAATAATATACATTCACATCATTTTTATCCACTTTACCTCCCTGGCTCTTGAGAGCCTATCGACTTCCTTCCATCCCACCTCATGGCTTTCAAAATTAAGCTTTTATATCATTGCATTTTGAATGTTTTCCAATTCTAATTACACTCATTACGTATCTGAAGAAGTGTGCATGCACACGAAAGCTCATACCTATGACAAACTTAGTTGGTCTCTAAGGTGCTACTGGAATTTTATTTATTTTTTGTTTCGACTCATTACAAAAAAAAACTTAAAATTTGAATAAATATATAAAAGTACAGTATAAACCTTCTCCTTACAAGTCTTCAGATAACCCTGCTAGTGATGTTAATTGCTTACAATAATCTTTTAGGTATTGTATAAATTTACTCCAGTCCTTTAGGAATACTTGATCATGTTGGTTTCAGATTTTTTCCTGCTAGCTTCACCAGTTCTACAAAGTCCATCATCTTCTTCTGCCACTCTTCTTTTGTTGATACTTCTTGTTGTTTCCATTTTGGGGCTAAAATAATTCTTGTTGCATTTGTTGCATACATAAACAGTCTTTTACCTTCCCTTGGTATCTCTTCACTCATTGTACCCAATAAAAAGGCTTCCGGTTATGTAAACCACCACATAGACTTGTCAATTCAATTCAATTCAACACCTTTATTGGCATATAACAGACTTGTCTTGGAGCTTAGACTCATGCAGAATCATAAGAGATTCAACCATTCTCCTCCAGTCATTTACAAATATGAACCCAAGCCAGAAGGTGATTGGCTAATTAGCTGTGAACTCAGCATGAATTGCCTGCTGTTATGATCGCTTTATATTGTTAGGATGACAAACTATTGCCATGTCATAGGGTGTTCAACAGATTATACGATTCTTGACGTCTGTGGCAAAATTCCATTAAAATAAAAAACTCCAGAAGAATATTATGTCACATGCAGATGCTTTCAGTGTGTGCGTTATAAATCCAGCACCCCATATCAGTCATCGTAAAACATCATGAAAGTGGATAAAATTCAGTGCAACCTTTGTACTGAAAATCAGAGTGGCTGGAATTGGCACGGGGGGCGGGGGCAGCGATGGCTGTTGCTTTCCTCACCTGCTTGTGGGTGACTGAGAGATTGGAAGGAGGACAGCGAAGTCTGGAAACCTGGGACAGAAACCTGCCCACTCCTTTCCCACTAAGTCTGAGAACAGCTTTGTGCCATGTGCTCTGGAAAGCAGCACTCTCCAGTGAAGCTTATTCCATTTAAAATGGCAACGACTGCAGCAAAGTAATGTACAACTACAGGTAGGGCTGGAGTGTGGGGGGTAGATTTCATTCAGCTTGCATTTAAATGTGAATTTACCCTATCTGCACTTTCCAGAACAATATTTCGGCCTCGGTCCAGTATACCTGAAGGAGCGTTTCCACCCCCATTGCTCTACCCAGATACTGAGGTCCAGCTTCGAGGGCCTTCTGGCAGTTCCCTCGCCACGAGAAGCCAAGTTACAGGGAAGCAGGCAGAGGGCCTTCTTGGTAGTGGCACCCACCCTGTGGAACGCCTTCCCACCAGAGGTCAAAGAGAACAACAATTACCAGACCTTTAAGGCATCTTAAGCCAGCCCTGTTTAGGGAAGCTTTTAATGTTTGATGGATTTCTGTATTTTAATGTTTTGTTGGAAGCCGCCCAGAGTGGCTGGGGGAACCAAGCCAGATGGGTGGGGTATAAATTATTGTTATTGTTGTTGTTGTTGTTGTTGTTGTTGTTGTTGTTGTTGTTGTTGTTATTGTTATTATTTGAACCAAAACACTTGTCTGAATGCAAATTTTCACAATGCAAAATTATCCAGCCAAGCAATGTGTACAAAAATGCACATGCTGGGGTCAAGTGTTGGTGAAAATAACATACCGACACTAAGGGAAACTGCTTTGCAAAAATGTGTATGTTAGGCAAAATTGCATACAAAGTTGTATATTGGGGGAAATTGCATACAAAGATTAGGAGAGATTCAAACTAAGATGCTGGTGAATTTTCATGAGGATTTAGAACTTTGCCGCAAACCTATGTGGAAATGTGGAGAACTGAATTTCAGATTGGAAAAATGAGAAATTAGGGGAAACATGATCTATGTCCTGGAAGCCCTGATTGAGGACTAAATGGAATCGACTATTAGCATCCTTTGTAAACCAGTTCAAACAACTTATTTGCTATACTGTAGTGTGTTTAAACAGTGGGGAAGCATAAAAGATCGTTAAGCAAGAAAGTGGATGAAGATCATGGCATCCTAGTAGGAAGCAGGATCATAACCAACTGGAGGGGGAAATCAAGCCACATTCTTTGGGAAGCCTGTGAAGAAGGGCAAATCAGCATTTTAACACCATTCAAAGAGGAGAGAACCCAGGGGTGAACGTAAAAGGTAAAGGTACCCCTGACCGTTAAGTCCAGTCGCAGACGACTCTGGGGTTGCGTGCTCATCTCGCTTTATAGGCTGAGGGAGCTGGTGTTTGTCTGCAGACAGCTTCTGGGTCATGTGGCCAGCATGACTAAGCCGCTTCTGGTGAACCAGAGCAGCGCACGGAAACGCCGTTTACCTTCCCACCGGAGCAGTACCTATTTATCTACTTGCACTTTGACGTGCTTTCGAACTGTTAGGTGGACAAGAGCTGGGACAGAGCAACGGGACCTCACCCCATTGCGGGGATTCGAACCGCTGACCTTCTCATCGGCAAGCCCAAGAGGCTCAGTGGTTTAGATCACAGTGCCACCCGCGTCCCCGGGGTGAACGTAGTATGGAGCAATTTCATGATGGGTAAGAAGATTTTCACATCATCCTTTTGGAGAGATTGAAGAAGGAAAGGGCATGGGGGCACTCAAGGCAGGATTCCAATGGTCACACAGAGAATATAAAGGCAACACTTGGAGATTCCCAGAACAAAGAGCAAAGCACGAAAATGTTCAGTTGAGGTTTAAACACTGCCAGAAAACATCCATTGGAGAGCTCAGAGCATTGTCTGCTGCTGTTCCAGTAATCTCTCTTTTATTCAGTAATGACCCAGCTGGGGACAGTGATTTTGGGGCAGCTCATCATTACCCACAGCAGGCACCGGCATTGCCGAGGCTTTTATTTCAGGCTGCTTTTTTTGCTCCCTAAACACACAAAGGAGCTCATCTTTCTTCGGCAGCCAGACAATAGCTTGATGCCACTGCACTGACACAGATTGGACAGAGGCACCCTGATCTTTCCTGATGCTTTGTTTTTGTTTTTGTTTCCTCTGGACTTTACACAAACAGGCAGAGGGAAGGCAGAGGCATGCAGAGCAACTGAAATGAAATGTCAAGCGCTCTCTTGCTGCTTTGGTTTTGTACAGTCAATGCAGGAGTAAAAAAGAAAGAAAAAGGGGGGAAGTTCACTACAATATGCAGACAGGGGTTAGGGGCGTTTGTGTACAAATTGGCAATAGTACCCAACTCCTGCTCTGTAGAAAGATTCCTCGCTTCAAATGGAGAATGCAAAGCTGCCTTAAAGTTCAAATATCCTGACTGTGAATTGAAGGGCATTCCGCAGCTGGATCATGCCATGAAAGCGTCCCCAGTGCCTGCACTGACCCCAGCTTTCAGGACCTTTGATGGTTTATCTCTCCCCTTCAACTTGAACCCCAAAGTCCACAGAAACTTATTCTCTATTGTGTTGAACCACCATCAATTAGATGCACCATGTTATGCTTCCAGGGGGGTGGTCAAGGACAGCCTAACCAGTAAGGATGATCTGGATGGTTACCAAGGATAAACACAGAATCCTTTTTAATCACATATTGATATTTTAACTAGGTCTTATATATTTTAAGCTGCTCACATTTATCGCAGTGCAAATTTGCATATCGGATAGGTGGGCATAAATTTAAATAGCGACGCTCAACGAACAGAGGCATGAATATTGCTGGAGACAGATGAATATTGCTAAGACCTGAACCTTGTTCTTGGCAAAATAATATGCAGTTCCTCAGTCAACCAAAAGGTCCTTCAGTCTCAACCAATCAGAATGATATATTCAGCCCAACTACAACATGCTTTCTTGTAGCTCTGAAAAGAGAGAAAGACAAAAAGGAAATGAGGAAATGGAATGATATTGCCAATTTTAATCCCACCTACTCCAGCGAAGTGCGAGGTTCTGGAATACATGGAAAACATTTGATTTAAAAATGAAAAACGATAGTCCTACTGATCATCTCTGTGTGGGATGGGATGTTTCCTTTGTTTATCTAGACACACTCTTCCACCATTAGGGATACTAAGGGTGGGTTGCTCTGCTGTGATAATTCTCACCCTGTTTCCTTATGCACTGTTTATGGGATGGAAGAAGCAACTATGTAGATGAGTAAGGAAGAAAACTGGGTGCATCTGTGTCAAGGAATGCAATATTAACTGATGCAATTAATCCCCCCATTGCTTCCCCCCCCCAATTTAATTTT